>NC_140078.1:22608962-23983559 GCF_964194135.1 Talpa europaea | reverse complement strand
TATTTGAAGCATAAGGTTTGTGTTTTTCTTTTTTGAAAGAAAATTCTATCCCAAATCTATAATAAATATTATGTCTTGATAAACTGCAAATGGATCTTATATAAAGATTAATGATTGGAAGTTAAAGCAAACCAGAAAAATGAAATTATTTCTCTGGAAATTAAGGTGAGTTAAATCTTGTAGGAGTGAGCTACAATTACTGACATTAAACCCAACTAGTAACCTAAATAAGGCACATTTTTAAGATAAACTCATGCCATTCGCAGCAACGTGGATGGAGCTAGAAGGAATTATGCTCAGTGAAATAAGCCAGAAGGAGTAAGAAAAATACCGGATGGTATCACTTATAACAGGAAGAGAGGGGAACCAAATAAGACATCAGTGTAAAAAAATAATAACAGTGGGCCTCCCCGGTGGCGCAGCTGTTGAGCGCTGGGTTGCGAAGCTGCCCCGCAGCCTCTGCAGCGCCGGTTCGATCCCGGCTGCTCCCCGGCCACTGGAGGAGGGTCCCACATGGCGCGCAGACCTCTCCTGCCGCCCGCTGCTCCCCTCAGCAGTGTACTTCGGTCCTTCTGCCTGCTCTGCTCCCCGCTCTGGCTCTGGTGAATTCTCTCGCCCTCCCGCACTTCTGACTGTACCCAGTGCTTGTATAAATAAATAAATAAATGTTTAAAAAAAAAATAAAATAAAATAAAAAAATAATAACAGTACAAAACACAACAAAGCAAAAACTGACAATTACAAACCAGAGACACACTGCAGGGAAGAAGGAGGGAGAGGGGTGAGAGGGAGGGAGGGAGGAGCACAGGGGACTGTGGCGATGGTGCACGGGTGCCTTGGGGAAGGAGATTCTATGGGGACTCAATCTGAGGGGGTGGGGTGAAGCAAATATTGTCTAAAAAATGTAAAAAATGATAAATGTTAAAATTAAAAAATGTAAAAAAAATAAGGCACGTTTTTAAACCATCATGATAAACACACCACCCAACACCCAATAACAAGGAATAAAGTGATTGGATTTAGTCAAAACACAGGTACGCTGGAAGTATGGTCACTGCAGCAGGCTTAGAAGACTTAGAATACATTTGAATTACAAGTACTGATAGGGCCAAATTCCTTAGGACTTGCAAAGATTAACTCCATCTAAACTCTACAGTTTAGATTACTCAAGTTATTATGAAATCTAAACTAATTCTTTTGTCAACTTCTGGTGCTGACATTTCATCCTCCCTAAGAGAGTATTGGTTTTACTAGAGTATGTGAATAAGTACATCTTTAGTTCAGAATTTTTATATGGCTTGTTATTGTAGGAACTGTTGGGGGAAAGGCTGCCCTGAATAAACACAAACAGGGTTGTCCTGTAACAGAGCCTTTGAAGGAAATAAAAACACTCACAAAGGTGAACATTATCTACATACAGGGCTCATTTAATATTTTGATCTCCTCTTCCTTTAGTAATACATATTTCTAAAAGCAATGGATTTTGTCATTATTTACATATGATTTGCTTTATTTGCCTCCTTCCTCTCAAAACTTCAGTCTTATTTTCCTTTTCCTTATAGAGAACCCTGTTTTAATGTTATTATCTTAACTGTCCAATCCATTTCAGAAGTCACTAAATTTTAGAGGATGTAAACACCTTCGCATCCCTCTTATATTAACTATAAGAAAAGCAAAAGGTTGAACAAGAAAGAAAATGAATGTTTAATACTTACAAGGTTCTAAACAGATTTAACTAAAATGATGACATCTAACTATACTGGAGAGAAATGGGTAAGTGTGTATGTATGTAGAAAGTTTGAGAACAACATTCTTACCTTCTATATAATTAATTTTTAAAACTGAAAACTCTAGAATTAGCAATACTAGTCTGTCCTTGAGATAAAATGCCAGTAAATGGGAAAACAGATGAAATCAAACCAGAAAATTACGGAATATGGAAGAGTGGGAGAGAGGTTGGTTTTAATATAAACCTTGCTCAATTATTTATTTAAAATGGGTATATTAATAATAATATAGAATAACATAGTAATAATATAGAATAACATAGTAATAATATAGAATAATATAGTAATAAAGAATAACATCTGTAAAAAAATTTTTAGTCAATTAGATATTAAACAAAATATGTCAATATAAAGTACTTCCAAAGTTTTTGAAATTGAAAGTTAGTTTCAATTTATTTCTGAATGCTTTCCCAGATGATTTTTCATATACAAAACTATAAAAAAGAATAAAGGAGGTCAAACACAAAACTATAAATAATTTTAAATTAGATCACTTAGATAAAATAAAGTAACAATTTAATTTTAGCTTTTTGGAGAAGTTGCAAAAAAATATATGACTCACTTTTTAAATTAGTTCAACGTTCTTATATCACTTTTGGGATGTTATTTTTCAGACTTTTTTAAACTTTGCAAAATCTTTATTACCAAGATGACTTTAAACTGTTAATAAAGCCAGGAGGTTCCTGGGTTGGTAGTCTTTTTACATAGTTTGAAGCTGGTAAACCTTTGGGCCTTTTTTCAAGAGGTAACCTTGGTCATTTAGTGATCCAATAAAATTTTCAAAATCAGCAACCTGGAAGAAAATAGTACAAGTGTTAACCTATTAAGTAATAGGCAATGATATTATTTTTAAAATTATTCTCTCAAATAGTAATGCATAACCTCAAGTTTCTTGGGCAAACAAAATTATTTGTAATTCTAGAAAATACTGCCTATAGATTCTAGAGCTTTGAATTCCATAATGCTGAGTTAATAATAAATGGAAACTGATATACAAAGAATCTTATGTTTGTTTTAGCTTAGCTGCAAAACAAAAATTTGACAAGCTCTTGAAATTAAGTGGGCAGTTTTTCTTTTTTTAAAGATTTATTTATTTATTTATTTATACAAGCACTGGGTACAGTCAGAAGCGCAGGAGGGTGAGAGAATTCACCAAAGCCAGAGCAGGGAACAGAACAGAGAGACTGACGAAATACACTGCTGAGGGTAGCAGCGGGCGCAGCAGGAGAGGTCTGTTGCGCCACGTGGGACCCTCACCTGCAGCTGGGGATGGAACCTCCGCTGCAGAGGCTGCGGGCAACTTTGTAGCCCAGTGCTCAACCTCTGTGCCACCAGGGGAGGCCCTAAGTGGACAATTTTTCATATAAACTGTTTTTACTTGTTTAAAATGCTATTATATCCATTTTCACTAAACCTGTTAAGTAAAGCAGGTAGAATTGTGTACATTTAACAAATGACACTGAGGTTCAAAGACATTAAGATATCTTTTCCACAAGGGATTATCAGAAAAACATGGAAATTGACTTGCTATAATGTTTTCTTCTAACTATTAAGATGCTAAAAAATCTTTTGAAAAGAGGTAGCTATGAATTTTTTAATAAAAACTGTTTAAGGTCTGGGCAGTTAATCTTATAGCTTAAATAAAACAAGCTTGTGGGCCTCCCCTGGTGGTGCAGTAGTTGAGCACTGGGCTGCGAAGCTGCCCGCAGCCTCTGCAACGCTGGTTCCATCCCCGGCCGCCGGCGAGGGTCCCACATGGTGCAACAGACCTCTCCTGCCGCGCCCGCTGCTCCCCTCAGCAGTGTATTTCGTCGGTCTGTCTGTTCTGTTCCCCGCTCTGGCTCTGGTGAATTCTCTCACCCTCCCGCGCTTCTGACTGTACCCAGTGTTTGTATCAATAAATAAACAAATGAATAAGTAAATAAACAAGCTTGTGTTTTTAAATATTTTAATTACAACTTTTCAATTTTTTTAATTCAAATATTTCAATATTTCATATTTTGTACATTAATAAAGACCTCCTGAAAGTATTTTAAAAAAGATTAAATATTTGGCATATCATACCTGAATGTTTAGCTCTTTGGCAATCTGCCGAAGTTGATGAAGTTGAAATAAATTATTGTAAGTTCTTTCGGCGATGTTGTTGAGAGCAGAAATAAATCTTTTTGCTGTTGACCTGTTGCTCATTCCAGAACCATGTTGGGATCGCTCAAAATTTAGGTTTCCAAACTCATCAGAATAAGTTCCTAGCATGCTTAATAGGAGGGTAAGAAAAAACAGTTAACCAATGTGGTGTGGCTATAAAAGTTTTTCCGGGTCTCTGGGTCATGGCTATAAACACAGCCATGAGGCTCACATAGCAAAGATTTACACCTGTAATTACTGAGTAACTGTTATAAAATTCATGATGGCATAGACTATTCTGGACAGTTACTCCTTTTAAGAAACTTGTGATTTTAAAAAGAAAAATGCATAAAAGTATAAACTTGACAGTCTACAATAAAAACAACTGGAACATTATTTTTGATTCATGAAAAAATGAAATTCTAAATATACTGAATTTAGGCTTTACTGGATAAAAATGTGTTCTCAACTCCTAGTGCAGCATCTGGCAAATAAAAGGTATTTAAATATACTCTAGCAAAGAATTATAAAGATTCTATTGACTTGCAGTAATGATGGTTAGATATTAAAGGATACAACTTATTATCTCTAGTACTCTTCTACTGCTTCTTATTTCATAATATCATCAAGGAAAAACATATGCATTTGACAGTGAACCTTAGCCACAGTGTGAAAATACCAGTTAGAGATAAATTAGTCATCCTCTCTGATCCAGCTCAACTGTCAACTCCCTGCCTGATTCTCTGCCTGTATAATGGACATTTATAATCTCACTGCCTGGCTCACAGGCAAAGACGTTATTTAGTCAGGAATTAATTACCCAAATATAAATTGGTCACCTCCTAAGCATTAGGCTTATAGTATTGAATAAAACAGGTACAACTCCTGTCCTTAAGGAGCTCACTCCAATGGCTCCAATAACTATCAGTAAAACAAAAAGACACCCTACCAAATGGGAGAAAATATTTGCACATCATACATCTGGCAAAGGACTGATATTCAAGACATATAAAGAACTTACAAATGACTAACAGGTACATGAAATGGAATGATCTCTAAAATTTAAGTGCAATAAGCAAGATACAGAATATGTATGGTACGGGGAAAGGAATATACAGACAGAGTTATTATGTGTATTTTATCTAATGGTCACATACAAAAAATTGATATTTGTTCTGAGGGAAAACCAGGTAGCTGATTAACAGAGTAGAAGGAAACTTCTTCTACCATACATATTTTGAACTTTGGAATTTTGAAGCATATGAATGTGTGAACCTATTCAAAAAATTTTTTTAAGAAAATTTTTTTAGGTACTGGGAAAAAAAAGTACCTAATACAGTCAGTTTTTGTTTTTATTAATTAAAAAAATTATGTCTAAGGTAGCTATATCATCTGTTAAAATATAAAATCCCCCTATATACACCCTTAGGAATCATCTACCAAATGATATAAAATGAGGACACAATTTAACAATGTATTTATTTACACTTGGACTGGTAGATATTACTTCTGAGAATTTATTGATTTATTTTTGTGTGTAGAAGAACTTGGGTGTAGGCCAGAGGTGGGGGGGGGGGCGGCGGGGAGAGGATGCACCAGAGACAGAGTAGGGAGCAGAACAGGAGGATTTACTGAAATACACTGCTAAGGGGAGCTGTGGATAAGACAGGAGGGGTCTGCTGTGCCATATTGGGTTAGCTCCCTGGCCGGGAATCATCTTAGGCCAGGGTGGTGACAGCACTGAGAATTAACCAGGGAGGCCCTACTTCTTCTGAGAATTTCTCATACAAGTATATACTTAACCACATATGAAGTATCTTAACAGAGATTACTTATTATAGCTTTGTAACAGCAAAAGAATGGAAAACAATCATGTATCTAATGAATGGGACTGGTTAAATAAACTATGGTACAACTGAATAACAATACTAGCAGCTGTTAAAAAAAGGAAGTCTATGTTCTAATAAGGAAAGATCTCTGGGTATACTGACAAGTTTTAAAAAAGAAAAGAAAGTACAGAATAGTGTAATCCATATGCTGTTTACAAGAAAATAATGGCGGGGGGGGGGGGCCTTCCTGGTAGCGCATGGGGCTAAGTCTTAGCAATATCAAGCTACTGCCAGCCACTCTGGCATGAGTTCGATCCCTGACCAGGTTGCTAACCCTCATGGCTCAGCAGACCTCTTCTATCTCATCCACTGCTCCCCTCAGCAATGCAATTCAGTAGATCTGCCTGTTCTGCTCCCCACTCTGTTTCTGGTGAATCCTCTCATGCCCTTCCCCACCCACCTCTGGTCTACACCCTAATTCTTGTATACATACATAAATAAAAATAAAATCTTAAAAAAAAAAAAAAGTAATGGGTGTTCTAGTGGAGAGGACGAATGGTGAATAGGATGGGAGAAAATCTTCTTAAAAGTATGAATTTTTGAAATGATTCTAGAACTATATGAATATATTAACTATTCAGTATTTTAAAATAAGAAAATAGTTTGCCCAGAGGAAATTAAATTAAAAAAAATAATTTTGCTTGGCCTAACTAAATTTATATTTAGATGGGAAGATGACTGGTATTTCATTTAAAAAAGCATTAAAGTTTAATCTTACCTGTATTTCATAATTTCAACTATATCCTCAGCATCTTCTTTGGTTGCTTCCTCTCTCAAGTCCAACCTTGCTCGTGCCTTTGAAAGAAAACAACCACTTTCAGATAATAAAAGAAAAATAGATTTAATATTGTTGAACAGGCATATTGCATCAAGCTTATTTCATTTATTCATTTTACATAAAAACTGACTTTTATTTGAAAACCTGAGTATAACAGTATCACTAAAATATGGAGTAAAACCCACTTTTACTTACTAACATATCTTTTCTGAGTGTGCATGCATTTTGGAAGATTTGGTTATAATATACACTCAGTTTTTTCCCTTGCCTTTTACTTTCAGGAAATCATGCCTAACCAATTTGTAAAAACAACGAAGAGGTGTTAATCAGATTTTAGAAGCAAAAAGCCCAAGCTCTGACCTAGCTATTTTAACTAGTTTATGTACTTTTGTTCTCCAATAAGCTATACACTGAATTCTAACATTCAAATAGAGTTCTCTTAACATTCCATATCTCTGAATAGATGATAGATGTAACAGCTGTCACAACAGGCACTATCCTTACACACCTGTTGTAAATCAAACTCAAGATATTTGATACAATCCATGTTTCCATATATGAAACTTTGAATCTCCTTAATTTAACCTAACCAAACCACACTTCATACTCTAGTCTTCTCGGTGTCATTTAAAAAAAAAAAAAAAAAAAAAAGAGTTGCAAAGGAAGCATCCAGTCCTGTGTTTAGAATGATATTGCTATATTCTGACACATTAAAGGCATGACCAAACCTTTAAAAATACTTTCGTCCATCCAATTCTAATGTCTCTCAGTAGGAAGAAAATTCAAATCAATAATGCAGAAGATGAAATCATATTACTTCCATCCTCTTTTTTTTTTGTGGGACCCTCGCAGGTGACCGGGGATCAAACAGCGCAACCCAGCGCTCAACCGCTGCACCACCATGTTAAGTAAACATACCTCTGTTAGACGAATCAGGGATTCCAGCTGCCTAGTGGTGATTGGTGCACTATTTAACCTCTGGCTCTGTTTCCGCAGCTCAAGGTAAAAATCTTGAAGAATCTGAGCAGCTTCTGTGGAGAGCTTTGGATAGACATACTGCCGAGCATAACCAATGTACTTTCTCAATAGCTGGTGGGGAATTGGGTCTATTGTTTCTCGAGGACCCACCTAATGCATGATAAAAAGGCCCATCATTATTACAAGGATAAGTAGCAAATAAACTGCTAAAATAACTTGTTTAGATATAAAATCTAGAAAACTATCCAAATAAGCTAGCACTAAAGTCCTATCCTTGATCTAGTTGACTTAAATTATTTCAAATGAAATTTCCATAAACCGTACTATTGATACTATAAAAGGATTTGGATTTATATACTGTTGTTCTATACACTGAATAAGCTATACACTGAATTCTAACATTCATATAGAAGTGAAATGAATGATTGAAGAGAAAAAAAAATTTGTACCTTTAGTCTTTCTGACAATGGTTTATCAGAAACCACTTCAAGTACAGACCTATTTGAATCTTGACTGTTCATACAAGTTACGGTGGCACTGCTAACAGTTCTCTGCTTCCCAGCTCTTATTGCAATCACATGTTCAGAGAGCAAGTGATCATGATCCTCATTTGGGGTGTCTAACAGGATAAAGACCAAATCAAATCTGGATAACAGAGCACTCCCCATTCTGAGAGGCATGAGAGAAAGAAGAAAAAATGGAATCAAAGCATGCTGAATACCGACAAAACCATTTACTCATTTGTTTACTGTCTGTGTTCCACGGAGAACTTAAAAAAGGCTTAAGGTTAAAGAAATGACCAATAACTTTTGGATTTAATGCACCAGCTCCAGACAGACACCACATCACATGTCCTTTCATAGGTACACAGTTTGGGAACATGGCCTTTCTCATATCACCAAAACCACTGAATTCTCCTTTATGTTCTGTATCTCTGCTATAACTTAGGATCACTGAATTTTTAAGCTAGAATAATACACAATATATCAGAGGTTATCTAGTTGAGTCATTCTTATCTTCACTACCATGGAAGGGAAGTGATATACAATGTCATAAACATTATCTTGTGCACTTGTGTGACTTTCTGAGTATGACTCTCATAAGTAGAACTGGCTGGACCAAACAAAACATTAAAGTAGTGATAGGGAAGATTCAATATATTAAAGATATAAATATTTGAAGAGACTTACTTTAAATTCTCAGAAACTGTTTTGGCTTTATTGTAATGTCCTCCAATTGGATTTGCAGCTGCAATAATGGAAGTTCTTGCAGGAAGGCTACACACCACACCAGCCTTAGCAAGACTAATACTTTGCTGCTCCATAGCTTCTAACAAGGCTTGATGTTGATTCCCCATCTTATCAAATTCATCTATTCCACAAATACCTATAATTACAGTAAAAAAACAGACAAAAATTTTTCCTTTATCAAGTTCCAAACCTTACATGATAGAAGTTATTCTACAATAAAAATTTACTTCTATGTTTCCAGCAGTTAAAATTACTGAATGTCATACAGTAGAGAATTTCTTCTTGTTTTACAGCAAATAAAACACATTTAACATTTGAGATATACTCATTCAGCACTTTCCATAGGAAGGCACTATGTTGTGAAGGCTACAAAGATGAAGATATGAGAGCCACCCTCAAAACACTTAAAGACTTAAGTTCATAAGTGAGTTAAGATAGACACATATTCAGGCCTCCCCTAGTGGCACAGCAGTTGAGCACTGGGCTGCGAAGCTGCCCGCTGCCTCTGCAGCGCTGGTTCGATCCCCAGCTGCAGAGTCCCACATGGCGCAACAGACCTCTTGTCTCACCCGCTGCTCCCCTCAGCAGTGTATTTCTTCAGTCTGCCTGTTCTATTCCCCCGCTCTGACTCTGGTGAATACTCTCACCTTCCCGCACTTCTGACTGTACCCAGTGCTTGTATAAATAAATAAATAAATAAATAAATAAATAAATAAATAAATAAGAAATCTTTTAAAAAAAAAAGTGCCTGATGTTCAGAGGAGAAATATAAATTTGGAAATTTCTAGCATAAAGGTAAGGTAAAGCCACAAAACTAGATAAAATCCCCAAGACATACAGACTGAGAAGGAAAAAGTACAGAAACTAAAACTAAGCACCCTGAGGTACTAACCTGTTAAGGGGTTGGGAGGGGTTCAGGATGGTGGTGATGACAGTAAAGATAAAAAAGGAACAGTATAAATGCAGTAAGAAAACCAAAAGAGTATAGTATTCCAGAAACTATGGAGAGGAAATATTTAAAGGAAAGCATAGTAATCAGCTGTGTCAAACGTGGCTGAAGACAAAACTGTGGAGGTCACTGGCAAAATGGAATGAATGAATGACCTTAATTGAACTGAAGTATGGGCAATGCCTGGCACATGCAGAAGAATATGTTTTTACAAGAGGGTTAAAAAATCACAAAGAAAAACTTAGGTAGCAAGAGATCCCTTCTTGCTGAGCCCTCCAACTGGATTTCCTATAAACTATCAGTTTTATCCCGAAAAACAAAATGAAACAAAACTAATACAATGAGATGGGTTAAAATATGGCAACCCTCATTCTAAAATGACAACTTTAAACTCTTATTGACAAGTCATCTGAGAGCAAAGGATAGCACCTTTTTTTTAAGAGTGGAAATTTATTTCTTTTAGATAAATTCTTCTTCCCTCTGACAAGGTATACAATGGATATATGAATAGTAGGAAATCCTAAATTTAGTTTAGCCCATGAAACTCAAGAAATGGTTCATCCTCACTAAATCCCCCTAGTTGAAGTTACAACATTTACTATGTGTGCAAATGGGAGCAACGATTTTATATTTAGGAAATCAGGCATGGCTTGGTAAAGTGATCATCTTCTCCGTGGCCTGCAAAAGTGCAAGTAACAGCAAAGATGACTTACCACCGGTGTCCCACTTGTGATACAGATACCTCAACCAAACACTATTGCATCTGATTTTTTGCAGAGCACTCTTGAGGAACCTCCCACTTTCCTTATCCTTTCAGATGACTTAAATATGTCTTTTATTTAACTGTCATATACAATAACTACCTTTATGTGACTAAAAATATGTTGTGCTATTCTTCTTTATTCTGGGAGGATAAAAAGTAATTCAGTAGTGGGGTGAGATTTTGTTTTGTTTCCAAAACTTAGACGTTTTAATCAAAATTATACATTTTGGCAGGGAGCATAAATCCAGCATTAACAAGTCACATACCAAAAGACTTCTGCTTCCAAGACCCACTACCTTCAACTTTCCCTCTGATTTTGACAACTGCTGTCAGTTTTTCTTCTCACATTGACATCTTTGATTGCCTAATTAAGAACTTCTTTCACTGATACTGCTGACAGAGGTGTCTCACAGTACATTCATCTTTTGTTCTGCCTTATTATAAAGTGGCCTGGATGTGACCTTTTGTCACCTCCTCTTTAGCAAGATCTCTGATATGGTCCACCAGAAAATTGAGGGATCTAGATAGCTTGGTCTGAGTTAACCAAGCAGGATAGAATAGATGGGTGTTTGCACACTCCTTCCTCAATTGGTGGACAAGTGCTAGCTTGGGGGACAACCCGAATGGAAATGTTCCATTTTGTTGTGGAGTATATGGATCAGGTCTCCTCAGGGCTGTAGCCACATCATCATGATTGATCCAGGCAGCTGCCTCCAGTTCTCAGTCACCAGGATCTCTGTCTACCCTGGCTTCACAGCCGCATGACAAGCAATTCTGAGTGAACTATTAGGAAAGGACCACCTCTCCTGCAACTTCCTGTCTGACAGTCTCTTCCAGAGAATTGGCATGAGAGGTGGGTAGCAAGGAGGCATTCTTTGCATTCGCCTGCAAGAGAGCCTTCTCAGTTTAGTGAAGGATCCTTTGAGCTGTTTCTCTTGCTGGTATAAGGAAGCATTGATGTAAAAGGAGCTATGCAGACCTAGATGCACAGCAAACCACGCTTCATGCTGTTCAGAGCATCCCATCAGCACGAACCCTCTATTCCTTTTATATACCCTGACCAACGTACCCAGAAGCCTTCCCAACTCTAATAGGCTGTGCTGGCGGACCATGTATTAATGTTCTGACTTTTGAAGCAAAAGAAGCAGGTTATGAAAGAGGTAAAATGCTCCTGTCTGCTAGGCTTTTTAACATGCATCATCATCATCTTTCAGTTCAAATAAATGCCATGTCTTATTGATTAAAAGAGGTTGAGGGCAGGATACAGCACCACAAAGATCTTCTCCTGCAAGCAATCCCACAATACTGGGGCAGTGCCAAGTCTCTGAATTCTGTTAGGATGCCTTCCTAAACTTTAAGTAACATTCACCTTCTTTTCAGTTTCAAGGCATTTAGCAGTATTCTGAGCTATGTAACAGTAATTCATTCAACTAGCATTTACTATCCACTTATGAACTAGGCAATAAGAATATGGTAGTCAACAAGATAACCAAATCCCATCTCACAGGGAACTTACTATTAAGCTTTAAAATAGGCTTTAAGGGCCTCCCCAGTGGCGCAGCGGTTAAGCGCTGGGTTGTGAAGCTGCCCGCAGCCTCTGCAGCGCCGGTTCGATCCCCGACTGCTCCCCGGCTACCGATGGAGAGTCCCACATGGCACACAGACCTCTCCTGCCGCCCGCTGCACCCCTCAGCAGTGTACTTCAGTCCTTCTGCCTGTTCTGCTCCCCGCTCTGGCTCTGTTGAATTCTCTCACCCTCCCGCGCTTCAGACTGTACCCAGTGCTTGTATAAATAAAAAAAAAAAAAAAAAATCTTAAAAAAAATAAATAAGTAAAATAGGCTTTAAAGCAAATTATCACAAATGTGATAGACAGTATGACATGGGAATGATATGGAATTATATATATTTGACCTGATTATTTTTACATGTAATTGTAACCACTGCATGATTTTGAAAACGAAGTACCAGCTTCAATTCTTCAGTATATATAAAAATAATAGCAGCACTGTATTTCTAGTTTGGTTTTTTACCCTGGTGCTCATTATCAACTTACTGTTTTGGACAGTGCTCCCAAATACTTCTTGAACAGAATGTAAAAGAGTTAATTTAAAAGGCAAAGCCCTTAAAAAAAAAAAACCAGAATTGTTATTAATCTCTCCGGCCTCTCACCTTGATCACCAAGTACCAGAGCACCGGCTTCCAAAGCAAAGTCTCCATAAGAACTATCTTTTGAAAGAGTTACAGTCAAACCAGAGGTGGTGGTGGTATTACCACAAACATATACGCCACGTGGTGCTACACTGCACACTGCCTAAGGAAAAAAAAAATTTAAATGCATTAGCCAAAGTGAAAGGGAAATAATAGCAAAGAGTAATTACTCAAAATGTAAAATGTTGGCAACATGCCGGTTATTTTCCTAAGAGCTTTGCTATAGAATTTTCACTACCACAATAAGAGGAAAATATTATATCTCCACTTACTAGTGAGGAGACCAATGCATACAGAGTTAACTCACACAGCTCTGAAGGTGCAAAGTCAGGATTCAATCAAACCCAGGGAGGCTGAATGATTCTATCGTGAACACACTACACAAATTCATTTTATGCTTTGTTTTCAAGTTCAAATAGCAAAAAGTGAGTATCAATTTTAGCTTAGAAGATTCCAATGCTTCTTTAAACAGGTAATAAAATGGTTCAGTAATGCTCACCTTCTGAGTAAACAAGTTGTAGCAGATCAGAAAAGTAGTTAAATAACATAACAGTTAAAAGCATGGACCTCTGGAATTAGGCAGACTTATTTAATCCTGGTTCTGCTGCTATGCTGCTCTCAGATTTCTCTGAGCCCAGCTTTCTTATGTTTCATAACATTATTGTCCTGAGGCATTAATGTGAACATGTATACAAGGCACTAAATGGCCTGCTGACACAATAAGTGCACAATGCTAGGCTGCTGTATACAGTTGTACACACGCTACTCTAAGAGACAGTGTTCACACTATTATCTATGTCACTAGTGTGCTCTGGACTGATGCAGTGCACAACCTAAGTAACCCCATAGTGCCTTGCTTAATAAACAGTAGTTATCATTAACTTTGTTACTTGCAATTTCTTACTCATTAGTCTGAGAGGATGATGGTGAACTAGAAAGTCAGAAGACAATGGAATTAAAAACACAAACTAAATGACTGATAACTGTTAGTATTAAGTTGATTTTTAAAAACTTAGCTTAATGGGATTGTATACACAATACCCTCCATTGTTTATAACAGCTTCTATTTCTAAATTCAGTCAAGGGTTTAAAAGGCATTATTCCATATTTAACAAACAGGAAACAATGTCACTTCTTCATAGTAAAAATTTTTCAGTACCACTAAAAGTATTTCATAATGATTATCTACCAAGAGGTATTTCTTAAATAAGAGAAAGAGGAAAATGGGGAGTTTTATATAATGTAAGCAAAATGTATAAATTAAATTAAGATTATATAGATAACCCAACACTGTGGCAATTAAAGCAGGCTTCCACCAATAACACCCATGATGCTACAAAACACAGAAATGAAAGCATCTCCATCGGCCCCTTTCACATGCATGTTCTGGCTAAGTACACTGTTCCCATTTTGCTCATCAACCTTTTTTTATCTATAACTAGGGACTCTGCCTCAGCGTTAGGCTGGTAATAAGGGTTCAGAACAGAAATTTTTTTCGAAGTAGGTCCAGTTGGTCAAAAACAAAATATGGATGAAATATTACAGTAAGAATGAACGTGATGGGCCTCCCCGGTGGCACAGCGGTTGAGCGCTGGATTGCGAAGCTGCGCGCAGCCTCTGCAGTGCCAGTTCGATCCCCGCTGCTCCCCGGCTGCTCCCCGGCCACCGGAGGAGGGTCCTGCATGGCGCGCAGACCTCTCCTGCCGCCCGCTGCTCCCCTCAGCAGTGTACTTCGGTCCTTCTGCCTGTTCTGCTCCCCTCTCTGGCTCTGGTGAATTCTCTCACCCTCCTAGGTTTCTGACTGTACCCGGTGCTTGTATAAATAAATAAATAAATAAATAAATCTTAAAAAAAAAAAAGAATGAAAGTGATGACTGGTCTAACACTCAGCCATGGGGAATAAAGATTGACATGAAGTGTGACATTGGTCACAGAAGTTCCTTGCTTCAGACTTAGAGAAAGGAATGTATACAGAGTTTCTAAAATCTAATACAGTGTTTTTGTAGTTGTGTGATGAGAGAATGGGTAATTCTGCTTTACTGTCTCATACTATTCTGTTTATAAGTGAGGTTATAGCAATACAGACGAGCAAAGTTAGCCTGGGTACAAATGTTGGACACACAAAAAAAGACGAGGGAAATGGTTAATGTTTTACAATAGTTGCTGTCTCAACAGACCAGAATGTCTATGTCTGAGATTGGCTTGATTTGAAAGAACAGTCAGATGTAAGTTAAATGTTACCTATACAAATTAATTCACTTATATTACCAGATAAACCCTATCTTCTGGAACACAAATGCTACATACATGCTTTGAGAAAATTCACTGGTACATTGTTCATATATTTATATATACTAAATGAATGACTTCTTACCTGTAGCATCTGACTCTTTCCCAGGCCAGGATCTCCCACAACAAGGATGTGTGGGTCTCCTCGAATAGGAATTCTGTTTTTGTCATCTGCATATTTCTGGCTTCCTCCAAAGAGTGCTAATGCCAAACCTGCTTTGACAAGCTCAAGTGTGAAAGAAGAGAAAAAAAGGAAAAAACAAAAGCCAGAAGGAAAATGACTAGTCAAAGGGGTGATTTATGTAAAACACATACAAATATGTAAACATTTTTATGTATTCATGTTTTATATATTTATAAATATATGTGTATCTGTGTGTGCAAATATAAATTCATATGTATGATATATATTTGTATATATACAATATATGTGTTTTGTTTATATACAAAATATATGTATTTGTAAATATTAAGCATTGGGGATTTTTTAAAGCATGTGTGACTTAAATTTTTTTCTAAGAAAAAGTCTAAAAACATAAATATATCTAATATAAATAACTTTTAAACAAAAACTAGAAAGCATGCAAAATCAGAAAGGCACCTTAACAGTCACTAAGCAAAGACCTACCTTGCAAGGCATGAACCCATCCACAAAACTAAAAAATATTTCTTAGTTTCTGCTTTAACATTTACAATATCCAGAGTCACTTCAAAAGAAATCCACCCCTACTAACTTTAATTGGTAAGCACTGTTTTCTTATCAATGGCTATAGTTTGCCTCTTGCATCATTAATTTATGGAGAATAAAAATTCATATTAAAATACAAATAATTAGCCAGCAGAAATTATGCTTTTGGTGGCATTTTTATATTTATTTTAATCAACTTTACATATTTTTGAGTAAGATGAAGCAAAATACTTACTTCATGACCAAAAATGACAGGGCAAAGGGAGCTGAAAAACAGAATATAACTTATAAATTCTAATTAACACTTCACTAATTCATTAGAAGATCTACTTTACAATTTGCTTAACTTGTTTTACATAGCATCATAAAATTACTCAAATTACTCAAATTTTATTCTAACAATAAATTTCTCAAGGTTCTTGGCTAATCTAGAGAGGGAAGAATGCTTTCAAAACTGTGCTTGTGTAAGGAAAACAAGGTACTTGTAAAGTATTTTAAAGTAACCAAATGTGGGCCTCCCAGGTGGCACAGGGGTTAGGTCTCAGTGCTATCAAGCTATTGCCAGCCACCATGAATTTGATCCCTGGCCAGGGAGCTAACCCACATGGCACGGCAACAGTGTATTTCAGTAGATTTGCCTGTTCTGCTCCCCACTCTGTCTCTGGTGAATCCTCCCAGCCCACCCCATACCTCTGGCCTATATCCTAGTTCTGGTATGCATAAATAAGTAAAAATAAATCTCTAAAAAAAAGGTAACCAGATATACTAATTGTTCTTTTTACACTATTATCCTTTATAATGCATCATAATCATGGTCTTCCATGGCATTTTGCATGAATAGACCTCTTTAGACCCATGCAGCCAAGTCATTAACAGAAGGCCAAAGGGAAAACTGAGTACATAATATTGTAAGATGGAATAAAATTTCATTTTTCAGTTTAATTCAAAAGCTCAAGAAAAATAAGACCAAATTTTAATATAAAGAAACATGTTTACACTGATGGGTTGTATATATAAGGAACAAAATATGTAAAATGGAAGTGATGTAATCAAGAGGAAACTGTGAATCATTATCCGTTTTAATATATGTCAACACTAAAGTTGGTGTCCTGCCATATGCCCTTGGCACTCATTGTTCAGCATGCCCTGCATAATCACTGCTGGCTTGCTCCCAAGACCTTGTTCCTAAGAAGAGGTACACCTGTCTGCTAAAGGGCTTCCCATGTCCACAGAATCATCAGCAGGCTGGCTTGGGCAGACCAGAAGTGCTGGGTTATCTAATATTTCAAGAAGCAGCCCAAATCTAGGCCCTTTCATGAAAAACACCAAGGCTAGCTCTGTAGAGTCTGGTGTCCCAGAAGCAACAGAAAGATTATGCCCTGGTACATGTTCAATAAGGAACTCGACACTGACTGTCATCCCTTCTCTGTTTTACTTCCCCATGCCCCTACCAATATTTCTAGGGCTTACCCAAATCATGGCTTCTGAAAGGACCTAAACTAAAACAGAACTTCCCACTGTTTTCTCCATTCTCCTTTCATAGTATTCTATTTGTTAACCAGCAAGGGTGAGACAAAACAAACTTTTTCTTAAAGGAACAGAAAATATATGTTTTCCATTTTATTGTCCTGATCACAATAACTCAACTTATGTGAAAGCAGCTGCCCACAATATGCAAATGAAACTGAGCAAAAGTTAGAATTCCACTATAACCCCTGCCCTAGCCTCATGCACATATACCCCACTATCAATATCCCTCACCAGATTTACATTTGCTGCAATCAATGAACCTATACGACACATTATCATCACTCAAGTCTACAGTCTATATTGGCATTCACCCTTGGCGTTGTGGACATTTTATGGATTTGACAAATGTATCAAAATTTTAGATGATTCTTAGTTCAGGGGCCATATACAATGGGCAATGAGCTGGATTTGGCCAATGAACTGTATGTAGTTTGCGTCCATTTTGACTAATTTTTTGTTACTTGTAGCCAAGAGCTCCCAATATGCACATGTGTAATAAAATTCAGGTAACTTCATACATACTTGACAATGAGTTTAAACAGGTTTTCTTCTGCTTGAATCTCTTGGATGGCATAAAGGTCTTTAAGTGAGAACTCCATCAATGCCCCATGCTTACTGCTATCCTCAGAAGTCTTTGTTTTCTGTCCTTTGCTATTGCTAATAGAATTTGCCTCAATGTACAAAAGGAACATGCATTTGTCATTCTTATTTCGAGAACCTGTAAATTTCAAAGTATTAAATATGATTTAGCTGCTGCTTTCATTTTTCCCTACAAATATTCAAGAATGTGGAAGAAAGGCACAGTATACTATCTTAAAGGTAAACTTCATCTATGTAAAAAAAAGGAGTTCCCTAAATTAATATTCAGAAGTATCTTAAAAAGAGAAACAATGAATATTGACATTTTGTGAGGGACAATCAAAATGAGGAAAGAGTTATACCATACCTTCTTCTGCATTTGAGACCTTGACAACTCCAGTAATAGTCACAGTGTCACCAGGGACACAGCTATCCACTAGATCATGAAAAAGCTCACATTCTATTGTTCGTGGTATCCGACCTGCTTCTCGCTGATCATCAGACATCAGCTCCTGGATTCTAGAAAGTTAAACAATTTTTAGTCAGTACACATATTGACTGAGTTATTTCTTCAGCATACTAACTCTTCAGGGTCCACATGGTGCTGAGCGATATAAAGAGGTTAAAAAATATTCAACATTGCTTATGAAGCCAACATTACACTAATACCAAAACCGAACAAGGACAACACAAAAAAGGAAAACTACAGGCCAATCTCCCTAATGAACACTGATGCAAAAATCCTCAATAAAATTTTAGCTCTCAGAATCCAACAATGTATCCATAAGATAATTCACCACGACCAAGTTGGATTCATTCCAGGGGCACAAGGATGGTTTAACATCCGAAAATCAATCAACGTTATCCAACACATCAACAAAAAGAAATATAAAAACCATATGATAATATCAATAGATGCTGAGAAAGCTTTCAACAAAGTGCAACACCCATTCATGATAAAAGCCCTTGAAATTCTTGGGATACAAGGAACATACCTCAACATCATAAAGGCCATCTATGACAAGCCAACAGCCAGTATCATTCTCAATGGTGAAAAGCTGAAAGCAATTCCATTAAGATCTGGAACAAGACAAGGATGTCCACTCTCACCATTGCTTTTCAATATAATACTGGAAGTCCTAGCCAGGGCAATAAGACAAGAGAAAGACATCCAAGGAATCCAAATAGGAAAAGAAGAAGTCAAACTATCACTATTTGCAGACGATATGATATTATATATAGAGAACCCCAAAAACTCCACAGAAAAGCTAATTCAACTCATCAATCAGTTCAGTAAAGTGGCAGGATACAAAATCAACACGCAAAAGTCAGTAGCCTTCCTATACACAAACAATAAATCTGAAGAAGAAATCAAAAAGACCATCCCTTTTGTTATTGAAACAAAAAAAATCAAATATTTGGGAATAAATCTAACAAAAGAGGTAAAGGACCTATACAAAGAAAACTATAAAACACTGTTAAAAGAAATAGAAGAAGACACAAAGAAATGGAGAGACATCCCCTGCTCATGGATTGGAAGAATAAACATTATTAAAATGGCCATCCTTCCAAAAGCAATATACAGATTCAATGCTATTCCAATCAAAATTTCAATGTCATTCTTCAAAGAAATAGAACAATTATTGATGAAATTCATATGGAATCACAAAAAACCCCGAATAGCCAAAGCTCTCCTGAAAAAAAAAGAAGGGAATGGAGGCATCACACTCCCAGACTTCAAACTATACTACAAAGCCATAATCATCAAAACTGCATGGTATTGGAACAAGAACAGACATACAGACCAATGGAATCGAATAGAAAATCCAGAAATAAACCCACAGATTTATGGTCAACTAATCTTTGACAAAGGAGCAAAGAATATGCATTGGAGCAAAGAAAGTTTGTTCAATAAATGGTGCTGGGAAAACTGGGTCGCTACATGCAAAAGAATGAAGCTTGACCACCACCTCACACCATACACAAAAATCAACTCAAAATGGATTAAAGAACTAGACATAAGACCTGAAACCATAAAATATATAGAAGGAAATATAGGCGAAACACTACGTGATTTGCACATCAAAGACATCTTTACAGACACATCACCCAAAGCAGTGATAGTGAAGGCAAAGATAAACAGCTGGGACTACATCAAATTAAAGAGCTTTTGCACAGCAAAGAGACAATAACAAAAACAAAGAGAAACCCCACCAACTGGGAGAACATTTTTGCACCCAACACTAATGATAAAGGACTGATCACAAAAATCTGCAAAGAGCTGATGAGACTCAACAACAACAAAGAAAATAATCCAGTCCAAAAATGGGCAGAAGAGCTAAAAAGAAACTTCTCTGAAGAGGAAATGCAAATGGCCAACAGGCATATGAAAAAATGTTCAACATCACTTGTCATCAGGGAAATGCAAATCAAAACTACCATGAGATACCATCTTACACCAGTGAGAATGGCACATATTAAAAAAACTAGCAACAACAAATGTTGGCGAGGGTGTGGAGAAAAAGGAACTCTTCTGCACTGTTGGTGGGAGTGCAAACTGGTCCAACCACTGTGGAAAGCTGTGTGGAGATTTCTGGACCTACTAAACATAGAGCTTCCATATGATCCAGCAATTCCACTCCTAGGTATTTACCCAAAGGACACAGAAACATCAATTCCAAAGAACACCTGCACCCCTATGTTTATAGCAGCATTGTTTACAATAGCTAAGCTTTGGAAACAACCCAAATGCCCAAAAATAGATGACTGGATCAAGAAGATGTGGTACATATATACCATGGAATATTACTCAGCATTCAAAAAAGATAAACACATGCAATTTGCAGCAACATGGATGGCGCTGGAAGGGATCATGCTCAGCGAAATAAGCCAAAAAGAAAAAGAAAAATACCGGATGGTCTCACTCATAGCAGGAATCTAGAAAACTTAAATAAGGGACCAGGAAAATGAATAAGTATAAGATAGTGAAAATCAAAATCAACAAAAAACTATGAACCAGAGACACTTTTAGGGGGGCGGGAGGGGAGGGATTGGGGTCAGAATGGGGGGGCTGCAATTGTATGGCGAATATAACAATAAAATTTATTTAAAAAAAATAAATTATATGGATAATCCCCTTTCATTGAACATTGAAAAAAAAAAAAAATATTCAACATTGCACCTAAAATTACTCTAGCAAGACTTCCCCAGTGGCACAGTGGGTTGAGCGCGCCGCTCTGTTTTGCTGTCCTCAGCTTCTGCAGCGTGGGTTCGATTCCTGTCCGGCCAGGGTGAAACCCAAATGGCGTAGCAGACCTCTCCTGTCTCGCCTGCTGCTCCCCTCAGCAGTGTATTTCAGTCTGTCTGTCTGTTCTGTTCCCCGTTCTGTCTCTGGTGGATCCTCTCACCCTCCACACCTCTGACCTGCACCCGAGTTATTGTATAAATAAATAAATATTTAAAAAAACCAAAAAGAAAAAGCAAGACTTTATTTAAAAAAATAAAATAATATTACTCTAGCAGTTTCCAACTAAGGATGGCAGGATGAGCATTACTTTATTTGCCCACCTTCACTCCAATATGTCCACTAAAGTAACAGTCATTAAAACAGTAAAGAATAGTTTTGGGGTATGCAGAAATGTTACAACAAACAAGGGATATTGAAGGAATTTTAGAAAACAACAAACGGGAAAGTATTAAAAGATAAAGTGAAGTATAGAATATACTTCAGCATATAACAATGAACTCTTGAAGAAATCTTTTCTTACATACTTGTGCCTACAGATAAGAATTAGTGTAATACAGGAAAATTATTGATCTATTCAATAGGAGATATCTAAAACCTGCCTTTTATTTAATAGTCTGATTGCTTACTTGATTGATTGCCAGTCCACTGTAACTGTGAGAGGAGAACTTCGGAGAGCAGTAAATGACTTTCCTCGACATACGGGCACAGGACACTGCAACAAGAATAATTCACATTCAGATTCTGTTAAACTATAATCATATCTCAGGAAGGTTCAAGTTAAAATGCTTCATTAAAATTCTTTTAAAGGTTGGTCTCAGAATGGTATTAAAGTAAAATGCACTAAAAATTGCAATGACTTTCTATTTCCTGTGTCATAAGCTTTTTCAATTGGTCCCCCTTGATTACTGCTCTTATTCGTTCTGCTGCAAGGCTCCTGACCTCTTTCTCACATCAAGCACTTATTCTTTTGTGCCTATAGTCTCCCAATTCTTGAATGCCTTCTCCCATTCAGTCCTATAAACCCAGCCCTAATCTCCCTTTCCAAAGCTTTTACTGGGTCTTTTTTAATCCCCAACTCTCCCATCCAGCCTCCTGTGCTACAGAAATATAGTATAATATTTATTGTACCACATAGGACATTGTTAACATGTAAGTAAGTTGCATTCAAATTTTCTTAAATCACTTGTTTGCTGTTTGGATTTCAAGATGCATTTATAAATTCTCTTCTTATAGCAGACTGTATTTTCCAAATAAGTGGCAGCAACATCTTATAAATCTTTCTAGAACCTTGCTACATCCCCATCAAGACATGAAGTCTAGTTTCCCTTTCCTAGAATCTGGACAGACTTGTACCCAGCAGAATGTGGCAGAAGTGATGCTACATGTCTTCCGAGGCTGGCTCAAAAAAAGGGAAAGCCATTTATGCTTGTCAACTATATATCTCTCTTTTGAAGCTACCAGTAAACATGTAAGCAGACCAAATACCCTGAACTGCCATACTGTGTACAAGAAGCCAAAACCATCCTACACAGAAAGATCATATGAATAAGAGAGACCCAGTCAACTCCCAAATAGTTCAGACCCTGTTCCAGCTCCAGCTACCATATAGTTGCAGAACTATAATTTCATCCAGTCAAGCAGTTCATCCAAACTCCTGACCTAGGGAAATCATGAGAAATTAAATGTTTGTGGTTATCTTACGTGTAAGTTTTAGGGTGATTTGCAATGCAGTACAGTAACTAGAAGAGAGCACCTGCAACACCATCTTTCTGGTCACTTTAATTCACAGGAATGGAGAAGGTACCCAGTAACTTCAGGATGACTGTCTCTGGGAATGTTACAAGCAATGAGTGAAAAAGAGACAAATTGTATCACTCATATTTCACATATTCAAAAAATTTATCTGGAGCTGGCAAAAAATTATGGGTGATGGGTAAAGGAATGTTTTATTTATGTTTTCATTTCCCTGAAGTATGTCATAACTTAAAAACTGAAAATACTAAAATCTTTGTGTTCAGGAAAAAATGAGATATACTTTCTATAAAAATTTGCCTTCTGTACCAAGATAAATAAATAGTTGAAGAATATGACATTACCTTTGTGGGAAGATTATATTTTCCATCTGGAAGAGAGAAACTCTGAACTTCTCCACATGCAGCACAAACAAAAGCCATTCTAGTGCAAAGAGGCTTTATATTACTGACACGAACCACTGTCCCTCTTAGAGCAATGTATTTTCCATAGCAATTTGCTCGGACACTCTTGAGATGCGTCAAGGGCTCATAGTTGTATACCCTAAAAACAAAACCAGTAACATATTTTTATCTATGGATTTACTACGAACAGAAAGTTGAGGATGCCTCTATCTTCACGAATCCCTTTTAGGAACAACTATGGAAATCTCAAAAAATACCATCTTTATGAACATCTGAAATTTCAAAGAATTCTGTCATTCTTCTCTGTGAAAGAGTGGTTACCAAAGGAGACAGAGGGAGAGAGAGGATAAGGAATGGGAGAGCTAAGGTAAGAGTGTGCTGGCACTGGAGCTCTGGTGGAAGGTAAGTGAAGCTTGTACACTGCGAAGTGAAGTTGTGCTCCCCAAATTATAGCTTTGTAAATAATGGCAAATCAATGAAATTTGATTTTAAAAAAGTTAAGTCATTCTTAAAAAAATAAAAATGTTAAATCTCTTTTCTTCTTGTCCTGCTGGGGAAAAGGGCAAAAAGAAAAAAAAATGCCAAAAAGAAAGTCTATAGATTCAGCGACTTTTGAGTTTCTAACTTCCTTTTCAAGACCTCTTAGGAAATGTCTTCTATAAATTCTGGAAAAGAACAACAAAGCCTTGATGACTACCATAGTCATCTCTTCCAGCGAGAATTTAAAATCAAAATATAATAATGATGACTTTAAAAAAATAAAATTCTATTTGTTCTCTGTGTTTAGTAGAAAACTACTAATTTTAACAAAATAGAATCACACAACTTAGTCTAATACATGGATTATTAGATTTAAACAGCAGGGTCTTTATAAGTACACACCCAAAGTCAATGTTCACAGAAATTTACAGACTAGGAAATCAACTATTTGGGCAGAAAAGATTTATTTCTGTCAAAATCTTTTTGAAAAATTTTCTGTGGGTTTACTTGAATTTGAAGAGTAATATAATAGTAAGGAATTCATACTTTTCACCAATTTCTTTGGCTTTATGAGGTTCTCCTCAAACAGTCTTCAATGCCCAATTTTAAATAATATTTTAATACCAGCAAATCACTCACCTTGCATGAATCTGTGGAACATTTACTATTGTTTCCCCACTTCTGGACAATCCTTCCTGGGCTTGTAATTCAGCTGCGTGCCTTTCGAGGTCCTTAGTTAAAACCTAAACAGAACAGACGTTTACTCAAAAGCTAGAAAATAAAATGTCCCCTTGAAGCAGAACACTACAGAGAATATGAAGTTTATGAAGATCAACAGAATTCTAGCAGCCCCTTAAAACTGATATTTAATTCTGATTACTCACTGTATAGTGGCTTACAATTTACTTGAGATTTTGCTATTCCTGGATGGCAAACTGTTGCATCTCTTGACTGCTTCCTTTTACTGTAAGTAGAACTGATACTAAAATTCCTCATAGTAGCCCCTAAAACTGTTACCTCCTGTACAGGTTCTGGTGAGAACATATGTTATATTTTCTACTTCTTCATAGTAATTAATAGTCAAGATAGAAAATAAAGATGTCTTTCAAAATACCCAATACTTACTTACTTAACATTTGATACCAGAGGAAATAAATATTATCTACTTGTGTACAAAGCAGTATGTTAACAATCTGAGAGAAAATGAGATGCACATACACAGCTATAACTGTCATAGGAACCATAAAATTTAGGGACAAAATACTATGTGAGTTTGAAAAGATTTCACATAGAGACAAGTGAGTTAGGCAAAAAAAAAATAAATTCAAATAAATCACAAGTAAATGTTATATTTCAGTATGCTGTTGTATATAGAATGAATGACATCTTTTGGGACAGGACTACAACTTTTCTATTCTAGCTAAGATCTGCTGGCAAAAACGAAGTCTCTTTCAGAGATGGTACTATTACTCCAAAATCTTCCCTCAAAATTTTGACAAAAAATCTGCACAAAATAAATATTTACCTGATGTATTGCCAGACCCATGCAAGCCAAGGTTTTCTCGGGTGTATCCCTTATTTCACTTGCTATACTTGGTATCAATTTAGCTATTTCATCGTCTTCTGTCAGTTCTTTAAAATCCACCAAAATACTTCCCTTTCTTTCTATTTCATCCTAAGAAATATTAAGGTATGAAAACAAGAATTGCTTTTCAAAGTTAATTATCATAACTGAACATTCAATTATACATTTTGAGAAAAGCATACAATGTTTCTATAGTGACAATAAGGACTGTAAATGTTATGCTAAGAACAGTTCTAATATTTAAATATATTAACGTATTTATGGCTCTTAAGAACCTTTTGTGATAGCTATTAATACTATCATTCTCAACTGATAGATAAGAAAAGCAAGGCACAAAGAAGGTAAGCAGTTCAACAAAGTCTGCACTGCAGGTTAAGTAGCAGAGCTGGGATCTGGAGCGAACCAGTCTGACTTGAGTGATTACAATCATAATCATTAGCACCTCAAGTATAATGTTCAATAAGCAACACAAAAAGGTGGACTTCTAGCTTTGTTATATGGAAATCTTACCTTATCATATAAATCAATACGCCTTGTGAAAAAATTTTCAAAAGCTTGAATCTTCTCAATAAAAGGAGAGCTACTGCTGTAAACTAATCCAACAAATATGGAATTAACACTAATAGTCACATATATACAAGCATATTTTCATGAGACAGAAAGAACACTATATACATGGTAGATGACTTTCTAATTTTGCATTCTGATTATATTTAGAAAGAACTGGTATAGAAAGTATACTTAAAGATTCTGAAACAAGTTTAGGCCTATATGATCTGAAATGCATTTTGGAAGAATCTCTCTCTAAAAGAACCAATATCTGAGAATGTATTGAAGCTTTGACACTTAATAGCACCTATTAATTCAAATAGCTTACACGGTATGGCTCAAAGCAAACACCTTAATAAAGTCAAAGCTATGCACAGCAACTCCTATTCTAAAACCATTGAAGATAAGCAGTCTTGGCAAAGTAAATTCTAGTCCAAACTGACACTTGTCAGGTACTGTTCTCAGATCAGACAGACCAACACTTGACTTTGGTCCCAAAATTTTAAACCTATCTTTTATACTGTAAAGTTCTGTATCATTTTTAAATTGGCCTCCCAGAGATAAAAGGTACAATGAAGTAGTTTGGAAGGACAGCTGATCAAACCTAATCACCTCCTAAATTACACCTTTAGAACCAGTCCAAAGATCACTTCTAGTCCTCTGACTTAACAGTGAGGGAAATATTTTCTTAATTTGTCTTTGGCAGCTACATCTCATATAATTTATTTAGTTACTGATATATACTCCCTTCTTTAAGTTCAGTTCACCCAAGCATTTAAATAATGTTTATGTTTCAAAAGCATTATTTTTAGGTTTTCTGTCAGTCCAGAAAACAGAAACCGCATGATTATTTGTGTTGGTAGTTAAAACATCCTAAAGCAAAAAAAAAAAAAAAAATATCCAGGGACACAACGATGGTTTAACATCTGAAAATCAATCAACGTTATCCAACACATCAACAAAAAGAAATATAAAAACCATATGATAATATCAATAGATGCTGAGAAAGCTTTCGACAAAGTGCAACACCCATTCATGATAAAAGCCCTTGAAATTCTTGGGATACAAGGAACATACCTCAACATCATAAAGGCCATCTATGACAAGCCAATAGCCAGTATCATTCTCAATGGTGAAAAGCTGAAAGCAATTCCATTAAGATCTGGAACAAGACAAGGATGTCCACTCTCACCATTGCTTTTCAATATAATACTGGAAGTCCTAGCCAGAGCAATAAGACAAGAGAAAGACATCCAAGGAATCCAAATAGGAAAAGAAGAAGTCAAGCTATCACTATTTGCAGATGATATGATAATATACATAGAGAACCCCAAAAACTCCACAGAAAAACTAATTCAACTCATCAATCACTTCAGTAAAGTGGCAGGATACAAAATCAACACGCAAAAGTCAGTAGCCTTCCTATACACAAACAATAAATCTGAAGAAGAAGAAATCAAAAAAACCATCCCTTTTTTAATTGAAACAAAAAAAATCAAATATTTGGGAATAAATCTAACAAAAGAGGTAAAGGACCTATACAAAGAAAACTATAAAACACTGTTAAAAGAAATAGAAGAAGACACAAAGAAATGGAAAGACATCCCCTGCTCATGGATTGGAAGAATAAACATTATTAAAATGGCCATCATTCCAAAAGCAATATACAGATTCAATGCTATTCCAATCAAAATTTCAATGTCATTCTTCAAAGAAAAAGAACAATTATTGATGAAATTCATATGGAATCACAAAAAACCCCGAATAGCCAAAGCTCTCCTGAAAAAAAAAGAAGGGAATGGAGGCATCACACTCCCAGACTTCAAACTATACTACAAAGCCATAATCATCAAAACTGCATGGTATTGGAACAAGAACAGACATACAGACCAATGGAATCGAATAGAAAATCCAGAAATAAACCCACAGATTTATGGTCAACTAATCTTTGACAAAGGAGCAAAGACTATGCATTGGAGCAAAGAAAGTTTGTTCAATAAATGGTGCTGGGAAAACTGGGTTGTTACATGCAAAAGAATGAAGCTTGACCACTACCTCACACCATACACAAAAATCAACTCAAAATGGATTAAAGAACTAGACATAAGACCTGAAACCATATAATATATAGAAGGAATATAGGCGAAACACTACGTGATTTGCACATCAAAGACATCTTTACAGACACATCACCCAAAGCAGTGATAGTGAAGGCAAAGATAAACAGCTGGGACTACATCAAATTAAAGAGCTTCTGCACAGCAAAAGAGACAATAACAAAAACAAAGAGAAACCCCACCAACTGGGAGAACATTTTTGCACCCAACCCTAATGATAAAGGACTGATCACAAAAATCTGCAAAGAGCTGATGAGACTCAACAACAAAGAAAATAATCCAGTCAAAAAATGGGCAGAAGAGCTAAAAAGAAACTTCTCTGAAGAGGAAATGCGAATGGCCAACAGGCATATGAAAAAATGTTCAACATCACTTGTCATCAGGGAAATGCAAATCAAAACTACCATGAGATACCATCTTACACCAGTGAGAATGGCACATATTAAAAAAACTAGCAACAACAAATGTTGGCGAGGGTGTGGAGAAAAAGGAACTCTTCTGCACTGTTGGTGGGAGTGCAACTGGTCCAACCACTGTGGAGAGCTGTGTGGAGATTTCTGGACCTACTAAACATAGAGCTTCCATATGATCCAGCAATTCCACTCCTAGGTATTTACCCAAAGGACACAGAAACATCAATTCCAAAGAACACCTGCACCCCTATGTTTATAGCAGCACTGTTTACAATAGCTAAGCTTTGGAAACAACCCAAATGCCCAAAAATAGATGACTGGATCAAGAAGATGTGGTACATATATACCATGGAATATTACTCAGCATTCAAAAAAGATAAACACATGCAATTTGCAGCAACATGGATGGCGCTGGAAGGGATCATGCTCAGCGAAATAAGCCAGAAAGAAAAAGAAAAATACCGGATGGTCTCACTCATAGCAGGAATCTAGAAAACTTAAATAAGGGACCAGGAAAATGAATAACTATAAGAAAGTGAAAATCAAAATCAACAAAAAACTATGAACCAGAGACACTTTTAGGGGGGCGGGGGCGGGAGGGGAGGGATTGGGGTCAGAATTGGGGGGGCTGCAATTGTATGGGGAATATAAAAATAAAATTTATTATTTAAAAAATAATAAATAGGGCCTCCCTGGTGGTGCAGCGGTTGAGTGCTGGGTTGCGAAGCTGCCCGCGGCCTCTGTGGCGCCGGTTCGATCCCCGGCTGCTCCCCGGCCACCAGAGGAGGGTCCCACCTGGCGCGCAGACCTCTCCTGCCGCCCGCTGCTCCCCTCAGCAGTGTACTTCGGTCCTTCTGCCTGCTCTGCTCCCCGCTCTGGCTCTGGTGAATTCTCTCACCCTCCCGCGCCTCTGACTGTACCCAGTGCATGTATAAACAAAACAAACAAACAAATAAATAAAACATGCCTCTATTAAAAATAAATAAATAAATAAATAAATAAAAATAAAAGTTAAAAAAAAAAACACATCACCTATGAAATATATCTTTCTATTTAATAAAAACATACTCACTACAGAAAACATTTGTAACTTTTTATTCATTCAAAAAACAAATACTAAGTACTTGGACAGGGCAAGATCCTTCCTTTCAAGTAGGACAGTCTAGTGGGAAAGAAACAAACACAGTTATATATATACATATATATGTAGGGGTGTGTGTGTATATGTATATGTGTAGAGAGAGAGAGAGAGAGGTATCTGTAACACCTATCTAGTGAGAGTCATAAACATATGGATTCTACATGAGATTAGAAAAGAGAATTCTCTAAACATATATAGATGTATGATGTTAACTAGTGTTCTTAATTAGAAAAGGGAGAATCCTTAACTGTGCTTTTACACAAAACCATGTTGGTTATTATCTCTAAGTTCCAAGCCCACCCTCCTATTTTTCTGCTGTGATGCTACCATCAAGATCTGCACACTGCATTTCCCAGACTCCCTTTAGGTTTTGACAAATGGAGGCACTGTAGAGAATGTAAAGTGGCAGGAGAGAAAGGTATGTGTTATCTCTAATTCTTTCAGCATCTCTCCAACTATCCTAACTGTAGAGGAGGCTACAGTTCTAGCCTCCTGCTCAAATCAGCAACTGAGCCATCCTCCTGCTGTTACCAGCAGCAACCAATTTAATTTGCTTCAGTGGCCGTAGCATAGCTCTAAAGGATACCTGTCTAGCCTTCTATGCCTTCTAAAGAATAGCTTTGTAGGATGCCCTACAGAGGTCAAAGCAATACTGCGGGCCTTCCTTTGAATTGCAAGGTTCTGGTAACCTCAGAACTATTGTTATTATTATGATTATTACTATTATTATTATTTTATTCCCTTGGTCAAAAGGTAGTTTGCTGCTTCTTGAAGTTACTACTATCTGGGGAGTTCCCTCAGTGTTCATTTTTGTTTTTTTTATTCTTCAATCTATATAACCAATTCCCTATATTGAAATACTTAGTGTAGTTTCTGTTTTCCTGACTGACAGAAAACCTAAAAATAATGCTCTTGAAACACAAACATGATTTAATTGTTTGGGTGAACTAAGATTCAAGAAGGGACTATATAACAATAAGTCAAATAAATTACATGAGATGTAGCATCCAAAGACAAGTTAAGAAAATATGACCTTTGTTTGGTAATTTTGCATTTTTAACTCTACCTTCAGAGAAATAAAGTTTCCAGCCTTTATATGGTATGAATTCATCTAATGTTGATTGTAGTAGTGATGACCGTGGGGTTTTTTCTAGGGGGGAAAAAAAAGGGTACTATATGTTAGCAGAAATGAATCAAACTTTTTCCCCAACTGCTCCTTCCAACAATGAGAACCTGACATAGTATCAATAGAATATCTAAATTACAGGTTTGGGCATAAATTTTGTATTTAACATCCAAATAGTAACTTAAGGGGTAACATAAATAAAAGAGAAGACTGAAATTTAAGTAAAACTGCTCTGTGTAATTGGCATAATGGATTCCTTCATCAAAGGGAGGAGGGAGGAAATCAAATAATCATGATTGACCTCCCTACCAGAAGTTTGTTTTCCTATGTTTTTACTCAAATCAGTTCTATGTTCTCTTTCTCTCCATCTTCCTGAGAAGTTCCCACCACCTCTTCCTCTTCTCCAGCTTTGAAATCGTCCCCGTCCAAATCCTCTGCCTCTATGTTCTCCACTCATGTCTTCTAAAAGAAAGATTAGGAAAGTCTTCATCAAAATTATTATAAGGAAAATAGTGCTCCTGAATATGAATTAACATAGTAAGCAGACAAAAAATTAAATATTCTTTAAATAAATTTAATCAATTATTAAGAAAGTTAATAACTAAACAAATTCACTATGTTAGGGCTGGAGAGAACTTTGACAACATCAAGATCATATCACACGTGAAGAAACTAAAGCCCAGAGCAATTCAGCGAAGTGACTGAGATCAAAACTACTGGGGAACAGAACTGAATTCAAAACTGTCTTGAGACTCCCCACACGAAATAATACGATGAGAAAAACTGGTAAGAATTTCAACACAAACCAAGAGTAAAAGAGCCACCTGCAGGCTTTGTAGCATCCAAAGACAAGAAAATAGGACCTATGTACTTTTGCATTTTTAACTCTGCCTTCAGAGAAATAAAGTTTCCAGCCTTTATATGGTAAGAATTCTTCTAATGTTGATTGTAGTAAAAATAAAATTAAAATAATGTAGTAAAAATAATGTAATAATTAGAAAAAACAGCGATAATAATGTAGTAAAAATAATTCAATACTCTACTTTATTCACAACTCCTCTCGAAAAGTTCTTACTTGCCAAGGACAGAGGTCCCACAGCTCTCCTACTCGGGGGCGGGGCAGGCTCTGGGGTGGAAGCATCAACGCCCGGCCAGGCTCTCGCTTCCCCCCGCGGTCGAAGCACCGCAGAGCCCACGGGCGGTTGAGGGTCGAGCTCCTCAGAGGACCCCTGCGCAAGCGGGAGGTTTTCTTCAGCCGCTCACGAGCCGGGCAGGGTCTCATCAGTCAGACAGGATCCGCGGCCTCAGTCTCCAGCCACCCGCGACTGCTAGGCGGGGAACTATTCAGCGCCTGAAGCCCCCGTCCAGCCTGTCTTCAACTTCTTTTTTGGCGCTTCCGTGACGCAACTTCCGTCCAAGGATGAAGCCAGACAGGAGGGGGCGGGAACGCGTTCAGCCAATCAAGGAGCTCAGCCTGACGGAAGTCGTGAGGCTCCCGGAAGTTGTCCGGAGATTCGTACCGGAAAGCGGAAGCGGCGCGCAGCACGTGGGGGCGGTGCTGGTCGGCGGGCTCAGTGTCCCCTGCGTCCGTAGTCTGGGAGGCTGGCTGCGGCGACTACGGAGGGCGAGGGGGACCGGAGAGACGCGGTGGCCTGCAGCGGCGGCCTGAGCGTCATGGAGGACTCAGGGGAGCAGCCAGGCCCACAGCCAGCACCTCCAGGGGACCACCGTATCCGCGACGGCGACTTCGTGGTGCTGAAGCGGGAGGAAGTGTTCAAAGCAGTGCAAGTCCAGCGGAGAAAGTAAGTCAAGTCTCTGGCCTTAGGGATCTCTCTCCCTCTGCTTTAAGATACCCCGTTTCTCCACGTTTTCCCAGCATACGCTTCATATCAGGGATCCATTCTTGACTGTGGGTCCCCAGTCTCCTCTGGTTATCGCCTCCCTGGTTTTCCCGGACTGACATTTCCCCCAGCATCCCATCCTCGGGTTCCTTCCCCTCCTGCGTTCCTAAAGAGCGCCCCTTCCTTGGCTTCATGCCAGGCCCACAGCCTCCCTCCCAGTTTGTCCAGAGTCCCTTTATTGTTCTTGGTACCCAGGTGCTGTCTGTCCTCTCTCCAACCGCCAAACCCCTGTCCCAGGGCTCTTTCCTTGGGTTCTTTCTCACACTGATCTTTTACGTTGCTTAATGTTGAAAGGGTGGTTGTTTGAGTTTGCTTCTTAATAATGAGGTCTTTTAGACTATAGCTTTTTTAATTGCCAGGACACAGAAAGCAACATCTTTAGTTTAAAAAGTACTTTTTAGGCATTTATTTGGAAACACTTTTCATCATCACTTTTCCTGGCAGAAGCCATAGCTTTAGATTCCATATATTTAGAAAATGATCCTCTGAGCTCAGTTATATCCCAGGCCAAACTCTCCCTTCCCTCTTTCCTTGGCTGCACTGGTCACCCTGGGCAGAAGCAATCCTGACTCTTTCCCAGCAAAGACATAGCTCCACATCCATCTGACTGGCCTCTCCTCTCCAGACTGGGACAGTGACATCCTGTCAGGCCAATCATGTAGAGTGACACACACTCCTTTGCATATCAGACCAGCTGCCAGGTGGTACACCCAGTGCAACTCAGTCCCAGTATTTTATTAGCACCTGGGTGCCAAAAGGATGAGTACAGGGTGCACCTCTGGGCCAACCTGAGTTTTATTTTCTCTGAGAAGTTTGATGTCAGCAAATATTTTGAGTATGTGCTATGGGTTAATAAATGGGGACCCAGCAGAGAATAAGAATTAACTCGGCCTGTGTCACTTAGACTCTAACAGAAATTCATTCAGGGGGTTCAAATGTAGAGATTTAAATGAAGAAATGTTATATACATATGTAGAAGCATGGCAGGATTCCGAGAACTAGTAAAGAATGGTGATGCATCCAGGGTCCAGCAAGGGTGGGACATATTCAGCAAGGGTGCCTGGGTGATGTGGTCTATGCATTCTCTCATGATCAGCTTCCAAGGGCACAAACAGTTAACTGTTACATCTCTTACAGGATTCAGATTTCTGTGGTCATGGGCTACATCCTGAAGCTGGGTAGGGCTTCCTGACATCCATTCATCTTTGCCTGGGTTGACCGTGTGACATAGTGACAAAGACCAAGATTTGGAGTCAGACAGACCTGGATTTGAATTCCAGCTCCCACTTTGTAACTGAATCTTGGGCAAGATACTTTTCTAAAAAGATTTGTGTCCCACACCTTCCACATACTGTCTAACCCTAGATCAACATAGCAGATGTTTGCTGTTTATTTTTTTAAAGGGAAAATTTATTTTTATCTGGTTTCCCTTTTAAATTGCAATAAGAGGGCCTCCCTGGTGGCGCAGGGGGTTAAGCACCACACTTTGAAGCAATCCACAGCCTCTGCAGCATTAGTTCAATCCCCAGCCAGCCAGGGAGAAACCCACATGGCGAGGCAGACCTCGCCTGACTCGCCCATTGCTCCCCTCAGCAGTGTATTTCATTCGATCTGCTTGTTCTGCTCCCCACTCTGTCTGTGATGAATCCTCTCACCACCCCCACACCCCTGGCCTGTACCCCAGCTCTTGTATGTATAAATTAAAAAAAAAAATCTTTAAAAAAAATTGCAATAAGATAAAAATCTGGGTCTTGGGAAAACCTAAAGTTGCCTGTGCCTCAGTAGAACACGATTTCAAATGTGTAGATTTAAGTCTGATTTATTTGTAAATATAACTTAGCTTTTATTAGATAATTTTCAAAGAAAATAGGTAGGCCAGGGAATTTGTAAAATTCCTGTTATTTCAGTGATTGTTTGGTTTTGAGATTTTCTTGTGCAAGCTGCAAGTGGTGTCACGGTATGTGACCAGAAGCCTGGCAATCTTGGTCACCCTTTATGCTGTTCAGGAAATGCACAAAATCTTATTTGGACTTTCTGTCAGTGAAAACTAGAGTCAAAACAGTGCCTGCCAAGAGGAATGTCTACTATTCCTGTTTCTTATTCCAAATTCGGTGTACTTATGGTTCCTATATTATAACTTTATGTCTCTGCCTCAGCACAGTGTCCTAATTCATTTCAGTTTTGTGTGCAGAGATACTGCTGCTGACTATCCTTTGTGGAGGCCAGTTTTAAAGTAAACTACATTGAACATGTCTTGTCTATACTGAATGCAAATCAGATTCAACTAATTGATTTGAATTTTCTTCCCCAGGAAAGTAACTTTTGAAAAACAGTGGTTCTACCTGGATAACGTCATTGGCCACAGTTATGGTACCACATTTGAAGTGACCCATGGAGGAAGTCTTCAGCCTAAAAAGAAAAAGGAAGAGCCTACTTCAGGTACCTGAATTTGCAAGAATAAAATAGTTGTTATTGAGTCGGCTAGTCAGAAACCTGTCAACCCCCAATTAACTTGTGCCACAAAGAAATCTAAAGTTATCGTGGAAGAACTTAGCATGGTCTGCCTTTGGCTTTGAGATATCAAGGTTCTGACCCCCACCCATCATTAACTGGCTCTCTGACCTTAGGCAAGGCATTTAATCCCAAGAGTTCTTGCCACTTCGATGTAAAAGCAATTGTAGAGCTGGCCTAGAAGTTAAATAACAACTGTGCCCACAAGTTAAGTAATAACTGTACAGTAGAGATTAAGAGGTCTGACTTTGAATTCAGCTAGCTAGCTTTAAGTTCCAGCGCCATCACTTATAACCTTGGGACAAGTTATTTGGTTTTTCCAAGTCTTATGTCTGCATCTGTAAAATGGGACAATAAACACATTTAATTCCTGGGCTATGTCAAATGTTCAGTGACATAACACATAGGAAATTTTTAAGAGTTCCTTGTAGGTAGTAAGGACTCTATAAATTTAACTTATTAATTAAAATACATAAATATTAATGTGAACATACAATAAAATAAATAACAAATTTAAGTAATTAAAATAATGTTAAAATTCTGGTTCATACCAGTTAATAGAATACTTAAAAGTTAATATCCATAGTTTTGTTAAGGCATGATTCAGCCATGTGATTACATAATTCATGAACTCGACCATCTCAGAATTCCCTTAGTAATAGAAAACACCAAAAATAGTCAAGTAGACATGCCAACAGCATTTCAGATGATGATGTGCTATGAAGGTGAAAGATAGGGAAGTGAACCAGGGACTGATTGGATGAGGTGAGGCTTGGCTGACATGATAAGCTCAGCCTTGAGTGATGGAAAAGGTCCAGCTACTCAGAGATCTGTTGTAAGAGCATTTCAGGTAGAGGGGGCAGCAAGTACCAAAGCCCTGCAGAGGGACCGTACTCGGTTCATTTAGGAACTGAAGGAAAGACAATGTGGCTAAATTAGAGCGCCAATAATGATACCAGAAAACAGTCAGGGCTAGGTCATATACAACCTTAAAAGTTGGTCCTCTTTTGAAAGTATTCAAAACCACTGTATGGTTTTGTTCATCAGAGTATTTGAACCAATTAGTATTATAAAAAGAGAGCTGATGTCCAGGTGAATGTGGGGCAAGAGTGGGAGCAGGAAGATAAGCTTGGAATAGTCATGGCAAGAAAGATTAGTGGATTGGGGTAGAGGCAGTGGAACTGGAAGGCCAAATTTGAGTGGCTGATGGACTGAATGTGGATATAAACTTAGAAAAAGAAAGATTATAAAATAATTTCTGATCATAAATGTCATAGAGCAATTTCCTTCTTTAGAGACCAAAGAAGCGGGCACTGATAATCGAAATATAATTGATGATGGGAAATCTCAGAAACTTACTCAAGATGACATAAAAGCTTTAAAGGACAAAGGCATTAAAGGAGAGGTAAAATTCAAAGGATGTTGTGTTTTGTTTTGTTTGATATTTAGGAAATGGCTTTGTTTTTAAAGCAGACTTTGCCTAAGGCAAAATGTAAAAATTATACTCTTTACTTTTATTAGAAATAGCTTTGAGGTGTAAATGCAATTCAGTAGAGCAAGGACTTCATCTCTTATGTTCAGGAATATAATGAATGACTTTACTAACATTGTTAGTGGAAGAGGATTTAGTATCAGTGCATATCAGAGTTTAACTTGTTCATTTTCAATAGTGATTTCAACCATTGTCTTCAGGAATGACAGTTTCCTTTACCTCTCCCTTTGTTGTGTATCCCTGTTCTTTTACTATGCTTTAAATAGAGTTATAAAGTACTTGTATTTTAATACAAAATCTAGATAGAGAATAAAAATACACAGTTCATCTATTTGGACTTCTGTGGAAAAGGGACTGGAGAATCCGTCCTTTGGATACATTCTGGGGTAAGAAACCTTTGAAATCATCTGTTCTGTTAAAATAGTTTCAGGAAATCTGCTTACTCCTTTTCTTATAGGAAATAGTTCAGCAGTTAATTGAAAATAGTACAACATTCCGAGACAAGACAGAATTTGCTCAGGATAAATACATAAAAAAGAAGAAAAAGAAGTAAGTAGTTTTGTTTGAAAAGGACAAAGATAGTAAATCTTTTTCTAGATTTGAAAGATACATATTAAAAAATCTTTTAAAACCAGCTTTTAAAAATGGGTGTTCTGTTTTTTTTTTCCCCTAGATACGAGGCCATCGTTACCGTTGTGAAGCCATCTACCCGCATTCTCTCAGTTATGTATTATGCAAGAGAACCTGGAAAAATTAAGTACGCTTTGTTTCCTTTCAAAAGTATAATTGGGGGAAAATATGTCTTTAAGAAAGTCATGATTTTAAGTAAAATGAAAAACTTTCTCACCTGCATAAAGTGTCCTCCTACTTCATAAATTGTAAGTCCTTTTTATTATAGCCTCCAAAGCAATCAATCTTGTCAATATTTTTATGAAGCAAAGACAACTTGAAAAATAATGATCAAAATAGCAGATTTTGCCTAACTAAAGATGAACGAATCATTCTTTTTTCCTTAGCCACATGCGATATGATACACTAGCCCAGATGCTGACATTGGGAAATATCCGTGCTGGCAATAAAATGATTGTGATGGAAACATGTGCAGGCTTGGTGCTGGGTGCAATGATGGAACGAATGGGAGGTAAGATTTAATGTTTTCAAGTTCATAAGACCCTGCCGTGATATGAGTAGAGGAATCTGAAAAAATCAAAGTCACAGAAAGTGAGGTGGAGTTACTATGAGGTTAATGAAATGTCTTGGGTGGCCCTGCACAGCTCATGTCCCCAGGGCCCTCCTGCACAGTCCAGTCTCCCCTGCATTGGTAGCACTGCATGACACTTAGCTTCTGTGTCAGCGGGGATGGTTCTGAAGTCCTGGGCTTAGCACCCCCAGGACAGTGATTTCAGTGAATTCTTGGATAGTTGATACTCATCTTAAGTGGCTGAACTGAGGGAATTTGGGTGGGAAGAACACAGGGCTATATTCTGTCCTTGAAGGCTGTGTCCAACGCAGCCTGATTTTGTCTGACCTTTCTCTGAACCCGTAGAAGATCAGAAATTTTAACTGCCCCATATGAGAACTGGACTAGGGATAAGCTCAGGGCTAGTTGCCAAACCAGATGTGCCTGCTCACAGGGTTTTACTGTAGTATTGAGTGGGCAATAGCTGCTTTAAGACTTTATTTATCAGTTTTGGAATTATAGAGCCCTTACTAGAAATAGTCATAGGCTCCAGACAGAATCCCTGGAAACTGCATCACCCTTCACCTTCTACACAAAGAATAGAAACCTTTATTCTTACAGTGTCGGACCCTGAGGGTTTGCATAGTCTAGAGTTGTCTCCTTGAGTAGATGTCAATTTCTTTTATCTGTTCAGGTTTCGGTTCCATTATTCAGCTATACCCTGGAGGTGGCCCGGTCCGGGCAGCAACAGCTTGTTTTGGCTTCCCCAAATCTTTCCTCAGTGGTCTTTATGAATTCCCACTCAACAAAGTGGACAGTCTTCTCAATGGAACGTTTTCTGCCGAGTCATTATCTTCAGAACCAAAAGACAGTGCTTCAGTTAAAGAAAGTAATGGCACATTGGAGGAAAAACAGACTCCTGAACTAGAGAACGAAGACAGCATGGCAGAGGCCCCAGAGAACAACCACCCAGAAGAGCAAGAAACGATAGAAACTGTTTCTCAAGACCCAGAAAATAAGGAGCCTAAAGAGACAGGAAGCAAAAAGGATTATGTAAGAATGTAGAGAGTCCCCATCCCCTTCATAATGTTCCCCGCAGGGCCTCAGTTAACTTCATGTAAGCAATGAGAGTTCATTGAGTTTTGGAGCATCACCTCCCAAAATACTAAATATCAAACAGCTGGAGAAAGAGTGTGGGTGTGGGTGTACACACTCATGCAGTTTAATCTTTGGGATGGACCTGTAGGGTGCAGAAGCATTGTATAGGTGGCTTAATGATGGTATTATAAGGTAGGGACTTTCTTGTGTGTTTTAACTTCCTTCATTACTTGACCTCCTACTATTGCTTTAGTCCAAGTTGATAAATATTCTTGAAATGTTTTGACAGACCAGCGTTTCCATAAACCTGACTGAATGACCTCAGTACGTTGGTTTCTTATTTTTCTTCTTGAAGATTCAGGAAAAGCAGAGGAGACAAGAAGAGCTGAGAAAAAGACATTTAGAGGCCGCTGCTCTGCTGAGTGAAAGAAACGCAGATGGGTGCGTGATGAAAGAATGCAGGAGATGTCTTGGTGCTTGTGGGCTCTGCTTCAGACAGATTAGCACTCTCTTCCTGCCTTGATTGTACTGGGAGCAGAGATGGTGGTTCTGTCTTAGATTTTTAAAGAAAGGAGGCTGCAGCTGGTGGAGCTGGGAAATTTATTGTGCTGGTGTCAGAATTTTAGAAGAAATTTGGAATTCTCTGGTGATGGTACCTCAAGAGGGGCTGTGTAGTCCCACTAGGTGCAGGTGGAGGGACATTTAAATTGATGTGATACTGGCTAGTGGCAAGGAGGAAGGAATGCCTTTCTGCGAATCTAGATTCAGATATTTGCAAAGCTGGTATTGCAATGTTGGATTTGTTTTTAAAATTAATGTCTTTAAATGCTACTTAGAGTTGCTAACCACCATGAAAGCTTATAACCCAGTGCATGTTTTCTAGAAAGTAACAGTTCGTGACTTTATTGTTTTGAATTTCTAAAATGGTATATTTAAAATGTTTCCTGTGTGAGTCATGCAGATAAACACATGATCGTTTGAATGCATTTTAAAATCTATGCTCTATTTTGGGAATGGAAAGAAATTATTTGTCTAATATTTTCCTTGCAGTTTAATTGTAGCTAGTCGATTCCATCCAACCCCACTGCTGTTGTCGCTGCTGAATTTTGTGGCCCCTTCAAGGCCCTTCGTGGTCTACTGTCAGTATAAAGAGGTAATACTGAAGCTGAAACAGGGTGGATGGGAATTCTTGCATCGGAATGCTGGTTGTGGCCCTTGAAGTAATTCTTAACAGAACTCTGTTTATGCTTTCAGCCTTTGTTGGAATGCTACACAAAACTACGGGAAAGAGGAGGGGTCATCAACCTCAGGCTGTCTGAAACCTGGCTCAGAAACTACCAGGTATGGGTTCTTACAGCAGTTCCAGGAGCTCTCCTGAGTCACTGGCTCTTTGCAGTAGTGCTGGGAGTGTTGAAAAGGAGATGGCACTGTTACTCTCTCTACAGATGAAAAGCCTCCTGCCTGAAACGCCAAGAAAGTCCCCTGACATTTCCTGACTATTTTTTCCTCCTTTCTGGTCAGGGTCTGTTACTCTATAACTTTAATCTACAGACATTCAAAATGCAAACAGTTTTGGTTCCTGTTTCCCCAAGGCCTTAATATCACCCTGGAGGAAATGAATGATGATAATAAAATCCCAACAAGGGATTTTGGGATGTATCTGCTGGGTGTCTTTGCAGCAAAATTTCAGGATTTATTGGTGGACTCTGGATCACTTCAGGTCCTCTAGAAAGGCATAGACCAAGGTGGAATTAGAGGGGTAAGAGCTTTTTCTGAAGACGTGCCTTTGAAAGATAAGGGAGAAGGCATAGGATTAGTTGGGGAGAACTGTCAGACCATGATGCAGGTCTGATGCCTATAAGGAGGGTAAGGGAGGGTGAAGAGTGCGGGGGAGAAGGGAGGAAGGGCCAGCAGTGCTCTCTGAGAAAGACTTGCCAGAATGCTGGGAAAACTGCAAAGCAAAAATGCCTTAAAGAGTCCTTTACTGGGCAGAAATGATTTGTCCTGTTACCCATGCTCAGTTATCAACTTGCAGTGGCCCATAGCCTCCCTGGGTGTGAATGCTGCATCCCAAAGGAGCAGCAGCTAGAGGCTTTCTGCTGCCTGAACTCCTTACAGCCAGTTCCCTCTTGAGGAGAGACCTTTGGGAAGCATCTCTATGGCTACCACGGGCCCTGCCCTGTTCTTGGACATCTTACTTAGTCCAGGACACTCTAGAGCCTAGGCAACTCTGCTCTTCACTGCAGTCATCTTGTTCAGTTATGGTGACAGGAGAGAAGAGTTCATGCTCAGTAGCTACTCAGTGGACCACGCGCCACTGTTGCCATGAAACAGTGGAACTAGAGGAAGAAAGCAAAGCGTAGACCCTACATAAACCATTTGTATTTGATCCACCAGAAACTTGGCTCAGGTTTAAAAAGGAGCAGGATTTATGTTTTAATTTTTAGAAGAAAACCACTTTGAACCAGTACCTATACTTTCATCTATACTGTCACGTGAATGATGGACTCCTTAGAAATCGGTCCATTTAAATTTTCAAAAGAAACTGTGTTGTTTACATCCTGATATTTCTCCTGTGTGTTGTTAGCACATGCTTTATCTGTTTAGGAAAACATGACTGTCTTTTGTTCTTTCTTGATTAGGTTTTGCCAGATCGAAGTCATCCCAAACTACTGATGAGTGGAGGTGGAGGGTACCTCCTCTCTGGCTTCACTGTTGCTATGGACAACCTTAAAACAGACCCCAATCTCAAATCCAACTTGAGCACTTTAGAATTACACAAAACTGAAGAGCCAGCAGCTAAAAAAAGGAAATGCCTGGAGTCTGACTGTTAACCTTTCAGAAATTGTTTTTGATTTTTGTTCTCAGGCATTATATAGCTAGCAAGTGAACTTTAAATGCCATTACTAATTGTTGTTGGGATTTTTTTTTAAACATCCTAAGAATAAGAACAGACGTAGACACCTGTTCCTGGGAAGGATGAGTAAGCCTTCTGTCCCCCTCTGACACAAAAATACCCAAATCTAGGGTATAGGGGTGGACTGAATTTGTCCAATTTTTATTTCACAAAAATCCTTCAAGTACTTTTAGTACTCTGCAAGTATCTTGAGAATTTAGACAGCCTAAAAATATATTTATACGTGACTTTATATTACACTAAGTGAAATAATACAATATGACAGAAAGTTGGTGGGTACTAAAAGGGTGAATTTTGTAGAAGAAATTTAATCTGTTCATTCCAAATGCTCTTCAGCCTAAGCAATATGGATGTGTGTGAGATGTACAGTACCAAAAATATTTACCCTGTTCCCTGCAGAGTGATAAGCTTTTTTTTAAATGCTAGATTTTATTATTTTAATAGTTGATGACCTAGGAAAGTTCTAAGTATTTATTTTACTGTATTTTTTTGGACAATAGGTAAAGTTGGGTACTTCTTTAAATTAATTTGCTGACCCCCATTCTTTGTTCCAAATAAAGTGACTAGAATTTTTGTGTACTATTCAAAAGTAAACACATGTTTTTCCCCTCCCCAGAGACTGATGGAGCTATATATACATACATACATATATATGTATTTGAATGTTGATATACACGTGCGCACACACATATATATTTATGTATGCACATATACACATGGAGACAGAATGCACTATCTGTATGAATTATGATGAAATTTAGTACAGGGCTTCAACCAGTTCTCTATATTAGTGTCACTCCCTGTGAAATGTATTTTAAAGTGCCTTTTCTTGTGATTATTAATGCTGGTTTATTGAGCTCTGTCATGATTAAGTGGTTAGCTTTTCTAAGCTCTGAAAAAAATAGAATCAAATTATTTGGTCATCTGCTACAGCCAAGGAAAGTGTTTAGAGTAAGCCAAGACCTTTGTCCATTTTAGAACATGAGTCTTGCTCACTGAACATGCCTCATGTGGATTGTCTGCATCCTTACAGAATAGATGTGGATCATCCAGCGAAGACCATCTCAGAAAAAAAAAAACACATTGCTTTTCCCCAGTAGCATGTAATATGCTGATAATGGCCAGTGTGACTACCATCCAGTACAGTTCTGATTCCTTTTTCTTAAAACAATTGCTTTTGAGGAATAAAAGTGTTTTCCTACTATGATTTGTCTGACTTACATTAATGGTGCTGTCAGTGACACCACATTCACTGGCTTTCAGTTGATTTTGACTCCTGGTCCGTATACCAAGAAAACATGCCCCGATTAGCACTTCCTTGAACATGTCCTTGTAAACAGTCGTCATCACATACCACTACTCAAGTTTGGTCAAGGAGAGAACACATATATATGCACAGAGGCATCCAGTAGTGACTGGTCTCTGTAGTCACTGTTAGAACCACTGGGACTCAACAAATTTCCAAGTCCCATCCAATTCCTTTCAGTCTGATAGTCTGCACTGCCAGGGTCCTGTGTGCCCGTGTAGCTGCCCTTGGAGTTGACTTGTGGACTCATCTCACACACCAGCAGCAAAAGTAAACCTTAACGTGTTCTCATACAATTTTCCTCATCTTTGAGTACTGCTAATTTAGTGGTTTGAAACTTTAGTGTGCACTAGAATAAACTGGAGAGCTTTTTAAATAGAAATTGTTGGACTCCCACCCAAGGTTCCTGATTCAGTGGGCCTGGGGTAGAGCAGAAAATACACATTTCCATTAAATTTCCAGGTGCAGGAGCTGCTGCCTGGGAACCATTCCTTGAAGACCGTGCCTGTGTGCATAGCCACGTCATACAATGTTTTTATCTTGTTTGTAATTTAGACTTCCACTTTTGGAACAGATGAATTGACAAATTCTATGACTTCTGGACTCTGTCACCAGGAGAGTTAAGTGAATTAGCCAAAAAGTAAAAACATCATTCTGTAATCTCTGAATTCTCCATTAGATTAGCAAATTTGCAAATCCTTGGGGCCAACAAGGATTTTTCACTAGCAGTATAATGAAATTGTATGAACCAGATCTTTTTCTAGTTTTATAATTGTTACAATAGGCACAGAATGTTTTGTAAGTTAAAGGTGTATACTGATTTGATAAATAACTTGCAAAATTATTAACACCATAACATCAGCTAATACTTCCATCCTGTCACATAATAACCATTTCTTTTTTGTGGTAAGAACATTTAAGATTTACTCTCCCAGGGCCTCCCTGGTGGTGCAAGGGGTTGAGCACCACACTATGAAGCAATCCACAACCTCTGCAGCACAAGTTTGATCCCCAGCCAGTCAGGGAGCTATACCCATGGCGCAGCAGACCTCTCCTGTCTCACCTGCTGCTCCCCTCAGCAGTGTATTTCAGTCAGTCTACCTGTTCTATTCCCCACTCTGTCTCTGGTGAATCCTCTCACTCCTGCATCTCTGGCCTGTATCCCAGCTTTTGTATGCATAAATAAATAAATCTTTAAAAAAAAGATTTACTATCCCAGCAACTTTCAAGCATATAATACATTATCACTAACTATAGTTACCGTGCTGTGCATTAGCACTCAAGAGTCTATATTCATCTTATTGCTAGAAGTTTGGTACCCCCTAATCAACATCTCCCCATACCCCCACCCTCGGCCACTGGCAACTACCTGTCTACTCTGTTTCTGAGTTTGGTTTTTTATATTCCATATATAAATGACATCATCTTTGTCTTTCTCTGTTGGGTTTATTTTATCTAACAATGCCCTCAAGGGAGGGAGAGCGAGCGAGATCTCACTTTCATAGGTTCTTAGAAATTTTGACTAAGCAAAATGCTTAATAAAACCAGTTCTACCAAAACTTAAGTTCCTATCGCATATTTCTGGTCACAAAAATACCAGGAAAGTTTCAAATGAATACCCAAAACAGTTGTAAAATAAAACAATGATTTGGCATTCATTTTCCAACCTGCTTACTCCAGTTCAGGGTCTAGGGTACCCTGAGCCTATCCCGGCAGCTCAGGGAGCAAGGCAGGAACCAGCCTGGTCAGGGCACCCTTCCCTCACAGGGCGCACTCATCACCCCACTCACTCCAAGTAGTACAACTTAGACACACCGGTGACCTAAGAGCACATCTTCAAGATGTGGAAGGGAAACGACTACCCAGGGGAAAGGGAGCAGGCTCAGGGAAAATGTAAACTCCACACCAACCATGGCCCTGGCCAGGAATCGATTGTTTTTTTTCTCATCAGCATTATAACAAAATAACATTGAAGAAAACTGCATTGTCAAGGACCTACTGTATGACCTGATCATGATTCATCCACTGAAAGACATTAGTATGTTGCCACAACTTGACCAACTTAAGGATAGCTGCAGCTTACTCTTTTTAATTCTCCTTCCTTGATTCTTCCAGCTCCTGGTAACCCCAGGCATATTTTTGTCTTGTGGCTCTAACTGTAATCTTTTCACATTGCCATGTTCCCTTTGTGACATTAGTTTGTTGCCACAACTTGACCATTGGAATAATACTGCAATGAAGTTGGGAGGGAAGACATTTCTTCACGACACTGATTTCATTTCCTTCAGTTATATACCCACGGACAAAAGGCCTATGTTTTTACAACTCCTCTGTATTTTAAGTTTTTGATGTCACAGTTGACATCTTTTTCATGTTGTGTATCCATCAACAAATTGGCTTCCTGAGCTGAAGTGATCACTCAGCTATATTTGTCTCTGGTTCTCTCTCACTCACATGTTTTCTGAATTGTTGCTCTTTTGGCTGCCATTTTGCATATCCTTAATGATGACTGCAATCTGGCCCCCTGTGGTGTTTCAGGAACACCCCAGTTATTTTTGTAGTAAGGATGTTTCTGGAGCCACTGATATTTTCTGGCTATTGGCATTCAAACTGTTGGCATCAGGTCCTCCAAGTGTACCAATGTACTTTATTAACTGGAGGCAAAACGATCTGTTGGGGAGGATTGTGGCAGCTTTGTCTTTTGTTCCTACTCTTGATTTCTGCAGTTGAAGAAACACTACATCCTACTTGATGCTCTATAATAATTTCCACAACTGGCTCCAATTTCAGAATCACGTTCTCATCTATTTTCCCTCAAAAAATTTTTTCTCATTGCTTTTGTAATTTGAACAAGACATTTCCAGGAACCCTCAGAGAAAGGCAAAGCCTCTCCCCTTAAGGATAACTGCAGCTTACTCTTGTTAATTCTCCTTCCTTGATTCTTCCAGCTCCTGGTAACCCCAGGTATATTTTTACCTTGTGGCACTAACTGTAATCTTTTCACATTGCCATGTTCTCTTTGTGACTTTGTCCTCACAAGGCATCCACCTCTCTGTGTCCACGTTTCCTCTTGTGAGGACACCAGTCAAGGTGGATATGGGTCCACCATTGTGAATCGTAACTTGATTGCATTTGCAGAGACTGTTTCCAAATAAGGTCATTCACGGTGCCAAGAGTGAGGACTTCATATCATTTTGAGTCACACAGTTACATTTACAACACTTGTTATAAACCTTTCTGGACTACTTGATGTTTTTAATCATCGATGTGTATTATTTTGATTAAAAGAGAGAAACCCAGTAGCCCAGGTAGTTCTTGACTTCTTCATGAAGAAATGGCAGCATCTCCAGAGATCCTGACATTTGGGCTGGGACCATGGGATTATTTTTGGCTCTCTCCTGCATCTATGTAGGTCACCATGCCTGCACATTCCCTGCCCTGGAGTGTTTGCAAATGAAAACAAAAAAGATGTGCTAGTGTGCAGGGCATGGAAAAGGCAATGGGCCAGGAGGAAGCTATGTGAACAGTCTCCAAGTTGGGATACCACATGGTGATAGGCTCCATCTGCCAGCATCTCTGCCTCGAGGGGTGTGTGTGTGTGTGTGTGTGTGTGTGTGTGTGTGTGTGAAAGAGAGAGAGAGAGAGAGAGAGAGAGAGAGAGAGAGAGAGAGAGAGAGAGAGAGAGATTTGTCAGATGGGCATTTGGTGCATTGCAGTGTTTTGCCTTCTCTTATCCAGTGAGTACATCCCTACTCATTTTGGGCCCCTTGAATTCTCTTTTTTTTTTTTTTTTTTTTATAGAGGCATGTTTTTATTTATTTGTTTGTTTGTTTGTTTTGTTTGTTTATACATGCACTGGGTACAGTCAGAAGTGCGGGAGGGTGAGAGAATTCACCAGAGCCAGAGCGGAGAGCAGAGCAGGCAGAAGGACCGAAGTACACTGCTGAGGGGAGCAGCGGGTGGCAGGAAAGGTCTGCGCGCCATGCGGGACCCTCCTCCGGTGGCCTGGGAGCAGCCGGGGATTGAACCGGCGCCACAGAGGCCGCGGGCAGCTTCGCAACCCAGCGCTCAACCGCTGCGCCACCTGGGAGGCCCTTGAATTCTCTTTATTTAGGAAGTTATTTCACTTTCTACTGGACTGCTTTGGTGGGAAAAGAGACACAGGGGGCCTCCCTGGTGGCACAGGGGTTAAAGACAGCTTGTCAGACTGTTGCCAGCTGCTACAGCATGAGTTCGATCCCCATATCCAAAGAATAACAAATTATAGTGTTATCTTTTAGACTTTATTTTAAAGAATGGATTTAAAAATCACACTCTTCTCCGCTAGCCCAAAAGAAGTCCAGAGCATGTATTCTTTTGGCCTCAGGTGAATCTTTTATTATTTCAAACTGAGAGAGTTTTTTCAAGGACAGCTGCACAGTCATCATCACAAGCATGTTAATATGTCTATTTTGCGAGAAAGTATATGCTACAAGCCGTGCTATTCATATTTCCAATAGCATTCTGGCAAAAACTAAAAACATTTCCAATTGCATCAGACATTTAATGAATAGTAAATTCTACTTTCTGTCTTTGGATAAATAAATGGTGTCTTTCCGAGAAGTGGTGGAAAATAGACAATGTGAGGGCTGCTCTTAAAATTGCCCTTTGCTCCAACAACCATCAGCCCCTTCGGTTACCACTGAACTTCTCAGCGATTTTTTGCAGTTCCAAATCCATTGCAGCTAAGTTTTCAAGTTCTTTTTCCTAGAAAACACAAAAAAGTAGTCATTAGTTCCCAGATAAATTAATTTTGTTGTAGTTTGAGGAAGTCTGAACAGAAAGGGGACTTTTTCATATGTTGGGGCTATAGGAGACACCCCATATCAGCAATTCTCAAAGTGTGATCCCCTGACCAGCAACATCAGCATCACCAGGGAACTTGCCAGAAATGCAGAGTACGAGGCCCCACCCAGGACCAACTAAGGCAAAGAATCCCTTGGTGATTCTGATGTATATTTAAGTTTGAGAAGCATCCATCTCTATAACCAGTATTAGGAAAACACCGTTTAGGCCGGTAAAGTTCTGAAATGTTACATTTCCCAATGTAAACTTTTGATTGTCAGAGGACAGATGAAAGAGATAGACCAAAGCAACTAATTTGTGTCATCATTTCTTTCCTACCCTGGGAGAAAGTGATGATAAATTAAAAGACCAAGGAGAAGACAACAGAAGAGTGGTCATAAACCTTGCCTGAACATTGAAACCACCTGGGTGCTTTAAAAAACCCTGATGTCCAGGCAGCACTCAGCACCAAAGAGATAGAATCCCTGTCTTCAGAGACAGAATCTCAGCTTCATTAATTTTCAAGCTCTCCATGTGAGTCCAACATTTGGCCACAGTTGAGTAGCACTGCAGTGGGAGCAGGTGAGCAGGGATATGGAAAATCATTCCATTCCATTAATAGGGGGTACATTCTTACAGCAATTAATTCCCAGCAGTCTCTCCCCACTAGTAGCAGATTGTCTTAAACACAGCATATTAACATTAATCATCTTAGTTATTTTAAACAAATGTCCCATACTGTACCTCTTCCTCTGTCAGAACTCTCTGACCAGCCCTGTCCTTTTCATTTTCTGTCAAGTGGTGAGGGCTTATCTGCTCCTCGGAGTTATAGAAGTCTGGAAATTCAGCTGACTTCTTCCGGTAGTGCAGGAGCTGGTCCAGTTCAGCCACTCGGTCATACTGCCTCTTCAGATCCAGCCTGGGGGCAAGGTTTCTCTTCTCGTAGCCCCAATTCACATCTTCCTCAAAAGGCTTTTTCTCCCACCAGTCATAGTTGTATTCTGGGAAGAAATTCTTTTCATTCAAGGTCAGCCGATTTTCCTCTTCATCCTCAAGAAAATTGTCATCCATGTTGTCTTTTCTCTCAAAATGGCTGCTCTTCCACTGGGGAGGGTTATAGTATGGGCTGAGCAGCTCCCCTAGTCGCTTTCTCTTCTCAGTGATGTGATGGGGAGCATACTGTCTACCTTGCGGTCTAGCTTCCTCCCAGTTGTCTGGGACTGGACTGTCCTGCAGGTCCTCCTCCTGCTGCCATTTTGCTTGGGTTCCTTCCTCACCCAGTTCTTCACCATAGTTGAAGTAATTTCTGACTTGCTCTTTCCACTCATCTTGTGGATGTCTCCTTGCCTTATCCGTCTGGCTTTCTTGAGCGTGATGGTATCCTCCACCCAAGAAACTTTTCTCTTCTTTATTATCTGGCATGGAATAGACACCTGGCTCACCTCCCCCAGCTCTGTACAGGGGTCCCCCATCACGAGCCCCCTCCTCCTCACTGTCTTCACTGTATCTGTGTGCCATGTTATCAAGCTCTGAGCTGAGGTAGTTTCTCTTAGCCTCCTCTTCCTCATTCTCTTGACTGGGAAGCCTCAGAACTCTGTACTCCTCACTTCTTCTGACTCCATACTGTCCCTTCTGTAGGTCCTCAGGAGACTGGACACGTGAATAACTCCTCACTTCTTCCCCATATTCAGGTTCTTCCTCTGAAGCTCTGTAGTGGGTTGGATGGTGGGCCCTCTTGTTTCCTACCTTGGCCAAGCCCACATTTGACTCTTCAGATTCCTCAAGGGAGTGTATCCTTTCCTTGGAGGGAGGATTCCCTTCTTCAGAGAACCTGTCAGGTCTGCTCCTTCCATGGTGGTGTCTTGGTCTCAAAAATCTTTTGTCCACATCAGGACTGGCATCTTCCTGACTTTCCTCAGATTCTTCCTGGCTCCCAGGTTGACTATTAGACTCTTGGGGGTGTGTCTCCTGGCTCTTTGTCACCTCTTCACTCTCCTGGCTACTCCTCTCCTGGCTGTGTGTCTTTTCCTCAGAGAGCATAGAAGAGTGTGTGTCGTATCTGGACACTAATTCTTTTTTCTTAGCCGTAGCCTGGTTTCTTTTGTTGAGAAAGGTGTTTTGTGTCTCTCCTGACTTGTCAAGCTGCTTCTCTTCACTGTCATCTTCCCCATGATCCCTTTTCTGATCTTTCTCTCCCTCCTTCTCCCTGTTCTCTTCCAAGCTCTTCTCAAAATGGTGTGTCTTTGCTTCTTTGGTGATTTGACTGTTAGGGACATAGAGGTTCCCCTGGGGCTCGCTTGCTCCCTCTCGACTGTGCCCACCTCCTTCATTATCTGTCATTGTTGGGTCTTGGGTGTCCTCTTCCTCTTGGGTTCCTGGTTCCTCCCTACTGGAGGGGCTGAGGGCTTCTGAGATGTCAGCTGGATCTCTTAACAATCTTACTTCAAACCTTGTGTTTTCATTTCCACTTTTCTCTTCTTCTTTGGTGTCTTTGCCACCTAGAATACAAATGAAAGAGAGTAATCATAGCTTTTGAATTGCCTGCCTCAGTGGTCACCACAATTCCTAAGATCCTTGCAAAATCACTTGCACAGTTTTTTTAAGTTAGTGAAGAATATACTGATATTCCTTTTTTTTTTTTTTTTGTAGAGGCATGTTTTATTTATTATTTATTTGTTTTGTTTGTTTGTTTGTTTATACATGCACTGGGTACAGTCAGAAGCGTGGGAGGGTGAAAGAATTCACCAGAGCCAGAGGGGGGAGCAGAGCAGGCAGAAGGACCGAAGTACACTGCTGAGGGGAGCAGCGGGCGGCAGGAGAGGTCTGCACGCCATGAGGGACCCTCCTCCGGTGGCCGGGGAGCAGCCGGGGATCGAACCGGTGCCGCAGAGGCTGCGGGCAGCTTCGCAACCCAGCAATCAACCGCTGCGCCACTGGGGAGGCCCCTGATATTCCTCTTTAAAGAATGGTATGAAGTCTCCTTGACTGTGTTAAAATCCAGTAATTAACCCTCTATATTTTTATTATTTCATAACACCCAACTGCTATCTCTCACTGGTGCTATCACTGATCAAACTGAAAGCCAAAAAGATTTATGAAAGATTAGAATTTAGAACCAGAAGAAATCTTAGAATTTGTCTAGTTCAACCTTCTCTTTTTGCAGACAAAGACACTGACACTCAATGAGATGTAATCCAGGACTATTTTTTACATGTTTGCTTTAAGTAAGGGTTTAAAAAGTCAGCATTGTGTAAATAGCTCTACCTAGAATCCAACTAAATAAAGCTAAATAGCCAAGATGGGAACTTCAGGATTCAAAGGAGGATTTAATTTTTTTTAATTTATTAGTTTATCAGAATTTTATTATCCAATTAACTGTGTAGAGTCAACCTAGCAGTGATTAACAATATAATTCAATAACTGGTGATAAAAAGGATTATATTTCTTCCCTGAGAAGACATTTCATTCCCTCAGCAGCAGAAAACACAATTTCTTCCTTCCCTCAGGTCACATTCACCCAACTTGTTCTCAGAGCTCAAGGATAAACTTCAGTGTTTTATGTTACCTTTGTGGTTCACAAGTCAACAGTAGATGGAATAACTGATATTTTAACTGAGTGCTGTTTTCCAGATGTCAGTTACTCTTTCACTAAATCCTCCTTAATTCAAGGGCATCCCATGAAAGGAGATATGCAGTTAACACTGTCTGATTATTAGCTGGGAGGGCTTCAGTTTCAACTTTTTCACTGAGTTCAGATAGAACTCTGGAAGCCAAGGCCACTCCCAGCTGTCTGTCTCCATCTGTGTTGCTCTTTGTGGGAGCCTCCATCCCTCTGTGGCTATTGAGTGCTTGAAATGTGGCTGGTCCAAACTGGAACATGTTGTAAGTGTAAGACACTTCCAGCTCGGGCCTCCCTGGTGGCTCAAGGGGTTAAGACGCAACCTATGAAGCTACCCACAGCCACTGTAGCACGAGTTCGATCCCTGGCCAGCTAGGGAGCAACCCAGATGGCACAGCAGCCCTCTCCTGACTCGCCCGCTGCTCCCCTCAGCAGTGTATTTCGGTTGATCCATCTGTTCCATTTCCCACTCTGTCTCTGGTGAATCCTCTCACCCCCACACATCTGGCCTGTACCCCATTTCTTGTATGCATAAATAAATAAATCTTTTAAAAAAAGAAAGTATCAGCTTTCTAAGACTATATATTTAGTTTTTCATATTCATTATATATTGAAATGATATTTTGGTTATATTAGATAATATGGATTATAAATACATTAGATGTATAAAAACTATATATTAAATAAAATATATTATTAAAATGAATTTCTCCTGTTTCTTTTTACTTTTTTAACATGGTTATTGAAAAATTTGAAATGACATTTGTGGTTCACATATTTCTATAGAATGGCACTTGTGAGATAATTTGAACTGACATTTGCAAAAGGGAAAAAATGCATTTGTTTTGTAAAAATGTCCAAAAAATAGTGGATGGACGTTTGTACTTCCCAGTGTAAAGCCCAGCTTGGCACAATGACATTCTCATGGTTTAGGAGACAACTAAATGTCCCTGACCTTTCACATCCAAGACACCTGAGGGCTGATCCCTGGCCAATGCCTTTGCCCTTGAAGGCCAATATGGGGGTGGGGGCTGGCCAGATGAAAAGAACAGTAACTCAGGAGTGTTTGGGCAGATGCTGACATCATTCTGAAAGCCAGCAAAATAGTGCTGCAGATCAGAGAGAAGCTCAGCTTCCCGGGGCCAAGTGATGTGGTTACTTTCCTAATAATGCCTGCTGATCAGTAACAGAAGTATTTTTATTTTCCTCCCAGTTAAATGTGTGCTGCCTGTAGCAGCCTGTGCCTGAGTCTTAGCACTTCCTCCTAAATTTAGCTTTAAGCCCTTGCAGGTGAGATCAGAAGAAGGCTGTGATTAACAGCACACAGTTATTGTCATTCTGTAAAACCAAGGTGTGATGCTTACCCTCACTTTCAAGTAAATGGAGAAATGTACTTTACCTCCCTAACTGTCATGTTGTAAGGATGGCCAGACCAACAGGGTCAAAAAGATTCTGTACCTGTTAAGAAATTGGACTGTATATTCCCTAAAGTCAAGCCATAAAACAATGATTCTTCCCTACTCCCCAATGTTCCTTTGGCCAGTCAGTGTATACTGTCTCCAGATATGTGCTAGCAACTGTGGGAGCGGAGATGGAAATGAGCCAAGGGTTGGGAGGGGAACTCCAAGAAGGAATCATCTCTCCTGTTGCTGAATGCTCCACCCATTTTCTGATCAGCTGATGACAAATCAGCAGGAGAGAGAAAACTAGAATAGCACAAAAGCCACAAATTGGTAGTCCCAGAATGAGTTCTATTTGGCCAAATAACATTTTTAGGAAATTTGAATTCAGAGGCGATACTTAAATAACAGGAGATACTGCTGAAAAATCCAAACTTTAACTTTTGAAAAATCCCCAGATCTGGTAACAAAATCTATATTTCTTCACTATAGGTTGGAGCTCAGAAACATCTGCTCCCACTGAGAAGGCTACGTATCCTCAAGTTTGTGAGTCATCCCTGTCCCACCTTACTCCTTTATGTTATCTGTCTGTTTGGCCCTGGCTGGTATTGGAGTCTGCAAACCCAGAGGAACTTTGAAACCCTCTTCAATATTCCCCATCTCAGTATTCTATGGCACTCAGTGTATAATGTCTCCAAGGTCAATAAAACTGGGTCATCTGACTTTTATTGGTTTCCTTGTAGCTCTCTCTCAACAGACAAAAAAATGACCCCAGGTTATAAGCAGTGATGAGCAGAGACTAGAATCCAAAGGCCACAGTTGAACCTATCTGGGCAGGGAAGTGGACTCCTATTTTCAACATCTCTTCCAAAGCAGTCATGTTCCTTTTGGTGACCTAATATGACAGACTCCACACCTTTGCATCCTTCCAGTAAACAAAGACAGGAAAAGAGAGATGATGAGATGGGTTTGCCCAGAGGAGAGAGAGCCTCTAGCCCTACCTGGAGAACCTCTCTGCTTTTACTTATTTCCTGTAATGCCATAAAAGTTTGAGAGAAGTTCAGAAAGATGTGTATAGGCTGGGAGTAGTAGGGAAGCTTCCTGCTACTATTCATGAGGCCCCTACAGGCTTAGACCCCCACCCCTACTATGGCTACCCTGAAGCCCCCAATGGTGGATGGAATCTCCCCTGGTTAGTCTTCTGGCCACTCGCTAATACTTGTTTTTACAATTTGATGTATGAATGTGCTTGTGCAGCAATAGTAAGAGAGGACTAGTCTGCAGTGAGACATTTTGAAGATGAAAAGAAAAAGAAATCCACTGCTCCCAACCTCACTAAAAATTAAAAACAGAAAAAGTGTCAAAGAACTCAGTGTTTTTTCAATTGTTGGAATCAGTTCGACTTCATAAATAAAAAAGACTGCACAGTTTTGTGAAACTGACCTTAATGTCAACTCTCAATTGATACTGCTCCATCACTGTTTAAATTTTCTTTTCAACAGAAGGTGTTTTCTGTAGAGAACAATCCCAGTGTAGACTCAGAAGGCCATTGCTTTGAGCTGGATGCTCCACCTCTACTCTCTCCTCTTCCAGTTCTCAGATCCAAACTCCTGGTACCATTTAGTAAGACCTCCCATTTTAATAAGCTCTGCATTAAAATGTCTTAATATTTAAATTGCCTTCTATCCTTTCATCTTCCAACACCCCTTAACACTTAAACCACCAGCTTCATCTGATCTTAAGTAAGCACTCCCCACATCTCCCTGCACCCAGATGAAAAACAATTTTAAAAATCCAAACTCTGGAATCAAGTCATTTAAGAAGTGATAGACAACTCAAAAGCTATCATCAAATTCAACTCCCTCATTTTACTTTGAGGGCATGAGCTTGAAGAGGGAAGGGGTCTTCCTCTTGGTCACACAGTGTTAAGTGGCAGAACCAGGACTAGAAGCCACATCTTACATCTCTCCAGATACTGGACTAGTCTGTACTCTTCCCATTGCGTTATATTGCCCCCTCCTGCCCCCACCCTGGTTCATTCAGAGGTCAGCTGTAAGGTGGAGTGAGAAGATACAGGGATAAAGATCTCTTGCAGGGCAAAACACTTACTCTTCTTCAAGACTTGTCGGCACTCAGGGGTGATGGGTGGAGCGTTGGACTTCGACAGGGCATTTGAGAGGACCTCAATGATGCAGCGAGTCACCTGTAAGGAAACCCAAAAGTACCTTAGCAAAAGGTGGTCTCACTGGGATGACAGATTATTCACCCTAGAGTACTGTAGAGAAAGATTTGGTTATGTGACCTGTGCTAATGTATGGTCCTGTGGCAGGCATGTAGACTTATAGGTCCATAATCAAACCTTCCAGGCCTTTGCACAGAGTAATGCAAGAGGGCATTGGATCAAGACCCCAAGAAAAGAAACAGACACCCATTTTTGAACAGGAAGAAGGAGAGAATGCAGGAGATGCAGGCCTTGCCCCATTCCTTTCGGGAAAACACCTAGTTTTGTAAGACTATGCTGTGGATTTTTAAATTGTTGTTTTTGTTTGATTTGGTATGATAAAGAGGAGGAAACTCTAGAGTCTAGATATAAGTCTAAATTCTAGACTTCCATTTCAACTTACCATTTCTTCATTGTGGTTCCTGTTATCCACTGGCAGAGAACTGACAGCTTTCAAGGAGAAAAAGAACAAGGAATGACTTGAGTTGATTTTGGAAGTCGTGTGAGCTGAGACACACAAAATCACCCCTACCTCCTAAGCGTTACTTAGAGAGCAGGCAGAGTTAGTTGAGTAGAGTGGAAATAGTTGAGGATAATTATCTCAGGGAATATGATTGCCCCAAATGCGCCTGCACACACCCCGCACCCCCTCCACACATACACACTCCACTCATACAACTGTTATCCCTAGCAATGCCTTAAACATGATTTGGAAATGAATGCTATATATATCCAGTATCAATCAAATCCAGATCACATCAAGGAAACCTCAGGAGTATTGATAATGCTCTGTGTCTAGATCTTGGTGCTGATTAAAACAGGTGTGCTCAGTGTGTGAAAAATGCATTAAGCTGTCTACTTATCTGTGCAGTTTTCTATCTGTTTATTATACTTCAATGAAAAGTTAAAGCAAACCTAGTTTAAATGAAACCAGGGTGCCCTCCTCAACCCTTCTGCTGACACAAAATGGGTAGATTTGTGATTTCCTCCGCTCTTCCTATTCCTAAGAAAATATTCTCCTTAAAACGTATCTCCTTTAAGAGCTGTGTGGAGATTTCTGGACCTACTAAACATAGAGCTTCCATATGATCCAGCAATTCCACTCCTAGGTATTTACCCAAAGGACACAGAAACATCAATTCCAAAGAGCACCTGCACCCCTATGTTTATAGCAGCACTGTTTACAATAGCTAAGCTTTGGAAACAACCCAAATGCCCAAAAATAGATGACTGGATCAAGAAGATGTGGTACATATATACCATGGAATATTACTCAGCATTCAAAAAAGATAAACACATGCAATTTGCAGCAACATGGATGGCACTGGAAGGGATCATGCTCAGCAAAATAAGCCAGAAAGAAAAAGAAAAATACCAGATGGTCTCACTCATAGCAGGAATCTAGAAAAATTAAATAAGGGGCCAGGAAAATGAATAACTATAAGAATCAAAATCAACAAAAAACTATGAACCAGAGACACTTTTAGGGGGGTGGGGGGCGGGGAGAGGAGGGATTGGGGTCAAAATAAGGGGATTGCAATTGTATGAGGAATATAAAAATAAAATTTATTTTTAAAAAAATTTAAAAAAATAAAATAAAACTTCAAAAAAATGTATCTCCTTTATAAAGGCACAGTTACAACTCATTTACAAAAACAATTATCTTATGTTTACCTCCAGGCCTTTGCTTGAACAAGCTCACTTATGAGTCTCTATCACTGTTGTGTTTTTCTTCCCCTTTTATCTACAGCCATGTAAAGAACATGGGGAGCATCTGATTCTACGAGTACAGCATCAAGCCCATAATATTACATGCAAATAAATGTTTAACAACTGACTTATAAGGATATTTTAAAAGGGTACTTTTAATTTGTTTAAATTAATTTTCATGAGATTCTGCTTATTTTAGACCAGCGATTGAAGTGCTTTTGTCTGCTTCAGGTGATTTTAATTTTCCAGTACCTTTTTTTCTTTCAATACTGCTTTGATTCTTTTATCTTTAACTTTGTTCTGTATATGGCCTTTCCATTTGAGAATCTCAAAGATCATACCTCTGCCAGCACTCCCTGGAGGAGAAATGGCAATTATGGCTAGAGAACCTCAGGTTGCCAAGACAAGAGAAGAGTCAGCAAGAGCAACAGCAAAACTCAGAAATCAGAAATGGAAGCTATTTAGATGCGGTTTATTTATAACCAGCAAACTGACCTTTCCTCCCAAAATGCTCTTCAAGCCTCTTTAACTAACCCTCTTGCAATCAATTACTATACTATTGATCAATCTAGAAATAAAATACCTACTCATTTACTCACTAAAGCCTCCTTTTCAAATATGACCTTGTATCTATTTCACTTGTTTCAAGAGACAAAAGTTATCCAATATGTTAAAAATCATTTGTAAAATGTTTGATAATCAAGTGATAATTGAGGCATGAAGACTCCGTGCTCTTCATGAAATCAGTTCAGACAAGATATGGATGGCCTGCCTATGGCACATGGGTCCAGTATGCTAGGCCATTATTTTATCCCCCAAACGACTCATGTTTGGGAGCATTTTCACATTGGCATCTCTTTCTGCCTAAAATCTATAAAATCTTTTGGAAAGAAATAATTGAGAAATTACTCCTTTAAAAAAAAATCTAGCTTTACTAAACCTTCTTTGGCATTGCAGTTTTTTGCTAATAATTTTTCTCTTTTTTTCCACAAATGCAAAATAGTTATCTTTATTAACTACTGATATTGTTGAAGTATTAACCATCATAAGATTCTGGGGGATGAAAATATTTTTCACTTTTATGATATTTAATAATTTCTAGCTCATATTTGTTATTACAGTTTTTTTTCTCTGATTGAGGCCTTACAGACAAATTTTTGATAGAAAAGAACTATGGTCTCCTTGTGAAAGTACATGATGCATCCAATGTATTTCTTTCAATAGAATCTGTGACAATAAAGTAATAACAGACATGTTGATTCCCCTAGTAATTTAACTATTTTTGCATACAGTAAGATTCAAAGGGCACAAAAGAAAACTTAGTGATAATGTTAAAAGGGAAGTAGTCAAATGGTAGAAAAAATTTCAAATAATATGATAAATCTCAGAATGAATTTTACAGTATTAATATCTCATAAGACTATCAAGGTTTAATTACAGATTGCCCATACAGCTATAAAATTGCAAGTTGAGCAAGTTCTTCCAAATGCACAAGTCATTCTATTTAGTATAATAAAAATATCATGTAGCTAGTTCACTCATTAATTTTCAGATTATCTACTATAAAATGGTGTGGATCTCCCTCCAGAAGCTCTTAAGGGTAGGAAAAGAAACATATGGTTTCCTGAGTTTCCCCCATTCCTGTGATTTTGCTAAATAACAAGTTCTGCTTGAAGGTTACATGTCTCATTTTCAAGTGTTTGGGGGAGGCAGAAATGGAGAATGACGTGGGAATGAAACAGAGTTTCTTTCTGAGGTGATAAAAATATTCTGAAATTTGATAATGGTGATGGTTACACAATCTGTGAATATACCAAAAATCATTGCATTATATGCTTTAAAAGAGTGTATTTTATGGAGTGTGGATTACATAGCTCAATAATTTTCTCAAAAAAAATGTCTCCATTTTTAACCACTACTAAAATATGAACCCTTATCAAAAGTCTTGCATAATGAGCTATAACTATTTTATCACTATAATTAAATAAATCTCACATGACATTGTTTTTGTGACCAATAGCACAATGTGTAGCATAGCTTTCTAAAAATATCTTTGACTAGAAATGACTGAACATACTAAATTTGGTTCTCTTTAATTAAATGGAGAACATGCATAGGCAATTTATAAGAATGACAAGAATTTTAGTAGATTCCAAATATATGCAGCTTGCAATAAATAAATTACCACAGATTTTCATTCTAGATATGGTAAGACTATCAATGAAAGTTTGATATTCATGGGTGACAATAACTCAATTCTAGTTAGGAACCTTGATCTCAGGTAAGAACTACATTCTATGAGGTCACCAAAACAGCTACAGGAAACCTTGTCACAGCAAATTTTTTTCAATATTCTCAATATTTACAGGACTTTACTTCAACACACACACATACACTTTCCCCAAAATCTCTAGAGATCATTTCTTGGCTGTTCAGAATAGTTTAAAAGATTAAAACCCCACAATCTTCCATGCATAAAAAGGCACCATAAATATCTATTATTTGAATTTTCATCCTCCCTAATTGAAGAAAACATTTTTACTACTCCAAGAATATTTTTTGTTGTTACTTTATACTCTATTTATCTGGAGCACAACAGTTGAAATGTCTACTGCAGTTTCTATTCATAACTTTAAAATGGATCGAGTGTGAAATCACCTCTCCCCAAAGATGGAAATTCAAATTACAGAAAAATATTACATTAAAGCTGTACACACATATACATGAACAAGCATATGCACATATAGGCACTTGTTAAGAAAAAAGATATAAATTGTGTCATATATATTCAGAACTTACTTTTATCTCATCGTGTTTAATTAAAAAACAACAATAAAGGGAATTATGCAGGTGCCAATAATACACATACTCCAGTCTCTCCATTGCCATCTGGCTTTTAAAAAGTCAAATAAATACTTGATTACAAATATAGAATTAGATTAGATCCGTGTCTCTCTAGACGGGTTGAGAGACTCACTTTAGACACTTTAGAAGTGAGCACAAATTGTGGGGTGTCTTAGACGCAGGCACGTTTTCTTCCTATCTACAGAAAAACTCAGATGTGAAAAACTGAGACTCTTGTGGGTTAGGAAACCCTCTTTTTTCCCAAGTCATACAGTGGACGTGGAGTTGAGGGAAAACACCCAAGGAAAAGAAGAAATTAAGAATCTCAAGCAAGAGGGTAAACCTTCCACTCAGCCTTCTCTCTCCGGGGAGCCGCCAGTCAAGCCCGCGAGGGGCTGGGGACCGGCAGAGGCTGGCGCTGTCCGCGGTGCTGAGCGGCCCGCCGCGCTCACTCACCGGCCACCACCGCCGCTCCCAGGAGGCCGAGAAGCACCGCCGGCTGCATGACCCCGCTCGCCCGAATCTGCGCAGAGAGGACGGCGGCTGGACCCGTGCAGCGAGATGCGAATGGAAGGTGAGACAAAGATGCTCCAGGAAAGCAGCTGTGTGTCCTGGTCCCGCGGTGTGGCGCGGTTGGCGCAGGCCCGGCTCTTTTAAAGGGCAAGCCGGGGCCGCAGGGGCTGGAGGGGCGGGCAACCGGGAGGCCCCCCTCCCCCACTCAGTCCTGACGTCACCAAGTGGCCCCGGGGGTGGCAGAGCTTGTAGGAGGAAATTCACGCCAGTCCGGTCGCCTGGGTGCTCTGGAGCTGGAGCGGGGGTGGGGACTGAAAGGGAGGAAGAAATGGAGGCGTGAGGGAGATAGCGCAAATCTGAGACCTGGGAGAGGAGCCTGAGGTCCAGTTCAGGTTGCCCAGTCTTGCTCCTCATCTACCTTCCTTCTCCTCCCCAGCCCCCTTCAAGTCTAAAAGGCTTGTTGGAGGCTGTGTATGGTATGTGGGTCTGTCGAGTGTGTGCACGAGTAAGAGTAAGTCTGTTTTGTATCATCCCTACTCAGGGGAGGTAAGGCTACTGCTACTAGAAAGGAATAAATGGTGGGGATGGGGGGTGGAATGGGAAAGGGAATGATGGCTTTAAAAATAAAGGTTTCACTCTATGGGGGGGTGGGGGGCGGGGAGGGGAGGGATTGGGGTCAAAATAAGGGGGTTGCAATTGTATGGGGAATATAAAAATAAAATTTATTTAAAAAAATAAATAAAATACAAATAAAGGTTTCAGGAATGCAGACCATAGATCTGAGGCATCCAGGAGGGGGGAGGGAGAGACTATGGTGGATCACTGTGGGTGCTAGAGTTAGGGAGACCACACCTGAGGGAAAAAAATTCTCTATTGTCAAAATATTAACAAGGATGTAAAAAATTGCACTATATAATAAAATAAACAAATACATTGATTTAGAAACTAAAAAAAGACAAAGGGTACAGCTGGAGACTAATGGAACCTGTCCTTCAAAGTTTTGGTGTTAAATCTATCTACCTATTCATGATTCATTCATTCCATTAGCTAGCTATCTTTCTATCAGTTACCTACATGTACACTATTTCTGACTCTCTGAGCACATAACACAGGGTACAATTTTAAATATCACATGCTACAAAGGGTTTAATGTCTCCCATTTCTTTCCCCACCAGTTCCCTAATTCCATCTGCTTAGTCAACACGATTTAACCATTTCTTAATTTTTAGGTTTATTTTGGAACATATATAACTGCATCTTCAATCGAGAGGCTACACCATATAAATTGGCTGTATTAACTAGAGTTTATTCAACTGGTCCCTTTTCTGAGGGATGTTTATTTCAGTTTTTACCCTTTGGTCTTTAATTATGCCAGCAGAACCATGGTCTCACAGGGCAATAATGAAATAACCTGCTGGTAGGATCTAGTACTTCCCACAGTCCTGTGCTTCGAAATTGAAATAGTTTTTGTTATTATGTGTGAGAGGAAGGTGAAAACATATTCTAGGATATTTTTGGTGGGGGTTCTCACAGTCTAATGAAGAATTAGAATTAGGAAAAAGCAGCAAGCAAAGTGTGCTGCACATAAGAGAAACAATGAAACAATCCAGAATTTTTTTCTGGTAACACAGAGAATAGAATGATCCTCCATTTGGGGTCTCTTTCAGGGAAGGTAGATGTCTGAATGCATTGCTAAAAGGAGGTCACATTGTCTTTTTCCTGAAAATCAATCTGTCTACCTCAAATTCTTTTTGCATGTGTTGAGTAGATGACTACATCTTCCTGAAAAGACTTGGATTCATTTCACCAAGACCACAGTCACAGAATATTTAAAGAAGAGTCTTAAAAAGAATATTAGTGAGACAATTAGTAAAATTAAATAAGGTCTGTCAGTTACATAATAAATTTTGCATTGATGTTAATTTCCTGATCTTGAGAATTGTATAGTGATTATGTAAGAAGATGTCCTAGTTCTTAGGAAACACGATGAATATCTAGTAGCTAAAGGGTACCATTTGTGCTTAGTCTCAAATATTTAAAAATATATATATATATAAAGATAGAGAGAGTGAGCGAGAGAGAGAATACTAAGGCAGCCATGGCAACTGCTAAGTTCTGGGAAGTTGGGGTGAAAGGTACATGAGAATTTTAATACTATTTTTGCATTTTTCCAGAATGTGTTATAATTTTAAAACAAATGGAAAAGAATGTTGTTGGCACAAAAGAACCTATTTAACACCTCTGTAAAGCAGTGGGTTCAGAAAAGGAAGGTGTTGAGGGGCCTCCCCGGTGGCGCAGCGGTTGAGCGCTGGGTTGCGAAGCTGTTGAGCGCTGGGTTGCGAAGCTGCCCGCGGCCTCTGCGGCGCCGGTTCGATACCCGGCTGCTCCCCGGCCACTGGAGGAGGGTCCCACGTGGCGCGCAGACCTCTCCTGCCGCCCGCTGCTCCCCTCAGCAGTGTGCTTTGGTCCTTCTGCCTGCTCTGCTCCCCGCTCTGGCTCTGGTGAATTCTCTCACCCTCCCGCGCTTCTGACTGTACCCAGTGTTTGTATGAACAAATAAATGGATAAATCTTTAAAAAAAAAAAAAAGAAAAGAAAAGGAAGGTGTTGAATGAGGGCCTTTCCTCGAATGTTGATCTGGGAGATCTTCCTCTGCTGAAGTTAGATAAGGATTCCAACTGTTCTTTAAGATACACTTATTGCCAACGGCACTTTGAAATTACCTCTTTCTAGGAACATCTGCATTTAAGTTTTCCAGCAATTTCCCTCTCTTCTCACTCCTTTGAAAAAACACAGGGTTAAAAATGTTGATATCATCTTGTGGCTTCTCAGACTAAGCTTTGGCTAAGTGTATTACTTACCAAGAAAAGTCTTTTTGTTATTGACCATCAAGCCCCACCAGATCCTACACTCAGACTTATCTTTCTTTTGCTCTCATCATTTTATAACATTATTATTATTATTATTATTTTTTAAATGTTAATGTCATTTATTATGAAGCCATACACAATTACTTGTCTTCTGGTTTGTTGAAACAATAGGTCAGACAACATTTGCCACAATAATGTCTGTCAAAGTGGCTAGCCATAAAAACTCCAGCACCACATTCATCGGATGGGCACTCCCGACGAAGGCGACTGATTTGCCATTCTCATCCACCTTATAATATTTCAGGACAGCCAGCTTAACCTTCTTTCTCTTATGTTTATTTTTCTTGGGAGTGGTGTAAGACTTCTTCTTTCTTTTCTTAGCACCACCACGCAGTCTCAGGACAAGATGAAGAGTGGACTCCTTCTGAATGTTGTAGTCAGACAAAGCTCGTCCATCTTCCAGTTGTTTGCCAGCAAAGATTAGTCTCGGCTGATCAGGAGGAATTCCTTCCTTATCCTGGATCTTGGCCTTTACATTTTTGTTTTTTTTTTTTATTAGATAATAAATTTTATTGTTATATTCCCCATACAATTGCAGCCCTCCCATTCTGACCCCAATCCCTCCCCTCCCGCCCCTGCCCCCCTAAAAGTGTCTCTGGTTCATAGTTTTTTGTTGATTTTGATTTTCACTTTCTTATAGTTATTCATTTTCCTGGCCCCTTATTTAAGTTTTCTAGATTCCTGTTATGAGTGAGACCATCCGGTATTTTTCTTTTTCTTTTTGGCTTATTTCGCTGAGCATGATCCCTTCCAGCGCCATCCATGTTGCTGCAAATTGCATGTGTTTATCTTTTTTGAATGCTGAGTAATATTCCATGGTATATATGTACCACATCTTCTTGATCCAGTCATCTATTTTTGGGCATTTGGGTTGTTTCCAAAGCTTAGCTATTGTAAACAGTGCTGCTATAAACATAGGGGTGCAGGTGTTCTTTGGAATTGATGTTTCTGTGTCCTTTGGGTAAATACCCAGGAGTGGAATTGCTGGATCATATGGAAGCTCTATGTTTAGTAGGTCCAGAAATCTCCACACAGCTCTCCACAGTGGTTGGACCAGTTTGCACTTCCACCAACAGTGCAGAAGAGTTCCTTTTTCTCCACACCCTCGCCAACATTTGTTGTTGCTAGTTTTTTTAATATGTGCCATTCTCACTGGTGTAAGATGGTATCTCATGGTAGTTTTGATTTGCATTTCCCTGATGACAAGTGATGTTGAACATTTTTTCATATGCCTGTTGGCCATTCGCATTTCCTCTTCAGAGAAGTTTCTTTTTAGCTCTTCTGCCCATTTGTTGACTGGATTATTTTCTTTGTTGTTGAGTCTCATCAGCTCTTTGCAGATTTTTGTGATCAGTCCTTTATCATTAGTGTTAGGTGCAAAAATGTTCTCCCAGTTGGTGGGGTTTCTCTTTGTTTTTGTTATTGTCTCTTTTGCTGTGCAGAAGCTCTTTAATTTGATGTAGTCCCAGCTGTTTATCTTTGCCTTCACTATCACTGCTTTGGGTGATGTGTCTGTAAAGATGTCTTTGATGTGCAAATCATGTAGTGTTTCGCCTATATTTCCTTCTATATATTTTATGGTTTCAGGTCTTATGTCTAATTCTTTAATCCATTTTGAGTTGATTTTTGTGTATGGTGTGAGGTAGTGGTCAAGCTTCATTCTTTTGCATGTAGCGACCCAGTTTTCCCAGCACCATTTATTGAACAAACTTTCTTTGCTCCAATGCATAGTCTTTGCTCCTTTGTCAAAGATTAGTTGACCATAAATCTGTGGGTTTATTTCTGGATTTTCTATTCGATTCCATTGGTCTGTATGTCTGTTCTTGTTCCAATACCATGCAGTTTTGATGATTATGGCTTTGTAGTATAGTTTGAAGTCTGGGAGTGTGATGCCTCCATTCCCTTCTTTTTTTTTCAGGAGAGCTTTGGCTATTCGGGGTTTTTTGTGATTCCATATGAATTTCATCAATAATTGTTCTATTTCTTTGAAGAATGACATTGAAATTTTGATTGGAATAGCATTGAATCTGTATATTGCTTTGGGAAGGATGGCCATTTTAATAATGTTTATTCTTCCAATCCATGAGCAGGGGATGTCTCTCCATTTCTTTGTGTCTTCTTCTATTTCTTTTAACAGTGTTTTATAGTTTTCTTTGTATAGGTCCTTTACCTCTTTTGTTAGATTTATTCCCAAATATTTGATTTTTTTTTGTTTCAATAACAAAAGGGATGGTTTTTTTGATTTCTTCTTCTTCAGATTTATTGTTTGTGTATAGGAAGGCTACTGACTTTTGCGTGTTGATTTTGTATCCTGCCACTTTACTGAACTGATTGATGAGTTGAATTAGCTTTTCTGTGGAGTTTTTGGGGTTCTCTATGTATAATATCATATCGTCTGCAAATAGTGATAGTTTGACTTCTTCTTTTCCTGTTTGGATTCCTTGGATGTCTTTCTCTTGTCTTATTGCCCTGGCTAGGACTTCCAGTATTATATTGAAAAGCAGTGGTGAGAGTGGACATCCTTGTCTTGTTCCAGAGCTTAATGGAATTGCTTTCAGCTTTTCACCATTGAGAATGATACTGGCTGTTGGCTTGTCATAGATGGCCTTTATGATGTTGAGGTATGTTACTTTTATCCCAAGAATTTCAAGGGCTTTTATCATGAATGGGTGTTGCACTTTGTCGAAAGCTTTCTCAGCATCTATTGATATTATCATATGGTCTTTATATTTCTTTTTGTTGATGTGTTGGATAACGTTGATTGATTTTCGGATGTTAAACCATCCTTGTGTCCCTGGAATGAATCCTACTTGGTCGTGGTGAATTATCTTATGGATACATTGTTGGATTCTGATGGCTAAAATTTTATTGAGGATTTTTGCATCAGTGTTCATTAGGGAGATTGGCCTGTAGTTTTCCTTTTTTGTGTTGTCCTTGTTCGGTTTTGGTATTAGTGTAATGTTGGCTTCATAGAACGTGTTTGGTATTGTCCCTTCCTTCTCAATTTTTTGGAAGAGTTTGTGAAGGATAGGCACTAATTCGTCTCTGAATGTTTGGTAGAATTCATTTGTAAATCCATCAGGTCCTGGGCTTTTGTTTTTGGGGAGGTTTTTGATTACCATTTCAATTTCGCTAATTGTAATTGGTCTGTTTAGGTGTTCTATTTCTTCTTTATCTAGCTTTGGGTGATTGTAGAGTTGTAGGAATTTGTCCATCTCCTCTAGATTGTTAAACTTGTTTCCATATAACTGTTCATAGTAGTTACTGATTATTCTTTTGATTTCTGCTGTGTCCGTTGTGATTTCTCCTATTTCATTTATGATCCTGTGTATTTGTGCTTTCTCCCTTTTTTCCTTTGTGAGCCTGGCTAGGGGTTTGTCTATTTTATTGATTTTTTCAAAGAACCAGCTCTTGGTTTCATTGATCTTTTGGATTGTTTTTTTAGTTTCAATTTCATTTATTTCTGCTTTGGTTTTTATTATTTCTTTTCTTCTACTGGTTTTGGGGTTTTTTTGTTGTTCTTTTTCTAGATCTTTGAGCTTCGAGATTAGGTTGTTTCTTTGCGTTCTTTCTTGTTTCTTGATGTGAGCTTCTATTGCTATATATTTTCCTCTTATTACTGCTTTTGCTGCATCCCATACATTTAGGATATTGGTGAACTCCTTGTCGTTCAATTCAAAAAATTTTTTAATTTCTTCTTTGATCTCCTCATTAGTCCAGTGGTCTTCCAGTAGTGTGGTTTTTAATCTCCATGAGGTAGGAAAGTTCCTTGCCTTCTTTTTATGGTTTATTTCTAGTTTGATGCCTTCATGGTCAGAAAAGATGGTTGATATGATTTCAATCTTGGTGTATCTGTTGATGTTTGTCTTGTGCCCCAGTATGTGATCGATCCTGGAGAATGATCCGTGTGCGCTTGAGAAAAATGTGTACTCCGTTTTTTTGGGGTTTAGTGTTCTATAGATGTCTGTTAAGCCCAATTGCTCTAGGTCCTTATTTAGAGCTTTGGTTTCTTTACTTATTTTTTGTCTTGTTGATCTATCCATTGTTGATAGTGGTGTGTTGAAGTCTCCCACTACGTATGTGTTTTCTCTGATGTCTGTTTTCAGAGAGGACAACAGTTGTCTGATATATTTTGGTGCTCCTTCGTTTGGTGAGTATATGTTAATGAGTGTTATTTCTTCTTGAAGTATTGTCCCCTTGATTATAATGTAGTGACCATTGGGGTCTCTTTTTATCTTTTTGAGTTTGAAATCTGTTTTATCTGATATAAGTATAGCTGTTCCTGCTTTCTTTTTTGGTCCATTTGCTTGTAGGATTGTTTTCCATCCTTTGACTTTGAGCCTATTTTTATCTTTTGTAGCTAAATGTGTTTCCTGGAGACAGCAAAAGGTTGGGTTTTGTTTCTTAATCCAGGCTGCAACTCTGTGTCTTTTTATTGAAGAGTTTAGTCCATTTACATTTAGAGTTAATATTGATATGTTAACATCTGTATTTGCCATTGTGTTTGTCTTTCCTTTGATTTTATTTATTTATTCTTTTAATAACTTTTTTTTTTTTGGCCTTCTTTCATTGTTATTCGTCCCTCTGAGGTTCTGGCTTTAGGACTCCTTGTAGTATTTTTTGGAGTGGGGGTTTAGTTGCAATGAAATTCCGGAGTTTCTGTTTGTCTGGGAAGGTCCATATTCTTTCTTCAAAGAGGAAGGAGAGCTTTGCGGGATAGAGTATTCTTGGTTGGCATCTGTTTTCTTGGAGTCTGTTGACTATGTCCCTCCACTCTCTCCTTGCCCGTAGTGTTTCTTCGGAGAAGTCTGATGTCAGCCTGATTGGCTTTCCTTTGAATGTTATCTGTTTCTTCCCTCTTGCCAGCTTCATTATTTTTTCCTTGTCCTGGATTCTTGGGCGCTTTACTATTATGTGTCTTGCTGTATTTTTCCTTTCGTCGTGGAAGGTTGGTGTTCTTCTTGCTTCTTGTATATCAATTTTCAGCTCCTTCTTCACATTTGGGAAGTTCTCTTCAATTATCTCTTTGAATATTTTCTCTGTTCCTACTTCTCTCTCCTCTCCTTCTGGTATTCCTATAACTCTTATATTTCCTTTCCTCATGGAGTCAGATAGTTCCCGAAGTCTTTCCTCGTTCTTTTTCCTTCGTACTTCTCTTTCCTTTTCTGTTTTGGTTCTTTTTATTTCTGTGTCTTCAAGAGTACTTATTCGTTCTTCCATTTCATCAATTCTGCTTTCATTGCTTTTCCCAGAATTCTTTAGTTCTTCCATTAATTCTTTGATCTCCTGCATTTCTTTTACTTCCCTCTTTAGGGACTCAATTTCATTCTTCTGATCGTTGATTATTTTTCCCTTATCATTGTTTTCCTTTATGACTTCTGTCAGTTTTTTAATCACGGCAATTTTAAATTCTCTTTCTGGAAGGCTCAGAAGTTCTTCCAAGTTACTGTCGTTGCAATCTGGGGGCTGGTTTTCTTTTTGTGGTGTGCTTTTTCTCTGGAGAGTTGCTAGGTTGCGTGTGGTTCTTCTCCTCCCTACTTTCTGTTTTCTAATTTGCCGTATGCGTTGGGACACTGTGTTGTTGGGACTGGCCGGCATCTTGGGTGGGCTTCTCTGCTCCCCTCTGGTTCCTCCAGGAGTCATCTGTCAGTTTCAAGCAGTCTTTACTGGAGAAAGGTCCCTGTTCTAAAATGCCGATGTGGGGACACACTCCCCTGTGCGCCTGGTCTGCCCCGGCAGTGGGTTCCTGCTCCCCCTCTGGGCTTGGACTGCAGGCCAGAGGGGGTCTGGCGTGGGCGAACTTCCCCCGCTCACCTCTGGCTCCTGAGGAAGCCTTCTGCAGGTAGTCTTTACTGAAGAAATGTCCCTGTTCTAAAATGGTGATGTGGGACACACTCCCTGCACGTCCGGTCTCAGGCACACTCTTCTGCGCACCTGGTCTGCCCTGGCTGTGGGTGCTCGCTCTCCCTGTGGGCTCAGACTACTTGTTCGGAAGGGGCCTGGGGTGGGCTAACTCCCCAGCTGGCCACTAGCTCCTTCAGGAGCCTGTGCTGGCTTCAAGTCGCTAGGTGGCGCCAGAGATCTCTCCTAGAGCCCTTGGGGAGCTGATTTTCCACCCCGTGGGACAGGGAGCAGAGCGGGGATGGTAGGGTACACCTCAACGGCTTTGGGGTGCTGTGCCTGCCTTGTGCCCCACCGTCGTGGGGAACCCACGCCCCTAATTTCGTGCCCCGGGTCTCAGTTCCAAAGCCCTCAGTTCCAGGACGCAGGCTGGAGCCCAGATCAGTGGCGCGGGAATGGCGCCTTTTGAATCCCGCTCCCCTGCCTGGGCGCCTGGTTCCTGCTCACTCAGGGAGGGCCTCCGCGCGTCTCCCCGCAAGCCTAGGTTGCAGGCGCGGGGACCTGGGCAGCTGCGATCCGATCCGGATCCGCGTTTGCTTTTCAACCACACTGCTTTTCAGCGCGATCCACGCAGCTTTTCCCGCGCAATCCCGATCCGCGTCTGGTTTTCCAGCGCGCCGCTTTTCCGCGCAAGTTTACCGGGCGGCCCGGGGCTGTGTGCTGGTGCTGGCCTCCTCCTGGGGGGTGGGGTCTCTCTTTAATGGCGCCTGGAGCTCACCGCCGCGGCGGCGGATCCTGCAGGGTTCTCCACAGCTCCCGTTCACGGGGTGTGGTGGCTGAAATAGTTCCTTTCCACTCACAGTCCCGCTTGCTGCGTCCTTTGTTCTTGTTGGCCATTTTGGTTTGTTGTTTCCCTCGTCTCTGCCGGTCGGAGAGTGCCGCCTCTGTGGGCGGGGGAGGGGAGCAGGGTTCTGCGCTTCCCTCCCTTCTGGTCCTCTTTTATGGCCACTTTCTTCTTCGGGCAGTTTGCTGGAGTCACCCGTTTATCTTCCGTGTCCCAGTTCTCACTGGGACCTGCCGCTTTTCCTCCCTATTAACTTTTTTTAATGGGAGATCTTACTTGCAGCGTCTCCTCACCGCCATGTTGCTCCGCCCCCTTTTTGGCCTTTACATTTTTGATTGTATCCGAGGGTTCAACCTCGAGGGTAGTCGTCTTCCCCATGAGAGTTTTCACGAAAATCTGCATCTTGGTGGCGGGTCCACCACAGCAGGTGGAGCGGAAAGCTATTATTATTATTATTATTATTATTCCTTTCACCTCTAGAGGACCATGAACCAGAAAAATACAGACTTTGGAAGGAGTATTTCTCAGGAATTTTCTCAAAGCAGGATGAAGAAGGAACAACAACATTTTCCTTAGAAGCTAAGTTTAAAATAAGCACAGTATGAGAAAGGTGTACAGTCACAGTGTTCACCATATCAACACCTAATCATCATTCTTTCCCTCTTACTCTATAGTGTCACTTTGGGAAAAAAAAAAAAAAGTCCAGATATGCCTGGGCATATTTCGAGACTCTTCCAGAATATTGATCCATTCTATTTCATTGGTCTAACTGTTTATCCTTGGAGCAGTACCACAATTTCTTTATCACAAGAGCTTTTTAATAAGTCTTGTTACTGGTGGAAAGGTCTTGGGAAGACCTTGATTTTTTTTTTAGAAGGTTATTAGTCATCTTTGGCCCTTTACATTTTCCTATAAAGTTTAGTACCATTTGCCAACTTTCATGAAAAAAATTGTTAGGATTATAACAGGAATTACATCAAACCTTTAGATCAATTTGGGAACAGCTGATATTTTTACAATATTGGGCAGACTTAGCTTTTTGATTGCTCATAATGTTCTGAACATAATCCTATCTCAAGTGATACAAAATACTATTACTCATAAGAAAAGAAAAGAGGACATAAGGAAGATTATTTCACAGAAATGCTCTTAAAGAAGAATTAAGGAAGAAAACATAGCTAGGATCTGGAGTTTATACTAAACCATGGCTTTGTACATGGCTCATGAAATAGGTTGTCCATCAAGGTCCAACCAGAAAAAGGAAACAATCGGAAAAATTTTAATATAGGAAACAATACATGGGGATTAGAAAAATCGAAAGAACAAATAGGGTAAGATAAGAAATTGAGAGATTAGCAACTGCAGGCAACTGCTACACCCCTATGAAATGGGAGGACCAAGGAAGTATGTGCTTCACTGGAGCCAAGAAAGTGGACTGGAGTTACTTGGTAAGGGTGGGAATCTCTGAGGATCCAGGGCTAAGGAGGAAGTGTTTTCTGGTGGGAGCTGGAATCACAGAAGAGAAGCAGTCACTACTAGACATGCAGCCTCCTCCGTCCAAGAAGAGAAAAGGAGAGAAAAGCGCTGGTCTTTTCTTTCTTTCAGTGTAGGTAACTCTTCATGGTTGAACTTATCTTGTAATGACTGATAAGGAAGTATGGGAAACAAACTTTGCAAAAACCAGAACCTCCATGATACAGAACCAAAAAAAGGGAACTGGAAAGCAAACAGAAAAACAAATAGCATGCACATGAAAAACACCTAGTAGACCAGACACTGAATTTAGATTTTCTCTCAAAATTTATTATTTCATTTGTAAATGTAAATGCTTACTATGTGTCAAACACTGATATTGACAGATGCTCATCCCTTTGACTAGAGCAAATTATGCAGTTGATCCCAACATTAATGGGTGGCCTAGGAGTTAAGTCTCAGTGCTATCACTGCTATGGTCTGCATTCAATCCTGGGCCAGGGAGCTAACCTATATGGTGCAGCAGACCTCTGCTCTCACCCACTGCTCCCCTCAGCAGTGATTTTCGGTAGAGCCACCTGTTTCTGCTCCCCTCTCTGTCTCTGGTGAGTCCTCTCACCCACCCATGCCCTGCACCTCTGGCCTACACCCTAGTTCTTCTATGCAACAATAAATTAAAAATTAAAAAAGAAAAGAAAAGAAATACACTCCCTCCACTCCAGCAGTTTATCAGTTCGTCAAGAAGTGAAGGTGGTAGAGATGTCTACTGAGAAGACTGAGAGAGTGTTGAATGCCAAGAAAATGAAACTACCATGGAAAACTACTGTCCTGCAATGTACATCTACAGAATCCCCTTTGTTTGTTATCAATAGGATAAACACTTATTCTTGTGACTTGAAGGTTTTTCCCAGTAAAAAGCACCATGTCAATAAGATTTCCTCATTTAGCTTGGTCCTAGAATACATTTAGTATCTGGTTTTTTTATATTAGGTCAGATTGCCAACACACTTTGATATAATTAAGAAATCACAATCCAAATCTTCATTCTAAGTGAAGATAGAAACTTTTTTTTTTTTAATACAAGCACTGGGTACAGTCAGATGCGCAGGAGGGTGAGAGAATTCACCAGAGCAAGAGGGGAGAGCAGAGTAGGCAGACCGATGAAGTACACTGCTGAGGGGAGCAGTGGGCGGCAGGAGAGGTCTGTGTGCCATGTGGGACCCTTGCCCGGTGGCCGGGGATCAAACCGGTGCTGCAGAGGCTGTGGGCAGCTTTGCAACCCAGCGCTCAACCGCTGCGCCACCAGGGAGGCCCGATAGAAACTTTTTTTAAACACACCAGATTGTGAGAAATGAAGCTGCATAGAGCTTGCACGTGATCCATATTAACAAAAGTTAACATTTCTCAAGAGAATTCAAGAAGTAGAGCTATAATTATTCAGGTGTGACAAAACAGAATGTTCCTCTTCAATTTGAAGCATATAGAAAATGAGATCTGCCAGATTAACAAATTCACTTATTTGTTTATACCCTGGAAAGAAAACAAAACACTAGGCAATAGTTTGGTTCTGATAAGTTGATAAGACCATCAGGCTCTTGAGAAGTTTATTGTGGCAGCCACATATCACATAGTAAAGGTCTAGAATGGAGGGTGTTTGCTGGTCTCTGGTTTGACCCTTTTTTGACACACACACACACACACACACTGCTGGTTCTTTACCCATTTCCATTATCACTCCAGAGCGCATTGGCTTGATTTCCAATGACCAAGCTCTGCATTCCTATGCCTGATGGCTTTCTCTGATCACAGAACCAACAGTGCTATGCAAATGGAAAGTTGAAAGAGCTGTGGAAGTAGGAATCCAGAATCCAGGGAGCACACCTCACCCACAGACTGATAGGGTTCAGTATATAAATACCCAGGATTTCCAGAATCCTTGGAGATGTATGCTCTCCAAAAGTTCTGAACGTATCCCAGTGAGACTGAGCTTTAGTTACCCAAAGTGGAAACTTTCTTGACACCAAGCTATTCATAGCTGCCTTTGGTTTCTTCTCGCTTCTCCATTCCTTGTTGCTGTTTCTTGTTATTTATTCATAAAACAGATTATTTGCAGTCAAATATTTGTCTTAAGGTGTTTTGGGGAAAAACTGAACTATGACACATAATTCACAAAGCCATAACAGACTGGAAAATAGAATTTTTTTATTACGTCTTTTGGTTGAAGCCTCAAAGCTAGAGAACATGGGTTTTAAGTGCCCACATTTTTCAAAGAGAAGAGCCTATCATTTCTCTGGAAGACTTAATACTATAGGTCCAGGTCCAAGCTGGCACAGTGGCTGTTGCTCACAATATCTGTGTAAGGAAAAACTAGAAATGAAAGACTGATTAGAGAAAGAATTTATTTGAAAGGTGTTTATAAGGGATACTATACTGATTCATATGCTTCCTCCTATCTCAGCCAAGTGAGAGGACATGACAGAAGAGCTCATAAAAAATGGGGTTATTTGAAGGAAGGAAGATTGACATGTCTTTTCCTGGCTCAACACTTACTGAGCTGCAGGAACATAAAGACTCCCTATAATGTTACTAGAGAAGAGGATGGTGAAGACCAAGTGTTGGAAGCTAAGTGAAAAAGATGGTGGCGAGTAGGAGGTCAACTAGACCAGCCTGCAATGACAAGGTGGGGAGAAAGGACAGCAGTGAGAGTCCAGAGTTTATCCTTGGGCCAAGTGGATTCAATTGAATGTTACTGGTCTCAACTTATCCCAAAAGGTCACTGCTTGATGCAACTAGGGAACACCAGTGATGATGGTATCTAAGAGGCAATGTGAAAGATCACAAAGGGATCCCTGTCAGGATTGATGGAGTGAGGATGTTGTCTTGGAGGACTCTGAAGAATTAACAAAGGTTCTCTGAGAAAGGTCAAGTCATCATCTGGAGGTGTATCATGATAGGGGGCACGAAAGAGCCAACAGGCAATGACCAAGGACACTGGTGATGGCTGATCCTTCCTCAATCTTCTCTGATGCCCCACCTTGTTCCAAACTGGAAAAGCTCTATTAGAGTAGGAAGGGAAGAAATAAGGGAACAAAAGAATGGATCACCCTTCCCTCTTCTCCATGATTGCTTCCAGATCAGGTAGTAGCTGGAAGCTTAGAAAACGGTAAAAAATAGAAATGTGTACTTTTTTGAAAATATGTATTTATTTATACATACAAGAACTGGGGTACAGGTTAGAGGTGTGGAGGAGTGAGAGGACTCACCAGAGACGGAGTGGGGAGCAGAACAGGCGGATTGACTGGAATAAACTGCTGAGGGAAGCAGCAGGTGAGACAGGAGAGATATGTTGCACCATGTGGGTAGCTCCATGGCTGGGGATTGAACTCATGTTGCAGTAGCTTCAGTTTGCTTCATAGTGCTGACACTTAAGCCCTTGCATTACCAGGGAGGCCCCAGAAATGTGTACTTTTGTAATGATCCAGAATTCATAAAAATCTGTTGTTTCTGCCTGAGATACTGTCCAATGATTAGAAAGCATGATTTGACAGCTAAATGCTTGCACTCAGTTGTGAGAGAAGATGGAAGCTGTTTCCTGAGTATTCCTACTAAATTCAGCATGTTCAAAATAGTATATGTAAAATATAGGATGCATAAGCATTATTTACACATGAGTATTGGTATATAAAAGGAAGTACTCCATTTGGACCAGAAATCATGAGGAATCCTCCAAAGATAAAAGCAGATAGATTCAGACTGCAAATAGATTTAGAAAGAAAATAGCCCCTAAAATAAGACTAATATGAAGGACTGGAGAAGTTTGGGATTTCACCACACCCAAAAGCAGGAGGGAACTTAGATTAACTGTCAAGGAGTCTAACTGGGGTACCTAGTGGAAGAACACAAGTGCAGGGGCACTTACCTCCTCCAACACTTGTCCCAAGCAGTAGGGAACAGAGATAATCAGGATCCACTCCTGTTTTTTGTTTTCTACCTCTTGGTAGCAACTTCTCTCTATATCTGATGCCTTGATGCCCAGAGCCTCCAACTTCTCTTCCCCTCAATAAAACCTTGTTTATCTGGCACTGTTAGGGATTTTTGAAGTTTGGTCTCATTCCAAAATATGCATTTCAGCTTGTGGAGTTTCCAGCACCACGCCAGAAATGGTAGTCATGACCTTGAAATCACGTCCCTCCAGGCCAACACGACTGACAGTGGCTATCAGCAGCAGTCCTGTGCTGGCTGTTCTGCCTCCCTCTCACACGCTGCCTATTGCACTCCCTTGGCCTCTCTCTGCTCTAATCCTCAGGAGCCATGAAATGTAAGTTGGTTCTGCTTCTGTGGTTCTGAGAGAGCTCACGGACTTAATAAGCTCTTTTCTGCTCTGAGAGGAGGCTTTCTTTTGCAGATGCTGAACTTTTAGTTATTTATGATAAATATTAGGGCAACCCACTCTCAGGCAGAACTTTCCTCTGCAAAAATGTATTCTGTGGACATAAACTCCTGGAAAACTCCATGTAGACCAATTTCAGCTTTACAGCTATGAATATTTTATTCCCAGTAATTCATATGATCCTTGAAGAGCTATTATTGGTAAGTAAATAAATATGCATAGTCTGAAAACTCCCAAGATGTAATTGCTCATATTCTTGTTCTGGGTAACAAAATATATGCAGAGTTAGCTACTACTCATGGCTTTACTAAAGGACTGCTCTCCACTTCTTTCTTCATCTCCCCTAGCTGCCTTTCCTTTCTTTTGCATTCACTCACATATATGAGAGCACCAAACAATAGTAAGCTGCCATGTAACATGGTACTGTCTGCAACTATAACTTACCAATGGATGAGCCCATTTCAACTCAGTCTCTTTAGCTTTTAGGAGGCATATTATCCTATGAGGTATGAAAGAGCCTTTGCAGAAATATGACCCAAGAGGTAAAATGATACCCCAGGTTCTTCAGAGAAAAGCAGAAGCATCCGTAGCCTCAGCCCACAGGTGGAAGAATTAAAGGGGCATCCAAAGAAAACTCTACCAAATCCACAGCCTAGGGAGAGAAAGAAGAAAGATCAGAGAAGGATCAGGGATGGGAGTTACCGCAAGGAAAATGAGTTAGTCACTGAAAAATGAACCTGAATCACCCCAATTCCTGAATTCACCCAAGAAATCCATGGACTAGATAGATAACATCCTTCAAAAGCTAGAGCAATGGTTAGTTTGCAAAATAATCACATGCTTTACTGTAGTCTAGACACTGTTTTGACAGTGGGATATAGTGGGAGAAAGAAAACAAGAAGGGTCTGTAAGAGTCAGAGCATCTTATACATAGGCCCCTACCCTCCGCTCTAGGTAAAACCGCACAGTGGTATCCTTGGATGCTACAAATTCTTTTTTCAAATTATCATTTTTATTGAAGTGATACCACATTATGACATTGTATAAGTTTCAGATGAGCTTCATTTAAAATCAACGGGTATATACTAGTTCATCCCATGCTCGTTCTTGATTTGAGGGTAAAGGGCACATGGAAGATAATACAAGGCCCAGAATAAACAGGAAATACCACTAGTCAATGGCCCCCTATTTTCTCCTTTCCATCCTCCCTTTTCTATTTCTTCTGGTGCCTCCAGATGAAAGGAAGACACCAAGGGAAGTTTAGGAGGTGAGGAACAACTAACAGGTGCCATGCTTTGTCCTTGTCATCCTGTTTTGGTGTAAATCTCCAAATGACTCAATTTCCATTATCTTCCTCCCCTTCCAGTCTTTAATTAACATCCTATCATATCAGATTCAAGACTAAAGAGATAATGTGTACAAAATGTACTATTACAAAGTGCTCATGAGTGTTGGGAGGCTCCAAACCATTGTGGAGCTATTGCAGAACAGCTTGTTCCTAATGACATCCAAGGGAAAGGAGTTCATGAATGGGATTTCAGCCTTTAGTGCAGAGGTTTCTCAGGGACTCAGTTCAGTTAAGAACTTTCTCAAGATCTAGGTTCCATGGAAGCATTCATTGCAGAGGTCCCAAACTGGTCAAGTCCAGCCCTTAGGTGGGTTATGTTTGGAGTGTACAGTTTGGTTGTTTCAAGCATTTGAATTTGAATGCCTTTAGCTGAGACTTGCAGTCTCCCGTTGGACCACACTCAATCTCTACTACTTTTAGAGTCTTAATATTCACTCCAGTTCCCAAAGTTTACTACCCATGTGATCTGTAGAAGCATTTGTTTCTCTTGGAAGGAATGCCTTGACCTATTTTCCCCCTACTTCTATTGTCCTGATTATGATTCTAATCTCCAGAAGGACATGTTAATCCTCCATAATTCATGGTGAAATAATTCATTTGCTTTTCTCTTCAGATTGCTTCTTTCATCAAGCCTAAAGTCAAACCAGCAGGAACTGGAGTTTTGCTAGTAGGGAGTGGGTATCTTTGAAGCTTAAATGATGTAGGGGGGAGGGCAGGAATAGTGGGAGTAGGTAGAAAAGTGCTTTTGACAGTCAGAGGGCAGGGCAGGGAAGAGGTGACATAAGTGAGGAGCTGGTAAGTAGCTGGTAAGCAGCAACTTATTTGGAGGTATTTGGAATGATACTTTCCAAATTACAAATTCTTTTTTTAAAAAGATTTATTTATTTATGCATGCAAGAACTGGGGTACAGGCCAAGGGGGTGTGTGTGGGGGTGAGAATATTCACCAGAAGCAGAGAGGGGAACAGAACAGGCAGAATGACTGAAATACACTGCTGAGGGGAGCAGAGGGCTCTGATTTCTCACTTCAAGTGCCCCAAATTAATATTTATGAGAGTTTAGAAATGTTACAATGAATGAGGATATAAAGCTGTGATTGGGAGTCTGTTTTGAAACATTGCCTGAGGATAATCATGTTCCTGGAGGAAAAATAACAGCCTCCAAGAGGCAAGGGTTTCTACAGAGAAGCAAAGTAATTTAGTAAATGTCACAGGCTAAAGGAGTCATAGGGATTTGCTCTTGTTTATCTTATCTCTCATGTTCTCAATTTCATCCAGAAACATCATTTTGCTTTTGTCTTGGCTGACAAGTTAGCTTATATGCTTAAGGATGCTTTCATGAATGTGGCAACCTGAGGATCTGTTTTGGTCATGATCTGTTTTCCTCATAGCAACCTGAGGATCTGTTTTGGTCATGCAGTCAGAGGTTTTTTAACTACTCAGTGGCCCAAAGAGCCCAGGGCGAAATAGTAGGATCTGCAGTTTCCTCTGGCCAACTGCAATGTGTTCTAGCTCAGAACAGTTCAGGTGGAACAAGCAGCTATAAAAGCATATCAAATTCTCAAAAGAGCAATCAAAGTGCAGTGATTACTCTTTTGAGAAGAAATTGTTCTTTATCACCATATTAAAGACAACTGTGTCTGCACAAGATGCCCTCTGGCACTAGAAGCCTGGCACACAAAGAGAGCATGAATGAAATTCATCAGGACCAAACGTAACTTCATACTTTAAGTAAAAATGGAAGCCTCTTTGGCTTTTATTAGCAGAAATCAAAGTACTTTGAAGCCAGGAAAAAGCCAACAAAGAATCCCTGCCTTTTATACTTTAGGGAGTGTGACCAACAATCTTTGACTCCTTTTTCATTCAGTTTGTGACCAGAGGAGGAAGAATTAAAATTTGAATTTAATTTTAGATTAAGTGACCCACTCCTGATGTCACAAACATGCTTTGAGCTGCTAATTAGAAATACTGGTGGATGTAAAAGATGTAGCCCTTTGTAAATGTTGATGTTCATGTAACTGATGTGGATGGTGTAGACAGACCCATCAATGACACAGATGTAAATGATGTAGGTATGAAGACAGAAGTAGATAAAATAGATGTCAGCATAGTTGCAGATAAGCATTGCATTGCTGTAAAAGTGGACATATACGATATGGATGATGTAGTCAGGGTTTCTCAACCTATTGTCATTAAAAAAAATATATTTATTTATACAAGAACCGGAGTACAGGCCAGAGGTGCAGGGGGTGAGAGGATTCACCAGAGACAGAGTGGGGAACAGAACAGGGGGATTTACTGAAAATCACTGCTGAGGGAAGCAGCGGGCGGGACAGGAGAGGTCTGCTGCACCACGTGGGTAGCTCCCTGTCTGGCTGCGGACCGAACTCATGCTGCAGTGGCTGAGGATAGCTTCACAGTGCTGTGCTTAACCCCTTGCGCCACCAGGGAGGCCCCCTATTGTGATTTTAGACTGGATGCATCTTTGTTGTCAAGGGCTGTCCTATGCCTTGCAGGGTACACAGCAGCATTCTTATCCTCTCTCATAGATGCCAAAGGCAGACCCTTCCCCATTTCCAGGTAATGATAATCAAAAACTTTTCTGGATGTTGTCAAATGAAACTTGGGTCAAAATCACCCCTGTAGAGAGTCACTGATGTAGACATAAATGTTGAGGTACATAATGATGCAGATGTAAGCATAGATGTAGGTGATGCAGAAGATGAACATCAAAATGTAGCTGTAGATGACACAGATACAAATATTGATGTAGGTACATATACGTAAACAGGTGAATGATGATGCTGTTCCCCAAGGGGAAATACGATGGCCTGGATATGAGTCCTCACCCATGTGCTTAAAAACTCAGGCCAAGATCCAAGGGCAGGCACACAGGGAAAGCTTAACACAAGGCTTATTTACAAGGGAAATGAGAAGAGGGGGAGTGGAGAGATAGAGAGATTAATTGATCAATAGGTCTAACTGGTAACACTGTCTGAGCTGAGACCCTGGGTGCAGGCTGAAGGCAGGCAAAAACCAAGCCCCCACTGCAGGTCCATATGTGTTTGGGCTTTATACCAAGCTTGGCTACTTAACTCCTCAGCTCCCAGAAACCCCTCCTTTAAGAAGTCAAGAGTCATGACAGAGTCATGGCATGATGGGAGTTGTAATCTTCAGTTCCTGGGATCTCTTTGGCATAGAGTGGGGGAAGAGTCCATAAAACATCAATGGGTGGAGTTCATTCAGAACATACTGTTCCCTGCAGCGATGTAAGAGTAGATCTAAATGATACAGCTCTAGGCACAGATGTGGATGACATCTGATATAAATAATGTTGATGGTATAAATGTGATTTTATGATCGGGCAGAAAAATGTAGGTATAGTTGATGCGGACAATGTAGATTAGTAATAAGTGGTGAAACAGATATCAAGATAGGTCAATATAGAAAGAATTTTCCCAACTTGGATTTCAGTTCTTTGAAGGCGGAGACTCTGCTTAAACATCCATATGTCTCAGAGCAATTTGGAGGCACTCATTAGTGATGCTTTAATTACTTCTACCACTTAGAGACAATAAAGTTATCTTTTTATTTTAAGTATGCTTTCCATTAGGAAAAGAGATTGTCTTTAGGAAAGGTTGTGGCAATTTAAAACTCCAAGTTATAAAAATGTTTGTGGGTAGACATTTAACATATTTAAAATATACCCTGCATGTATTTCCCTAATGGTTTATTATGAAAAATTTCAAGCTTGCAGAAAACTTGGTAAAAATGTACAAATAGACCAGTACGTCCACCACTTAGATTTTACCACTGACATTTACTGTGCTTGATTATTTCATGTCCTCCATTTATCCACCCATTACTTAATCTTATTTGATGGTACATTTCAAAGCAATCTGTACATATATTTAATTGATTCCCTAGGAAACCAAATCTCCCCAAAGAGTACTTCTGACTCAATCTAATTATATACAATCAACTTGTCTATAATGGTCACAGGTCACCTGGGATCTTCTGTAGCATGAATCTTTATAGGATCTAGGAGGTCATCATGACATTTGTTAAAAATTCAAAGCTGGAATTCAAGTCCGGATAAACTCAGAGTTTATTAATCAGAGACACTGAGAAGAGTTAAGACTGTGGCATTTCTCCTCTTTTGGGAGAGTTTTCAAACCATGGAAAAGCAGCATCCTGTCAGGAATAATTCACATATTGTGTTACAATAGGAACAGCCTCAATAAAGGTCCTTTTCAACAGAGCCAACTGATTCTGAGATCTCTCAGCCTCTACCAAAGGCTGGTGCTCAGACTGAAAAAAAGAAAGAAACTAAAGAAAATCAGAAAAGCATCAGAGCTCGAGATCTTTCATTCATATAAGACCGCCTGGAAAGCTTCGGGTTGTTTTCAATTCATCCAGTAAATAGGATGCTCATAGACCAGAAAACAACAGAGCTAATGCTTTTGTCTTCAATGGGCTCCTCAGCCTTTCTCACACATTGTTAATTTGCCAACTCACAATTGGCTGACCCACAGTTTTAGCACATATTTTCCTTAGTCCTGAAGGAACCCCGCCTCTTCCCTTGGAGATAGGAAATACTATATTCCATCAAGATTATAGTTCTCTACATACCCAAAATTCATCTCTCCAAAATAGCAAAGTTGACAAGGATCTGCTATAACTGTATTGGCTATGAACTGAGATGTTCTCAAATCTGAGAACATCTGATAAATGGAAGGAAGTGAGAGTGGTCAGGCTGTGAAATTTATTGAACTTTTCAGGGATGTGGCCAGACCATGAGCTGCTAACATGTTGCTAGGCAAGACTGAAAGAAAACTAACTCATAGTGGCCCTTAACACAGGCAGAGAGCAATTGAGTAGCAAATTGTGAAATAAACAATCTGGACCAAGCAGAAATTTGGTTTGGCGTGGCAAAGGATGGGCACCTCCTATTTGATTCTGGGCAGATTTACTCTAGGCTTTGAATGGAAGGGAAAGAAAACCTATCCGCCAGTCTGGAGGATGAGAGAACTCAGTCTAGCAGGAGCTGTGGATGCCTGTGCTTTGTCCTCTGGACCTTGGCATTCTGTACACACCAGTTTGAATTCCAACTGCCAGTGTGAACACAGAGTTGACAGAAGGAATATTCTGTTGGCCCAGATGACTAGGCATAACTCGTCTTGTACATGAACTACTTCTAGGTTCTAAATAGAACCTAGATGATGTAAGAATCATGTATGTAACAAACTTACATGTTTCCCCAACAGTATGTTTTTCCCTTAGATCTCCTTGTTAAAGATAAGGAGTATTTGATGAGGCAGATGGCAAGGAGTAGAGATGGGCATAGGAACAAAGACATTCCTGAGGACCCCCTCCCCCCTCCACAGTAAATAGCACTGCGTGACTCCACCTCACTGTCTGCCCTAGGAGACAGTTTTTTTGGAAAGGCAAGTTTCACTGTCTCCTTTTCCTGCGACAAGGAAATACCTGTGCTTTGCGCATTCCATCTTGGCAGTGTCTTATTCCGCCCAGACCTGCATCAGGAGAAGGAACCCATCAAGTTGGGTTTTACCACCATCTGCCTGTCTACCTAAGAGCTTTGTCTGGTGGCTGAGCCTGCTTTGCCACAAAACAGCAGGCCTGAAGTACTGGAGGATTTAGTGTCCCCCCAAAGGGCAGGGGTCAAAGATTGATGGGATTTGGTGCTTAGACCCCCCAGTCCCCTCACTCCCTGAGGACTCCATTCTGGTCCCCAAGTTGCCAGGAAGAGCTGAGCTCTAGCGACCTACAGTGGTAACTTGACTGGTAATGTCGCACCTATTGGCTTCCCCACTCTCGTCTCATTTCCCCCACTCCCCTATTCAAATAAATGACTTGCACTTGATCATGTGCCTCAGAGTCTGTTTCGGAGGGAAACCAAACTAAAGCAGTGGACAAATGCTCCGAAGACCCCTCTGGCTCCTTATTTTCCATCTTGTAATCCATTAAGGCAATCAGGAAACAGAGAAGAAAGGGTCTGCCAAACACCCTCACCTCTGCCCAGAAAACTCAAGGGCATCTTTTCCTGGTAATAAGGAAATTCTGTGCCTTTGGGGAAAGCTGTCACACTGGCCTTGTTATGGAGCAACCCCGATATAAAACGGGTTGCCTGGCTGTGGGTCCTCCTCACCCATTAGGACATCCTTTTCCCCCTAACAGCCTCATATTGTTTAGCCACACAGTGGAATTTGAGAATCACTAGAAATACATTGAGAACACAGTGGCAGACACCTCCATGTACCCCTTGCGTCACAATTCATCCCTGCTCCAGTCTAATACAAAACAGCATGGAGTACGTTCAAAGGCAAGTCCAGTCACTAGTGGAACCCTTGAAGAAGAGGTTTACAGGCCCCTAGAAGCCACTGCACTCACACTGAGCATCTGAGCCAAATTCAAGTGCACAGACTGACCTCTTATTTCCCCCCCAGAAATCAGGCCCAGGCTATGCTCACTGAACCACCAAGACACAAGGAGAAACTGTCTTCATCAATAATGTGAAAGCCTCTGCAAACTCTGCACTTAAGACGAGCACTGTCTGTCTGAGGATGCCATTCATTTTGGGGGTGACAGGAGATACTTCCATATTTTCCAGAAATAAAATAACTACTATTCACTATGTCTCTATACTAACAGAAGTTCAAGTGGGGCGATGGAAAGGTCACTTGCCATTAGAGGTAGGTGAGGGGCTTAGCATCCTAACGCCCTTCCTCTATGATGTGGATTTGTCTCCTGTTATGGAAGGGATGGCCCTTTTCTGGCCCCTGACCGTGAGAGGACAGTCATATGATCCAGCCTCAGCAAATCACATGTGGCCACCCAGGATTTTTAATTGAGGGACAGCAGCAGTGGCATCTGGGCTCCTGGGCTCAGCTGTGGTGTTCAACAGTCAGTGGTAGCAGGGCCAGACTTCAGGACATCTTAACTAGACTGTCCCTGCAGTGTAACCTTAGCTGTGTTCCTGCTGCTCACCCTCCCTCAGATTTGGCCTGTTCTCCAAACCTGGTTATTTAGCCTCTGGTCAGGTATGATAACCACTCATTATCTATCTGCTAACATCAAACAGCATGCACTTCTGTTATATGCCCTCCAGAATGCTTACTGGCACAGAAAGTGACACCCCCTAGCACAGTCTTCCCTGGAGCTCACAGACCAGGGAGGGGTACTGGACAGGGTGATTTAGATATCTAGGTATCTCAACAAAGGGGCCTTTGTCTCCTTCCCTGCAGGGGGCTTGATTGCCTCACTGTTCAGTTTCCTTTCGCGTTTAAAATTCCATGATTCCATGATTCTACATTCTGCTGGCCAGTGCAGACTCAAAGCTACTCAAGTATCTGCATCCTTAGTGGCAACGGGAGGGTTTATGGGAAAAGATGTCATTGTGTGAAACCCACAGATAGATCTGGTCAAATCAAATAATCAGAGTGTCTCAAGTTGCTATATGTTTGCAAGGGTCCCTAAAGAGGTATGTATCTCCAGTAAACACTGATTTGGGCATGTAAAGGCCAAGAAAACCCATAGAACATTTAATGATGTTCACAGGTTTCTGCTAATTAATGCTCCCCTGGAGACAAAGAGAATCAGAGATGATAAGACAGTGAGTGTGCCTCACACTTAGAAACTCAGTATTTTAAATAATTTTGTAGTCATGGTCACAACATGCAGTTATAGGGTTTTGTTTTTTTTTTTTTTTTTTGGCATGTGTGGAGAGGGCAGGGATTGTTTTTAAACTCTTCCCACACTTACACTATTAACAAATGCAAGAAAAACCCACTCAAAACTATAGACCAGGGGTCTCCCTGGTGGCGCAAGGGGTTAAGCATCGCACTACGAAGCAATCCACAGCCTCTGCAGCATGAGTTCAATCCCTGGCCGGCCAGGGAGAAACCCACATAGCGAAGCAGACCTCTCCTGTCTTGCCTGCTGCTCCCCTCAGTCCGCCTGTTCTGTTCCCCACTCTCTCTCTGGTGAATCCTCTCACCCCCCGCATCTCTGGCCTATACTCCAGCTCTTGTATGCATGAATAAATAAATCTTTAAAAAAATAAAACAAAACTATAGACCAGGAAAACTTATATAGTTTATGGTAAACCAATCTATCAATATTTGGAAATCGGTTCAAAAACAGCTTTTAGAGAAGAGGAGGATTATAATGGATGAAAGAGGCTTAAGAAACATGTCCATCAAATGTGGTGGTAGATTCTTGGTTGGCTCATGATCGAAATAAGCCAACCGTAAAAAGGTATTTTTGAGACAGTTTGAGAAAATTGGATATGAACTGAACATTAGATGATGTCCAGGAATGATCAATAATTTTCCTGGAGGAATTAGTAGTGTGGTGGTGGGTTTTTTTTGTCCAAGTCTGTATTAATTTAAGGTACATGCTGAATGTACAGGTGAAGGAAAAGAATGCCTTGGGTTTACTGTAAAATAATCTAGCACAGGACTACTTAAAAGTATGCTCTGTCATCAGTGCCAGTTTTCAGATTGTGTGCTGTCGGTCTATGATTAATGCAAAAATCAATAATAAGTATGGAGAAACAGTTGCCATGGCATCCGAGCAGGGCTTGTCTCGCTGACCCTCTGAGAGTGTTGGACTTGCTGGTGAGTAGCATGTGGTATGGGCATGAGCTGTGTAGCTGGCATTGGTCATGAGAGACTGGAAATAGAACAAAGGGGTCAGTCACCACCCCTAGCATAAGAAACAATGCTTTGGCACACACAAGAAAAACAGAATTACAGCAGAGAAGAAAGACTAGAAGGAGGATTAGGAAGGTTCCAGCAATGACAGCAATGACATGGCATTTGGTTTTGTTGTATTAGGGTTCTGCTCCCCTTCAATTAAGACCTATGGATTTTTATTTAGAATCATAGAATGTTTTTCACCTTTGTGGATTAAAAAAAAAGTGTGGGATTGATGAAAAAGATTGGTAGAGAGCTGACAGCTGTTGAAACTACTTTTGTGAATGTTTGAAAATCAGTATCATTTGGTAAATTAAAAAGTTTTTAAAAAACAGCCCATCAATGGACATCTTTAAAATATGTATTCAAGTACATATGGTTATATCTAAACATATGTATATATAATGTGTGTGTTTCAATAACATAGCAAAATGACATACAGAATCCATAGCTCACAAAAAGATTATACCTAATGGTTCAAATAAAACTATTTTTCAAAAGCAGTCAGGTAGACAAACTGAAAGCAATTTGCTGGGTCATGAACTTGGTGAGCTTTTATTACAAAATAAACTGATTACATAACAAACTCCTTTAAGCCAAGGGTCCTTTGAGACACCACATCTTTGTCTCCATCCCACTTGACCTAGGATACTGCAGAGTAAATGGTGCTTAATAAGCACTGACTGATAGGCTAAGCTCTGGAAATGAATTTGGAGCAGTATGAGCAGTCATTTAATTCTCCATGCTGTAATGCCACACTGCTCTATCAATCTGAAAATCAGTTTCTCGAATATACCCTTATGAAGATTTGTCACAATCTTTGAGCCTATGGAGGACTCAGAACATAGCTAACATCCTCATTTTTCTTTTTTCTTTAGATTTAATTTTTTTTAATTTATTTTCTTCCATCTTTGTTAATTTTGGACCGGATTTTATTTCCCCTTTGGTGTGGTCCCTGTCATTCTCCAATCACCACAGCACCTGTGATCCATCACCACAGTCCCTTGTGCTCTTCCTCCCCTATTTTGACTCCTCTCCCTCCTCCTCCCCTGCTGTATGTCTCAGGTCTACAGTCAGCAAGTTCTCAAGTTTGCTGATGGAAATAAGACCTGGAGGAGGGGTACAAACCTCTCTGGACACCTCATTGTCAGTGTTGTGACCTCTGATGCCCACAGTTGATTCTTCCTTCCCCTGTGATGTCTCTCAGAAGGTGCAAACCCACCTTCCATCTCATGCCCCTTGCTCCTGGTTTTAAAATGATACAGTTTCAATCATAGGAAAGAGATAAAAATTGTTGTGCTGGTTCTACCAGGAAGCTGAACAGGAAATATGAATTACAGAGCAGGTTCATGTCATATTACAGCTACCCTGTGGCCATTTGTGCCTAGCCTGGGTAAGATAAGCTCTCTGACATTCAGGAACTTTCTATTTGGGGAAAATGTACACATGTTAATAGAGGATGGTCCTACTGTGTAGGATAAAGCAGAAATGGGTAGAGCCATGGGGCTGGAGAAGAAATGGAATGTTCTGGAGGTGTGAGAAAGTTTGAGCTTCTGGGGCTCTGATGACATATTAGATCCCACACGGCGTGTCCCCACCCCCACCCCAATGGCTCTCTTCTCTGTTTTTCAGATTGAGTAAATTTGATTGAATTGTCTTTAATTCAGTGATTTCCTCTTTGGCCATCTACATTCCATGGAATTGTTCTTTTTTTCCATTTTGGTGTTTGCACTTTTCAGTTTGCAATTTTCACTGCAACCAATTTCCAATTGGTTCTTTTTTGTAACATATTTCATTGCTGAGAAAGAAGTTTTCTATTTTTTTTTATAAGTTTCAAGGGATTTCATAATTACTTATTGAAGCCACGTTTGGTGGCTGATTTAAAATCTTTGCCAGATAGATCCAACATCTGATTCATCCCACGCCTGGTGTCAGCTATTGTCCTCTCTCATTGTGTTGTGATTTGCCTAGATTTTGATATGACAAGTGATTTTTTATGGTATCCTGAATATGTTGCATATTTTGTTAGCAATCACTTAATCTTACATAAATCTTTTAGTATGCAGCCACCCTGTTTAGTTTTTGCTACAGTTTCAATGACAACTTAGTCTTCTGTTCATTATTTTAAAATAATAATAATAATAATGCTGAATATGCCCTTTTTCATTTTGGGAAATAGGAAGCTTACAACTTCTCAGAAGCATACAGCCAACATGACTCCTAATCTTTGCACACTAGACACTTTTATATCACTTTTGAACTTTTTCACAGTAACTGTAGAGCAACTGGGAACTACACCTGAAAGCTCTGTAAAGAACTCTTCAGGGAAGTCATCATCCTACCTAAGAAAATCCAGATGATGCCCTACAGCTGGCACTTGGGTTTCTCCTGAAACAAATAAGATGATGCTTAGCAATGGAATTTAAAAAGTGCAGAGAAATCTCCTTTAGGAACATGATTCCCCTTTTCAGAAACCTTTGGAATCTTGTATAACCCAGTCTGAATATTTGGTTGAAGAGTCCCTCTAATCCATTTTTAAATTTGACAGAGATGAAACTAAGATGCCTTACAACATTCAGAAGCAAGAGGTGCCTTGTCTGTTGCTATTCTGGATCCAAACTTGAATTACACCATGATTTAGAAGAAAGTAGCTGATCCAACTTTTCCAACTTCAACCTCATAAATACTGCCAAATGACAAAGCCTTATCTTCAAGGGAGGTGGTTGTTAGTGAGTCATGGCGGAGGGGTTTCACCAAGGAGCGGTAGCAATATAGGACCAATGAGAAAGGGATAAGTAACTACTATGGATGGGGTCACCTCCCAATTTCAGTGCACTCTACCACTTACAAAGCATTTCAGGCATATTTTGTACACATATATATTGAAGTTATTAACTTATAAAGGTCTTATAAAGACTGACCATCTGTTATGCACACATTACAACTAAGTAAATTCAGGCCCAGAGAAGCTGAGTGACATGCCTGGAGGTACAGAGTGGCAAAGCAAGATCTCAAGGTCTTCTCTTTCTTCAAATTCCAGCATCTTGTGTTTTGCTATTTCCCGGTTCAGAAGATGGGAGAAAAGGGAAGAGGAGGAGCTGGACAGAAACTAATAGACTAAACAAAGGTTTTTCTTTCCTTTTTTTTTTTTTTTTTTTTTTTTTTTTTGGTTCATGGGTCTGTGTATGTGTGCCCAAAAAATTTTAAGATAAAGGAGACCTGTATATAATGGGAAAGGGGAAGGAAGTGAAAGAGAGCTGGAGTAGGGAGAGAAGGTGAATGTCAGGGCATAGTTAGGCATTATATCTTTGCTGCCAGGAATTGTAACCACTGCATCAGTGAATTCCACACCTTACATCAAAATAGGCCACATACCTTTTAGACTCAATGTGGCAAGCTTTAATCAGGATCCCAGGGGGACCTTGCAAAGGCAACCAGAATTCTTTCACAGTTTGAATGTGCATGAATTGCATTCTCATGAAATAATAAAGTGTGCTTTAGGCATTCAACATCAAGCTGCAAAAGTTGAAGGAGACAGAGGAGAAAATAAGAGAGGGAGGAATGCTAATGTTGTGTCTTCTGTGAATGCACCACCTAATAATGAAACAGCCAGTGGAAAGGATTCGCTTAGTTAGACTTGGAGAATATTTTGTTCAATTCACTGTCTCTGATGCATGGCTTTTGGGTATTTAAGAAAAAAGCAATGAGTGGAGAAGCCCAGTGAGTTGCCTTACTCTGGTCCACAAGCTTATCTGCTTAATTATTTATCCCAAAGGAGCTGTCATTCAACTCACTTTACATGTTCTTTCTCTGAATATAAACCTGTGATGATGGAGTTCTCTGACTAATGAAGTAAGTAACAGTTACACAAACTTAAAACACGGGTAGTATTCTCTCCTTTAAAGTTCTGATGTCCTGTAAGCAAATCCATCCTCACAGAGGCCTTGGAAGAAGGCCACAAATAATAGGCCAATCAGAATGTTCATTAGTTTGTAAGATGGCGATGTGATCTGTAGGGTAGAATTCAACAATAATGCCAAAGGCCAGAGCCTCACTATCCTTATCTCTTAGTCACTATTAAAGGTAAACTGAGATAAATGGAAAATGCCCTCTAACCACATGAAGATCAAATTAAAGAGTGAGATTGCAGGAAATCAAATATCTTGTACTGAACTGTCACAAGCACTTACTCCGATGCAAACCAACACATGTCTCACCTTTTTTTTTTTAACCTAAGGTGATTTTGGCTTTTAGACTTCTAAAATCTTTGCTTTCCAATCCTACCTCTTGCAGAACGCTCTCAGGACTGATATTAATAAAGGCTATAAAATTACTGACCGTAAAATATCACTGTCAAATAGAAGCTGCTGCTTCCCCGCATGGAGATTCAAGTTAGCTTTTATCTTTTGTCCTTTAACAATAATATAAAATAATCTAGTATTCTTTAGTTGGTGACTATGGAAACTAACCTCCAATATTTCAGTAACTGGATAATACTAAAAATGACAATATCCTTCAAGGGCATCTATTCATTTGTTTTACATTAAAAAAATAAAATTAGCCAACTTAAAATTCAACTTGTAGCTTTTCAATCGTAAGTCCCACTGATTTTATGATTATGTGAGAGCCAGTTGAACAGAAGAAGTCCATGGAAAAAGATGCAGACAACTGCCTTTCAGAGAAAAATCTGGACTCTGTTTCCTCAAGTATGTCTCCATCACCTGTTCATTTGCCCTTTGCTAGCACTTAGGCCTTCTTGCAGAGCTGGCCCTGCACTTCAATGTGGAACATTGTTTCTTACCTCTGATCTTGCCAGAACTGGGAGCCTTAATATGTAAATCCTCCTGTAAAAGACTTCTCTCTCTCCAGCCAAGAGTGCCCAAAAGACCTGCCTGAGAGAGCACAGTCACTTGTAAGGTACATTTTTAGACTGATTTATTTGCACAATCCACTTTCTGAAAGCTTATGGAGTCACGCCAATTAAATTTCACCCAAAGCTCCTCAAAATCCAATTGCACAGTGCTGCCAGTTTCCCTTGTTATTACCCTAAAAAAAAAAAAAAGTGATACAGCCTTCTCTCTCAACATAACTTGTCCGATGAACAGTTGAGGCAGGAATTAATAAGAGGCTTCCAATTATAGTTTCACAGAGCTTGGTGCCAAGTGATGTCATTCTACCAACCAAGCCTCAAACACAGTTTCAGGACACAAGCTGTGGCACAGGGCAACTGCCAACATGAGCCTGAGCTGGCTATTTAAAACTGCCCCCTGGGGAGGCAGAGCTCAGGCCTGGAGGGCAGGGCCACAAGGAGCACCTGTTCTGGGAAAACACTTACAGATGGAGCTTGGGGTGTTGGACACAGGACAGTACAGGGGTGAGGAGCCAAACGGTTCAGAGAGTGACAGAGGGTGCTAGAGACAGGCAGGTAGGAGGCACAAATGATGAGAGGAAGGAGACCATTTGGGCAAAGGATTTCTCTTCCACCACAAACTGGCAAGGCTGCATGCATCAGCCTTGCTGATCATAATTAAGCTACACATACTTTGGTGGGTGGTGCAGTTGTTTTCTTCTCACCTTTCACATTTGCAATCTGATGGAAATGAAAAGACTTTTTTTGTAATTTGGAAATTTTAGCTGTTATTTCAGCTGGTCCAAATGTTCCTTCCAAACTCAGTAATATAAAACAAGGGATTAAGATGTGATATACTTTTTGGAATCATATATAAATCTTCATATTATTTTGGGATATATATTCTTAATCACGTGGTTTCAATTTTTACAACTTGGTACAATTCTTATACTAGATTCCGCCTCGGGCTCTGTGCCCTTTAGAAGACTCATCTCATGGCAGCTTGTTCTCTAGGTTTGGTTCTACCAGAAGCAGACTCTGAGTCATGTATTCAGATACAAGAAATTTATTAAGGAAAGGCTCCCAAGAGACACAAGTTAATGAATGGGAGGAAGACGGCAGGGAAAGCGAAGGAGCCAAGCAAAGCTCCCAGCCTTACCTGATTCAGAGGGGAGCTCTGGAGAGTAAATTATGCCTCTGAGCATGTCCTTCCTTGAGACAAGGAAGCTGGGTTTTTGGCCCTCAATCCTGGGCTTAGATCAAAGGAAGTGATAGGGAGGCGTGGTCTTTGGGACTATAAAAACCCAGAGGCTGCTGACTCTCCACATGGGCTGAATTAGCTCCAGGACCAGGTCACTGTGGCTGGGAACTGAGTTGGCAAGAGAGACCGAGGGGGTCTGGGTGGTGCAAGCGCAACAGCGTCAGCCTCAGGCTACCCTCCCTATTGCCTGCGCTCATCACTAGGCCCCAGTTACACGTCTTTCATCACATTCTGCTGCAAGAGGAAGTGAATAATATCATTTGAAAGTCCTGGGGTTGGCTTTTCATTATCCAGAGACACACTTTCTTTCTTGGGTGGGTAGAAGTGGGCATCCCTGGAATGCCTCTGTAAGGCTGAGCAGCCATCCCGGCTGAAGATGACCCGGGCCATCTGAAAACTGCGGAGGGCATACTGCGGCGGGTTCTCCTGGCCCTTCAGTTCATTGACTTTCTGAGTCAGGCATCGGCAGACAGATGCAGAGAGTGGACTTCTAGAGGCTGGCTGTGGGTGGCTGAACATTTCATAGAATCTGTCCAGAGATTCCCGAAGTGCATCATCCTCTGCTTTGGTCTCTTGTTGACCTTTCAAAGAAGGGTCAAGCCAGAAGTTCTCAGAGGTCCAGGAATCATTGTGCTCAATATTTAGGTTATTGTTGTCTGCAAGACAAAACACATTACAATACTTGAACATGCATTACAAAATATCAAAAAGCAAGCCAAAAGCAAATGATGTCCCTTCTCAATTCAACACACTTATTGCCTCTGGTGTACTGGAAATGGGCAGAATCAGTATTAGAATCTGTCCCCACCATCTTGGGGTTAATCTACTTGTTTGCTCAAAACAAGAACATCTTATTTGCATTTATCTTCGGTTCTGAGTCTAGAGTCTGTATAGAGAAGTTCAGGGTGCTGTAAACTTGGATGGGAAAAAAAATCAGGTCTTTTTCATTAACCTCTACCTGAAATCAAGCATTTCTTTCCACGGTGAATGTAGGCAACTGAAAAGCAGCAGCACCTGTGGTTTTGTCACCCACAGATCACAGCTATTTTCATATCACAGCATAGCTTGCTGAAGGTGTTTTGAAATATTATTGCTGTCTATCACTAGTCTATGGACTCCCAAATTCACATGCTGAAGATTTATTTCTAATGTAATTATTGTATTTGGACTGGGACTGTTAAGAAGTTATTGAGATTAAGTGAGGTTGGGTCCTAATCTGATACAACTGGTGGCCTTAGAAGATGAGGAAGAGAGAGAGTTCAATCCAGATGCAGGACCAGGGAAAGGCCATGTGGGGGCACAATGGGAAGGTAGCCTTCTGCATGCCAGGCAGAGGTTACTCACCAGAACTTGACCAGGCTGGCTCCCTGATCTTGGACTTCCAGCCTCCAGAAATGTGAGAAGATAAACATCTATTGCTTAAGCCACCCAGTTTATGGAATTTTATTATGGAAGCATGAGCAGACTAGCACACACAAATTTGAAATTACCGTAGCTACTAGTCTTTTTTTTTTTTTTAAGATTTATTTATTTATTTATACATGCACTGGGTACAGTCAGAAGTGCGGGAGGGCGAGAGAATTCACCAGAGACAGAGCAGGGAACAGAACAGGCAAACTGATGAAATACAGGTCTGTTGCACCATGTGTGACCCTCGCCGGTGGCCGGGGATCAAACCGGCGCTGCAGAGCCTTCGGGCAGCTTTGCAGAGCAGCGCTCAACCATTGCGCCACCAGGGGAGGCCCTATAGTTACTAGTCTTGATACTAGACCTTATTATTTAATCCCTAATTTAACAACACATTCATTTTAATATCATAAATGTGTGCTTTAGATATTTTACTAACTACATCTCAATTTTTTTTCTTTGGTGATTCTGCATATTTTACTTCATGCATTAAAAAAAAAAATCATTCTGAGAAAGAGTAAAGAGTTGACTGGCCTCGACAGATACCAAAGGGACCCAGGTTACAAACTAAGGTAGTGAAAAACATTCTGAGCATTTACACAGTTCAGACATTTTCTTCCTCTACTTCCTAAAATAATCCTATCGACTACTTACCTCTCAGTTGAAATGACCACCTTTGTGTTTACTCAAATTAAGCGATTTAACAGACAATAAGTTATGCGGCTCCATATCCTCGTTCTTGTTCTAACTTTCTGTACTTCTCTGAGGACCCTAATTCCTAACAGAGGAATCTCTTTTGAAATAAAGGTCTTTTGAAATATAGGGATTTCTATCAATGTGTTCTAGAAAAGATTTTATACAAATAAAATCAGCTACCAGTTTTATTCTGTAAAGTTTTATCCTTTAGATCAAAAATCTGTTTTCCTTTTTGCTCTAATAAATCACTAGCTTTAATTCCCTACACACCCTGCCCCCGCAAACTCAATTAGTAGTTATAAAAATATTTGTACTTGCTAATGATGAAAAACTGCATGATGCAGTGGGTGGAGTTTTAGAAAAGGGGGCAAGATTTGGGGGTGTAATTTTATATTGCTACTAGCTAAATATGTCACCTTGAACAAGTGAGATGACCTTTCTGAGCTTCCGCTTTATCATTTACAAAACAAGAGTTTTACTAAACTAGGTCCCTTCTAGAACTTTCTGATAATACAGAGAAGTAAATGATTCAAAGCATCAGGGCATCCAAAAAGGATATGGACACGTGTTCTGTGAGACACACACAGACCCACACATGGACAAGTATTCATCATTCAACATACTTTTATAGAAAGCTGACACAAATGCAACTCATTACGACTTGCTACCAGATTCACAAAGGACATTTCACTGAAGAAGACACACAGATGGTCAGCACGCACATGAAAAGATATTCTTATCATCAGGGAAATGCAAATCAAAATCACAATGCGATTTCACCTCACATCTGCTAGAATGACTGTTATCAAAAAGTCAAGAAACAATAAGTATTGGTGAGGATATGGAGAAAAAGGAACCTCATACACTGTTGGTAGGGATGTAAACTGGTGTAGCCACTTTGGAAAACTGTATGGAAGTTGTGAAAATAGAACTACTATATGATCTAGCAATTCCACTTCTGGATATTTATTTGAAGACAATGAAAATGCTCATTCAAAAAATATATGCACCACGGCCTCCCCGGTGGCGCAGCGGTTGAGCACTGGGTTGCGAAGCTGCCTGCAGCCTCTGCAGCGCTGGTTCAATCCCCAGCTGCTCCCCGGCCACTGGAGGACGGTACCACATGGCTCGCAGACCTCTTCTGCCGCCCGCTGCTCCCCTCAGCAGTGTACTTTGGTCCTTCTGCCTGCTCTGCTCCCCGCTCTGGTGAATTCTCTCACCTTCCCGTACTTCTGACTGTACCCCAGTACTTGTATAAATAAATAAAAAAATAATTAAAAAAAAGGAAAACATATTAAAAAAAATATATATGCACCTCTACATTCACAATAGCCAAGAGATGGATGGATGGATAAAGAAAATGTGTATATATATATGTATATGTACAGAGAGGCCTCTCAAGTTCTCAATCATTAAAAATGAAAAAGAGACTTCCTTTGACTCTGCTATTCCGTGTTTCACTACAAATGTATCATTCATACATATATATATTTATTTACACATACACACACACACACACACACACACACTGGAATACTATCCAGCTATTTAAAAAAAGATGAAATTATGCTATATGCAACCACATAGATAGACCTCAAGGGGATTATGTTAGGTGAATAAGTCCAAAAGAGAGAGACCAAAACAGTTACAAACAAAACAAAACAAAAACAAACTTTGAGATTCTGAACCACAGAATGGCGGTTGCCAGAGGGATGGGGGTGAGGTGGGTGGAACAGGTAGAGGGAACTGATTAAATGGTGGTGGATGGGGACTAGACTCCTGGTCGTGGGTGTGGCTGATATGTACAGATGTTGAGGTGTGAAGCTGCGCAGCTGACACCTATGTTGTAAGCCAATGTTATCTCAATTAGTAAAAAAAAAAAATTATAAAAATACACAGAAGGATGCCGAAGACCATCTCCTACAGCTGAGGTACTTGGGCTGGAAGAAGAGGACACACACTTATAGACATCAACCACGGAAAAATCATGACAGGATACACATACACACACAATGATGTGATTCTACTAACTGGGGATGGTGTGGATACACATAAATACACAATGATGTGATACTAAGTGGGGATGGTGTGGATGCGAAGGGCAAATGCAGTGTTAGAGAAGGACCAGCTCGTAGCAGAAACAGTGAGGGCTGCCTCCTTGGGAGTGGTACCAGTGATCTTAATATGACAAGATCAGGGACCAGGGAAACAGTGGGGTTAATGCACAAAGGCCCGTGGGAAGAAACAGAAATTAAACTACTTGACGGCTGGTGTCTTTATTTTCTACCAACTTCAGTTTCAGCAGCCTGAGACCCAGCCTGGAGGCAGGAGGAGAGAGGATTCAGAGCTGAAAGCAAGGCTACTAGGACTGACAACAGAGACTACATGCCTTTAGGAGAATTTAATAGTGGGGATGATGTTTCTACTTACTTTAATGCTGACAAGCCTAAAACTAAAGCTTAGATCCCTTAATCATTAAAAAAAAAAAAAAAAAAAAAAAAGAGGGAACGGGCCTCCCCGGTGGCGCAGCGGTTGAGCGCTGGGTTGCAAAGCTGCCCGCGGCCTCTGCAGCGCCAGTTCGATCCCCGACTGCTCCCCGGCCACCAGAGGAGGGTCCCACATGGCGCGCAGACCCTCTCCTGCCACCCGCTGCTCCCCTCAGCAGTGTACTTCGGTCCTTCTGCCTGCTCTGCTCCCCGCTCTGGCTCTGGTGAATTCTCTCACCCTCCCGCGCTTCTGACTGTACCCAGTGCATGTATAAACAAACAAACAAACAAATAAAATAAATAAATACATGCCTCTTTGAAAAAAAAGGGGGAAGGAGGGAGAGAGGGAGAGGAAAAGGAAGGAAGGGGAGAAGGAAGTAAGGAAGACTTCCTTTGGCCCTGCTAGTGTCTGTTTTATTGACCAAGTAACTCCCAACAAACCTGTGGCTGAACTACAGCCTCCTGGGTGCGTGAGGGAGGCAGAGGCTGATTTCATTCTGGTTTTGATGTCAGAGAAACAGGAGAGGAGTTCCTAGCCACTAACTTGGAATGCTGAGCACACTTTCCAATAACAACATTTTAAAAATCCTTACCAGCCACTACTGTCTACACTGTGGGAGGGGATGTGGGCAGGCAAAGTGGAAAGTTGTGGGTCATTTACAGCAGAGTGATTTTTAACATAGTCTCCAAAATCAAGAAGACCCAAGTTCCAATCCCTACTCTGACAAGTTTGAACTGTGCAACACTAATTTATTTAAACTTCTGAGACCCAGTCTGCTTGTATGTACAATGGACATACCAACAGCAATCATCTCATAGCCATTCTTCAGTCCACCTTGAAGAATGGCTAACTTCAGGCTGATGATAAGAAAGTACAAGATGAGCCTGGAATATAGTGTTCTAGCATCCAGGTTGTCTAGTAGGATCTACAGCCCATGGGTCTGGGAACAGCTCTGCTAGTCTTCAATTTCCTGCTCCAAACTCACTTTCTTTTCCTTCCTACCCTTCTAATCCTCTCACAGCCACCACCCCACTCCATGTGTGAACAGGTCATTGGATGAGCTCCAGCTCCCACTTCAAAACCTCTGCACTTGCTGCTCCTCTGCATGGAACATGCTTGCTCCACCTATCTGCATGGCCCCCTCACTTCCTTCTGGTCTCTGCTCAGATGTTACAGTTTCGATGAGGCTTTCTGTACCAGTCAGGCCAGGCTAGGTCATGCTACATAAAAAACAAGCCCCAAATCTCAGGGGCAAAAACAACAAAGGATTCTTGCTCATACTTGTAGCTCTGTGTCATACTCTGCAGATCTGTGTCATTCTTGCCCTGACCTGGACACTGGCTGATGGAGCACTGCTTAGTGACTGCTGCAGAGGGAAGAGAGCATGGTAAAACAGGACGTAACTGCAACAGTTCTTTTGCTTCTGTTCAAATATCAATGGCTGATATTAAATCATATGGCCACACCTGATTTTTAAAGGATAAGAGTGAAAATTTATCCCGTAGGGAGAGGTAGAGTCTTGATGAACAATAACTCAGTCTACCATACTTTCCCTGAGCATTTATTTATTCAATAATTGCATTTTCCTCACCCTACTAAGTCCTGGCTCTATCTACTATATCTGTATATGATTTGTTTACTGTCTATCTTCTTCTACTCAAGATTTTTTGTCTCTCTTGTTACCTCCTATACCCCCTGGGTTTAAAACAAAGCCTAACATATGGTAGATACTAGCACATTAAAAAAAATTTTAAGTTTTCTCTTTTACTGGATGAGTTTCATTTTCAAAGGCTCAGTGACTCTTTAATACACAAAGACCTCCTTATTGTATATATACTACACATATACCATGGGTCGCCAGTGAGCTGTTCCTATCACACACCCTGTGTCCAGAGGGGGCTGAATTTTGATGGCAAAAGAATTTCAGTGTGTAACTTAAATAGTAAGGAGTCTATAGACTTCTGTTCCTTGTTACACCTTCTAATCTATTGTCTTCTAAAACAATCCTTTCATTTCTCTTCTTTTGACAACTGGCATTTCTCTCAGCCCCTTGCTATCCAATGAACTTGTGGTTATTGTTCTACAAGTAAATGACCTCAGTTCACTCTATTCCACTGGCACTTCATTTCAATTCCTCATTCTCGTTTAATCTGGCTTTCCCTGCTGCATGGTAACACCAGCACAGGAGTTCAAAGGCATCTTATTTCCTAGCTTATTAAAAACATAAAACTACGACAAACAAAAAATCAACAAGCCTAAGCCTCCTTTTGTCTGATAGCAATCCTGCTGGTTTATACATTTTAGAATTTGTAAGTGTCCCTTTAAAGGACAAAACCCAGGAGCTCACAAAAGCAGAAGTAAGTGTGTGGGGTATCAAGATATTTAATCCAAATGAACACATCAAAAGGATGGATGGGCTGGTCAGGTGCTTTTGAAACCACAGCCTCAGTCTGTACTTGTTTACATCTAAAAGCTAACACTGGATGAATCACCCAGAAGGAGTGTGGCATATGCTGTCACCTCCACTCTGATGATGAGCAGATACAATAGGCAGAGGACAGGGTCCTCTAAAAGGCAACTGCTGAAAAATAAAATGAATGTTGGAAAAAAGCAGAGATGTGTATCATCAGTGAAAAGCCCTAAAATTAGGTGCCCAGAGCCATGAATAAGGCCTTTCTCTATTGTCTGATTTATAAACTCTCTTACTTCTTACATTGGCATTTTATATTTTTCCCAAGAAATTAAATTGTTCTGAATATTAGAGGGAACTATCTAGGTTAGGGAATTATCCAAGTTCATCACACTCCAAATTGATAACATATTATCATATTTGTCTCATCTTTTTCTTATTAAAGAATAATTAAATATTTCAACTAACAATCACTTCTACAGAGAAAATTATTCCTTCTGAGCCCATTTTTATACTTTACATATGTGTGTCTATAAGCAATAGTGTTACTTTGTATGTGGTGGTCATCTTAGATCTTGATTTCAATACATAGCATTTTGCTTTTGTTTTTCCACTCCACTTTGATTTATTTTTTTCTTCTAGCTGTTGCTAACATGCTTTACAGTATTCTAAAATAGGAACGTATTCCATTCTCTTGCTGATGGACATGTAGGTTATGTCTAATTTTCACAAACAAGGCCTCAGTGACACCTTCCCTCCCCCTGCCTCCACCATACACACTCCTCTTGTGCTTGTGTGAGACTGTCTCTGGAAATACAGCCAGAAGTGGAATTCTTGGGTTGAAAAGAATGTGCATTTTCAGTTTCACTAGATCCTGCCAAGTCCCTCTCCAAAGTGGTGGTAGCATTTACACTCCCACTAGCAGCGCCTGGGTTTTCCTGTTTCTCCACAGCTGTGCCAAACCCTGATATAGTCAGACGTTTCAAATGGTATCTCTTTATTTGGGTCCACAATTCCCTAATTACTCATATGGTTGAGCCGTTTTTCATGCATTTATCGACCATTTGGGTTTCCTATACCGTCAGCTGTCTACTCAAATTCTTAGTATTTTTCTATTGGGCTTTGTCTCTTTTTATTTTTTTTTTAATGGCACACAAAATGAATTACAAAGAAAGCTATATCTGTCGGAATTTCCTTCGATTAATCTCATGACTAGATCATTCCATTACGAAAGGGATAAATAGAAAGTGAGGCTGAAAATAAGACTTCTCAAGTTTTGTTTTTGTTTCCATGACAATTTTTTTCAAGCAAAACAACCCTCAAAGTGTCAACTTATCACTACCCAAAGGTGATACTGTGTGAAAAAGGCATGCGCTCAATCAGATCCAAGAAAGCTGAGACCATCACCACGTCTCCAGAATCACTTGATGAAGGGGTTGGCAAATAGAACACCAAAAAAGCTAATCCTGCTCATTAATTTTCTTAAGTAAAATGATCCTCATATGGTTACCATTTGCCATAATGAGGACCAGTGAGAGTTTTACTTGTTGGTGATGATGTGCCAGGCAGGGCAGTTGCAGAGCATTCCTAGATGATTCAGAAAATAAAAGCTTAGGAATCACAGGCTTAGATCATAAAAATGTTTAACATTCTCTTCCTTGCTAAGGTTGAGGTTTAGCCTGAGGCTTGATTCAAAACAGTTTGGTTTTGCATTTTTGTTAAGTAGTGACCAAGTTCAAGGATCAGAACCTGATCCCTTTTTTTTTATTAGAGAAGTCATGAGGAGTTATCAGGTTTGACTCTCTCTGGACCAGGTCCTACAGATAAAGAACAGGAAGTATGATTCACTGATTCCACCTATGTTTTGGGGTACCCCTCTCTGGAGGTTCTGCACTAGAATCCCTGAGAGTGGATAATGAGGAGAGGCTGTCAGACAGGGAACCTGAGAGATAAGCTCTTTCAGGAGCCATTTGGAATTAGGAGCTTCACTGTAACACTTAAAGCAATGATTTTAAATGGTTTCCCCCCAATTTTTTTTTAATTTTTTATTTTACATGAGAGATTTCAGCAAATTTATTTCATTTCCTGGCCTAGACAGTGAGGAACACTTGTGCACAGAGAGGAAAAGCAAATGATTTGGAGGTAGGTTGCCACAGCAACATTGCTATTTTGATTAGGGCTGTTTACTTTAGCAAAGTTAAATGTGAACAGCTAATTAAGATGATGCTTGAATCTTTAACCTTAATCTTAACCATAACCAAAAGGAAAAAAGAAAACACTTTAAAAATGATGTTTGATGTGTGGCTGGAGACATATTTAGCAGGGACATCATTCCTCTTTGCTGGGGAAGCAGAAACCTGATCCTTGAAGAAGTTTGGGGGCCTACTCACAATCTGCCCAAATCTGCAAGTCAGTTTTTCTTAATTTTAAGATTTAAAGAGGGACAGAACATAATTCCTATCAAAACAGAGCCAGTTCCCCTGCTGACATCAGCAGTAACACTTTCTGAGACTGTAATAGACAAAGAAAATCTGAAGATTCCCTATATATAGTAGAAGTTTGTTAAATGCACATGTGTGCAGATAGATTTCACTCCACATCATCAAATGAACATAGTATATTTACCAAATAAAATACTGAATTGTATATAAATAACCAGAATATAAATCAAATAGTGATCCCCCTTCAAAGTGATCACCTTGCAGGTAATCACTCGTTCTGTAAGTTTCTTCTGAATGTCCTCACTGGTGGCAAATCCTAATTCTCTGAGGATATTCTTATCCTCAGAATACCTTTTTAGAAACTGTCAAGAGGTATTAGGAGTGAAATCTGATAAATTATATAAGTGATCGAGCAGGGTAACATGGCATGAAGTAAAAAGCAAAGTTTATCTCTAAAAGGAAATTGGTTTTTTTATGATTCACAGATTAGTTCTGAAAGTAGTTCTGACAAAGGAATTCCTAGATCCTTTCTGTGCAATGTTAGGCAACATGCTTTCTATGTGTATATACTTTCAAATATGTTACCCTGAAGGAGAGAACTAAGTGGATTTAAGTTCAGACCATCTGTAAAAAGTTCATAGCCATTGATCAGAAATTTGAATGTTTTTGTTTTGACAGATGAGATGCCCTACTTTTGAGTCCTAGCATAGTCTAAGCACGGTCACATATGACCTTGGGCAAGTTATTTAACATCTCTGAATCTCCAAGTCCCACCCTGTAAAATGGGAATAATAGTAGCTCCCATTTTGTAGGACTGTTGTAAGAATTAAACGATTTATTGGCATAGAGCCTAACTGGTGGTAAGCACTCAACAAACAAAAGCTACTCTATCCAAGAGGAGTACCAGCAGCAGAGTTGTCACATATAAGTACTAAGGTATGTCATTTGATAGGTATGTCATTGGAATTTTTAAAAGTGAGCTCACTTTTAAACTGTAAATACTCCTGTAAGTCTACTATGCCGTGATACATGTATGCCATAAGAAAAGGCCAAATGAAGAAGCATTCATTCCTGATTGGAAGCATTCATTCCTCACCTTTTCTAATAGCTACTGCCCTGTCCTGGCAACAGAGTCGATGGGATGAATCATCTTGAACATTATCCATATCACAGCAGAAGGAGTATGACTACAGAGAGGTCCCAAGTGCATGCTCTGCAAAGCAAACATGATCCCAGTGTGGGTGGGAACAGCAGGTGTCTCAGTGTGGGGGAGTATCAAACACAGAAGCTCAGGCTGGTGGAGCCCTCCAGCTGTCCCCAAGGGGGACCATCACTCTCGGAGTGTGGGTGGGATTGAAATGACTCAACCTCCAGGGAGCCTGATGGTGTGGTGGTTTTGGAAGTTGATGGAAACTATAAATCAAGCAAACATCTTCAGGGAGAAGTGTAGGTAAATACATCGAAGAAGGAGAAACAGGTTGTATTAAAAAAAAAAAAAAAGATTGGGAAATTAAACAGAAAAGATCTAGGGTTCACAGAATGACTGCTGGCTGAGTCAGAGTTTTAGTTCAGAGTTAAACTTTAAAAGGCAAGATGAGACTGGGAGAAACAATGAGAACAGTTATAAAAGATAATTCTCTTCTCATTCTCCCCTACCCCTTCAAATTTAGAGTTGACTCTGAAGAAGGGCAAAGCTTTAAGCCTTCTTGGCTGGAATAACTCAGCAAACACAAAAAATTCAGAGTAAACAGATAAAAGTCACGAACAAAATTTTAAAATAGCACAAGAGAATATAATCTATGTAGAAAAGGCCTATGAACAGCACAGAGGAGATAACGGGGAATGAGTGAATGACAGAAAATATGAGACATGAGGGGTTTAAGATATATTTATGTGGGAAATGTTTCTAACTGATTAATGTTTCTAGCTGATTAAGGGCTAGGAGTAGGTACAATCACGGATTTGAATTTCCACCTTTAAAAGGACATAAAAAATCCTCCATGTTACCAAATATCTAAAACTGCTGGGTAAAATAATTTTTTAAATCTTTTAAAATGCATCACTAAGCTGAAATAAGGTAAAGAAAGCCCTTAGCAACAAACAGCAAAATGAGAGTAGGTGTTCCAAGAAGTAAATGAGTCGTGAGTAGGGTCTACACCTGCACATCAGCTTTAATATTACACGGGGTACAGTACACAAAGTCTAGGGTGATGGCAGCATGGGGTGCTTGAAAGGAGATCAGTGCATAAAGCCGAGGGCCCCGCTATACCCTCAGAGCAAAGATGAACTAGGGGGGGAAAATGCCTTGTAAAGGGTCACAGAAGACTGGCTTGTGTTCAGTTTGGCTCTGTGTGGAGGGGAAGAAAGGAAACACTTGTCCTGAGATTTAGCTATGAGTCAGATTTCACATATGTTTATGGCCTGAATTGAGATTATTTTGTGATCCAAAAATCTCCAAGTTAGTATTTATTTTAATATGGCTCCAGATTTATGTGCCCTCAAATGATGAGAGAAAGCAAATCCTTTTTTTTCTAAAGATTATTTATTCATACAAGAACTGGGGTACAGGTCAGAGGTGTGGGGGGTGAGAGGACCCACCAGAGACAGGGTGGGGAGCAAAACAGGCGGACTGAGTGAAATACACTGCTGAGGGGAGCAGCAGGTGAGTCAGGAGAGGTGTGCTGTGCCATGTGGTTAGCTCCCTGGCCAGGGATCAAACTTGTGCTCCAGTGGCTGCGCATAGCTTCACAGGTTGTGTCTTAACCCTTTGCGCCACCAGGGAGGCCCGAAAGCAAATCCTTTTTAGAGGAATGTACTCTCAATCCAAATCTCAAAAGAAATCCTACATAATAAATTCCATTAAACAAGAGGCCAGACAAATTAATTCTCACATAATATACACTGAAAAAAGACACTTTTATTGAGAGAGAGTAAACAAAAAGAGGCAACACCAGAATGAGACTCAGAAATGTTTTATATTGGAGTCACTGAACACAGAATATGAAACAAATATGCTTACTATGGTAAAGAAAGAGACTAGAAAGCTTGAATAAAGAAAAAGACTGCAAAAAATTAACATGCAAATTAGAAAATAAAAAATGATAGTTAATAGATATTTGTACTTCAGGAAATGGGTACAACTGAAGATTAAATACTGCCTGAAAAAGAATTTAAAAATGTAGATCCAATTTGAAGATATATTCATAATTTAGTACAGAGAGACAAAGAGATGTAGAAAACAAAACAAGAAAAAAAATTAAAAGATATATAAGACAAAGCAAGATGGCTTAACATGATTCTAACTGAAATTTCAGAAAGAGATACCAAAGAGAATGGGGCAAAGACAACTTACAGTGAGTTAGTAGGTGAGAATTTCCTAGAACAGAGAAAAAGCATGCATTCTCAAATCTAGCAATCACAATGCTTTACAAGCAGGATAAACAAAAATAACTCATTGACTAGGCAAAACATAAAATTGCAAATTATCAAAGGCAAAAATAAAAGTACTTACAGACTCAGTAATGTAACAGTACAACTTGCCATTTGTTCTGCCTCAGGATAAAGTGAGTAAAATCTATTTAATGGTATCTTGTTTGTAAACATTGTCAGATTCTTATTTTCTTTTTGTATGTTGCACAACAGATGTATATGAGACTAAATAAATAGATTATTTTTCTTCCAGAAAAAAAAAATCCTAAAACCACCTAGAAAGAAGACATATTACCTAAAAATAAAAGACAAGTTGCTTACTGATGTCTCAATAGAAGCGATACCAACAAGCAGGCAATACAATAATACCTTCAAAGTTCTAAGAGAAAATAACTGTGAACCTAAGGTCCCTCAGGAAATAGTGAGGAATTGAAGATACCAGACTATTAAATGGCCAAATCAACTTCATATCCTCAGATCCAAAGCTCATGCTCTCAAAGTGCTTAAAAGGGACAATATTCATATCACCTAGGTTGATTTTTGGAAATTTTGCCTGAAGGCAGAGGAATGAACTACATAGATTTTCATGTCTTTTATTCTTTTTTTTCCAAGTATCTTTTTTTGTTTGTTTTTTTTTATACTTTAAAGTTTGTTTAATTTACTAATATTGTCTGGCTATCCTTGAAACAGCATCTTCAATACTAGCCTTTGATCCCAAATCACACGTGATTATTTTAAAAGTATAATTCAGACTCACCCTACATTTTGTTTTTGTTTTTCTGAAAGTTTCACTGTGTAATAAGCCAATTATGCAAAATCACTCAACTTCAAAGTTGTTGTAGCTGGTTATATAAAAAGTGCAAATGCTCTTAACATTTTGTAGATGACATTTTCTCTCTCTATAACCAACTTTCCATTTGCTTTTCAAAGAATTACTGACTTTACTGGTCTAAAGTCAGCCTGGGCCTGCTGCTTCAGTGGCTTCAGCACTGCAATACTGGCCCACAGACAAAGGTATTAGTTCCAAACACTCTTTTGGAAAAAAAGGAAAAATAAGTATTTTTCTTCTTATTACATTTTCTCTCCTTGCAGATATTACATAAAGAAGCTATACAGCTTAATTTTAAGAAAGTAGTTAAACTTTCTTTTAGGCAATAAACTACACTAATCATAAAGAAATAGCTAAAGATTATTGTAGGGGCAGGAACGACACAGCACAGATTTTCTATGATCCAGCAGACCGGGTAAAGGAGGAGTCAGAGTCCTCAGCGGCTTTCGCAGGTCTTTTATTTAGATTTACCAGGCATATGGCAGGCAGGGGTGCTGGGGGGCCGGGAGGCTGGCAGTCCTCCCAGCCCCCAGCAAATCCTCACTCTATCTGGGCTCTCTGGCCTTCTCTCCGCTTCTCTGCTTCTCTTCTTCTCTCGGCTTCTGTTCTGCTTCTCTTTCTCTCCTGCTTCTGCTGGTGTCCCCGTGATGCTGCCCTTATAAACTCAGTCTCTCAGCCCAGGTATACCCACTTCAGGTGCCCGCCATCAGGCATGCGTTCAGGACCACAGGGTTCCCTCATCTAGCCTAATGGCGGGAGGGCAGAAAAGCCTGATACTTTTTCCTTACCCTACAATTATGATGCACAAAGTTATTACTGGCATATTTACTGACTTATTGATATTGTGAAATTTTCTGTTACTTATAGTCCTCCTTAAGTTCATTTTTCACATATAAATAAAAGTATTTTTGCATAAAACTAGAAAGTAATACATAGTTCTAGGAAATACAAAAAAGGAAAAAGATTATATTGGTTGTTCCAGAATACTAATTTATTTTTATCTGAGTGGCAAAACCTCCAATGCATTTGAAATTCCTTTTTAAAAAAATTCCAAAAAAGCTATGCACACAATGCACATTTATGTTTTTCTCTATCTTGATCTGGGTAGTAGTTGATTGGGTACATACATATGTAAAAACCCACCAAAAACTGTAATAAAAAGATTTCTACAGTTTATTACATAAAAATTATATCTAGTTTTTTAAAATATCTATGCACATATTTTCCCTGTCTTCATTAAAACTTAGATGTGCCACAGAAATTAAAACTTTAAAAAAAGAATATGAGATGGTTCTAATGTCCAGTTAAGTTGGTAACTACTACCCTCAGGTAGCTAGAACATAATCTTAATTAGAATAGACATCCAGCAAATATTTGTTTCAATGAATACATGAGTGAGTGAATGAACCAACAAATTAGTAAATATCTATGTTACTTATGGTTGAAGGTGTACTAAGGCCAGAGAGCCCTAAGCATATTTAAAATGAAAAAAAAAAAAAAAAAGGCATGCCAGATGTTCTGAGCACCTTTAAATGCCTTTTCTTATTAACTCTCACAACAACCCTATGAGGTAAGTAAACTGTTCTTGGTCTTCAGCTGCAACCACTATAAATCACTTTGGCTATTTAAAACAGAAAGATTCTGGAAATGGAAACTTCTATTCTCATAAGACAAGAAATCATTAGGAAGTATAACACGGTTCCCATCATTGCTAGGAGAATTGTAGAAACAACCTGAGGTTTTAGGAATTACCCCTTGTAGGGTAAAGAAAATATCAGGCTTTTCTGCCCTTCCGCCATCAGGATAGATGATGGATCCTTGTCCTGAATGCATGCCTGATGGCGGGCACCTGGAGTAGGGTGTGGGCATAGGTAGATGGGATTCACCTGGGCTAAGACTGGGCTTTTAAGGGCGGTATCACGGGGATGCCAGCAGCAGCAGTAGAAGCCAAAAGAGAAGAAGCCAGAAGCAGAAGCAGAGAACGCCAGAGAGCCCAGAGAGAGTGCGGATTTGCTGGGGGCTGGGAGGACTGCCAGCCTCCCGGCCCCCAGCACCCCTGCCTGCCACGTACCCGCTGAACCCCAACAAAAACCTGCAAAACCACTGAGGACTCTGACGCCTCCTTTACCCGGTCTGCATGGGATCAGAAAACCTGCACTGTGCCCATTCCTGCCTTTACACCCCTCAAGTCAATAAGCAGAACAGGACAACCAAAAGGGTCTACTGCTCTATCACTACTAGAAGCCTAAAGAATTAAAAATTAAAAATCAAGAACTAAGAATTAAGGTTTTGTATTGTCCTCTTGTAGCTGCTGCTACAGATATTGTTCCAAATTAGTACAGTTTCTGCTGCAATGGGAGGTTGCCTGTTGAACCAGGATGCTCTATTATTACAGCTGCTGCTTCAAGAACCATGCTGCCTTTGCCATTATCCACACCAGTTAAAAATGAACACCCTATGCCCCATCTCTTTCCCTATAATCTAGGTCTGAATTCAAGGTTTATAGGAATGGATTTGTTTAGCAGATCTTACATCCAGATGTTAGCTGCCAAAGATTCTGGAAATGGAAACTTCTACCCTCATAAGAGAAGAAATAACACTAGGAGGAGGGTGTAACGGGTAAGGAGTGGGCTAACTGATAGACTCACGGGTAATGAAACTAAGGAACAGAGATTAAGAGACTTGGTCAAAGACTCATAGCTTTCCATGGCAGGACCAGGATTCAAACTCAGGATATATGGTCCTAAAGACTAATAATCTGTAGGGGCCTCCCTGGTGGCACAAGGGGTTAAGCATCACACTATGAAGCAATCCGCAGCCTCTGCAGCACGAGTTCGATCCCTGGCCAGCCAGGGAGCAACCCACATGGTGCAGCAGACCTTTCCTGCCTCACCTGCTGCTCCCCTCAACGGTGTGTTTCAGTCTGCCTGCCTGTTCTGTTCCCCACTCTGTCTCTGGTGAATCCTCTCACCCCCCGCATCTCTGGCCTGTACCCCAGCTCTTGTATGCATGAATAAATAAATCTTTAAAAAAAAAAGGCTAATAAGCTGTATATGAGAAAAATAATACAGGCCACAGGCAAGCTCATAGGTGTGAGATCTCCAGTCCTAATACAAAAACTTTAATGCCCATAAAGAGCAATTTGCTGTACTCATTACCTGATACCCTCTTTACAAATTTAAGTCATCTTCAAAATTCAAAAATATATCTTTCATTTACGTGACCATTTTATCTTTGGTCTAGAAAGTGTTTTGTTTTTTTTAAGATTCTATTTTTATTTATTTATGCATACAAGAGCTGAGGTCTGGGCCAGAAGTGCTGGGGGCAGGGGTGTATGTGTGAGAGGACTCACCAGGGACAGAGTGGGGAGCAGAACAGGTGGATTGATTGAAATACACTGCTGAGGGGAGCAGCGGGCGAGACAGGTCTGCTGCACCAATGTGGGTTAGCTCCCTGGCAGGGGTTTAAACTCATGCCAGCATCACAGTGGCTGGTGATAGCTTGATGGTGCTGAAACTTTAACTCCTGTGCCACCAGGGAGGCCCCTGGTCTACAAAGTGTTCTCAAGTGTTTTGGGGCTGGAGAAGGAAGACAAAAACAAAAAATTCTATCATCAAATAGTGACTGAAGACATGCATACCGTTTTTATTTTTTATTTTTTTTAAACATTTATTTATTTATTTTTGTGGGACCCTCGCCGGTGGCCAGGGATCGAACTGGTGTTGCAGAGGCTGCGGGCAGCCTCGCAACCCAGCGCTCAACCACTGCGCCACCAGGGGAGGCCCTGCATACCGTTTTTAATAACTACTTCCAACTTTAGTTCCTTACATGAGTCCTCTGGAACAAATTAAAAGAACACTTAAATGTTTCTGAAGTCATTTTAGGACTTTCTAATGGAACATCTTACTGATTTCACATTAATAAAAAATTTGGGCAGCTATGTTGGATACAATAGAATGATAGTTATTTAGCCTCTGGTTGGAAAGCTGAACTTTACATAGCTCTCATGTACTAGAAACCTTGAGAAGAAAGCTTGTGGTGTAGTCTGTTATCTGAAACTGTGTTTCCATATATCCTTAGCACAGTGGGGCCTGTCAGCCTGCCTGCCTGTCTGTCTGCCTGTTTATTTATCAGTCTACCCATCCAACCATCCACTCATCCACCTCTCTATTAGAATGATCCAAACATCAGAATAAAAAACATTAAACTGTATCCAAAATAAACCTATCAGTAAGTACAGACTAAGGCTGAGAGGAGTGAGAAGGGATAGTTTCAAAACACAAGTTCCCCACAATGGAGAATATTTTTTTTTAAAGATTTATTTATTTATGCATACAGGAGATGGGGTACAGGCCAGAAGGGCAGGGGGTTGAGAGGATTCACCAGAGACAGAGTGGGGAGTAGAACAGGCAGAATGACTGAAATATACTGCTGAGGGGAGCAGTGGGTGAGTCAGGAGAGGTCTGCTGCACCATGTGGGTTGCTCCCTGGCCGGGGATTGAACTTGCACTTCAAAGGCTGCAAACAGCTTCATAGGTTGTGTCCTAACCCCTTGCGCCACCAGGGAGGCCCCCCAATGGAGAATATTTTTAAAAGACTATAATTTTGAGGGCCTCCCTGGTGGCGCAAGGAGATAAGCACGGCACTGTGAAGCTGTCACAGCCTCTGTAGCACGAGTTTGAACCCCGGCCAGGAAGGTGACCCACATGGCGCAGCAGACTTCTCTCAAGCCAGCTGCTCTCCTCAGCAGAGTACTTCAGTAGATCTGCCTGTTCTGTTCCCCACTCTGTCTCTGGTGAATCCTCTCACCGTCTCCCATCCCGCACCTCTGGCCTGTACCCCAGTTGTTGTATGCATAAATAAATAAATTTTAAAAAGACAGACTTAATTTTGAAAAGAGAGCCTTCTGGAGGCAGGAAAAAGAGAAATTCCTGATGTGATATCACAAGGTATGGATTGTAAATCTGCCAGTTTGGGAAGGGTAAGTATATGCTTAAGATTAAGTACACAGCTGGTGGCCCAGGCGGGTTGAGCGCAGCGCTGTGAAGCTGTCTGCAGCCTCTGCAGTGAGGATTTGATCCTGGCTGGCCAGGAGAAGCCAACATGGCGCAGCAGACCTCTCCCGTCACGCCCGCTGCTCCCCTCAGCCGTGTGTTTCAGTCTGCCTGTTCTGTTCCCCACTCTGTCTCTGGTGAATCCTCTCACCCTCCCGCACATCTGGCCTGTACCCTGATCACGTATAAATAAACAAATCTTTAAAAAAAAAAAGATTAAGTACACAGCAAAGGTACATCATTAAATTTAAAATAATTAGAAAGTTCAATTTAGTATCACATGCATCTCTTATTTTTTAAAATTAAAGTATAACTGACATCAATATTTATACTAGGACCTAGTGATTAGACATTTGTATACATTGTGAAGTGGTGTCCACGATAAGTCTAGTTACCATCTGTCACTAGGCAAGGTCAACACAATATTATTGACTATATTCCTCATATTGTACATTACATGCATCTATTCCATTTTTAATGAGCATACAGCTCAGAAACTATGAGCCATACGCCAATCTATCTCCATGGTGTAGAAGAAAATGATAAATGTCTTCAGCATGACTTCCTACAAAGTGAGTCTGAGTTAATCATTCCGTGTGCAAGCGAAAATGGATTTGGTTAAATAAATGAGCCTGCCAGCCAAGGCCATCAACCACATGCTGGACTGAATTTCATATTAATCAAATGTACAATCAGCTGTAGCCATGACATATGCTCTGAGAAGGGCTGCTTAAAACTTGTATTTTCATCCCTAACTACTTTTTATATTTATCAAAGTTCATGATTTACAGTTGAGGCATTAAAAAGCTAACTTGAAGCCCCCACCATGACCAGGACTTATATAGACTGGTAGGCTGAGCTGCACAGTTTTAATTCCGGTTTCCAGAGATGGTTCCTCCCATCTCCTAACTGATCAGAAGGTGATAGGGAAGGATGATGTTTTAGGTACAAAAGTCAGAAAGTCCTCTTTGAGGAAGTAGCATTTAACAAGAGACCTAAATGCATTGAGGGAAAAAGCAAGGGGAATATCAGGGTCAGGCAGCTTCTAGACAGAGGAAATGGCCAATTCAGAGACCCTGAAATGGAAACAAATCAGGAAGGATGAGGACAAGGAGAGCGCTGTGATTGCCACAGAGTGAGCGAGGAAAAGATAGAAGGAATCATGTGCCTTTATAATTTATGGAAACAGGGCCTCCCCGGTGGTGCAGCAGTTGAGCACTGGGTTGCAAAGCTGCCCCGCAGCCTCTGCAGCGCAGGTTCGATCCCTGGTTGCCGGGCGAGGGTCCCACATGGTATGCAGACCTCTCCTGCATGCATGCAGACCTCTCCTGCCGCCCGCTGCTCCCCTCAGCAGTGTACTTCGGTCCTTCTGCCTGCTCTGCTCCCCGCTCTGGCTCTGGTGAATTCTCTCACCCTCCCGCACTTCTGACTGTACCCAATGCTTGTATAAATAAATAAATAAATCTTAAAAAATAATAATAATAATTTATGGAAACAATTTTCACATAGGCCTTGCCAGAGATATTAAAAAGCCAAAATTATAGGTAAAATATCACTATTAGTAAAATATAAAATATTAGTGATATTTTGTAAGAATGAATCTGAATAATTTTTACAGTATTTGACATCAGACCAAAAAAATTCACTGGTAACTTGCCTTTGTTTGGTTAATCAAGATAACAGTTATGTGAAATTATCTATCCCTATGCAACCTTGTGAAGATTCTGAAAACTAAAAAATTACACCTCATAAATATGTACACTGAGACATTCTTAATAAGTTATATGTCTGGGCTAAATCAAAGAAGTGATTCATGCTATTAGGGAATATCAAAAGGTTAAAAAAAAAACTCCACCAGTTGCCAAGACAACAAGAAAAAAAATTAAACAGAAAATATAATTTCCATCTCAAGCACTATCACGTTCAGAAGCTGAGTATCTCTGGCTCTGCTTTGGGGATATTTAACCTTTCTTCAGTCATTTCTGAAAACGGGGCATGAACTGAGAATCCACTGCACAGGTGCCCTGCTCGCTGGATAGTGGGGGAAACACACTGCTAATAAGTTCTTTAAGAGAGTGAAAAAGCTATAAGGCATAGCCTATTTTCTTTATTTGAAATGATTCTGCAGCTTTTCCTATATGATACAATTTTACAGGGCACTTCCATTTATGAACGAGACACAGAATGGTTACTCAGAGACTAGAAGGTCCAATAACCTGCTGGAGAGTTTCCAAATCCTTCTCCTTGAATTTCTGTAATTTCAAACAGTGACTCAGACCTGACTTTAAACACCATCTGTGCTCCTCCACCAGCCCCCCTGCTGGAAGTCCTGCCACTCATAGGCTGCCAGATACCTTCTTAACTCTCCCCCCCGCCCCCCCCCACCCCCCACCACTGGTTTTCCCCACCTGGAGACCCTGCTGCTCCTTGGGGACCCCATGCCTGTGGCCTTCACTGAAGCCTCCCCAACTCTCCAGACAGAGGTGGCCCCCAAGCACTAAGCTACATTCAGCAGCTCTCCCAGCCTACAGCAAGTTGGTACATTTGTCCTGTCTATAGTCGGACACCAGTGCCTGGCACAGTACAGAGGTTAATGGTTTCAGCAAATGAGACAGAATGAATTAATGTACTGCTTTAGCTTTTAATGCTGAAGAACAATTCCAACTCAATACAACACAAGTGGAAGGAAGATTCTGAAAAGCTGGGGGTGGGTAGAGGGAGGCAACTGCCTGGTTCCAGCTCAGGCCCTCGCTGGCCTTGTGACTACCAAATGGCTCTCATTTTCCAAACTGATGGCAGAAAACCACCCCTGTCCCGAGAGGTGATAGCATGTGTTCCACAAAAATGGGACTCAATTTTCCAGTAAATTCAAGACAGTTAAAACCATTAAGTAGACCTTTCTACAATAGTATCTCACTCACAGAACTGGAGGAAGATGGAACCAAGGGAAGTAGGAAAAATGCTACTGAATGTCTGATAATTTTCATTATTATCACCCTTCTGATCCATCTATACTTTGTAGGGTTTTTTTCCCTAATGACTTTAAATTTAAAAAAAAAAAAAGGTTCTATTACTCAAAGAATTAGTCAAATTAGAATGCAACCCAGCTGGGTGAGGCTGTAATTGTTCCTTATTATTATAGAAATGATTGTTTTCCTAATTCTTCCTTTGCACAAAAGTTACGCACTGTTAATCTCTTTATAGACACACACAAAATTGTTTTTAGCTTTGAAGAGAAGGCCTCACAGGATAAGAGAACCACTTGGCCCGAGGCCAGCATGCTCCACCATAAACACCCTCCTGGCAGGAGCTCTGGTTGACAGCTCTCAAGCTGCTCTCCCAAAAACTAAGCATGGAACTTCCTAGAATAACAACATAAACATCCCATCATAAACTCACCCTTATGTAGATACCAGCACCCTAGGGAACACAAAGTCAAAGGGAATCAAATACAGACAGGTGAAACTTTCTCTCCTCAATGCCAAGGACAACGGACTCTTAGATGAGTAGGGTTCTGGGAGGGGGTGTCAAGGCCACTTCTGGTAACTGACATAGACCAAAGGTTAGACAAAATGGAAATGAGGAAGATACAAAGCCAAACTATATACCTTTTCTCTTTTCTGGACACTATTTTCTTCCTCTATGTCTCTGTCTTTGTCACTCTGTCTCCCTCTCACACATGCCACATACAGCAAGGTAGACACTGTAGATGGACTCTGTTCAAGATAAACATTTACAGCAGCACAGTAAGGTAAGGCCCAGAGATAATATAAATGTCACCCAGCCCCATCCAGCTGCACAAACAAGACAATGCACCCATTAAGGTATCTCAAAGGTCAAGGGGAACAGTCTGTCACTGTTAGGGGCTGATCTTTCCTCTTACCCTGGAATAATCTCATTCAAATGAGTATATTTAAATACTTTGAGAGTTTAAAGAGAAACAAGGGACAAAGCTCAGAGGAGTTTGGAGGAAAAGAACTGAAGGAAGTCACAAAGAAGAGAGGCACAGGAATAGCTGAACTACATTAGAAGAAGAAAGCTAGAGTACAGGCATGACAGTGTGTACACCCAGGTGCACGATAGATCGGGAGCCCCAGGTGAACAGACACATTAGCCACACAGCACTGGAACCATGTGGTTCCAGAAAGGTAAGGAACTGCACAGCCTTGAACCACTGCCCAGAAATCCCTACCTGTTAAGAGTCTCAGGAAGAGAATGAGGACTAACAGGATTTGAAGGCTGAGAAGATGTTAAACTCTAAAAGATCTGAAAGATCTTGTTACCGGATTCTGGGTTCTTAAGCAATCTGAGAAATAGAAATAATGGAGACTTTAATCCTGCAGATAGCAAGAAAGAATTTATTAAAGCTTATGCAATTCAGCACAAGGGAGTCAGCGTCAGGGTCAGAGTTGGCATACTGCTCTCGGAGGTTGGAGGCTCTATTTAAGCAGATTTTTTTTTTAATTTTTTTTTATAGAGGCATGCTTTATTTATTTATTTGTTTGTTTGTTTGTTTTGTTTATACATGCACTGGGTACAGTCAGAAGCGCGGGAGGGTGAGAGAATTCCCCAGAGCCAGAGCAGGGAGGGTGAGAGAATTCCCCAGAGCCAGAGCAGGGAGCAGAGCAGGCAGAAGGACAGAAGTACACTGCTGAGGGGAGCAGCGGGCGGCAGGAGAGGTCTGCGCGCCATGTGGGACCCTCCTGTGGTGGCCGGGGAGCAGCCGGGGATCGAACTGGCGCCGCAGAGGCCGCGGGCAGCTTCGCAACCCAGCGCTCAACCGCTGCGCCACCGGGGAGGCCCTATTTAAGCAGATTTAAAGGGCTGGGGTCCTTTCTCTGCTCTTCTTTCCATGAGGTGATTCCATCTTTCCAACTTATAATGATCTCCTTGTAACTGTGATGTTTTGATAATGGATTCCCTATCATTTGCAGTGTGTGTGGGGGTGGGGTGGGGGGAGATAAGGGGGTGGAGAGAGTTTAGCCTAAAGGGTTAGTGGTAAAAACTTTATTTCACTTAAAGTATATGATGGGCAGGGAGCTCCTTCTTAGAAATAGGGACAGTCACCATCAGAGTGTGGGTAGGTGACCTTGCTTGGCATCTCCAGTGGAGAAAATGCTACTTTCTACTTTACCATGACTTGGTTAGTCTCAGCCTGAGTCAAGTCATGGAGTTCTCTGAGACTCAGCAGACACTATCTCCTGCCTAACACAAAACCTCCATGGCACCGCTGCTTGTAAGCTCTGATTACAAGCATCATCAAAAGAATATGGTTTCACAGACCCAATCCCAGCATAAGCTGACTCCCTAATGCTGAACTGCATAATCTTTAATAAATTCTTGCTTGGTACCTGCAGGATTAGAGTTTCCATTATTTCTATTTCTCGGAGAACTCAAGAACATAGAATCCAGCAACTATTTCACTGAATGGGGAAACCAGAGCTGACCCTTACAGGAAGCACGCACTTGGCTAAGTGCCCATGGTTTTTCATAAAAAGATCATGTCTGGGTTGAAATGTCTCAATGGTTTCTTTTGGTAGATAATATAGTTTTGCTTAAAGACAATGCAGTACTTGTGTGCCCTTAAACCTTTGGTTAAAGTGTCACTGTAAACTGCCTTTCTAATGTGTCACCCCCTCCCCCCAAATTGTAGCAATGTCTTATTTTCAGGTAGCTACAATTTAACATTTTATTAAACTATAATACACATATATAAAATGCCTAAATCTCTATGAATTTTCACAAACTGAAACACCCCGGGTAACCAGCAACCAGATCAGAAACAAAATAGCACCAGAACCCCTTCCAGCGCTACTCTTCAAGGGTGACTGCTGTCCTGACTTCTAACACTTAGATTGCTCTATCTTTTTTATATTTACCTCAAATGCATTTGCATAAAGGTACTCTTTGGTATCTGGCTTCTTTCACTCATCCTTATGTTCATGAGATTCATATATGTTGTATATAGAAGCAGTTTGTCCATTTTCAATGATGTATGGCATTCAGTTGCCTATCAGATTGTCCATTATGGCCATATATCTATCCCACACATGCATTCCATTTACCTAGTCATTCTACTGATGATGGGCATTTGTGTAGTTTCTGGTTAAAGTTGTTATACTCTTATTCTTTTTTTAAGATTTTATTTATTAATGCATACAAGAGCTGGGGTACAGGCTAGAGGTGTGGGGGGTGAGAGGATTCACCAGAAACAGAGTGGGGAACAGAACAGGCAGACTGACTGAAACACACTGCTGAGGGGAGCAGCGGGCACAACAGGAGAGGTCTGCTGCACCATGTGGGTTGCTCCCTGGCCAGCCAGGGGATCGAACTTATGCTGCAGAGGCTGTGGATTGCTTCATAGTGCTGTGCTTAACCCCGTGCGCCACCAGGGAGGCCCTTTGGTTTAAGTTATTATAATTAGTGCTGTTAAGATCATTTCAGTGCATGCCTTTCTATGGACATGTGAATGCATTTCTGCTAGGTATGCATCTGGGACTGGAACATATAGGTTGCAGGGTATACAAATGCTAAGCTTTTAGAAATACTGCAAAAATAATAGCTTATCTGAGAATTAAGGGCCCATCTCTGCTTTTCCTCACTCTGATGACGGTGTCCTATATCAGATCTGGCCCAAGTCTAATCTATCATCCAAGATTAAAAGCTCCCAAATCATTCTATTTTCAGCTACCGTTAAAATATTATCCTCATAGATACTGCATATGTTTATTTTGTTCCTAAACACAGGCTATTAACCAAGAAGGGCAGAAGAAATTATATTGCAGATAAAGGCAAATTATATTATAGAGGACAAGCTGTCTAGTAAAACACAACTTGTAATTATAATTATCTTCAAAATAAATCAAATTATCCATATGAACCCAACCACTCATGATTAAATTAATGAAAAATATGATGGTGTTGAGCTTTTAACTGCTTCTATTGCAAACTCCCCAAATTCAAACTTCAGTTATCAGACAGAAAGAGGCAATTAGTTTGCAACAGATGCGTCAGTAAAAACCTGTTAACCTAGAGTTAATATTCCCCAAGTTTATGAAGGCCATCTGTTCAATTTTTTTAGGTGTTCACTATAGACAATCCTACTTAGTTCCGCCAAACTAATTACTTTTGGGAGAGGAGGGGATTAACATCTTTTCCTAATATCTTCAATATATAAACTTCATAGGAAACTGTTATCTCACACTCCAAGTTTAATTTCCTTTTCCAGAACATTTTTTTTTTTTTTAGAATATTAAACCTCAGAAAAACGGCAGATGAAAAGATTATTGAGCAACGGTAGGGCTTAAATAAATTAAGGTTTTCAGCCTATGTTGCTACTTCCTGTTTCCAAAAAGTAATCTTTTCTTGTGGTTATTAAACATCATCTGTGACCTTTAAAAAGAACTCCCTGAAGTCATTCATTAATAATAAAATCTGGTTAGACTATCACAATAGTGAATAATATAAAATGATGCCAATTTTCAATTATAAGACCTGATAATGTTTTTTGTACATTTACAAAATTACCAAATAGGTTTGAAATGGACCAAATCACAAGAAAATATAGTTTGATTGGCACCATGAGATTAAGAAAGTACAAATAAACATGGTTAGGAAAGAGAAATGAGAAACAGAATAATTTCAGGAAAATAATTCTCCAAATATAATATTCCCTATATTGACTGAAGGAAAAGGAATTTGCTCTTAGTACAAGACCTGCCTCCACATGAGAGACAGATGGTCCCTCTAATGATGCCAGAATAGGGTCACAAAGAAATGACCCCTTTAAGCTGCCAGGAATGATATGAGGGCCTTGGAATGAACTTCACAGACCCTGCCTGGACACTTAGAGTCCCCAGTCTGCTGACCTCCCAAGGTGGACATGTCAGGAAGTACTATAACCAACATGTTTATTCATTCAACAAATATCTGTGAAGGAACCATTATATACCAGACACTGTTCTAAGATCTGGAGACTCTGTGAAGAACAACACAGATATGACCCCTGGCCATACAGAGCTAAAGATTGAGATGAAGAGGTAAAATATGGATAGTTCACCACACAGGTAAACTGAGAATATGCCAGTGATTCAATCTGGATGTGGGGTTGAGGGTTGGGGAGTGATGTGACTAGGTACAACATGTGATTGAGTTCAACTAGTGTTAATTATGCTGAATCCTTATTCATAACCAACACCATCTTTAGCCAACAAGTGATAAGTATTACTCCTTTCTAAAAATCATTTCATTACAACTAATATTTTTGAGTGAGTGCATGTTTCAACCATTTGGAGGCACCACAGGAGCGCAGAGATGAGTATGGTGTGGTCTATCCTCAAAGAGTACATGACCTTGTGTACAGAGGAAACAGCCCCACAAATGACCCTCCAGATCACAACGTGAAATGCACTAGAATGAAGTCCAGGTACAGTTGAGGCAGGGGAATAAGGGAATTGGGGCTGAATCCTACAAATATATGTGGTCTTTGGGCCTAGAAGAATGGAATGGGCACAAAAAATTAAAAAGATGTGGCAGGAGAAAATACCATAGTGGTGGGTATTGGGGGTTAGGGGGAAAGATAGGGGAGCCTATGAGTAGAAAGATGGGTATGGGTCAGACTGCAAGGGGCCATGACTCAAGGCTGAATGGGGGTTGTAGGCCAGGGGTACCACAGAGCACTATGCAGATGTTTTCCAGCTACCCTTGGCCCTATGCTGCTCCACCCTGTAAGGTTGACTGCATGGACTGCATTGATGTGTGCCTTGCCTCTGTCTTGGAGTTGAGAACCACAGAGGCCTGGCAAAGAGATGTAAGGAGGGAAAAGGTGAAGTTGGATTGTTTATTACCCTGGTTCCCTTCCCAGGTGGTTGCTATGGCTGGCTGTGTCTCTCTACCAAGCTCCCCGTTCCTGTCAGGTACCCCTCTCAACACAGCTCTGGTGAGCATGTGCTCTCCGGGTTTCTAGGCCCAGGTACTAAGCTTCCCCTTGTGGTTTCTCACATGCCTTTGAACAGCATGTCTTTCCTCACACTACCTGTTTGGACTGTGTTATCTGTTCCCTATCAGGGCCTGAACTGATAATGGTCATGCAGAACGGACATCCGAGAACTACTGAGGACAAGAGAGGCAGATACAGAGAAGCAGATCCCTGGGGAGGAAGGGATTGAGGGAGGGAAAATCAGAATGACTTGGAGAGTGGGGTGATGGGGACATGGAATCACATCCTAGCTATGGGCCACAGCACTTAGGTGAAACCTACCAGGTGTTCCTCAACCTAACGAACACATACCTCACTTAAGCCTTATAGCATCCTGTGAAGCACCTCTCTTAACTTGAGCAAACAGACACAGAGAGGCCGAATAACTTTTTCAAGGTTCCAAACTTACAAGTGACAAAGCTCAGGTTTAAACAGAGGATGGCCCAGTACCAGTCATGTTCTCAGCCTCTGTACTAGATGGACTACTCTGGTGGGGACCGAAGAAGAGGATGTCAGAACTCAAGATCTTACAGGAGGCAAGGTGATGACGACTGTCAGGACAGCCATCTGTGTAGATTGCTGAAGTATCACTATGAAAAGAAAATCTTGCTTCATTATATACAAACTGTCTCAATGATGCTACAGAATCTTATGCAAATACAAGAATGGCAGAAATCCTCAAAGACCATAGTCAAATAAATTACAGTCACTTCTACTATAAACCATAACTGTATTCCTAGTAAACCTCACATCATCAAAAAAAAAAAAAATCACATAAATAATTGCATCAATGTGGAAAAAGGAGAATGGTTGCTACAAAGAGTTGAAAAAATAGGTAATTTCTCTTATAGGAACTGGGCTTCAACAATGCAGGTCTTAATTACATTTTGTTACCACTGAAAGATAATGAGTGTCTCAATCACAGATCAACAAAGGTGAAGTAAAAGCAAAACCTGAACAGCATAGAAAAATTATAACTTGCAGCCAAGTTCATATCCATTATCGGTAAAGAAAAGCCCTTGACACCAGCTGGCTGGCAGCCACTTACACATTGCAGGGTGTGTGTGGGAGTGGGGGGTAGAGGAGTAGGGACAAGGGCTACTCAAAAGGCAGCCACCTCCTTCCTTCAGGCCCAGAGCTCCCCCCAATGGTGCTCACATCACAAGCCCTAGGGGTCCAGAAAATGCCAACCACGCTTCCCCCACAGATGCATAATAACCAGTTCCTGAGATGAAAATTTAACACTATAAGAAAAATATTGATCAATCATGTTTGTTTAAAGTCTCCTGCAGCAGATAAAATCATGAAAACAAGAGAGCCCTGGAAAATGAGCGCTATTTATAACACATGACTGGCAAGGCCAGCCAGCAAGGCACATCCTGGTACTTAGGTTCCACACAGCTCACCTTCTCCACTCAGGCTGTCTGCTTTTGGCCAGCAGAGCCATGCCAACATGTTCCTATAATTGTCAGATATAACTTCCACTGTGATCACTTTCCTTTTTTTTTTTTTTTAAAGATTTATTTATTTATTTATACAAGCACAGGTCACAGTCAGAAGCGCAGGAGTGTGAGAGAATCCCCCAGAGGCAGAGCAGGGAGCAGAACAGACAGACTGACAGAGTACACTGCTGAGGGGAGCAGCGAGTGCAGCAGAAGTCTGCGCGCCATGTGGGACTCTTGCCGGTGGCCAGGGATAGAACCGGTGCTGCAGAGGCTGCGGGCAGCTTCGCAGCCCAGCGCTCAACCGCTGAGCCACCGGGGAGGCCCTCACTTTCCTTTTCTTAAGAAAAAAGAGAGGAAGTGAAAATACCCCTTAGTCAGACTCTTGTAGTTTTCATGCCAGCCCAGTCCAGGCTATAACGAGGCATCCAGTAACAGGGTCTTAGAAATGTCAGCTGGGGCTCTGCAAGTGCACAGTGGAGGTTCTGCTGGCAGTAGCTACTGGCTGTATTACCTGCCCCTCTGCCTTATTCTGTTCTTCCTGAATATCCTCATCCTAGGTTCTACATAGCATCACAGGAGTATTCTCTATCTGTGCTGCCCAATGAGCAACTAGCCCTTGTGATTATGGAGCACTTGATATATGGATAGTGGAACTAAGGAACTGTATCTTTATTTTTATTTAATTTACTTGAATTTAAGTAGCCATGTGTAACCTGTGGCTACCATACTGAATAGCACAGCTCTAAACTGCCCCAGAATTTCCTGCTTGTCTACTTCAGAATGGAAAGCAGATGATCTAAATTCTATTTCTGCCTTTCACATGTGGCACTCAGAATATCATACTTGGTCATATCTCTAAAACTTAAGAAAGAGGCAATACTTGGCACTTCCATAGCTTTTGGCCTACCCACCAATTCTCCACACAGCCCCAACCAAACTGTCCATGATGAGGGTGCTGAGTGGAAGGGTGGGTGGCAGGGGAGGTAAAAGCCTGACTGGTGCAGACTGGAGAGAAGTTGGGGAGGGAAGAGGGGAGCGTGGACACAGCCAGTCAGGCACAGCTCCAAAGCCCTTTGTATATAAAGGAACAGAGGAATAGGGCAGTAGCCAAAGAGCAACACCAGGTCAAGGATGGATTATTTTTCCCAGCGGGGGATATTACAGCAAAATTTCTGTTGCTAAGAATGAGTCAGTCAAGAAGGAAAGATCAATAACGGAGGCAGAGGAGATAATTGGAGGCATGATGTCCGTGACTAAGAGCCAGGAGATGGGGATTGCACACGCGCAAAGACTGGTCTTAAAATAGGATCACAAACAATTCACCCGCTGTAACAGTCGGGGGCAGATGGGGACAGAGGTAGACGGGCAAGGGATGAGAAAGTCTTTTTTTCTGTTGTTTTGAATTTTTTCTGTAAAATAAGAAGGCGCAAGGAACGATCCTTAGAAGAGTTGCAACCAACACTGCTTCCTCGAGACCCAATCACAACCAGCCTCAGGTTGGACCGGCAGGGGGCGCCAAAGCCAAAGTCCACTGGGCAGCCCAGCTCCCAGGCTGTAACTGCCCGGTTCCTCCCCTACACCCCGCCGCCCCCCAACCAGCTTGTCTTGGGTTTATGATTGTATAAGCATTTGTAAGCCTAAAGCATTTTTGGATCAGAGGTAATCTCACCACTCGCATGTTTGCTATGTGAGGTGATGGATATGTTAATTATTTTGATTTTGCTAGTCATTTTTCAATGCATATGGCTATCAGATCGTCACATTGTACACTTCAAATTTATGCAAAATATTTGTCTATTATTCTTCAATAAGGAAATAAAAAAAGGTGTCAAGCCCATATGTAAGGAGAGGAAAAGTTGGGAGAGTCTGACTTAGCAGACAGGTGGAGTGAAAAGAAGGCAAATTTCTCCAGAATCAAGACCAGGCAGAGAAAAATTACTAACCTTTTAACAACATTTACAAAAGAAACACTTTCACAATTCCTACTGAACTCCTTCTACTCAATGAGAAAAATACTAAAGTTGTCATAGGAAAAGTAAGCTAAAGACATTTTCAGAAATAAATAAATGGTCAATATATATTTTAAAATAAGGCATTTCATCAACAGAGACAGGAAGTAGAATGGTGATCGCCAGGGGCTGAAGGGTGGGGGGAATTAGTTTCTACAGGGTTACAATCTGGGAAGATGAAAATTTCTGGAGATGAATGGAAGTTCTACAACAATGTGAATGCACTTAATTTCACCGAAGTGTATTCTTAAAAATGGCCAATGTGGTACATTTTATGTTTTGTGCATTTTACCACAAATTTTCAAAATATTGCCATTTCATTGACAAAGAGATGCAAATTAACACAATGAGATGACTCCCTGCACCCATAATGTGCCCTCCGTGAGGACACGCAGGAATGAGTGAATGTTACCCAGAGGTAGGGAGACAAATCCCTCCCCAAATTCCCGCGAAGAGGACAGACAGGTATCATCTCTTACAGAACTATGGGACTCTCATACTTTGATCCTGTCATTTGTCAGAAGTCTTTTCTAAAGACTCAGCAGGCAGACTCAGCTTTTTGACTCAACTATCTATCCAACCCGTACTGGAGGGCCTGAAGGCACCCCGGAGGGACAATAGAGAAGAGACAAATAACAGGGGACAAGACAGAATGTGAAACCCAGTGGTGCTAGTGCACATGCCCTGCCTAGCTGGAAAAAGGACGGCACACAAAATTGAGTCTCCCAGCAGAAATCTGAAAGGACCCAAAAATCGGAAGAGGGGCTGGAAGGAGAGAGTAGCAGGTGAGAAGAGTTGAGCCGGGTACTGAGCAACACACACCACAAACACACATCCTCTCAGAGTTGCCAGCTCTGGGCTGTGTCAACGGGACGCAACACAGAATGTGCAAGATATTTATGGGATGCAACACAGACCGTGCAAGATATTTATGTCCATTGCAGCAACATCATGAGTGCCAAAATATGAATAACAGACACCAAAAATCGTTCATAAAATAGGACATTATCTACATAATGTTTTTCAGTCATTAAAAAAATGCATTTGAGGGCCTCCCCGGTGGTGCAGCGGTTGAGCGCTGGGTTGCGAAGCTGCCCGCAGCCTCTGCAGCGCCGTTTCGATCCCCGGCTGCTCCCCGGCCACCGGAGGAGGGTCCCACATGGCGCGCAGACCTCTCCTGCCGCCCGCTGCTCCCCTCAGCAGTGTACTTCGGTCCTTCTGCCTGCTCTGCTCCCCGCTCTGGCTCTGGTGAATTCTCTCACCCTCCCGCGCTTCTGACTGTACCCAGTGCTTGTATAAATAAATAAATAAATCTTAAAAAAAAAAAAAACTTAAAAAAAAATGCATTTGAATTTAAATGATATGTGACAAGGCTCACAGTATAACACTTAAATAAAATTGAGACAACTCACAAAAATTGAACCAGGTCCGTGGATTGAATGATAGGTAGGTCTGTATGAATGTTGATTTTCCTAATTTTGGTAACTGTACTGAAGTTATGTAAGTCTCTGTTTTTAGGAAACATACACCACATTAAAGTGTTTACGGGTAAAGGAGCATCATGACTATATTTACTCTCAAATCAAGTGGAAAAAAAAAATACAGAGAGAATGATGAGGCAAATGTGGAAACTTAAAAACAATGGAAGAATCTGGTAGAGGGTGTAATTTTTTTAAAAAGCAAATGACTTAATTGAAAAAGAGCAATATGGGCAGGCAATTCATAGGAGAATAAGTAAAAATAAAAGTGTATAGAGTGATGTTCAACCTTACTAATAATCAGAGAAATGCAAATTAAAATAATGAGCTCTTACTTTTCATCCATGTCAGCAAAGAGCTAGGAAAACACGCATTCTCAGACATTCCTGGTATAACCTCTCAGGGACTTACATAGTTATCTAACAAACTTGAAAATGTGGAAGGAGAGTCCGACTTAGCCTACAGAGTGAAAGAAGAGCAGCATGAAACACAGAGCAGGATCCTTTCTTGGTTAAAAAAAAAAAAAAACAAACTTGGAAGTATATCACAAAAATGGTTAACTGTGATTAATGATTTTAAAAAGGAGAATGTTTCTTCTAAGCATTGCTTTTTCAAAAAATACATGAAATATTCAATACCTGCGGATATATGTGCCAGGTCTTGCATTAAGGCATTGTTTGTAATAAATAGCAAAGACTAGGGGGAAAGACAAAATATTCAAACATCCGGGAAACACAGAGAAATAGAGCATACCTCCACATATGTACTAACAAAGTTAAATGTTAAAAGTTGTAAGAAACAGATATATTTGAAGGCCATTCCAACTTCTTTCCATATTTTTCCTCCTTCAGTTTCTTCTTTCTTAGTTTTCTTCTTTGAGTTTTCTGTATTTCCCAGTGATTACCTATTACCCTTACAACAACCACTAGTCTTTTGAAAAGCAGCACTGGATGTAAATAAGCAAATCATTTGCACACTGCTCCTTGCATCAGGGAGACTGATAATTCCTTCTGACTGTTTGTTATTGGAGAAACTATGGGACTGTCAGGCACCTCTGCTTGCACACCACAGGACAGGAGGCTCAGTGTAGGGCTCTGAGTTGAGGTCAGGTACCATTTGGGAACCAGTAACTTTCATACTGGAATGCCTGGGTGACTCTCCAGTGGAACACCTGGTGAAAGAGCAGTGACAACATGCCAGAGCCAGAAGGTAGGACTGTGCCAGTCACCTTACTTTCTAGTCCAACCATTCTGTCACCACTGAGGGTTTAAGGTGTGGAGCAAGCATGTGACCTGCTGATATGGAAGAGAATAAAGGAAAGGCTCTATTGGAAGCCTAGTACTTGATTCCTTTTTGAAAAATGAGGACAAAAAGGCATCTGGTCCATGGCTTTGAGAAAGTGTTCCCAGAATGCTCTACTGAAAAAAAAGCTTCCTTCTCAGATTTCCCACACTTTGAGTCTGGTCCGTACCTATGTCAGTGGACAGTAGAGAAGGAGCTTTTCCCTTATACCTAGATCCTTAGTCTTGCTCAGGTTGAGAAGTATTCATTTAAACTTGAAAGATATCTAGGTGATTGGGCCTGCCTCTTAGGTGTAATAAGCTCTGTGCCCTGATAGTATGACAAGGAACTGCCCAACTGACCTCATTGCTGGGACTTTGTTTCTCTTTCTCTCTCTCTCACACAGTTCTGGGTTTTCACTACAATTTTTAAGAAGATGAATAATGGAAACAGTAAATACCAGATCACTTGCACCAACATGAGGAGCTTTTAAATGAAGTTTAAATTAAAATTTTGTCAGACCAATTAGCCCATGTAGCCTCCAAAATGGCAGTAAGGATCCCCACTTCTTGGCTTTCACATCCTCTTGTAGTCTCCCCTCATAAGTACCTGGGTTGGTCTATATGACCCAACCAGCACAGTACAGCAGAAGTGATGATCTGTCATTTCTGAACTGAGGTTATAAAAGGCACTGGGGCTTCTATTTTGATCTCTCTCTCATGACTCATTCTTGGGTACATCAACTGCCATATCCTGAGGACACTCAGCAGTGCTTTGGAGAGGCCCAGGCAGAGGAAAACTAAAGAGCCACATGATGAATCTGCTTGGAGGCACATCAGATAATTCCAGTCAAGGTTTCCATTTGCCTGCAACCTCATAAGACCCTAAGCCAGCACTTACTCTGATCCCCACCCCGTGAAACTGAGATAATAAATGCTTGTTGTTTTAGTGATTAATATGTTACTGCTCCCAACAGATAAATACTCTCCTTACCCCTCATATCCTGTATGCTATAATAAAGTGTTAGCAAAACTTTATTTCAGAGGTGAAAAAAACATTGGTCATGGACTTTCACATAACTTTGAAAGTCACTCATTTAATATATTTCTGATTAAGAATGCATGATTTTAATTTTCTCCACTGACGCAACTCAGATACTGAAGGATTTTTCAAAAGACTACAAATTGCTGCCATAACATCCAATACCCAAGCAAACCGTGCATGTCAAAGAAAAATTAGGAAACTATTTTATGGGGCTTTAGGGGAGTTGCCCTCCCAGCTGACTCTCCCTGAGTGGTATGAAATCTTCGTGTAGCTCCAGACAGCTCCAGATCTAGGACAACACACCCATGTCTGAGTTACGGTCTGGCTGGTTTTGTCATCCCTGATCTCTTTCTCCAAACACTGCAAATCAAAAGCCCAGATTAAAGTTTATATATCAAACCTGGAGATGAAAAGAAGACCAGACCAAAGGCGACATAAATCAAACTTCCCTCCTGCGAGACAGTATGGCAGTACCTAAGCCATCATTTATTATCAGCCTGAGGTAACATTTCCCCTTCTGTATTTTATGAATGTTACCTGATCTTGGAAACTATTCTTTTTTTAACCCATCTCATGACAAACAACTCTGAGCATCTGTCCCTGTGGGAGAATGTCTTCTATGTTAATACTTCCCAGGCTTTCTTGGGATTTCTATCACTGGATGGTAAATTTCAGGATAGCAGTGATTGTGTCTAGTGCATGTTATTCCCAAGAGCTAGCACTGAGCCCGTCACACAGTAGGTGCTCATTGAGATTCTGATGAATGCATTGAAAGTGCTTTCCTCTGAAGGCCTGTCAATGAATCAAAGAGAATTAGTTAACTGCCTATGAGAAAAGTATGGAGCTACAAGGGCCATGCAGCTTAACCCAGCATATACTGGGAGCACTGAAAAAGACTGCCAAGTCCTCACTGTGCCTCCACTAGAGCCCAGTAATTCTTTAGTCACAAACACAAAGGCATGACTTTCTTAGCAAGTTATGTGTTTTAAATATTCTATGTGGTTCCTATGGTGACGGAACCAATAAGCATTCTTTGAGTACTTACTATATGTGATGAAAGCAAAGCAACTATAAAGGTGTACATTATGGTCAATAAGCAAAGTTTGGAACTGGAAATAATAGAAAAAGGCAAGAGTATAGATTATTTCTTCCCTTCATGTTCAATATTTTCAAATCCTCCTACAATTAGCATATATTGGTTTTAGAGTCAGAAGAAGATAAGAGTACTACAAAAGAGGTGGAATGAAGTGAAAGGGGATAAATATTAGGCCAGTCAACAAAAATGAGTGAAGGAGAGGCCACCCCTGATGGGAAACCACAGTGATTAGGACTCTGTAGATCTAGGTTCAAATCTAGCTCAGCATCGCTGAATATTAGCTGTGTCTCTTTGCAGACAACCCTGCTGTTCTAAGCCTCAGTTGCCTGATCTGTAAAGTAGGGATAACAGTGTCTTCTTTAGGTAAAAAAAGAAGAATCAATGAGATGACAGATTGAAGGCTCTCAGTACAGTGAGAAGTGGCTTTTATTTCTGTTAGGATGGATGAAGCAGCTCTTGCCATTACTACAGCAGTCCCAAATGTCTCTCCTAACATACAGCGGTAGAGCTCTCCCCTATCCTATTCTACTATTTTCCTTTTTCACTCTCCTCTTTCACGCCACTGTTTTTGTCTCTGCCAGTGGCAACCAGAAACACCCACTGGGTGTTGGGTCTGCAGCAGAGTCTGGTTTAGTGAGGCAATGGTCAGGTCATGTGATTCAGGGTCATGTGACCTAGAGTTCCTGCCATCCCACTATTTCAGTATGTGATTTCAAACCTTTCATCCACTTTTGACAAATCTATACACCTAAACTATAAAATGGGGACAGGATCCCTGCCTTTACTTACCAGAAGAAATATAGTGGGATAGGAAAAGAAATAAGTAAATAGTCTCTGGCAATGACCAAGTAACTGTTATAGGGCAACCCCGATATAAAATAAAATGGGTTGCCTGGCTGTGGGTCCTCACCCGCACGCTTAAAAGGGACTTATTAATACTCCACTACAGGCACACACAAAAGGTTAATCAAAGGTTTATTTATAAGGGAAAAGGAAATAAGGAAATGTACAACTCAGGGAGAAAATAGGGAAATAAAGTCTTTAATGCGTCCTACCCGATCCACCGACCTGGAAACCCAAAGGCACTCTCAGAGCTGGCCGGACCTGCGAGCTGGTGGAGAGCCAAAATGGGGGATCCCCTCCAAAGCCAGACACGTGGGCTGCTTAACACGTGGGCTGCTTAAACCAAACCTGGCTGCTTAACCCCACCCTCAGGTCCCAGCCACCTTCCCTTTGGTGGTGATGGGATTTGGAGTTTCCAGTGTCTTTTGGCTTTGGTCTGGAGTGGGGGTGGAGTCCACAAAGCCTGTATGGAATTAGTTTTAGGACATCCTTTTCCCCCTAACATAACTGCTACTAGACTCATCCTTCTGCTATAATCAACCTGAAAATGAGACAGAGTCAATGAAGCAACTGTTTTCAGATACTGGACACAGGCTGTATAGGACTTTGATCCCTGAAAGAAGGGAAACAAGTAAGATGTAACTACAATTGCTGTCTGCCTCTAGGTACTTCCTGGACCACAGTGTAGGGCGGGGGAACCTGACAGGACACAGCAGTCTCCTCATTGAGGAGACAGAGACCGGAGTCTGAGGTGAAGAACTTATGAGGCTGAGTCCTGCAGAGGAGGCAGCAATCCAGAGAAAGAACTCCAGAAATCAGCAGCAGGATTATTCTTCTGAATCTTCTGCAGAACACTAAGTTGTGTGTAATTAGGGCAAAAATGCAGCATAGAGTACACAAGATGTGCCAGGCCTTGAAATAACGAGACATTTGTCTGTGAAATCACTTTGTAGAGCAGGGTTTCATGACCTTGAAGTGAGGGTGGGAGGTTTGTTCTGTGCCTTCTGGGATATTTAGAGGCATTCCTGATCTCCCCACACACTGTCGGATGTCCCCTGGGGGCAAAATCACTCCTCATTGAGCACCATTGGTGTAGAATAAATATGTGAGTTATCTGCACAAGTGAGGGAAGATGGAGGCAGCTGTTATAAGACATAAGATCAAAGTAGTTAGAAGAAACCTTGTCCTGGGCTATAGAAAAAACCTTGTCTTGTTGCTGAGGGTCAACTTCACTGGGCTTCTTGGTGGCAAAGTGGCAGTCCCTTTGGGGGCAATCTGGACTGTGGCACCAAGGCCCCCTCTCACCAATGAGAGACAGAGCTCTCCCTACCCCATCACCACTCATCAGATACCTGTTTCCATAAAGAGAAACAGGGACTTAACTATGAACTCAGTTCATGCTATCAAGATTTAGTCTAAACAGAAGTTAGTACTCACTTCATGGAATTAAAATGGGTTGCCGACTTTTGTGCAAATGTGTACTTTCAGATTCTTTCGGCAATTTAGTCATATCAATTCTTCTGTGATTTTTTTCTAAAAGCTGTCATTTTAATCATTTATAAACAGTTTTAGAAAGAAAATCCACCCTCAACATTTCTCACCTCCTCTTATGAGAAACTGCTTTTTTAGTTTCACTGGTAGAAGGGCATTCTAATATGTACATGCCATACTTCTGTATCTGCCACTATGATAACTCATTAAAAATGCCTCTTTTGTGGTGTATTAATTTGATGTTTTAAAACAAATATTTCACCATGAACTAACTCCTAGCAAATAATATTAACCTAACTAAACTGGCTTCTCTAATGCTTGCATCCTCTGTAAATATACTTCTTGTACATTTGTAAGGAGATATTTTGTTACTTAGTATTTAAGTTTCATTACAATATTCTCTTCTAAAATCTACTAAATTGCTAGTATTTAAGATACAGCAATTTAGTTTTCAAGATATGATTCAACCAATGAGAACATTCATTAACTGGATAAGATACACACAAGGAGATCCACTACAAAATGGATCAGAATAGGGACAACCTAAACATTGTCCACAGATGTTGTGTTAAATAAGTTATGGTCCAACTGTACAATGGAAATCTATGCAGCCACTAAAAATATGATATATATGTACTAATATGGAAAGATACCTTGATAAAGCATTAAGTGAAAAGAGCAAGAGACAAAGCAGTACAAAAGGTAAAATTTCAAGTCTCCCTGGTGGTGCAATGGTTAAATTATCAACGCTATCAAGCTATCACCGGCCACTGCTGCTTGAGTTCAATCCGTGGCCACGTAGCTAACCCACATGGTACAGCAGACCTCTCCTGTCTTGCCTACTGCTCCCCTCATCAGTGGATTTCAGTAGATCCACCTGTTCTGATCCCCACTCTGTCTCTGGTAAATCCTCTCACCCACCTGCACCTCTGGCCTACACCCCAGTTCTTGCATGCATAAATAAATTTAAATAAATAAATAAATAAATAAAAAGGTTTTACTTCACTTGTGTATCTAAAACATAGCGTGTGTTATTTGTATGTATGTAATATTATGTATGTATTTATGTGTGCATGTGTATGTTACAACAACATTGAAAATATCTGGGAATATACACAAAAGTTATTTATAATGATTACCTCTAGGGAAAAGCATTAGAGATTTCTGCATTTCATTTTACAACTTTCTCTGCTACTTAAAAAAATTTTTTTTTAAGATTTATTTATTTTATGCATACAAGAGCTAGGGTGCAGGCCAGAGATGTGGGAGTTGAGAGCATTCACCAGAGACAGAGTGGGGAACAGAACAGGCAGATTGACCGAAGTACACTGCTGAGCGAAGCAGCAGGCGAGTCAGGAGAGGGCTGCTGTGCCATGTGGGTTGCTCCCTAGCTGGCCGGGGATCGAACTCGTGCTACAGAGGCTGCGGATTGCTTTATAGTGCAGCGCTTAACCCCTTGCGCCACCAGGTACCCCCTAAAAATTTTTTTTAAAAGAAAAGCCTAGCTAATTAGTACCTTTATCACAAGTATCATAACTATCATACATAGACTGAAGTGTGGACCTCTACCCAAAGACTAGTAGTAATAAGTCTACAACAGGAATAAATACATACTTTGAATTTATTTTCTGCAGTTCATTGCCTGGAACCACTAAGGGCTTCTAAGGAGCATTGATCCTCAAACCTCACAAAGAAAGGTGATGTCTTCAAAAAGGAAATCTAAGGAGTTCCTCTTTTCCAATAATGTTGAAGAAATTCTAGGTTTTGTGGCCTATTAAATTAGGCACATTCCACAGAAACAAAACTTGATAATTGTTTTGAGTAACTGGGGTGGGAACAGTGAAAATTTAGTTTATATTGTATTTCCAGATTCTGTTTTAAAAACCAAGTGATACCATTGTGCCAACTATCAATCACAACTCAAACACTATCAAATGAGGCCAGAGCTGCTCTCACTCACCTCAGCATAGGAGAGGGCACAGGCAAAGGCCGACTGTGGAGAGGCCTGTCCTGGGGGGGTTAAGGGGGATGGGGGCGGGAGGGCTTCCGCTAAAAGCAGGGGGCACTATTCTGGCACATATTTGCTTGCCAAATGATTTCTAAGCCAGAATGTTCATGAATAAATGGGAATTTAAGGCAGAAAATACAGGTAATGGTTACCTTAGCTGATGAGTATAGCATGGGCAGGTCAGATGATAACAAAAGCCAACTCTGAGAAAAAAAAAAAAAAAAAGCCAACTCTGCCATCATCATTCTGCAGGGACATGGTTGATACTGAATCTCCATCCAGAGCCAGTAACCTCAACAACTCCTGGGACAGCACCAGGATCCTGAAACCAGCAGGGACCATAAAGCCATGTAAAAACACACAGAAGATGGAGTGTAAACGACATCATTTTTCTCCTTCTACTACACTCGTATTTGCACTCATCTTGGTGATCCAGCCATAGTGGTTGACAGTGTCCTCTTGATGAAGTCAGGAGACAAGTTCCCAACACCCAAATAACCAGCCCATCATCACCTCATCATCACTCTTGTTTTATTTCTTCAAATGTTAAATTCAAGACCATGCTCCCCCAGAAACCACACACCCCATTTGAAGTTCATTTTTTCTTATGGGGAAAGCTTTCATTCTTTCTACCAGATTCTCAAAGGGATCTACAATCAAACTAGCAGAACAAATGTTTTCAAGCCTTTGAGGATATAATTTTGAAGTAGAGACCTGGCTGAGTTGTGTTTTGGGGCTCACTGACTATATGCTGAGGGTGAGAATGAGCCCAGAACAGCGAGAAGGTTAGGCCACGGCCAGACATCAAGTCAGACGGGAGTCACCACCAAACAAAACCAATTTCGAAATGGCCTGCACTGGCCCTGGCACTGTGGCATGTGTGACGGAGAATCTATGATATGACCTTCAGAAGAAACCTGGAGAAGTACTTTCGCATTACAAGGTGTGGCTTGTAGGAGTCAGCTGGTTAAGGGGCAGTGAAGCATATGGCGGCCACTATAACACGCTAAGTTACACCACCTCGTTCCACCACTGCCCCAGCTACATAACCCAGCTGGGCCTGTTTTCCTTCTCTAAGATAGGGATTAAGCCAGTATCTCTCCCTTTGCTTACTGAAAGATTACCTGGGATAAAGCTAAGTAAACACACCAAAATGTCAACAATCAATCTTACTATTTGATGGTGACTTTACATTCACTTTTGTAATCATTTTTCGGTGTGACTTTTACAGTGAGCACTTCCTGAGAGGGAGAAGACTAATTATGACCTCTACATTAATTCTTTATTTAAGAACTTGTGGCCAAATGTTTTAAAAGTATATTCCCAGCACTGCTGCTTAATTATATTTCAGAATGTTTTCTAAGGACAAAGAAAATTCCAACTTTTTTTTTTCTATTCTACTTTCCAGAGATATTACTGCCCTCTGTAATGATTTGAACACTTCTAAATTCAACAGAAAAAGGGACAAAATGGACTTTCCAACCTCTACCACTTATAACACTTATTGACTAAAACATCCTATATGTGCATGACATTTTGAACTTGCCGTGGTTTCCTAACTACCATTTTATTATGTGTTCCTTTATTTATACCCTGTAGTGCAGGCAGGCAGTAGGGCAGAGCAGGCAAAGGAGAGTCCTGGGTCCTCAATGGCTTTTTGACGCTTTTAATGATCTCTCTACACGATTTGCAGTGGGGGTTCTCTGGGCTCTCTTGCAGTCTCTTCTAGTAGCCATGGCTCCGCCATCTTGCTGCCACACCCTCCACTGCCACACTCTGTCCTCTGCCGCTCCCATATACACTCAGGCTCTCAGTTCGGGTGTGCCCACTTATGCATACCCACAGCATCAGGCATGCGTACCCAGGCGCCTCCTGCATTCAAAGCCACAGGTGATAGCCACAGAGGCCAATGGCGTAAAAGCCTGAGCAATCTTCATTTACCCTACATACCCCCGCCTTTTTCATCAAGGACTGAAGGTGGCTTTAAGGACACATGAAAGTTGACAAGGTAGCATAAAATAATAATAGAGTGAAGGGGAAAAAAATCAAAATCCCTGGGAAATGGTGGTGGGGAGAAAGGGTGGGAGGGGAAGGGACTATTCCCACTTCACAAAGAAGAAAACCAAGGCAGGGTCACTATGTAAGTTCTTGAGGCACTTTCTAAAGCACAGTGTAGGGAGGAGGACCCTGAGCAGGAGTGGCATCGATTCCTTCCCCTTTGACTCTAAGCTGCCTTATGACTATTTTGATCAGTAGAATATAACAGCAGTGGGCCTCCCTGATGGCACAAGGGGTTATGTCTCAGCACCTTGAAGCCATGGGCAGTCACTGTAGCATGAGTTCAATCCCCAGCCAGTGAGTTAACCCACATGGCACAGCAGACCTCTCCTGTCTCGCCCGCTGCTCTCCTCAGCAGTGTATTTCAGTAGATCTGCCTGTTCTGCTCCCCACGCTATCTCTGGTGAATCCTTTCATCCCTGTACCTCTGGCCTACACTCCAGTTCTTGTATGCATAAATAAATAAATCTTTTATATATATATATATATATATATATATATATATATATATATAACAACAGTGAGGCTGGCCTTTAAGAGGACTACCTGTTTCTGCTTTTCTTCTCTAAGGAGTCTCACACCTGGGCTTCTCTAAGAATTCAGTTGCCAGGCTGTACGAAGCCCAAGTATGAGGACATGGAGGGATCACATGTAGGTGCTACAGTTGACAGCCCAGCTGAGTTACCAGCCGATGGCTAGCAATCACTCTCAGTGATACAAACAAGTCATCTTGACCAATCCGACCATTCAAGCTTCCAGGTGACTAAGCCTCAACCAACATCACAAGGAGCATAACAACAACCCAGCTGAACCAAGTCAACCCTTGATACGATGTTTCAAGCCACTAAGTTTTGGAGGAGTTAGGCAGCAACAGATTACAATACAAGACCTCAGATACAACTGTTGTTGATGACAGAGAACAGAGGATCATATGCACATGTGTACCAGGCATACAGCTCAAGGAAATCACGAGTGGAGAGGCCTATGACTGTGGAGGAATCTAGGATCATGGGACGAGGGGTGTGTAATTTCTGACTATGCCACAGATGTCACTGAAACCAGTGATTGGATAGCCATTCGTGAGTGGCAAAGCCATTATAATATGACTTATTAAACAAATGTAGATATGCCTTTAGTCAAATACTATTGCTAGAACATAAAACTTTACATAATCATCACCTTGGCAGATACTATTAATAGCTTGTCTAATGTGTGTGAGAGCTGTACTGGGCACTTTGCACACATTAGCCTTAGTCCTTGAAATAATAGTCTTGGAAGATAAGCACACTTAGCCCTCCTTCGTTCCTTCCACCCTCTTTCCTTCCCTCTTTCTTTCCATTTTCCTCTTGTTTCCTAAAAAAAAACAGTAGTTTAGGGCCTCCCCAGTGGCACAGCGGTTGCGCGCTGGGCTGCGAAGCTGCCTGCAGCTTCTGTAGCACAGGTTCGATCCCTGGCCTCCAGGGAGGGTCCCCCATGGTGCGCAGACCTCTGCTCCCCATGGTGCGCCCGCTGCTCCCCTCAGCAGTGTATTTCATCAGTCTGCTTGTTCTGCTCCACTCTCTGGCTCTGGTGAATTCTCTCACCCTCTGGCGTTTCTGGCTGTACCCAGATTTATTTATTTATAAATAAATCTTTTAAAAAAAAAAGAGGGTAGTTTATAATTGTTTTAAATAGCATCCTCTGTAGTCAAATGAAAGAGAACTTCCTGCCATTACTTTGAACAAAAAATAGGATCCAGAGTTCAGTTTTTGTTTTTCTTCTCCGGTCTTAAGCTGAAAGACACTCGATAATTCTTAGTTTTGTGGCTAGTTGCAGACAACTTCAACTTCTCATGCCTGGTGAAGGTTGAATTAATATTTAAAAAGTGATATGAAGATTTACAGTCTAAAAGGGGGAGAAAGAGGTATGCTTCAATTTACCACTCAAGTTGTAACTCACCCTGCAACTGTGGACTGACAATCGACCACATGGGAAAATGCCATGTTACTTCCTCTTCATGTCTTTTGCATTTTCTACTTGAATTTTTTTTTTTTTTTTTTTTTTTTACCCCTGTTGCGTTTTGGCAGTTCCTTATGTCCTCTGCATACTAGTCCTTTGTCAGAGCAAATATTTTCTCCCAGTGTATAGCTTGTCTCCTCAGAAAAAGTTTTAATTTGGTGAGTTCCAAGATATCAATATCGATTTGGGCTGTTGTATTTTTCATTTCAGCTGCTTCCAGGTGTTTCTTTTAATAACTTTTTTTAAAATATTTTTTATTTTTTCATTTGGTATAAGAGAACTTGTAGTTGACTGTTGAAAGCATTTTACTTTAAAATCCTGTCGGATAGTTCTAATGTTTACTTCATCTCAGTGTTGGCATCTGGGACTCTATTCATTCAGATGTGATGTTCAGTTCTTGGTATGGAGACAGGTGATCTCTGGTTGTATCCTTGGCACTTTATCGAGTATATTAGAATATTATGTTTGGTTCTATCAAATTCTTTATTACAGCATGCAGTCACCCTGTTTCAGGTTGGCACACAGGCCCTGGCCTACTTTCGTGGACTGTGGTTCCAATGACAGTTTACTTTTCACTGCCTGTGCTGTTTGTTTTAGTATATCTGGTGCTGCTGTGGCTCCCACAGGTCCCTGCTAGTGCTGTCTGAAGGGAGGACTGGCCCTCAGGGTGTTTCTCTTGGTGGAGGCAAGAGCTCAGGTTCTCTGAGAGGAAGGGGCTTCCTAGGTAGGGTTGCTTGTTGTGGTAAGATTCCCTTTTTCAGCACCCCCTATCTGGTCCCTAGCTGCCCTACTGAATATGAGTGGGGGAGAAGAGTCTCAAGCTGATGGAAACAAAGGGGCTTCCTGAGCCAGATCACTTGTGCTACAGACTCCCCTTGCTGTGACACCTGGGCATCCAGGACTGGCTTAGCATGCAAGGGGAGGCTTTGGCCAGGGAAGGAGAGAACCTCCCAATCTACTTATTTCTAGGGGTCTTCTATACCCCTTCCTGGAGGCTGGGCTTGCCTGGAGATGTTGGATGGACAACTGGTGATTCCTAGGGGGAAATGCACTTACCTAGACCCATTCTTGTTGCTAGGCAGTAGTTTGGGTGCACAAGTTCCTGGTGCATCTTCTGTGGATGGGAAGACAGAAGACACCCTAACTCTATGTTGTTCCTTCAGCTCTGGGGTCCCAAACTATTCACCCTATTATTACCACAGCTCAATGTTCTCCTTTGGTTGCTTCCTATGTTTCCACGGTTTATAGTTGCACTTTGCAGGGGAAAATAGCTATGCCATTTTGTCAGATCAGAAGTTCCAAAAATTAAAAAAAAAAAAATATTGCTCTATAATGCTACCATAATTTCAGCAAATAAGACATCTTTAAACCCTTCAGTCTTATCTTTGCAGAAAAAGTATAACTTTTACTTGGCAACTGTCCAAAGAAAAATCAGAATACAAACATATTCTTTATGTTTGTATTCTAATCTGCTATCAATCAAACAAGATAAATGAAAAGGTGTCTGAAAATTATATAAAACACATGCATAACTAAACCTAACATTGGTGGCCTTAAAACAAATTAGCTTCTCGGATTTCAAATGAAAAAAACAATTTCTAACAACTTTAAGTTTTATCTCGGCTGTACAAAATTCTACAAAGAGTGAATTGTGAAAGATTAGACACATCAGGTTAATTTAAATCCTAAGGCTCAGGAATTTGTAAAAAGTAGTCACTAGAGGGCAGTAGATTCAAACACTGCCACGGCATGAGCTGGTCCGGCACATCCCCAACCTCTACCCAGAGCAGTAACTTAGTTATTACTGGCTAAAACTACAGGCTGTTATTTTAACCCCTTCTCCCCAAATCCTGCTTCCAAAATGGCACTGGCTTGTGGGTAACTTCTTTGTCTTTTTATTTATATTGTGACTAACATTCCAAGAATTCTTTGTAAATAAAATTCTGGACCTAACAACTGAAATGCCTTCAGTTGTTTGTTTTTAGAATTTATTCAAAATTTCCACTCAATTGTATTATTTTATAATTGTATTATTATACAATTTGTATAATTCAAATTGTATTATTTGTATTATTTCCATTCAATTGTATTATTTATTTATATGCTATAAAATGTAGTGAGAATACAGTTTGCTTAAGAAAACAACTTTAAAAAGCAGTTCGTAGGTGTTTCCTTAAAGGCATAACCACATGTATTATAATTAGAATCTCTTGCAATTAAAAATATTTGCTGACATAATTTTACTTTCTTCAGGAGGGAAAATTTAGTAATTAGTTTCTGCTCCCAGTGGTAGGTCTTCGTATAGATGCTCATTTTCATGCTGTTTTCTTATCAAGGAAAAATGCTGAGACACTATAGAAATGTTATAGAGCAACCCCGATATTAAACGGGTTCCTGGCTGTGGGTCCTCACCCACGCGCTTTAAAGGGACTTATGAATACTCTACTACAGACACACACAAAAGGGTTAATAAAAGGTTTATTTACAAGAGAAAAGGAAATAAGGAAAATGTACAACTTAGGGAGAAAATAGGGAAATAAAGTCTTTAATGCGTCCTACCCGATCCGACGACCTGGAAACCCAAAGTCACTCTCAGAGCTGGCCAGACACTGGGAGCTGGCCGAGAGCCCAAAAATGGGGGATCCCCAAAGACCACGTGTCTGCCTTTTATATCCACCTGGCTGCTTAACCCCACCCTCAGGTCCCAGCCACCTTCCCTTTGGTGGTGATGGGATTTGGAGTTCCCAGTGTCTTTGGCTTTGACCTGGGGTGGGGGTGGAGTCCACAAAGCCTGTATGGAATTAGCTTTGGGACATCCTTTTCCCCCTAACAGAAAGACCAGTTTGGACTAGTCTGAAGATTTATCAACTGAGAGTTAAGCAAATCTTCAGGGATCATGTAAAGTGTGTATGCTATTCAACTTAGAAATTTTCTCACCCAAGAAAACAGATAAGATCAGTCATAGCTGATCTTACAAAGTTATACAACCTGGTTATCAAAGTACTGTAACATTTTACATCTATTTTCAAATCTTATCAAATTTCACTCATGTGAGTTTTTCATTTATTCATTCAACCAGCCTTTTCTGAGCACCGACTACGTGAAAGACACTGAATACTTTCTTGCTACTCAAACATCAGGGTCTAGGTTTACAAGGCAGCAGCTGCTGGCACTGCAGGATTAGCCTAGGCAGAGAGCAAAACATGAACCCCCCACAGGCAAGCATCTGGGACCTGGTAATGAAGTAAAAAACACTTTAAGAACTGGGTTTCTATAATTTCAAACATGTTAGCAAAACCCAAGTCTATCAAAAGCTCCAGGGAGCTTGCAGGCTAGTAAAGGGCAGACACTCACCATGGGTACAATTTACAACTTCCAAAGGCCAGGTGGTGTCAAGAACAGGAAGAGTTTCTGAGTCAGATGTGAATTTTTTTTTTTTTATAGAAAAAGTTATCCTAGCAAATAGTTAAATTTCCTAACTTGTTTTCTCCCCTTGATTTTAACATAAAATGTTTCCACCTGGCGTGAAAAACTTAACTGCGATTAATGCCTTGTCTCCAATTTGTCTGCAGGTCGTCTTTAACCACCAGAAGCCAAGAGACTGAAGGGTGCTCAGTGAGCAATGGGCACAACGTTGGTCATGTGACCAGAGTCATGTTTGCCCCTGAGAGGATGCTGACAGCAGTTTGGAGATCCTCAGAGTTAACAGAAAGTAGCAGGGACTGAAAAAAGAAACTGCAAAGAGTCCAGCCTTACTACTTACTATTGAGTATTTGCTTCTACCTGGATGATTGCAGTTCTTAAAAAGTCTGCCTTTGAAATCAGCCACGACTTTCCACTGTTCTTTGGGTAACATATCAATATGTAATCTCTTTAAGGCACTATTTCCTCATGAGTAACACCGAGATCATAATAGCAGTTATTTCTCATAGGTAGTTGTGGGAATCAGAAAGAACAATGTGTGTAAAGTGTGTAGCCTAGGAGAAGTGTAACAAAATGTTAAACTTAATCTCTGTTTTACCTAAATTGTGTAGTCTTTTTTGTCCTACAACTACATAAAAGTGGATGAGACTAGGGATGTTACATGATTGACTACTTTAATCAAGTTGTCTTCTCTTACTTTAAAAAAAAACAGCTGAGTGTCGTGTCATAGATGAATGTTCCCTGGGAGAAGCCCTTAGAGGCAGCTCTCACATCAGATAGTGTCACTGGTGTATACCTGGACTTGAAAGGTGTGGCTCTGCTGCACTACTCAGATTTACACTCTCTCTTGAAGTGTGTCTGTTTGTCATTTCTTTCGCCGACGCCCTGACCACCCTGCACGTTTCTCTCAACCCTGAGACGGCCTCATCGTCTGCTGCTGTGCTGGTCCGCGGCATGGTTCTCAACACGATCACAGCCTGTTTTCAACTCAGTTGGGGTTTCTTTTTAAAACTGAACCCACAGGCAAAGTACACAGAAGTAAACAAGTCTCTTCTCCCATAGCAGGTGTCCTTGAACTCAACAGTGAAGAATGACCAAAACTGTCACGGAGGGTGAATACATTCTTAAACCTTTAAAAGTAATTCTACTTTTAAGTCTATTACCATCTGTAATGACTGCTTAATGTTATATAATCTGGCAGTCAAAAAACAGAAAATTGTAATTTCTTTTTAGAGAGAAGTTACAGTTCAAATAACCTGTACAGACAGCCACCTAAGGAATAGGAGCCACCAGGTTACTACATAACATTGGTGTATTATCCTGGGGCTCAACCTCCCCTTGAGAAAAATGAGATAACGAGGTGAGTTTAGTGGTTCTCAAACTCTTTTTGGCCCTGACAGCCTTTCTCCCAATAAACACTTATCTGATAGCCTTCAATGTGAATCAATTGCTATGGATGAGCAAGAATGGAGAGTGCAATGACCCCACAAACTCACTACCTCCTCCCAATCCTGACCCTTTAGCTCTAAAAGGTTGCCTGGAGCCCAATTTAAAAATCACTGACCCAGAATCTCTAACCTTGTGTGCCATCGTCATCATACACTTGTGGTTTATTCTCCCTACCTGAGCCATACAAATAGGACACATTGCTTCTGCCTTCTAAAAATAGCAAATAGCAAACAGGGCCTCCCCGGTGGTGCAACAGGTTGAGCACTGCACGGTGAATGTCCGCAGCCTCTGCAGAGCTGGTTTGATCCCCGCCAACTGGTGAGAATCCCACATGGCGCAGCAGACCTCTCCTGTCACAACCGCTGCTCCCCTCAACAGTGTATTTCTGTCATCTGCCTGTTCTGCTCCCTGCTCTGTCTCTGGTGAATCCTCTCACCCTCCCCCGCCTTGGGCCTGTACTCCAACTCTTGTATAAAAATAAATAAATCTTTAAAAATATATAAAATAAAATAAAAATAAAAATAGCAAATGAAGAATTCAAAACCTCATTTTGAATCTGAAAATTAAATCTAGATGATTGACTCTACAGAACTCAATGTAAGAAATGGTAACAAATGCAGAGATGTACCGCCATGCAGTACACCCACACCTTCCAAATAATGCCCATCAACTTGACAATGTGGTAGGGAGGGGGAGTAGCAAATTTGTTCTATCATTTCTCAGAAATTTGGTACCTGAGTTGCTGTCTCCTTTTTTCTCTTTTTTCTATCTTAGGTGTACTTTGAGGGTGCTGGATCATTAGTCACTAGGTTGAATATCATTTACTGCACCTCTAAAGAAAACATCTCTAACTTCATTTATATGTCCATAATGTACCCTGACTCCTATTTAAAACAACAACACATTCAGAATTTTATACTTATTATTTAAATTCTACTTTGAGATTTTGGACTTAAGAGCTTATAATTGCTTTCTTATGGAGATAAAATTTCTAGAATTACAAATGGATACCATATGAATTACAAAAAGGAAAATGACATTTATCAACTCTTAAATATTAAATTACTTGAATGAAATGCCTAAATATATAAGTTATAAAATTGTCTTTGAGGGGGCCTCCTTGGGGTTAAGTCTCATCACTATGAAGCAATCCGCAACTACTGCAGCATGAGTTCAATCCCTGGCCAGGGTGCTAACCCTGGTGCAGCAGACCTCTCCTGTCTCCTCACCGCTCCCCTCAGCAGTGTATTTCAGTCAATCTCCTTGTACTACTCTCCACTCTGTCTCTGATGAATCCTCTCACCCCCCTGCATCTCTGGCCTACACCCCAGCTCTTGTATGCATAAATAAATACAATAAATCTTTTTAAAAAAATTGTCTTTGAGGATTGGAATGTTAGCAGATTCCAGATTGTTTCAAAAAGAACAAGAGAGGGACATTAAACCATTATTTGTTTTAAAATTACAGCCACTCATCAGCTAGTGCCTTTAATCACCATGATATATTGTGCTTAACATTCAACTTGCTGTATACATTCAACCAGTTTCCCTGACAACTGCTCTTAGACGTTAGAGTAAGAGGAAAGGGCTGAGCTTCCCCATCTCCATATTGTAAGGTCTAAGCAACTACTTCAGAGGAAACCTTTGTCCTATATTCGAATACACTGTGGGTGCTTCCAGGGTAAAGGTTTCAGAGGGCCTGGATGAGATATGCCACAGGAGCTACCCAGAGCTTATCAAGCTGTCCTACACACTAGACTGAGCCTTCAGAAAACCTTTACAACCTTGTTTTTGAGACTTAGCCAAGATCATTTGCCATTTCACTTGGTACTTGCATTCTCTTTACCCTATAAGTCCAGCAACAAAAAGAGAAAGGAAACAAGTAGCTAAGAGGCAGGGAGCGCAAGTCCATCAAGTATGTTCTGGGGACTAACTGACAGAGTCCATTTGGCAGTCTTTGGAGTGGACTAGAGTTGGCAAAGGAGGAGAAGGCACATTTCAAGGAGGGGAACAGCACTGCTGAGTCATTATGGCCTGACTCGGCATAAAATCAGGCCCTATGAACAGCCCAATCAGAGTGGCAGATCTGCGTTAATGAGTAGTCAGACATTGGTAGGGGCATTTGTCTCTACAGCCTTGCCAGTGGCTAGAATATTGCAATATTGGTGTATCGGTTGTTAAATATTTTGAACAAATAACCTGAATGCCAGATTATACAGAGTCCTAAAAATGTGGCGGAGGCACTGCTGGAGTTAGCAGGAAAGTGGAAAGTATACAATGACATCTCCAAGGGGCTTAAACAGAGGAATGTGGTTGCAAAGGTATTTCAGGAAGGCCTTTTTGAAGGTCTGGATCTTTTGCCTATCCTACCAGAAAGGGCAAAGGGGGTGGAGTTTCCTAATGCTGTGCCTGGCTTAGTTATTTTTTCCATCAGCACTTCATGATAAATGGCTAGCTGGTCACTTCAGGGCAGAGAGGTCTGGTTATTTAGACAGATACAGCCTGGTCTCTCACCTACCTTCAGCTATCCAGACTGAAGTGACCATGGCTTTTGAGGTTTTCTGACTATACTCGCTGATTTTTATCCACCCATTAGTTTCTTGGAAAGTGCTCTTAAGTCTCCTGTCCCTTGCCAGGAACATATCCTCCAGGGCATGAACAGTGATCTGGCAGTTAGATATCAAGATAAGGTCAGAGAAGTGTCCATTAGGGTTAGCTCTTGGGGAAGATCATTGACACCTGAGCAAGGGCAGGCTTCTTTAGCAAGCAGTGGTGACAGAGGTCACATGTCTTAGAATGAGGAGCAAATATGAGATGAAATGGAAGGAATGCAGAAAAGTCCCTCAAAAAGCCTGGCTGGAAGGCAGGGCCAGTGATAGGCCCACAGCCAGAGGCAGCCTGCAAGGTGGAGTGGGGAATCCTTTATAAATCCTTTATAGGCTTCAGCCTGGATCCATGTCCTTATAACCTGACTTGAGCACTGGTCCCTTTTGCCACCTAAAACTGAGGCCACTGATCTCTTACCTGTTACCTTTTTAGGGGTTGGAATTGTGACCATAACGCCAACCTTGACAGTGGGACCCTGCTACCCACTGAGATAAGCACCTGCACCCAGCCTGCCACATGCCTGGATTTCTCAGTACTCTCTATGGATTACCTGTTACAGGGCTGTGTTCTGCGACAGCCCCACTACCAGTGGGCTATTTCATGCCTTCATTGTGTCTTGCCAACTGTATGTCTGGATTTTGACTGGAGGCTTTGACAACTGGAGTGATCTAACTGAATTCTAATGGTCAATTCTTGGCTCCTATTTCACCCAATAGCTGAGGAAGCAGGGCCCCATGTCCATGCTTCTACTTCCATTCCTCTGTAAACAACCTGCCATAATCTGCCAGTTCTTGATATTGTCAGTGATATTTTGAACCAAGCACGAGTGAAGTGAGTGCAGCCAACAGTGAGTGAATACCAGTGGGGGTACAGACCAGTGCAGTTATCTCGGACAATTATTCAACTGGAAACTTTGGACTGTATTCACCAATCTCTAGAAGGTCAGCTTCTCAACAGTACACAACAGCAAACAAGCAAATGAAGAATGCAAGGTTGCTTGAGAACTGGATACGTTAAGAATCTGAGATAGAGCCTAGTTATCAGACACCAACACAACCAATGTAAAGATAGGCCACGTGTCCGAGAAAACAACAGTTCCAGAGTTATCTGAATTAGATTAAAATGTGGGCAAAAGTCTGAGGAAGACTTTTGTGGGGAAGACAACTTAGAAGCACAACTAGCTGTGAACATACAGTGAAGGGAAGGAAAATGGACACATAAGTAAATGAAAACCCCAGGTCCCTAGACAATTTTGAGATACTGGAGATGGTCAGATGCAGCAAATTAGAGCTGGTTGCTAGGGCAGTGAATTCCCTCCGAGATGAAGACTGATCAAGTTCATTGTCTGGTCATGCACATTAATAGTGACAAACTTTCCGTAACTTACTTTTATAAAATCTCTCTCACAAAAGGCAGCTCTGGAGTGTTTACAATACAGCCTTCATGCTTGGAAGCTTGTGCTAGTGATACCAGAATGAAGCTTCTTTTGTAATGGATAAAGCTGAGCACTTTTATTTTGATGAAGTATAAACTATTAGGTATGGCGGAGTTTAGAAACAGGCTGGCTGCTTCCGTTCGATCCCATCATGTTTGAAAAACATCACATCATTTAGTTCTTGGGAAGTTCTGGGTGATCTGGTTCATTTTAAAAACAACTCTAGGGCCTCCCCGGTGGCGCAGCGGTTGAGCGCTGGGTTGCGAAGCTGCCCGCGGCCTCTGCGGCGCCGGTTCGATCCCCAGCTGCTCCCCGGCCACCGGAGGAGGGTCCCACATGACGGCGCAGACCTCCCCTGCCGCCCGCTGCTCCCCTCAGCAGTGTACTTCGGTCTTTCTGCCTGCTCTGCTCCCTGCTCTGGCCCTGGTGAATTCTCTCGCCCTCCCGTGCTTCTGACTGTACCCAGTGCATGTATAAACAAAACAAACAAACAAACAAACAAATAAATAAAACATGCCTCTATTAAAAAAATAAATAAATAAAAAATAAAAACAACTCTAATAAGTATTTTAGTGATAAATGGCATAACATAGAATGGCCAGCAAAATTAATTGGTTTTAAATATTTGAGTCTGAATATCAAAAACTGATTATTCTTTCCTGAAATAACCTCTTCCCAAAATCTCTATTTATCAAGTTAGCAAATTTGCCTTAACTTATTTCCAGCAATTCCATGTCTCAGAAGTATCATCCACTTGGTTATTTCCCAAGTTAGGAAAAAAAGCATTTTTTTCCAATTAAAACATGATCTAAAACACCACCTTTGGCTTCACGCCAGCTCTCCCATTTATTAAGTAGGCAAGTTTCCTAACCACCTCCTCGTTTATAAAAACGGGACTGATTTCCACTTCATAGGTATGTGGTAGGAATGACAAGGGGCAATGTTTGTGAAATACTTACTCTGGAGCCCAGCAGCACAGAACCTGATAGCAACACAGAACACTCCTCCATACAGGGGAGTGATAATTACTAACTTTTTCTAGAACATTCTAACATGGAGCTATACAGAGAAAAATGACCATACACAAAACCTTGGGGTAGTGTATGCACACCAGTGTGAGAACTTTAAACATGTGCCGCTGAAGACAGTCAGATATGGTCATGGGGAGGAAGTAGGAGATAAGTCTGGATACAAAGGAATGGGGTGGAGAGGAGAATACAAGAATGTGTGGGGGTGGAAAGCATGAATAGGATGCTTTTCAGGGATATTAGAGGCACATTCCCCAAATCTCTCTTCCACTTGTCCTTTACTCCTGGAGTAAAGGAGAAGTGCTCTTAAACAAGGACCTTCCTGGAAAAGCTAACACTTGAAGCTACAACAACCATTTGTGTATTAGTCTGAGTAAGCTCCAGGTTGTTTTCTGAGAGACTGATGGGTGACACTTGGAGGCTCTGTGCACCTGGGGACAAGGTGGAGAGAAAGTGAAAAGAACTGGAACTCTGAAGGCACAAGTTTAGAGTGACTCACCTATATGTGGGGTGCACATGATGTACCCATGCTGGTGAGGGGGACACATGACATGCCTCCAACACTGTTATGGGGCTAAATTCAGGATTCACCTAATTCAATGCTGCCCATGACTCCCACTCCTTATCCACAGAACCTGCCACTGCCAGTCTTAAGCTATGTGTGGGTTGCAGGGGGGAAGGGGAACAGAGTTTTTTATTTCCAGCCCTAAATCCATACAGAATCTCTCTCAAAGAAATAATAATAGCAATTAACATTTACTCATTCCTTTCATATACAAATTTATCGAGTTTTGGCTGGGAGGAAGGTAACAAAAAATTAACAATCAAACATATAGGGTGGCTGATGGCACTAGTGCTATGTAAAAGAATAAAGCCAGGGGAGGATAAGAAGGGGGTAGACAGGAGGAAGGGTAGCTGGCTCCTGGACACAAGAGGCCAGGGCTGACCTCCCTGAAAGGGGAGCACAGGGGGCAGAGGCATATGCTGGGGAGGGCAGGGGTTCAGCCTGGTGAGGGCCAGGAGAGTAGCGGGAGGAGAAGTCAGAGAGGCAGCAGGTCCATGGCCAAGACGGCGTGAGTGTCAGGTAAGGAGCTTGACATTTGCTTTGAATCAGAGAGAAAGCCGCAGGAGTTTTGCACCAAGGACTAACATGATATTGAAAAGAGATTGTAGAAGAGAAGGGCAGGTATGGAAAAATATAGATTGTACCAACAATCCAGGGGTCAGAAAGGACCAGGAGAGGAGATAGCAGAAATTGTTTAGATTTTAGATTTTCCTGAAGGAATTGTTAATAGGACTTGTTGACAGACTTGATGTGAGAATTAAGAGAAAGATGGAAGTTGAGGATGACACCTAGATCTTTGGCTAAGTGAACCAAAGCATGGAAGTGCTATTTTAACATAAGAAAGTTTCATCTCAACAGGTATGGATGTGTGAATATGAGGGAAAATGGAATACAGAGGGAGGTGGAGGAATTAGATTTAGGATATGTCAAATTTAAGAATCTAAGAGACATCTAAGTAACAATGTTAAGCACAGAAATGGTCTCAATGTCAAGCTAGAATTCCAGCTGAAGAGAGAATTCTGGGACTGAATAGGGTAGCCAGGGAATTTAAGGTTGTGAGACTGGATAAAAGCATTCAAGAAGTGCATGATAAACAGAGGTGGTCTCTCACGATGTCAATGAATTATCATTAAATAAATAGGCTTTTTAGGCAATCCAGCCAGGAAAACTTACAGAAAAATTGTTAACTTTATCCAGAGCATACTTCATAAAAGGAATACTGAAGTCCCTATTATTTTTACCTATAACACATACCAGTCCACATTACTATTTTCTTAAGTTTTAAAAGAACAAAACAAAACAAAAAAACAATTCCACTCTCCCCTTGTTGAACCAAGTGTTCCCCTACCTCTGAAAGCATTTGGGTGAAGATCAGAAAAAGACTCAGACAAAACATGGCCCCTGGAAACAGCATCTTGTCATGTTTATACCAGGAAGTCCATCCTTTGAAGTATCTTCCCCAGCTTTCTTAGATAAGATGTTTTTCTACCCAAAACAATAAACCACTCCTCAGATATCTGCTACTGGAAGAGAGTGAAACAAACTTCAACTACCTGCATAGGTTGGGTTATTTTTGCTTTCATGTTAGTTTGTTTTCAACTCTGCTTCTTACCTGGATCCACATCAGAAGAACAAGGAAAAGAAAAGGATTCCACTGAGCTAAAAGCCCCACTGTTGGCATCCTGGCTGGGTCTTTGCAGCACATAATCTCTTATGTCATAAGCTGATGGCAGGTCCAAAGTACCACTCTCTTCTGGCTGGCTGCCTGGAGTGGCTTCCTGGGCAGCCATAGTCCTGCCATGGAAAACAAATACTCTCAGCACAGGAACCATGAACAATCAGGATCGTAAGCTGTAAGTCCGATAAGGGTAAAAAACTGTGCAGTACTAGAATTCCAGGGCTACAAGAATGTTTAATGCGAAGGGAGACCATTCATGATCTATTAAATGGGAAAACATTTTTTAAACTGCAGGTAGGATTTGATCCAGACTTTATAAAAGAAAATACCATGTGCAGGACATGTGAGTATGAAAAATACAGACATACAGGTAGAAAAAACAAGTCTAGAAGAGTATACCCAAATTAATTTCAGTGATTAATTAATTAAGGGGTTTAATTTCTGGGTAGTGAGATGATATGTAATTTGCATTTTCTTCTGTGGTCTACTCAAACATGCATTCAGTCAGCTACTTAGCAAGCCAGACAAAGGTGAATGTGATAGAGCCTTCCTTTAAGATGCTCAGTTTGGGGCCTTCCTGGTGGCGCAAGGGGTTAAGATGCAACCTATGGAGCTATCCACAGACACTGCAGGGTGAGTTTGATCCCCATGCAGGGAGCTACCCACATGGTGTAGCAGACCTCTCCTGGCTCACCCACTGCTCCCCTCAGCAGTGTTATTTCAGTCAATCCACCTGTTCTGTTCCCCACTCTGTCTCTAGTGAATCCTCTCACTATCCCCCACACCTCTGGCCTGTACCCTGGTTCTTGTGTGTATAAATAGATAAATCTTTAAAAAAAAAGATGCTCAGTTTGGGGTGATCTAAGCATAGAGATATACCATGTCAACAAAGAACCCAGAAAAGGCAGTAGGCTTTCTGGAAGTGGTTATCCCCTGCATGGGGCAGACTAGTCCATGGTTGGGGGAGAGCATGAACACCAGAAGAAAAGCAAACCAGAGCAGCATGGGGTATCAGGAATTTATATTGAGAGTCAAGGTACAGTAACACACTGAGTTACTAAAGAGGCCAAACACTGTGGTCTTAGCCAAATGGCCATGGGGCGCTCTCCCCTTCCTATACTCACTCTAGGACAGCAAGGCTTGGCAGTTGTCAGAAACCTGGATATACAAATTCTCTAGCTGAGCTCTAGAGACTACAAGATGGCATACCAGGATCAGCATTTGAACATTTATTAAGAAATGGGTTTTCCCTAGATCTCTTGGGTCCATGTCAATCTGTGAGTGTCAATCTCACTAGAGGGCTCTACACTGCACCCAGCCCTGCCAACCTCTCTACAAAATAACTATAGACCTAGGAAGGTCCTGCCCCACTGCTAATCTTGGCCTCGTAAGCTGCAGACATCAAGAAATCTTATCATAGCCAGCACCACGTGTCCTGAGTGCCATGGGCCACCATGCACCAGGCAAAGGAGTTACACGTTTAGATCTGCGAATGTGGCAGCTGGGTAGCATGGCCTAAGTGCGGGTGGCAAGCAAACTAAGAAATAACAGAAATTCATTCGCCTGCAGTGGTTCAGGTGAGAGAGGAAGAGCAGATGAAGGCAGGGAGCAGATTAAGGGCCTATTTAGGAACAAAAATGAGAGTGGAACTCAATAACTGAACAAATAAAGGTATTAAAGAGGAACTGAGAGTCAATAAGGAGTAGCAGCTTTGGTGATGGGTTGTATTGTCAACTGAGATAGAGAAGACAGGAGAAGAAGGAATAGGTTTGGGAGGAGGCAATATTCCAAATTATGGAACTATGCAACCATTAAAGTGGCCACCAGAAACTGAAAGATCTCAAAGAAATGTGTTTGAATGAAAGAGGCAATTTCAGAATAACATAATCAGTATAAAGTGCTTGCTGAATGGCAGGCATTAATCTAAAACCTTCATTTGCAACAGCCCCGTGAAGCAGGTAATCCTATTATTGCCCCATTTACAGTCACACTCAGGTCCAGATGCAGAAAAAAGTAGAGTAGCCTGCCCAAGCAAAGCCGCCTAGAAAGTAGCAAGCTAGGTATACCTGGGTCTGCACAGCCCCCTGGCTGCAGGCCAGGCTACCACCCAACAGGCAAAGATAGGAGGTGTGGAAAAACCATTCAACCCACAGGCCTGGCCAAATCCTTCTTGTTTGAGAACAAGCGGTCACATGCCGGTGTGGACATCTGCTCAGGCAGAGAGTGAGCCAAGACATCAGCTGAGAGGAGAGGAGTGATCAAGGTTCCCTAAAGAAACAAGAACATCCTGTCTTTTCACAGGGCTGCATTAGCCAACCAGGCCTGAAGTTTCAGCAACACCTCTACTGCAGGCATTTGCAGCTCCTCCTCCACCTCCCCCCACCCCCTTCATGTTACCAAACACTGTTCTGGAGGTTTCTGGAAGGGAACAAACAGGTCAATGAATGTCATGGGGATATCCTGCCTGCCAGCAAAGGTGCTTTGAAATCATCTATCAACCGGGGTTATTGGAGATCTGAAATGAAAGGAATCCTTTCTGAAGCACATTGATGTGAGATCTCCTTTTTTAGAATCATCTGTATTAAATGTCAAATACATTCCAAACTGGGCATTCAACCAAAAGAGAGCAAGAGAGAAAGAAATATGCCTAGTGAAAGGCAATTTTTTTAAATTTTAACTTAAGTGTGCATCAAAACACATTATTCTGGATTCAGCAAATTTACAGAGGAGAAAACAAGTGATAGGGAGAGTTGAGGCCCTTTGTATTTGCCTGAAATCATCCAGGCTGGCAAACAGAATACAATGATTATCCTTTACCCCAAAACTTTTGGCTCAACTTCGTTCTCCACAAGAATCTATTTCCTCTCTTAAAAGTGTTTTAATTACATAATCCAAATATTCTTTTTTTCTTTTTAGATTTATTGATTTATTTATTTATACAAGCACTGGGTACAGTCAGAAGAGCGGGAGAGCGAGAGAATTCACCAGAGCCAGAGCGAGGAACAGAACAGGCAGAGTAACGAAATACACTGCTGAGGGGAGCAGCGGGTGGTAGGAGAGGTCTGTGTGTCATGTGGGACCCTCTCCCGGAGGCTGGGATTGAAACGGCGCCTCAGAGGCTGCGGGCAGCTTTGCAGCCCAGCACTCAACCGCTGTGCCACCAGCGAGGCCCCCAAATATTCTCTTTTTTTTTTTAAGATTTATTTATTTATTTACTTATAGAAGAACCAGGGTACAGGCCAGATTCACGGGAGGGTGAGAGGATTCACCAGAGACAGAGTGGGGAACAGAACAGGCAGGCTGACGAAATACACTGCTGAGGGGAGCAGTGGGCGCGGCTGGAGAGGTCTGTGCGCCATGTGGGACCCTTGCCAGCGGCCGGGGATCAAAACAGCGCTGCAGAGGCTGCAGGCAGCTTCGTAGCCCAGCGCTCAACCGCTGCACCACCGGGGTGGTGCATAATTTATTTATTTATCCATAATCCAAATACTCTTTTTCAATACCACAGAGTATAAAATGCTCTCGGATAAGAGGCACCAGAAGTCTCTCACTACATAAAAACCTATTTATTGAGAAGAGGCATTTATTCTATTACTCTACGGTTTCTTACAGATCCAAAATATAAGTCAATCTGGGTCCATGTATAAGAAGTTTAATTTCATTTACGCTTTTCAGCTGAGGTCTTCTAATATTTTACATGAAAATTTCCAAACAAATTAAAGGGGGGCAGAATTATCCAACGATCATCCATTAAGTGACTGCCTACAGTTCGTATTTATATTTCATCACATTTTTTTTATTACAAAACTATCCATCTATCTGACTTTATTCATCCATTCACCTTATTTTTTTACACATATTTTATGATGGAAATTTCTGAGCTAGGGTGTGATATGATTGATTTGCATTTTTAAATGCTAACTGTGTTAGCTGAGTGAATTACCAATAGGAGTTGGGTCAACATGAAGCAGGAAACACAGCTGGAAACTGCAAAAAAGTCCACAGATGTATAGGGTCACTAGAGTTTGAAAGACAAAGGTTTGCATCCCTGCTGTCACTTCTTAGCTGTGTCAACTTGGGCCAGCCACTTAGTCTTAGTTTCCTCATGTATAAAAACGACCTACTGAGTATACTTACCTCATACAGTCACTGTAAGAATTATATGAAATTAATGCATGTAAAATACTCAGCACAATATCTGTGCTTGATAATCACTAGCTCCAATGCACAAAACAGTAATAATTAAAAAACATATCACAGGCTCCTCTCTTCCCAGCCTACCTCCAGTCCACTGTCCCTCTCTTTTCCATTTAGTAGCCAACTTGCTCCTTTCATCCCATCTATTCCACAGTCTTGTTAACATCCTAAACTTCCCCTCCCTGCCTATTTGGACTATTCATCACAACCCTCTGGCAAAACCCAAACCTAGATGTACTCAACTGTTTACCCTCTCTCTCTCTCTCTCTCTCCATATGCCGGACATTAGAGTCACTATACAAGGCAAACAGACTTGGGCTTTTGCGTCAAACCGAAATGGGCTACCCAGTCAAATGAATCCTGGGATGTTTATCAGATAACCCCTTCGCCCCTCTCCTTGACTGTCATGTTTTCATGAACATAGATGTCTTTCGAGTCATTAAAATTTTTAGTTTCTTTTGACTTTTTTTGTGGTTTTCAATGTACATGGCTTATATATTTTTCATTAAATGTATTACTAAGTATTTTATTGTTTTTAAGCTATATTCATGAAATGACTTAGTATTTGAACATGGCAATTTTGCCCAAATTGATCCACAGATCAATGCAATTCTTATAATAAAAACTCAGTTGGCTTTTAAAAAAAAAAAAGGTATATAACAAAGCTGTTTCAAAAATTCATATGGAATTGAAAGGAACCCAGAATAGCCAAAACAATCTTGAAAAAGAACAAAGAGGACTTTCCAAGTTCAAAACTTCCTACAAACCACAATAATCTGGGCCTCCCTGGTGGCACATGGGGTTAATACGCAACCTATGAAGCTATCCGCAGCCACTGAAGCACGAGTTCGATCCCAGGCCAGGGAGCTACCCACATGGTGCAGCAGACCTCTCCTGACTCGCCCGCTGCTCCCCTCAGCAGTGTATTTCAGTCATTCTGCCAGTTCTGTTCCCCACTCTGTCTCTGGTGAATCCTCTCACCCCCCCCCCCCCCCGACACACACACACACACCTCTGGCCAGTTCTTGTATGCATAAATAAAAAAACACAATAATCAAATCTAGTACTGGCACAAGGGTAGACATGTAGATAGATCAGTATGGTAGAATTGAGAGTCTAGAACATTTTGATGAATTGATCAGGGTGTGAAGACCATTCTATGGGGAGCAGATATTCTTCAACACCTATGAAATGAATATACATATAAAACAGGTGAAATGGTGCACCACTATGGGAAAGTTGGCAGCTCCTCAAAAGGTAAAACAGAGTTACTTTGACCTGGCAATTCCATAGCTAGGTTTATGATCAAGAGAAATAAAACGCATTATGTCCACAAAAGCTTTACACAAATGCTCTTATCAGCTTAATTCACAACAGACAAAAAAAGTGAAAGGAAATAATCCAAATATCCATCAGCTGATGAAAGAATGAATAAAATGTGATATATGCATACCTGGAATATTTTTCAGCAAAAAAGGAATGAAGTTCTGATACTGTTAGGGGGAAATGATGTCCTGAGATAATCCCATACAGGCTTTGTGGACCCCACCCCCACTCCAGACTAAAGCCATCAAGACTCTGGGAAAGACAAATCCCATCACCACCAAGGGAGGGTGGCTGGGACCTGAGGGTGGAGTTGGGCAGCCAGGTTGGATATAAAAAACCAAACATGTGGGCCTTGGGCTCTCTCTCTCTGGCTCGCGATCGCTCGCCTCCTGGATTCGCCGCTCCTGGCTGGCAGCGAACTCTGAGAGCGCCATTTTGGGATTCCTGATCTGCGGATCGGGTAGGACTCATTTAAAACTTTGTCTCCCACTTTTCTCCCAGAGCTGTACATTTCCTCATTTCCCCTTCCCTTGTAAATAAACCTTTTATTAACTTTTCACGTGTTCCTGCAGTAGAGCATTGATAAGTCCTTTTAAGCGCGCGGGTGAGGACCCACAGTCAGGCACCCCGTTTTGAATCGGGGTTGCTCTACAACAATACCAGCTACAACAAAGTCAAACTTGGAAAACATTATCCTCAAGAAAGAAGGCAGTGTTAAAAAAAATGAAGCAACAGGCCCCAAATGGAGTCACTTATTCATCATCAAACTGAGACTTGGTTTCAGCTATCCCAAAAATGGAACATTAAACCAATCAATCAAAACTTATCTGACAAGCACTAGTTAAGTAATCTGCCTGACATACTCCTGACATTTCCTAAAGGAAAGAAACTCTACAATAACCAAGGACATTTTGCTTAGTGAAACTTCCTGTTCCACTCCCTTCTGCCTATAAATATTCATGTTGTATCAGTCCCCCTATCTCCTTTCTATCTGCAGGACTGGATACTGTTCAATTCCAATCAATTTTTCCTCAAACTCTTTAAAAAATTAATATACCCCAGTTTATCTTCTAACACTAGATAGAAAGACAACATATGCTATGATTCCATTTATATCAATGTCCAAATTAATAAATCTATAGAGATAAAATACAGACTGGCCCAGGACTGCAAGATCTTGGAGAACGGTGATTGCTAATGGATACAGGGATTTTCTTTGAGGCGATGAAAATGTTCTAAAATTAGGTTGTGGTAATGGACACACAGTCCGGATAATATATGAAAGACCGCTGAAATTTACACTTTAAATGGGCAAAATTTGTGAATTAAGTCACAAGGAAGTTTTTTAAAAAGTGTTAACAGCAAGTGAAGGCGTTGTCTCTCTGTCCCACCAGATAAGCTCTCCTATTAACTTTATTTACCCTCCAGGCTTAATAAGGGAAACCAAGAAAAGGGCCTAAGCTCAGCCAGACACACTGCAAGCAAATCCTGGGTATCTCCCAAAGAGGAGGCGACACAGACCAGAGGCCCCGTGATAGAGTGGAGGAGGGGCAGAGGGCGGGGAAAATGCGAGTCTGGCAGCGAAAGCCGCCAAAACTTCCTAATTGTGAGAGAATGGTTTGCTGCTGAGAACCCTCAGCTATTCCCAATCCCCAAACTCTCCTAACTCAATAGACAACTGACCAAGAAAAGTAACCTGGTCCCAATTGCACTCACCGCCCCACAACAGGAAAGTCCTGGAATCCGGAAGTAGGGGCTCCATATTTGTTATGGGAAAGTGAGGCTAGGAGGAAGTCTCAGAAACCATCTTTGTGGTGGTCAAACAAGGCCACTGGAAGGCAACAGTAGCCATCTTGACTAAGGGCATTTTCCCCAGCCCTTGACGTTTTCAGCATAAGGCTAATTTGAGCAATTTTTAGGACAGGGTTATTGAAAGTGAGCTTGGTGAACACAAAGAGAACAGGAAAATATATTTTTCTTTTAATGTCTACACAATCTGGCACAAACAGTACTTAAAAAGTGGCGAGAGGGTGGCGCAGGCTGTTGAACATAGCTCTGTGAAGCTGTCCCCAGCCTCTGCAGCGGGTTCAATCCCCGCCAGCCAGGGAGATACCCACATAGCGCGGCAGACCTCTCCTGTCTGCCCGATGCTCCCCTCAGCAGTGTATTTCAGTCAGTCTGCCTGTTCTGTTCCCCACTCTGTCCCTGGCGAATCCTCTCACCCTCCACCCAGGTTCTTGTATGCATGAATAAATAAATCTTAAAAAAAAAAAAAAAAAAAGTGGTGAGAAATTAGGAAAGACTATGAAAATATTTTAATATATCTCATACATGTGGATGTTACAATCACCGAAACTGCCGGACCATCGAGGGTATTTTTCCATTTTGCCATCTTGGTGAAAGTCCTGGGCAATCAGTCTCCTGTGGGTTTCCAGGAGTCCTCCCCTGATGGCGCAGCGGTTGAGAGCTGGGCTGCGAAGCTGCCCGCAGCCTTTGCAGTGCCGGTTCGTTCCCCAGCTGCCAGCAAGGGTCCCACAAAAAAAAAAAAAAAAAAATTGTAGACATCCTGTGGGTTTCTACATTGGGGTAGGACCCCCATAAATTTGAAGTCCTGAGTAGGATAAGGTAAAAGTATCAGGCTTTTCTGCCCTCCTGCCATTAGGATAGATGACGGAACCCTGAGGTCCTGAATGCATGCCTGATGGCGGGCACCTGGAATAGGGTGTGGGCATAGGTAGATGGGATTCACCTGGGCTAAGACTGGGCTTTTAAGGGCGGTGTCACAGGGACGCCAGCAGAAGCCCAGAGAGGAAGAAAAGAAGCAGAGAGAACACCAGAGACACCAGATAGAGTGAAGATTTGCCCAGCCTCCCAGCCCCCCTGCCTGCCATGTTTCAAGACTCTTCCTTTACCCAGCCTGCTGGATCAGAAAACCTGCTCTGTGGTCTTCCTGCCTCTACATCCTGCAACTGAGATGAATATTTTAAATAGCACTGTAAGGGGCAGGATAGGACACAGTGCAGGTTTTCTGATCCAGCAGACTGGGTAAAGGATGAGAGAGTCCCGGAGACCTTTGCGGGCTTTCAGGCTTTTATTGGGGTTCACCAGGCATATGGCAGGCAGGGGTGCTGGGGGGCCGGGAGGCTGGCAGTCCTCCCAGCCCCCAGCAAATCCTCACTCTATCTGGGCTCTCTGGCGTTCTCTCTGCTTCTCTGCTCTTCCATTCATTCTGCTGCTTCTTGGCTTCTGCTGGCGTCCCCGTGACGCCAACCTTAAAGCCCAGTCTCAGCCCAGGTGAATCCCATCTACCTATGCCCACACCCTACTCCAGGTGCCCACCATCAGGCATGCATTTGGGACCGCAAGGATCCATCATCTATCCTGATGGCGGGAGTTCAGAAAAGCCTGACATTTTTCCTTACCCTACAAGCACTAACTGAAGTTTGAACAACTACATGTCAGGTACGGTGAACCCCCCACAGTGAGAAATGCAGTGACCTTATGAAGGTAAATTTAGAGATATAATTAGAAGTAAAACTTGTGAGAGAAGATTAGAGTGAGGCCGGTGATGTGGGGATGAGAGAATTCACCAGAGACACTGTGGTGAACAGAAAAGAAGGGGGTTTATTGAAATACACTGCCAAGAAAAATAGGGGAGACAGGGGAAAGGTCTGCGTGTGAAGAAGGATTTGGAGCTCCTGTTTATAACTAGTTTTCACGGGCTTTTCATGACTAGGGAGTCAGTTTGGGCCAGTTAGTGCTGAGATCTCTGGTCTTGGGTGTTGACCTTTGACACAGAATATGTCCTGGCCCTGCTTCTCTATTCAAGGTCAAAGTGATGGGTTTTAATGCCTGGTTCCTCTAGCAACCTTATCAATTCCCTTTATCTATTGGAAATTCCCAAACCTTCCTGCTGGGTAAGAGGTGGGGGCTTAGATTTTAACCTCATTAAATGATACCCTGACAAAACTCACTTTCCATCACATTCAGACAAACATAACACAGTAATTATAAATTTCATTTTCTCTCCTAACTTTTTGCATTGGTAATCAAGGTGTCTAATTTTGATTTTTACCTTTTTTATGTAATATATATCATAAAAATATTCTTCCAAAGTAACATGAGAGATTATGATTATAGAAGGCCTGGATTATATTATTTTCCTGTTCCAGAAAATGATAAAACAAAACAAAATGTTTAAAATATATTTATTTTACATGATTGTTCATTTTTGTATGTTGTTAGGTGTAATCCCCATAAAATTCTCACCACCAGCTCACCCAGGAACCTTCACTGTTGTCTCTTGTGCTCTTCCCCCCCATTTTGACCCCTTTCCCTCCCTTGCTATATGTCCCTGATTTACAGTTTGCTAGCTAGCTTTGTCTGGAAAATGATAAGTAAATATAATTGAATGAAATAATCTGGATTATTATGTTTATTATCATTCAAAATGATAAAAGATATAGCAAAAAAAAAAAAATCCCAGATCATGCATTGCATTGCTAGTTTTCATGTCTCTTTTGTCTACTTTAATCCAAGTTTCTTAGTCTTTCTTTGTATTTCTTGGTGCTGACAATTTTGAAAAGTACAAGTCAATTACTTTGTATTGTAGAATGTCCCTCAGTTTGAATTTGTCTCTTTCCATCTGGTTCTCAATATCATTGAACATTGTTGATCACTGGATCATTGTTGATCAAAACCCCTTGCACCACCAGGGAGGCCCTAAAGCCATTTTTTAATGGTGAAAAATTTTTATTTGAAATTTGCTAGTTTAGATGGTCCCAATTTTGTTGACAACATCTAAACCATCATAGTAAGGAGTCAGTTGAACATATGCCTTCTTCTATCGGGTCTGATTAGAGGGTTGACCTTGGCCATGTCAATGTCATAGACCTTCACAGACTATTTGATCTGGTGCTTGTTGCCTTGACATCTACAATGAACGTAAGTGTGTTGTCATCTATCCTCATTGTGGACTCAGTGGTCAGGGGGAACTTGATGATGTTATAGTGATCAAGCTTATTTCTCCTGGGGGGTGCTCTTGTAGTCCAGAGCCCAGCCCTATAACTCATACATAAGTATAAATCTTTTCCACGATCTCCCTCATCCTTCACTCACCACCCTAGTCAATCCTTATACTCTCTAAGAAGTCTCAAAAACATGACTTCTTTCTCACCTTTTTCAGTGAAACAAACCTTGGAGACTTTTGCCATTGTCACCCTTTTGCTTTAAAAACAAGTTTATCTGGTATAAACTGGTTTTTATATATTCACTTTTGGCATTTTCAAGTTAAGGCTTATCTTTTAGATATGCTATCTGGAGCAGATATCTGAAGTCTGGAATGACTTTCTTTGCTCTATAGTATGCCCCTAACCATCTTTCTTCCCACTTTCAGTTGGTCAGAGCAGATGAAATGGAAACAAATTGGTCATCATCAAAACTAAATAGTCAATAATTTGGACTGAAAGTTAGGTCTTCCCAAGATGTTTAGAATAAACCTCCAAGGTGTTTGGAAAATGACCCCCTAAAATGTTGAGAACAGGCCTTCCTAAGATGTGTCACTTTGGAAAGTGGATTATTTTGAGCTGAGGCCAAAGACCTGCAGTCTCGCAGAAATTTTTATCATTCCCCTAATTATTTAGAAGAATGAAAACTGGGTTATTACCCAGAATTAGAGTTTTACCAGGAATAAACTTTCTCTCAGAGAAACCTACCTATGTGGGAGGCAACCATCTTAATTACAGAGCTTCTAGTCTTGGTCATATGAGTTACACTCTTCTCATCAGGAGACCCTCCCCCACACTTGAAGCCTCAGACTCCTATCCTATTCCTTAGCTTAGGAAATATAATCCCTATTTTGTTTCATGGCCTTTGGAATCCACATCTGTGTAAACTCCTCAATGAATTTAATTAAATTTGTTCTGTTCTTCCATTTGCCTGATGTTAATTTGATTTCTCTACCAACTTGAGATGAAGGGTAGGTCCTCTCTGACAGATTTAAATCTGCAGAGACTGCAAAATAGTTTATTGCATTCTAAAAGTAAAGTATAAATTATTTTGCATCCATTGTTGTTTTGCCATTGATTTTATAATGGGCTGTAAAAACCGAGTTTATGTCACAATCTTATGAAACTCCTATAGTTCGTGGTTGATTTTTCTGCCATCAGCTAAGTCAGCTACTTCAGCCAAATCTATTTTAACAGAAAAAAAGTCACTGTAGGTGAAGTACCCAAATATCTCTTTCAAAACATGGTGGTGGTGTTTGCAGTTACCTTATCTCTTTTTGTCATTGTGAACTTTGATCGGATTTCTTTTCCATCCAGGGGGTTGTCTTTAAGAAAGAAAACAGGAACTATTATAAAAGTTCAAGGGATAAGTAGTTTGATGTGTCTCAGACTTTTTATTGCTTTTCGTTCATGCAATATTCTAAAGCCTTGACTAAACAACAAATTGATAACCAAAAGTGTTAGACTGTAGTTTCCCTGAATAGACTGGAAAATCCATGAAGGTAGAGGTATCAGTTTTTCCCCCAATGAATACCCAGCAGTTGGACAGTGTCTCACTCCGTAACTTCTTGTGTATTTTCCCCATGTTTGTATAGTTCATTAACCTGCTCTTTTCTCCTACTAACTGCTCTGATATTAATTTGCTCAACCAGTCCAAGAAGAACCCTGAGGGACAGGGGAAAATATCCTCTCCTCGCTGACATTGGCACTTGAGCCTATGAAGAACTAACAAATCGCATGCCATTTCATGATGCTAAGGATAGACATGCCTGACCTATCACCCACAGTCACTCTGGCCTGTCTACACTCAATGATGGAGCAATAAGTAGCATGAATGTAGAGTCAGGAGACTGAACTTCAATCTTAGTTCTCTTACCAAACAGTTATATGATTGTTGTCATTTAATCTTTGCGAGTCTTAACTTACTCATCTCAAAAGGGAATAATAAATGCCTTCTATGACTGTATGAAACACATACAACTGCTTGATGGAATAATAGATGAACTGATGGCTGGCAACTCAAAACTCACTCTCCATCCAAATAAGTGGTTTGAAAAATCCAGACACTATTAACATGCAACCAGGGACCCCCAAACTTGCACACTTTAAAGGGGTCCAGCCATCCTTGCACACAAAGGCAAAGCAGATTTTTTTTTTAAGATTTATTTATTCATACAAGAACTGGTGTGCAGGCCAGAGGTATGAGGGGGTAAGAGGACTCACCAGACACAGTGGGGAGCAGAACAGGCAGATTGACCTAAACAACTACTGAAGGGAGCAGTGGGCGAGGCAGGAGAGGTCTGCTGCACCATGTGGGTTACCTCCCTGGCTAGCCAGGACAGCACTGTCTTTAACCCCTGCTCCAACAGGGAGGCCCCAAAGTAGATTCTTATTGTGAAAGATCTTTAATAAATCAGTGTGCCTAGAGAAGGAAAAGAAGAGAAACTATTCCTAATAATAGTTTCCCAATAAAACTTCCAAAATTACTCATCTTCTTGTGGGCAAATAGGGTTGCCCACTGAGGGGCTGCTGAAACCCTAATGCTTGCCATAAGTCCAGGGCACCTTCTGGCAGGGAGCCACAAGAAGGGGACAAGGCAGATCTTAGAGATCTGGGACAAAAGGAGAGAGTCAGAATTCAAAATTTACCAAATAATCCACCATGAAGTCAGAATGATGGCTGCTGTCGCATTGGCTAAGGGCCAGGAGACAAGCTTCCCACATGTCTCAGCGCTCCTCCATGTGTCTCCTTCCATTCTCCTTCTCAGCAATACCAGGCTATGAGTTGGGCTGCAGAAGTACGGAGCACTGGTCTATGTGACTGCAGTTGTGTATCAAGTATGACTGCTTGACTCTATCCTCCTGCTCAGAAAGGCCAGTTATAGCACCCTGGGACTCAATCCAAGGTAACTACCTGCATGTAGGTGGGGGTGGGGAAAATAGCACCCTTTTTCTGTGCTGTGATGCCCCTTCCCCTTTTATGGAGTTATCTCTGTAACAACAGGATGAAAGTATTACAGATCAGCAGAAAGTAAATACAAATGAAGAGACTTCAGCTGAAGAAACTGATGATGCTTCTGAATATTAATGGAAAAATGTGATTTTTACACATTTATTAGAATGTGATACCCCAAGTCTTAGGGAAACTGCTGCAAAGTTCAGGAATCAGCAGATGCAATATGGTCATGAGGATTTTCAAATGCTCATGTTCAACTTACCTCCAAGAATTATTTAAAAAGGTGAAGGAGTATTTTACTTGGACACTTAAGAGCTTACATAATAGAGTATTTCCATTTAGTATGGCTGCATAAAAAATTATACCAACACTTAGAGGCTTAAAACATTAATTATGATCTATTATCTATTTTGGTTTCTGTGGGTCAGTTACTTGGCAGTAAATAGCTTGAATAGATGGTTCTGGCCCACTGTCTCTCATGAAGATACAGGCTGATGTCAGCTGAGACTGTAATCCTCTGAGGGCATGTAAGGGTGGAAGACTCCACGTTCTAGATGGCTCACCCATGACTTGCAAGTTTGTGTTGGCTCTGGGAGGGAGGCTTGTGGGAGGCCTCTGTTCCTCTCCCTGTTGTTCTCTCCTCGGGGCTATTTGAAGTGTCCTCATGGCAAGGTGATTGGATTCCCCAGAGCAGAGGTGGCAAGCTTTTTCTGCAGAGACAGACTGTAAATATTTTAAACCTTCTGGGTCACCTTCAGTTTCTGTCACACATTCTTCATCTTTTTTAAAATCATGTTTTAAAATAATAAAAATCAAAAAATTTTAAAAACCTTAGCTCACAGTTTGCACAAAAACAGTCTGCGGGTGGATTTTGCCCATGAACCCTAATTTGCCAGTCCCTGTCTACAAATTCATCCACTGTCCCTTCTTTTATATTCTTTTTTTTTTTTAAAAAAAAGATTTATTTATTTATGCATACAAGAGCTGGGGTGCAAACCAGAGATGGGGGTGGGGGAGGTGAGAGACAGAGTGGGGAGCAGAACAGGCAGATCTACTGAAATACACTGCTGAGGGGAGTAGCGGGTGAGACTGGAGAGGTCTGCTGCGCCATGTGGGTCACCTCCCTGGCCAGGGATCAAACTTGTGCTGCAGTGGCCGTGGATAGCTTCAATAGTGCTGCTTCTTAACCCCTTGCACCACCAGAGAGCCCCTTCCCCCTCCTTTGTATTCTGTTGGTCCCCGGGTGCTTGATTCACTGGGAGGTGACTACTCAAGGGCATGGAGACAAAGCCAAAGGCAGGGGTCACCCCAGACTATGGCCCCTGGAGGCTGACTGCCACACAGTGTCTTTAAAAATAATAGTGTCTGGTTAACATATTAGACCATACAGAGATGTCTTTATCATGAAATATAAAATAATCTGCTACTAGTTTTTGATGTTGATGGGTTGCAGGACTGGCTGCCCCAAGATGTGCCACTTTGACATGCAGATTATTTTGATTTGAAATCAGTCCAGGTCTGAGAGACCCAAGATGAGTTCATGACTTTCCTCTCTCCTGCCTATAAAATTTAGAGAGAAGACCTGTTCCAGGAAAACAGCTATCATCCTAGATATCTATAACACATTAGGAGCTAGGTATGGAAAACAAGGAGGAACCTAAATTTGTTCATTAAAGTTTCTCCTCGTCTTCTGCTACGTTCTAAGGCAGTGGCCTTTTTACAGGGCAGCCCTGATACAATGCATGGAATTATCTCAGGACATCTTTCCCCCTAACAGCATGACTGCACATTGAAAGCTTGTGGTCCACAAGCAGTGGCTAGCACTAGAAAGTACAGTTGGGTACAACTGGGTGAAGAGTGAACATTATCATTTCTTCAGTTTAAAAACCTCTAAATTATTTAAGTCTTGAAAAAAAAATAAGCACTAGTACCTTGGTAATTTGTAACAATTAGAGAATGCTAATGATAGCTAAGTTTGGTAGAATGCTCTAGACTGTGGTAAGAACACACTGACATAGATTTCTTCCCTTGATCTTCATAACAGGGCAATGAGTAAGATATTATGTTTATGCCCATTTTACAAATGAGGAAACTGAAGCACAAAAATGTATCTCCTAATGGCTGGCTAACATGATGTTACAACGTATATACTGCAAAGAATGCAGTTATCCTTAACTGAATCACGCTTGGTTTTCTCAGTTTTAGAAAATAATTTAAAAGTAAATTTGAATGTAAAGAAACTGACTGGGGCATTCATGAATTAGTTAAAAAAAATTAAAATGGAGCAGACATAGCTCTGTATTGGGCATCTGTGACTCAAATCATTTGCGTGTTTTAGAAACAACCCTGGTGTGTGCTATAAACCCTCGTGTGTGCTATAAACCCTCATACCAGAGTGCCTTCTTTGAAGGTTAGGAGAAGGAAAATCACTTAACAAAAGCCTAAATGAAGAGAAATGTGTAATTACAAAGCTCAAATTCTCCAAACAGATGTAGAAAATAAAAATGTGAAGATATCCCTTTCATTGGGCTTATTATCTTAAATTGCCCCCATCTTTGTTGTGGATGGACAGACAGACTCGTGAGAAAGGCAGAGTGCTCACCTGTCTGCAGAGACACTGTAGGAATCAGCAGCCTCACATCTCTGGGTTACCTGCTGTTCCTGTTCTATAAAAAGGAGGCAATAAAACCCATCTCCTCCAAGTACCTGCAGGCAAGGCGTAAAACTTACTCTCCCTCTGCTTTTGAAGTGACTGTGAAGCTCACTCCTTTATCTCTGAAAGAGACAAGTCCTTATCTATTGTTCACCAAAAAAACATGGAATTATAAACAACTCTGACATTACTAGTAAGTCCTTGGAAGGGACTGAAATCAATGGACCTCCCAGGAAGAAAATGAGCCAGATGTTTCTGGAGTTCCAAGGGGCAGAGCCAACCCTTTATTTTATTTTATTTTATTTAAAGATTTATTTATTTATTTATACAAGAACTGGGGTATAGGCCAGATGCGCGGGAGAGTGAGAGGATTCACCAGAGACAGAGCGGGGAACAGAACAGGCAGACTGACGAAATACACTGCTGAGGGGAGCAGTTGGCGAGACAGGAGAGGTCTGCTGCGCCACGTGGGACCCACGCCAGCCAGCAGGATCCAACTGGCGCTACAGAGTCTGTAGACAGCTTCACAGCGCTGCACTCAACTGCCTGCACCACCAGGGGAGGCCCGCAGAGCCAACCTTTTAGCAGGGTGAAGTAAGAGGCTAGCTATTAGGTCGCTCAAACAGTACAATCTAGAATTTCCTGCCCCCAAATATCTTTTGGCATACCATGTATTTCAAATTCCCCTATTAGCAATGCACCCCTTTGAATGTATAGTCTTTTACAATGAAAACACCTTCACATTGGCTCTCACATGGGCAATGAGTTGAGTGAGTGGGAAAAGTGCCCCAAAGGTCTCCCAGCTCAGGAGAGAGAGGCTGCCCAGGAGAGAGATACATACTATTTTGCTATGGACCAACCCCAGGATTCTAAGGACTCCAGGGCTTCCAGGTAAGTATGTCTCACATAATGTCTGACAATCTACTTTCCATCTGCAAGGAAATGTCAAGTGTGGGCTGGGTACCCTGTGAAATTAACTCCCTCCCTTTCTGGAAACAGCAGTTTCCCAACAAACTGCTACCAAACAAAGCAGATTATTGACTCACTGGCATCATTTCTGTCTTCTATTGATAGTTTGAGGTCCTGTAGGCCCACAGAGCTGGGTTCTGGCAATGCTTAGATACAGACATGAATTTTCCAGAAAGGACACCTAGATACTTTTCCTTCCTCTGAACCCCCAGGAGAATGCCTTCTTTATTTTTTCATTTATGACATTTAAATTGTCGTTACAGATTTTGCTAATCTTCTCCATAGAAAGTGAGTCAGTATATTCTGCTATGATTAAGGAACACAAGGTCCTAAATGAGAATGCCTTTCCTCCCTTGTAAAAAGAACTCACGATTTCAACAGTCTGTCTCTTAACCTATTTCCCTTAAACTCCTATGGCATTAAACCAAAAGCCATTTCCACCAAAGCCTGGGTGTGAAGAGGTTTTCATAACAGAAAACTGTTAATGCATATTTAATCTTCACAGGATTAGAAGAGCAGACAAGGAAGGAATTAGCAAATTACCAAAGTTTAGATGTTTGCTACACCCATAGTCAGTTCAAAGGACAGACACACCCCACTTACCCTTTCACCCTTCCAGAAAATCATCTCAAAGATTAGGAAGTGTTAGGACTTTGAGCTCTGAACAAAGGTTTACTCACCCATCAGGCAGTGAAAACAGTTCTAAATGATGGTGATAAGATGAGGGTATCACTAACCTCCAAACATTGTTCTTAACGTTTCTTCCAGACTCTTCAGAGTCTCTCATAGATCTCTTTGTTTGACATTGCTCACCTGTTGTACTTGACAAACTTAATGAACTGGACATACTATTTTTATTTTTTAAAGATTTATTTATTTATTTATACAAGCCCTGGGTACAGTCAGAAGTGCGGGAGGGTGAGAGAATTCACCAGAGCCAGAGCAGGGAACAGAACAGGCAGAAGGACCGAAGTACACTGCTGAGGGGAGCAGCGGGCTGCAGGAGAGGTCTGTGCACCATGTGGGACCCTCGCCGGCGGCCAGGGATCGAACCGTTGCTGCAGAGGCAGCGGGCAGCTTCGCAGCCCAGTGCTCAACCACCGCGCTACCAGGGGAGGCCCTGTACATACTATTCTTAATATAAATTAAGCTGTTTCTTGATAAATCACGCTTCATTTACTCCCTCCTCCTGGTTCTGTAGAAATAAAAGTTCCCATGACAGAGTCGATTTGGAAAGAACTCTCCCCATTCCTGACAATGAAAAGCTCAATAACTCAGTTCTCAAGAACTGCCAGGAAAAGTCACTCATGAGGCACAAAGGCACCTTTGTAAATCCACCCTCACCAGCTGTGCTCATTCACCAGGGTTTGGTCTCTTGACCACATTGCTCTGTACAGCACAACCTCCAACCACTTCCTTTGCGTCCCATTACTTAAGCTAGGTTAAAATTGTAACATGATCTGCAAGACCCTCTACAGACTGACCCCTACTCTCCTCTTAAGCCACACTCCCTTCCCCTTGCTCTCTGAATGCCATCGAATGATCTGACTTTCATTTCCTCCCCTATTTCCCCTTTACTGAGGGGCCTTTCCTCTTGCTGTTTTCTTTGCTAGACCGCCCTCCACCTCCCTACCCTACTCCAGCTGTTTCCTTGCCTTTGCTACCCAAAATGAGTGCTGCCATTATAGCCTCTCTGGGTACCATGTACCTCCCCTTAGAAATGTCTCCATCACAATTAACAATCGATGTTTACATATTATATATGAGGCTAGTAACACATCAGTTCATTGTTTCCATTGGTCTAGCTCTGGGCCTGACACGTAGTACAGAAATGAATACAGGGCCTCCCTGGTGGCGCAGGTGGTTGAGCACTGTGCGGTGAAGCTGTCTGCAGCCTCTGCAGTGCCGATTCAATCCCAGCCGGCCGACGAGGGTCACACATGGTGCATCCTCTCTGGTGCATCCTCTCATCCTCTCGCACATCTGACCTGCACCTTGGTTCGTTTATAAAAATAAATAAATCTTAAAAAAAAGAAAAAAGATATGAATACATTTAAATCAATTCTTACTTCTCTCAAAGCCCCTATTTTCTATCATTTAAACTTTTATATAAATAAAGATTTATTTATTTATTTATACAAGCACTGGGTACAGTCAGAAGCGCGGGAGGGTGAGAGAATCCACCAGAGCCAAAGCGGGGAGCCAAAAGGCAGACTGATGAAATACACTGCTAAGGGGAGCAGCGGGCGCAGCAGGAGAGGTCTGTGCGCCTTGTGGGACTCTCCCCGGGGGCCGGGGATTGAAACAGCGGTGCAGAGGCAGCCGGCAGCTTAGCAGCCCAGCGCGCTCAACCGCTGAGCCACCAGGGGAGGCCCATAAATAAAGTTTTGTTTTTCCAAGATGTTTTAAGGAAATATGGAATGGCAGCCAATTGTGGAGTCTGATATTATGACCAGAATATTGAGAGTGAAAACTCTATTTGTAATTCTAGTCTTCTATATAACAGTGATGATCAGGAAAAGAGTTTCAATATTGCACACTTCCCCATAGCATGCAAAATATGACTGCTTCACTTCTATTTTCATTTTACTAGTTGTTTCATGTTGCTACCTTTTACTAGATTGTCAGATTCCTGATACCATACCCCATGTCTTACTGAATTTTTCATCTCCCTGGTGTTTTCACTTCAAAGCATACAGAAGTTATTCAATAAATATTGAAAAAAATTAATAAACATGTAACATATGATGGCATGGTTATTAATAGCAGTATGGAAATAATGCATTGCTAAAATAGTTGAAGGGGAATCAGGGGGATTTCCACTGCAATTTAATCAGAAGTGAAATATAAATGGAAGCGCATTAACTATCATATGCTCTTGGTCAGAGATTTGAACAAGTAGGGCTGACGCCAGATCAAACCATAGGGTAGGTGTTATAAAAAACCTTAGAGAAAATGAAAATAGGGAATTGAGGAATTTATAAACAATTGGAATTGATAGACTATCAAGTAAGTGAAGCCCTCCAAGAGAGTTGTGACAATTTGCAATTAATTAGCTTCAGTTACATATAACAGAAAACTTAAACATGATAGAAGGCCTTTCTTTTTGCAAATAGCTAGTCCAGGCTGATTTTTTACTCTATGACCAATTGAAATCGAGACACCTTCTACCTTGTTACTTTGCCATTTAAATATGTGACTTCTCAGGCCTCCCCGGTGGCGCAGCTGTTGAGTGCTGGGCTGCGAAGCTGCCCGCAACCTCTGCAGCGCCAGTTTGATCCCCGGCCTCTGGTGAGGGTCCCACATGGCGTGCAGACCTCTCCTGCCACCCGCTGCTCCCCTCAGCAGGTTACTTCGGTCCTTCTGCCTGTTCTGCTCCCCGCTCTGGCTCTGGCTCTGGCGAATTCTCTCACCCTCCTGTGCTCCTGACTGTACCCAGTGCTTATATAAATAAATAAATAAATCTTTAAAAAAAAAAAAAAGTTCCTAGTAGCATCTTGGATTCAAGTCACAGTATATGCATTCCAGTCAGGGAAATAAGGAGAGAGATGGCTGTCTTTAAATGCTTTAAAGACATTTATTGACACTTTTACTCCATTGGTTGAACTTACTCACATTTCCACATCTAGCTGCAAGGGATGCTTGGAAATATAATCTTTGCTCCAGAAAGCAACATACCTAATTAAAAGTTAGGGAGAATGAATGATGGGGTCAAATAACACTCTGCCCCAGCATATAATCGGAAAAATTAAAATAGGAAGTTCTTGACCTGTACTCTAGTGTTGACTGCTGAGACTCACTGGCCCAGAAGGCCTTACACCCTGCTTTCCAGGCAGGGGAACTGCCCCAATCAGCTGTTGTCTGTTCTACCATTCATCTGTTTCTCCCATGGTCCCTGAGTTTCTCCCTATGTCCATCCACCATTTGACTGCCCATCTACCCTTGATATAGGGTCTCAGAATTTCTTCCTGTTCTTGTCTTCCCTCTGTTAGGGGGAAATGATGTCCTGAGCTAATTCCATACAGTCTTTGTGGACTCCATCCCCACTCCAGACCAAAGCCATCAAGACATTGGGAAAGACAAATCCCATCACCACCAAAGGGAAGGTTGCTGGGACCTGAGGATGGAGTTAAGCAGCCAGGTTTGGTATAAAAACCAGACACGTGGGCCTTGGGGTCTCTCGCTATCGCCTCCTGGCTTCACAGCTCGTGGCTCATGGCCAGCTCTCAGAGTGCCATTTGGGATTCCGGATAAGCGGATCAGGTAGGACACATTTAAAACTTTGTCTCCCACTTTTCTCCCTGAGTTGTACGTTTGCTCACTTGCCCTTCCCTTGTGAATAAATCTTTTATTAACCTTTTGTATGTGCCTGCAGCGGAGTATTAAGTCCCTTTTAAGCACGCGGTTGAAGACCCACAGTCAGGCAACCTGTTTTATATCAGGGCTGCCCTGTAACACCTCCATCTCCATTTCTGTGCCTGGGTAGGACTGTGGAGTCAGCTCACCCTTGCATCCCCTCTGCCTGGTTTTGTTAATAAAATTTGGAAGAACCAAAGATTTAAAAAAAAAAGAGGTTCTGTTGCAGGGAATGAAATTTGGAGAAACCCTGTGGACTGAGCTAGTGATCACATTTCTAGTCCCTACACAGCTACACAAGCAGCAGCTTTAGCTGAACCTCAGCACCCTATCAATCTTGCACTAGTGTCTAGTCAGCTCCCTCCTTTACTCCTACAAAGGCTGGTCCAAATTTCTTCACCTCTCGTTTACAGTCACTCCCTTCCTGCCTCTCTGACCATCTCTAACCAGGGGGAAATAGATGCTTTCAAATACAGGTACTTTAGCTTCCCGTCCCAATAGCTGTCACTCACCTCTGTGTATCTGCACTCCCCTGTGTAACACTTAACCTTCAGTTTTTTGTTTTCTTTCTTTGTTTTATGGTGTGCTTTCTCCTGGATAAGCTAAAGCCCACTTCTTAGGAACCAAGCCCCAATGATTATTAAGACTTTTCCTAACATTTTCCAATACTTTCAAGCCTCCCCCTATTTTGAAAGAAAAAAGAAGATTCTTTTTTCCTTTCTTCTTCTCCCTCACCCTCTCCCTCTTCCATTATCTCTAGCTTCACAGTCCCAAATCCTAGAAAATACAGTCTAGTTCTCTGCCCCTACTTACTCTTCCACCCATTATAATCCTATTGCAATCTGACCTCTGGCCCCTATTGTCTACTAAAACTACTCTGGAGTTCACTAATGACATAATAGTTGCTAAATCCAATGTTCTCTTTTCAATGGTCACCTTTCCTACCACTTCCTTGGCATATGACAATATTAAGAAATTTCTTCTGAAAATTCTTCCTATGATCTCTATGCCTATTCCCTCTCATTGGTGTTCCTGAGATTGTTTCAAGGCAATCTCATCCCTTTTTTGTAATTTCAGACACTATGTGCTAATAACTCCCAAATCTCTAGCACCGTTCCAGATCAAAATGTTTAGTTAGCTCCTGGGCATTTCCACCAGGATATTGACTTACCCATAATTCTGTATGGGAAAATTTGAGCTGGACTCAGCTGAGCAATTCTGCTGATCTCACTGGGGATCACACAGCAAGCTGTAGTCAACTGGTGATTCATTTGGGACTCAACAGTTTAAAATGGGCTCACATATCTGGTGTCCAGTGCTGGCTCATGGCTGAGACACATCAATTCTCCTTTATAATGCTCACTCACCACCAGCCTTATACACTTTACTGCCATCCTTGCTAATGTCTCATTGACCAAAACAAAAAACACAGTCAAACTCCCCGCTTCAAAGGGAATGGTCATTATCCAACAATGGAAGAATTTGTTATGTAGACAATCTACCACAATACTCCTGCCATTCCAAACCTGCTTCTTCTCATGCCTTTCCTATCCTAGGGAATGTGCCATAGTCACTTCAGTCACTCAAGCCAGTCATTCTAGTTTACTTCCTCATCTCCTGAGAGGTCTAAATTCCAATCCCCAATCTCTTTCTGTACATGGAAATGATGATAAACCATCTCACACTGCTTTGTAGCTCTACGTGGTGATGTGAAGCAGTTCTGGCCAATAAGCAGAAGACTGAGAGATTTTGTTAAACTTTTGCTTTCTTATTAAAAGGAACAGACTGGATCTTTCTGATTTCCTCCTTCCTTTCCTGAACACTGACAAGATGGCTGGAGCTGTAACAGCCATCTTGTGATCACAAAGTCACAAATTTCAGAAAAGGTCAAGTGGGCCTCCCCTGGTGGCACAGGGGTTGAGCGCTGGGCTGCAAAGCGGCCCGCAGCCTCTGCAGTGCCTCTTAGATCCCCAGCTGCTGGCGAGGGTCCCACATGGCGCACAGACCTCTCCTGCCATGCCCGCTGTTCCCCTCAGCAGTGTATTTCTTAGTCAATCTCCCTGTTCTGTTCCCCGCTCTGGCTCTGGTGAATTCTCTCACCCTCCCGCACTTCTGACTGTACCCAGTACTTGTATAAATAAATACATAAATCTTTTTTAAAAAAATCAACCTTAAAAAAAAAAAAAGAAAAGGTCAAGAGAATCCAGAAACAGCCTTGATAACACTGAATCGCTGAACCAAAGGCAGCAGTTGCCTTGGTCTAGATTTCTCATTATTAGTAGAAAATAATCTCTTTGCTTAAATCACTCTAAGTGGGATTTTTTTGTTGTTGTTACTTACAATCAATAGAGTTGTTGACATACCTTTATCCCCTAATCTAATCAGTAATTACAACCTGTACACTATCTTCTGGAGTTTTGCCACATGTATTTCCCTTGTCTTATCCCTGCTCCGTCTGCTTTGTTCCATATCCCATAACTGCCCAATAGGCTTCCCTGCCTGTTTTTCCTCCAACCTAATACTGTTTATTCCAGAATGAGAGCAATCTAGAGATTCCCAATTTTCCATCATGTTTAGTCTTAATCATTTACAACAGCTCTGCTGGTTTTCTTGATCTCTTCCCTATGTAGCTCTTATGATTGAATAGGGCTAGGGTGGAGTTCAAGAATTTGTATTTGCAACAAGCTAAAGTCATCTCTGATGATGCTGAGGGCAAGCCACATTTTTTGTAGCATCGGAGCAGCATTCACTTTAATGTATTTGTGACACATTCCTTCATTCCTTAATTTAGTGATTCTCACAGTTTAGTGTGCATCAGAATTCCCTGGAGGTCTTGTTAAAGTACAGAATACTGATTTCTAACCCCATTATTTCTGGTTCAGTAGGTTTAGAGTAGGATCTAAGACTTGCATTTCTAGCAAGTTCCCACATGCTGCTGATGCTGCCTGTCAGAGAACCACACTTTGGGAACCACTACAGGGGTGCTCACCCTTGACTCTATTGACATTTGAGGCCAGGTGAAATTTTACTCTGGAGGGTCTGTGCATTATATCTTGTTTCACAGCATCCCTGGCCTCTGCTTACTAAATGCCAATAACAACCCCTCCAGTTAGGACAAAAATATTTTATATATCCCCAAATGTCCCCTGGAAGACAAAATCACCCCTAGTTGAGAACCATTATTTTGGAGTGACACTATCCACCCTTTTACTCTCCAGGTTTCATGAAAGCAGGAGCCTGTTTTTTCATATTCCAAATGCTTGGTAGAGGCACTTAATGGAGATCTGTTCAATGAATGGATTGAATTCCAGCAGAGTTTAAGGCCCTTTAATGCTTCCTTCTCCAATCTTTTGTATCCTCTCTCTGGATACAAGGCACAAAAAGAAATCTTCCTGCTGTCATCATACTTTGAAGAGCAAAGAAAAGCTTCTGGGTTTCTTTGACCAGGAACATAGGGGTCAATGACATTTGCCCGTTTCTGGCTTTTATTTAATAGGGTTGGTCCATTGGGGGCATTATAGCTTCCCAGAAAGGGAAGAGGCAGAGTTTTCCTTTTTCTGTAATAAGGTGAAGGGTAGTGTTGGATTCCCCACCTTGGCCATACTCACCCCTACCTTCCTACAGGAAGAAGAGGAGGTGTCTTCAGCCTTGTCTCTGCAAAATGTACTGGGCGATGGCAGGACCTCAATGGACAAGACCTGTGTAGCTAGACGACTGTAGAAGTTGAAGTGGCAGTGGGATCTTGGTGACCAAGCCTCAGTTCACTGAGCTCCCCCATGGCCCACCCAAGCTAGTAGAGTCCAATCGTGGTGACTACATTTATGGTCTTTTTTTCTGTACTTTCTTAGTACATCTGTGTTTTAATAGTGACATCCTAGAAATAATAACCAAAAGGAGAACTCAGTAATGAGAATCTATGAATTGTGGCAAGTTAGTAGAAAGGATACTTTTAGCCAGGATACTGCCCCAAAACAGCATCATATGGAGGGCTGCTTAAGATATCTATTCATTTAGGCACCCCAATAGTAAAGACAGGTACACTGAGGATTCAAAACCTTGGCAGACAGGATGTCATGTTATCATAGTCTCTTGCTGCTCATGGGCAATTGACTTCCTCTGACTCCCTCCTACTGCCACATATCTCTAGATCTGAGGCAGTTTGCACCACTCCAACTAGAATAATTAGGGAATAAATTGTTCCTTTCTGGGTTGCCTTAGACTACAAACACGTTGCTGTATGTACCAGCCAGGTCTTTGGGCCAGGTTTCATGAATGCCGGAGGGCAGTTGAATACTGACTTGTTCAATCACCCGTGGAAAGATTAATAATCGTTGTGCTTTAAGGGTTTCGAGAAGAAAATTCCCACAAAGAGTGCAGCAGAGCAGAACTTTCTGACTTACTGAAAGTGTGAGTGCAGTTTGTATGCTTTGTCTCTTTGCTGCTATGTAATGGAAGTTACTTGAGCTAGCTTGAGAAATGGGGAGATTTAAACCTGTGTTAGCATAATTCACAGACCAGAAGCCAGATGTAGGAGGGCTTTAGGAAGTGAGGGATCCTGGAACAGGAAGTCATGTGGCTCTGTCTCCATTTTCAAATCCAACATTCCAGTATCTTCAACTTTATTTCTCTGATTCTGCTTCAAACTTCACATCTTCTTCTGACTCTGACCCTCCTGCCTCATTCTTAGAAGGACCTTGAGATTACATTGGTCCCACCCACATAATCTAGGATAATCTCCTCATCTCCAGAGTTTTCATTGAATTATCTCTGCAGAGTCCCTTTTCCCATATAAGGTAATGTAGGAGGATCTCTATCATTATACACATTTTCAGATGATGCTAGGAACCCCCAGAGTTTCAAAGGAGGATGGCAATCTACCATTAGCAAAAATTTATAGAAAATGTAGAGTGTGGAAGAGTGCTCTCTCCCAGCAATTCCCAGGAAGTGTGTGTTCTATTGGATTTGAGATTAAATTTGGGACAGAGTTGGCTTTCATAAAAAGCAGAAAGAAGGGGCCTCCCTGGTGGCGCAAGGGGTTAAGACCCAGCCTGTGAAGCTATCTGCAGCCACTGCAGCACAAGTTTGATCCCCGGCCAGGGAGCTACGCACATGGCACAGCAGACCTCTCCTGTCTCGCCCGCTGCTCCCCTTAGCAGCGTATTTCAGTCAATCTGTCTATTCTGTTCCCCACTCTGTCTCTGGTGAATCCTCTCTCCCCCCACACCTCTGGCCTGTACCCCAGTTCTTGTATGCATAAATAAATAAATCTTTAAATAAAAGAAAGCAAAAAGAGGGGGAAAAAAAGGAGGAGAGATTGGAGCAGAAAAATCTCTTTGGACTAGCTGCAAAGAGTGGTTGCATGCAGCTTTCTAGGCACAAAATTTGGTTCTGTGAGGGGGAAAAAAAGAATGTTAGGTATTAGTGTTACATTAAACCCAAAGATTCATTTGTTAATTTGGGCCTGATCCTTTCTCGTCACTGATATTTGCCTTTACCAACTTTGTTTTTCCCAAGCTTCTCCCCTAGCCTATTGTAGATCTGATCAGTCTCCTTTTCCCACTTACCCTTACCTACCTCTCTTTGTTAGACTTAACACATTCCCAGATATCAAGGAGGATTAAGGATTATTCTTACTTCCTCTATCTTGACTCTGGGTTAATAAGCAAAAGATTATTAATTAATTTTGTTTCAAACTTTAAGCAGACTCAAAGGTGAGTGGTATTTCTGTCCTCTACTATTCCATATGAGGTCATTTGTGTTTAATGCCCAAGGTGGGCACCTTGTAATTTCCAAAGATGGCTACATTCACATCTCTCTTCCCCTTTTCTTTTTTTCCTTTTCAAAGATTTATTTATTTATTTATGTAAGCACTGGGTATAGTCAGAAGCGCTGGAGGGTGAGAGAATTCACCAGAGGCAGAGCGGGGGACAGAACAGGCAGACTGACGACATACACTGCTGAGGGAAGCAGCAGGTGCATCAGGAGAGGTCTGCGGGACAAGTGGGACCCTCACCGGCAGCCGGGGATAGAACCAGCACTGCAGAGGCTGCAGGCAGCTTCGCAGCCCTGTGCTAAACCACTGCGCCACCAGGGGAGGCCCACTCTTCCCCTTTTCTTATAACGTAGCCGGCACCTTTTACAGGAAGACATGCTGCCTGTGTTAATCTAATGGGTTTGTGACTATGGTGGAACTGACACTGTGTGTCTTCCAAGGCAAGATTATAAATGATTGCACAGCTTTGCCGAGTTGTCTTTGGATACTCCGTCTTAGAAACCAGCCATTTTGCTGTGAGGAACCCCAAGCAGAGACAAGCAGAGGTCAGGTAGTGGTGTTTCAGCCAACAGCCCAGCTGCGTTCTCAGTCAACAGTTAGCAAGTACTGCCAGACTTGTGAGTTAGCAAACCTTTGTTGATGTCAGCCTCCAGCCATCGTCATTCCCTGTTTGAGGTTTCCCCACGAGGCCCCAGGCTTGCGGAGCAGAGACAAGATGTCCCTGCCGTGCCCTTTCTGAATTTCTGACGGAGTTCATAATCGTAATAAAATGGCTCTTGCTTTATGCTATTAAGCTTGTAGCTATTTTTTGTTGCTGTGACAGTTACTGGAATACTCAGCTCAATAAATGTAGACTCAGGCATTCCTGCCAGCAAATACAATACCTTATAAACAAGATGACCAAATCTTACTGTTTTCCCCTAGATTGTTACTTAAGAATAACAAACGTCTCAATTCCCTTAATCTAATCCAGAGTTGGCCTTTTCTCCTTCCTCTAATGCAATTCATCTTTTCCAAGTGATTCATTTAACCAGAGCACAATGATTTCATGAAACTTTGATCCTTAGGACTGGGAAACAAGTGTCATTGGAAAGGATAGACTTTGTCTTTTCTTAAAAATTTATTTCTGTAAAATATGGTCAATGAGGCAACAGAGAAAAACCTCTTGGGAGCGTGGGAGAAGGAGAGAGGGGCAGAGCCAGAAGACAGTGGTTGACAGTGAGGGTGCAAACGATAATGAGACCTAGTCAGGAAAAAAAGGGAAAATTCTTTATTTTCACATCTCTGAGATTTTCCAATGTTTATAATATTGAATGAGGAAGTTAGGAAATGGGTACAGTCAGTTGGGAAACACGGTGCCCCAAGCCCACTTACCAATCTGAATAAGGAACAATCAGTTGAAACTGGGAGGGCCCAGCTAGCTACCTTAAGTCCATTTATCAGTCTGATTAATAAACAACCGTGTAACCAGGAGGGTGCCTCCCAACCCAGTTAAAATTTGAATGTTCAGAACACTAACACAATAACACAATGCTAAAGCAACAGAACAAAGCTGGTTCTGGAAGGCAGGACAGGTAATGTGGGAAAACTGAGGTTAGCTTAGGAGCCACAGGCCCCGACCGATCAGCTAGAGACACAATGAGGAGACACCCAATGGCCAAACCCCCACTCCTTGCCCATTATACCCATTTAAGCACCTACTGCTTGCCCCCTCAGTGGCTACCCACTCGGGACCCCTCTCTGCTCAGAGCTTTCCTGTCCAAGACAATAACAGAGAGAACCACTTGGAAATCCCTTTAACCTCAAGGCCCTATTCAATATTAGTGTTTATAGGCCTGTTGGAAAGCAGTCCTTTTCTGAGATAGGTTTCTATCTCTTTTGCTGGCTTAAACCCCTTTCTGCTCATTCATCAAAAATATCTGTAAAACCAAAATTTGGGAAGTACTTGTCTCCTGAGAAAGTATTTTGTGAGATCAGTTATCAAGAGTAGCTATGCATTCCTTCGTTCAACAAATATTTGTGCTGGCTCTGAAAGGGAGGGATAAGGAGAGATAATGGTTGAGATGGGCATGGTGGGGGCGGGGAGCGGGGAGGGCAGATGAATGATTCAATCAGCTCCAAATTGGGCCCCCAGGGCTCACTTCCGGCTTCACTGTCCTCTGCTGCTCCCATAGATGCTCAGTCTTTCATCTCAGGTGTGCTGATTTATGCATGCCCACTCTGTGTTCCAGGTGTACACTATCAGGCATGTGTACCCTGAGCCCACGCTCCCAAGCACCTCCTCCATTCAAAGCCTCAGGTGATAGCCACAGAGGCCAAGGAAACAAAAGCTTGAGCAATCTTCATTTACCCTACAGCCACTTAATTAATATAATTTATTTTCATTTGAATATCAGCTACTTACCCTTTTGTCATTGCTTTTTTGATGATAGCTCAAGAAATATTTTTCAGAAATAGTTTTTTAAAATATTTATTTATGTATACAAGAACTGGGGTACAGAAGTGTGGGGAGTGAGAGGATTCACCAGAGATGGAGTGGGGAACAGAACAGGCAGACTGACTGAATAACTGCTGAGGGGAGCAGGAGGCGAGTCAGAGAGGTCTTCTGCACCATGTGGGTAGCTCCCTGCCAGGGAATGGAACTTGTGCTGCAGAGGCTGTGGAAAGCTTCACGAGTTGCTTCTTAACGGCTCATGCCACCAGGGAGGCCCCAGAAATAGTCAGTTCTAAGAGGCTGCCAAAGCTTGTAAAACAAAACCTGAAATAAGGTTCATACCAGAAATGCAAAGAGGAGAATCTGGAGTACTTCTCATGAACATCTGAAGCAAACTTTGAGGGCTTAATTGGTTACTACCACCATCTTTGTGGTTGTACGTTTATTGCTCAGACCAGTGGGAAAGTCAAGATAATTATAGGATTAATTCAGTTCATTTATTTTGTCAACATTTTTGGTTTGTCTGCAGCACTTCCCTTGAAAAAACCCCATCAAATACTTCAACACTCTACCCTCTCCCACCCCCAGTAATAGATTGGGGGAATGAAAGCTTGAGATATATTGCAACTTCTCCCATAAAGAGATGGAGTCCATTTTTTGGTGACTTGAATCTGGGCATGTATGTTTATTTTACATTGTCCAATTGGACATTAGCAAATGGGATAGAAGCAGAGGTTTGAAAAATGCTTTGCATGGGGCTGATCTCGTGCTGGGAGCTCATCTACCATCATGTGACCAGTCTCAGCCTAGTCTGCTAAATGATGCATGGCGTGTGGCCAAGTCATACTGCATCTGTAGGGTAAGGAAAAATTGTCAGGCTTTTCTGCCCTCCTGCCATCAGGATAGATGATGGATCCTTGAGGTCCTGAATGCATGCCTGATGGCGGGCACCTGGAATAGGGTATCGGCATAGGTAGATGGGATTCACCTGGGCTGAGACTGGGCTTTTAAGAGTGGCATCATGGAGACGCCAGCAGCAGCAGAAGCCGAGAGAAGCAAGAGCAGCAGAAGCCAAGAGAAGCAGAGAAGGCCAGAATGCTCAGAAAGAGTGAAGACTTGCTGGGGGCTGGGAGGCCTGCCAGCCTCCCGGCCCCCCAGCACCCCTGCCTGCCGTGTACCGGGTAAATCCCAATAAAAAGACCTGCAAAAAACCACTGAGGACTCTGACTCCTCCTTTACACGGTCTGCATGGGATCAGAAAACCTGCACTGTGTCCTGTCCTGACCCTACAGCATCCCAGCTGATATCAAACGTTCTAGACATGTCAGTGGACTACCCCACCACCTCTCTGCCTCACCCCAGGTCAGTCAGCCAACCAACAGTCAAGTGAATACAGCCAAGCTAGACACAAGTCCCAACTTAGCAGGCACAGATGGAATAGTGTCCATTTGAGCAACAGCATTGTGAGCAGATAAAAAGTTTGCTGCTTCAGGTGTTCATACTAAGGGCTAACACATCTTTACCTATCCACGTGTCTACTTAGAAACCTGATTTTTCTTACGTGGCCCTTCCCTTCCCTCATTTAGTCAGTTTATTGGTTTGTATCACGAGCTTCTCCCCAAATCATGATTTATATATCCTATTCATTTTGCATATATTATTAATATTTATGCAATAAACAGATTAATGATTACTTCCATCCTATGTTCAGTAGGATCTTAAGGACTGTCTTGGTTATCTATTGCTATGTAACAAATCACCCCAAAATTAATAACCACCACTCATGGATCTGGTGGTTGACTGGGATCAGATGAGTAATTCTGCTGGTTTCATTTGGGGACTCTCAAGTGGTTGTAGTCAGATGGTGGCTGGGGCAGAATCTCCTGGAGGCCAAAGGTTCAATTAGCTGCAATATCCAATATATTTTCTTATATATCTGACACCTCAGGGGTCCTCCACATGGCTTCTAACTCTGCATAGCAGCTGCTCATCCAGAGTCTGTCCACTGGTTACCTCTCCCCAGCAAGATAACTGCCTTTTATTTGTCAAACTGGGCACAAGGTCATTCCCGTTTCCAGGGTAGAGACCTAGATTCTACATCTTGATGATAAGAATGGCAAATAAGTTGCAGCAACTACAATCGCTTTCATATTTTAACAGATGCTATTTAAATCCCTGCTTCAAGGTTTGTGGTATTTGAGGATTCGAGGTATAAGAAAACCTTAACTTTAAAAAGTTAAAGGTCAACAGAAATAATTCCCTTTACCACCTGATATTTCCATGTGGATGGATTTTATTCTGGAACTGCCGCCTGCTTGAAAAGGTCATCTGGATCTTTGATTAAATATGACTTTTCCCAAAAGGTGAGTATTTATGTATTTATTTATGTAATTGCATGTCTAATGTTGGCCTCTGTAGGGTAAGGAAAAATGTCAGGCTTTCCTGCCCTCCCGCCATCAGGATAGATGATGGATCCTTGAGGTCCTGAATGCATGCCTGATGGTGGGCACCTGGAATAGGGTGTGGGCATAGGTAGATGGGATTCACCTGGGCTAAGACTGCTTTTAAGGGTGGCATCACGGGGACGCCAGCAGCAGCAGAAGCCAAAAGAGAAGAAGCCCGAAGCAGAAGCAGAGAACGCCAGAGAGCCCAGATAGAGTGAAGATTTGCTGGGGGCTGGGAGGCCAGCCAGCCTTCCAGCCCCCCAGCATCCCTGCCTGCCATGTGCCTGGTGAACCCCAATAAAAAAACCTGCAAAAATCACTGTGGACTCTGACTCCTCCTTTACCCGGTCTGCATGGGATCAGAAAACCTGCACTGTGGCCATTCCTGCCTTTACAGCCTCCCTCACAAGACTGGGAAATTTGAAATACCAAAGAACCACATCCCATTGGCTCACACTGTGTCCCCTGATCCAGAAGGTGAGGCATGGTGTTTTGTCACATAATGAATGTGACCTGAACTATTATTTTCTGAATGAATGAATGCAGTGATTCTTAACGAAAGTTGATTTTTTTCCTCTCAGGTGCAGTTGGAAAAGTTTGGAGACATTGGTAGTCACACCTACATGGGGTGTTGCTACTTTAATCTTTACAATAGAGGCCAGGAGTGCTGTTAGATATCCTATAATACACAGGGACCACACACACACACACCCCACCCCACCCCAAGGCTTTTCTGGTTCAAGGTATCAGTAGTGCTGAGTTTAAGAAACTCTGAATAAATGAATAGGATAACAGGCTGTGAAACTGATGGTGTTGCCTATCTATTGGAAGTTCATGATCCATACATTTTCCAGTCTCACCTGTATGATCCCAGCAAGTTACCCCTGTTTTCCCCAAGAAAATCTTGGCTCCACAGTGGAAGAGAAGCCAGGACTTTAAGTCCATGCCTGCCCCTTACCAGCCACCTCTACCAAGGCATCCTCACTGTCCTCCTTCTGCTCAAACTTTAGAGTTATCCTGACTTGGATGTATAGATGATGTGGTTTACAGGGTTCTTATATTTGTCCCTCCAAATCCAATCCCCACCTCTCTCCATTCTGTTCTGAGCTCTGGAAGGCTGAACATTGTGGGTTGCTTCGATGGATTCATTCTTCTGGTTTCCCTTTGGATTCAACCCATAAGGGTAATGGTACAAGGAGATAAAGGCTGAAGAGCTTATTTTCCTGGATTCTACCTGGCTGATTGCTACAGTGCTCCATCCTGCTGAGAGCCAGAGCGTCTACCAAGAGATTGCCATTCTCTTTATCTATAAATACTATTGCCTGTTGCTCCCTCACATCTAAGAGTATGAATGGCTCCCCGCTTGCTAACTTTATTGCACTGAACCATTCATTTTGGTTATTCTACCCACATCTTTTTAGTCTATGAAATTCTCCTCACTTGCTCCATTTGCATGTGACATCAGCTTCCTTCCGGGAAAATCACTGGGAATTTCAGGACTGCTTTAATTCAAGGAACACCTTCCACTGTAAACGCCTACTGCCTTAGGCCTCCCTGGTGGCGCAAGAGGTTAAGCACCACACTGTGAAGCAATCCACAGCCTCTGTAGCAAGCCAGAGAGCAACCCACCTGGCAAAGCAGACCTCTCCTGTATCGCCCGCTGCTCCCCTCAGCAGTGTATTTCAGTCAGTCTACCTGTTCTGTTCCCCGCTCTGTCTCTGGTGGATCCTCTCACCCCCCACCCCACCCCCCATCTTTGGCCTGTACCCCAGCTCTTGTATACATAAATAAATCTTTAAAAAAAAAAAAAAAAAAGACCTGCCGCCTTGTCTCATCCATTGGTTTTGACCATCTTGGAACCCAACAATGATCTAAGCAAACTGAGTGCACCATGCTTCTCTGAATAATGAATATTCTATGCTATTACTCCATCTTAAGTTGAATCCTATAACTCAGTGCCCTTTCCTTTCCTTAGCACACATTATTTCATCTTCACACTCCAAGTCCCAAGGTGCTTCATGCTGCCAAGGCTGGAAAGCACCAGAGACTGTTCCCTGCTGATGTGTGGCATGATGATTCTATATGGCCCATCCTGACTCTTTGCCCAGCTCTAAACTCTGGGCACATGCCTTCTGGAGCACCTTGCCAGGCGTGACTATCTCCCTGGCCCCTTCTTCCCTGCCTCTGCAGCATATAGATGATGCAACATTTGTTCTAGTTACTGTTTTTATAGATTCCCAACATTAGCAATGCTTTTTCTGGCATCACAGTAGTTTATTCAGAGTGATCTAAAAAAGGAAAAGAATTAATTTCTGTATCATTGTGTTATATCTTGCTAATAATAACTAGTGCTGCATTAAAAAGTTCCTCAAAATTGAGCAATTAAAAACATTTTATTCTCCTTGCAGATATCATGGGTCAGAATTCAGGTAGAGTGGGAGTGACTTGTCTCCGATCTACAAAGTCTGGAGTCGTAGCTGGGAAGACTTGAAAGTTGGTGATGACTCAGCATTTGGAACTAAATCATCTGGAGTTCCATCTACTCACCTGTCTGACTCCTGGACTGGGATGACTCAAAGACTGCAGTTGCCAATGGGCGGGCTCACTCATGGCCCTGTTGTGAGCTATACACAGCATTTCAGTGTCACCAGTCTTCTAACATGGCAGCCCAGGGCTCCAAGTTGCCAGTGTTCCACTGAACAAGGCAAAACAATGTAACCAGTTGCACAGCTCTTCCAGAACTATCAACTCTGTTATCAAGAAGTAGATTCTAAGTCCCCTCCTCTAGAAATCAGGGAGGTGAGGCCTATGAGTGCTGCAACCAACTAGTACATTGCAGAACACAAGCTATGTCAAGTTCAAGGCTAGGTTATTCAACCCACTGCCTGGTTGGTGCTCTCTCTCTCTGGGGTACTTGCTCTGGGAACCCAGCTACCATCTCTTGAAGGGCCTCAAACTAACTCAATGAAAAGGACCAGATGGAGAAGCCTATGTGGAAGAAACTTGACACACACTTTCAGCCAACAGCCAGCATAAACCTGTAGAGGTGTAAGTAAAGGAAACTTCAGATGATTTCAAGTCCAGCCTTCAACTCTTCCACATGAGGCCTCAGACACTGTGGAACCAGCATATTCATGTACTTTCCTAAGTATACTTAATCTGTGAGACTAAGAAATCATTGTTTATACCAGTGAGTTTTGGGGTGATTTGTTACACAGGCATCATAACTAAACATTATGTAACATTCCTGGGACTTGTAGTTTAATGGCTTGGGCTGAGGTTTTGCTTGTTTACAACCAAGTAAGTCCACCCAAATTATTAATGAAGTGATTCACAACTCTGATATTTTTATAGAATTACAAGATAAAGAAGACTGAGAATCAAGATTTGTGACTATTCCCAGGAAATCCCTTCCTTCCTCTCTCCCTCTATCCCCTCTCCCATGCACACTATGTGATGAAAAACTGAAAATATAGCAAGAAGACAGCCATCTGTGAGTCGGAATGAGAGCCCCCTCTGGAAACTGAATTGGCCACAACCTTGATCTTGGACATCTAGTGTCTAGAACTGTGAGAAAAATACATTCTCACCTTTTAAACCACACAGTCTATTTTATTATGACAGCTTCAGCAGACTAAAACATCTATCTTTCCTCTCTAGTGGCTGAAGGTGGCCCTGCTGGGCACTGCAGTTGACTCAAGGTGGGAAGTTTTGTCAATACATACAGAACTTTCCGTCCTGGCTGCAGGTAAACTGGGAGGTGAGCCAAGGGAATAAGGAAAGGTCAGCCAGTGTCTGTTATAGTACTGTTTCCAACCTTCAATTTACGGGCACTGCTGTACTAACCCTCCTTGTAAATATTGAAGTATAAACTAGAGATACATTTAAACTAGAGATACAGTTGCACAGTCCAATGGAATGGACATTTTGAATGGTAGTAGGTATGACCAAATTTTCTTCTAAAGGATTATATTAATTACTTTTGCAATATCTCTTTCTCCATGACCTGTCTATATAGTTATCAAACATTTTGATCTTGCCAGCTTATAGACAGAACACAGTGTCTCCCTGTGATTTTCATTTGTAAACTTCATTTGAATCAGTATAATAGAGTGCTTCCTCATCATTATTGTGATGAGCATCCCCACCTGTCAGTATAATAAAGGATGAGAGAAAGATGGGGGTGGGAAGTTTTCCTGCTTCAGTGAAACAGCTCATACATTGATTCTTCACTAAAGGCATGGACACACCTGCGTCTTCAAAGATTCTGGGGTCTGTGGCTTGGCTGGGACAGGAAGAAAATCTCCTGAAATATAATCTGAGCCAGGCATCACTTGCGCTTAGTGGTAGTCCTGGTAACAATGGGAGGGGCAGCAGAATCAGCAGAGATAGTTTCAAAGCATCAAAGGCCTTGGCACAGATTAAGGCCCAGGAAACCACAGTGAGAGTGGCACCATGCAGAGAAGCAGCTATGATTGTGATCTATTCTAAATGACTCCTGCCCCTCTCCAGATTGTTACAATGTGAAATGACTGTGGGGCCTCACCTGCATGCTTAAAAGGAACTTCTAATGAGACTCAACTGCAGGTACACACAAAAATGTTAATAGAGGTCTGTTTATGAAAAAGGGGAAATGAAGAAATGCATAACGTGGAGAGAAAGAGAGAGAGCTAAATTGGTGAATACGTCCTACCAGTTCTGCTGAGCAGGAATCCCAATAGCATGCTGAGAGCCAGCAAAAAACCAAGCTTTCCCAAGACCACAGGTCTGATTATATACCAAACCTGGCTGCTTAACTCCACCCTCAGTTCCCAGCAATGCTCCCTTTGGTGGTGATGGCATCATGGGATTTGTAGTCCTTGGTGTCTTCGTCTGGGGTCAGGGTAAGGTCCATAAAAGTTGTGTGTGGAGTTTGTTCAGGACATCCTTTCCCCCAACAAGATGAGGTGGGTTCAGAGACAGAGAAAGCCATGTGTGCTGGAATAGTGCTCCTGTGTATAGCCCTGCATCAATCCACACTTACTTGACTGGACTTCACTAAAGATGCTATGTTCCTGCACAGGGAGAAGGACCAGAGCATTCAAGTGGTTGAAAACATTTTTTGCATCATTTCCTCTGTTCCTGTAGACAAATCTGAAGTGAGATGTCTGAGTGGAATGCTGGAGAGAAGTCCTAAGGTCATGCTGGCTTTGCATCTCCTATTTTCCTCTAGATAGACCCCCAAGTGTTCATCAGGTTGATATTCTACAGATGGCAACTCATGTCCCTATATTAAATAAAGGAATTAGACTAGATTGCTTTTCAGAAATTTGTATTATATAAGAGTCTATTTTTAGTGACACAAAAAAGCAGTTGAGAACCAAGGAGCACCCGGGACCTCCATGGAAGCCGATATACCAGGTAACAGTGGCATTTCTGAGCCTGCTGTCTGCTTGTTCCTGGAAGTCTCTGCAGGATAGCCAGCCAGAGGTATCTTTTTCTCTCTGTCCTCCCCCTCTGCTGCAGTCTTTGTTTCATGCTGATCACATTACTGGGTGTCCTATTTTAAGCTAGCCTTGAATGACTCGGGTTCTTTTGCTAATACAGAATTGAATCATTGGTTTGCTCACAACAGCCCTTCTAATAATTTATCTGCCCCACCTTTGGAAGAGACTGTCAAAGGTGTCCTACAGCTAGTGGAGGGAAAACTGAAAAGACCTCGCTGTTTTCAGAAAAGGCAGCTACGTCCCTGCCTGTGCACAGCAGAAGCCCGTGCACCAAAAATCACATGTATACATCTCCCTTTAAGTTACTGAGTACATTCCAGGCAAATGTCATCTGATGGGGAGTGACTGCAGTAGAGAAAGGAGTGAGCTACTTTTGCAGCTCAGTTATGTAGGTAGTAGAAATGTTCAGTTTCCAAAACCTTCTGGAACTTCCCTCAACAGCCTTAGAGAAGTTGGCTTCACCATCTCTCCTGCCTTTGTCTTTTCACCCCTGTTCTCTAAGCTTTCTGTGTACAGCCCACTTGCCCACAGCTTCTGAACATCCCCTGCCAACCCTGTTCTTTTGGGTCCAGCTTCTAGCACTTAGTTTTAGGATTCCCTTTGAAACTACAGCCTGAGAAGAGGTAGTAACATGACTTACTTAAGCAGCATTTCCTATGCTAAGCTCTTCAAAATTTTTCTAGAAGATTTAGTCTTAAATACTTTGGTAAAGTTGAAATCTAAATTTTTAGAAAAGCGGTTCACATTTTTATTTTTTGCTTAATTCAGGACAAAGTTAGAATTGTTAATATTTTCTGAGAATAATTTTGAAATAATTACAAAGTACAACAAATCCCTTTAAAATTTAAATAGTCAATGCAGTATTGCAATGGGTAGTACAAGGGGTAATGCAATATTGACTTAATGTCTCTTTGTTGTCTCTGACTACCAAATTGTTAACAATAATAAATTGGTTCAATCATACTCTGGATCAAATGTGAATTGCAATTTTGTAATAAAAGCTGTGCAACCATACATGATATCAGTAATATAATATTAATTATTATATAGACTGCATACGTGACATACATTATAATACAAAGTTATTATGGTTGATTCTGAGCCCACAGGCTACAAACCAGTGATGGAAGAGAAAGCCAGAGTTCAGAGATGACAAGATGCCATCAGAGAAAAGTCTCAATAGTGTATCAGTCTTTTAACCCTAATTTTTAGCCTTCTTGGGATGGTTCACCTGTAGAGATGAATTAGCCTATTAAGAATGCACAGCATAAAGCATTCTGCAGGCTTTCCAGCAAGGGTGCTGCCAACAACTGTAATATCATCTTTGCTTCACTGATCCGGTAACTGGAGAGAGAAGGGTTAGGCATATCACCTAAGGTTTTACACCATGAGTCGGTAACAGAAGCAGGATTCGAATCCAGCTGCATCCGACACATAATGGGAAGTCCCCGACACATACTCTGTGATTTGGCAGCTTTGCAATACTCTGAATGTGGCCCTTCTCATATTCTGAACAGTAGCTGTTTTGGGGGCGTTCTTCTTTCTCAGTTAAAGGGTTTGAATACAGGAACCACAGAAAGCAAAGGATTTTTTTCTGAAGGCACAGCTCTTAGGAGTGGGACAAAATCAGCCCTGGTACCCCACAAGAGTATTTGTCCAGTGAAACCACATTTAAAATCATGTCACTATCAGCTCTAATGGGTTTTAAAAAAAAAAGGGCAGAGACAGCCCACTGTTTACCTATTTCTTTTTCTTTTTTTAAAAGGATTTTTCCCCCTTAAAGGGCTATTACATTTTTCTTTTTTTTTAAAGATTTATTTATTTATGCATACAAGATTTGTGAGGGGCCTCCCCTGGTGGTGCAGGCAGTTGAGCACCATACTGTGAAGCTGCCCGCAGCCTCTGCAGCACCACCGGTTGGATCCCAGTCTGCAGGCAAAGGTCCCACATGGCGCGGCAGACCTCTCCTGTCTCGCCTGCAGCTCCCCTCAGCAGTGTATTTCGTCAGTCTGCCTGTTCTGTTCCCCGCTCTGTCTCTGGTGAATCCTCTCACCCTTCTGCGATCTGGTCTGTACTCTGGTTCTTGTATAAATAAATAAAATAAATCTTAAATTAAAAAAAAAGGGTTGTGGGGGATGAGAGGATTCACCAGAGACAGAGTGGAGAGCAGAACAGGCAGATCTACTGAAATACACTGCTGAGGGGAGCAGCGGGCGAGGAGAGGTCTGCTGCGCCATGTGGGTATCTCCCTAGCTTGCTGGGGATCAAACTCGTGCTGCAGTGGTAGCTCCCTGCCCAGCCGCCAGGGATCGAACTCATGCTGCAGTATCTGCAGATAACTTCATAGTGCTATGTCTTATCACCTTGAGCCACCAGGGAGGCCCTAAATATTTCTTTTTTTCTTTCAATAGTGCAGGCAGTCTGTAGTCAGAAAACCATATTTGGGGAAGCTACATTCTAGTCAAGCCACGTATTAGGAAAGTGGTTTCCTACAGCTTGAGCTATGGGTCCTTGTCCTATGTGCACTATCCAAAGCACACGTATTTTTGATAAATTACAGATGTATACATATTTTTGTTAGCCAGTTCCTTGTCATTATGTCCTTCACCTGAACTTTAAGTCAATAACATAGTGACACCAGTGCAACTATTCCCACCTCACCCAAGACTCTGTCTGTGGTACCCAAGGGTGCTGAGGAAGCTTCAAGAGGATGCTGCAGCCTGAGATTTGTAACATTCCAACCCTTTAGGGTGCCAGATGGCTGAACTGCAACCTCACTCTCATAATCCTATCTTCTCCAGATCAGGATCCTGAAAGGAGAAACCTGCTAGCTTGATTACATCCTGGGTCAGTCATCTCCAGGTGCAATAAAGCCATTTAAGACAAGCAACTGGAAACAGGAGCTCTGCAGTGAGATCTGAGTCCAAATCCTGCCCCTGCCATTTACCAACTTTGGGACACAAGGCAAGTTACTTAATATTCCAGTGTCTGACTTGGGCTCCTTGGAAGCAGACCCTGAGGCAAAGATTCAAGTGTAAGTAATTTGTTTGGCCATTGATCCAGGAAACACTAATGGGAGTGGGGAATGTGAGATCACAAAGGGAAGAGGAGAGAGTGTGTTACCAGCATGTCACCACTGTAGACAGCTGGAGCTTAATTTCATTGGAGAACTCTAGGAGGTTGTGCAGAACATACATCTAAGATTTTTTCAATCTCAGGGCAAGGGAGATGGGTCTCTATCAGTCACTGACTGAGGGCTACTTGGGACTTCTGGTCTGTCTCCCTTAACCCCACATGGGCATGATAGACTGGCAGCCAGAGAAAACCCTCTCCCATATAATTGCAGCTGCAAGATAAAGTCTTAAATTACTTTTATCATTACAGATGTGTTTTATGCATACAACCAGGTCTCTTCTGGAAAAACAACTGATGGTAAAAGCTTCTTCTCCCTGCCCACGGAAGAGTAAAGACTGACAGTTTCACCTGAAGCAGGTTGAATAAGAGTTAGCCTCTGCTCCTTTAAGACTTATAACTACAAAGATATGCTTTTTACTCTTTGTAGTTTTCTCTGGCTTAATACAGTTACTTAATTGTTCAAAGGAAGGCTCCATAATATTTTCACTTAGAACTGGCAGCTTGGACTAAAACCTTACTTCCACCATCTGTAATCATGAAGTTTCCAGGCTGAAGTCATGGAAAGGTCTGTGGTGTGACATTCCTGGAATCCATTCTCCTTGCTCTGCAAGGAAAGCCCGGCAGGCTGCAAATTGCTGCAGCGTAAACATTCCTCACTCAATAGCACTGCATCAGGATGAAAATCCACCAGAGACTCAGGACTATTGACTGTATTGACATGAACATAAAATTATCATGAACAAGGACAGCTTTTGTGTTCTGGGGAAATTCTTGGGGTTTGGAGAAAAACAATCTCCATTAACTTGCAGATCAGATCAGTATGCTATTATCTAGGAAACTTCTCCCTTGTCCTTTACCTTCTTCATCTTCCTCGCCTCTGCCCATCTCTTGACCCTCTCCTCTCTCTCTCCTCTCACTCCTTTGTTTTCCATTTATTTCTAAATAGTGCCAGATATAAAGAGGGGAAGGCAAATGAGCCTTCCATTTCATTCATAAATCATTTTATTACAAAAGAAAGATTAATGACTTTAACAGGACAGTCACTTAGCCAGGACCTTTATGTATAGGTTATCAACACTGTAAAGAGAAAAATAAAAGTTTATTTGACTTTGAAACTTCTTTGGGACTTGGGGAAGATTCAGGTCCTTGACATTTCTCTCCTGGATTATTGCATCAGGCTGTTACTTTATCTGCCTTTCTTTTTCAGCTGTAAATTCATCACAAGCCTTGGGCTTTCTTTATCTTTGTTTCTCCAAATCCCAGGTGGGTCCATACACAGCAGAGTCATTTAGTGCTTACTGAACAGAATGATAAACTGACTGCCTGTCTACATTCATACCTGAGTAAATAAAGTTCATACTTTATCATTGCCAAATCATTCCTGGTTGCAGCTGAATGCCCAGCACAGAGGCTGAGTGAGGTCAATGATCACGTGTCCAATATAAATGAAGGTAAAGCTGTGAAAACTGAGCCTTCCCTACCCCTTCTCAGCCAGCCCTACTTTGGTAACTTCATTTCCCACATTTCATGGCAATTCAACAAGCATTGTACTCTGATGGAGATGTCAAAGAAAGGTGTAGTGATACCCACACCTTTTTGCAGCTCACAACCTGCACAAAATAGTTGAACAACCAAATGACACTGTGGCTGTGTTCTGGCCCACGTCACGGCACCCCGGCTTTCCCAGATAAACCACTTGTATTACAGGTGAAAAACACTCTTCCAATAAGAGGTATGGGTGGAAGGAAGGAAGGAAGGAAGGAAGGGACATGGGAGGAAGGGAACTTTTCTTCCACCCTTTTATGTGCAGTACCCATAGCCTGTGAATTAAACTGACAAGAGCCAGATTACAGAAGAAAAAGAAGTAGCTGGCCTATTAAATGGTTAAAAGCTTATTAACTAACTAGTAGGAGGAAGAAAGAGAGGAGGACCAGCTTAAATGCAAATGAAAAAATAGGTGTCTTTAAGAAAGACAAATGAGGTTTTAGAAAAGGTGGGAGATAAGAAAGCTTGTGAGGTTTGTCTGGACAGGTATAGGTGATCCTTAAGTGTCTGATATGTGTGGTCTGCACCTTTAGGGCCATAATAGTTCCTCTCATGCCTTTTTTTTTTTTTTTTAAATAGAGGCATGTTTTATTTATTTATTCATTTGTTTGTTTTGTTTATACATGCACTGGGTACAGTCAGAAGCGCGGGAGGGTGAGAGAATTCACCAGAGCCAGAGCGGGGAGCAGAGCAGGCAGAAGGACTGAAGTACACTGCTGAGGGGAGCAGCGGGCGGCAGGAGAGGTCTGCGCGCCATGTGGGACCCTCCTCCGGTGGCTGGGGAGCAGCCGGGGATCGAACCGGCGCTGCAGAGGCTGCGGGTAGCTTCGCAACCCAGCGCTCAACCGCTGCGCCACCGGGGAGGCCCTCCTCTCATGCCTTTATGAGGAGTTATGATTTATTCATTTTCTGGAAGCTGCTCCTTTTAATCAGAGGGGGAGCACCAGGAAATATTTTTCTATTGAATCTTAAATATCTTCAGCTTAAAATATTCGTCATGCTTACTACAGAGTTCCACAACACACACACACACACACACACACACACACACACACGCACACACAAGTCAAGAGAATGCTTGGAATGAGATTTTTGTTGTTGTTTTGGCTTTTCTTTTCCCAAGGTTTTCCCCCTCCTTTAATATTATAATGAACATGGTGTTGTTATAGGGCAGCCCCGATACAAAACGGGGTGCCTGACTGTGGGTCCTCACCTGCACGCTTAAAAGGACTTATCAATACTCTACTGCAGGCACACAGGAAAGGTTAATAAAAGGCTTATTTACAAGGGAAGGGCAAGTGAAGAAAAGTGGGAGACAAAGTTTTAAATGCGTCCTACCCGATCCTCTGATCTGGAATCCCAAATGGCATTCTGAGAGCTGGCTGCAAGCCAGGAGCCCTGAAGCCAGGAGGCGAGCGACAGAGCGAGAGACCCCAAGGCCCACGTGTTTGGTTTTTATGCCCAACCTGGCTGCTTAACTCCACCCTCAGGTCCCAGCCACCTTCCCTTTGGTGGTGATGGGATTTGTCTTTCCCGATGTCTTGATGGCTTTAGTCTGGAATGGGAGTGGAGTCCACAAAGCCTGTATGGGATTAGCTCAGGACATCATTTCCCCCTAACAGTGTTAGGAAAAGAGGAAATTTTCCCCTAACACTGGGTTATTCTCAGGTTGAGCAATCAAATTAGCATCGGACAGATTAATAGGAGAAAGAAAAACACATTTAATTACATACATATGAGGAATCTGCACAGCAATGAGGGTTCCAGAGTCAGTGAGGAGAAAATAAGGTACAGATCCTGAGTTAAGGAATGGGACAGGGGTCGGGGGCTTTCAGGAGGAAGAGGATTCACTTCTTATGATAAGATCCATATAGGAGACCATGTGACAAATTCTGTCTTTGTTCTGAGAGCCTTGACAAACCACAAAGAAAAGATTTTTAACCTCTGAGTTGATAATTAAATCTTCATTTTAAAGAGGAGACAGTGATTCATCTGAGAAAGACCAGAAACTCTCTACTTCCATGTTTGTCTGCCATGTTGATAGGTTCCTGTGATAGAAAGGTTATCTCTGGGTAGTACCCTCAGTTTTCTTTCTTCTAGGTAGTTGTGGCCGTGGTCAATTTTCTCATGAGTCTGCAAGGCCTTGATTGACCTTGAATGGAAATAATTTATATACCAATGTGAGACATTGTCTAGGAAAGGTCTGTTATAAACATCTCTAGGTGGTCTGTCCTGCAGCTTCAACAGACATCTTTTTTCCTTCTCAGAGCCTTAACTGGGGCCTTTGGAAACCTCTCTTCTTCATAAAGAAATTATTCTAAATTGCCATTTTTTTCTAGCAGCCCTGAAGCAAGGGATCTTCTGTGCAAGTGTATATGGTACAACTCAAGGCATTTTATCCTTTTGCAGGGAACCACGCCAGTAGGAAACTCAGAGGCCTGAGTTCCAGGCTTGGTTCCTCTCCCACCCTGCCTGCATTTACCTGCTCCAAACCTCAGCTTGTCATCCGTGAAATGGAAACTCTCTATTCCAGTTATTATTAAATGTTAATGCTAATAATGTGAGATCAAAAAAGATGACATCTGTGAAAGTGCTTTGAAGCCTCTAAAATACTCCTTTTGTGGGCCGGGATTATTTATTAAAATGATGCAAACTGGCTTTTACTTTCCTTGGGGTTTCAGCCCTCAGCATCTGTAAGGCAAAAGCTCCTCTTTCTTTCTCCAGGGAAGGCTGAAGGTTACTGATGATGGTGGTGGGATGTGAGTGTCTTTGTGAGACTATTAGGGGGAAAGGATGTTCTGAGCTAATTCCATACAGGCTTTGTGGACTCCACCCCCACTCCAGACCAAAGCCATCAAGACACTGGGAACTTCAAATCCCATCATCACCTAAGGGAAGGTGGCTGGGAACTGAGGGTGGAGTTAAGCAGCCAGGTTTGGTATAAAACCAGACACGTGGACCTTGGGGGTTCTCTTGGCGTCACAGCTGGTGGCTCGCGGCCAGCTGTCAGCGTGCCACTGGGATTCCAGGTAGGTGGAGATGGGTAGGACTCATTTCCCCTTGCCTTGTAAATAAACATTTTATTAACCTTTCTGTGTGCGTGCAGTTGAGTATTAATAAGTCCCTTTTAAGCGTGCGGGTGAGGACCCACAGTCAGGCAATCTGTTTTATATCGGGGTTTCCCTATAACAGATTTGGTGCCCAACATCATTTAGGACAAAGCCATCCCTGGTTAGTCAGCCCCATGGGGAAACTGGGCTTCCCTATGGCACTGGCTACCATAAGTGCAAATGTGATTTTTGGTTTCTCTTAGTGTGTTTCATATGTAGATATGCTGTTGAAAACTGGCTTGGGCTTTGTGAAGATTCTTTGTGTCTGTGTATAATTTGTTTGTAGTGACTTGCTAAGAGATTTGATTTTGTGGAAATTGTTCTGTACAACAGTTTTACTCAAAAGATTAGGTAGTAAGTTGGACCATGTGGACAGATCAAAGATGGCATCTGAGGTTACTTGGCAGGCTCTTGGAAAACTCGGAGGTTCTTGTTGCTAAGACTTTAGACCCTTTTTTTTTTTCTTTTTGTGATCTCTGCTGTCTCATTAGCATTGTCTCAAAGGCAATAATGATTCTTCAGTGGTATGTTGTTTTGACTTCTACTTCCTGACTTCTGCCTGAGGGGTTTTGCAAGCAAACTGTGGAGCAGTGGTGTTTAAATTAGCAAATGTGTGCCTGGGTGTTAACAACAGAGTAGCCTTAAGCAGTAACTGGTAATTGCTGGTAGCCTTGATGGATTCTTGGAGATAACTTGAAGTTTTGCAAAGTCTGGATCAGAAAAATTGAAAAGAATTTGTCTGAGTCTGAAAGGATTTGCTGCTGTAAATTTTGTCTACACAATTTGTTTTGGGCATGTTTGCCATTTGAATTCTGGATTTAATTGCTGGTATAAGACAAAATTCTAAGTTTCTGCAAATCAGTCTTTATGGTGCATCATGTAACAATATCAGGTTTTCATATCTGTGTTGTTGTCCCTCCCTAGTGTGGGAAGGTAGAATCTGTGCTTTGATGTTGAATCTGTCCTTTTAGCTTCTGTCCCAGAGTGGCTAACAGAAGTAAGGAGATGTTTCCTTTGAATTGAAAGTTAATTGCTGATATTTTGCTTTTGCTTTTTCAGGTTTTGTTCCAGGAAACCCAAGTATTGTCTGCTCGATGGCTAACAACAGATGACTCCTTTTGCTTAAAAGTTTAACTGTTGCTTTTGCTATTTCAGCTGCTGTACAGGATACCCTAGGATTGGCTTGAACACTGAAATCCTAAAGTGATAAACAAAGTCATGTAACTCTTGTGGTTAATAAAACTTTTTCTTCCTATTTCCAAAGCCTTAGGTTTGTAGGATGACAATCGGAACCTATAATTTCAGCCATCAACATGCCACATTTTTTTGGACTTTGACATTTTTTCTGAGCCTATGGAGTAAAACTGCAGTTGTTAGGGGGAAAGGATGTCCTGAGATAATCTCATACAGGCTTTGTGGACTCCACCCCCACTCCAGACTAAAGCCATCAGGACATTGGGAAAGACAAATCCCATCACCACCAAGGGGAGGGTGGCTGGGACCTGAGGGTGGAGTTGGGCAGCCAGGTTGGATATAAAAACCAAACACGTGGGCCTTGCTCCCTCTCTGGCTCGCGATCGCTCTCCTCCTGGCTTCACCGCTCCTGGCTGGCGGCCAACTCTGAGAGCGCCATTTTGGGATTCCTGATCGGCGGATCGGGTAGGGCTCATTTAAAACTTTGTCTCCCACTTTTCTCCCAGAGCTGTACATTTCCTCCTTTCCCTTTCCCTTGTAAATAAACCTTTTATTAACCTTTCACGTGTGCCTGCAGTAGAGCATTGATAAGTCCTTTTAAGCGCGCGGGTGAGGACCCACAGTCAGGCACCCCGTTTTGTATCGGGGTTGCTCTACAACACAGTTATATAAGATATTCCACATGGCATAACTAAAAAAACTGTTTTTGTCTATATGTTGTCTGTCTGTCCTTGTGTCTAACTCTTGGCCTCAAGAGGTTGAAAAATTGATATACCTGGTGCCTATAGACATTGAGAAAAGAATCTCCAGTTATGAGAAAAAAAAACTGAAGGTTATGGTTTGATTGTCAACATTGTACTACTGAACTAAGGCGGGGCCTTCATAGAGATTGAATATTGTTGTTGCTGTTGTTTTCTGATGTTTATGGCAAAGCTTCCCAGAAATCTAAATTCAAGTAAAAATTTGGTAGCCTATCATTTGGTGGATGTAAGGAAATTTTGTGGAACCTCAGTCGAGCTCGTGAGACACTCCACAAAGTTTCTCCCTTTCCTCCTGGGAAAGGCATTGTTATAGAGCAACCCCGATATTAAACGGGTTCCTGGTTGTGGGTCCTCACCCACGCGCTTTAAAGGGACTAATGAATACTTCACTACAGGTACACACAAAAGGTTAATAAAAGGTTTATTTACAAGAGAAAAGGAAATAAGGAAAAGGTACAACTCAGGAGAAAATAGGGAAATAAAGTCTTTAATGCTTCCTACCCGATCCGACGACCTGGAAACCCAAAGTCACTCTCAGAGCTGGCCGGACGCTGCGAGCTGGCAGAGAGCCAAAATGGGGAACCCCCAAAACCCACGTGTCTGCCTTTTATATCCACCTGGCTGCTTAACCCCACCCTCAGGTCCCAGCCACCTTCCCTTTGGTGGTGATAGGATTTGGAGTTCCCAGTGTCTTTGGCTTTGACCTGGGGTTGGGGTGGAGTCCACAAAGCCTGTATGGAATTAGCTTTAGGACATCCTTTTCCCCCTAACAGCATTAGATAAATTTGCCCTATTTGGTTTACCTAGTAAAGTAAAACTAGAAGGGAAGCATTGTCACTTGGGAAAATGGTAAAACTTTGATATGTACAGAAATGTTAATATTGGTTTTCAAAACATGTACAAAACCTCTTGGTGCTTGATATGTATGTAAATTGTCAGTGATGATTGTCACCTTATAATATTGTATACTTAAGTTGTTTGATATCTACACAAATTGTTTCTGGAAACAATAGGGGGAAAGATTCCCCCTATTGATTCCTCCTATTGATGCAACTTTTGATGGGTAAAAAAAAAATTTGACTAAGTTTTTTGTTTTTTTTTTTTTAAAGATTTATTTATTTATTTATTTATTTATACAAGCACTGGGTACAGTCAGAAGCACGGGAGGGTGAGAGAATTCACCAGAGTGGGGAACAGAACAGGCAGACTGACGAAATACACTGCTGAGGGGAGCAGCGGACGGCAAGAGAGGTCTGCGTGCCATGTCGGACCCTCACCTGGTGGCTGGGGATCGAACCGGTGCTGCAGAGCCTGTGGGCAGCTTCGCAACCCAGCGCTCAACTGCTGCACCACCAAGGAGGCCCAATTTGACTAAGTTTTGATATAATACTGGTAATTTTGTTGCATCTTGTTCTGATTCAACAAAGTTTTTCTTGTTTTTGTAACAGGGAGGTCCCCAGGAAAGGGAGATGTACAAGGTTCCTTCCACCACCCAAATGGAGGGTAGAGCTAAGCAGGGAGTGATAGAAGCTGCAGTGGAGAGTGAGGAAGGAAGGAAGCAGAATGGAGATCCAGGAGACCTGGAGGAGGCACATGGGGCCAAGAGACATGTGAAGAAACTGCGCTTGCCTTTTGGTCATGGACTGGGTGACACAGATGTGGGTGAGAGACCCGAGGGGAGGTGACAATGGCAGCTTTTATCTTGATTTTGATTTTGCTCTTTTCCTTCCAGGCTTGTCTGGTTGTTTCTGATCCTTTTCTCTGGGTCTCCACTGGAAGATGCTTTAGATTTGGGGCAGGCTTTGGGGCCTTGCTCTGGACCAATCCCATTTGGATGGAGTTTTACCCACGAGGGGATGGGTAACTTTGGGTGCTTGATTTAGAAACTAGATTCTTTGCCTTTCCTATATTGTTTCCTAGTTGTATTTAAGTTCCTTCCCATTAAAGTCTCATATGTTTTGTGTTGGTGTGGCAGATGGCAGAACCCGTTTAGAATAGGCAGGTTTGCAGGGTTTGGGCTGCCCCTCTCCCTGCCCTGTAACATTTTGACTGACTAGGACCTGCAGCAATGTTAAATTACAATTTTTTTCTTCAGCAGAGCTAACTTGTGTTTGCCTTTTCTTTCCCCTTCATACCAACACAGCATGAAAATAGTGATAGTAATTTTTACTACGCATGTCAGTGTCTATTTTTGCATAACTCCATAGGGATTTTGTCTGCTTAAAACAAAAACAATTGGAGATAAGTTTCATTGTGTGGCTTTGAATGGAGTTCTTCCAGGAAGTTGAAATAGAGCTGAACCAAGAAGAGGAGAACCTTTTGCTTTATTTGTAGGGTTCCAGAGACCTCCAAAGAATCTGAGGAAGCTGCCTCCCTGGGCAGGACTGGATAACCCAGAAAACGAAAAAGCCCCGGTACCCTCGAGAAGAAGCAGCCCAGGTGAAGTCTGGTGAGACCAACTTTGTTCTTGAGGTCTATGTGGACCAGATGTCGTGTTTGCTCTGATCCTATAGGGAGTATTCCAACAAAGCCAGCTAAAATTGCTGTTTAGTTATTCTGCCCTGTGATTTTATTTAAAAATGGGTAATATGGTTTAAAAGTAGATTTAGTTTGCAAACTTGCTATGCTGATGAAATAATTTGGGATCAAGGTTGAGATAACTTGTTTTTTTACATAAGTTGAACCAATTTTAAGATTTTTTTTTCTGTGATTTTAATATATTTGCTGTCTTGTTTTGGTTAATGCCTACAGATTTTTTTTTTCTTTTGGCTTGGATAATGGACTATTTTCCAAAATGGAAAACTGTCAGACTGGACATTCATGAACAATGCTGCTGCTAATTGTTGCTTCTCTTACATACATTGTAACCCTGAAAAAAGACTGTCTCTTAAGACTACACCCTGAGATCTGTGCCACCATAGATATGGTGGAATAAAAATTAAAAGGGGGGATTGTAACAGGGTGCTCCCCAGGAAAGGGGGAGGTTCCAGGTTCCCTGCCCCACCCAAGGAGAGTGAAGCTGAGTAGAGAGAAAAGAAGCTACAGAGGAGACTGAGGAAGGAAGGAAGCAGGATGCAGAGCCAGAAAGAGACCTGGAGGAGGCACATGGAGCCAAGAGACACATGAAGAAACTGCTTGCCTTTTGGTCAGGGACTGGTTGACACAGCTGTGGGTGAGACACCCGTGGGGAGGTGACAGTGGAGTTTTTGTCTTGCTTTTGCTTTTATTCTTTTCCCTCCAGACTTGTCTGGTTGTTTCTGATCCTTTTCTCTGGGTCCCCACTGGAGGATGCTTTAGACTTGTGGCAGGCTTTAGGGCCTTGCTCTGGGCCAATCCCATTTGGATGGACTTTTACCCATGAGGGGATGGGTAACTTTGGGTACTTGATTTAGAAACTATATTCTTTCCCTTTCCTGTATTGTTTCCTAATTGTATTTAAGTTCCTTCCCATTAAAGTCTCATGTTTTGTGTTGAGGCAGCGGATAGCAGAAACTATTTAGAGCAGGCAGGTTTGGGGAGTCTGGGGTACCCCTCTCCCTGCCCTGTAACAAGACCAGGGGCATAGTTGGAGGTGGTTGTAATGGATGCTATGATGCTGTGCCAAGATCCCCACTTCCAGACCAAGACACTCACCCCTCAGCTACCAATAGACTTGGTCCCTGATGTCTGCCTTGACAAATGTGCATTCAGGACAATCCCGAAGGGTCACCCTGTGCCAGCGCTTCCAACGGGATCAGCTAAGGGCCATATAGTAACAGCTTTCTCAAACAACCTCCCTCCACATTCCCTCCCTTACTCTCCTAAAGGTGTGGTTCCTGAGAGCACTCCCAATAAGTTCCTGCATGCATCTTTCATCTGAGTCTGTTGCCCTGAAACTGGGAAGGGATCCACTAGGGTTGTTTATGTTAGTGGAAAGAGTTAAGAGGTACCCCAGGACCCCCAATCTTGTATACTCTAAATAGGTTCTGCCATCCTCCACATAAAGACAAAGCATATTCTCAGTATGTAAGAAATTTAATAGAATTAGTATGCAGAGGAAGAGAAGAAAGTATAGTAATTTCCCAGTAAAACACCTAAAGTTACCCATCCTCCTGTGGGTAAATGCCCAGTCAAACAGGTTTGGCTCAAGGCTGAGTCACCAAAGCCCAAAACCTGCCAAACGTCTAAAGCACCTTCTGGTGGGACCCATAGGAAAGCGCAAAAGGGGCCAGGTAAGTCTTGGTGCAAGTCCAAAACCAAGCAGCAAACGTGCCCTTCTTCCTCACATGTGTCTCTGTTCCATCTGCCTCCTCCATGTCTTCCGTCTTATCTTTTCCAAGTCTCTTCTCTAGCTTCTCAGCTCCACCCTTCATTAGATAGGGCAGGAAACCTGGAAACTTCCCCTTCTATGGAGATTACACTGTTACACTAGGAGTGTTGGACCCCATCCTCAGCTCTATTACCATCAGGGGAGGGAGACAAGATTTCATTAATAGAATGGTTGGTTGCCTGTGACATTTTGTGGAGAGGGTGTACTGTAGCACAGATGGGAGAATCTTCTCGAGATCTGTGTCTTCATCTTCTGCCTGATCTCCCCCTGGTGTGTAGCTTAAATGATATCCACATAAACCAACAAAGAGCACATGACCTCCCCTCAAAAGTCACCAGGTGTTTGATGCCTTTCTCAGGCTCCATACCTGCTGTCTTACATGATTCAGAGAATAATCTGTCTGGAGTCCACTGTCCTCATGTTTCCCTTGGCACCTAAATACATTCCCAGGGTTATTGCCAGAATTCAAATAAACAACCATGACCTCAGCCTGAACTGAAGGGGAAAAAAAGGTGACCTTATATAACCTTTTCTCCCCATTTTAGGTATATAGACCTTTTAGTACATGACCCAAGAGGATTGTGTCTTCAGAGATTTATATTCCCTACATACATCTTGAGCTAGAACCTCATAAACAGCCAAGAAGGACACTCAGAGGCAGACATTTATATTATGGCACCAACAGACCTCTTCAGTGGGAGATGACCTGTGTGACATGGGAACCACTCAACCAAACGGCTGCCAGCTTGTCAGGACAGGTGCGTGTAAACAAGTTGTTCTGGTCAAACTGTCAAAGACCCACATCACTAATTCTCCACAAAGCATCAGTCAGTGATTAGTGCTACCTTAGTTGGGTTCTCCCCAGAAGCAAAATCAGAGAGAGATGCAGGTTCTAGGTAGCAGAATGAGGAAAAATGAGGCAGGGAAGAGAGAAAAATCCAACATAGGTTGGATTTATATAGGTTTATATAGCACTAACAGTGCGTAAGGGTTTCAATTGCTCACATCCTTACCAGCCCTTGTTGTATTTCCGGTTTTTTCTTTTTGTGGTTGATTGCTTGGTTTTTTTTTTTTTTTTTTTTTTTTTTATTACAGTAGCCGTCCTAAAGGGGTGTAAAGTGGTATCTCACTTTGGTATTAATGAGCTGATTACCATGGCGGACAACTGGGGCTCCTCCCATTGGGACCTGAAGAACTGTGAAGAAAGCACATCAGAATCAGAACTGCTCCACTAGGGTGGAGGTGTGGACGCCAACCATGGGTCTCATACCCTGTTACATGAACAACTCTCCCCAGGGTCTTCACTCATGCCCATGCACTTTAAAGTCACCTAAATGTAGCTATGGATCTTCTGACCCATTACAGGGTGCAAGAAGCTCTTTCCATGCTTGCTTTATGGAGGATGGTGGCAAAGTGTATGGGACTATCAAAGGTGTACTAAAATCAGATAAGTTGGGAGAATGTGACGGTGGAGCATCCCAAAAGCCTACCACAAATGTTTAATGCAAATATAAGTGATCTATCTCTTGTCAGTTTTTTAAAATCTTTTTTCCCCAACTTTACTATAGTAAATAAACATAACATAAAAATTACCATGTTCACCATTTTTAAGTGTACAGTTTAGTGGTTGTTTTTTTAAAAAACATTTATTTATGCATACAAGAACTGGGGTACAAGCCAGAAGTGTTGGGGGAGGGGAAAGAGGATTCACCAGAGACAGTGGAAAACAGAACAGGCAGACTGACTGAAATACACTGCTGAGGGGAGCAGCGGGTGAGACTGGAAAGGTCTGCTGTGCCGTGTGGGTCACCTCCCTGGCTGGGGATCAAACTCCATGCAGCAGATAGCTTCACAGTGCTGAGACTTAACCCCTCGCGCCACCAGGGAGACCCCATTCCACTAGCTTTTTCATCTTGTAAAATTAAAACGATTAAACACTAACTCCCCTCCCCCTCCATATCCCCTTCTACTTTCTACCTCTGATTTTGACTGTTTCAGTATACCTCATTATAATGGAACAACTCAGTTTTGTCTTACTGTGATTGCCTTATTTCACTGAGCACCCCGTCCTCAAGTTTCATCTGTATTGTAGTATGTGTCAGAATTTCCTGCCTGATATTCAGGTGTGTGTGTGTGTCACAATTTATCCATTTATCAATGGACATTTGGATTGCTTCCACCCTTTGGCTGTTGTGAGTAATAATGCCATGAAGACAGGTGTACAAATATCTTCTTGAGACCATGCTTTCAATTCTTTGGTGGTATAGACAAAGTGGATTGTTTGGATCATGAGATATTCTAGTTTTTCTAGGAACTGCCATATTGTATTCCATAATTGCCTTACCATTTTATATAGCACTAACAGTGCGTAAGGGTTTCAATTGCTCACATCCTTACCAGCCCTTGTTGTATTTCCGGTTTTTTCTTTTTGCGGTTGATTGCTTGTTTGTTTGTTTTTTTTTTACAGTAGCCGTCCTAAAGGGGTGTAAAGTGGTATCTCACTTTGGTTTTGATTTGCATTTTCCTGAAGATTAGTGATATTCATAGGCTCCTGGACACTGTATTTCTTCTTTGAGAAAGGTCTACTCAAATACTGTGCCCATTTTTTAATCGGGTTGTTTTTCATTGATCTACTTTAGGTGCTCTGTATAGATTTTGGCTATTAAACCTTTATCATATGTATGACTTAGAAATATCTTCTCCCATTTCATAGATTTCTCTTTTCACTCCGCTGGTATTGTTCTTTAATGCTTGAAAGATGTTCATTTCTGTGGATTTTTTTTTTTTTTTTTGCTTTAGTTGCCAGTGCCATTGGTGTTTTATCCAAGAAATCATTGTCAAATCAAATGCTGTGAAACTTTTGCCCAATCCTTTTGGTGAGTTTTATAGGTTTAAGCTCTTACATTTAGACCTTTGATCCATTTTTGAGTTAATTTTTGTATATGTATTAGTTAAGAGTATACCAAATTCTTTTAAAACATTAATCCTATGGCAACCCATAGGATTACATATGTCAATATGTAATTCCCATTGTACATACACAAGAAGAGCAATTAAGTCACTCTTCTAAAAAAAAAACAACTAATGAGAAAGAGGAATCAGGATTCAAATCACTGTTTATCTGAATCAGACCTGACTCAACTAACCACTTACCTATACTCTTTTTTTTAAGATTTATTTATTTATGCATACAAAAACTGGGGTATAGGCCAGAGGTATGGAGGGGTGAGAGGATTCCCCAAAGACAGAATGGGGAACAGAATAGGCAGATTCACTGAAATACACTGCTGAGGGGAGCAGCGGGCGAGTCAGGAGAGGTCTGCTATGCCATATGGGTAGTAGCTCCCTGTCTAGGGATCAAACTAGTTCTACAGTGGCTGCAGATAGCTTGACAGGTTGTGTCTTAACCCCTTGCACCACCAGGGAGGCCCTATCTCACAGTTCTATAGGTTAATAGCCTATGTGGCCCAAGTGATCCCTCTGCCTAACATCTCACAGAGTGGCAATCGGGTGATGGCAAGCCTTTCCCTTTCGGAGAGCTTTGGAATGGACTGCATGCCACCTCATTGAGGTTGTTGATTGAATTTAGTTTCTTGTGGCTGTAGAATTCAGGTCCCTGTTTTCTTTCTGGTTGTCAGTCAAGAGCTGGCCTTCCTCCTTTAAGACTTACCTTAGTGCTCATGCTGTCCAGATGGCCCCTCCAGCAAAAGCATGCTAAGTCTTTCTTATGTTTTGAATCACTAATTTTTCCTTCTGCCTTATCTTTCTTACTCCTGCTGGGGAAAATTATTTGTTTACAAGGATTTGTATGATTAGCTTGGGCCAACTGAAATGATGCAGGATATTCTCCCTATGTTAAGGTCCTTAACTTTAATTCCATCTGCAAAGTCCCTGTTGTCATGCAATTTGAGATATGTCCAGGTTCTAGGAATTAGGAAGTGGACATCGTTGAGGGCCATTGTGCTTACCACACGGGTCTGTGGCAGTTACCTATTTCTTCATAAAGAAAGCTCCCCCAAATCTAAGAGCTTACATCAACCACTATTTATGTCCTCATGATTCTGCAGCTGGGACTGGGCTTAGCTTGACATTTACTCTGCTGGAGACAACAGTGGAACCAAGTCCCAGCTCCTGGAACAGGGCGCCCTGCTTGACAGCTTTCCTCTCTTCCCTGTCTCACCTTCCCCTACTTTCTCACTTGGGCTTTCTGTGATCACCTTCCAAAGAAAAGGTTTGAATCCAAGTCTGTAGGTTTTTTACCATAGCAGATTCAATGTGTCCTTTATCATTCCCGTTATATCCTAGAGTTGTCTTCTTATGGTATTTCTACATGGTCTCAAACTATCTGTATGCACGTTGTCTTTGCAAACTAATTTCTGGTCTTATTATTATTATTTTTTTAAGATTTATTTATTTATTCACACAAGCACTGGGTACAGTCAGAAGCACGGGAGGGTGAGAAAATTCACCAGAGCCAGAGCGGAGAGTAGAACAGGCAGAGTGACGAAGTACACTGCTGAGGGGAGCAGCGGGCAGCAGGAGAGGTCTGCGCACCATGTGGGACCCTCGCCCGGTGGCCAGGGATCGAACTGGCGTTGCAGAGGCTGCGGACAGCTTTGCAACCCAGCGTTCAATCGCTGTGCCACCGGGGAGGCCCAATTTCTGGTCTTATTAAAAATACAACCAGATCCCCCCACTCCTAGCACTTGAGGGTCCCACTCCATGTCTTCCTGTGATCAGAATTCAGTCTTTCTGACTAAATTTGTCCTTGTTCTAGCCCTTTGTTTTCTCACAGCTTGAAGTAAATAGTCTAATCATGTAAATAAACTTCACGCTGAGGCTATAGATTTTCATTTCCTAATTTTCTCTGCTACATCTGTAACTTCCTGTTTTCTTCCAAACTCGGTATGAACTTGAAAGCACTGGGTTGGCAACCAATATCCGTTGCTTGATGAAGAAAGTCCTGTTTACATTCAGAGTTTCCTACTCTGTACATAAGTGTCCAGTAGTCACATTCCCTTCTTACGCTATACAAGTAGTTGAGAGCAGGCTGCTTCTACAGTCAACAATTGAACAATTGCAGAAACTCAGGGTCAGTGTCCTTCTGCTCAGCCAGAGTCCAAGTACAGAATGTTCTTGCTTGTATGTGGATCTAAAAAAATAACAACAAAAGAAACTCCAAACATATAAAAAAAGAGATCAGATTTGAGATTACCAAAAGATGGGAGTGGAGGGAGGGGAGATTGAATGAAGTTTGTCAAAAGGTAACAAGTTCTAGCATCCCTGGTGTCGCAAGAGGTTAAGACACAACTATAAACCAGAGACACACAAGGGGGGAGGGGAGGAGGGCGTAGGATCAAAACAAGGGGGGGGGAATTGTATGGGCACTATAACCAAGATGAAATTTGTGCAAAATTTTCATTTTGCACAATTACAGGGACTACTAATTGTGCACAATTTTTCATTGTACAAAAATGAAAAATGATGTAAAAAATACATAAAATTTTTTAAAAAGACACAACCTATGAAGCTATCCGCAGCCACTGCAGCACAAGTTCGATCCCCAGCCAGGGAGATACCCACATGTCGCAGCAGACCTCTCCTGACTTGCCTGCTGCTCCCCTCAGCAGTGTATTTCTGTCAATCTGCCTGTTCTGCTCCCCACTCTGTCTCTGGTGAATGCTCTCACCCCCCACACACACCCCTCTGGCCTGTACCCCACTTCTTGTATGCATAAATAAATAAATCTTTAAAAAAAAAAAAAGGTACCAAGTTTCAGCTATATGTAAGTACTAGAGATATATGTAGAACATGTTCTACAACTTAACACTTGTATGGCATATGTGAAAGCTGTTAAGAGAGTACATCCCAAGAGTTCTTGTCATGAGGAGAAAAGTCCATTTTGTCGGTATGTAAGATGAAAGATATTAACTAAACTTATTGTGGTAATCATTTCACAATGTATGAAAGTCAAATCATCGTCTGTATACCTTAAACTTGTACAGAATTTATGTGAATTATATCTCAATAAAACCAGGCAATGAGGGAAGGGGAAGAACACAAAATGTCCAGGTTTGATAGTCCTCTTTACCCTCTGCTTTCAGAGAGAGTTTCCTTAAATGCTAGAATGATGGGTAATTTTTTCCCTTTATTTTCTTTTGAAAAATATTTATTTCCCTATATCTTTTTTTTTTTTTTAAAGATGTTTTTATCTATGCATACAAGAACTGGGGCATAGGCCAGAGATGCTGGGGGGTGAGAGGACTCACCAGAGATAGAGCTGGGAACAGAACAGGCAGACCAACCGAATCACACTGCTGAGGGGAGGCCAGCCAGGAGAGGTCTGCAGCACCATGTGGGCAGCTCCTTGGCCAGCCATGAATCGAACTCATGCTGCAATGGCTGCAAACAGCCTCCTAGGTTGCGTCTCAACCCCTTGCACCACCAGGGAGGCCCTATTTCCTTATATATTTGTTAAATTTTGGATAGTATTTGATTTCTCCCCTCCTGTGTAGTCCCTGTAATTTTCCCACCACCACAGCACCCATGATCTTTGGTGCCTCTTCCTGTATGCTGTATGCTTCAGATCTATGGTCAGCTTGCCAGTTCTGTCTGTATTTTCTAAGAATTATGATGACTATGATTTGCTTTAATAGAGAAAAAGTAAAGGGAATATTTAAAAAATAATAATTATCCAAACAGCCTCTCTACCTTAGCTGGAAAAAAAAAAAAAAGTCTGACCAATCACCTCCTTTTTCCAGGCAGAAACTGTGATCCAGAGTGTTGATCTGCAGCCATCTGGTCATTTAGTGACCAACGAGAGCCCCTAATTCCTGAGATGACATAAGCATATGCATATGGCAACCCCCCAGAAGCTTTCTCTGAGAAAAGGACTCAGAGATTTATAGTTTTTGGAGCAGGTAATTCCAGAAAACGCCAGTGAGAGGAGAAGTGATAGGTGGAGACGTGAGATCTGGGAGGGAAAGCAACACCACAGGTCTATTCTCTCATAGAGGGGAGCTAAGCCCCCAGGGGCTGCTGGGAACCAGTGTAGAACACACCTCTGAACACACATCCCAGAGTGGGGACAAGCAGGGATGCTGAATATGCAGTCTCGCATCCGTCAGAAATCAAGGGCCACTCCCAGGGTGGCAAAAATTCCTGGGTGACAAAAATTCCTGTTAGAGGCTGGGAGGGTAAAGTGGGCTCTGACAATAGTCCTTTCAACTAGAAGCAGAGAGCTACCTTGCCCTCTCCACCATGTGAAAACGCAGTGAGAAGACAGCTGTGTTGGAACCAGGAGCCAGACAGCTACTGTGCTGGCACCAGGCTTTCCGACCTCTCAGTCTCCAGGACTATAGGAAATAGATGTTCATAAGTCAAGCAATCTGTGACACGCTGTTACAGTGCTGGAGCAGCCTGGTACAGATGAGGACTGAGCTCTTCCCCCTGATGTCTGGGCACAGACTGGATGATGCCTGTGCTGCCAATTTAGTGCTGAGATCTGAAATGCCCCTGACATCCTAAATGGGTGTGTGTGGGGAGGAGGGGAGGGATGGGGGGAGTGGTGGTTCTGGGAAGATGTGGCAGAATTGAGCTGTGATTTTTTTTGTTTTTGAACCTTAAAAGGGATCAAGATATGTGGGCTCCATCTCTTTTTGTCATGGGAGCTGCTATAGGTGGCAGTACCCCACCTGCTGGGCTGGCAGCAGACCTTTGCCCCCAGGTGGTAGTGGGAAGGCAGCCTCGATGTACTCTGCCAGCTCCTGGAGTTGCAACTCCACCTTGCAACATTAGGTGGTTACTGGACTTTCCTTTTTCCTCCACCATTAGTTGGTAACTGGACCTTCTTTTCCCTCCACTCTGCAAGCTCTCCCTCCCCCTCTACCCTATAGGTTAGAATAAATTGGACTTTTTTTCCTAATTTCTGCACCAAGGGCCCTTTTGTTTGCATTTGTGACGGTGGGTGACAGAGAACTGGAAAAGAGGTTCTGACCTGGTGATCATTTTTAGACCCTTTGCCTATAACAATAGTCATTGGAATGGACTAAGACAGCAGCCCCAGGAAACTAACAGAGCAATCAACTACACACAGACCTGGCAGGAAGGGACGACCCAGCCCTGGGCAGGATGAGGATAAAAGTGGGTTCAGGATGAGGACACTGGGCATCAGTGGTGAAAGGAAACAAATCCTGAACCCCAGAGAACTGCAAAGTGAGGTGAAAGCTCAGTCACGCGCCTCTCCTGACTGGGTTGCTTCCTAAAGCTGTTCTCTCTGTATAAGGGAGTGATGCTTTCTACCTAGGCAAAGGTGACTAATAGGAATGTGGTAGACACCTAACTTCTCCTTCTTATGATTACAGACATTTTATTTAGCACCGTTTCCCAAAGATAAAGTGAAGGAACGTTTCTCTGCTAGAGATCATTTCCTCAAGTGGAGGCCTTTTCTCATTTTCTCTGACTCGTTAGTTGATTCTTCTTTCTCTCACTCTGGCTAAAACAATCTGACATTTAGAACTAGCCTGTGTTGAGTATGTGTAAGGCAGTTTTCTAAATCTGTGCTGTCTGATGTAAGAACTACTAGCCACAAGCGCTACGTAAATTAAGATTGATTAAAATGAAGTGAAATGAATAATTCAGTTTCTTAGTCACATGAACTATATTCCAAGTCATATAGGACAGCGGCAAGGGAAAACAGGGTGACGTGGGTGTGAGTCCTCACCTGCATGCTTAGGAACTTAGGACAGGGTCTCCCTGGTGGCACAAGGGGTAAAGACTCAGCAACCTACGAAGCTATTTGCAACCTCTGCAGCACGAGTTCTATCCCCAGCCAGGGAGCTACCCACATGGCACAGCAGGCCTCTCCTGACTTGCCTGCTGCTCCCCTCAGCAGTGTATTTCAGTAGATCTGCCTGTTCTGCTCCCCACTCGGTCTCTGGTGAGTCCTCTCGCCCCTACACCTCTGGCCTGTACCCCAGTTCTTAGACGCATAAATAAATACATCTTTAAAAAAAAAAAAGAACTCAGGACAGAACTCAAGAGGAGGCACAGAGAAAAAAGTTAATACAAGATTTATTTATAAGGGAAATGAGAAGAGGGAGAACAGAGAGAGAGAGAGAGAGAGAGAGAGAGAGAGAGATTAATATGTCAATACATCCTGCTGATAACTCTGAGCCGAGACCCCGGGTGCATGCTGAAAGCAGAAAAAGCCAACAGGGGACAAGCCCACACGTGTTTGGTTCTATACCCAGCACGGCTGCTTAAGCAGAAAGCCAAGAGTCATGGCAGATTCATGACATGTTGGGAGTTGTAATCCTGCTGGAGTCCATAAAACATCAGTGGATGGAATTCATTTAGATCATACTGTTCCTCCCACAGGAACACTTAATAACTACATGGGGTTAGTAGCTACTTGTATCAATTAGATATAGAACATTTCCAGCATCTCAGAAAGTTCCATTGGACAGTGCTATTCTAAGTTACTTACAGGTGTTATCTTATTTAGTCAGCACAACCCTGTAAGATAGGTTCTATTATCATTTTTTTTTTTAAATAGAGGCATGTTTTTTTATTTATTTTTATTTGTTTGTTTTTGTTTATACATGCACTGGGTACAGTCAGAAACGCGGGAGGGTGAGAGAATTCACCAGAGCCAGAGCAGGGAGCAGAGCAGGCAGAAGGACCGAAGCACACTGCTGAGGGGAGCAGCGGGCGGCAGGAGAGGTCTGCGCGCCATGTGGGACCCTCCTCAGGTGGCCGGGGAGCAGCCGGGGATCGAACCGGCGCCGCAGAGGCTGCGGGCAGCTTCGCAACCCAGCGCTCAACCACTGCGCCACCGGGGAGGCCCACCCCCCAATAACTCCTTAATTGAACTTGCCTTTTCTTCCCCCAACTTCCTCTGTTTTAGTGAAGCTGTTTAAGATGGCTCTAAAAAACCAGACAGATGAGTTATTCAGTCATGCTGGGTCTCTCCCATGTATACAGCAGGTATACTTGATATAATTAAACTTCTTTTTGGCTTTATCTCATATCATTCTGTCTAATGCTAATTTGATTCTTTACCAGTCTAAGAAAACCCAGAAGGGCACAGCATGTTTTCCTCTGTGCTCCAAAATCAGCCATGCTCCATTGACCTGGATTGCAGAGGAAGGCTGATGGTGATGAGGCATGAAGCTCGAGCTGACCTAAAATAGATGTGATGTTTCAAACAAAAGTTCCGTTCCAGGCTCAACCCAAAAGAGTGGGTCCTTTACACTCTAGGGAAAGAATTCACCAGAGGTGACCTAAGTATAGTTAAACTAAACAAGGTTTTATTAGTGAGAGCTACACATGAAAGAATCAGTGGTGGAAAGACGAATTTTAGCCTGGTTCCTCCAAGAGGGTTAGAAGGAGATATTTTAAAGGGTATGTCCACAAGGAGTGGGGAAGAGAGCATAGCCTATTCTGGGTTAGGTTACACCCAGGCATGTGTAGACACATTACATTCCAACTGTTTATGCATGCTCTCAGCCTTCCTCTAGGAAATTGTGACATAATCATTAGTCATGGTCTAACACTTTTTGTCTATCATGGCAAATCATGGTCAATGTGGTAGGCTAAATTGTTTGGACAGTTCATGATTTAGTCTACCTGTTCAAATAAGACTTGGGGCAACTCATACTATAGGCTCCCAATTTCTTTTACTGAGGTAGACTCATTTCTGAGGTTTTAACCACAGCATAACCCATGGTTGCCTTGAGCCAAGGATAATGGCACAAATCCTGGCTTAACCTTTAACCTAGCAGTTTAATTTAATGCACTATGCCACATTGCTTGGGGTCATGATAATTGATTGCTTAATGCTTAACAAATATTTCTGTTCCCTCTGAGGATGCTGATAACATCAATGTCTAATGAATACCAATTTTAAATTGGTAGAACAGAAGAAAGCAGCTGTTCAAAAAAGGTTATTGAGGATTCTGTTACTATCTACCCCTAGACTGCAATGCCTTCCCAGACCTGAGTATGAGTGGTTTTCCCAAACCACTCTTGGCTTTGCATTTCTTTCTTTCCTATATGATCTTCCTTCACTCATTGTTTGAAAGATGGTTTCTTTAAATACTGTCATTCTCCTGTGATGGTGGTTTCCTTTGTGGAAATGATCTTTGTGGTTCAGTGTCTGGTTTTTGAGCATGAGTGATATGACCAGATTAGGTCAGTACCAATACATATACATGTACAAAAGGTAGCAGTTCTGAGACAACCTCACAAATGTGATAAATGCAGTTTGGTAGTTGCTCACATGCTTAAGAATACTTAAGCTCACATGCTTAAGAATACTACAGGTTTTCGCTGAACTTAACAGAAAAATTGACTAGCATGCTAAAATTCTTATTTTTTTGTCTTTAGTTTTTATAGGAGTCCACTATTTGAGACAGATTGAATTAGTTCTTCAAGAGAGACAGTAAGGTAAGTTCCATCGATTTTATTTTATTTTTAAAGATTGATTTATTTATGCATACGAGAACTGGGATACAGGCCAGAGGTATGGGGAGGTGAGAGGATTCACCACAGACAGAGTGGGGAACAGAACAGGCAGACTGACCGAAGTACACTGCTGAGGGGGAGCAGTGGGCGAGACAAGAGGGGTCTGCCGTGCCGTGTGGGTAGCTCCCTGGCCGGCCGGGAATTGAACTCACGCTGCAGAGGCTGCAGACAACTTCACAGTGCTGCACTCAACCTGCTGTGTCACCAGGGAGGCCCTAAATAAATTTAAAAAAAAAAATTATATGGGAGGAAGAGACAAAGCTCTGGCTCTATGTCTAAGCCTTATGCACACATGTTTTTGCCATCAGAATGAAAAGAACATGTGCAGACTAACCTACTCATTACATGAAGAGGTTGGAGCTGATTTGACACACCCCAAATTTTCCAGTCTTGCTCAGTGGCTCCAAGGCAACTCCTTACTCATAAACAAAATGTGCATGCTATGAAGATTTTTGTATGTTACACAGAAATAGCTAACTGATAATACTATCTTGGATATAGCTGACTCTCAAAATCCCCTACTGTTTTATTGAATATAGTCATTCATATGGCATATCTCTTTTACTGTACTGTGAAATCCCATGGGGCAAGAAGTGTAGGTTTTATTTTGTTTTTCATTTTTCTATCTTCAGCATCTAACCTGTGCCTGGCACACAGTGTACACTCAATATACACTTGTTGATTAACTGGATGCAAGAGTGAGTGAATGAGGTACACCCATTAGCAGTCTGGACCAATTTTTTTTTTAAGATTTATTTATTTATGCATACAAGAACTGGGGTACAGGCCAGAGGTGGGGGGTGAGAGGATTCACCAGAGACAGAGTGGGGAGTAGAACAGGCAGATCTACTGAAATACACTGCTGAGGGGAGCAGCGGGCAAGTCAGGAGAGGTCTGCTGTGCCATGCGGGTAGCTCCCAGGCTAGCCAGGAATTGAACTCATGCTGCAGAGGCTGCGGATAGCTTCATAGTGCTGTGTTTAACCCTTTGTGCCACCAGGGAGGCCTTAGACCAATCTTAAAAAACTAAAAATGGAACTACTTCATGATCCAGCAGTCCAGCTTTTGGTAGCTATCTGCAATGAAGCCATCAACTTGAATAATTACATGGTCCACAATGTTAATTGTGGTATTATTTACAATAACTAAGATATGGAAGCAAACTAAGTATCTTCTGATAGAGGACTGTATAAAGAATATGTGATTTATACATAGAATGGAATACTGTTTAGTTAAGGAAGATGAATTTTACCACATAGTAAAATGGAAGGATCTTGAGAGGAGTATGCAAAATGAAGTAAACTAGAAAGAAGGCAAAAATTAGATGATTTCATATATATGAGTACTAGGAGAAAACAAAGCCGACAAACTGACAAAGAAAAATAACTATAAGCAAGCAGGCATTGATAACAAAAGTGAGGTTTCTGAGGTTAAGAGGGAGGGAGAGTGAGAAAGAGTCAAGGGAATGTATGTGATAGTGCAGGTAAAAAAAAAAGTGAGCGAATGAATCAAATTTTCTGCATGGATTTGATGTTTAAATTGTCCTTAAAGGTCCTTAAATTGTCCTTAAAGAACTTGTTAGGGAGGAGGGGAGAGAGCTCATGAAACTGCTTTCAATTTTAAACACTGTATAAATTGTAAAATTATGGTTTATAAGTATTTTGAGTCTATATAAAATAATAATCATGCTAGCATAGCTACTATTATAACAATGCATTTTATCACTTTCCATAGAACCAGCCTGTCAACACACAGCTTACCTCCCAAACAAAGCAACTTTTCCAAATATTAATTGATAAAAATATATATTTTTAAATATTTGGTAGGAAGGAATTTTTAATTTGAACCCATGGGGAAAGGGATTTGATTGATCTGGATAGTTGCTTTGCACTGATGAAAATGTTATCACTCATCCAGAAAGCATGTGTCCTGCAGGGACCAGGGTCCCATGAGAGAATAGGACTAATGGCACCACAAAGGGGTTGTCTTGAGAAAGCAACAGAGGATAAAGTAGTCACCTCTGAGGACACCAAGGCTGACAAAACAATCTAAGGATGAGTACTTAGATAAATGTGTCAGAGACACAGAAGGAATGTATAGTGAAATCTTTTCTAAAATAAAAACTAGATTTCAACATAACACAGTCACACTGCTATCTTTTTTATAGATGGAAAAATAAATTTCACAACTTTTCTGAAATCAAACCATGAAACTGGCCTAAAGTTTTCTCACTACTTTTGCAATACTACTTGACAGCAATTTGGTTTCTTTTCCAGGGTGTTAAACTGGCTCCCAGCCATGTATGGCTTTTAAACTGAAAGCATAATGTGGATGGTTTATAGTTATAGAAAATCTTTGATGGTGAAAAAGAAATAAGTGCGTGTTGACATTTGTTTCAGAATTTTAGAGTGTTAATTTCCCTTTGCTATAACTCTGTATTTAGCAATCCATCTACTGGCTAGTTAAAACAAAATTATTTGGGATAAAAGAAAGTCACAGATTTAATCAGATCATTTAGTCAGATCACCAGATAGCCTCTGATTGGCTTGTTGGGAAGTAGTAAAACAAATCAAAATAAAAAATCCCAAGTGTTCTGTAATAGAAATTATATCTATTTCTCACCCTAAGCCTGAAAGTCTGTCTTTTCCCCAGAACCAACAATTTCTTGTTTTAGAATGTTGTCCCTAAACTATTCCACACATAAATAAGCATTTGATAGATTTGAAATTTTTAAGCAAGTGCAAACTTTTGAACACCTGTTGTTTCATATCCTGTTTTTCTCATGTGTGAAAAAAATCTTGGAGCTCATTTCATGAGTGACTTGCATTTCAGCTGATTTATCAAAAGTGGCAAGAGAACCTGGGAAACCAAGACTGCTATTTGCTTTCTTGTGAAGTGGATTAGCAAGCATTGCTTCACGAGAGCACCCAGCCTGTGCTCTACCATTCATGAGCCTCATGTGAGGAAAACTGCAGTTGGACTAGATGTGAGAAATCAATAAAAGGCATATTTTGAGATGGCCATTGATTGTGTCCATCAGTATCACTAATAAGTACTTTGTAATAATAATAGGTTTGTCTTGACTTCGTTGGCACTGTTGGATATTATGAGGCATAGGAAAATAAAGGGCACACTTTAGTAGAGAAGTGCAAATTAAAGTAACAATGAGACCTGCTTTCAGGGCCATTAGATTGGCAAGGTTTTCAAGTTCCGTGACATCAACTGTGGTGAGAGTGGAAAAGCAGAAACTAGGGCTTTCATAGTTGGCCTGTGGGAGTGAAAATTGGAATAATTACAATAGGAAGTGATTTTGCAATACTTAGTAAAGTTAATAGGTACATAATCTCAATTCAGTAAACACACTTTTAAGTATATAGACCCAATCGGTGTTCCTGCACATATGGGTCAAGCCATGTGTATATAAGCTTGCTTGTTGCACTGTTGGCTTGTGATAGTACCAAGATGGAAAACTGGCAGCTAGAATGAATGTAGGAATATAGGAAATAAAACTACAGAGATAAATATCACTGCAGAAAACAATCTACGTTCATTTAGTGAATGTGAAAAGCAAGCTGCTAAAAGCACACAATACATAGGATCCTGTTGAAGAAAATTTGTAAAAACTTAGAAGCAAAGCTTTATTTTGTTGTGGATATATATTCTCCAATCTCCAATTGTCAGATCCACCTTCCATCCTTCTCCACCACACTTTGGTCTGGGGAGCTTGTAAGGATTTTATCAGTGAGCAGCCTTCCCTCTGGCTCTCCTTGGGTTGATCCAATGGCAAGCACCAATAGGAGTCTAAGGCAGGAGCACATAAAGGTTGGGGATTAACTACAGCACCCCCTCCTTGTCCACCCCAACTTGTCCACCCCCTCCTTGTCCAACCCCTCCTTGCTAGGCTTCAGGTTTGCAGAGGCTGCATTTGTTCATTGAAGGTCACAACTGCTTTCAGGTAATTAGTTCCAGCAGTTGCAGGTTTTTTGAGTTCTTAATGGGTTTGCTCCTCTACACCAAGGCATGTTAATGACTCTCTATATTTACTACCTACAGGGTGCTTCAACATTCCTTGCTGATGTCCCTTATCAGAGCCTACCCATTTGCAAATAGAGCCCTTATTCCACCCCCATTCATAATTTATTGTACAAATTGAGTATTTCGTGATGGTTGACATTAGCTTCCATCAAAGCAATTCCTTTATATGTGGCCAGATTACAATTCATCCAATCTGTGAGAATGGAAGGGTTGAGATATATATTTTTTTAATCCAAATCCTTTTTTTAAGATTTATTTATTTATGCATACAAGAGCTGGGGTACAGGCCAGGGATGCAGGGGGCGAGAGGACTCACCAGAGAGACCGGGGAACAGAACAGGCAGACTGACTAAAGTACTCCACTGAGGGGAGCAGCGGGCGAGTCAGGAGAGGTCTGCTGTGTCATGTGGGCAGCTCCCTGGCCGGGGAATGAACTGTGCTGCAGAAGCTGTGGATAGCCTCATAGGTTCTGTTTTAACCCCTTGCGCCACCAGGGAGGCCCCATGGGTTGAGATATATTTTAATACCTGTGAAATGGATTATGATATCAGTGTCTGGGCCTGTCATGGTTTCATTCTTGCAGAAGACACAAATCCTGCAGGCTGTCCTTCAAGGTACAGAGCGACCCTTCTGTGTGGCTGGAAGAAGCTGCCAGAACTTTTATTAGAGTATCTCAAATAGTTCATTTACATGCAAGTTCCAAAGTCCTGGATGATACACATATTGATGTGGGGGATTTAAAACTATGCCTGCTCAGTTCAGGAAATCACTGAGAAAGAAGGTAGAATGGGGTGTGCGGGGTGGGAGGTGACAGGAGAGGAGAGTTTTAGCTGTGTTTGCAATTTTCGAAAACAAATTTAAAAAAATCTAATCAGAAGCTATTATGTGAAAATGCTTAAAGCAGTCTAATCTGGGGGATTATAAAAGGGCTTGTTTAATGTTTTGATTAAAATATTTCTAAAAACATATCCTTTTAATAATGAACTGATTTAGAAAGTTAAATATTTTCTTATTCAGAGTGACACAGTATGTTACATGAGGCAAATCGCACCTGATGAATGGTTCTACACCCTGGATCCTCTCTTCACCAGCATCTTTTCTGAAGACCCAAGATTAATACTGCAGCTTGGATGAAGGCCCCCATGCTCTTTGCTTGGAGGTTTTGAGAAAATGCAGAAGTGCTATTAGAAAAAGGACACTGATGAAAACAAGGTAAAAATAACTCCTAGTCAACTCTGGAAGACATAAGGGGGGGTGACAGTGTTGTTAACAAACCAGATCATTTGTTTCTATTTCTTTTTTTTTTTTTAAGATTTTATGTATTTTTTTTTGCTGTAGAAGAACTGGGACATAGGCTAGAGGTGCAGGGGAGGAGGGGTGAGAGGATTCATCAGAGACAGAGTAGGGAGCAGAATAGGCAGACTGACTGAAACACACTGCTGAGGGGAACTGTGGGCAAGACAGGAGAGGTCTGCTGTGTCATGGGCATCAGCTCCCTGGCCAGGAATTGAACTCAGGCCCTAGCAGTGATAGCACTGAGACTTAGCCCCTAGGCCACCAGGGAGGCCCCATTTGTTTCTATTTCTGCAATTATCTGCAAATTATTGCCAAGGCCACCCTTCATTTGTTTCTAGGTTGCTGAGGAAGTTGCTCGTTTGGCCCAAATAGACACAAAACAGTATTGAAAATTGCACAATGCTTCACTTCCTTAAACAAAACATTTGGAACTCTAAATGTCATAGCTCAGAGTCAAATCTGTATTGACTTGCCTTAGGTACTTGCTCTCTGTGTGTGTATACGTGTGTGTGTACAGGTGTGTACACCTGCGTGTCAGTGCACACACACTCAAAGTTGTGGTTTTAAGGTTTTAAAATAGCCTTATTGCTTTCTCTTGTATTTGCAGGAGTTAGTCACTGAGGTAGGAAAATACATGATACAAAGTGTAAAGTTAAAGAGTTGACAGAACAAGTTCCCTTGGCTTCCTGCCTCACCCCAAATCCTCTCTCCTTTAATATTAAAGCTTTCATAGCAGTCTACAACTAGTAATCTACAACTTGGTTTTCTCATTTAATAATATGAGCTACTAGTGTTTGTTGATATATGTCTATGCATGTTGCTATAAATCAAAATACTTTACATGTATTGATCCATTTAATTCTCATTAAAAAATCATAAGAGGCTATACTATTATTTCTCCCATTTTACAAACGAGGCAGTGGATACACGAGGTAGTGGAAAGCCTATTTAAGCACAGCCAGTGGGGAGCACCAGCACTATGGTTAGACTCCACCCAGGCAGGCAATAGAGACCTCATAGGTCACCCCCAAGCTATGTGACCTTGTCCTTGAGATCTTGTCATGTCACTACATACAGGTCTTTCTAAATCTTTAGGTGTGGCATGGTTTCTAATAGAAGGATGAAGCACAGATTACCTAACCATTCTGCCATGATGGACACTTATGCTGTTCGATGCTTTGTGACTCAGGCCTCTTATCTACACCGCATTGTGCACATGAGTAACCATGTCTCTGGGCTACTTACCTGATATTGGAATGCAGACTACATACACCTTAAGTGTTGACACATACACTAAATTCTCTTGAGAAAGGATGCAGCTGCTGTTCAGTAGTATATATCCTCATAGACTGTGGGTACCATTAGCCTTTTTGATTTTTTTTAAAGATTTATTTATTTATGCATACAAGAACTGGGATATAGGCCAGAGGTGTGGAGGATGAGAGGATTCACCAGAGACAGAGTGGGGAGCAGAACAAGCTGATCAAATGAAACACACTGCTGAGGGGAGCAGCGGGTGAGGCAGGAGAGGTTTGCTGCGCTATATGGGTTGCTCCCTGGCCGGGGATCGAACTTCTGCTACAGTGGCTGGCGATTGCTTGATAGCACTGTCTTTAACCCCTGTGCCACCAGGGAGGCCCCCTTTTCGATTTTTTAAGAGGATTTACAAACATATTGTAATTCTTTTCTTTTAGTCTGTCCCACCTTGTCTTTTGAATTTGTTCCTAGTATCTTGACTCAAGAAGTATTTAATATTTATATAGACAAGTTTATCAGCCTTTTAGTTTCTGGGTTGAGTCTCACTACCCACTATTAAAAAAGTCCATATAAACATATAAAACATGTTTATGGTAGAAAATATAGGCACTGTAGATAAACAAAGATCTAAAGTAGCAGTCAAGTATAATCCTATCCCCCAGATGCAAACAAAAATGTTAATTTGTTGGGTATTTCCACTTAATATTCTAGTAAGAACAGATACAGTCAAATGTTTTGAAAAGGGTTCTGATGTACCTATTTTTTCATGTTTGGTTGAACACACTCAACACTGTAGGGTGATTACTGTGTGCCAAGGGAAGTACTGGGTCCTTACCCATCTGGCTAGAGAAATGTAAAGACACACCTCTGGAGTGCCTTGGCAGACAGTGGCTTTTCTATTTTAGGGTGAGGGAGGACACCCAGAATGGCACAGGCAGCCCCAGTGTTGGTGAGTGGCCTCCACCCCCTTCCTTCCCCACTTAGTTCCTTGTACAATAAATTGTAACAAAGCCCCTGAACTCCAAGTTCCCCCTCATCACATACCCTCTCTGAGCACTTAAGCCCCAAATGTCATCTGGAACTCTGAGCCCCAAATTCTCTTGGGTCTCATTTGCTTTCCTGCTACAGGCGCTAAAGAGGCTAAGCACAAAGTTTCCATTGTTTTCAAAGGAGACTTAACACTAACTGAGCTCTTGAGGCAGTTAAAAAAATATGACTTTGAGCCACAAAAGTTAAGATGGGGGAGCATTTTTTACTGGAGATAAAGCAATACATTTTTAAGAGTGTTGTTTTTCTCTCAAGTCCAATTATTGCACAAACATCTTTATAACAATGTAAAGGAAAGAAAACATTCATTGCTCTGGTACCACCTGTTTCCATTTCTAGTGCCTTCCAGTAAAAACAGTATGTTTAAAACAGCAATTCCATTTCCTTCTTGTGCAGGACAAATTCTCTGCTAGTGTTAAGCATTTCTGTTACAGCACTCATAAGTTCATTTCGCAATCTCTTGCTGGCTATTAAGCCTCTCCATTTAATCCACGTATAGTGCCAAGTCACTGGAGATCTAAGGCAGAGAGGTATTGAACATCCTATTTTCACCAATCACATTTTTTTCTTTTTTTTTTTTAAAAAAAAAAGATTTATTTATTTATTTATACAAGCACTGGATACAGTCAGAAGCGCGGGAGGATGAGAGAATTCACCAGAGCCAGAGCGGAGAGCAGAGCAGGCAGACTGATGAAATACACTGCTGAGGGGAGCAGTGGGCGAGACAGGAGAAGTCTGTTGCGCCATGTGGCTGGTGGGTGGGGATTGAACCGGAGCTGCAAAGGCTGTGGTTGGCTTTACAACCCAGCGCTCAACTGCTGCGCCACCGGGGAGGCCCACCAATCACATTTTTAACCGTGCTCTTTTGAAACTCTCTTTCCATCTCTTAGTAATGTCTATAGCAATTGCTACTGGTGCCTTGACCATTTGGCCCTCACCAGTGATTCACAAGTGCTTGATGCAACTGATTGGACTTTCCATCGGATCTCAAGGAGGGGAGGGAATTAACACCTTGGGAGTGGTCTTCAATGATGACTGATGGAAGTTGGTGGATAAATACCACACTTATCTCACCCTCAGATAGCACAACTCTGCTATGTGCTGCTCATACCCTCTTCAGTGTGCCCATTGAGGCCCAGTTGCCTAGTCTTTTCTGACATACCCATGACTTCCTTCCCTTCCCTGTTGCTTCCCCACTGCCCTACAATGCTTCCTGGGGTCATCTTTGAATCAACAACTTGTGTGCAGAGCCTAGTCTCCTGGTCTGCTCCTGGGACAAGCCTGCAGCAATGCTCGTCTAACCCATTCCCAACATCTGGATATAATTGCTTGGTCCCCTGAGTGTGTCTGACACATTCCTCTCCCTGCAATCTCGTATTGGAATGGAGAGAACGCTGATTGTTGTCCACAGTCTGCAAGGGTCCTCACATGTGCCCTTGGGAGTTCTGTGGCGTCATAGTGTGCCAATGGATTTGCGAGCACAGAAAGCCAGTGTGTAGAGAGAAGAGAGAGGGTGCAAGAGAGGGGAGGAGAGAGGGCAGGAGAAAGGGTGATGAGCAAAATGAGCAAAAGATTGAGGAAAAGAGGTAGCTTCCTTTTGCAAGTTCTCTCCCTTCCTGAAGCCCTCCAGCCTCTGGCTTCTGGTCTGTGAGTTATGCCCAGATGGATACAATATCTACCCCTTCCTCTCAAACTAGCTTAAATAGGGCCTCCCTGGTGGCAGACGGGGTTAAGCACCGCACTATGAAGCAATCCGCAGCCTCTGCAGCATGAGTTCAATCCCCGGGCTGGCCAGGGAGCAACCCACATGGAGCAGCAGACCTCTCCTGTCTCACCCACTGCTCAGCAGTGTATTTCAGTCAATCTACCTGTTCTGTTCCCTGCTCTGTCTCTGGTGAATCCTCTCACCCCTCGCATCTCTGGCCTATACATACCCCAGTTCTTGTAGGCATAAATAAATAACTCTTTAAAAAAAAAAAAAAACTAGCTTAAATAGCTTGTTGGATACCAGCAAACAATGAGTTAACACAGAATATCATCAAATCATTAGACTTCCTCTCAGAGAGCTGGAAATCTGTTCTTCTCCTCCTCTCCTGCTTCCCTTCCTAGCCTAGTTCTCTGCTATTGGGACTCAGGAAGAGAGGAGACTCTGCCCTCCATCCTCCTCCTGGGAGGACTCCCTTCACTGACTCTGCACCAGGTAACCCCCATGTGATATATAGAGTACATTTTGATACATAAAATCACTGGCATAAAATCACTTCTTGCTACTGAAAAACCCCCTCAGGCAGGCCAGTCATGTCTCCCCTCAGCCTCTCCCAGCCAGGCCCTCTCTGGGGGACGCATCTTGCTGGACACAACTTGTGCAGCCCCATGGTGCCAGCCTCTACTTGGCTCCCTCATGAAGGAGGCTGGGGACCTTTTAAGGTCCCCTTTCATGCCTTATGGGGTATGCTACGGTATGGTCGCTGCTCAGCTCATAAGTACTTCTAAATTCCAAGGGACATATGTCAATTCTTCTGAGAATCACAAATGTCCAAACTCACCCTCTGATGTCCTCCCTCAACTGGCTCCTCTACAGTCTCTTCCCATTTCGAATAACGGCAATTCCATCCTTCCAGTTAGTGGGCCAAAGCCCTTCTTAATACCTCTCTTTTTCCCCATGTCCCATATCCAATCTGAGAAATCCCATCTGTTATACTTTCTAGATATATTCAGAATTCAACCATTTTGCATCTCCATCACCCCTTGCCTATAGGATATTACTGTAATATCTTCCTAATATACAGGCAACAAAAGCAAAATTAGATAAAGTAAACTATAGCAAATAAAAAAAATTCTGCATTTCAAAGGATACTATGAACAAAGTAGAAAGGCAACCTATGGAATGAGCAGTAATATTTACAAATCATGTATCTAGTAAGGAATATAAAAAGAATCCCTACAGCTCAATGGCAAAAAAAAAAATCAAACAACTTCAAAGTGGGGCAAAAGAATCGAATAGATTTTTCTCCAAAGAAGATATACAGGGCCTCCCCAGTGGCACAGCAGTTGAGCGCTGGGTTGCGAAGCTGCCTGCAGCCTCTGCAGCGCCAGTTCGATCCCCGACTGCTCCCCTGCCGTTGGAGGAGGGTCCCACATGGCGCGCAGACCTCTCCTGCCGCCTGCTGCTCCCCTCAGCAGTGTACTTCGGTCCTTCTGCCTGCTCTGCTCCCCGCTCTGGCTCTGGTGAATTCTCTCACCCTCACCACTTCTCACTGTACCCAGTGCTTGTATAAATAAATAAATAAATAAATAAATAAATAAATAAATAAATAAATACATCTAAAAAAAAAAGAAGATATACAAATGACTGAGAAGCACATGAAAGATGCTCAACATCAGTAATCATTAGGGAATTGCAAATCAAACCACAGGAGACCGCCTCACACCCATTACGCTGGCTGCCAAAAACAAAAACAAAACAGAAAATATCAAGTGTTGGCAAGGATATGGAAAGTTGTGCATTGCTGATAGGAATATAAAATGGTGTAGCTACCATGGGAAAGATTGAAAATCTCTTTAAAAAATTAACCATAGATTTACCATGTGACCCAACAATTCCACATACCCAGAAAAATTGAAAGCAGGGTCTCAAAGATATATTTGTACAACTGTGTTCATAGCAGTATTATTCATAATAGCAAAAAAGGTAAAAAAGCAACCCAAAAGTCTATTGACATAGGATTAGATAAACAAAACATAGCAGATACAGCTAAGGGGCTAGCATTCTGCCTTAAAAAGGCATGCTGTGACATGGGTAAACCGTAAGGCAGTGTACTCAGTGAAATAAACCAGTCACAAAAAGTACTTTTCTGATTCCATTTATAGGAGACACCTATTAAGGCAGAAAGTAGAAGGGATGTTGCCCGGAGGCTGTGAGCACAAGGACTATAGAGTGGCTGTTTAGTGGGAACACAATTTCAGTTTTGCAGAAAGATTGCTGGAGACTGTAGCACAACAATGTGAAAGTACTTAACACTGATAAATACACTTAAAAATGGTTAAGGTTGGAAATGTTATGGCTATTTTACCACACTGCAAACAAATCCTTCCTGGGACACCCCAGAGTCCTTCCTTAGCATCCCTATACCATGGACACACTCTTCTCCCCCAACTCTGCTCCAGCCACACCTTTCCCTCCCTGTTCCTGGACTGTGTCAAGAGGCTACATGTAGACTTGACTGCTGCCTGCACCTGTACTTCCCCACCCCCACCTGGAATGCACTTGATCTCAAGTGACACATCCCTGTTGTTTCCTCCTCGAAGTCTTCTCCCCGCACCGGGAGTCCTGCCTGAGACTCTTTATCTGAAGTGTCAGCCCTCCCCTACCCACCACAGCCTGCTTTAGTGGTTTCTCCTTGACCTTTGTCTCTAAATTCCATATATTTTACTTATTTGTTGTGTGTGTGTGTTTGTGTACGTGTGGTGTGTTTTCTGTTTTCCCCAGGAAAAAGTAAATTCCCTGAGGATAGGAGTTGCTGTCTGTTTTGTTTACTGCTAAATCTGCAGAGTTTAGAACAGTGTATGATGCATAGTAGGTATGTGTATTGTCAGGTACCCACTGACTAGAGGAAGAAGAGGATCATGGGATGTATCTCTCTCTCTCTCTCTCTCTCTCTCTCTCTCTCTCTCTCCCACACACACACACACACACACACAAATCCATTTCATCTCCTATAATTAATTACCATTGACTGGATGGCTTGGTGACTTATAAACAACAGAAATTTATTTCTCACAATTCTGGAAGATGGGAAGTCTAAGATCAACGCATGGGCAGAGTCAGTATCTACTAAGAGTGCAACTTCAGGTTCCTGCACAGCTGCGTTCTCACTTCTGGATCCAAGAAGCTCTCTTTTACTTTCAGGCAGTCTCCACGCACTTCGCTCTGCTTGCAAGACTTAGCCACTCTATACCGCACATCTCACCCCCTCAGTTTTAGTTTGTGTCTGCTAGCTCTTCTCATCCTTGAGTCGGTATAGAGGGCTCATCTCCTAGAAAACCTCAGATTCCCCCATTAGGGGTGGTTATGTGCCTTCTATGTTCACCACTGTCCATGGTGGAAAAAAATACAGTATCTTGAACCCCACACACCCATCACTCCTTCATTTGAGGGTAGAATATCATCAAATAGTCCATCCGTGTTCAAATTCCCTATGTCATCTCATAAATTATTTTTTATTTTTTAAAGATTTATTTATTTAGGCATATAAGAGCTGGGACACAGGCCAGAGGTGTGGGGGGTGAGAGGATTCACCAGAGACAGAGTGGGGAACAGAACAGGTGGATTGACTGAAATACACTGCTGAGGGGAGCAGCAGGTGAGTCAGAAGAGGTCTGCTATGCCGTGTGGGTAGCTCCCTGGCCGGGGATTGAACTTGCACTGCAATGGCTGCAGATAGCTTCATGGGTTGCATCTTAAGCCCTTGTACAACCGGGGAGGCCCTCATAAATAATTTTAATAGTTTCTCTGCTAGAATCAAGATCTGGAGTCCCCATTTGCAAAATAGTACTTAAAAATTTTCACTGAATTATCATACATGATATCTATCCATTGTTCACCCCTGACCACATTGGTCAGACCACAAAATGTTGTCTTTCCCCCATCTGCCCCAAGCCACAACCCTGAGATGCAAACTCACAGTCCACACTCAATTTCACAAAAGTGACCCCTAACCACAAACTACTGCTGACTCTGTCCCTGCCCAGCTAATTTACTCATGCCTATTAACATACTGGACAGCCCCCAGAGGTCACTTTCAGCCCAAATGACCCCACTGAAGGGCTCTTCAAGACCTAGAAAACTGACAATGTGCTTCAAAGGAAAAGAAAGGAAAGGAGATGTGGTTTCCAGTTGGCAGCTCCAAGCTCACCCAGCACAACATTTGAGGCCATTTCAGGAAGTTTAGAACAAGCCCAGTGTAATGTTTGTACAGGGCAACTTAGGTCCCTGTGAGACACACTGTCCCAAAGGCTAGATCTAAGTTTAGGCAAATTCCAAGGTCGTCCCTCTTCTGAGATCTTATAAAAATAGGTTCTCTGTTACTTAGGAGCTCTCTGTTGCCCCTGAGCACAAATATGCTTTTATTTGATTTCAACAGAAAAAGGCACTACTGCCTAAAAGTATCACAGGGCTCTTAGTGAGAGAAGGGATGGGTAAGGAGCTGCCTGAAATGACTTTCCTTGTCTTTTAGAAGGTTGGTAATGTCCCTCCTCCATTTTCTGTGTCCTATGCTGCAAACACAGTGGAGAGGGGCCTTGCCTTTGAAATTTGGAGAGTGTAGGAGGGAGAGACAGGCAGTCTTCCAAATTCTGTATTTGTAATACAGAACATGTCAGAGGGAGAAATTCTGGAAAACAGAGAGACTAGGGGAGGATTTATATTTCCATGTTGGCACTTGATCACATTCAATTTTATTCAGTGAAGCAGCTTCAGTGGTTGTTGCCTTGGGAACCAGACAGGATTAAGCAGTTTATTGGATGCTGTGTCCATGAACAACCTTATAAAGTGGGATCAGGGTTTTGCCTCACCTCAGGTGTTTTAAAGCTGCCGGGGTGTTTTCTTTCAAAAGGTGTTTTTAATTTCACTACTCATGAACATCCAAAACAGCTGAGAGAAAATGATTAAAAGCATGAAACTATTATTTGTAGAATTTTGATTATATGGTGAGGAACGAAATAATTTGGCTGTCACTGTAAATTGTATGTGTGTGCATGCTGAATTTTGGATTACAAGGTTAAAGAGAGATTTTTCAAGACCACCAAGGCCATCCCTTATTCTCAGTCTTTTCTCTTGCCTGACTGTGCAGGTTCCAAAACACCTACATCAGGGGACCTCCCTGGTGGCACAGGGGTTAAAGTCTCAGTGCTATCAAGCTATAGCCAGCCACTGCACCATGAGTTCGAGCCCCAGCCAGGGAGCAACCCACATGGCGCAGCAGACCTCTCCTGTCTCGCCCACTGTTCCCCTTAGCAGTGTATTTCAGTAGATCTGTTTGTTCTGCTCTCCCACTCTGTCTTTGGTGAATCCTCTCACTGCCCCTCCTCCCCAACTCTGGCCTACCCCCAGTTCTCTTATGCATAAATTAAAAATAAATCTTTAAGAAAAAAACAACAACCTTAGCACCGTAGTGACCTTGTCGTAACCTTTCCAAATCCTTCACTTTTCTTATTTGTTCAAAATGAATAGTTTTCTGGTGAGAGCCTGGCCAGACGTCTTATCTCCTTAACCACAGGGTGAGGTATAGCATCACTGGTTTCCTCCTCACATTCAACTCACATGGATGTGCAGATCCTGTATCTGGGATTGTTTCGAGAAATGCTCTACCATGGGCAGCATGTAGAATCAGCACACTCTGGACTGTAAGCAAGGTTGATATATGCTATATATGCTAGATATATAGCATCAAGTTTGAGGCTTGATCTAGAACTGAGATTTTCTTTTTAAAATTTTTGCATAGAAGAACTTGGGTGTAGGCCAGAGGCATGGGGGGTGAGAGGATTCACCAGAGACAGAGTGGGGAGCGAACAGGCAGATTTACTGAAATGTACAGCTAAGGAGAGCAGTGAGTGAGACAGGAGAGGTCTGCTGACCTCTGGGTTAGCTTCCTGGCTGGGGATCAAACTCAAGCCTTAGTGGTGATAATGCTGAGACTTAACCCCTAAGCCAACAGGGAGGTCTAGAACGGAGATTTTTAAACGTTTAAACTATGGTATTTTCAGAAATTGAAATCTCAGGTGGAAATACACACACATATATATATATATAAATTTTTTTTAAATTATAAGGTACTTGGTATGTGTCCCATGCCAGGGCTTAGTACCTTATTTAGAAGCTATATGTGTGTGTTGTGTTCTGTATGAATTTATTGAAACCTCCCAGCAACTCAGTGAATTAAGCACTATTATTATCCCTGTCGTAGTTCTTGGGAAATCTCTCCAATGCATTCACAAGAGTACAGAGGATCCCGTGTGAAATTTGATGACTGACTCTTTATTTACTCTGAATAATGGAGTCTGTGAATGCAGCTTTGGGTCACAAGACTTTTTTTAAAGCAGGAAATGGAATATATCTAGCACAAAAAACCTAAACTCATAACAGCACACACATACACACAAATATATTCATTTCAGAGTTTAAGTGGGTCTTTGTATAGCCAAGAGCAGTCTTGTTGAGGAATGCAGCAACTCAGTCACAGGCTTCCTTCATTTTCCGAACAGGCCTGAGAAAACAAGTTGAAAGGGATATGAAGGTCGATAATGGAAAGGAATGAAAACTGCCTTACATACAAATGTGAAATTTTAAGATTCCTGGAAAGAGATAGCTGTGCAAATGATAGGGTATATGGAAGAAATGTTTGGAATTCTTCCTTGTGGGTTTAGACTGTACTGTCTAAGAATTAATGCCTGGAAGGGCCTCGCCTGGTGGCGCAGGCGGTTGAGTGCTGCACTGTGAAGCTGTCTGCAGCCTCTGCAGCGCCGGTTCAATCCCAGCCGGCCAGTGAAGGTCCCACATGGCATAGAAGACCTCTCCTATTGTGCTCGCTGCTCCCCTCAGCAGTGTATTTCGTCAGTCTGCCTGTTCTGTTCCCCACTCTGTCTCTGGTGAATCCTCTCATCCTCCCGCGCATCTGGCCTGTACCCTAGATCTTGTATAAATAAATAAACAAACAAACAAATAAATCTTTTTTTTTTTTAAAAAGCTTTAATAAAAAAAAATTTAAAAAAAAGAATTAATGCCTGGGAGATTACATGCCTGTTTGTATGTGTGTGAGCCTTCAGTTCCCTAATGGGTGACTAGGAAATTTAGAGTTAGATCTGCAACTACACTGGTCAGGAGATTTGGAGTTCAGAGTTCAAAGGGACTGGGAATGCCAAGGTGTTTGAGGGCTCTCTTGACCCCCTTGTTCCCAAAGTGTAGGTCAAGGCCAAATAAATCAGCCTTGGGTCTCTGTATGGCACACGGTAGGGAAGATGAATATCTAAGGCCAAGTACTGTGGGAAGGGTCTGGGATCTGAATGGGAAGAAGAGCTACACATAGTAGCAAAAGAGAAGGTTTTACAGAGAGTGAAAGATGAATTAGTGAGGGGTAGATGTAAAAAGTGGGGTGTATCAACAAGAAACCCTAGTGAAGAATTAAGCCTTGTGGAAAGTTGGTCCTTGAACCAAAAGAAAATTCATACATAGGCTTATTTTAAATTGCTTTCTTCTTATGTGTGGTCTTAGTTTTCATCAACAATATAATGAAATCTAATACCTGTCTTATGACATGTAGCAATGTGGGGAAGAAAACATGGATTTGGGGAACAAACTGAAAAAGGGTTTGGTGGTACAAGGCAGGGAAAGAAGGGTATGTCCCTAGAACCTAGGGGCCTGGTAGATCCATGATGTGGATGTCTGGAATCCCTGGAGTGTCCCATTTACAAAAGTCCTAGCTCTTAAAGGGTACAGAAAACTGACCCTTGAGTTACAAGTGGGAAAGAATAAACTTTTTTCTTTAGCAAAGATTAATCAGAAGTTCATTACAAACATTTCCCTACAGAATTGAAAATACTTGTTTCAGTTTTCCTGTGGTGGGAATGCTAAAGGATGTTGATTATAGAAGTCATGGGAATTGAGTAATCTTAAAGAGAGAAATTCACTATGAATGGATCTGACATCTGTAGGAGCAGAAAATTTGGTTCTTTGTCTGGTCTAATCATTAAATTGACATAAAAGCCTAAACAGAGAAAAAGAAATTTCTTATGTACAGGAATTCCAAAAACATGAGACTCCAAGACAGGCAGTTGAGACTTACATGCCATCCTAAGTTAAGAAGAAGTAGGTGGGTATGTACAGGAAAATGAAAAGAACAAGTGATTGGGCTATATACCAAATGCATACCATGCTGTGCAGCTAAGCATTGCTTACCTAAAAAATTATCTCTGGTCATGACTTTCTTGCTGCTGCAGCCCCGTCTAAATCCTTCCCAGGCAGTTCAGGGCAAGGTAGGAAGCTTTTCCTGGGCCTCCCTGGTGGTGCAAGGGATTAAGACGCAACCTATACAGCTATCCACGCCACTGCAGTACAAGTTCAATCCCTGGCCAGGGAGCTACCCACATGGCGCAGCAGACCTCTCCTGACTCGCCTGTTGCTCCCCTCAGCAGTGTACTTGGGTCAGTCTGCCTGTTCTGTTCCCCACTCTGTCTCTGGTGAGTCCTCTCACCCACCACTACGCACCCCCACCCCTCCACGCCTCTGGCCTGTGCCTCAGTTCTTGAATGCATGGATAAATAAATCTTTTAAAAGAAATTCACAAACTCCTGAGCAACTGTCAGAAACCACTATCGCGCATTTATGCTAATGACTTTGCTCAAGAACAGACTTTGATGAAGGAAAAGAGAAGCCTGGGAGGGCCCAGTAAGATGGAGAAAGAATAGGAAGGGAAGGACAGACTTGACAACACACACTTTTGATTAGATGTAATCAGCTAAAAGGGAAAAAAAGAGTTTGCGTAGTGTTGCCATGTAAGGTAAAACAGAAGTAGAACACAAACACTTCTTACCACAGTAAGATTTGAGTTTTACCAAATATTGATTATCAGTAGTTGATAGCAGTGCTGTCAAAAGCCCAGAGAACAAAATCATCATTAGTTTCTTCTGGGATTAGAGTGTGATTGCCAGGTATTCTTCATAGTGGGAAAACTAATTCCTTTCTTTCGGACTTCCCCTCTAAAATGTATGTCTGTGATAATTTTCTAGTTAAGTCATTTGTTGAGAATGTAGAAATTCTATTCTGTTTTATCAACTCTAAAACAAAAGATTGGTCACTGATTGAAATAAAAGACTACAAGCAGAGGTGATCCCTGAGGTGCCTTCTGGCTCTGAAATATTTCAGTCGTGGGTCCTGCCTTAGTCCCTAAGAGTGGAGGTGTTTGGGGACCCAGGCCCACAAGACTGTGCTCAGCCAATATGGCTGTCTCATGAAGAACAGAAACATGCCCTTTCTGCATCTGTTGAGCAATAAAAGGAGAGCTGTATCTTGCAGCTCAAGGCATGTCACAATTTCTTCCAGAAGTTCAGCAGGCACTATGAATTCAATATGAAATGTATGTCATTTTCTACATAGAGATTAGGCTAGGCAACTCAATACAGGGCTTGTATAATAAACAATTCCCTTGAGAAACAACCAAGAAAATGATATTAACAGATACTGCATGGTTTCAGTTAATCTTTTAGCCTACTCATCTGATCTTTATAGTCCAAAAAAACAAAAACAAAAATAAAAGGAAAAAGGAGGGAACTCAGTGGACTTCAGTGCAAGTTTGGGGGGGTGCTTTGGTGGTGGACCCAGTGTCATAACATATATTTGAAGAGGTAGGAACCTATACACCCAAATCACATACAATGCTGCAAACCATTGTAACCTCAGCACAAATAATAGAACTAAACAAACAGAAATGTTTCTCTTGATATCATTTAAAATTTTTAATTGGGTCTAGACAGGGACTGGACTAAAGTGGCAGGAGAAATATTAAAGGCATTATAATAAGTTCTCAAGGACATTTTTTTTTTTCCTAATAGAAACAAATATGAACAACTGGGCACATTTCCTCCTCAGTTTTCTCAGGGACACGTGAGCCTTGGATATTTGACCCCTGCAGTATCTGGTGACTTGCTCTCATATGCAAAAGTCATTTTAGTTGCATGAAGATCTGCCAATGCAAACTAGATTTCTTCCCAGAGAATTTTATTAGTCCCCTTGCTGTTTGATGATTTAGCTTGAAGAATTTGAAATATCATTGGTTCCTTGGGGGATGATATGAATTCACTTAACAACTCCTTTATGAGCTAGACTTTCAGAATCTGTTACTTCTTAATAACAGTGGGTTAAATTCCACTGAAAAGTTGCTGATGATTTGTAGCCAACACTTAGTGATTTATTAACAAAGAAAAAAAATAAAAATTTTCCCCCCAAAGATTTTATTTATTTATGCATACAAGAGCTTGGGTACAGGCCAAAGGTGTGGGGGGTGAGAGGATTCACCAGAGACAGTGTGGGGAGCAGAACAGGCAAACTGACCGAAGTACACTGCTTAGGGGAGCAGCAAGCAAGACAGGAGAGGTCTGCTGCGCCATGTGGGTTAGCTCCCTGGTCAGGAATCGGAACTCATCCTGCAGTGACTGGTGACAGCTTGATAGCACTGTGTCTTTAACCCCTGCAGCACCAGGGAGGCCAGAGAAGTTGTACTTTAAAGGATATATTTTCCTAACTCTGATATTTTCCAAGAAGGTAAGAATTTTAAATCTGCAGTTTCGTTCATGCACTGAGACAGAAGAATTTGAGTTCAAACTTTCTTCTCTGACTCCATCAAGACAATGTCCATCTCGTGGGATCGTTGTCTTAGAGAAGGAAAAGAGAAAACAATAAACTGCACTGAGAAACAGGAAATGAGATGTGTCATGAGAAAATTCTTCCAGGCTCTGCATGTTAAGTCAAATGCAGCTCTGTCATTGAGGTCCATGACCGCAGCAAAACAGGAACAGTGAACAAAACACTCCACCAAAGAGGTCTCAAGACTGTCCTTACTTTTGGTTTCAGGTAGGGATTCACCTTATCAAGCTTTCAATCTGAATGCTAGTGGGGATGATTGGTCATATCCAGCAGGATCCCCAGTTAAGAGAAAAGTAGTTTATTGTTTATGGTGCCTTTTATTTGTCGAATGTAATAAGTTCCTTAAAGGTCTTCCTGTGTCTTCATTTGTGGAAAAATTGGGCTGGCATTCTCATCATAGAACAAGTATAAAGACAAAAGAAAAAAGGAGCAAATAAGGGGAACAAAGAGGCTAACATCAGGTAGGATGGTCTGGAAAAGACTCCCTGAATGGGTATAATTAAGATAAGATTCAAAGGAAGAGAAATAGTCAGTATAAAAAGAATATGTGAAGGGGCCTCCCTGGTGGTGCAAGGGGTTGGGACGTACCCTAGGTGACTGTCTGCAGCCACTGCAGCACTGGTTTGATCCCCAGCCGGGGAGATGCCCACATGGCGCAGCAGACCCCTCCTGACTCGCCCACTGTTGCCCTCAGCAGTGTATTTCAGTCGGTCTGCCTGTTCTGTTCCCCATTCTCTCTCTGGTGGGTCCTCTCAACCCCCGCACCTCTGGCCTGTGTTCCAGGTCTTGTATGCCTAAATAAACAAATCTTTAAAAATAAAAAAGAATATGTGAAGAGCCTCTAGGACTAAAAAAATGCAAAGTGTTCTCAAGACTGTCCTTGCTATTGGTTTCAGATGGGAATTCAGAAGGGGAGCATATGCAAAGGCCCTGAGGCTGGACAGGGCCAGGATTGTGAACCAATGACACAGTGGTATGTAATGAGCTTGAGAAGGTGAATAGGTCCTGTAGTGGCTCATAGGGCACTGCAAGTTTATTTATTTTTTTAAGCATTTATTTATTTATGCATACAATAACTGGGGTACAGGCCAGAGGTGCGGGAGTGAGAGGATTCACCAGAGACAGTGAGGAGCAGAACAGGCAGATCTACTGCAATACACTGCTGAGGGGAGCAGGGAATGAGACAGGAAGGTCTGCTGCACCATGTGGGTTAGCTCCCTAGCCAGCAGGGGATCGAAATCCTGCAGCAGAGGCTGGGGATAGCTTCATAGTGCTGTGCGTAACCCCTTGCGCCACCAGGGAGGCCCCACAAGTTTGTATTTAATTCTAGATATATTAGAAATCCATTGAAGAATGTGGCATGATCTTTTTTAATTTTAATATCAACCTATTATTTGTGTTGAAAATGGGTTGGATAATGAATGAGACAAGGAGATTGTGTGAACATGTATGAAAAGGATTTTGGAGATAGAATCAGCAGCACTTCTGATGAAATTGATACAGCAGGTGAGGGAAAGGATGAATCAAGATGTACTGAAGTTTCTTGGCAAGAACATTAAATGAGCGGTGATACTTTTCACAAGATAGGGCTTAGGGTGAGGTAACAGGTTTGGAAAGGTAGGTAACCAAGAACATTAGGAGACACCCTGTGATGTCAGTGAAATCCCCTAGTGGGAGTATCAAGGAAGCAGCTGGATAGAGTTCCATGAAGTGATGTTCACACTGTTAGCACCTAGATGGTATCAAAGTTGAGATTGGATAAGATCATGAAGAAAGAACACAGAAAGACAAGATACAAGATGATCTGGATCCCCAACATTTAGACACTGGAGAGTGGGGAAAGAACTTACAGAGTTGACAAATAAGGAGAAAATGGCATCCCAGAAAGCAAGAGGAGAGTATTTCCAGAAACAGTAGGGTGGTCAACTGCATCAGAGTTACTTAGAGATCAGTAAATACAAACATAGAAAAATACAGGCAATAAGGAGGTCATTGATAACCACGAAAAAAACATTCCATGAAATGGTAGGGGTAAAAATCAAGCCAGAAGGGGTGGGGGAGGTGAATTAGAGGCTGTGCATAGAGGGCATTCTTCTAAGAAATTTGATTCTGATGAAAGTAATTAAAAAAAAAAAACCCTTGCTTCCCTACCTGTTGTGAAAAGAACAAAGCCCTAAGGTTCTTATTATATTGCAGTCTTGTTTCCCTTCCTGTTTTTGATTACAAAATTTTCTTTGCTTCAGTTTTCAATTAGCACTAACTGAAAAATCACCTCTTTCATCCCAGCATGAACCTTGGACATTATTGTCCTATAAAATAACCACATTGGCAAAAGTAAATTTCCCGAAAGACTATGTTCTTGCTGAATCATTCAAGCAACACTGATTTCTTGTTAGAAGCTGAAAATATCTTTCCATCTTCATAGAACCAATAAATTATTTAGGAGAAATGCTCCCCTTATTGTTCAGTCAAGAAATTGAAAATGACTTTTTAAGGTTGGGGCAGCTGGTCTCCTGTTGTTAGTGCAGAAATAATTTTGAAATAGGAGAAATTGGTTTGTCATTCTTCTCACTTCTGTTTCACCTCTTATTTTTGGCAAGATGTGTCAGGGACTACCAGTACTCAGTATTCTCTACTCCATCCCCAGTTCCAGGACCCAAACTAGTGCTTGAGCTTTCTGTAATATACTCCTGGCTCCAATTATTATATGCCACATTTGTCCCTTCTTTTCTACTCTCAGCAATATTTTTCCCTCCGCTTACTTTAGCTCAGTTTCCAAATGGCCTCCAGTGAACTCCCATCTCCTAGTATTCATGACCTTGTGTAGTACCCTCACTGAATGGGGTTGAGCTCTGTGATCAACAGGATATTACAGAACTGACAGGGGATGACTTTGAGACTAGGCCACAAAAAACATTGTGCTCCCAACTTGCTCTCTTGGTTTGCTTATTCTGGGAGATGACAGTCACTGTACCATGAGTAAAACAGTTCATGGAGAGGTCTTCAGGGCGCAGTTGGAAAGTTTCTGCCTGGAACTGGAACTATGTGAGTCCACCATCTTGGAATGGATCTTCCAGCTCCAGCCTAGCCTTCAAGTGACTACAGTCCCAGCCATCACCTTGCTAAGTCTCATGAACCACTCAGGAGCCAGGACCATTCAGCTAAGTGACTTCTAAATTTCCAACCCGCAGAAACGATGACAGTAAGTATTGCTTCATGACACTAAATTCTGGGCCTATATAGCAATAAATAACCAATGTGTCACCAAAATTAAACTGCTAGGAGCAGTTCCATAACCTCCCAGAAGAGCTTACCTGTTTTAAAGATGATTGCTTTAAATTAAAATCTGTAATTGATAAATGTCAGAAAACAGAAAAAGTGGAGTGAAGGAACCCAGGAAGTTGGTAAGAAGGGAGATGATGTTTCCATGCACCTGTGTGTTTGGGGAAGAAGGAGGGCACAGAAGAAAACAACAGATTGTTAAGTAGGTCTTGAGAGCCTGATTCAGATCAAACCCCTCCAAGAAGCCTGTATTTCTTGTCAGAGCTTCTTTCTGCCCTTCCCCCCACCAAAAAAATTTCATTGAAGTATATTATTGTAGTAGATTAAAAATCTCCACTCTGAGGGGAACCAGTACCATGTAAGTTGTCTAGTCTTAGATAACAATGCTGAGAGGAAGGTCAGGCTAGTCATACTTGGAACAGCATGCGACCAGCTGGATCTCTCTCTCTCTTTCTAAGTATGAGTCTATGATTAGAGAGGGGGGGATGCCCCATGCTGTTCCAGCCATCCTGCTGAGGTAGCACACTTACAAATACAGAAGCCTTCTCGAACATCTGGTCTAGTCAACTCTCAGTCAACTCCAGACCCAGCTGCCACATGCCTGCAACTGCATTGGAAATCCTGAGCAAAAAACCTCCCAACTGAGCCCAGTCAGCCAGGAGAACTGAGAGAGATGATAAAATGGTTGTTTCAAGTCACTAAGTTTTGGAATGGATTGTTCTGTGGCAAAAATAATTGAAACAATGAAGGAAAAAATAATCAGAGAACATTAGGAATCCTTGTTAAGCCTGGTGATTATAACTTGTCATGGAGTTATTTGTCCAGTTATGTGACTTTCTCCCACCCAGCCTCTCAGAAGCAGAGGGAATGAATAATAGGGCATACACAAGAATATTATTTTTCCATAAATCATGAAAGGTCATCAAACACCCAAGGGGTATAATGGTATTATGGTTTGGATTATGCCAATGGATGGATGGGTAGATAGGCATTTTTTTGAGAATATGTTTGATTAAAAAGGAAAAAAACAATCCAGAAAATGGTATCCTTCCCAAAGCTTGTTGTCTAGGATCAGTGTTGTCAAAGAAGCTTTTAGCCACTGTTTCATCCACAATGTTGTCTTTTATTATAATTACTTAGGTACTTTAGTTATTCCCAGCCATGAGATGGTGCTATCTAATAGGGCAAGGGCCATCTTAATGTCTTCTTAGAATCCTTATAGCCCCTTCCACTATGCTTCCAACAAGTCTTCAAGAAAAGTTTGTAGTGCTGCTAGCTACTTAGTGTTTAATAAGCATCAATACCCTCAAATTAACCTTTTTCTTGATAATGAAGCAGAAAAATGTTAGGGCTTTCAATACCACTGGAAATATGCTTCCCTGCCCTATCTTTGGTCACTTTGCTGAGTCTCCTGTGTTCAATCAGCCTCATTCTTCAGAAGGCTCTTGACTTTGGTGAAGTCTTCCAATAGCAAATATTTCAGACTCAGATGTTAAATATACTATATGATAATGAAAATGCTTTTTCTTTGGGGAGGTAGGAAAGACAGAATGATTTTGTTCAATATGAACCTTCTGTCTGCATGGTAGGGTCAGCTTTTGAGAGATTAGAGAAAGGGCATTGGAGCTGAATATACCTGATCTTTTCAAGTGGTTGGTTTCTACCAAAGAGTGAAGAATTGGGAATTTATTTTCAGAAAGTGTAGGGACATGCTACAAAGAGTCAATAAGATACAACTTTACTCTCTCAACTTGTACCACCCACTGTTTTGAGGCTGATCACCATGGGAACAAAGTGTGACAATTATTGTCTGGAGTTTTCTTTTTTTTTTTTTTTTTTTTTTTAATTTTTTTTTTTTTTTTTATAGAGGCATGTTTTTTATTTATTTGTTTGTTTGTTTTTTTGTTTATACATGCACTGGGTACAGTCAGAAGCACAGGAGGGTGAGAGAATTCGCCAGAGCGGGGAGCAGAACAGGCAGAAGGACTGAAGCACACTGCTGAGGGGAGCAGTGGGCGGCAGGAGAGGTCTGCGCGCCATGCGGGACCCTCCTCCGGTGGCCGGGGAGCAGCTGGGGATCGAACCGGCGCCGCAGAGGCCGCGGGCAGCTTGGCAACCCAGCGCTCAACCGCTGCGCCACCGGGGAGGCCCTGTCTGGAGTTTTCTTGAAAGCAATCTCAATGTTTGTCCATAAGCTACAAACGCTAATAAAACCACTCCCAAGTTATTAAAATGGGCCTGAACTAATCTGTCTGACAAGTAGCTGCTATTCTCAAAACAGAAGGGAGAGAAATAAATGCAGACAGAACCCAATATTTCATCCCAACATCATATTGCCTGGGCATAACATATGGAATATGCAAATGTCCACGGAGCTGGCCTTTTAATCTCACCATATAGCTAGAAACTCTCAAAAGAGTTAGAAGAGTGGCAATCAAATGTAAATGCCCACAATCACCAAAGAAACCCCAAAGACTTAGGGATAGAAAATACTAGTTTTCAGGGCCTCCCCGGTGGCGCAGTGGTTGAGCGCTGGGTTGCGAAGCTGCCCGCAGCCTCTGCAGCACCGGTTCAATCCCCGGCTGCTCCCTGGCCACCAGAGGAGGGTCCCACATGGCGCGCAGGCCTCTTCTGCTCCCCGCTCTGGCTCTGGTGAATTCTCTCACCCTCCCACGCTTCTGACTGTACCCAGTGCTTGTATGCATGTATGTATAAATCAATCAATCAATAAAAATAAATTAATTAATTAATTAAAAAAAAAAAGAAAATACTAGTTTTCATTTCCTTAAAAAGGTAAAGAATAAAGGTTGTTTTCTACATATCTTGAAAAAAAATAGATGATTTAATGTCTTGAATGCCAAGGCAACTGTAATTTGCAATCTCATTAATATTATTTACATGTATAGAATAATTTGTAACTATTATTCCACTTGGAAAAACATTCTTTTTTGTCATTTAGAGAACACTTTGAAGAGGCACCAATATCTCTTCCATATATATTTTGCTAATGCCTTTTAATCCTTCTGTTATTTAAAAAAGTGATAGTGTAAAGTTAAAATGGGTAGATTTTTTAAGGGAATAAGCATAGTGCAAAGAAGTATCTTTGGAAGGTAAAGTCCTTAATAGTAAAATGAATTATAGACATTGTGAACTAAATATTCAAATATGCTTCCAACTGATTATTTTATTTGACCATTTATCTGATAACATTTAAAAAATATCAGATTATACACATTTAATACCAATAACTATCGCTTTAGCTACTGAGACTGGAAATAGGAGGACATTTTTCCCTTAATCAAGTCTGTAGGATCTTCAAACTTAAAGGAAAGTTTGTGTATGTGAAAGCCACATGATAAAATTTAGTTCAGTCTAACTCCTACTTGACTTGGGTAATTTGTAGATTTTCTCTATGTTTTAGTAACTACTGCATTCAGCTTTGACCAAATTATTTTTTGAAGAGAGTTTACTTAACCCACTTTTTCCACAACATATCTAATGGTTTGTAAATATTTTCTCTGCTTAAGAGCTATAGAACTAGCATACGAGGTTAGATGATTTATGTAAGGTCTCCACAAATGTGACATGGGAAAAGGTAAGTGAAAAGTCTACAGTTTGATGTATGATATTTACCTTCTGTGCAAATATTTTCCCAATTTTTGTTTGCTTTCTGGAGTGATCTTATAAAAGCAATGACACAACTGCAGGATGTGGATTATTCAATGACTTTTGGCAGCAAGGGAGGCATATAACCACAGGACTGCACGAAAGCTAAATAGACATTTCTCCAAAGAAGACATACAGATGACCAACAGGCACATCAAAAAATGTTCAGCATCATTTATCACAAGAGAAATGCAAATCAAAACCCTAACAAGATAACTGCCTCAATCCAGTGAGAATGACTCATTTTAAAAAAAGAAATCAGAAGCAACAAATGTTGACAAGAATGCAGAGAAAAAGAAACCTTTGTACCATGTCAGTGGGATGGTAGAATGGTCCAGCCCCTATGGAAAACAGTGTGGAGTTTCCTTAAAATATTAAAACTATCGTATGGCTCAGCAATTCCATCCTTAGTTATCTGTGAGCCAAATAAATTGTAATGATTAAAACATCTACTAAGTTTTGAGGTGATTTGTTATAGACAAACAGACAGTTTGTCTATAACAAATCACCAGGGAATATAAATCACCAGCTTGAAGGGAATATATACCCTCCTGTGTTCACTATAGCACTATTTACAATAGCCAAGTGATGGAAACAACTTCAATGCCCTATAACAGAACAGTGGATTAAGGAGATCAGGTATATATACACAATGGAATACTACTCAACTATTTAAAAAAAAAATGAAATCTTACCATTTTTGACAACATGGTTGGAAATGGAGGGGATTACACTAAGTGAAATAAGTCAGAAAGAGAAAGACAAACAAAGGAACTGACAAAACTAAATCCAAATAATCCCTAGAAATATGATTGCAAAATTAAGGCTGCTAGAGGGGGAAGGACAGTAGGGGTGTGACTAAAGAGTGGAGGAGGCCCAGTGGTCTAGGGTAAAGGACTATGGATGCTTTGATATGGGGGTGATGTGGTGACATACATCTGAGGAAGTGTGAACCTATTTCCCCAAAATCATACATAGTACTGTAAACCCGTGTTACCTCAATAAAAAAAAAAAAAAAAAAAACCTGGGATTGCAGGACGAGGTCACATGTAGTAACTAGTGCTTAAGAAGTGACCTTGTAATTATAGGTTTCCATGTAACTGTCAATGACTTGTATTGGCACCCCCTTGAAGTTTGAATAGTGTGCCACCATCTAGAGCCCCTGAAATATATAATCTAACCCAAGAACATCAGGTGACAGATGCATGACAGATGCTCAAGGTCTAGAAAATGATGTATTCTTGGAGTATTGCTCCACTGAGGCAGGACTGTGGAGAGTCTTGCTACTCAAAGAGGTCCACTAGTTATCGGTATCCCCTGGGAGCTTGTTAAAAATTCAGAATCTCAGGCCTCCCTAGTGGTGCAAGGTGTTAGGCACAGCACTATGAAGCTGTCCACAGCCTCTGCAGCACGAGTTCGATCCCCAGCCAGGGAGGTGACACACATGGCGCAGCAGACCTCTCCTGACTCACCCATTGCTCCCCTCAGCAGTGTATTTCAGTAGATCCACCTGTTCTGCTCCCCACTCTGTCTCTGGTGAATCCTCTCACCCCCTACACCTCTGGCCTATACCCCAGCTCTTTAAAAAAAAAAACAAACAATAGATAACTCAACCCATGAGGAACATAAAAAAATATGTGTAGAGAAACCGACTGGGTCATGGAAAGGGGGTAGAGAAGTGGGGTTACAGTTCTCTTTGCTGAGTTTGAGTTCTGTTCTTCAGTGCAGCAGACTGAGGTAGGGGTGGCAGGCAGAGGTGGAAAGGTGTGGGTGCACCTCCTCCCCTTGCCTGAGGTGGGTCACAGAGGTGGTATCACTTACTGACGCCACCGAGGAGGGCAAAAGACATCATGACTTTACCCTTTCTTTTATTACCATTTTTATTTTGAAATAGTGTTTAACTTGAAGAAAATTGCAAAAATAATGCAAAGAACCCCTGCATATCATTTATTCAAGTTCACCATTTTTAAGTTTGCAATGTTTATACTCTCTCTCATTTTATACACACACACATGCACATAGATACACAAATTACTATCTGTACCATTTATGAGTAGTTTGTACCCCTTATGCCTCTTACCCCCTTTTATTTCTGTGGGGTTGGAGAGGATCATACAACATTTTCTCAGATGTGAAACTTGAGTTTACAGTTGTGAAGATTATGCTGACTACTGAATAAGAAAAACATTCATCATTTGCAGTATTAAAGAGTTTGTATTGTCCATGAATTCCACTCTTAAGTAGAGTTATGTTTGTTTTTCCTCTCTACCTGCTTAAGTACTTGAACATTTTTGGAAATAATTGGCCATATTTTAGTTCTCTTTCTAGTGACTTTTATATGTAATTTTTTGTGCTATGATTGTAGGGAGAATTAACAAGAGTTAACTACCTTTGGGTCTGAAGATGCTTTTCCTCCCAGTTTCTTGAGCTGTAACTGACATATAGCATTGTGGAAATTGAAGTCCTATAATATGTTGGTTTGATACATTTATATAATGCAGAATTATTTCACCATAGCTGTTACCTAACACCCTTGTCCCCATCACATAATTACCACTTCATCTGGGTAGTAAGAAAATTAAAGATCTGCTGTCTTAGCAACTTATACATATACAATACAGTATTATCTGGAGATCATTTGTGCAATTTCCTGATGTTCATGTCTTCCTGCACCTTCTCTCTTGCCACCTTCTTAAGTGGGGCAAGCCAGCAGGTGTGCAAAGTTCATGCCCCCAGAAGCAGCCTTCAAAGAATAAGAGATGGAGTTGATGGATAAATGCCTCAGCTTCCTCTCCCCTCCGTGACAAGTATTGGCTCCTACACAGCCCCCTGGGCGGGGGGGTCACCGGGGGACTGAGCCCAGTGGCCCATAGCAGCAACTTTCTCTGAGTGGTGTGCAGGAGTCACCACAGACAGGTTCAAAGGAGCCAATTGTTAATTTTTCAGAAATTTTGCAAGTCTAGTGCCATTATTAAGATAAATTATATCTAAAACAAAGGTAAGTAGAATGCTTATTTCCTGATTACTTTTGAGGTTATTTTCATTATTTATATCTACAAATATTACATAATGGGGTGCAATTGTGCAGCTCACTCCAACTCAGCATTCAGTGATGTGACATCAGTAGCTGAAAAATGGCCACTGTGGGAGTACCTATATCGCAGAAACTGGCAAACATTGTAAATCGGAATGTTTCTTCCGGAAAAACCAGTTAAAACCTTTACCATCACGTCACCAAACTCCCTTTTTTATTGGCTTTTCTCCCTTTCCCGTTCTTATCCCTCTCTATTCCTTCACAGTACTTTCTGAGAGGACCTCATAAATAAACCACGTGCACATAAATTTTCAGCTTAGAGTTTGCTTTTGGAGGAAAGCAGACTAAAGCAATAGGAGAGAAACAAGATTGCTTCATGCTGACACTGCTGTTCACGTCTGAATTAGCAAGAGTCAGCACGCGTGGCACAGGGCTGGGCACCCAGAAGCCACCGCGTGGGCAGAGCAGCTTCCACGTAGTGAAGCTGTGTTGTGAGCCTCATACTGCCAGGGAGGCCTGGAGGAACTCGGCCTGGTAAGAATCCATATAAAGAAGCTGGTGTTGAACTGAGTCTTCTACTCGGCAATGCCTGTGGGTATCACGGGTGTGAAACTCACGGACTTCTGTGCACTTTAGCGGTTTCCAGACTTGCACAAATTTTGATCCAACAGTCAGTTTTTTGCAACTGGTCCAGACATATGACTGCCAGGTTTTAATATGGCCAAGTAGAACACTATAAGTAAAACAAACTCCTGTTCTTTCAGTGATTTTTTTTTTTAATTTTTTGTTTTTATGAAGCAAAAAAATCCCTCATTTTAAAAATTTAGCTGTCTGCTTTAACAGCCTTTAACAGTTTCAGGATGCTTTGCTGCTCAATAACGAAAGTTGCCTTGATCCTATGATGGATACATTTAGCACATGGAGCTGCCACAGGTCCTGCTGACATGGTTTTACATTTTTCATGCCTCATAAGAACTTTGGATCTGACAGCATGAACTCCTTGAACTTGGCCTGGGCACACACCACATGCAGATTCTGGTGCTTTCCCAAGCTTCTTGCTTTAAAGGTAAACAATTCTGTTACCAGGAGCTCAGCACAGCTTGTTTGATAGAGGTTATTTGTAGGATAGTCTACCAATGTATGTAAAACATTGGGTGATTCTGAATACCTCCAGACACCACCCCTGAAAGGACCTGTTATTTCAATTGGCATGATATTTTAAACTTTAAAAAATAGAGACACAATGATGCACACTTGAGACTTACACAATGTTGTACTTTAATGTTACGTTAATTAAAAAATAAAAAGAAGTAGAACTAAATACTTTTTGTGGGTTAATGTGACTTTATGGAGATTTTATGACATCCCCTTTGTGTTGCCCATGTGTCTTCTGGTTGGTTCCCATCTTCAGGAATCGTCACCTATTCCACATTGACTTTGGGGAAATCACTCTTGTGGTCAGGGTTCTAACAGTTTTATAATAAGGAGAAATTCTCTCAGGTGAAGAAATAAAAGGAAATGAGTGAATGAATGGAAGGCATGCAGTGAAAACTACTCTCCATCTTCCCGGGACTGTTCTCTCTGCTTCCTTGGGTACAGCTGTTCTGTCATCTGTTCTTCCCATTATGTTCCCCTAGTGATGTGTCTTGGACTTGGCCTAATTATTTATATACTTTAGTCTAGTCATAGAGCATTTACTGAAGACTTCCTTTCTCAGTATCAGTTATAGAATGACAGGTGTCCTGGAAAAGAACAAGTTCAACCCCTTATCTCTGAAGATGACCTTATTTGGAGATAGGGTCTTTGCAGATATAATAAAGTTAAGATAAGATCATTAGGGTGGAAATTAATTCAATATGACTGGTATCCTTAGCAGCAGAAAAGAAACGTGGAGACAGAAATGCACAGAAGGAAGACCATGGCAAAGCAGAAATACAGAGAGAATACATACGTAGGTGAGGCCAGAGTCAGAGATGGAAATGATGCATCCATAAGTCACTAACTGCTGGCAATATCAGAAGTTACATGAAAAGCATGGAAAAGGTGCACTCTTTGAGGCTTCTGAGAGAGCCTAGTCCTGTGGATACCTTGATTTTGGACCTATGCACCCCTCCCCCCAACCTGTGACAGAATAAATTCCTGTTGTCTTAAGCTACTAAGTTCGTGGTTCTTTGTTACAAAAGTCCTAGGCAACTAGTACAGTAATCTAGCTGAAGTTGCTGAGAAAAGCTGATAAGCTTCCCTGTGATCAGGTGTCTTACCTGGTGCAGTCAGAGGCCATTCTAGCCTTGCTCCCAATCTGGAGGGCACAAGGAACGCCAAGGGAAATTTTCCCATTTCTTTAGATGTAATAAGCATGTCTTGATATTTTACCATGGAGGGAAGGGAAGCTTTCCTGAGTCAACCACTGAAATAATGTTGATCAATCTTGCCTTATTTTGATAAAAGAGTTCTCCATGCCAGGCATTCTTGTGAGATATGGTTCCATGAAAGAAGAAATGACTGGTTAATGAATTAGCTATTCTAAGGCACAAGCATGGCCGACAAAATGGACTATTCATAAAATTATTAATCTGGGTGCTTATGGTAGCAACAGACAGAACAGAGATCTTAAAAAACAAAAACAAAACAAAAAGCCCACATCAACATACCGAGGGCATGGTATGTTGTGTGGCATATTTTATTTCCTTCATCTTATTGAAACAACTGAAATAGGAAAAAAATTTTCTGGGGTTTTCCTCCCCCCACCCCAATTCTTGGAATTCCTTCACATTGCAGCTGGGAAAATAGGCCTCATGACATGCTGAGCTAAGTTATGAATCATTCCCCCTAAATAAGTAATGAAACTGAACTTGAGCCAGGCCAATAAATCTATTATCTTTCAATCTAGAAGTTGTGGTGTGCTGATAAACATCCAAAAAAACAACTCTCCAGGGAGAGAAACCCTGATTTGCAGTGTGCTGGTTTCTGACTCCTATTAAAGCTAATTTCCAGCTACCAACCCACGGACGGTGAACTTGAAGTTGGGAGAAGATATGTACCACCAACACATGAGCTGGTTCCTGCACAAAATTACTTAGGGGTCTGTGGTAATAGTTGTACTTGACATCTGTAAAGAACTTCAGAAAAGTTGTTTTCTTTATACAAGGTGTTTCACATAAGAACTCTTTCACAGTTAGCATTTTGGTTTTTTTTTTTTTTTTTTTTTTTTTGTTGCTAACAGGTAAGGGATCAGTTTATTCAGTGGCAGGATGCACAATGATAATGGAGTTGACTGAAAGGATCACACCACCATGCTAGCATTCTTTTTTCATCCTTACACTTGATGAGATAGATAGTATCTTTGTTTTACAGGCCATAAAGTTGTGCACCTTACAGAATGAGTGGTTTATATCAAGCCAGAGAGGTGAGCTGAACTAGACGTGAGTTAACCTTGAAGGACTGTGTTTCATATTCTGTATTTGTAAAGTGGGTAATAATGAAAGCTAGCTGGGAGGATTCAGTAAGATAGCGTGTGTAGAATTATTTACACATTGCCGGATAGGTAGTTATTTCAGATATAATAAATATTTATTGTACTACATTAGAGAGTACCAACATGCAAAAAGAAATTTTTATTTTATTTTTTATAATTTTTTAATTTATATATTTTAACATCATTGTTCATTTTTAAACAATGTTTGCTTCCCCCCTCCCAGGTGTAGTCCCCATAGAGTTTCCTTCACCAATGCACCCGTGCACAGTCACCTCAGTCCCCTGTGCTCCTCTCTCCCTCCTTCTGATCCCTCTCCCTCCTCCTCCCCTGCAGGGTTGTCTCTAGTTTTTAATTTTTGTTTTATTTTGTTGCATTTTGTATTGTTATTATTTTTTCCCTGATGTCTTTATTGATTCTCCTATATTCCTCCTATAAGTGAAACCATCCAATAGTTTCATTTTTCCTTCTAACTTATTTCACTAAACATAATTCCTTCTAGCTCCAGCCATGTTGCTGCGAATTGCATGAGTTTATCTTGCAAAAAGAAAATTTTAAATACTTCTAATTGCTAACTATCTTGTTGCATAATTCTAGATTGGATTTAATATGACTTAATGAAGGGCAGTCTGAGTAAATGAAGTACTTTTTCAGTGATGAAGCATTTGAACAATTATTGAATGCAATTCTGTTTGGATTGTGAGAGAAGCTTAGGTTACATACCAATGGATGCAAATTATTTTTAAAAATAAATTACAGCAGGGCTAGCAATGTTATTGTCACTCAGGCCAGGGTATTTAATAACCATGACTGGGACACCCACGGGGACACGTGGCATCTGTAAATTATACCCTCATGAATGCTGCCAGAAAGACAGGAAAGAGAATTGAGTTGACAAATTAACAGTTAGGGAGAGCTAATGTGTTTCCTTCCAGCCCAGGCCAATGGTAAATGCTCCCAGAACAGTGTGATGAAAAGAACAGGCGGGCCTTTCCCCTGGGGGGTACACAGCAGGACTCTGTGTGGATCACAACCCCCATGGACAGAGGAGGGGGGGCAGTGGTTTGCAAGACAAGTATATGCTATTGCAGAGGCCGGATGGCCACAGGGCAGGATCTCTAAGACTGGGCAGACGAGTGATGGGTGAAGGAGCCCTTGGTGGCTTTTGCAAGCTTTATTGGGATTTTACCCAGTACACCGCAGGCAGGGGGTGTGGGGGCGCTGGGAGGCCAGCCAGCAGCCTCACAGCCCCTACCCCCCACCCCCCAGCCAGCCAGCCTCCCAGCCCCCAGGAAGTCTTCACTCTTTCTGGACTCTTCGACATTCTCTTGTGGTCTTGCTTCTCTGCTGTTCCATTCTTTTCTCTTTTGCTCTGCTGTTCTGCTGGCATCCCTGTGACGCCGTCCTTAGAAGCCCGGTCTCTCAGCCCAAGTGAATCCCATCTACATATGCCCACACCCTACCCCTGGTGTCCCCATCAGGCATGCATTCAGGATCACAGGGATCCATCATCAATCCTAATGGTGGGAGGGCAGAAAAGCCTGATACTTTTACTTACCCTACAGCTGTGTTTGGTAGATGGCAGTTCTCTCCCTGATTTGAGTGAGGATTTTCAGTGGAAACAAAAAGTGATACTTTTCTTTCATTCCCAAATTTTCAACTACTCTTGTTTTCCTTTATTTAGAAGAGGGCTTATAGGGCCTCCCCTGGTGGCGCAGGTGGTTGAGCACAGTACTGTGAAGCTGTCCGCAGCCCCTGCAGCACCGGTTTGATCCCGGCCGGCCAGAGAGTGTCCCACATGGCGCAGCAGACCCCTCCGGTCTCAGTGTACTTCGTCAGTCGGCCTGTTCTATTCCCTGCTCTGTCTCTGGTGAATCCTCTCACCCTTCTGCGCATCTGGACTGTGCCCCGGTTCTCGTATAAATAAATAAATAAATCTTTAAAAAAAAAAGTGGGTTTATCATTCAACTTGCCTGAATATGAAAAATCTTTTCTATCGTACTCAGGCATGATTACAAATATATTCACATAGAATATTTGAAAATTTGAGAAAAATGCAGAAAAATCAGTTTTGTAACAGGGTGGTCCCCAAGAAAGGGGGAGGTTCCAGGTTCCCTGTCCCACCCAAAGGAGGGTGGAGCTGAGCAGGGGGTAGAAGAAGCTGGAGACAGGACTAGAGAAGGAAGCCAAATGGATGGAGAACAGTGAGGAGACCTCAACGGGGCACGTGGAGCAGGGAGACATGTACAGAAGCTGCTCTTGCTTCTTGGTCCTGGACTGGTTGACACAGATGTGGGTGAGAGACCCATGGGGTGGTTAACAATGGCAGCTTTTATCTTGATTTTGACTTTGCTTTTTTCCTCCCAGACTTGTCTGGCTGTTTCTGCCACTTTTCTATGGGTCCCAGCCGGAAGGTGCTTTAGACTTGTGGCAGGTTTTGGGCCTTGCTCTGGGCCAATCTCATTTGGGTGGATCTTTACCCACAAAGGGAGGCGTAACCTTGGGTGCTTGATTTAGAAACTATATTCTTTGTCTTTTCTGTATTGCACACTAATTGTATTAAAGTTCCTTTCCATTAAAGTGTTGTAGAGCAACCCCAATACAAAACGGGGTGCCTGACTGTGGGTCCTCACCCGCGCACTTAAAAGGACTTATCAATGCTCTACTGCAGGCACATGCGAAAGGTTAATAAAAGGTTTATTTACAAGGGAAGGGGAAATGGGGAATGTACAGCTCTGGGAGAAAAGTGGGAGACAAAGTTTTAAATGAGTCCTACCCAATCCGCCGATCAGGAATCCCAAAATGGGGCTCTCAGAGTTGGCCGCCAGCCAGGAGCGGCGAAGCCAGGAGGCGAGCGATCGCAAGCCAGAGAGCCCAAGGCCCACGTGTTTGGTTTTTATATCCAACCTGGCTGCCCAACTCCACCCTCAGGTCCCAGCCACCCTCCCTTTGGGGTGATGGGATTTGTCTTTCCCAATGTCTTGATGGCTTTAGTCTGGAGTCAGGGTGGGGTCTACAAAGCCTGTATGGGATTAACTCAGGACATCATTTCCCCCTAACAAAAGGTCTTATATGTTTTGTCTTGATGCGGCTGATGGCAGAACCTATTTAGAGCAGGCAGGTTTGGGGGTTCTGGGGAGCCCTCTTCCTGTCCTATAACAGTTTCACATGTTCTTACTTTCTGAGCATTTTTGAAGCCTTTAAAAAAATGCTATACCAACATATATAGCTATAAACACACACATATATCAACATGTACTTTTTGGTTTGTTTTTTTTTTCATTTTTTAAAAAGATTTATTTATGCATACAAGAGCTGGGGTACAGACCAGAGATGCGAAGGGTAAGAGGATTCACCAGAGAGAGAGTGGGGAGCAGAACAGGCAGACTGACTGAAATACACTGCTGAGGGGAGCAGCGGGTGAGACAGGAGAGGTCTGCTGCGTCATGTGGGTCAGCTCCCTGGCCAACCAGGGATCGAACCTATGCTGCAGAGGCTGCAGAGAGCCCCATAGTGCCGTGCCCAGCCCCTTGTGCCACCAGGAAGACCCCTCCAAGATTCTCTTTGCAGCTGCCTGAACCGATGATGAACCTACCTGACTTGAGATGGTTGCAAAATACATCCTCAGACCTAAGGCCCAAAGGACTACACATAGTGTACACCTGTGGCAGCAGTAGAATGACAGAGAGAGCAGACCCTTTCAACTTGTATCAGGGCAATATCCTACATACTTGGTAGGTAGAAGTTGCATCTCCAAGTGTATTTTAGCACTTCACCCCTGTGCCAAAGATAATCACGTAAGACTGAGGAATTGTGATTCTAAAATTCCTTCTAGCTCTACTAAAAATTAGAAGATCCTTAAGATGCCTGCATCTAAAGAAAGGGTGGGCTTTAGAAGTCACTCCTTTATTTCACCAGGCAACAGAATTTATCAAAATCATTTCATAGGAATCAATTATTCATTGGGACTTCAAAAAAAAGATCGGTACTTCTAGGTGTTCACAATCATCTTGGGAAGGGTGGGGAAGTGGAAAACGAGTACTATCCAGCTGTGGTGGACAATTACCAATGCAAATTTACCCACACAAATTTTTCTCACACCCACAAAGTAAGAACTAAGAAGAAGGGAGTTGAGTATTTGTAAGGAAATGCTCCTAAGATGATTTGCAATTCAATTGATAGCTCTTTGGAGCTAATTTTGCAGTGGTTCAGTTGGGAGGGGTAGGAGAGAAGGGTCTTTTAGAGCAGATTTTCTCAAACTGTAAGTTCCTAAGACTTCCCTAGAGATGTTGTTAAAGGCTAGATTCTGATTCACCAGGTCTGAGTTGAGGCTGGAGATCTGCATTTCTAACAAGCTTCCTGGAAAGGTCATTGGTGCCTGCTCAAGGGCTATAATTTGAACAGTAAAGTGCTAGACTCAGGAGGCCTTAAATCTTTTAGTATGGCTGAGAAGGACACAGGTGCCCTGGGTCAGAGATAAAGTGTAAGAGATAGGTGGGAGTTAGCTAAACAATAACTATCTAATTATCGAGAGTCACTGGGATGCTAAAACCTGCAGTGATTAATCAGGGGAGGTGGTGGAATCCAATGCAGAGGCAGACTGTGGAGAATAAATCTTCCCACTTCCTCCTCCCTCTTCTCTCCACCTCCTTTTCTTTCTTATCATCAGCAGCAGTGTTCTGTATCTAGACCATAAAAGTAGAGAATTACTTCAAGCAAGCAAAAGGGAAAGTTTTTGAGGCTATAGATTCATAATTTCTATAAATTCACAGACCATAGATTCATAACTTCTCTCACAAATCCAGTAAAAGAAACATGTCTAAAACCAATTAATTATTTAAATGTATCAATACTCATTTCTATAGATGACTGGGTAATAAAATAGCTTGGAAGAAAATTTCCATTTCTGATGTGCTTTACTTGACTATACATACTGCATGCATAGTCATATATACATTATGTGTATATATACAACATATACTGATAATATTTAAAGAGAGATATTCTTTTATTTTTAAAGATTTATTTATTTATGCATACAAGAGCTGGGGTACAGGCCAGAGATGTGGGGGGGAGAAGATCCACCAGAGACAGAGTGGGGAACAAAACAGGCACACTGACTGAAATACACTGCTGAGGGGAGAAGTGGGCGAGACAGAAGAGGTCTGCTGCGCCATGTGGGTTTCTCCCTGGCCAGCCGGGGATCGAACTCGTGCTGCAGAGGCTGTGGATTGCTTCATAGTGTGGTGCTTAATCCCTTGCGCCACCAGGGAGGCCTAAAGAGAGATATTCTTGAGGGAATCTTGGTTTGACAGAGTTTGGCATACAGTAGAATTAGCATTAACTTGAAGACAAAAAGATTTCAGGCTAGCATAGTCTCTGAATTCCTTAAAATTTCCAAGGTGATTTTTTGATGTCCTACAAAAAGAATTTGGCTGCTTGCCTTACGTAATGGGTCCCCCTCTGGTCATAGTTCTATTATTTGAATCACAAATTATTGACTTGACAGTGGCTTCCTCTGTATTTCAATCTGGGCCCTGAGTTTAAGGACAAGTTTTATCAGACAGCGATGTCATTTTCCTATAGCACTTCTCTGCAGTAAGTTCCTTTCCTGGAATTTCTCTCCAAAATCCAGTAAAATAAATATCTCTGAAACCAATTAATTATTTAAATGTGTCAATTCTCATTTCTATAGGTGACTGGGTAATAAAACAGCTTGGGAGAAAATTTCCATTTCTGATGGGCTTTGCTTGACTACCCATATTATAATTTAGTCTTTTAACCATGAGTCATAGATACATACATTGTGTTAAATAAAGGAAAACCTTTTATTCAGATTTTTTTAAAGATTTATTTATTTGTTTGTTTGTTTATTTATTTATACAAGCACTGGGTACAGTCAGAAGCACGGGAAGGTGAGAGAATTCACCAGAGCCAGAGCGGGGACCAGAACAGGCAGAAGGACCGAGGTACACTGCTGAGGGGAGCAGCGGGCGGCAGGAGAGGTCTGCGCGCCATGTGGGACCCTCGCCCAGGGGCCAGGAATCAAACCGGGGCTGCAGAGGCTGAGGGCAGCTTCACAACCCAGCGCTCAACCGCTGTGCCAACGGGGAGGCCCCTTATTCAGATTTTTTTAATGTCTAGTAGTTAATTAAATCTGGTATCACTTTTCTAGGTTGCTGGAGTTTTCTTCTTTTCCTCTAGGAAAATAATTGTATTACTTTCATTTTTGATGTCTTAGCATTTTATGTATAGTTACATTAATTTATTGCATGGCAGCATTGATGACTCCTAAGTGGTTTGGGTGATTCCCATCCTCTCCACATACCCCCTGGGTTGGAACTTACATTTGCTCTTTAACTGGAAAATTCAATAAGGAAGTAGTTGAGGTGTCCATCTATTTTCATGAAAGGAAGATAAGTTTCCCTTTAACCCAGCAGGATTAACATCAGGAAGAGTCTGTTCTTTTGTCCTGGAATCCAAACACAAAGGCCTGTCTGGGCCAGGCAGGACATTTGAAATGTGGGTGAGTAAGAGGGCAGTGGGTGAGTTAAGAGGGAGTGGTAAAGTCTGTAATGGGTTCAGGTGTGCATTCAAAATTAAATTCCTTAAAAAAAAATCAGGAACTCTCAGGCTCAAGGGGTTAAGACGCAACCTATGAAGCTGTCTTCAGCCTCTGTAGCACGAGTTCATTCCCGGCTGGCCAGGGAGCAACCCACATGGCTCAGCAGACCTCTCCTGACTCACCAGCTGCTCCCCTCAGCAGCGTACTTCAGTCAATCTGCCTGTTCTGTGGCCCACTCTGTCTCTGGTGAATCCTCTCACAGCCCCCGACCCCGCCCCCACACATACCCCACACCTCTGGCCCGTACCCCAGCTCTTGTATGCATAAATAAATAAATCTTTAAAAAAAAAAAATCACTGTGTGGGTCATGTGATCATGACTGTGGGTCAGATAGATATCTGCCCATTGTCACTATTTATAACCAGAGAAGTACTCATATAGGACAAGGTGATGTGGGTGCAAGGGAGACAACATCAGTGAAACCCATAGCAGCTGAATCCTGCTTCTCCAGTGGGGGGGCACATAGCATTATTTATTATTAAATACTGACATCTAGAATTGGCATAATACTTTCTGGTGAACCTTTCAGTGATTTCTATATGTATGTTTTACCAGTTAGGTGCCACATGCTATGCTGGGATGCAAAGTCCTAGGATGCATAGTCCTTGCCTGATTACAGAAGGGCAAAATAAAGATATAGTAGATAAAAGCAATAAAGTGTTCATTTCCACTCTCATTTTCATTTACAGATATAATAACAAAGATATGATGTAAGACATCAAGTTTCAAGTACAGCAGTGAGCAGAATCATTGCCTCAAGTCCCCCATCTAAATCATTCACATTATCAATGCACACCACTGCCCAGAACCTAACTCCAGCTCCAGCTCTTCTCTGGCTTGCTGCCAGCCTGGAGTGAGCAGCTGGGGCTTTGCCATGGGGTAGCAGGGCTATTAGAGTTCCTTTGTTCAGAGTTAAGACATAACCTGCAAGCAGTGGCATTTTCTGCAGCTAGCAATATTTTCACTTAAATGATAAAAAGATAGCCAATCCATTGCTGAACGCTTTGAGCAGCAATGGGAATCTATTTTAATGCAGAATGTACAAGATGAGAAGTGTTTGGAAAGACCAAATAATAATAATAAAAAAATAATAATAGTAATTGGAACATGCTGAAAACAAAAAAGAAAATCAGCGTTTCACAAAGTCTGTACTCCTAAAGAAACAAAGAACAGATACCTCCCAGAATTAGCATTCTGTTACACATGGTTGTAATTTTTCTTTAGGCATAGCTCGATGGTATCCACTTTCATCAATATACTAGTCATAAAAATATTTTATCACTACTCAGGAGGTATCTATAGAATGCTACACTATGCAAAAAAAATTGAACTAACACTTATACGGGCTAATGGACATTGCAAAAGCAACAGGGTTGAACTGTAAATGTTTCATTTTGAGGCTGATAAAAGATTCTCACAGTAGATTTCTGGACCTACTAAACATAGAGCTTCCATATGATCCAGCAATTCCACTCCTAGGTATTTACCCAAAGGACACAGAAACATCAATTCAAAGAACACCTGCACCCCTATGTTTATAGCAGCACTGTTTACAATAGCTAAGCTTTGGAAACAGCCCAAATGCCCAAAAATAGATGACTGGATTAAGAAGATGTGGTACATATATACCATGAAATATTACTCAGCATTCAAAAAAGATAAACACATGCAATTTGCAGCAACATGGATGGCGCTGGAAGGGATCATGCTCAGCGAAATAAGCCAAAAAGAAAAAAATACCGGATGGTCTCACTCATAGCAGGAATCTAGAAAACTTAAATAAGGGACCAGAAAAATGAATAACTATAAGAAAGCGAAAATCAAAATCAACGAAAAACTATGAACCAGAGACACTTTTTGGGGGGTGAGGGGCGGGAGGGGAGGGATTGGGGTCAGAATGGGGGGGTTGCAATTGTATGGGGAATATAAAAATAAAATTTATTATTAAAAAAAAAAGATTCTCACAGTAGATCAATTGTGTAAAGCATCTCAGGAGAATATATTTTCACGAACTGATCAAGAGATAAGTGCAAATGATCAATCTTTTTTATGTTTTTTAAATATTTTATTTTATGTAATTCTTACATCATTTTTCATTTTTGCACAATGTATGCATTTTCATTTTGGTTATATTCCCCATACAATTGCACCCCCCCTTATTTTGACCCTAGTCCTTCCTCTCCCCACCCATGCCCCCCCCACCCCAGTGTGTCTCTGGTTTATAGTTGCTTGTTGATTTTGATTTTTACTTTGTATTAATTAGTCTTTTTCCTGGTCCCTTATTTAGGTTTTCTAAATTCCTGCTTGATCAATCTTTTATACAAGTCATAAAGAATACTTCTGGGGAAAGAATCAGCACATACCAAAAAAAAAAAAATTGATAATTGGTAAAACTGCCAAGGTAAACTCTGCTGTTATCTAAACATTGTCAGAAGAATCAACACTTTGTGACAACATATAGCTATGCAAAATTAGAGTTGGTAAAATAATGGCCACAAAAGAAAACACAGGCTGCAACTGGTTAAAAAAAAAATGATATTAACATAAAGCAACATTTTTTGGTGTAGTAAAGTGCATATGAAAAAAATCCAGTAAAATAATTTCAGTGACATAAAAATGGAACAAATTAGCATTAACTCTATCTTCAGAAAAAATAAAAAATTAAATCAACTCAACAGCTTTTTCCAGAAATAGTCTCAATATTCATCAAGAACTGTAAAATATTTACCAATGATTGATACTCAAAATGTCACAGACGTTGAGGGGTAGGATTCAGATCTGTTTGTTAAGGCTAGTGCTTTTCCATCGATGCTTTAAAAAAAAAAATGAATGGATGAAGGTATACAGTAAGATCACAATTTCAGACAAGATAAACTATTTCATTATTTAATCAAACAAGACGTTAAATATTTTGTAAAACTCTATATACATGAAGTCCTTCTGGAAACAATGATGTTGAGATCTATATTAGTCTCATTAATTATGGTTTATGAAAAATTACAATACCCCACAGAAGTAGGAGGAATGTATTGCTTATATTCTAGTTTAATATCTCAATCAGAACAGGATGCATGTGATGTACACTAAAATATGTTGCATTATTAAACAAGGCTGTGTAAAATGTCATCTCCAGGAATTTCTTCATCCTCTATGTGGGAGAACAGCTTTCTCTGTTCTCATTATTTTTCCAATCATCTCATGTTGCTGGTTTGTTTTATATCTTCCAGAAATTCTTCAATTTCTGGCCCACTGATAGTATCTTTGGAATATGTTTAATGCTTCTGTCATTTTAATGGATTAGGGAAGGAGCATGGATTAGGTCCATCAGCTTGAACTATAAACACTAGGCAAGCAACAGCTTGACTAAATGGTGATTACAGGAAAATAAAGATCAATTATAAACATTTAAAGGCACCAAACTCATATGAGAGAAATCCATCACTGACGTATGATTAACAGTAGAGGAATGAAATAAATTCCAAACTCTAAGCAGACTTTAGCAGATAACGGTACATACTTAGGAAGAAATTTTTGTTTTTAAAAAAATTTGGGAGTAAAACCAGTGTCATCAAAAAACCATTGCATCCTATGCCAAGCACAAAGCAGGCACTTAATTATTATTAGCTGAATGGACGACATTGTCAGAAATGCCATGGGATCTAACCCAAGTTCAAATATCAAAAGTGCTCATGAACAAGTGGAATTAAACTAGAAGCTCCCTCTAAAGTTAGAGCTCATCTAATCCAAATGCCTTTTTGGTAGGCACATTCCAACTTGGGCTGTTATTGTAAGGGTCCTTCATTAGTCCCTAAGAAGTAGTTCTTTATCTCAACTGATTTAAAGAAAATCTGATAACATAATTTTATATTAGAGGTTAACCAAAGGTTAACCTTGATTTTAGAAAACTAACGGTTTTAAGCAGGAAGACAGCAAATGCTGATTCATTTTTCTTGGACCATCAAAGGAAAGGGAAAAAAATCCTTATATTTTGGTGGGGCCTACTGTACCCCCCGCACCCCGAAAATAAACAACCACATCTTTTGCAGAGAAGCTCTCCCTTGCTTTTAGAAAATTTCTCTCAAGCTTTAATTTGACACAAGTGCCCTGGGGATTTTGATCAGACTAGTCTGGGATGATCCCTGAACTGAGAGTGCAGCTGACAGCTCCCAGGGCTGCCGCTGGCCAGTTGGTAGAACTTCCAACCCTCTGAGGTCACTAATCTCGTTCTCAATTTGAAGGGTCTGATCCGAGTGTGCTCGTAGTTTCGTACGGAAGGAAAATTTCCAGAAATAGGCCTCAATTTCCAATGGGGGAAAAAAAAAAAAACAAATCAAAACGAGCAGCTCCACGCTCCATATTTGATTGTCCTAAGGCGACTCAGAGGACCAAGGACGCATCTATTAGCGCGTCAAGACCCGGGCGCCGCCGCCCGCGGAGACTCCAGGTCAGCGGCACAGGCGGACCACGGGGAACGCAGGGCTGCCCCACGCCGCGCGCCGCCGACGCGGACCCTCTCCAGGAACGTGCGGGCCCGCCCCCCGCGCGCGGCCGCCGATTGGCCGGAAGGGCGCCGGGCGTGACGTCAGGCCCCGCCCCGCCGCCTCTCGGTCCCCGCCCCGCGGGGTGGCCTGGCGGTTTGGTCTGGAGCAGCTGAAACCGGTTTGAGCGGTGCGGCTTCCTGCCTCTCGGCTCCGCTGCGGGCCGCCTCGGGGAGCGCTGGCGAGGCGCGGACGACGGGCGCCCGGCATCTCGGCCCGCGGCCCTCGCTCTCGGGCGCTCCGGCGGCGGCGCGGACCTGCGGACGCGGCAGGTGAGGCGGACGGACCCGGCGGGCCCGGCGCGCTGTGCGGGGGCCGAGGCGGCCGCTCACGTGGCGGCTGAGCTGTCAGAACAGCCCGGCGGGATGCGGCGGGGCTGGGGGCGCGGGGTCCGGGCGCAGGGCGCAGGGCTGGGCGGGGTCCCCCCAGCCGGGCCGGGCGCTGCCCTCCGGGAAAGCAGCGGCCTGGACGTTCGCTCGCCGGGTGGGTGGGTGGGGGGGTCGCGCGTATTTCTGGGACTTCTGTTGTTTCCTGTCAGGTTCTGCTGGGCTGCCCGGGGCTTAGTTTCTCTGTGAAGATCTTGGCAAGTGTTTTCGAGGTACTGGACCGCGGGAGCTTAGGACCACCCCGAGGGGGTGAGGTGCCCAGTGAAGGGGCGAAGAGGCAGAAATGCAGCCCAAGTCCTCAGTGTGCCCCTTCCCCTCGCCCGCCGCTCTTGGTCTGCCCAGAAGTAGTTCAGTGTTTTGACAACTGCTTCTTTTTTTTTTTTTTCTTTTCCCCCCTGAAATTGCCTAACCCCGTAGTCTAGGACATGCTTGTATAATTCATTTATCCCAAGAATCCGAGGTGTTTTACTACCCTAGAAAAACCTCCCTGGAATAGACATCGATGCCCTCGATGACGATTTTAAAACATCAGCCCTTTTTCTCCAAAGCGCTACTTTTTTAACCACCCTCCCCCCCCCCCCACCCCGAGATTGCCTTGATGGCTTTGGGGGAAAAGCCTCAATCCCTTTGCTTCATCAGCCCCTCTTACTCCTCTGCCCGGTTGTAAAGGAGATCAGGCATGAATTTAGTCCTGAATTGTAGAGAATTCTTTAACCTTGAGGCAGTTTCTGGAGCCTGATGCAGTAGCCCCGTCGCCGAGGAACCGATCGAACCAAGCAGGCAGGATGTTTGGACCTGGTGATGTTTTTCTTCGTCCTCTTGCGGATTTCTGCCCGCTACTTTACCCTTTCCCGTTTCTCCGCGCTGCTACCTTTGTGACAGTTGTGGCTTAGTTTAAGAAGCGAATACAAGCTAGCAGTTCTTTTTCTGACTCAGTGTTCTGGATGCAAAGAATACAGGTAAAAGTGCTTATGGTCCGTTCCTCTTAATCTAAGAGCTAGGGAGACCCAATATGCTAGACAAAATTTAAAGCAGCAAAGTAAGACTTAGGAGAGTTGCATTAGAGAAATAATGACGGCGAATGAAATTTAGCAGTGGCAGAATGAGTTAAATTTGACATACAAAAAGTAGGTTGGTAAACCAAATCTTTGTGTATAACAACCAGGGAAATTGTAAGAAATATATATATATATGTGATTATGGATATGACATAGAAAACAGACATTTGAGAAAAATTTACTTCTTATTTAGAAAGTTGCTCAAGAAACTTAATGAAATCTCTAGAAATTCCTTATTAAAAATTCTTGCATGTTTGCATACATCTGATGAAAATATTGGCCCAAAGTATACTGGGTTCCTCTACCAGGATGAACAGAAATTAACCCAGGAAAATGTAGACTTTTCATATTTTCCTTCCTTACAGCTAATTTGAGGAGAATTGGGAACAGCTTTTTTCTTTCTAAAAAGTTGAGGGAAAATAGTGAGAGATGTTCTTTTTGGCCAGAAAAACACATTTTTGCTAAAAAAAAAAAAAGTGACTTCAATTTAGCTCTAAACTAAATGTTCCTTTGGTTTGCTTAAACCTCCCTTTTGTTCCCCAAGCTGCAAACGAATTAGGGCTTATTTGACAAAACTAGAGTAAAATGAATTTTTCCAAGTAGTGTAAATGCTGAAATATTTAAAAAATGTAAATTACACTCATTTTGTTGGTTGCTTTGTTAGTTGCTTTTAAAATGTTAGAATAGCTTTCAGTGCTACTCAAAATCTCAGGTGAGAATGGTTTTTAATGTTTATCTCCCAGAAGCATAAAATGGAAGTTATATTTAAAAACAAAAACCTGTCTCAGGAAGTGTGTGTACATAAGGTTGTCAACTCCTGTATGTAAAATGACTAGCATTTTCCATTTGATTGTTTTATGTGTATCTGGAAGAGCTTTACCTTCCAAGTTGGTTTTTTTTTTTTTTTTTTTTTTGCTTGTTTAGAAGACAAGGAAGTGTTGGTAGCTGTTTACAATTTTTTTCCATAACACAACAGCATTTTACTTTATCACTACTGGTTTGGTGGTAACTGGATGCCAAAATCATATGCTTCACTCCTGCACCAGAATATTGGCATTTGTCCATGATCAAGTAAACTGCTATAGGAGCGGTTTCCAGGCTTTTAAAATTTGGTATGGGATGGTATTAAATTTAGGAGGTGGGAGTGGAAGTTAGACCATCTTATATGACTTTTGGCAATCCAATTGGAAGATGATGCTTTGTTGCCATCTGGTGAGGTAGGGGGAGGGCTGTGTTTGTTTATATAGCTTTGTATAATATATTTACTGCAACTATTTACAGCCAAGTTATGATAACCACTCTACAAGCAACTAAGAGTAAAAGGCATAATAAACTTATGTAGTTTTTCTTATTTAATGCACTAAAAATTTAGAGGTAATTTTGTACCTGCTGTTGGTTTTAATACACAGGAATAATTACATTTCATTTCCCTAAAACTGTTTAAAATGTTTTTTTAAATTGATGAACAGTTGCGTACCAGCTATGTAATTATGTCGGTGAGATTGTCTTTAGTTGACAACTGTGACTGTAAACACTGGGTAAAAGTAAAAGTTGCAGGTTGAGATTGATGTTGGTTGTTCAGCAGTTTTGCTTAATGTGGCTTTTTCGTTGTGTCTCAAAATTAATTTAATAACTAATTTTTTTGCTAGCCTTAAAGTTTCTTTTTGATATAATTTCAGATAAATGTAAGATTGCAGTACTTCAATTATTCATTTTACATATCAAAAAAATGAAATATTCAGGTTCATATAAAATGTCATGTTGGAAGAGAATAAGAAGATATTTAGTTAATGATAGGTTAATAAGGAGTGACAATCTAGAGCTAATTTTAGATTTAGAACATTCTTTGTCAGTGCTAGAACTGGATGTATGTGCTTTAAATAGATCATGTTTACTCTTAGAGACAGAAAATAGATTAAGGTAGCTTAGAAATTACTTTGATCAAGGACTAGTTTTTCTCTAATGTGGACTTTTGGGTTTTCTAACTGAAATGGTAAGTGCTCCCAAATAGGGAATTCTTTATCCAGGTGACATGAAACCACATTGACTGGTGGTCTTACAAAAGTTACTTTTTATAATTGATGTGAATGGGATGATACACTGAGCTTATAGTTCAGAGTGAGCCTGGAATTTTTCCTTATAGCAGCTTTCTGTGGATAGATAGAGATTAGGTTTTTCAACCTCAAGCCCTATTGATATTTGGAGCTGGACAGTTATTTGTAGACAATTGTTCGCTGCATATAATGGTATTTAGCAATATTCCTTGCCACTAGATGCCCCCAATTGTGACAACCAATAATACCTCCTGAGATTACCAAATATCCCATGGAGGGCAAAATTGCCTCCAATGAGAGCTGCTTCTAAGAGCTATCTGTCTACCCTGACTTGGGAGTGTGGTAAACTGGGGTAGCTGTGCTCATTAACTGACCATTGCAGTTGCATGTGTTTTCATGGAAAGGAACAGGATAAAAGAGAAAATAGAAAAATGAATACATATGAAAGGTATTTTAGGATTTAAAAAATTTTTTTTAAGATTTATTTATTCATGCATACAAGAGCTGGAGTACAGGCCAGAAGTGTGGGGGGCGAGAGGATTCATCAAAGACAGAGTGGGGAACAGAAGAGGCAGACTGAGTGAAATATACTGCAGCGGGAGAGTCAGGAGAGGTCTGCTGTGCCATGTGGGTTGCTCCCTGGCTGGGGACCGAACTTGTGCTGCAGTGGTTGCAGATAGCTTCATAGGTTGCGTCTTAACCCCTTGCGCCACCAGGGAGGCCCTAGGATTTGTTTTTAATGATGCAATATGTAAATGCAAGTAAACAAAATTTAAACTGGCAAACTAATGGAAATGATACAGAATAAAGACGTGATTAGAATTATTTTAGAAACATTGGTAGATTGGGTATTGAATAAGTTACATAGATGATCTTCCCTTGTGTGGAGTATGTGTTCTTTCTATATTTACATATTTCAACCTTCTTGAGAATTAACATTTTATTTTATTTTTTTAAAGATTTATTTATTTATGCATACAAGAGCTGGGGTATAGGCCAGAGATGCGGGAGTAAGAAGATTCCCCAGAAACAGAGTGGGGAACAGAACAGGCAGACTGACTGAAACACACTGCTGAGGGGGAGCATTGGGTGAGACAGGAGAGGTCTGCTGTGCCATGTGGTTTCTGGCCTGTTGGTCGGGGATTGAACTCGTGCTGCAGAGGCTGTATTTTGTTTCATAAGTGCAGTGCTTAACCCCTTGCGCCACCAGGGAGGCCCCACATTATTTATTTTAAAAAACCTATTTATCTCCCTTTAGATACGTAATGAGGGAATGATAAGCAGATTGGTTTGGCTGGGAAAAGCAGCATAGAAATGAAAAATCAACTAAAAATAAAATGTGGGCAAGCAGAGAAGGATCTCAAAGACCTAGTGGTTTAGATTTCTGTAAGTAATTGAAATTATCCCGAGCCAGGAACGTGAGGAAGAATATTCTAATTGATGTAAAATATGTTACTGGGAAGATATATAAAAGCCAACGTATAAGTAGAAGACTTAAGAGTTTTGAATAAAGTTCAACTTTAGAAAGTTCAAAATGTAAACTCAATTAAGATTGACAGGCCTTGGTATATTACAGAGTCCAGATTCTCAATTTAGCCTACAGAACTCTAGTAAAGATCTTATGGTTAATATAGAGAAAAATCTGGAAAGTGTTTTGTGGAAGAAGGGTTGGTTTGTTTTTAGTAATGAGTTGTGTTACTTAGAAGCATAGAAGTTTCAAACTGGTTGCAGAATATGACTACTTTGTTTCAGCGCGTGCTACTTAAGATCCTTGGTGTTTCCCTTGTTATTAAAGTTGAAACCTTGTTAAAGTAGATCTCTCTTGAGCCAAGCTTTCTTCTATCCATAGTTGTTATTTGTTTGTTTTATTCTCCACCATAACAGGAGTCTGGCCAGGAAAGATAGGTCAAGTGCTGAACAGCTGCTTATCAGAAGAGAAAGTGCTAGGCAGGAAAATCTTGAATCTTTAAAAGTAAGGACACTTCTTGTTTGAAGTATTTCTGGTCCATGCTTTCTTATGGAATAGATTGTAACATAAAAGCCTGAAATTTCCTAAATAATTCAGTTTCTTTAAATATAGTGATTCTGAAATCTTTTGCTTACAATTGAGGTTTATTTATATATTTTTTGCTTTTTAACTTGTGTCTTGATGGCAGCTATCTAAAGCTAATACTTTAATACTATAAATGACAACTTCTCTTTTTCTTCCTAGCACGACATCCTATAATAAATCCATCAGAATGACTCCTTCTCAGGTTACCTTTGAAATCAAAGGATCTCTTTTACCAGGTATTGTAAAGTTTTACTTTAAAGCAATCTTTTAATTAAGTGAGCGTTTTCTTATTTCTTATCTTAAATATGGAGTTAACCACTCAGCCTGATTTTTAAATGAAAATATCTTTAGGCCTTGCCTCCTACCAGAAATGTGCTCAAAGCATAGTGAGCTCAAGGAATTAAAAAATAAACCTCCCCAAGTAGTAAGTGTTTTATTCTCATATTTTTTTAAAAATAGCTATGAACTTACATAATTTTGCACAGGACAAGGTAGTTGACCATGATTTTTAGGTAGCATGGAAACAAGATTTTGCTAGTGCAAGAATTTGATGAAATAGTTAATTAGGGTAACTTTGCTCCCTACTTGTAAATATTTTCTTAGCTTCTTTGTATTTTTTTTTCTTTTGCTACTTAAAGCAACATGAACTAGGTTTAATAGAAAATACATGTTAAAACAGCACCACACCTGGGTTATATACCTTCCTATTTATACTCTGGCTATATTGTTTGTATTTCTTCCCACCTTTCTCTGTCCTTTGGAACTTTTTCAGATTGTTTCTTTTGCATAGATCTGTGCACTCCTTACCACAATCTTCCACATCCCAGTAGTTCAGGGTCCCGACGAAATTCAGGGTCCTGAGACTAGTTTATAGTGCCTCTTAAAAGATTTTATGGAATTATTTGCATAATTTTGTTTGAAATAGCTTGTAAGCTCTATGAAAACATGTTTTTATCTTATTTACTCTACATTCCTACACTTGGCGCCGTGCCTGGTTCAGAGCAGGGGTGAATTGGTGTTCAGAGAATGAATGGATGTTTTACTGTCTCCGGCATCTTTGTTTTAGCGGCCATCACAGCTGTTGACAGTGTGTTTGTCCAAGTTGATATTCTTAGCCAACATGATCGGATATAGCCCTACCTCTGGGCAAGAGTCTGCGTATTGAAGATTGATGGTCAGCTTGATGGATTGGCTTCCTTAAGTCAAGCACTCACCTCCAGCCCAGTGTGTAGTCGCCTCTGTGGAGAGAAGACTGTAGAATTATAGTGTATTCCTTTAGGGACTTGTAAACAGTTTAAGCCAGAAGTTGCTGGCCATATCTGGCAAATGGACTCAGAATTTGCCATGGAAAAGTCAGCTTGACGGGAGGAATTAATATTCTTAAGACTAAACGGAAGATAATGGTGGATGTGAGTGTGGCTGAATCTATAGTTAGGGAATGCACAGAGGGAAGTTAGAGGGAACAAATGGAAAGAATGGGGGGGGGGTGATATTTGCACATTCATTTAGTTAGCATCAAGTCTTTATTATCTTTTATAAATGGGAGCCAATTAAAGAAAGTGGGCTGTTTGTTCTGGCATTTCCCCCTATTAGAAGTCATATTCTAAGAAACTCAGAAAGACACAAGTAATACTGCAGTAGGGGCTTGGTAAAATGTAGGAGCACTTAAACAGCAGAAAAGTAAACCACCAATTGTCCCAAGTTGCACTTTTTCCATTTGGGATCCATGTTCTCTCTGGAGAAAAACGTAGCTGCTGTTTGTGTGAATATAAGAAATAACAGATTAAATGAAAAACAAATGTAACCATCCTATATTTTAGAACCCTGGAATTTCCCAAATGACTGTCACACTTAGGATTTTAGTTGTTTTAAACCATTGAAGCGTACAGAATTCTCTTGCAGACGGCTAAAGCTGACTACTTTCTAGAATAATGCCTAAAAACTCAGAAGCCAAGCTACTCTCAGAATGTGGAGGAGTTTGGCTTGAACTTTGTCATGTAAATTCAGTTCATTATCTTTTTCTTTATGAATTTTAAATTAATTCAGAATGTATTGATATATGTCAAAGACTTCTGCATACTTGTATCCAAGAAGGTGTAGCTTGTTAATTATCTAAGATCTAGCAAAAATAGGTAATAACTATATGTTGGTTTGTTTATTGATGAGACGTGTTCAAATGAAATGATAATTACTATTTTAGTAAAGAGTACAGATTTTCTACCACTGAAGTCTTTGTTTTGAGGAATATTTTTGGCTACATTACTCCTGTTCCATTGATAATTTTCTTCATCTTTAACTTGTTATTAGCTACTCTTGAGTTCTTGGGAAATATTGACTACTATTTCTACAGGACATTTATATGCATTTAGTGTTTGCCCTTTAACTTGGGAACCGCCATGAGGTCAGGTGCTGCGGTTTGATCACTTTGTCATTTCGGTGCTTGTTACTAACTCAATAGATAGTTGAACAAATGAGAAAAGTTTATCTTCATACTTTCCTTTGCCCACCCTTCTCTGACTTTGGCTTTGTTGAGGTAGTTCTAGTTATAAATGCAGCTGGTGATGTGGTACCTGGCTCTAAAACCATGTCTCCAGAAAGACTTCTCTGCTTTATAAGAACTCTGTATCTGTTTAAAACTAGCACAGGGCCTCCCTGGTGGTGCAGGCATTGAGCATCGCGCTGTGAAGCTGTCCGCAGCCTCTGCAGCACGGGTTCCATTCCGGCCGGCCGGTGAGAATCCCACATGGCAAAGCAGACCTCTCCTGTCTCCCCCACTGCTCCCCTCAGCAGCGTATTTCAGTCCTTCTGCCTGTCTGTTCCCCGCTCTGTCTCTGGTGAATCCTCTCACCCTCCCGTGCCTCTGGCCTGTACCCTGGTTCTTGTATAAATAAATACATCTTTTAAAAACAAATTAAAAAAAAAAACAGCTGACTGCTCTCTTTCCTAAAACAGATTGAAGCTTTCCAACTTACCCTGTTATAATTTTGTTTGTTTGTTTGTTTGTTGTTTTAAGGAGAAGTTTTTGCAATCTGTGGAAGCTGTGATGTTTTGGGAAACTGGAATCCTCAAAATGCTGTGGCTCTTTGTCCAGAAAATGAGACTGGTGAAAGGTGAGCATGGAATGTCAGTTGACACAAGAACAGAAGAATTATGACATTCAGATTATAAACTTGGAAATGCTAAAAGACATTGGTATTTTCTTCTTTTAGTTTTAATTTTTATCAAAATTTCACATATACGTAGTTTTAAAAAGTTAAAATAGTTTTACAATGTGTGTTGTGGGAAAAAAACGAATTTCTTTGTTCTTCAGTTTCTGTCAATCTATCTGTAGGGTCAGGACTGGACACGGTGCAGGTTTTCTATGATCCACCAGACTGGGTAAAGGATGAATTGGAGTCCTCAGTGGCTTTTTGCAGGCTTTTATTGGGGTTTACCAGGTACAAGGCAGGCAGGGGTACTGGGGGGCCGGGGGGCTGGCAGGCTGGCAGGCCTCCCAGCCCCTAGCAGGTCTTCACTCTGGGCTCTCTGGCCATCTCTCAGCTTCTCTCTTGGCTTCTGCTGCTTCCTTCTTGGCTTCTCTTTCGGCTTCTGCTTGCATCCCCGTGACGCCACCCTTAAAAGCCCAGTCTTAGCCCAGGTGCATCTCATCTACCTATGCCCATACCCTACTTCAGGTGTCCGCCATCAGCCATGCATTCAGGACCGCAAGGATCCATCATCTATCCTGATGGCGGGAGAGCAGAAAAGCCTGACATTTTTCCTTACCCTACAGTCCACCCCCTCAGGGTTTTCTGCCATACGATCTACATATATACAATTTTCTTAGCATACATAAACAATGCAGCCATGGCCCACAAAAGCAAATACCTCACAATATAACAAAATACAACAGAATATAAATAAGTCCAGACAGGGCCCCAACCTAGTAGCAAAAGGCAATTATTGGTACCAGCAGATGAGCCACCAAATCTGCTGCCAAAGGCACTGCTCATATGAGGGAGGGGAATCACTCACAGCATCTACTGTAACACATCGGGAGCTTTCAGGCTTCCTGGCCTTCTCTGACTGTAGTTTCAGCTATAAGCCACACACAGCATCCACCCCCAGGATGCACTCACTCTGGGATTGGCGGTTGGGGGTAATCGCTAACCCTCAGGGTTTCTGTCTGCAGTCGCTCCAACACTCGGCTTTCATAGCCACCAATGCGACTCGCAGACCCCTGCACTCAGGCCAACCCACTGCACAAGCACATGGGTCGGGGTTCCAAACTCTACATTCGGCTTGGGCTCCACCCCAAGCCACGTTCCCCACCCGTCCCCCAAGGATGGGTTCCTCAGCTCCTCACCCTCACTCGACAACGAGCAGGGCATCACCCATAGGTGATTTTACGAGACTCACTGGCCTTCCTCAGCTTACTTAGTGCTTAGCAGCCACTCAGGGCTTCCCAAACTTAGCATCAGCACCTTTTGCCTTCTCAGTTGGCTTTTCTCCTTTGCCTGTCTGCTGGACATACACTGGCTGCTTTTGGCCATCAAGGCCCACTGGCCACCCCCAGATTCTCAAAAAAACATAACCTGCCAAGGTCCTCCGCCTTCTGGCAGGATTGTCAGTCCAAGTCCATCAGTCAAAGTCTGTGGGCCTCTCCTTGCATCAGCACTGGTGAGCTCCAAATCGTGATCCTCCCTTTGCCGATGATTCTGCTGCCCCAGGAGTCGTTGGCTGGTCCTCTCGGGTGTCTCTTCCATGTGAGGTCTCGTCCCGCAGCTCCCGGACCTTGTCCCTCTCCTGTGCTACCATGACACCTCCAGCGTCATCACAGGCAAACAGTCTGTTACTCCTTAGTCCCTCTAGGTCTTTGGAGGCCTCAAATACCCATCTGCATGGATCATCCTGCCGACTACGCCAATTGTAGGGTCAGGACTGGACACGGTGCAGGTTTTCTATGATCCAGCAGACTGGGTAAAGGAGGAATTGGAGTCCTCAGTGGCTTTTTGCAGGCTTTTATTGGGGTTTACCAAGTACATGGCAGGCAGGGGTACTGGGGGGCCGGGGGGCTGGCAGGCTGACAGGCCTCCCAGCCCCCAGCAGGTCTTCACTCTGGGCTCTCTGGCCTTCTCTCAGCTTCTGCTGCTTCTGTCTCGGGTCTCTTTTGGCTTCTGCTGGCGTCCCCATGACGCCACCCTTAAAAGCCCAGTCTTATTGGGGTTTACCAAGTACATGGCAGGCAGGGGTACTGGGGGGCCGGGGGGCTGGCAGGCTGACAGGCCTCCCAGCCCCCAGCAGGTCTTCACTCTGGGCTCTCTGGCCTTCTCTCAGCTTCTGCTGCTTCTGTCTCGGGTCTCTTTTGGCTTCTGCTGGCGTCCCCATGACGCCACCCTTAAAAGCCCAGTCTTAGCTCAGGTGCATCTCATCTACCTATGCCCATACCCTACTCCAGGTGCCCGCCATCAGCCATGCATTCAGGACTGCAAGGATCCATCATCTCTCCTGATGGCGGGAGGGCAGAAAAGCCTGACATTTTTCCTTACCCTACACTATCGATTTTCAGCTTTCCATTGGTTCTTTGATACTTACCACCATATATCTAAATAACAAGATTATGTTGTTATTTTTTATATAAAAACCTTTTTTAGGCATTCTCTTGCATTTTAGCACATATTTTTGATAACTGATCCAAATTTTGCCTTAGCTATAAAATCGTTTTCTTCAGGCATATGTAACTATCAAAAATAGCCAATAGTAGAACACATAGTTGATTTCTTAGCTATATAATGAAATGTATACAACATTAAACTTAGCATGAATGTTTTGGTGCACTGCATTGAGAAAAGAGGATCTGGGTGCCAGTTTCAGTTCTGCTTACCTGGTCTTGGGCAAATCTGATATCTCTAGGCTTCAGTTAAATTATCTCCTGGTGAAGGGTTTAGGATAGAATCAGTGAATGTCAGGTAAACAGTGTTTCACAGAGAGAAAGGAAGTAGATTATTCATGTAAATGATACAAATAGCAAACAAATCTGTTTGAGCGATATTCTTGGGTATTAGAATTGTATTTCTTTGGGTTTCCAGTGTGCTCTGCACCTGAGTGCTCTGCGTCTTTTTATGAAGTCGCAGGCATCTCCCAAACCTACAGACTTGTGGCCATGAGAGTTCTGTTGGAAGTTTTTTTCTACTTAAAAATAATTTGAAGATTGTGGTATTGTCTTCTAATAATGCAGAAAATATGGGTCACTTGTTTTATTTGCTCTTGTATGTTTAGTGGTATTTGGGAGGACGATATGAGTACAAAGCAAGAAGATGCACTTTCTCCGCCCCCTTTTTTTTTCCACTGCCCCTCTTTCCTGGTTTTTCTTTCTTTTTTTTTTTTAAGATTTATTTATGCATACAAGAACTGGGGTGTAGGCAGAGGTGCAGGGATGAGAAGATTCACCAGAGCAGGGTTGGGAGCAGAACAGGCAGATGTACTGAAATACACTGCTGAGGGGAGTAGTGGGTGAGACAGGAGAGGTCTGCTGTGCCAAGTTGGCTAAGCTCCCTGGCCAAGGATTGAACTCATGCTGCAGTGGCTGTCCCATAGCTTGATAGCTAGTTTGATAGCACTGAGACTTAACCCTTGCACCACCAGGGAGGCCCTTTCCTGGTTTTTCTTAAATTTCAAGAGGTGAAGTTCATTCTTGAAATCAGTTCTGTTTCATTTTAAATTTGGCTACATTTACTTAGAGAAGTAAAAAGACTCATTGCTTTGCTTTCTCCAACTTTTCATTTAGTGGCTCTTAGCAACAGGTATGTATTAGAATCACTTGTGAGAGCATTAAAAAATACACATGCCAAGATTCTATTTCTGGAAATTGAGAAATAGTGCATGAGAGAGAGGCCTAAGCACATTTTTCAAGGCTTCCTCCTGATTCTGCTCTGCTCATCTGGGACTACTTTCAGATACTCTGGCTTGCTGGGTTTTTTGCGCCTTTTTTGTAGCAAAGGTGGGAACTAGATTTCGTGGAGTCAGCCTAAAATCCTGTGTTGAAAAGGATTCTGAGGTTGATCAGGGAAAAATAGTAGGCTTTGTAGTTGCCAAGTATTTACTGTCCTTGTGCTGAAGCAGCAGTTTTTAACCAGCTGTATACATCCAGATGCCCTGTGAAGTTTTATCAAATCCCATGTGACCAGAATCGCCGCCCCCCCCCCCCCCCAGCGGGGCCCCCCGCCAGCCTTGTGAAATCAATCTCCCATGGTGGAGCCAGGGCATAGGTATTTTGTTACTACCAGATTAATCCAATTGTTGAAGCTAGACTATGGGCGAGAGCTGGTTGTGGATATTTTGTAAGGTGCCAGGATTGAGTCAGAGTGACGTTAATGCCCTTTCTTGGTGGAGCCACGTGGAGAGCCGTGCTAACCATCTGGTATTATGAAAGAACATTTGGAGCTGCTGTTTATTCACTGAACTATTCATGCTGAATTAATGTTGGGAGTAATGGTCTATGACAATGGCTCTCAAACTTAAGTGTTCATCATCAGAGACACCTGGAGACTTATTAAATTACACTTACTGGGCCCCACCATACCAAGAGTTTCTAATTCAGTAGGTCTGGGTGTCACCTGAGAATTTACATTCCTGACAAGCTCTCAGGTGATACTGATGGTCCTGGGGCCATGCTGTGGATACTAATGGTTTATGCTTTGAGGCTCCAAATCAGTTCTAATCATGAATTGTAGTGAATTTTTTTCACGATTGAGTCAGTTTTAGAATTAGCATTAGAACATGTTAGGATTGCAGAGTTCAGAGGAAGGCATTGAGTTGAAACAAGTAAGACATAGAAACATAGAAACTGATTGCTTTGGCAAGGGGATAGCCAGAGGCTAGGCAAGATACTTAGAAATAGAAACAGTTTGGAACATGAATGTAAATTGTCCACCTTAACCTAAAAGCATCGTGGCAGCCATGTAACATCTCTAGCTAAGTGGCGAGTGAAAGAGGGTTCTGACTCAGCCTACATGTACTTTTTCCATTTAGAGTACTTCTGACTCTGGGTAACTGGTTCCTTCTCACCATTTGGGTCTGACAGCTCTTTCCCATTGAGATCCCCCCTCCAAGAACCTCCTCCAAAATGTCCTGCCATGCCTGAAAGGTCAAATAGCTTTTACTGTGTATGTTGTTTTAGTGATTGTCTACTCACACAAGAATGCAAGATGGGCTCTTTTTTCTGCCTTATCCATATTTCTAGAGCTTCGTAGAGATTAAGCCTGAAGTAAAATTTTGTCTAGGAATAAATATTGATCACAGACCTTAACTTGAGGGGTTTTAGGAATTATGAAGTCTGTGCATTTTGCTTTGATATTGATGATGCCCTTTAAATTTTTGCCCCTTACAGCATGTTATGGAAAGCCACCATAACACTCAATAGAGGAGTATCAGTTGAGTATCGCTACTTCAAAGGGTGCTTCTTAGAACCAAAGGTATGTTTGTTTGTTTTTTATCTAGTTTGCAGTTTTATAAGCAAACTTACTTCTTTGAAAAATAACTAATTTGTTTGAAACATTAAAAGTAATATGTGTTTGTTTTGATCAAATAAGGAAAATAGAACTCTAGATTAAAAACATTTTAGTACCAAAAAGCAGAGTAACACTTCCAAAACAAAAAGCAAAAAGCACTTCAGAGGCAGACAGTGTCTGCAGTGGAATTGTTAAAGACTAATAGTAAGTATGTTCTGCAATGTTCTTATCATGAAATTAAGTTTTAATGATAAATAAATGTTCTTGAGAGTTGTGCATTATCTGTAACTTTGGTGAATTAATAAGCAGTTGCAAGGATTTTTCTTTTTGTTTCTTTTTAAAAATTCCTAAGTGGTATACATATATTTAGAAGCATATATAGCCAGCTTTAAGGGAATAATTGTTTTTAAAAATTATTTCACAGCAGCCATCACTTCATGGCTGCTTAATTCCTGTCAAAACTGAAGTTGTTCCTCTTAGATTTTTTTCATCGATGACATTGTTAGAGCAGGATATTTTCTAAAATCCTTTTAGAATGTATTTTAATTCTGAATCTGCTTGCTCACAATGATTTTTCTTATTTTGGGATCATTTTCATATTTAGAAAAGAAAAAAGTTGGTTTTCAATGCTTACTAGCTGAAAGGATTGTTTTCCTTCAAATTGTTTACCTTTGAACACAATGTGCTGCATGTGAATGAAGGTTTAGGTAGGAGTTTAGGAAGCAAACATGAATTAGATCTTTAAAAAAAAAATTAATTCCCATTGGGAGGTCATTGAGCACTGTTACATGTAAAAATTGCAAGCAGCCACTATTACCTCATTCTCTTAGCCACCATTTTAAAAAAAGAAAAAACTGACAAACCCACTTCAGCTGTCTTTTGCACCTATTACGTTTCTTATTCCAAGAATATGTTGTAAATACTCAGTAATTAAACTTAAGCTACAATATGGTTGATCATTATGTTGGCTTATCTTGACAATAGTGTCACTTTAATGGCTTATGGAAAGATCATCTATTTGGCAGAGGGGCTATCCCTTCTGTAAAATTTTTCAATATAAATTAAGCAATTGTTTATAGACACATAGGTCATAGCACTCATAATACTGAAAGTTTATTTGAGGATCCTGACATGTGGAATTTAGCTTTGTAACAAGAAATCAACCAAATTTTACTCAAAGGTCTGTTTGGAAAAGAAAAATCATGATTCCTTTGGGCATAGTTTGCTAAAGTAAGACTATTGTCAATACAGGTCAAATTAAGCCAACCTGGAGTATTTTTCCTTTTCATTAAAAATGTAACCAAAAGCAGAAAATCAGCCAAAATGCCATTTTGAAAAAATTGGCAAGTCTGCTTACAGTAAAAAACAAGTTTTTCCCCTTGTAATACTTGCAAAAGTTTACAGTATGTGTTGGTGAGTGTGTTTCTTTAAGTAGGTGCTCTGTATCGTGTACACATGTACCGTGTGATGCAGGGGCTGCCATGGTAAGTATGTTTTTCATGGACTAGAGTAAATAGCTACATAAAATCCCATGCATATAGCTAGAATTTTTTTTTTACACCTGCCAGCTTAAAGTGACACTTCTATTCTCTTAAAATATGGTGGCTTTTTTTAAGTGAAACATTTTTAATAGAAATAATTATGAAACTTTGTCTCAGTTGTTCATTGTGAAAGATAGAACAAATGTGCAAGGAATTTTAAATCATGAAATATGTAAATTATTGGAATATATTATGATTATAAAGAATGATAGGAAAGCAAAGTAATTATAAAGCATTGAAAAGCTGAAATGGATAATAAGATTAATTTTACTGGATCAAAAGTTTAAGGAGGTAGTCCACCCCAAGCAGTTGTAGAGCCTAACCTAAAAAATCTTGTAATCTTGAACAAGTCACTTCATCTTTGGATTTCAGCTTCCTCATCTCTCAAGTGAGGGATTTGAATTGTGAATTTCTTAGGTTTCTTCATTGTTAAAATTTTATTGTAAATAAAATTTTGCCATTCATATTTTCTCTTCCATATTTTGCTTTTTCTGGCATATTTTTTTCAGTTTGGAAGTTGAGTCTTCAAGTCCTTCTCTTAATTTTTCACAGCTACATTTTCCTTATACTTTGTAGAATTAGAATGAAGTATGAATATGTTCAATTTTAAAATAACTATGTATAATAAATTGAAAAATTATCTTATTTAAACATAGCAGAAGGAGGTGGTATAGTAGGTATTCCTGGAATGAAAACATTGGCATTAAAAAAAAAAAAAGAAAACATTGGCATGATTTTGTAGATAGCCCCTTAATTTCACATCTTCCCCAAAGGTAATTTTTGAATTAACATGTTACTTAAACATTTTTTAAAAATCTATGTTCACCCCTCTTGCAACTGAATTAGGGATATACTTAATTCTGTGATGTTAGTCCGTTTCTCATTTTATTGTTTTTAAAGTTTTTCCTTCATTTCAGTGGAAATAGCTCTTTATTTTTCAGTAACATATCTCCCTAATTTTTATAGGTGTTAATACTCATAGATTCGTTACAAACATGTTCTTTTATTTTGTTCTTAATCTCCCTTGATTTTCATTTAAATCCTTTAACAAAAACATCGGTCATGTGTGGTAGGCACATCATTGTTTGCTTTTAGAATAGCCCAGGTTATCATTTTGTACAGTCATCTTAATAATACAATTCTCTGGATGCTAAATACTATATTAGAGATGTCTATCAGCCTAACTTTCTTTGCTTTATTCATTCCTAGGTAGCTAATTTTATTGGTCTTATTAAAAATAGTAATTTTTAAATAACATAGGTCTGGCCTCTGACATTATAGGTAAAATTTCTTCAGTGCTCCTTTACATGTGCATTTGTTTCAAAATTGTAAAAGAAAACAATTTTTTTAAAAGTTCACATTTTTAGTTTTCATGTTTGGTAGCAGTGGTATTACATGATTAGTTTGTAATTTTGCTTGGTGGTTTGTTAAAAAATAAAACCCATCCCTTTCTACATGTTGGATAATCTGTTTATTTCTCTTAGTGCTTCATGTAGTTGAGTGATATCACTACTTAAGAAAGGGATGGGTAGTAGATACAATTTTAAGTTATCTGTTGAACTGGCTCCTTTGCGCTTTAGATACTCCATTCTATATTTAATATATTTAAGGGTTTCATAAAAGGCAGCCTTTTATGGAATGGAATTGTTCTATTTTTTAAAATCTAGAAGCATGAGTTATTACATTTAGCATAGTAAAAGAATTGTGTATTTTGAAATTATTGATGAGGTTTTTAATTTCCCAATGCTTCAGTTATAAAATTTTTTTAAAAGCTTCAGTAAACAGAAATTTAAGAGTGCCTTCTAAGGTTTATTAAAGTAGTCCTAACAATTTTGGAAATTCATTGTATTTTAAACCTTGGTTCATTTTTTTAATATTATGACTCTATGTACCAACCAACAAGGACTTGTAAATAGTAGATACAATTTTAAGTTATCTGTTGAATTGGCTCCTTTGACTGCTCCTCAAATACTCCATTCTGTTCCAGCCATGGTGGTTTTATACTGTGAGATTATAGGGAGTTTGTTACTAAAACAGATGATGGTTGAGTTATTGAAATAAATTACTTTTAAAGTATGTTCCCTATCAGATATTTAATCCACAGGACTGTTACTACATGAATAAATATAGATACTGCCATCAATACTTTGTAAAGTTCCTCTGACACCTGAATTAATACAAAAATAAGCTGTCTCCTTTCCTCTATCCAGTTTGTATCACCACTGACTTTTTATATATCCAGCACCCTTTCAACTCACCTATGATAGTAACTTTTATAAGATTAATGATCCATACTACCTTACCATCTTTGTAGCAAAGAGGATTTGGGGGGAGAGTGTGGGGACATGAGAGAAGTGAAAAAAGGAAAAAGGTTAGTTCTTTCTGGCTGCTTGTTACTGCAAATAAACATCCTTCCTATTTTTAAGTTATGCATTTGCCAACGTGACAGAAAAAAGTCATAGAAAAAAACAAATAGCATTTTAGGATTACATGTATCTCATTTTCTTAGTATAATGGAAGTGAAAATCACCATATTTTAAGTGCAGTTTCACATATACCTTTTAAGAAATGTCTACTCAGTCTCTTGATTCATAAGTGAACCCTTACAACAAGGAGATAGATATTCGAGAAAATGAGCATTTCCCGTATTATCCCAGAATTAATGATTTGAGTGAATGATGCTGTTTCAGTTTTCAAGCTTCTAAAATTTACTAGTTTTCAAGAAGATTTTAACCTCTGGTTATTTTAAGTGACAGAATTATCTGTGTAATTTGTTTAATGTGCCTAATTTGTTACACACTTACTTGTTATTTGGCGCATTTATTCTTAAATGTCATAGAAGAGTATTTAAGGCCATTTAAAGGTATACCATGTATAAAGATAAGTTTGTATGTTCCTGACTTTTTAAGAGTATAATATATACCTAGAAAAGGGTATATATGAAAATGTTGGTAGGGGTTATTCCTAAGGGTATAATAATGATTTTTGTTTTTTTTTCTTTTTGCTTCTCTATATTTTACTAAAATTCTTCAGAAAACCTGTTAAAGAAGAAAAAATTAAAATGCCTTCTAAGGTTACAGTTTGAACTTTTGCTTTTAGAATGTATATTTGAGGGTTTCATTTTGGTATGCAAGTTCAATTAGTCAATTATTAAATAAAGGAAAATTAGAAATCATTTTAATACTTTAGTCCTTTAGATGTATATGGAGAGATTTTGTTCATAGTTTATTGTTTTTAAATTGCTGTAGATACTATCAGCAACACATAAGATTTTATTTTGTTAATAAGAACTTGATAGCAGAAGACAGTATTAGGAATTGTCACACCCTATGATTTTATAAACTCTGTAAGAATAAAACTGGGTGTTAGTTCCCCTTTTATCAAATTTGTTCAGATTTACCCATATATGTCTCCTTTCTTTTAGGGTTTTCTGTGCCCTTTAGAAACACTGATTACTATGATATGAGAAATCTGATGTTCTTCCTATTATCTTCTTAACTCTTAAGTATATATAATGAAGAACTTTATCATGCCCTCTAGTTCCTTGAGTAGCTTGTGATAATTGATTTTACTGTTCCTACTACCATAGAGTTTAGGGTTTCCACTAACACTTCAAGAACTGCTTAAGATGGATAATTTTTCCAGTAATACCAGTAACACCAAACAGAAAGTATATTTGGTGCTAATTTTGATATGTTGCAGAATTAGAGTCAGTTAAAAGTTAAGTTTTATTTGAAAAAATTGAGGATTGTAGGCAGCTACAACACTGGGTTTAAGACAGTTTTGTGTGCCAGTTCATCTCATTTTTCTTTGTTCACTGCCTCACCCTCATTTTCTTCCAGCACTCATCATGTTTTGTGACCTGGTACATTCCTGATATTTGGCATATAATATCGATATTAACAAGATTAATCTCTTGGTTTCATATTTAGAGTAAGACTTAGACCACAAACATCTTATGGAGTCATGGGTAGAAAATAAGATATAAGAAATTATTGCAGACGTTTAACTTTTAAATTGCAGACTATCGGTGGTCCATGTCAAGTCATAGTTCACAAGTGGGAGACTCATCTACAACCACGATCAATAACCCCTTTAGGTATGGGCATTAACTGCATCTGTTTGAGGCATATGCATAAAGTTACTAATATGCTACACAATGGCTTAGTGGGGTCTAGTAAAATTTTATTCTAAAATTTAAGGTCAATGTATTGTCAGTACTACAAATTTCACTTAGTATTTTATGGATCTTTCAAAACTAAACAATGCTTAATTGCTTTTCTTTATAAACTTTATTAGAAATGCTTGCCTAGTTATTTAACTTTCTCGGGTTATATTGATTTATTATGGAGCATTTATTTTCATTTGCAGTAGTAACAGTTTATGTAAGATGTTGTTATTCTTGACTAAGCATCCATGACTTTGATTACTTGCTCAGAAGACTTAGAGAACACTTGAGCAAAGAATCCAAACAAGATTCTTTTTTTTTTTTTTTTTTTTGCATACTGAGAGTACTGGAATAAGTTTTTCTATTCTTTTTTTAACTAGTAAATACTCAAATGAGCTTTTATGAACAAATTCAAATTTCTTGGTTGTAGCAGATATATTTTCCTCCTAATGTACTTAAATAAATACTATGCTGGCTGTGTTAAAATTCATACTCAAGATAGCTTTTTAAAAAACAGTCTTCAGTTATCTTCTGCCAAAAAATGGCATTTCTCTCTATATAATTTTTAAAAAATTTCTTTCCCATATTGAGATTAAACTTTGAAGTTTACTTTATGTAGTTTAAATTACTCACTTGGATTCATCCATAAATTGACTGAGTTTTAAGAATTGTATCTTTTTAGTTTCTAGAGAAAATTAGAATTTAAATATACTAAGTGGCTTGCTAACTAGTAGCTTAGATTAGAAAGTAATGAAAGATTCTGCTTAATCTTGTAGTGAGGACACATATCAAGCAAGGACAGATATTTGATTCCATCCTCTTTATTGGATTTCCTTTCTGTATATTTTAATATATTTTAATAGTGTATATTGAATTTTTATGATAGTATAGAATTACAGTAGTCCCATATTGAGGGTGGAAATTATTAGATATTAAGCATTTAAAAAATAATTTGCATTTGAAGCATCTTGCAGCTAAATATATATTTTTATTGTGAGAATTGGGGCTATTTTGTTTCTGGCTTTTTAAAAAGAAATTTCATGCTTTTGGAAAGGATAACTTCTAAACTTAATTACATGAATCTACCAGGGACTCTTTATTGGAAACTTTCACACTTAGTTTGACAAATATTTCAAACTTATATTTAAAGTAAATTGGGAAAGAAAATAGTAGGGAAGATAATTTATATTATACTGAGTGAGTGGGGCTTTACAGCTTTTCTCATTTATTTAAAATTTCTGTTAGAAGGAAATGTGCTAGCATTTTTCTTTTAGTAGTTCCTTACAGCTCTGATACACAGGTAAGTTTATGCTGTTTATAAAGCTTAACTGGCTATAGAAAATAGTTGGGCTTCATGGAGAATTACATTTTAGTTATGTTCAGAATAGGACTACATAAGAATAAGCATTTTAATTGTGCCAAGAACTTTGGTTTGAAAAAATCAACCAAGAGATAACACTGTCCAGCAACCTGTCAGTCTCATGTATTGGTGGGTGTAGAAGTTTGTTCCAGTGCCTCTAGAGTCACCTCTGAGGAGTTTTCTTTCTCTTCCTTATAAATCTTGTGTAATCACTAAAAGTATGTAAGAACTATGACTGTCTGATAGATTCCTTAAGTGGAAATTCATTATTGAGGGCTACAATAAATATGCTTATTCACCTTGGGCTGCTTTTAAATTTTATATTCAGTATATTTTTTAAATCCGTAAGATGGCTAATTTCTCAGTTGCTCATTCTGTATACATCATGAATTTTAACTAGGTTTTCTATTTTCCTTCAATTCTAGAAAGTGAAATTATTATTGACGATGGACAATTTGGAATCCACAGTAAGTGAGACTGAGTTTTGAAAAAATTTACTGATACGTTTGAAATGTTACTTTGTATTTCATTAGAAACAGGGATGTATGACAGAACATGATATTGAAAATAAAGACTATATCCATAAATGAATACATTCCATTAAATAATTTATGCTTATATAGTTTATCTTTTTGTTTTTTATTTGGTGATTTCAAGTATGTGAATTCATAGAAAAGTAGTATGCTTAGCTATTAACTAATATCACTTAAAAACTTTTATGTTTGAAAGTGATATTAATGGTTCTAAACATTTACGGTGAAAAATTACTTTTAAGCTAAGTTATGCATTTTGTGTGTTTTGTATATTCATATCCAGTAAAATCCAGGTAAAACTGAATGTTTTAATCTAATTGAGTCTTTAACAATTGATTTACAGCAGAGTAGGAAATCCTTCACTTTTGAGTATTTTGAAAACGTTATGTATTCTTATACTTTTCTGCTTCAGTAAATATTTTATCCTGAGGATTCCAGTTTTCTTCAATGACTAGAATTTGCCATGTATCCTGCTTATCATGCTAAACTGCATTTTTATTTGAGATTCTCCATTGTAGTGGTCAAAAGGTGTAAGGAGGGTGGACAGAATGTGTGCTTGCACTGACTCTAACCAAAGATAAACTACTGATCACTAGTTTGCTTTCCTGTTGAGTGCAGGAAGGCCTGAATGTTTTGGGTGTGGTTTTACTTCATACGTATATTCCTGCACACTTTAGAAATGTACATGCTCTGTCGGTATTTGGATAGAAATTTAACTTCTTTTCCTAAATTTTATTTGGGATTATTTATATTACATCATAAGATAGTCTTAAATATTCCAGTTGTTTAGTGTTTTAGACTTTTGTCCTCTTTTATATACCAAAGATTATATTTATGCTACGTGTTTTAGAGAGCAGTAGTTGTCTCATATTTTTAGCTGTAATACAGCATTTTAAAGTTATACCTAAGAAGTTTCTTGACTTTTTTAAAGTGCTGTTGATGAAAAACTTAGGTTCAAAATAGGTGACAGCTCTTTGGTATTTATGAAAATTTTATTATCTATGTTAGCATGTAAGTAAGTTTAAGTTAAACAGTGATAGTACAGTGTTGTCACAATCATGCAGTTTATTAATGGTAGAATATATAAATGTGAAAATACAGATTTGACTCACAATTTTGTTTTTGCCTTCTTGTATCTCAGCCCCCAGCACTAGTGGCATAACTAGTTTTGGCTGAGTATATCAATTGACGCTTTGGAAGTATAATAACGATCCTCAACGGAACAGCTGCTAGGTTAGATGACAATTTGAAATATGTGTTCTTTCTGAAAAAGTTTTGTATTACTTTAATTATGGATTCAATTGGGTATTTTAATTTACTTGAGTTATTGAAATATGACTATTAATATTCATTTAACTTTTTTCTCCCTACTTCATATAAACGTTTTTCAGTGAAAACTTTAAGACTTACTTTAGAAATACCACTGATATGTAACTTCAGTACATTAAAATGTGAATTGGAATTGCCAGTGTGTATTGTACTTATTGGATTGTTTCAAAAATATATATAGTAATTATTGTTGATCATATTTACTCTGCCAGATGGTGTTGAGACTCTGGATTCTGGATGGCTGACATGTCAGACGGAAATAAGATTACGTTTGCATTATTCTGAAAAACCTCCTGTCTCAATTACAAAGAAACAATTAAAAAAATCTAGATTTAGGTATGACCATGTGTATTTATTACTTAGGCCATTTATTTTCACTAATGTATATTTTTGATACATTTGGTTTTAGCCTTTAAGTGTATAAGTTGAGAAAATAACACATTTATAAAATAATGTCACATTTTCTAATAATATCAGGGTCTTGTGATACTGGGTTGCTTCCCCACCTCAGAGTAATGGTTACATATTCTTATGTTAGTCTTAGTAAAGCTGGAAATTTTTGCTTTTATATAAATAAATTATTTTCAAGTTTATGTTTCCTTGTAGTTTCTAAAATTTGTTACTATAATAGTAAATAATTTGTTTTTTAATTAATATAGTAGAATAGTTTTTGTGCTTAGGGGAGGATGACATAGAGAAAAATGATTGTTGAAAATATGTCAGTGTCCTAAACTTTCCAGTGTTGTGAAAATGTAAAACTACTTCATAAAGAAAGGTAGCAGTTATTATAGCAATTCCAGATTAGATTCTTTTTAAATCTATATTAATTTAAGAAGTAGATATCAAGTTTTGTGTAAATAGCTAGAGAATAAGAAACTTTATTTTTCTTCCATGTCATCATACACACCTTGGAATGAACTGGCTTCTTAGTGACCCAGGCAGCCCTATCTTTTGAATTTTTGTAATTTTGTAACTGAGAGTTCTAAGTCTTGATATATTATGCACCCTTTTCTGAAAAATTGTCAGGGCTGGGTTGAAAGACCATTTTTTAGTAAGTGATATAATTAATAATACAGTACTTAGTACCTTTACAATAACATTCATAATGGTTTTGCAGTTTGTAAATCTATAGCTGTTTTATAGTAACTGCTTAAATATTATAGTCCTCAATCATAAAATGCTTAAGGAGAAGGATAGATAGCATTGACTAGTCCTTTGCATTGGTTGTTCTGAGTCTATAAAAGAGGTTTAGGCCTGTCTTCTTTCTGTGCATTACCTTTTCTAGGTCTCTGCTTCTGAGAAACGGGGGTAATTGGGCCACATGGCTAATCTGCAAGATCACTTTGACCTCCCAAGATTCTCTGAGCAGTTAGATATCCATAATTGAGTAATTTATATATCTACATGTTAAAAAAGCAAATTTTTTCCCCCAAAGATTTATTTATTTATTTATATAAGCACTGGGTACAGTCAGAAGCACGGGAGGGTGAGGGGATTCACCAGAGCCAGAGCCGGGAACAGAACAGGCAGACTGAGAAATACACTGCTGAGGAGAGCAGCCGGTGTGACATAAGAGGTCTGCACACCATGTGGGCCCCTCGCCAGCAGCCGGGGATCAAAGCGGCGCTGCAGAGGCTGCAGGCAGCATCACAGCCCAGCACTCAACCGCTGCGCCACCAGGGGAAGCCCCCCCAAAAAAGCAAATTTTTAATAACTGTAAAATGTCTTTTTTGTATAAGACCTTGAAAATAAAGATAGAATATAAAGCCCTGGTTAGTTGGGCTTATTAGGGATTTTTTCCCTTGAAGAAATGAGTAGATAATTAATGGTTGGAGTTGTGATTGACTTGCAGATACATACGTGAGTCCTGCATAGTTCTTGTTTGTATATAAATCACTTAGAGTGCTTGTATACATTACTGTGTGCTTAAGCTTAAATTGGATCTTTTTTTTATACTGTACTTACTTGGGCTATACAAATAAATAATTCCTATTACATATATGTGTGTATATTACATCTTCGTGTGTATATATACATATGCATGTATATTATGTATATAAGCATCCCTTTTAATAGATTCCACCAATAAGTGGAAAACAATGTCTCTCTTTTTTTTTTTTTTTTTTATAAATTTTATTGTTATATTCCCCATACAATTGCAGCCCCCCATTCTGACCCCAATCCCTCCCCTCCCGCCCCCGCCCCCCTAAAAGTGTCTCTGGTTCATAGTTTTTTGTTGATTTTGATTTTCACTTTCTTATAGTTATTCATTTTCCTGGTCCCTTATTTAAGTTTTCTAGATTCCTGCTATGAGTGAGACCATCCGGTATTTTTCTTTTTCTTTTTGGCTTATTTCGCTGAGCATGATCCCTTCCAGCGCCATCCATGTTGCTGCAAATTGCATGTGTTTATCTTTTTTGAATGCTGAGTAATATTCCATGGTATATATGTACCACATCTTCTTGATCCAGTCATCTATTTTTGGGCATTTGGGTTGTTTCCAAAGCTTAGCTATTGTAAACAGTGCTGCTATAAACATAGGGGTGCAGGTGTTCTTTGGAATTGATGTTTCTGTGTCCTTTGGGTAAATACCTAGGAGTGGAGTTGCTGGGTCATATGGAAGCTCTATGTTTAGTAGGTCCAGAAATCTCCACACAGCTTTCCACAGTGGTTGGACCAGTTTGCACTCCCACCAACAGTGCAGAAGAGTTCCTTTTTCTCCACACCCTCGCCAACATTTGTTGTTGCTAGTTTTTTTAATATGTGCCATTCTCACTGGTGTAAGATGGTATCTCATGGTAGTTTTGATTTGCATTTCCCTGATGACAAGTGATGTTGAACATTTTTTCATATGCCTGTTGGCCAATTGCATTTCCTCTTCAGAGAAGTTTCTTTTAAGCTCTTCTGCCCATTTTTTGACTGGATTATTTTCTTTGTTGTTGTTGAGACTCATCAGCTCTTTGCAGATTTTTGTGATCAGTCCTTTATCATTAGTGTTGGGTGCAAAAATGTTCTCCCAGTTGGTGGGGTTTCTCTTTGTTTTTGTTATTGTCTCTTTTGCTGTGCAAAAGCTCTTTAATTTGATATAGTCCCAGCTGTTTATCTTTGCCTTCACTATCACTGCTTTGGGTGGAAAACAATGTCTCTTTATGATAGACAGTAACATTTATATAGCTCTTTGAAGAAAATCTTTATTATAAATAAACTCTTTCATAGAATTTTAAAGATAATTTAAATGTAAATTTTGAGGTTTTTGTAGATACACTTTGTTGACATAGTAACTGTTTTCTTTCATTTCTTGCTTGCCTATTACTGCTAGCCATTTGTAATCTATCTTCATATCCTAGGAGAGAATATTTGTTCCTTCAGGCTCACCCACAGAATCATTTGTCCAGAACTTTTACTAGGAGTTTGGTTTCTAAGACGAGATGATGAATTTTATTTGGATTATTAGTGCTACTGTTGATACTACCCAACAATATCACTAATCAAGTAATCTATGTAGATGTCCTGTCTAGGAGACTTCAGAATTATGTGCCTCTAAGACAAGCCTCAGCAGTGGTTAGAAGCAGGAATTCATGTGGAGAACAAGCCAGACCCACTCATACAATTCCCTTACTTGTATTATAAATCAATCCCATTTACATCCATAATGATAAGTGTTCATAGCTTAACTGTTAGTCTTTATAATAACATTACTCTCAATTGTAATGGTATTAAAATTGTTTATATACATTTCAGTTGGTGCAGGAAATAGTCTTGAATTAAACTGACTTTATGGCATGCCACATAATTGCTCTTCATTAGAAATAGATTTATCTTTGTGACCTTATGACTTTGGGAATTAGCCCTTCTTTTTAGCACTCTGATACTTTTATAAAAGTTTTAGACTTTTGGGCCCCCCCTGGTGGCTCAGCGTTGAGTGCTGCCCGCAGCCTCTGCAGCGCCAGTTCGTTCCCTGGCCACCAGCAAAGGTCCCCCCCCCCCCCAAAAAAAAAAAAAGTTTTAGACTTTTGGCGTATTCACTTTTTCATTTAAAAAGATATATACATAAAATATGCATACATATAAATACATATATTTTAAAATAATGCTTTTCTTTAATAGTGGGCTTTTCAAAAAGTACCTGGACTTATTTTGGTAAAATAGAAGAAAGGGGATTTTTTTTTTATTTATAGCCTACATCTCTTAATAGTCTTTAATGCACAATACCAGAATATAAGTCAATTTTGTACTTATTTTATATACACACTTAAAAACATTGAAACTTCTCAAAAGAAATGACATAGCCAGTTATAAATGAGGTAATAGTAAATACCTCTTTAGATTAATTTTTTAAAGAAACTGAATTCATGAAAACTACCTTAGGTATAATGAGCATTTGTCTTGTTTAAATACATTGTAGTAATATTGTAGATAAAAAATAGCATTATATAAAACATACCTAATTGTTAGCCTATAATACGTGCAGACTTGGCATAATATTTATTTTTTTATTTGAAGATTTAGATATTCAGGAAACTGTTAAATTTAAGATTTAGTTAACATTTGTGTACGTTTTCCTTCTGTCACTTTTTGTATTACATTTTTCTTTTCCTTTTCTGCAGAGTAAAGCTGACGCTCGAGGGTCTGGAGGAAGATGACGATGATAGGGTGTCGCCCACTGTTCTTCACAAAATGTCCAATAGCCTGGAGATATCCTTAATAAGTGACAATGAGTTCAAATGTAGGCACTCTCAGCCAGAGTGTGGGTATGGCTTACAGCCTGATCGTTGGACAGAGTACAGCATACAGACAATGGAGCCAGATAACCTGGAACTCATATTTGATTTTTTTGAGGTAAGCAATTATATCACTGTAGGGAATTAACAAAGAATGCATTCATGAACTTATTTTCACATGTTTTGATTTTTATTTTTGTCTAATTTATATAAAGCCGTGAACATGACAACTTTTGGGGTGTTTATTCCATTTTACTTTTTTTTTTTATACTTCTAAACCTCTATACTGTTTTTCCATTTTGGTGACACCAACAGTGGAGAAAGGTTCTTTATTTCTCCACCTCCTTGGCAGCACTTATTCTTGATTTTTTGATAGTAAACATTCTAGCCATTGTGAGGTGAAATCTCATTATGGTTTTGATTTGCATTTCCCTAGTGATAACTGTGTAGAGAATCTTTTCATTTGTGTTAGCTAGCTATGTATCTTCTTAGGTGAAGATTCTCTTCCCATTTTTAACTTTTATTTTGTTGTCTTGTGTGAGTTGTTTATATATTTTAGATATTAAATCCTTACCTGATAGATAGATCGCAAATACCTTGTCCCATATATAAGCTGCCTTTTTGTTTTAATTATGGTGTCTTTTCTCTGCAGAACCCTTTTAGCTGATACAGTCCACTTGTTTTTATTTTTGTTCTCTTGCTATTGGAAATGATTCCACAAAGACATTACTAAAATTAATGTCAAAAAACTCTTTACCTATGTTATTCTTGGTGTCAAGTCTTATATTCATATCTTTAATCTATTTTAAGTTGATTTTAGTATATATAGTGTAAGATAGTGACTTAGTTTCATTCTTTCACATGTGCTGTCCAGTGTGAAGACTTTTCCTTTCTCCATTGTGTGCTCATGGCTCTTTTGTCATAAATTAGTTGCCCATACACGTGTGGTTTTATTTCTGGGCTCCCAACTCAGTTCCATTGATCTGTGTGCCTGTTTTTATTCCAGTACTGTACTGTTTTGATTATGTAGCTTTGCTGGCAGGGACCATGATAGCTTTATTTTTGTTCTTTTTTTCCTCAGACTATTTGAGGTCTTTTGTGATTCTATACAAATTTTAAGATTTTTTTTGTTGTGTTTCTGTGAAGAATGCCTTTGAATCTGTTTGTTTTAGGTTGGCTGGCCATTTTGATGATACTGATTCTTTCCATCCGTAGGCATGGAATGTCTTTCCATTTCTTTGAGTTTTCAATTTTTTTCAATAGTGTCTTATTGTTTTCAGTACAAAGGTCCATTACTTCTGTAGTTAAATTTATTCCTAGGTATTTTATACTTTTTTTTTTTATAGAGGCATGTTTTATTTATTTGTTTGTTTGTTTGTTTATACATTCATTGGGTACAGTCAGAAGCGTGGGAGGGTGAGAGAATTCACCAGAGCCAGAGCGGGGAGCAGAGCAGGCAGAAGGACCGAAGTACACTGCTGAGGGGAGCAGCGGGCGGCAGGAGAGGTCTGCGCGCCATGCGGGACCCTCCTCTGGTGGCCGGGGAGCAGCCGGGGATTGAACCGGCACTGCAGAGGCTGCGGGCAGCCTCGCAACCCAGCGCTCAACCGCTGCGCCACCGGGGAGGCCCTATTTTATACTTTTTGATGTGATTGTAAGCAGTATTTTTTCCATCATTTCTATTTCTGCTAGTTCACTACAGAAATACAGCAGATTTTTGAGTATTGATTTGTGGCCTGCAATTTTTCTGCAAGTCAGCAGAATTATGATTTTAAAAAGTTATATATAAAACAAAGAAACAATCAAAATTACCTGAATATAAATTTGACTTTTTTTTAACAGTCTTCCTCCTTAGACTATTGACTTTAATGGAGTTTTTTCATCTTTACATGGAAAAGATTAAAGTATAAGAATTCAGGTTATTCTAAACCTCTTTTTTTTTTTTTTTTTTTTTTTTTAAGGAAGATCTCAGTGAACATGTAGTTCAGGGGGATGCCCTTCCTGGACATGTGGGTACAGCATGCCTCTTATCATCTACCATTGCTGAGAGTGGGAAGAGTGCTGGAATCCTTATTCTTCCCATCATGAGCAGAAATTCCAGAAAAACAATAGGGAAAGTACGAGGTAAGCCTGGAGAAACAGGGTGGCCCTTTATAAATAAATAGAGATCAGTTAGAATTTTAATTATTTTCAAAATGAACTTTTGAGAATAGTAAAAATTAAATAAGAATTACTTTTAGAATATTAACTAAAACAATAACAGTGGGGGGACATTATTAAATTTTCTGGAAGCTTTAAACCAATTTCCTTTTGCTTTTTTTCTATTTGGTAGCAATTGATAAAGCTAGGTTGAGTGGAATTTAAATGTAATTGATCTTATGGCCTTTTTAATCATCTTCATTTTTTCCTTTCCTCCCCTCTTTTTTCCTACAAAAGTTGACTATATAATTATTAAGCCATTACCAGGATACAATTGTGACATGAAATCTTCATTTTCCAAGTATTGGAAGCCAAGAATACCATTGGATGTTGGACATCGAGGTGCAGGAAATTCTACAACAACTGCTCAGTAGGTTTAATATTTGAGTAGTTTTAATATTTGACTGCTCATACTTGATGAGGTTACATTGATTATCTCACTAATGGTCAAGTGGTCCTTTTATTGTTAACCCTGGGATTTATATGTAACTTGGTAATTGGGGTTCCCAGTTCAAATTAAGTAGAGACCAGCTTTCTCCTAAGATTCTGGTCAATCTTTTTAATACTCTGTTGAGTTGCTAGTGAAACAGACATTAAAAAGTCAGGAGGGAGAGTGTGATGAGAAAGTCAGCCTCATGGGGCCTCCCTGATGGCACAAGGGATTAAGTCTTGGCACTATAAAGCAACCCACAGCCACTGCAGCACGAGTTCAATCCCTGGCCAGGGAGCTACCCGCATGGCTCAGCAGACCTTCCTGTCTCTCCTGCTTGTCCCCTCAGCAGTGTGTTTCAGTCACTCTGCCTATTCTGCTCCCCATTGTCTCTGGTGAATCCTCTCACCCTCCCCACATCTCTGACCTACACCCCAGTTCTTGTATGCGTAAATAAATAAATCTTTAAAAAAAGAAAAAAAGAAAAAGTCAGCCTAGTGGCATCAGTGTGTGTGTGTGTGTATGTGTGTGTTGTGGTCCTGACATGTTGCTCTCTCTAGGTCTCAGTTTCCTCATCTATTTCAAGATACTGTTTCCGTACTTTGATCTGTTGGTGTGTCAGACTTTTCCCATTCCCTGAATCTACCTAAAAGTATTATGTCATCTGAAGCATCATCACAAAAAACAAGTTTCTATGTCTCTACTTCATACCATTGCAAAGGCTGGTTTTCCTTAATCAGTCATCTCACTTGGGGAGATATGTGTGGTGTAGGATATGTCTATATTCAATTTGTAAATCTCAATAATCATTTATGGAATAAATGTACACACCAACCAGGTAATAGTCTCAATCTTTTCAGGGGGAGGGTAGCAAAATTAGCCTCAAAATAGAGAGTAAAAACTATATCTGTTGTTGAAAATATAGTTGGCTTCTTTATTATATTTGTTTGTTTATCAGATTGATTATACTTCTGTATGTTTCTTCTCTTTCAGGCTTGCTAAAGTTCAAGAAAATACTATTGCTTCTTTAAGAAATGCTGCTAGTCACGTAAGTGTACCTTTCTTTTTAAAAAGAACTCAGGGGCCTCCCCGGTGGCGCAGTGGGTTGAGCGCAACGCTGTGAAGCTGTCCGCAGCCTCTGCGGCGTGGGTTTGATTCCCGGCCAGCCAGGGAGAATCCCACAGGTGAGGCAGACCTCTCCTGTCACACCCGCTGCTCCCCTCCGCAGTTATTTCAGTCCGTCTGCCTGTTCTGCTCCCTGCTGTGTCTCTGGTAAATCCTTTCACTGTCCCATGCCTCTGGCCTGTACCCCAATTCTTGTATAAAAATAAAATATAAATAAATAAATAAATAAAAAGAACTCAGTCTAAAAGTAGAGCAGATGTAGAAAAACATGGTTCTGAGGAGTCTACTTCAGTCTGTAATGATAGGTTAAATGAGGTAGTATTTGTTTCTTCTGGATATGTTTCTAAGTGAAGATGAAATTTTTTTAGGGATTTGCATTTAGATTCATGGTGAAGATGGAGATGGATGGCAATGGAATCATAAACAGCTTTTTTTGAGATAAAAAATTTTGAGTGGGGCAAGAAAAATACTCCCACTAAACATTGGTTTCATCAGCTGAATAATGTGCCCATTTTAGGAATAATACTTATAGAAGGATTTGATAGTGATCTTTTATGACACTTAAAAAGTCTATTAGTTTATATTCTGCATATGCATACCAACTCGATTAGTTTAAACTTCTTAACTCTTCATCCAATTCATTATAAAGGGTTAATGTCTGTTTTCTTAAACTTTCTGTCTTTTTAGCAACTCGACATTAAAATCAACATTCCTGTAACTTTGCCTATCCAACACTTCACCCTTACCCCACCTCTTCCTCTGTACCTGACTATAAAACCTCGTGCCAAAAGTTATACTGGGGGAAAATAGAGGAACATCTCATTCTTTATTTCTGTTTTCCACAATATATTCTACATATCTTTTTTTTTTTAAGATTTATTTATTTACACATACAAGAGCTGGGGTACAGGCCAGAGATGTGGGAGGGGGGCGGGAAGAGAGGGGGTTCGAGGATTCAGCAGAGACAGAGCAGGGAACAGAACAGGCAGATTTACTGAGGTATACTGCAGAGGGGAGCCCCAGGCCAGACAGGAGAGGTCTGCTGCACCATATGGGTTGCTCCCAGGCTGGCCGAGGGTTGAACTCGTGCTGCAGAGGCTGCGGATTTCTTCATAGTGCGGTGCTTAACCTCTTGGGCCACCAGGGAGGCCCATATTCTACATATCTTAACTTAGTCTTTTTAGAAATAGTTTAGCAAGTAAACTTGATTAGTCATGTGTTTAATTTTATCATTTATTTGAGCAAACATCTGTTCTAAACCATTTTCATTTTTAACATCTTTTGAAGATGGAATATATATTTTACAGTGTTTTTAGCTTTAAGTTATGGTTTGCTTGGCGGATTTTTCCCCTTAGTGGTAAATAAGATAATGATACATTTTATAATACATAACATCTTAGATTGATTTATAGTAGTTTGTTATTTTATTGTTTTAAAGTATTAATACTGGATAGTTTTATTTTTATGTTGAAAGGATGGCATTAAATGTATTAATATGTTGGCCTATAGATCATTATTTGAAACCAGTTTTAGTTTATTTACTAATATGTCCCTGTTAATGAATTTTCAGGGACTTTGTACTTTTTGAGAATGGATTTCATGAAGCCTTTTACTTCTGTAGTCTAATGAAATTATGGCTCATCACATTTTGAATTGTCTTATTTTAGTTATTTAATGGCTGGTTTATTTTAATGTTAGAAATATCTCTGAAGAAGTTTTGGTGTATTGGCTTACTTCTTAACACTCACATGAATCTTGGGATCAAGTTTTGAAGTTTTATCTCAGTAAAATTACTTTCTGAAAGAGTGATATTATGTAAAATTATACATTTAGACTAATAGAAAACTAATTCAAGGGTGGTAGGGTTTGTTCTACCTAGTAGAAATGATTTTTGTTATTGATAGAATAATAATTGATATTATTATTAATAATAGCAATAATAGAAGGAGCTGTTACCAATTTAGAAAAGCTTGAAGGGTAGCATTAAATAATTCACGAGGAATATTTTTGTTTTTGTGGACAGATCTGTAATTTTACACTGACAAAAAGTTTCTTATATCCTTGTGGTTTTAGATGTATTGGGGCTATATAATTTTTTCAAATATTGTTTCCCTTATTTCTGTTAGGGTGCAGCCTTTGTGGAATTTGATGTACATCTTTCAAAAGATTTTGTGCCTGTGGTGTATCATGATCTCACCTGTTGCTTGACTATGAAAAAGGTATGTTTAAATTCCTTCATTTTAAACTGTCATAGTTAAATAAAAGATTTAAAAACTCTTTCTTCATATGAAAAAATGTTCAACATCACTTTTAATCAGGAAAATGCAAACCAAAACTACATGAGATACCATCTTACACCAGTAAGAATGGCACATATTAAAAAAAACTAGCAACAACAAATGTTGGCAAGGATATGGAGAAAAAGGAACTCTCCTGCACTGCTGGTGGGAGTGCAAACTGGTCCAACTGCTGTGTAGAGCTGTGTGGAGGTTCCTTAATCTGCTAAAGATGGAACTTCCATATGATCCAGCAGTTCCACTCCTAGGTATTTACGCAAAGGAGACAGAAACATTAATTCAAAAGAGCGCCTGCATCCCTGTGTTTATCACAGCACTGTTTACAATAGGTAAGCTATGGAAACAACCCAGATGCCCAAAAATAGATGACTGGATCAAGAAGATGTTGTACATATACACAATGGAATATTATTCAGCAATCAAAAAGATATACAATTTGCAGCAACATGGATGGAGCTGGAAGGGATCATGCTCAGTGAAATAAGCCAGAAAGAAAAAGAAAAATACCAGATGGTCTCACTCATAGCAGGAATTTAGAAAACCTAAATAAGGGATCGGGAAAAAGACTAAATATTATAAAGTAAAAATCAAAATCAACAAGCAACTATAAACCAGAGACACACTACAGATGGAGGAGAAGGGAGTAGGATCCAAACAAGGGTGGTGGGAATTGTATGGGGACTGTAACCAACATGAAAATGCATACATTGTGCAAAAATGAAAAATGGTGTAAAAAAATACATAAAATAGAAAAAAATAAAATAATAAAAGATCTTAAAACTAAGATGCTTGTTATACGTTTAATAAGTAGAGATGATCAATTAATTTTCTTGGTGAATTGTTGCGAGTTCTTTCCTCAAGCTCCTTCAACGTTGAGAGCATGAGAAAAAGGAGTATTAAAATTACCTAGAGTAGGGTCTTTATTGCTTTATTACATTATTCAACAAAAGGACATTCCAGGTTGTTCCTGTATTAGTCTGCTGTTGTTTATGTATTGAGGCAGGGAAGGAAACTATCAGTGTTTGTTTTCTAAACACTCGTCTATTTCATCTTCAGTTTTTTTCTCAATGGGATATTATGATTTCTTTCACTCAAGGGGGAAAGAGTCACATAAAAAATAAAATTGAAAAAATGCTTTGTTGTCAGATAGTGGAGGGCCTCAATAAACGGGGTTTAGCCCTGAGAGCTATGGAAATTGAAACACTTTTGTGTCAAAAAGGGAAACATTCAAATTAAACTTAAAGATTAATAATTTGGAACCTGATATAATAGGAATTTAAGCAATTAGAGGCTGGACGCAAAGGGAGCAGTAATGCCGTAAACCTGAACTAGAGTGGAGATAGTGAGAATGGAGAGGAATACAAGATAGAGAGGTCCAGAAGGAGATTCGAAAATGAATTATTTTACCGTATGTTTATTTATTATACATACTTTAAACATAACAATACATGCTACAAAAAAAATTGTTGGGCCTCCCTAGTGGCGCAGCAGGTTGAGCGCCACGCTGTGAAGCTGTCCTCAGCCTCTGCAGTGCGGGTTCAATTCCAGGCCACCTGGGGAGAAGCCCACATGGCGCCGCAGACCTCCCTCGTCTGCCCCTCAGCAGTATCTTCAGTTCATCTGCCTGTTCTGCTCCCCGCTCTATCTCTGGTGCATTCTGTCACCCTCCCGCGCCTCTGACTATATCCCAGTTCTTGTATAAATAAATAAATCTTTTTTTAAAAAAAAAAAAAAGACTTGTTAAAATATTTAACTGTCAAGAAAGTGTAATGTTATAATACAGTGGCACATGTTCGTAGAATATACATTTAATTTCTTAAAAATTGTATTTGCTGTTCTTGTACAAACATAGTTGTGATGATTATATAGTTCCTAAACTTCAGTGTATGTTTAACCAAGTGACTTCTCAAAGTGGGAGAACTCATTTGACATTTCCTTTAAAATTTTTTGTTGAAGTGATTTTAAAATGAAGGCTAGTATGTTGACATCTGTTAACACTGCACCACAGGCATTGCATGTTGCATTATAAATATATGACAAGACACCTGGTTCTGCCTCCTAGTGAATTCTAATCAATCATATGGAGTTTGGATTATTATGATACATAGAGAAAAGGAAGGACCCTATGATTCTATGAAATGGTATTAGGAGATGGAAGGAAGGAGATACACTATTTTGATGACAGTAGAATAAGCTAATAGAATGGAACAGTTTTTTTTTTTTTTTATTGTAGGGGAATATTAATACAAAGCTAAATGAAAAGGGATAGAGAATGGTAAAGGATCTGACTCATTTAAGATTGGGGTTAATGAATCTGGTTGTAATTTGCTTCTAAAAGTGAAGAGTATTACTGATCCCCTGTTATCAGACTTTGTCTTGCTCTTAAATTGAACCTTGATGAATTAATTGGGGAATGAAAGTAATGAATTATATATATTTAGGTTAAGTTTTAAATTGGTATTTTTCTTATAAAACCAATTCATTTTCATTATGAAAGTATAGGTGGTTCAGAAAATTATGAAATTAAAAATTAAATCTTCCTTTTCTCCTTCTCCACTTCCTCTTATTAAGTTTATATCCTTCCAGAAAAACTTTATACATAAAGCCTTTATACAGGCTCCTACTATATGTATGAATGGATATAAATGTAGTGGATTTTAGTATATTTGCTGGATCAGTGATTTATTGGTGGTAGATAAACTCATTTCCTCAAGATAGTGTGATAATTGGCATGGTATTAAAATCTAATATATAATTTGTCCATAGAAAAAAGGTTTATAATAGAGTTCTCACCCTATTATACTCATAATATAGTGTCTTATTATACCCATTATATTCTATTATACTCAAATAATAGAGCATATTATATATATTATATATGAGTATAGTAGAGTATCATTGCTCTCAGCTAATCACAGGTTTTTATGACACTTGATTTCTGTGTTTTAACTAACTTTTAAGGTTTAGAAAGGTTTAGAAACTTACTGATAGAAATTAATCCTTATATAGCACTTGTTTGTTGGCTTACTAATCACATAGTATGGATATGTCAGGTAAAATGTACACAGCATGACAGGAAATAGGGGAAATGACTGGCAAATGTCTTTGTTCTCAGCTGTGTCTTCAGTGCCATAGTTTCCTCCCAGCTGTTTTTTTTTTCCTTCCTCTTTTTTTCCCTTCTTACTGTTCTCACCTACATTAAAAACAAAAGTCAGGGGGCCTCCCCTGGTGGCGCAGCGGTTGAGCGCTGGGCTGCAAGGCTGCCCGCAGCCTCTGCAGCGCTGGTTCGTTCCCTGGCCGCTGGCGAGGGTCCCACAAAAAAAAAGTCAAAATTTAAGAACTGGGAGGATAAGAAGAATTTCCCCTGTGTGGACAACTACAGCCACCAAATGGTTATTTTCACATGTGTGTAAATTGTGATGCTAGGTCTGTGTAGTGTAAATATTCAGTAGTAATATGGGATGTTTTGTCTTTATTTTCCTTTTTAGAAATTTGATGCTGATCCTGTTGAATTATTTGAAATTCCAGTAAAGGAATTAACATTTGACCAACTGCAGTTGTTAAAGGTAGTAATAGTAACATAAAATATAAGTTATCCTTTAACTTAAGGGCTACTTGTACTTGCCTGTATATGGTAATACTCTCTTTGCGCATGGAGTTTACTGTGTATTCAAAATGGGTAGAATAACATGCTTTGGTTTTCTGTTCTATTGGGGAAAATGGGTTTGAGCTAATCCATCTGTCTTTAACAATTTCCATGGATCCTTTTAGTTTTATTCCTGAAGGGGCTAGGCCTTAGGTCTTTATAGGCCAAAGGGGCTAACCTCCTCATCCAGAATCTTAGATTGCCTCTGGTCTGTATAGCCTTTTATTTAGCACATTTGTACAGTTGCCCTTTTATATTATAGTTGGTTTTAACATATGTAGAAATAGAAGATCTCTGTAGTTTTATTATACCATATAACTTTGTACGATCATCGTCCTTTCCCATCAAGATACCTAGATAAATGTGGTCAGTTGAGTATAAATTGTTTCCTGACAAATATTTATATTCTGTCTTACTTTGGATTATGATCTTCTGTGTAATTGTACTTCTCACCATATCTTCAAAAACAGGCTTTTTTTTCTCATTGCCTTTTGTATGTGTGTGTATGTTTTTTCCTAGCTCACTCATGTGACTGCACTAAAATCTAAAGATCTGAAAGGTATGTACTCATGGAAACAGTTTTCACTTTGTAGTTAGCATATTTAGGATATTTTCATGTCCATTTTAACATACTCTTGGCCATTTTAATGACTATATTGGGCTATTAAATGTAATTCTTGTTGGTGAAGACTTACTGATTTTCAAGTGCGTATATGCTCTGTGTAATAGTAACCATGATTGTAAACTTTGAGTTTCCTCAGATTGATGACCAAAGTTCTTTCTAATTTTGTACCTATGTGTCTTTCTAACCATATTAACCACTGCAAAGTAGAAATATATCAAATTTAGAATCTGGCTCTAGCATTTACTGTGACGTTGGGAAGATTACTTGACTTAGCCACTCTGTGTCTGTTTCCTCAATGCTTGTCCTGCCTATAAAATCTCTTTGTAATTCCACTTTAATTTCAGTTCACAAAGAACTTAGTAGTCTGTACCATTCATTTCAGTCTTAATGTTATCATTTTTTAATCCTTTAATTTTACATCTCTCCTCTCTCCCCAGCTAGAATGTTAACATTTCAAGAAAATGTTTTTATAGTCCCAGAGACATTTATAGTACTCTACATATAGTAGGTATTCCATAGATGTTTATCTGTAGTTACAATAAGAAAATAGTTTGAATGCCTTTATGAAGAAATTAGAAAGTGCTAAATGACCACAAATTATCCATGGAGAATAAGTATGACTTTATAGACTTGTAGATATTTTATCACTATTTACAGTAAAATTTTTACCTTTAACTGAATCACCTTGAAAAATTTTACGTGATTTTAGTCTTTGAATTTGTGTTAAGACAGGTTTTTTTTTTAAAGTTTTTTTTCTCTCTTGAAAAAATTCTTGGGTTTCAAGATACAATGTTTTGAATTAAATGGTAATAGAAACAAAGGGACAATAGTAACTATATATTCTCTAATTTCTAACTGCTGAACTGATTTTATATTTCAAATAGACATCTTAGCAATATGATACAGCAGTTAATTCTAAGAAATAACAAATAATTTCTTATGACTACAATTTTTATAAGAAAATATTACTTCTGGGACCACAGGCTATGATGCTTAAGTGTTGCAAACTAATTTTCATAAAGGATTTTTATTTAGAAAGTGTTTTTTTTTTTAAGATTTATTTATTTATGCATACAAGAGAGGGGTACAGGCCAGAGATGCGGGGGCGGGGTGGGGGTGAGAGGATTCACCAGAGACAGAGTGGGGAACAGAACAGTCAGACTGACTGAAATACACTGCTGAGGGGAGCAGCAGGCGAGACAGGAGAGGTCTGCCTTGCCATGTGGGTTGCTCTCTGGCCTGTCGGGGATTGAACTCAAGCTGCAGAAGTTGCGGATTGGTTCACAGTGTGGTGCTTAACCCCTTGCGCCACCAGGGAGGCCCTAGAAAGTGGAGTTTTAATGGTTAAAAATAAAAAATACAAGAACCTTCAAAAATACTTTAAGGGTTTTATAATTTCTTCAGAATCTTTTGTTTTTGCCTTAAGAATTTAGAAAAAGATCTTACAAATAAAAATGGCATTTTTATCTACTGAATTTTAAAATTTCAGAATCTGTGGTAGAGGAAGAAAATTCCTTCTCTGAAAATCAGCCATTTCCTTCTCTTAAAATGGTAAGTTCGTTGGGAAAACTAGAAGATTAATTCTATTATATCTGAATAATTTGTTTTGGTCTCTTAAATGGCACTAAAAAGACTGTCTGTCAAACAGAACATTAGCATAGACTCAGAATCATTGATGGGTTTTAGAGAAGATACATTATTATATGGTGTAATACGTAACAAGTACATTAAATAAGTAAGGCTAAAGATAATGAGAGAGTCCAAAGACCCCATATGAAATTGAGTACAGTCTCTTTCAGTACTCTACTTTTCATGTACCTGGTTAGTAGACTTGGGACTAGATTCCAAGCTTTGTTCTTACTGCTCTGTTAGTGTGCCTTTATTTACTGTTATATGAATACTATGTACGTTAAATGACTTCTCAACTTTTGTAGTAAATTGAAGTTAAAAACACAGTGTTTTAGGTTCATTTTGCCCTATTTGTCTGGTCTTCATGAGACTAAGTCAGTCAGTTTTTGTAGGTTAATAACCAAACTTCATATTTTCAATTTGATTTTCTAGATAGGACTTTCAAAATGATTGCAGACTTGTCTAGATAATTTAATTTAGATAAATTGACATGTTATTTGTTCATGTATGTGGATATAGCCTATATTATGTCTATATTATATCTATATATATAGACATAATCTTTTATTTGGGAGTGACATCTTTTTAGGAGGTTATAAGCATAGTATTTATGTATCATCACTTTTAAAACAAGTGAAAATAATGGTTTTTCATATAACTGTATTGTAGTAGATTGTCCTAAATGCAAGTCAGAAAAGATGGCACATGTCTTAAATTAATGAAGCTGTATACGTTGTTGCTTACTTGTTAAGGATCCATGTTTGTGGTGGTGGTATCAGTTACCACAGATGTTGTCTAAGACTACTTGCTTTTGCTATTTGATTTCTTTTGACTTTCTTATGTAACTTAGTCATCAACTAAGTTGTCAGTTTGAGTGTGAGAAAAGGTAGTGGTTCATGTTCAAAGCACAAAACATTTTATCTTTATTAGTGATGTTTTCTTATAGATTGCTTTTTATAATACTTGTTTCCTTTTTTCTTTTATTCTATTATTCATATCACAAAAAACAAAACAAAATTCAACACTAACAAATGAAACTCTAGGTTTTAGAGTCTTTACCAGAAGATGTAGGATTTAACATAGAAATAAAATGGATCTGCCAACAAAGGGTAAGTAATTTTTCTTTGTAACACATATTTCTTTCCTCTCTCTCCACTGTCTTTAAATGCATTTATTCCTTTCTCTCTTTCAATAAAAAAAAAAGTAAAACTGAAATCCTAGTGTGACTTCTTTCAGGAAGCACAATACTTGTTGAACCTTTTTATAAAGCATACCTAATGCTTGTATTAATATGGGACTTCTTAAAATTAGTGATGAATGTATTGTAATAAAATTTCAAATTATATGTGTCTCATGTGCATGTTGATACAGATGTTTTCTGGACATATTTACAAAATAAGCAGTGAGAACTCTCTGGGCAGCCAGAACTTTAGAATTTTGATTAGTTTTTATTTTTGTACCCCATCTTAGCATCTGTTTTAAATTTCCTAAGCAGTTTTTTGTTAAGTGGCAGTAACTAGTTATAGTTAACCAGGAAAATAAATTTCTGCGTATGTGTTTCATTACTGCAAGACTTAGTCATTCTTTTGTTCAACAATTATTACTGAAAAACTGCTATGGGCCAGACATTTCCTGGGTGCTGGGATCAAATGAAGTTTTGCCTTCCTAGAACTTAAAATCTAGTTGGAGGACTATAACTCTTTAACATATTATATGGGGATATGTGTAAATGGTTGGAAAGCATTGTTAGAGGGTTGTTTGGGTGAGGGCCACTGGAGTTAATTTTAGGTATCATGACTAGGCATTCAAAATTTGTTTTGATCAGAATAATCTATTAATTGTCCTCAAATTGAGTCTTCTGAATGTTTTTTTTTTTTAAAGATTTATTTATTGATGCATACAAGAACTGGGGCACAGGCCAGAGGTGTAGAGGGTGAGAGGATTCACAGAGACAGAGTGGGGAACAGAATAGGCAGATCTACTAAAATACACTGTTTAGGGGAGCAGCGGGCGAGACAGGAGAGGTCTGCTGTGCCATGTGGGTTGCTCCCTGGCCAGGGATCGAACTCGAGCTGCAGTGGCTGTGGACAGCCTCATAGGTTGCGTCTTAGCCCTTGCACCACCAAGGAGCCCTGTGAATAGTTTTCCTAGGAAGCTATTTTTAGTTTTCTGAGCTTCTAGAATTATTTTAATGACTAATATTTAAACATTTACTATTTCACTATCACCAGGGCTTTTGGTTTCTTGGTGCTATTTAGAGAATTATTTTTTTTTGTTGTTGCCTGAAACCTAAAGAATGAGACTTTTAACTGGTAACTGATAATTAACAGGGTTGGGTTTTTTGTCCTATGTATAACAAATGACTGCTTTTTCGGGGCGGGGGGTAATGAGTTTGTGAAGATAATGTAAAAATACTTAAAAGTCATGGTAGATTGCAAATTTCTAGGATTTTAGGTTTTACTTTGTTAACCTTATTAAGGTAAAAGCCTGTTGATGATGAGATTATGTTGTATATAGAAGGGTTTGTACCTGTTATGACAGCTGCACCATCACTAAATAAGTGTGGTCTTGGGCAGGTCACTTAGTCTTTTCAGATCTTCCACTTTCCTCATCTGTAAAATTAGAGATGAACTAGATGTTTTTGATACTGCTTTTTCTAGCACTGTGATTCGAGGGTATGTAATGACTTTTGTTTTTCTGTTTCTTCCACAAAGGATGGAATTTGGGATGGTAACTTATCGACATATTTTGACATGAATCTGTTTTTAGATATAATTTTAAAAACTGTCTTAGAAAATTCTGGGAAGAGGAGAATAGTGTTTTCTTCATTTGATGCAGATATTTGCACAATGTGAGTAATAATCATTTTTTTACTCCTCTTACGTCGTAACTAGTTAACTTACGGTACAAAGACTGTGACTGGAGGCAGGAAATTGAGCAGACTTCACCCTTGATTTGTCCTCTCAGTCACCTTACATGTTTTCATGTCCCTTCAGGACTACTTGCTGGATGCCCTCCACCCCTGTGAGCGCCATACCCACTGGGTCCTAGCACTATACATCCTGTGTTTCATTTTCCAGGGTTAAAACATTCTCCATACCAGATTGTAAGCCCTTGAGGGCTTTCTTGTTGCCCATTTCTGAGAATATTTTCGCTCTTATATAGACAAATTTAGCATTTTTCTTTTTAACTGAAAGGCTGTACTGGTGATTCTATCTTAGTAATGGAATTATGCCTTTAGGGGTTTGTTTTCATTATATTTTTAGTACTTTCTAAAATTTCAAAAGAAACTATGTCCCTGATGAAATTGTCTATTTTTTTTAGGGTTCGGCAAAAGCAGAACAAATACCCTATATTATTTTTGACTCAAGGAAAATCTGATATATACCCTGAACTCATGGACCTCAGATCACGGACAACCCCTATTGCAATGAGCTTTGCACAGTTCGAAAATCTTCTGGTAAGTTATGTTTGAATTTAATTTTTAATGCTTTAGAGCAATAGTCAGTAAGGCTTAATGTTATTTTACACATCTAATGGGCTAGTTTTTTGTCCTATGTATAACAAGCAAATGACTGCTTAAAAATGAGGATACTATTAGATTTCAGAATGAAAAGTGGTTAAGAGAACAAAATATTTTTTCTTGCAGACCTAGGTTAAATAAGTTTTGTAGTTTTCAGAGTATATTTTATGAATCATATAATATGAATAGACTGTTAACTTGTTTGATAAAATTAACTGACATATTCTTTCCCTGCCTACTTTACTTTGAAGAACACTGATCATTTAGATAAGTGGAGAGTATGGACATTAGTATTCACCATTAGTAAGTTATTTTTTCATGAGTAACTTAATTTTCTTCTTTCAGGGGATAAATGCACATTCTGAAGACCTGCTCAGAAACCCATCCTATATTCAAGAGGCTAAAGCTAAGGGACTAGTCATATTCTGCTGGGGTGATGATACAAATGATCCTGAGAACAGAAGGAAGTTGAAGGAATTTGGAGTTAATGGTCTAATTTATGATAGGTATTTATTTTTCATGAAAAATTTTAATGAAATGTTAGAAAAAAAGTAGTTTTCATTTTACAAAGTTTTACATAATAATAAACTTAGCTAAGTTAAAATTCTCTAGGTCATCATGAGATCTATCTTTAAATTGGTTAGTGGATTTTTTTCAAACTGAGTATAACACAGTCACTTGGGAAGCTTGTTAAGGATTCAGTTAACTGGTACCAGATGTATGGAATCATCTTGGGTGTCTGCCCTCTGATCCCTCTCTATCTATACCAACTTTTTTGTGATCTTAAACAATTTTGTGGCTTTTCATACCTTTATTCCCAAATTTTTATATCTTCAATTCACACTTGTCCCCTGACCTCTAAACTTTTATATCTAGCTGTCAACACCTGTTCTCTGTTTGATGCAGATATTTGCACAATGTGAGTAATAATCATTTTTTTACTCCTCTTACGTCGTAACTAGTTAATTTAGGGTACAGAGACTGTGGCTAGAGGCAGGAAATTGAGCAGACTTCACCCTTGATTTGTCCTCTCAGTCACCTTACATGTTTTCATGTCCCTTCAGGACTACTTGCTGGATGCCCTCCACCCCTGTGAGCGCCATACCCACTGGGTCCTAGCACTATACATCCTGTGTTTCATTTTACAGGGTTAAAACATTCTCCATACCAGATTGTATGTATACTGAAGGTTTTAGTGCAGATTACAACTTTTTTTTTTGAAACTGCTTTATTTTTTAAAATTCTATTTTTTTTTTAATCGACGCAGCATTGGTTTACAACACTGTATATGATTTGTGGGTATAGCTTTGCATCTTGTTGGATGTTTGTTACTACACCATGCTCACCACCAAAGGACAACGATCAGTGTCTCAGGTCAAATCCTTAGAATCTTCTATTACTGTGTGTTCTTTATCTCACATCCCAACTCCAGTTAGGCAGAAGAATCTTGTTGATTCTACCTCAGAATATATCCTGAATCTCTCTACTCACCAAATTTACTGTTTTCCCTCGCCAATAAATCACCCCAGTTCTCACTCAGGTGGCTTCTTGAAGGAGCCGGCTCGCTGATGACTGCCTCACCCTTGCTCCGCTATTTTTTATCAGCACAGCAGCCAGTGGACGTCTGTTAAATTACAACAGATTATTTTACTGCTGAAACTCTCCTAGGGTTTTCTGTGTCACCGAGAGTGAAATCCCAGGTCCTTACAAGGCCTTGTATGAGCTCGTTCCCAAACTCACTGACCTCATCTCCAGCAGCCATTCCCCAAGCCACCCCTCACTGGCCTCCTGCTGTTTCTCCTTTTCAGAAAAAAACCTTAAGAAAAAACTGAAATGTCACCTCATGAGACCATTCCTGAATATGCTAATTCAAATAACAACCTCTGCTCATACTGCACTTCCTGACTTTTCTCCATAGCATTCACCACTACTGGACATACCCATATAATATATGTATAACATTTATATATTATAATTTAAATATTATATATTTACTTGTTTATTTCCTCCCTGGCCCTCTATCCTAAACCCAACTTACTCCCCTCTAACACACAGACACAAACATAAGCTCCATGAGGACAAGAAGTTTTACTGCCTTCGTGCTCTATCTCCAGAGTTTAAAACAACATGTGACACATAGTAGGTGCTCAAATATTTGTTAAATGTCTTTTCCCTATTTTTTTTTAAACTCTCAGGGTGTTTATGGTATATGATTAAGAGCCACTCATCTGAGAGATGAAAAGGTTGCTGATAGAAAGAAATTTTAGGGTAGAAGGGGTATCGTTTACTGAGGGATTGTCAGACTTGCTAATCTTGGCAGCATCATGTGAAGATTAAGTGATAAAATCCTTACCAGCCCTAGTTTGAAAAAAAAAAAAAACTTTCCCTAGATTTAGTTCTTGTTTGTCCTGTATACTTACATCACTTTTTAAATAAAGCTTTTCTCCCCCACTATTTTGTCTGAATTCATCTGGTTTTAAAAGTGCAACCCAGATAACGCCTTCCTGCATTTTTAACAATTTGGTCAATTTTGCATTGAGCAACATAATTCATAGTTCTTTTTAATAGACATTTTCAGCTCATTAAAGGGAAACAAAATTTAAATTAGCAGTTTGAAGGAACTATTAGCTTTAGCAAAATTTTCCTTTCTTTGTGGAGACAAGAAAAGTGTATTGTGAGATTATATCACGTAGTGTTTTGTAAGGTGTGAATATTTTTGTCAAGTCCATCATTTTAAGGGCCTTACTTGGTTAGAGCCAAATATTGATGTGTAATGGAGATCATACCATGTGATATGTAAGGCACACAAAAAAGTGAATTCTTCCTGGGCTGGGGTCAATACAATAATTTTAAAGAGGAGGCTTTGAAAATGGATTTTGAGGAGTGGTTAAATTTACTTTAACAGGATATGCATTTTAAGCAGAGATGAGAACATAAATCAGGAGAGGACTGTGTTGAGGCTCTGACTCTATCTGGGGTCAGAGAAGTGAGGTGGATTGTATCCGAGTTGGTTTTTACCTTTGAAAGTTTGTTTGTTCATATGTGTGTGGTTTAAAATTCAAGTATTTCTTTTTAAAAAATGATTTTTTTAAGATTTATTTATTTATGCATACAAGAATTGGGGTATAGGTCAGAGGTGCAGGAGGTGAGAGGATTCACCAGAGAGAGTGGGGAGCAGAACAGGTGGATTTACTGAAATACACTGCTGAGGGGAGCAGTGGGTGAGACAGGAGAGGTCTGCTGCATCATGTGGGTTAACTCCCTGGCCAGAAATTGCACTCATGCTGCAGTGGCTGATGATGGTTTGATAGGGCTGATATTTAACCCCTGCGCCACCAGGGAGGCTCAATTCAGGTATTTCTAAGAGACTTAATAAAAAACCAGCAGTCCCCTGTACCTGTACTTATCTTTTTTATTATTTCTAGCCTAGTGGCTGAGCCCATTTTTTTCACCCGTCTCTTCTGTTGCTTACCTTTGTGTTTTTAAATAATGTGCTTATGCTCTTGTTTTTCTGTTATCAAATTTAGACATTTTATGGAATGTTTTGAATGATTAGTGATTTGAAACCTTTGATGCAATTTATATTGGGAGAAGTGTGATGAGAGCGTGTTTGTCTTACCAAAAACTACTGTCATCTTCTTTACAACAGCATTAACACAGTAGATTTTATATCTGATCATTTTTTGGTAAAATTATAACTACCTTTGATTTGCTGATATTTGGAATTTTGCATTTATGATGAGTAAGATGGCCTTTAACTTACCTTTAGACTGATGTTCATTTTTTTGGTATGGGAATAAAACTGGCCTCATAGAGTAAATTGGGCAGTATTCTCTCTTTTTATAAAAAATAATCATCACTGTGTCTGCTCAGTGATTTAAAAATATATAGTAACAGGCATCCATGTTTAAAGAACATTATCATTAGATACACCATTTAGTTTTGCATGGTTTAAACCATTATTTGTACTTTCCCTAGTTTGTCATATCTTCATGTTCTTAAAGTTAATCCACTTGTTGCATACAACAATAATTTATAATATGTTTCATTCTCTGTAGATACACAATTTTTAATAACTTAGGTTCTAAATATCCTTGCCTAGTATCCCCCCCTTCCAATGCACCTATTATTTTATTTTTAATGGTGAATTTCGTTAAATTCACTTTTAAATGTGAATTTCAATTTTTGTGTAAGGGTCATCACTTGAACAATTAAAATTGACTCATATATAAACCTTACCCCTTTTCTTTTTCTTGCTTTTTAAAAAAAATGTTTATTGATGTAAAGTTGGTTTACATCATTGTATCTCTGGATATTATAGATTAAACCCTGCCAGTATGTATTTTCACACGATGCCCACTACTAGGACCACAGTAGTCCTCCACCATGCTCCATTGGGTCCCTCCTGCTCTCACTTCCATCCCACCACCCTCCCCTCTGGTTGCCTCAGTTTTGCAGAGATGTTAAGAGTTTATTATTGATTTGATTTTGACTGATCCTTTGTTTTATTTCTCTATATTCCGTATATAAGTGAAACTATCTGGTCGTTCTCCTTCTGACTTATTTCACTTAGTATCCTCTCCAGTTCCATCCACATTATTACAAATGGCAAAGAGTTCGTCCTTTTCAGAGCTGAGCAGCTCTCATCTACGCCTCTGTCCTTTGGCTGTTTCCATAACTTGACTATTGTAAATAGGCCTGCAGTGAACATGGGAGGCCTATGTACCTTTGAATTAGTGTTTTTGTATTCTGTGGGGAGATACTTGGGAGGGAATTGCTGGGTCATGTTAGGTCTAATTTTAATATTTTGAGGAACCTCCACTCTTCTCATTGGGGCTGGGCCAGTCTACATCCCCACCAGCCAGGTACCAAGGTTCAAGTTTCCTTTTTCCCCCACATCCTCTCCAACACTTGTTTCTCGTTTGTTTTTTGTGTTTGTTTTTTAAATGTGGGCCATTCTCATGTGTGAGATGGTATCTCATTATGGTTTTGATTTGCATTTCCTTGATTGTAAGTAATGATTAACATGTTCTCATGTGCCTATTGGCCATCTTGTGTGTCTTCTTTGGAGAAGTATCTATTTAGCTCTTCTGCCCATTTTTTGACGAGTTAATTGTTTCCTCTTTGTTGAGTTGCATGAGTTCTTTATATATTTTGGATCAATCCTTTGTCAGATGTGTTATGTGCAAATTTTTTTTCAGTTTGTTTTTAGATGAAGTACTTTTTTTTTTTCTTCTTACGTTGTTCTTAATTTTTGGACAGTATTTGATTTTGTCATGTGCATATATTTTCTCTCATTCAGTAGAGTGTCTTTTTATTTTACTGATAGTTTCTTTGATTTAATCTCATTTGTTTGTATTTGCTTTTGCTTCTCTTGCCATTGGAGACAATTCCCAAAGACATTTCTGAAGCCAGTGTTGTGGAGTTTCTTACCTTTTTTTTCTTCAACATATTTTACAGTTTTCAGTCATGTATCCTTTAATTCATTTTGAGTTAATTTTTGTGTAAGTTGTGAAATGGTGATCTAGTTCCATCTTTTGCATGTGGTTGTCCAGTTTTCCCAACACCATTCATTGAAAAGACTTTCATTTTTCCATTATCTACTCTTGGTTCCTTTGTTATAGATTAATTTTCCATAGATGCACAGGTTTATTTCTGGGCTCTCAGTTTTATTCCATTGGTCTGTGTGTCTGTTTTGTTCTGCTACCATGCTGTTTTTGATTACTACAGCTTTGTAGCATAAAGTCTGAGAATGTGATATTACTGTTCTTCCTCTCCTTTTTTGTCAGGATTGTTTTAGTTATTTGGGGCCTTTGGTGCTTCCATATGAATTTCAGTATTGTTCTGTTTCTTTTGTAGGCTTGATAGGGATTGCACTGAATCTGTATATTCCTTTATGTAGGATGTACTATTTTAACAATGTTTGTTCTTCCAGTCCATGAACAGGGTGTATCTTTCCATTGCCTTGTATTCTCTTCTGTTTTCTTTAACAATGACTTACAGTTTCATTTTGTGGATCCTTCACCTTTGTTAAATTTACTCCAGTTATTCTTTTTGTTATGGTTGTGAATGGAATTATTTTTCTAGATTTCTGTTTTCATTTTTTACATACAGAAACTCAACTGATGATGCAGATTGATTTTGTACTCTGCCACTTTACTGAAGTGATTTATTATTTCAATTAGTTTTTAGTGGATTTTTTAGGGTTTTCCATGTGTATTATCATATCATCTGCAAATAATCAAGTTTTACTGCTTCTTTCCTAATTCCTTTTCTGTTATTTGCTTGCCTGATTGCTCAAGCTAAGACTTCCAATACTTTGTTGAATAGTAGTGGTACAAGTAGACATCCTTTTCTTGTACCAAATCTTAGAGGAAAAGCTTTCAGTTTTTCACCATGGAATATAATGTTGGCTGTAGATTTGTCATATATGGACTTTATTGAGGAATGTCCCTTCAATATTTCACTCTGTATCTCTACCACAAGTCATTCTGCTACTTGACAATATTTAGATGACTCTGAGTTTTAGAGGAATTTGGTACTGCTTTTAACTACTCTTTTTGCTTTTTCTACTACTGGCTTTCATCTTGGTCTTTTCCATTATGCTAACTGAAACACCGTTATTATTTATCCAGATGTTTTCCAGCTCCCAAAATATTGTTGCCTGTCTCTAGTTTTTCTCGGATTTTTTTTTAATCCATTTATTTTTGATGGACTATAGGGAAAAAGTGATCTTTAGTGCTCTGAAGTCAGAACTGGGCACGAATTTTAGCTCATAGTAACTTCTCATCCGTAACACAAGGCATTCTTGATTGACTTGGAGAAAAGATACTTAAAAAATCACTAGTAAGGGATAGGTTTCATTTTCTCATTCAATGCTTTGTAATCAGCTCTTACATCAAGGGTACAAAAGGAAATGCTGCTATTCTATATCACTGGAAAAACTGGGGAGAAAAAGATTTTTAAATAGATTTTGTACTTGCATCTTTAAAAAAAGGAAAAAAGACTCTGATGTGGATGTTCCTGGCATTGTATAAGTAAAGTCTCCTGGAAAGGTTAAGTCAGACAGGTCTTAAGTAAAAATAAAATTACACTATTTTATGTGTTTTGTGTTTGTTTCATCATAGGATATATGATTGGATGCCTGAACAGCCAAATATATTTCAAGTGGAGCAGTTGGAACGCCTGAAGCAAGAATTACCAGAGCTTAAGAGCTGTCTGTGTCCCACTGTTAGCCGCTTTGTTCCCTCATCTTTGTGTGGGGAGCCTGACATCCATGTGGATGCCAACGGCATCGATAATGTGGACAGTGCTTAGTTTTTGTTGAGCAGAGGCCATTTGGGGGCTTGCACCGCTGTTCTGGGTGTTCACTTTTCATCCTTGAACTTTGTTTTCTCTGCCTTTTAGGGTTCTCAGTCCAATGAAGCAATAATGAAGTATTTTACTATTTCACTACAGTTCTTGCTAGAATTTCAAGTATGCTACTTAGATCACTTGGCCAGGTATAATTACCAGTCAGTCTCTTTACAATGAGAAAATTTATTGATTGGTAAATATTTTAAACTAAACATGTAAATGTATAATATTAAACAAATATTCATTAAAAGCATAGCATTTTGAAGTTACCTATATAACTATCTTATATTTACATTTCTTACAGCTTTTCATTTGATCAGGTCTGAAATAATTAGCACTTGGGAAACATGACTATGCATAATTATACCTGACCATGGAAAAAATAAGTACCTCAAATGCATGCATTTGCACTGGTGATTCCAACTGCACAATCTTTGTGCCATCTGTGTATATATGTATTTTTTTACATGGATTGACATCCACATATACCATTTTCATTCAGTATGAACCTTGAGGCTGCTGCCATTTTCCCACTTAACCAAACCAATGCCTGTGTAAACAGCCTGGAGGTATCCTTGAAAGCTTATTTCCTAAGTCTTTCAAAAGTTGTTTTGCATTAATGTTAAAATTTCAGAACACTGCAGGGTAATTTAATGTATAAAATATTAGAAGAGGTATGTATTGCATACTTAGAAAAGTAGATCATAATGTATAAATTTTATTCAATGCATGCTTTAGGTTTTAAGCATGAGATTATACATGTTTACTGTAAGTCCTTGCATCAGTGGTGCTAGGTGAGTGTGAGAAGGTGTCAAGGACTCAAAATGTTTTGTTGCCTAAAAAAAAAAAAAAAGGCCTGTTTGTAGGCACTTTAAATATGCTTATTTTAAGTGTCTCTCACTACCTATTACACACCGTTGCTTTGTGGGTTTGTTTTGTGTGTTGTTTAGTAGTTTAAATCGCCATGCAAAAAAAATAAATGTCCTGAATTCTCATTGGTTTTTTTATTGGTTAACATATATCATGCATGTAATTTATTTAGAATTGGAGAAGATCCTACTAAATGCATATGCATGTTTTTAGGATTACACTAAGATTTCTTTCATATGAGACAGTTTGCCTTGGCTTAACTGTAACTTAAGAATGCATGTTAAAGAAAATACGCAGATTTATTTTCTTCCTTATAAAATGAAATTTCAAGAAGGTGTTACTTTTGTAGAATTGGCTCTATAATATGAGAAATTGGAATTTAGTGTCTAAAGGGGTGACTTATTTGCATCTACGTTATCCCTTGTTCTTTGCTAAAGTTTATTCATATGTTAACATATTTTGGCAGTAGCTCAGAACCTGAGATTTGGAATTACATATTTTCTCTCTTTATTTTTTAAGCCAAACAATGCAATTTGATCAGCTTGAAATCGTGTGGAGATATACTTTGAAATCCTGTGCTATTATTATGTTTGTAATACAGATATTTAATGGAAAATAGCTTAGGAAATGGAGTCTTCCGCAAAACTTCTGTATACTTTTCCCATGTTGAATGAGATTTTTCCAACACTGGTGTGAATTAGCCACTTTTAGAAAATTCCTGAAAAGAATGTTTTTCTTCGTCTGCAGACTTTTGTACAATACAGTTACCATTACTTTATGGTAACCTGATTAGCCATATGTATACATTTCTAGTCCTGTTCATTTGCTCCTCACCTGTACTTTTTCAGTTCCAGTTCTCCTTTGAAGACTTCAAGGTAAAGGGGAAGCAGATCATAAAGGGATGAAGACAGGATGAGGAAAGGCAGGCCTGTGGCCTGAGCAGTGTTAATTTGCTTACATGGACTTACAGTGACTGCTTGTGAGGGACAGACCCTCACTGCTCACTTTCTCTCCTGTTTCTTCCTGACCTCAGAAACCAGTGTTAGTAGGAGCATTAGCTCCTGGTTTTGATAGAGCTAAGTCTAGGTGTGCAGATCACCAGCTGTTGCCCTGTACACTCTGGTCTGGCTGCACCATGCTCCTATACTGTCTGTGGCCGTGCGCCCTCTACCTGGAAGCCTTCTCCTCCCTACAGACACTGTCTCCCTGCCAAACACATTTCTCCTTAGCCATTGTCCCCTCTTCTCTAACCCTTTGCCAAGACATCAGAATGGATGATCCGCCCTTTTTACTCCATAGCCTTATGGTCACACCTTGATCACACGTGCATAACAGTGAATTCCAGGTAGTTCCAGTTGATGTTTGTCTTACCTACCAGGCTGTGGGCGCTTCAAGGACAGGGACCTTGTCTTGTTTCTATTTCCACAGAGAATGGAACATAATAGAAAATAAATGTTGGAATCATTGGGATAATTTGTATCAAATGTCCTTTTGAAATAAGAGATTATGTTTACTAAGAATGTAAACTAAGATTAAATTGGTTTACATTTTGACAATTGGAACAGTTGATGTCAATTTTAAATGTAGAGGTAGAGGTATAATGTTAAATTATTTTATATACTCTGGAAATTGAGTGAAATGTTTGCTAAAATGCCGCCATTGTTCTCTCTGGTATTTTCTACTCTCTGGAATTATGTACTGTAACTGACTAGATGTAAACGTGAGGGGTTGGTAGTGCCTGAGGGCTACCATAACCACGCATTTACCCATTCCCATTGTTCCTTTTGACACTATTTTTCTCTCCAACACCCCCATGTTTCTGCCTACCTCAGTCTCTTTCCTGCTCTGAAATGCCTTCTCTGTCTCCCTTCAGTTTCCAGCTCAGGTGCCACCTCCTCCACGAAATCCTTTCCTTCACTTTTAATCAGAATCATGATGATGCAAACAAATGTAGACAGCCTCAAAATCTCACTACTTTGTTGTGCAGCTGGGTTAGCAAGCACAACTGGTTCAGACTAGAACTGGGCTTTGTGACTTCTAATCATGTGTTCTTAAACTGTGCTGCTTTTTGAATTCTTGTGGCTGTTGTTAGCATCTGCTTTCTTATAGTCCAGCCTTTTATGTGCCTGTTTTACTTCCCTAATAAGATTGTAAGCCCCTTAAGGGCAGGACTTCTTTGCATTCCTAGTGCTACTCTTGTGTCCTATACTTAGTTATGAACTAGATAATAAATGGTGGTGGCAATAATCCTAGTTTCCTAACTCAGATTGTTTCACAATATACATACTACTTTGTATGGCATGCTTGACCATATTGTCTGGACCGTGTGTGTGCTCGTGTGCATGTATGTATATGTGTGTTTGCATGTTTACACAAAGAGTTCCCACTCTGCTGTTTGCTTGAGACCACATATTTGAAGGATTACCAAAAACCAGTTTTTCTGCTGCATGCTATATGAGGGTAATTATGGGAATAAGTAGAAGACAAGGTATAGTTTTTCTCCCAGGCCTGGCTGCCCCTTCCTGGGCCAGTGCACCTACAGCCTATAGCTGGTGGCCTGGCAGTGAAGAAGGTGCTGCCTTGGCTAGGACTCAGGTGGGCCTGTGGGATCATTGTCTCGTTAGTCCTAATGTCTGATCACTGCCCCTTGCTGTTGGCCTTTTTCTTCACAGGCTGACTGCATTTTGTCTTTCACAGTGTTTGCTACTCTAGGTTGACAATAGAGTCTTGTTTGTTTATATTTAAATACATCTCATTTGCTTCCTTACATTTTATACATGGATCACATACTTTTTGGGTGGAGAGCAATGTATATTAGAAATATTGCATTGTTTTGGTGTTCGTGATTAGAAATTCATATAATCACTTACTGGGCTTGTGTAGTTTGAAAAATAGATTTGAAATGTTTCAAATGCAAGTCATAGGACTAAGAGCGTTTGAGTAAGTCCTGATTGATAATAAAAGATCATAGACAGGAACAAATATTTTGTGAAACTCTCAATCCCAACAAAAGTAGGTTAAGAGAAGTGGATAGTTTTGAAGCCATTGTGGAGCACAGCCTTTGTAATCTCAGAGGCCAGGGTAGTGCTCGTGGGTTGTTCAGGGAGAATGAAAGCGTCATCCCAACCATGGAGAGGAACTTTTTTAATGTCAGAGGCTTTGCATCCTTGTAGGAGATAAAAATTTATGAATGATTTTAGAGTGGAGAAAGCACAATAAAATGAAATATATATTAAAATAATGATGATCTAAACATACTTTTACCTGTTTTCCTCTGATAGGAAACAAAATGCAATTGTGATTGGTGACCTTCTGAAACTTGCAAACCCAAACGACATAACTTCACAGGAAGAAAAGTAAACACTTAGTGAAAGTCATCATATCTCATGGTTTCAAATAATCTTTGCAGCCCTATTCCCTAAGTTCCAGATTCAGACATCTGTCACCTGATTTTATTTCATTCCTTTCCATTTATATTAAATAATTTATAGGGTTTTTTTTAAGGGAAATGTAATTTCTATTTATCTTTTTAAACATCCTCAACCTATTTTATAATTATCATTTTTAGGCTGTTTTAGAATTATTTCCTATTTTGATTTTGTTTTTAGTGACTTTTTGTTAGCATTAAGTTTCCTCATGTGTTTTGGGGTTTTATATACAAGATCTTGTTATTTCTTTCCCTCTTTGCTGGTCTTATGATCACCTCCCTAAGGAACTCCAGGTCCTCAATCTCAACACAGATATATGATCAAACCCAGGAATTAATGCCTAGAAGGGCACTGGGGACATTGCTCCCAACTCTAAGGAGATTTTTATATTTTATTATTCCTTTTCTCTCCTTTTGCTGTTTGCCCATTTTTCCTGTGTATTTGAAGCCATATATATATATATACATGGTTTTGTCTGGTTTTGGTTTTGGTTTGGTTTGGGGATAAACTTGCCAAATCATCAGATGTTAAAAATTCTCACCATTCCAGAGAATAGTGATGTAGGTTCTTCCTCCCCAGGAGAGACCAGAATTAAGGTGGTATGTGTAGTGGAGGTGCTAGGTTCTCCATCTGCCCGGTACTGATGCCTCTCTTGGATACTGGCATTTTCCTTTGGGGGATGTCTCTGCCCTTTTGGGTACGGTTTTTGGGAGTCTATAAAATATAGTGTCCTTTCGCCAAGCCAAGACTGGGTACATGAAGAAATCAAGACAACTGCACTGTGTAGGCTCTCTTCTGTATGGCTGCATCTTAATCAGTGGCCCATAAAGGTGATGACTCTTTAGACTGTTTCTGTTGCAGGGCAACCTAAGTGGTTGCCATGAAGCCCGTAGGACCTTCTGTTTCTTCTTTCTGACCTGACTTTGTAGAAAATTTCTTTCTTCTAATAATAGAGCCAGAATCTGTTTCTTACACTTGTAAAATATGTGCTCTTATGGATATGTGTGTGTGCAGGCATGTAATACTCCAGTATCATTTTATATGCTATTCTTTCAGCTCAGCAGCTTGCATTTTCTTCTCATATCTGATACTTCATGTACTTTGCATCAAAGAAGAAACATTTCATAAGAAATCAAGGAGGCTCTACTGCAACTTGGAATGGGGATAAATGAACAACTGTAGATTTTATCTCAGTTTACAAATGAGTATCTCTGAGCGTCAGGAGCCCAGCCTGAGCTTTGCTACCTTGTGAACTGGTGGCAAGAGTGGCTCTGTCCATCTTCATGAATGTTCTGTTTCCCCAGGCTCATCTCTCGCCTTCCTCAACCTGAACCCTCCATTCCTGTCATACTCTACTACTCACTATTTCAGAAGGCACTCGTGATGTGGCTTTGTTTTCATCATTAAAAAGATAATTTTAGCTCTCCTTCCTGCAAGACCAACTCAATGCCTGGAGCCTTGACAGTGTGCCCCAGCCTAGAGTTCTGTGTCCTTTTCCCCCTGGATTCCCAGAGTAGCTGACTGCTATTCGCTTGATAGTACTTTTGTATCTGAAGCCAGGATACAAAGAACATGAATTTGGCCAGTAGGAGGCATGACTAAAATGAAGGAAAAATGTATTTCTATTGAGTGAAAGTCATTTAAACCAAAGTTCAGAGACCTAAAAACATGCAATAGTAAATATGCACGTATAGATGAATTTGACAAGATCCTCCCGGCACTAACCTGTGACACATAGATAGCATCTTAAATTTTTAAGATGAAAGAGACTTTTTCACTTTATAGTTTGGCCTGTTTTAGTATAATAATTTTGTTGGCTGCTTGAAGATTTGGGAACATTTCTAGAGAATGATTTGGGTACCGGTGTGGTGTCAAGAAAATCTCCCAGCGCTCTCCGCTCCAGTTCCCGCTTGTTATTCTTACACCCGTCTCCCCTGGCTCAGCGGACACACAGCACCTTTCCAGAAGGGACGTTTGGGTTGAGAGAGCCGGTGAGGTCTCTAGAGGAGGGCGTGCAAAGGAGGACAGAACCATCTCATGCAAGCTCTGAGGAGGGAGTGGGGTGGGTTTGGGGCAGGATGTGACTGGTTCCATAGCAGGTAGTGTGTGAAGAAGAAAAAAAAAAAAAACAACCAACAGCAGGCAGATTAAAATCACCTTCTTCCCCCACTTGCTGTTTCTCTGAGCCAGTGCCACGCTACTCATGGAATCCCTTTCCCAAAAATGATGAATGAGTGGGAAAGGACAAAAACAGGACTGCCTCTTCGGCTGGAATGCATCCCCTTTCTGACGTCAGTTACCAAACCATCAGTAATTCTAAAGCATGAAGGAAAATGCCTGCCTCTGTCCCCCTCCTATAGCTCAGTGCTTTATCCCTTCCTTAGTCACTGACTTAATGTCACATTTCATGACATCCGGCCTGCTGTCGCTGAGTCAAACCTGCTCCTCTTGCAGGAGGGACCTGATCTCTGAGTCCAAGTGGACTCTACACCACTGCACACCACCTGCAGGGGCATCTGCCCTCCACAGAACCAGCTGGTGGCACCTCATGTCTGCCTGGATGCAGACGCCAGGGGAGGTGGAGGTACCATTGTCTTTGTAGGGAAGAACTTACTCCCCCCCCACCCCACATGGGTGTGCGTGTGCACATACACACACACACATACACGAGCCAGGGCTGATCCTGTGCCACTCTGGGGACTCAGAGTGGACATGAGGGAGCCCCCGCTCAGCCCCCTCCAGATCACTTGTGACCCGTGGATTCCCTTGTCCAGCACCTTAAGCAGCAGCATGTGGACTGCTATGAGCTCAGGAAACTGGCATGGAATGAAATAAGTAGGCTTAAGACACAGAATTTTCTTTTTTTTCTTTTATTGTTTTTAATTTTTTTTACATCATTGTTCATTTTTAAACAATATTTGCTTCCCCCCCCCCTCAGGTGTAGTCCCCATAGAATTTCCTTCACCAGTGCACCCGTGCACCATCACCTCAGTCCCCTGTGCTCCCTCCCTCCCTCTGATCCCTCTCCCTCCTCCTCCCCTGCAGGATGTCTCTGGTTTATAATTGTCCATTTTTGCTTTGTTGTGTTTTGTACTGTTATTATTTTTTTACACTGATGTCTTATTTGGTTCCCCTATATTCCTGCTATAAGTGAAACCATCTGTTATTTTTCTTATTTCTTCTGGCTTATATCACTGAGCATAATTCCTTCTAGCTCCATCCACGTTGCTGCAAATGGCATGAGTTTATCTTTTTTGATTGCTGAGTAATATTCCATGGTGTATATGTACCACATCTTCTTGATCCAGTCATCTATTTTTGGGCATTTGGGTTGTTTCCAGGTTTTACCTATTATAAATAGTGCTGCAATAAACATAGGGGTACAGGTGGTCTTTTGAATCAATGTTTTTGTGCCCTTTGGGTTGATTCCCTAGGAGAGAATTGCCAGGTTGTATGGTAACTCCATTTTTAGTAGACTGAGGACCCTCCAGACAGTTTTCCATAGTCTTTGGACCAGTTTGCACTCCCACCAGCAGTGTAGGAGAGTTCCTTTTTCACCACATCATCGCCAACATTGGTTGTTGCTTGGTTTTTTGATATTTGTCATTTTTAGTGTTGTTAGGTGGTCTCTCAATGTGGTTTTGATTTGCATTTCCCTGATTATAAGGGATGTTGAACATTTTTTCATATACCTGTTGGCCATTTGCATTTCCTCTTTGAAGAAAGAGACAGAATTTTCTACAGGAGACCACATTGCAGTAAATTCTGAAGCTTGTGCTTTGATTTTCTTTTTTCCTGATTATTTTTTGAAAAAAGCAAATGCAAGAGAAAATTCACAAGTTTGTAATGGACCACATTTTGGAATTCTAAAACTGGGTACTTTTCTTTTCTTCACAAATCGTCTTAACCTGGCAGCCCCTCTGTCACTGAGACGTGGGGAATCAGGGTGGGGGCGGGGTTGTGAAGAACAGGACCTCCTTCAGGGGAGGAGAAGCAGGGGATGTTCCTTGCAGATAAGAAAGGGAAGTAAGAAAAGGCTTCCCCAAAGTGTGGTGGGGGGATGTGGAGAGGAAGCTGGTGAGAGTTCAACCCACTTCTGCCGTGAGGCAAAACAGAAGGTGGCTGAACAAGCCCCCAGAAAAGTAAGGGGAATTGCAGAACAAGGGTATCTTGTCCCTTCATAGAAAAGTGGTTGGGTCAGGTTGCATATCTCAGGGGACTTGGTAAAAAGTAGGGGCTTCAAAAGAGAGCAGAGCTGCTAATGATAACAATACTTCCCCCACACTTCCTCCTCCCAACACCATCACCACCACCACCAGAGGCCTGGCCTTGTAAAGAACAAGACCAGTAATGGCCTGACCTGGTACATACACCACAGCCCGGATGCCAGTCCCTCCCTAAGGTGTGGGCAGCATCTATGACCTGTGCCTGGGAGAAATGCCCAGAAATGGAATACTTAGTCAAAATCCACATGGACTCTGTGACTCTTTAAAAAGTTCTTTCTTGCTCAAAGTGGAGATGATAGACCAAAGGTCTTAACTCTAACACAAGCAAAATTTACTGAAAGTGAAAATTTGTGTCAAGAACAAGATGCTGACCAAGAGAACTTCATTGCTGAGTAACTCTATATAGAAATTTATATGACTCTATATTAATTTTGGTCTATGTATAATATGTATATTGTATATATGATATATACATTTATAAGGCAAACAGAAACTTATGATTTGACCTATTGTGGCAGAAACTTATGATTTGACCTATTTTGGCTATTTGGATAAAAGAAGGAAACATTTAGGTCAAAAAAAAAAAGTTCTTTCTTGCCTGTTAGAAATCTTAGTGGAATTACAGGTAAAAATAATGTTATGTTATAGAATTTTATTATGTCATAGATTTGCTTTAAATTAATCCAGAGGGCCACCCCTGATGGCGCAAGCGGTTGAGCGCCGCTGTGAAGCTGTCCACAGCCTCTGCAGCGCTGGTTCAGTCCCAGCCAGCCAGCAAGAGTTCACAGGGCGCGCAGACCTTTCCTGCCACGCCCGCTGCTACCGTCAGCAGTGTATTTTGTCAGTCTGCCTGTTCTGCTCCCCACTCTGTCTCTGGTGAATCCTCTCACCCTCCTGTGCATCTGGACTGTACCCCGGTTCTTGTATAAATAAATCAATAAATCTTTTTAAAAAATAATTAATGCAGATAAAACTTAAGCAGTGACTGCTGGGGAAAGGGTGTGATGTGAAATAAGGATGGCAGAACGTTAACGGCTGTTGGAACAGATTGTGGGTTTTTATGTCTATACAAGTGAGAACTAGTTTAGTAGAGCCATCATAAAATACCATGGACCGAGTGGTGCAAACACCAGACTGAATTCCAAGATCAAGGTTGGGCTTAAATTCTATTCTAGATTTCCAGGGGAATTCTATTTCTGTAGTATGTACATTTCCTATCTCATAACACGTATTTATGATAGTAGAAAAACTCTCAAGAAAGCAATAAAAATATACAAAAGGCTGAGCTAAAACTGGAAGAATCATCTGAAATGGAATGCCAGAATTCTAGCATGAAAATCCATCCAACAGGCAATTAAACACAAATCTGATTTTGACTTTGTATACCACTAACCTAATCTCTACATTTTGGATTGTAGTCTTTATCTATTCAGGTTGTAGTCTTTGGAAATTGAATTTTTATATAGCTCTTAAATTGTTGGTGATCAGCTAGATATTTCAGAAAATAAAATATATGCCTCCTATAAAAAAAATAAAATTGAGGCCATGGCTGCTCTGAAGCATCTGTTATTCCAAAAAATTAGACACTATATTCAAAGGCCATGTGGAGGGGCAAAAAGAGTGTCTCGACCCTACAAATGGCCGGGACTGCCAGGAGGATAGTGTGTGTGTGAAAGGGCGATCTAGGGGGAAAAAATGACTACCAGCACGTCACTATCAGTCTGTCTCAGGCCTCTGCGCAGGGTGAATAGGGAGAAAAATGTCTCCCCTAAAATGACAACTCCTCGATCTGTCTTCATACTGGTTCACAATCAATTTGAAATTCACCACATGAAAAATCCTAGAAGGAGAAATGACTTTGAAATGCCCCCTGGCGGGTTGTGGGGCCCCACTGGAGCAAATGTAAATTCCACTCCCCCTAAACCCCTAAGAAATCTTTCTTCAAGCTAAGGTCAAATATTAGAACACAATAAAAAGTCACCCCCATGAGTGAGTCTGCAGACTGTCGAATAGGAAATGTGAACCCCAAGGACTCCAGAGAGATTTACTCTCCGGTTGGACCTGGAGCTGGTCCCCCTGAGGAGGCAGAAACTGGCTGGGGGTGACAGGCCCGTGTCTGCCCAATTGCTTCTTGGGAGGAGGCCCATGTCCTGTTCTTTTTGCGCAAGACCAGTAGATGGAGGTCTAAAAGACAGAGACCCAGTGGGTCTCCATCTGTCCTCCTCGAGCTCTTTCCCAGTTTCTTTAATGGAATTGGCCACTAGCTCTCTCTTCTGTCTCTCCCTTCCACGGTTCCCCACAGGCATATACCTCAGCACCCCTGAGGCTTGATCTCAGTTACTGTTCTCGGTCCCTGCTGCTCCACTGTAAGTCCTCTGAGTGCACAGAAAAGAGCTACTTTGTGACATTAGCACCAAGTACTGACCTGGAAATAATGCCCACATAATAAAATTTTTTAAGATTTATTTTATTAATTCATGCATATATGAGCTGGGGTGTAGGCCAGAGGTATGGGGTGGGGTGAGAGGATTCACCAGAGACAGAATGGGGCAGATTGACTGAAATACACTGCTGAGGGGGGCAGCGGGTGACAGGAGAGGTCTGCCGCACCATGTGGGTATCTCCCTGGCTGGGGATGGAACGCGTGCTGCAGTGGCTGGTGATAACTTGATAGTGCTGAAACTTAACCCCTTGCACCACCAGGGAGGCCCATCTTCCTGCTTTTTAGAACATGCCCAACAGGTGAGGGGTATCCATGTTTCTAGGAACCAACTTAAAATTGAGCTTTAGCAGCGCAGTCTCTGCCAACAGGTGTCATTCAAGAGGTAATTGAGAGCCTGTCTCCTCTGACTCAACAAGGAGTCTTTGCTGTAAGAGTGAAGGGCCCAGCTTTGGGGATGAGTGTGATGCAGGCAATCCAGATCGGTTGGGGGAGGAACTCTCATGGACTGCAGCCCCACACCCTCTGCCTAACCCCAAGCTCTACACGTCGTCCAGGCCCAGCCTGCCCACAGGCCCTCTACCAGCAGGTAAGCAGCTCCCTCAGTTTCACCGACATGGGTCATGATGGTCCGATGCCGTTTGGAGATGTGGATATTTTGAGATTCAAATGACAAAAGCATATAATGGGAGACCCGAGACATCTCAGAATGAAACGGTTTCACAATCACTTCCTCATACTAAATAAACAAAGCATTGGACTTTCAACTTAATAAGTGGACAGCAGATAATCTGGTCCTCCTGGGAGTCTCACCTGCCCCGCTGGGCTTTCCCTTCTCTTTCCCTCCTTCCTGATCCCACACTCCTGAGCCTCGCCCAACAGCGAGCTAGCTCTTGCCCTGGGCTTCACCTCCAGCTCCCCAGCCCCAACTCCACCTTATCTCTCACCCACAGAGATGAAAAGCCTGCTTTGAGAGGGAACCGGTTTTTGGAATCTGGATGTCACAATGTCCATTCCAGAACCCGCCTCGGCCGGGCCATCTCCCTGGTCAAGGGCACCTGTGTTTGGAGCGGAGGAGGGAAGGGGGAGCTGAATGGAAACTGGACTCTTCCACAGGACAACCTGCACCTTCAGAAAGTCTGCTTTCTCCCTTTCCCCCTTTTCTGCTTATCTGATTATGAAGCAACCATGTTATTAAGAAGGGGGGGGAAAAAAGCAAGAGATCTGGAAATGCCAAGGATTTCAAAGGCCTGGAAGGAAAGGAACTCCATAAACTCAGGGTGAAACTTTGAAGCCAGCTTGTGGGGAAGTGACCGAGACCAGATTCTCCTGACTGCAGCTGTGAGTGGGACGAGAGACCCTGCGCCCTGAGAAACAGGCGGCAGCAGGAGAGGCTTTGGGATGCCACACAAGTCTCCGGTCCAGAGCAGGATGCAGAGATGGAGGTGGACATCTTACTATGCCCAAAGCAAGGACAGTGCCAAAGACCGATGCAATGAGGTCAATAAGCACACACGTCCATCTGATGGGACTTGCACTCTGCTAATTGAATAATTTTTGTGCCAAAATGGATAATGCTGCCACGCACTGAAAATATATCATAATGAAATTGTAACAGGGTGGTCCCCAGAAAAGGGGGAAGTTCTCCTGGCTCCATCCTGCTTCCTTCCTCAGTCTCTTCTGCAGCTTCTTCTCTCTCTGCTCAGCTCCACCCTCCCTTGGGTGGGGCAGGGAACCTGGAACTTCCCCCTTTTCTGGGGACCACCTATAACAAAATGTTTAATGAAATAATGTTTCAAAATGAAACAATGAAAACCCTATGCATTCCTTCCTCTCAAAGTTGCCAGGGCACAACCTCCTTCTCTAACAAAAGATAAAGAGAATCAAGCATTTATCCTACTTTGACTGAACTAGTTGTCTTTCAGGAAAACTAAGTCCTTGATAAGGGAGAGTGTTCCTTGATAGAAGAATTGGAACGATCAGAAGCAAGAGGGATGCTAGAATTAGGAAAATAACCATCTTGTAGCATTCCTGAAGTAATGCAAGTAGGAGACATTCATCAGGAGAGGCTGGAACCCCTGGGAAAGTTGACGGGAGGCTTCATGAAGGAGGGTCCGCCGGCGCCGCCTGAATCTGCTGAGTAGTCCTTTAATGCTAAAGCAGCAAGGAGCTGTTTGAGCCCTGACAGGCCAGAGCATGTCCTCTCAACTCTCCTTAAGTAAAAAGCTGAATCTGAATTTGTGGAAGCTTCTAAACAAGATTTATGGGGCAATAGAAAATACAGAACACAGCAATAATGACACTGTAAGAAGCCAAAAACCAAACCCAGAACACAGAATATTCCAGAAGACAATTGTCTCAGCCTCTCCAAGAAATGAATGGCACTAAAGCAAAAAGAGAAAAGATTGCTATAGGCTAATCAGAACTTAAGAAATTCAATGACTTGACCTTTTTTGATTCAAACAGCCCAGCTTCAAACATGCCTTTGAGATAACCAGACAGGTATTAGATGAGAGAATTGTCGTTAACATTACTGATTGTTAATAGCATGGGTTTTTCTTTTAAAAAATATTCTTATCAGATAAAGAGCATGTTAATGCAGTGACAAGAAAAATGACAAAGGATCTTGGATTTGCTTTACAATAATCCAGTACAAATATAAGGGGGTGGGAGAAAACCGGCAGAAGATTGTTGACTGTGATAACTGGTAGCTGAGTGATGAGTACCTATGGGTTTCTCACTCTGTTTTCATAGATGTTGGAAATTTTCTGTAACAAAAAGTTTAAAGAGAAGGCAGATCAGGGGCCCTAGCTTGCTTCTGATTCTGTCATAATTGGTTCTAAATGTAAACAAGTCAATTCACTCCTTGGGCTTCTGTTTCCCTATCAGTTAGGTCCGTTCATTGAAATGAGCTCCCAGCTCTAACTTCTGTGGTTCTTTAGCTTATCTTCGATTTTGGAGCCATTTTTAAATGCCTTCTAGTTGTCTTGGGGGGCTGGGGGAACAGCATCTGCACCATAGGTGATGTGGGGTGTGGGGGATCCCAGGGGGAAGTGGAACGCAGACCCAACCCAGGGTGAAGGGGTGATAAACAAGACTGTGTTTTGCTTTACTCAACCAAGGAACTACAAAAGGGAAGACAGATTCATCTGTTGCAATTCCCCCCACCCTTTTTTTTTTTTTTTTGCGGTGTATGCTGTTGGTTCATTTCTTCAGAAAGTTCTGTACAGAGGTTCTAGAAAGGAGAATTGCTCTTTATCATTTGGGCTATTGCAGAAGGAAGGGCTTTCTTCAGCCAGGATGACGTGGCTGACTCAGCTCGAAAGATTGATTTTACACTGAGAGCATAACTCAATTTGAATTAGATTAAATGGTTAAAGGGAAATGTAAGTTCGACCCAAATAACAAAGCTGTGTTTAATAGAACAATATTTTATACCATTTTAGTTTGTAACTTAATTGTAATTAAATTCAATGAAAAAGTCAGTTCCTCACCCACACCAACCACATTTCAAGTGCTCAGTTGCCTGATGACTGGCAGCTACCATGTTGCATTGTGCAGGTCAGAGAAACCTCCCTGCTTCTCTCAGGGGTGTGGGTGTTTCTTTTCTGCATTTTTGTGTACCTGTGGGCCTGAATGTGGAGTGGGCCTCTTCCTCATAGCTCCTTTCTAGAAGGGTCTCCTCCTTCCTTCCCACCACAAATTGTTTCTCCTAGCACTTGGGAGTTACAGTCATCTACCAACACCAAGGTGAATGGTTTTATTCTGTGACGATCCCACTTTCTGGCTCCTTGTCATTTTCTCTAACAGTCTCTGTCACACGCTTGAGAACAGCAATATCTTGGTTATTAATGTTCCCAACACACTGGCCTGTCAGTTTGCCAGTGAGCTGTCTCCTCAGTCATCCATTTCTCATGTCCCAGGCCCATCCTAGCCCACATCAATAGCCTCTTATAACAGAATTTCATGCACCCCACTCTCCTGTCCCCACTCTCCCACTCTGACACCTTCCTTTCCACAAGACCACCAAGGCATTGATCCAGCCCCTGGAAATACAACTCACCCCTCCCCTTCACCTAGTTTTAATAAGATGATCCATTGCTAGAAGTTCTCCCTTACCAGTGCCCTGTGGGACCTCAGCTACAAGCTTGCTGGTTCATGATGGCTGCAGATAAGAAGCAGGTCATGAAGGCCATACATGGGGAGCAGGAAGAAGCCCTTATTATGAGGTGGCAGGAGGTAGCAATAGCAGTGGTGCCCAGCAGTGGCAGTCCCTGGGGCTTCAGCCACAGCAGTGGCCTCATAAGTGGCCAGAGAGGCTGTGATAGTCCCCCCCCCCCCCGTTATGGAGGAGCCCTATTAGCTTGTATATGATTTATAGACAAAGCCTGCACAGGGCCAGGTTTAGGCCTATTATAAGGTAAGTGATGGTCACGCTTTTATGTCATTGGCCTCTGTGGCTGTCACCTGCAGCCTTGAATGCAGAAGGCACTTAGGACTGGGGTGGACACCTAGAGTGTCCGACCCATTCAGACTTCCTTTCTCCCACATGGTGTTTTACCATGCTTTTATAGGCACAGAAAACTTCCACTTAGCCAAATTCATTTTATTTTCATGATATATCACCTAGGAAAGTTATATGATACTTCATTTTCCTGATTTGAAAAAGATACATAATGCCCAACTTTCAGGGTTGATTTAAAGGTTTTATTTCCTTTACAAAACTTGTGTAAATCACATATATCAAAAGTGTGTGTGTCAAAAGTCAGATGTATTTTAGCAAAACCTCACATTTCCAATGTTTTGCTATGATTTGGCATTTCCTTTCTTTTTGAATTGAGATATGATGGACTTGTAAAACGGAATTGAAAGGGTAAACATGTTGATTTGATAATTATATATGATAGCCACTATAGTATTAACACCATTATGTCACATAACAATTATTTCTTTTTTGTTGTTATGAGAACTTTTTTTTAAAAAGACTTTATTTGCATACAAGAGCTGGGGTGTAGGCCAGAGGTGTGTGGGAGGGGTGGTGAGAAGATTCACCAGAGACAGAATGGGGAGCAGAACAGGCAGATCTACTGAAATACGCTGCTGAGAGGAGCAGTGGGGGAGACAGGTCCGTGGTGCCATGTGGGTTAGCGCTCTGGCCAGGGATCCAACTCCAGCTGCAGTGGCTGCATTGCTTCATAGTGCTGAGACTTAACCCCTTGCACCACCAGGGAGGCCCTGTTATGAGAACTTTTAAGATTTAATCACTTAGCAACTTTCAAGTATATAATGCACGATTTTAAATTATAATCACAATGCTCTACATTAGATAGACTTGGCATTTCCAATTTTAAAAAAAGGCAGGGGCTCCTGATTTCCTATCCACCTTATCCTAAACTCCATCTACTCTCCCTACCCCCAGTAATTTGGTGCCTGACTCACTTGGGTGAGTATGAGCTGCCACGCCTGGAGTGGCTGCCAGAGGCAGGGTCCCCATAGGTGTTCTTTATGTAGATGAGGTACATGTGCTTCAACTTGACTTTACCTGTCTCCCTCCTACCTACCTGCCTAACTATCTTTTCAGTCATTCATCATTCTACTACTAAAGTACTATGTAATTATGGTATGTCTTGCTCTCCCCCTCCACCACGTTCATAAAAAGGAATTGGGAAAAAGCCAACTTTCCAAAAATTAAAAATTCTATAACCATCTGCCTAGAGCTATCTCACCTGCCCCACACCAAATTAGCCATGTGACCAGAGGTGTACCCTGCAAAATCAGCTGTGTATGCTTACCTGCGATCTGCTACTTCCACCATCTGGCACCATTTTCCAACCAATGGCATTTTAAGTATCCATGCAATAAAATGTAATTTATACATTTTTTGAAGTTAAAACAACACACCGTAAAATGCCCACATAAGAATCTTATGAACATTTTATTGACAAGTCTCTAGTTACTAAATATTCTTGATACTGGAAACTGCAGTAATGAGAATAATAGCTTAGACGTGAGCGCCACCTTCTGGCGCTCTCGTGTACTTAGGGAAGTGTTGAGAGGCTGCTGCTGAGTGCACTGTCTTTACCAGCTGGGTTCTATTATCAAAGTTCCAAGAACTCTTATCTTTACTTTTCCCACCTGCAAAAAAGAGGGTGACAATCTCTATTCCAGGCAACTAAAATCGAGCTAAATGCATAAGGCATTCTGAGACATTGTCAATACGTGCAGCTTGGGGCTAAATTCTCAACACGTGAACAGCAGTAATCGTGAGATGCAGGGACAGTGTTCTGAGCATCCAGCCTCAAGCCATAAACCCAAGCAAGAAACCTGTACTGAACAAACACTTTCATTTTGTGTCCCTGATCTCTGACTTCAGGTGCAGGAAGCATACTCTTTATTCAAAAAGTGAAGATTCTAAATATGTGATCTTGTTAACTTTTTGATCTACCTCAAGCAATTCTTCACCTGTTTGCAACACATTATCGTAAAAACACGCTCACTTTTAATGTAGGGTTTTTCCACAGGGCTTATTACAGGAAGACAGTTTAATTGCAAACATTCTCCTTACCTGAAGGAGCTTCAGTGCTGTGTGTTTATGCTGTCACCTTGTGGTACTTTGGAGAACATGTCTCTGATGTATTCTGGAGCATTTCGCTCATTTGGTGGGTTCTAGCCTTTCTGATCACCACTACATATTTTGTGTTACATGCTGTAGGGTTGTAGGGTAAGGAAAAATGTCAGGCTTTTCTGCCCTCCCGCCATCAGGATAGATGATGGATCCTTGCGATCCTGAGTGCATGCCTGATGGCGGGCACCTGGAGTAGGGTGTGGGCATAGGTAGATGGGATTCACCTGGGCTGAGACTGTGCTTTTAAGGGCGGCGTCACGGGGACGCCAGCAGAAGTCAAAAGAGAAGCCGAGAAAGAAGGAGCAGAAGCCGAGAGAGAAGCAGAGAACGCTGGAGAGCCCAGATAGAGTGAAGACTTGCTGGGGGCTGGGAGGCCTGCCAGCCTCCTGGCCCCCCAGCACCCTTGCCTGCTGTGTACTGGGTAAATCCCAATAAAAGACCTGCAAAAACCACTGAGGACTCTGACTCCTCCTTTACCCGGTCTGCTGGATCCTAGAAAACCTGCTCAGTGGCCATTCCTGCCACTACAAGGATAAATGAAGATGATTGTTGCATCGGGCAACACCACATTGATAAAGAAATGGGAGTCATGGAGCAAGCTACATAATGCAAGATGCTGCTGAAGAGCCAGATCCTGGCCTTTTTATTGATATACAGCATGGGTTGTAAGGGGGAGGAGCAATAGGAAAGGGGAAGGAGATTAAGGAGGAAAGAGATTAAAGTAGGGGGAAGGATGTACAAGATCAGGGATTGTGAGTCTGCCCTCAGGGCACTTCTTATCTGCTTGATGACTTGATATTGTCATTGAGATCATGCCCTAGTTCCCCAGCCATGGTTTCAATCTTGTCAACAAGGCTTCCACTGATCAGCTTCTGGGGTTCTTTGTTATGCATCAGTCTGCAACACCTCCCCCCACGCCCCCAGCCTTCCCAGCTTTGTGCTTCTGTTTGATTTGAAGGTCCCCTTGCAAGGTTGGGCTCCTGTACCTAATTGACCTTATTTAGGATTTAACAAAATGGCAGCCAAACAGGCCACTTAGGAGTAGCAGACCCACAGTTGATCAGGCTTTTTATGCCATTGACCTCTGCGGTTATCACCTGCAGCCTTGATCTTATTAATGTAGAAGGCGTGTGGGTGTGGGGCACGCTTGCCTGACCATGGGCACCTGAGCATGAATATGTGAGCGTGCAAGTGTGCACATCTGTGCCTAGGAGGGCAGGGATAAAAGGGCGGCGTCACCCTGGGGAAGGGATTAAGTTGCTGTCTCCCTGCTGGCTTGTTTCCCCTGCTTGTCATTAAGACCCATGAAAAGGATGCCAAGGGCTCCAAAATTCTCTTTCAAATTGCTAGAACTGACATGAACCTCCTGGGCCTGGGATGGTTGCAAAACACACACATCTACATACTACATAGATACCTGTGAGACTTAGCCACTATTCCTCCATCTTGTGTATAATCGCCATCTTAGTATTTCAAGTTTTGCTTACTCAAGACTAATTAGCCTGCATTCCAAAGAGGGTTTATGACCCCCACCCCACTCTGGTCTTATCTCTGATGGCCAGCCACAGTGGAGCTGAGTAATGGGTCTAATTGGCCATAAAATAGAACTGAGCAATTCAGGCCACTGATGGGGTCAAACTAGCCATAAAATAACTGTGTACCCACCATTATTAAGAAATGCACCTGTGTAATCAATGAATGATGCACCTATGTAACTAATGAATGACTGCCAACATGATTTAATTTTTAGAAATCTACTTGTATCCCTATATAAGATCCCTGTCTCCTTTGTTCAGGGCTCCCGACCTCCACCGTTACATCGGTGCATGTCGAGGGCCCGGTCTCAAGCCCGTGATAAACTCCTTTGTGTTCTTACAGCGGTTGTCTGTGTGTCCTTGGGGGCTGCACTGGTCGACGCTGGGCACAACAATACCCACAACCCAAAACAAAAATTTGTGTTCCATATAGTGGGTCTCTTCTCCCAAGAAATTATCCCCTGTTCTGCAGAGAATGATGACAATGCACATCCTGGTCAAATTGTTAGGGGAAAAAGGATGTCCCAAAGCAAATTCCATATAGGCTTTGTGGACTCCACCCCCACCCCAGGTCAAAGCCAAAGACACTGGGAACTCCAAATCCCATCACTACCAAAGGGAAGGTGGCTGGGACCTGAGGGTGGGGTTAAGCAGCCAGGTGGATACAAAAGGCAGACACGTGGGCTTTGGGGGCTCTCCATTTTTGGGCTCTTGGCCAGCAGCAGCGTCCGGCCAGCTCTGAGAGTGACTTTGGGTTTCCAGGTCGTCGGATTGGGTAGGACGCATTAAAGACTTTATTTCCCTATTTTCTCCCTGAGTTGTACATTTTCCTTATTTCCTTTTCTCTTGTAAATAAACCTTTTATTAACTCTTTGGCGTGTGTCTGTAGTAGAGTATTCATAAGTCCCTTTAAAGCGCGCGGGTGAGGACCCACAGCCAGGAACCCGTTTAATATCGGGGTTGCTCTATAACAAAACAAGGGAACATCACTGCCCATCCACAGGCCAGAGGCTGCCCCAGGGAGGCTGTGCTTCTAAGGGCATTGGACTGAGGCAGATCTAGGAAAGGTAAGCCACAGAGACACAGTTCAATATTTACTGACTCTAAATGGAAATATTTAGTTCTGTTATCATGTCCCTGATGGAGTTTTGCAGAGTGCAGGGTCTTTGGCTTCAATCTGGGAAAGGTTTCACCAGAGCTCCCATTTTGGAGACACATGGAGAGTTCCCCAGGCGAGTTTCTCCATGAGACAGAGTCGTTAGTGACATTTAAAGGGCAGGTTTATTAGGGAAAGAGAAAGAGACAGGTTTGCTGAGAGAGGCCTGCATGGTTGCAGGCAGGTGGCCTTGAGGAGAGCGGCCTCTGCTGAGGGAAGTCAGTAAAGAGAAGTCCCGGCAGGTCACGGGCAGGCAGGAGGTTGCTGCCCTGCATAGGGAGAGAGTTGGTGAAGAGGCACCACCTGCATAGTCACAGGTGGGCAGTGGGAGTGCTGCCCCCAGCCTGAGCAGAGGCTGTGCAGAGGCCCTTCTGTTTGGGAGGGGTCACTCCACCATGGAGTGGCCCATTTGTTGCTAATTTGGTTAAGTTGGCAAAACCAGGAAGGGACCAGGTATTTCAGGGTGGGCCCAACCTCCATATCTTTATCCTCAGGCCTGTGCTCCATTCCCTACAGCATCTGATCCTGCTTGGGTCTCACGCCTTGTGATAAGGCACTGGTGCCTGAGGGTCACGACCTCTACAGCTGGGTTAATGGTCGTGTTATTTTCCTCCACCCCCCCCCCCACCATTGTTCTCACCCAGCTCCTCCAAGCCCACCTTAACTCTGCTCATCCCATGCCCAGTTGTTGTAGAGCAACCCCGATACAAAACGGGGTGCCTGACTGTGGGGCCTCACCCGCACGCTTAAAAGGACTTATCAATGCTCTACTGCAGGCACACGTGAAAGGTTAATAAAAGGTTTATTTACAAGGGAAAGGGAAAGGAGGAAATGGACAGCTCTGGGAGAAAAGCGGGAGACAAAGTTTTAAATGCGTCCTACCCGATCCGCCGATCAGGAATCCCAAAATGGCGCTCTGAGAGCTGCCGCCAGCCAGGAGCGGTGAAGCCGGGAGGCGAGCGATCGCGAGCCAGAGAGCGAGCAAGGCCCACGTGTTTGGTTTTTATATCCAACCTGGCTGCCCAACTCCACCCTCAGGTCCCAGCCACCCTCCCCTTGGTGGTGATGGGATTTGTCTTTCCCAATGTCCTGATGGCTTTAGTCTGGAGTGGGGGTGGAGTCCACAAAGCCTGTATGAGATTATCTCAGGACATCATTTCCCCCTAACACAGTCTCTGGAGGAAATGTGAAGTGACAATAATAGTATGGACAGTCCGAGTTGCTGCAGCCTCCACCCTCAGGCTGCTGTAAACAGCCACCCTTTGAAGGGCATCTTGGCTGTGCTCAGGTTTGCGCTGTTACCAATGAAGCGAATGAAGTAGCTATGAACACCCTCCAAGCCATTCGTGGGGCAGGTGACCAGGCTGATGAGCACTGACCAATCAGCATCCATCAGCATTTGATTCTTTGGAGACAGAATCAGTTGAAGTGACAAAGCCTCCATTGTTCAAGATGACCCAATGTCTCTGTGAGTCTCATCCAGGTTCAGTCGTTCAGAAGGGCAGTTGCTGGAAGGTTCTTGGGCTGGGAGCTGACAGTAGGTAAGGCCGCTGTAGGGCAGGAATGGCCACAGAGCAGGTTTTCTAGGATCCCATGAAGAACAGGTAAAGGAGGAGTCAGAGTCCTCAGTGGTTTAGCAGTTTTTTATTGGGTTGGCATATGGCAGGCGCTCTCTCTCTCTCTCTCTCTCTCTCTCTCTCTCTCTCTCTCTCTCGTCCCTGTCACGCCACCCTTAAAAGCCCAGTCTCAGCCCAGGTGAATACCATGTACCTATGCCCACACCCTATTCCAGGTGCCCGCCATCAGGCATGCATTCAGGACCACAAGGATACATCATCTATCCTGATGGCGGGAGGGCAGAAAAGTGTGACATTTTTCCTTACCCTACAGCCACACAAGACCAAAAGGTGTGCCTGCCCTGGGCCTGGAGAAGTCAGACCCCTACCTACTTGGGAGAACACAGGAGCTTGTGAGGATGTAGGAAGGTCATCCGCCTAGTACGAGGTGACAGCTCCCGGCCAGGGCGGGCTGACCACAACCCGGCCAGGATCGGACTACCTCTTGGAAGCTGAGGTAGGTCTCCTTGGAGCAGTGTGGGGACAGGCAGGTGACTTGGACAGAGGTAGGAAGAGGAGACTGGGTGTAAGGCAGGATCCTGGATCTCAGCTATTGGGGTCAAGAGGTGGCTGCTTGTCCCCTGGGGAATGAGGATGGCGATGACTGTCTGAGCCTGATTTTGCTTTGACTGAATTCCTTCTGGTGGGCCCAGGTGAAGCTGCTATGGGAGGGGTGGCCTGGATGGGAGAGACCCCCGGTGCTGAACTTATGGTGCTCAAGTTCAAATTTTGGATTTTTTTTAAAGATTTATTTATTTATGCATACAAGAGCTGGGGTACAGGCCAGAGATGCGGGAGGTGAGAGGATTCACCAGAGACAGAGTGGGCCACAGAACAGGCAGACTGACTGAAATACACTGCTGAGGGGAGTAGCAGGCGAGACAGGAGAGGTCTGCTTTGCCATGTGGGTTGCTCTCTGGCTGGCCGGGGATTGAACTCGTGCTGCAGAGGCTGTGAATTTCTTCATAGTGCAGTGCCTAACCCCTTGTGCCACCAGGGAGGCCCCAAATTTCGGATTTTTTAAAAGATTGATTTATTTATGCATACAAAACCTGGGGTATAAGCCAGAGGTGTGGGGGTGTGAGAGGATTCACCAGAGACAGAGTGGGGAGCAGAACAGGCATATCTACTGAAATACACTGCTGAGGGGAACTGTGGGTGAGACAGGAGAGGTCTGCTGCGCCATGTTGGTCAACTCCCTGACCAGGGATTGAACTCATGCCTCAGTGGCTGGAGATAGCTTGATAGCGCTGAGACTTTAACCCCTATACCTCCAGGGAGACCTTCCAGTTTAAATTTACAACCCACCCTGCAGAAAGACCCAGAGAGCAAACCCAGAGTCATCAGTGGTCACAAAACCCCTGGACATTCACACTCCTTTTGCCAATCACAGGTATCGAACCAGTTTGATGGATGACAACTGAAGGAGATAGCTGGCCTCATAGCTACCACCTCCCATGGGATCAGGACAGGACTTGGCTGGTCTCAGGGGAGAATCTGCACCTTCCCTGGGAAACTTCTGCCCAGCAGGTACTCCTCAGCTACCAACCTAGTCAAAGCCCTCAGGTCCACAAGAAAAAAAAAACTGGACTCAGAAAAACCTGAAGTGAGGACCAGCCCCTGCCGTAGGGAGGGGTCCATTTCCGTTGTCCTCAGGGCCTCAGATCTCTTTCCTCCTGAGCATTGAGGCCCAGAGGGAATCTAAGAGTAGGCAGAGAGCCTTGGGGCAAGAAAGAAAAGCACCCAGGATTTATCATATAATGTGGGAGGGCCACTGAGTCCAAAGGTCAGGTGCATCACCTGCTGGCTCTGTTCTTGGGCAAGTTTAACAAACCTCTTTGTGACTTTGAACCACTTTGTGACTTTGTCACCCTCCTCTAAATGGTGACAATAAGAGTATTAGGGGGAAATGATGTCCTGTGCTAATCCCATACAGGCTTTGTGGACCCCACCCCCACTCCAGACCAAAGCCATCAGGACATTGGGAAAGACAAATCCCGTCACCACCAAAGGGAGGGTGGCTGGGACCTGAGGGTGGAGTTAAGCAGCCAGGTTGGGTATAAAAACCAAACACGTGGGCCTTGGGGTCTCTCGCTCTGTCGCTCGCCTCCTGGCTTCAGGGCTCCTGGCTGGAGTGCGGATCGGGTAGGACTCATTTAAAACTTTGTCTCCCACTTTTCTCCCAGAGCTGTACATTTCCTCATTTCCCCTTCCCTTTGTAAATAAACCTTTTATTAACCTTTCGCGTGTGCCTGCAGTAGAGCATTGATAAGTCCTTTTAAGCGCGCGGGTGAGGACCCACAGTCAGGCACCCCGTTTTGTATCGGGGTTGCTCTCCAACACAAGGACCTTGCCTTTGGTCTTTGAAATGCTCTTGGAAGGCCATGATTTTCATCGGGTGCTGATACCAGAATTGTAGGTTTTCAGGCCTAGTCTCCCAGCCAGGAACAGATCCCAGGCTGCAGTGACAGCGCTGAGCCCCAGCCACTAGTCCACCACGGGTTGGTGTCTACGAAGCTGCAGCAGGAACTTCACAGACACTCAGGCAAGCAAGCGAGAAGAGGCAGGTTTGTTTAGAGAAAGAAAAAGTTTATTGAGGAGAAAAAGAACAGAAATAAAGTGGGACTCCCAGGCCTTGGAACCAGGCCAGGGAGGGGTAAGGAAGCCCAAGAGGACTCGTGCCTCAGGGAATATGCACCTTCTTTCCCTGATTAGTCTAAAGCTCCACCAGGCTCTTTGTGATTGGTTAGTTCTAGTGGGTCTCACTCACTGCCTAAATGTCTCTGTGCCCAGAACTAAGCCTCTGTGTCCCAGCCCTTATCTTTTTTCTTCATTGCTCTCTATTTGGAATGTCCTGTTGACCCTAAAGTAAGTCCCAATTGTCCTAAGTCCTGGGGTGTTTGATTAATCCCCTTTGGAATTTGTTGTCCTTTTCTCTGGAGCCTTCCTTAACTCTCCTAAGTCCCTGCACTGTTCTTGAGGCTGCCTATTTATCCCTAACTTGCCCTAGGATTCAGTGCTACAGAGTAAGTCCCTTCCCGAGGCTTCCTCCCTCCCCCAGGGCCAACGCTGGCCTCCACCATCCTTTCTTTTCTGCAGTCTGCTTCTTTACATGAGACTTTTCAGAATATTCCTTGCTGCTCTTGTGACTTTTTTTTTTATAATCCGGTAAGTGCTTGAGCCCCCTTTTGTGGCTCTGGTTTTTGAACTTCGACTAAAAGTATGGTTAAGTCTGGATAGTGTCCACTTTGGGAGTGTGTCAAAAGAAAGACATGGTGATTGTTAAGGCTCCCCTGAATCTGCAGGCCAGCGCTTGGGTGGGGGAGCCAACATGAATGCAATGATATCCTCTCCAGCTACGGCTGGAAGATGTGATAGTCCTCTGTGGCTTGGCTTTGGTGTGTCTCAGCTCCAGTCATATCTGTCTGCTCAGATTCCTCCATGAGTAATGGGCTTGCTTTCATTGACGTTTCAAGTCCTTTCTTCTCAGTGTCTTGTTGACTAGGAGTGTCACTAAGTAGTTGTCATCCAAGGGCCAGGGAGTGGCCCCTGGGACCCCAAACCTGCTCTGAAGAGGGTGTGTACTGACTCTGAGATGTGCCCCTACTTCCCCCACCCCCTCAACATCTCAAATTCTTGAAGCTCCAAGCTCCCATTAATGCCCTGACCTCCCAGTGCCTGGTGCCTCAGGGCCTTGGAAAGAAAGGCATCAGAACAAGCAGGGGCTGGGGTGCTATCAGTACCCAGACTTCTTCCTGTGTGCCCTGGCAGCCAAGACTACTCTCCTCTCCTGGTGCCTGCCTGCCTCACAGTCAGCTCCTGCTAGGCTGGCGCCTCTGTGCCCAGCCCTCCCCTGTGACAGACCTCTCCTGAATCTGCTGCTCTCTGAGTCCAGGCCATAGAGGGAACCGTCTGACACTGTCCCTTCTTCACACTTGGTCTGTCCCTCCCTCCATCCCACTTGCTGAAGGGTGAGAAAGTGTCTCACATTTTAAAGATAAAAAAAATTTCAGAGGGGTGGTCTTCTTACCATCCAAGGATCACAGTGTGGGTAGCCCTCAAAACCATGGTTCAGTAACATGGGGCTGCCTCCCACGGAGTCCTAATAAGCACAAGTCCCCATGAGCTGGTGTAAACGTGGGGCCCAAGAGGGCTGTTTGACCCTTCCTCCTGTCAGAACCCTGCCAGTTGAAGCTTCCAGGGTGATGGTAAATAAACTCACCTGATGCCACTGCCAGGCCCGCCACGCTCCCTCTCATCCTGTTCCCTGCTAACTGTCTGGATGTGTCTGACAGAATTAAGGGGGAATAGAGCCCTTAGGAAGGGGTCAGAACAAGGGCGGGGGGTGGGTTGGGGGGGGTTGCTGAAGCTGCAACTTGATCTCAGGACTTCTGATCTTGGAAGCAGAGCCAGGGTGCCCAGGGGCGCAGAGTGGGGGCCACACTTCCGCTGGGAATCAAACATCAGCACAGTCTGCAGAATCCTGATGTCTACGCGGCCCCACATGCTCAGAGTGGCTGGGAGGTAGATTGTCCTGGAACAAGAGGGACCTGGCTCAGCTGGGGTGTCCCAGGCATCGAGGCCCAGACAGTCACAGGGTGAGCGCCATGGGCTCAAACATGGGGAGGTGCAGGAAAAGTGCTTTATTGTTCATGATCCAAGTGCAAAGTGAACGTGCTTTCAAGAGGCAAAGACTATGTGGCTCACCAAGAAATTTCTTTTCCTCTCCCCTCTCTACCCCTGTCCTCAGACTAAATTATTGTTTGCAATTTGAACTTTTCCTGTTTTTTCAAGTGTTCTTCAGCTCTCTTTTCATCCTTTACCCCTGCTATTTCACCCTTAGCCTCTTGTTTGCCTCTTAGAGGTGATGGCTTAATTATCTGTGATTTGATTGAAAACGTTTGGTTACTTTTCGTTTGTCTTATGGCAACATTTAAAAAATAATGATTTTCCTGCCTTTTGTCTGGTCTCATCTTTAAGTTCTGGCCTCATGCTATTTGGATGACTCATCTTTGAGTGATTTAGATTTACTTGCATTAAATTTTTGTACCAGTTTCATACGGGCCATGTTCCAGTCTCTCAAACATTTTATTGTGATTCAAGATTTACATGTTATTTTTGTGCATGAAGGAAAATGAGGTATACGGTACATAGAAGAGGATTCTAAGATGTAAACCATCGTGAGCACTAATAAAGAACTGGGTGCCCACATCTTAGCTTAACTTCTCTGTGTGTCCCCCCCATACCTCCAAACTATTCCTCCCTCATGTGTCCAGGGTAAACACTACCTGAATTTTATGCTTATCAGTCATTGACTTTTCTTTATAGTTTTATGCATTTTTTGTATATTCACAGAATGATTTTATGGTTACCAGAAAGAAAGGGGGAAAAGAGTGGGTAAATCAAGTCAAAGGGGTCGATAATAGGGTGGGGACAGAAACTAGGCTTTTCATGATGAGCACACTGGGGCACACATAAATATGGAGCTACACAGCTGTACACCTGAAACCTATAAAGTGTTATAAACCAATGCTTGATGAAAAATAGATGTTGCTTGCTTTGACAGCACATATACTAAAACTGGGACAATACAGAGAAGATGAGCTTGGCCCTGCCCAAGGACAACGTGCAAATTCATGAGATGTACCATCCTTTTAGAAATAAGGTGAGGTATGGGGTACCCAGCCTGGTGGGAGCTTCCTTGGACCAAATGAAACTCCACCAGCAAAGCATATTTGTAAGAAAACAGTGTGATGAAGAAAAATGGGGTACTTTTGAGAACATGCCGATAGCTGATTAGGGGTTAAGTGAAGGCACAAAAAAATAAAAGTTATAATGCTGCAGGGATTTATAGTAGTGGGGACTCTTTCATGCAGCCACTTTGGAATGCTTGATCTTGTCAAGCAAACTTTAATGTGAATTTACCTCATGAACCACCAGTTCCACTCCAATTGTTACACAGCAGCATTCTCAAATTGTTAAAAACCCTTCAGGGATCCAGCTGTTTGGCAGGAAGGAGGGCAAGAGGGGTGGGCAGCTGGGAGGCACCACAGAAAACAGGGAAAGGGGCAGTGAGGGGCAGTCTGATGGAAGATTCCAGGGCCCAGCGACCCTCCCTCGTCTGGAAAGTGCACATAGTCATCGTTTGGAGAACTATTGGGACAGTGGTGAGGAAGGGGGAGGGAAATAAGGCAAGTCCCAGGAGAAGGGGAGACAGGTTGGGAGGATGTGGTTCCCACAGGTGCCCCCGTGTTCTCCACCTCAGAATCCTCTTTCCTTGAGAGTTCAGACACCGGCTTCCCCAGAAAGGCCTCCAGGGTCTCTGTGACACACCTCCTTTCTCTATTCCGCCCAGGCTTTGCTCACTTTTGTCCAGTCTTTGCCACCCTGGCGCTGAGTCTGGTCAGCTGCTTATGAGCCTGTCTCACTCAATAAACTTTAAATTCCTTAGGGACACAAACAATGCTTTCTTCTTCGGGTTTCCCACAGCTCCAGTCACAGTGTGACTGACAAAAACAACACTGGTTGGGAGCCAGTTATCCCAGCGATGCACCGAATGTGTCCTGTCCAAAGAGGCCACCAGAATGCATTAATGAGGGAGGAGCCAGTGGCAGCAGGGAGCAGCGACTAGAAGAGGCTTCCACCCCTGGGGCTGCTCAGTCGGGGACTTGAGTGGCTTTTGTCCAGTCAACCACCAGAGGGCGCCAGACAAAAAGAACATTCTGAGCTTTTGATAATAATTTTCCACCAAACTCTGGAAACAGAGTTTGCTGTCTCCCAGTCACGGGGCATGTAAGTCCCCTGTAGCCTGCCAGGATCCCAGGCATAGACAGTTACGGTTTCCTGGCCTCTCCCCTGGGGGTACAGATGCAGAAAGCACTCAAACCATGGCCTGTTTTTGCTGGTGGGATGTCTTAGGAGGTCATCTGCTCTGAATGGCCAGTTGAATCCTCAGGAAAACTTAGTCCCCCACCTTGTTACCTCCATTGGAACCACAGTTGTGGAACTGCTAATGTCGATACCCGCCATGCCACATTCCCCCTGAGTCGACCCCCACACATGCAGAAAAGCTGGACTCTGAGAGAGGCAGAGCAGTCCAGTGCTTGTCCCAAGTCAGCCTACAATGAGAATATGCAGAAGGAAACTATTCACACCGATTATTCCAAAACAAAGCTGACTGCTGCGGCTGTGCGCTAGAGACACATGCAGCAGAAGGGTATGCAATTCAGGATGGGCGCAGCCCTGGAGGGAGACAAGGACGAGGAAGGTGAGAATTAGCTGTTTCTGTTTCACTGCATTTCATGTCAGAGGGATGGATCTCAAGCATCTATGGCAAAATGTCAACTTGGAGAAATCTGATTGGGGTTCTTAAATTGTTCTCTCCAGCCCTCTCTCTTTAATCCATATTTTGATTGAAGTATTTTTTTTTAAAATAATAGAGTGACTACCAACCCCACAAAGCACATATTGAGCAAGGGGAGCTGGTATGATATGGTATGGTTTGAGATGGTATGGTATGGTATGGTATGGTATGGTATGGTATGGTATGGTATGGTACGGTATGGTATGGTTTAGGATGGTATAGGACGGCATGGCATGGCATGGCATAGCATGGCATGGGATGGTATGGGATGGTTTGGGATGGTATAGGACGGCATGGCATGGCATGGCATGGCATGGCATGGTATGGTATGGCATGGCATGGTATGGCATGGTTTGGTATGGTATGGTTTGGGATGGTATGGTTAGAGATGGTATGGTATGGTATGGTTTGGTATAGGGTGTGGACTTTCCATAGATGAAGACATGAGTTTATAATGTGTCTTTGGATCCCCAGGGATAATTCTAAAGGGAAGGCACAGAGTATGGGAGGGGCACCCCACTCTGGACCTAAGCTGCCTTACAGTGACCCCAACCTGTGCGGTGTTGTCTTCCTCATAGGTAAAGTGGGGAATTAAGCTTGTCTTACCTACTCTCCCGCCTATATGACTTAATGAGCTATTCGTGAAAACAGCTTGAAGGTAACAATACAGGCAGGTAAATAACTATTACTTGTCAAGCTGTGAGTCCCCAGGCCTCATTTGGTGGTGACATTAGTGTCAGCAACAACAAAGGGAGAAATGAAGAGAGGATGTATAAAGGCACGTGGAGGAAAGAAAACACTAAGCAGAACATCTTACTAATGAGAGTTAAGACATCCAAGGAAATAGCCGCCCACCCTCCCTGGATCCTGACTGGAGGTCTGTCTTTTAAAATGGAAATTAGGCCCTGTGGGGGAAAAAAAAACAACAAGCCCAGTGGTCACTGACATTAAAATTTAGAACAACATTTATATATTCCATCACCATGAGTCAACATTTATTTCCTATGAAAGCCACAGGGTTTCAATGTTCAGAGTTTAAATAATGAGCAGAGAGACACCACCAAAGACACACTTATTAAATATCAATATAAAATAAACTGGAAGAAAAAGAAAAAGAGAAAAACAAGCTCTTCAGTGTAGTGTTTCCGACAGACACTCCACTCTGGAGGTGGGGGTGGGAGGGGCTGCCCTGTGCTGCACGACTCCTCCAGGTGCAGGTTAGACCCAGTAGGTTGTGGACTTTCTGGGACAAGAGGTGGTCACTTTCTATGAAGACCTGGCACTCTGAATGGAGATCCAAACACATCAAAGAAGCTTGCCCGGAGGGTTGTAAAGGGAGAAGAATGTCCAGAGGCTCATTCCCAGAGGCCATGATGGCTGATGCCAGGGACAACCAAGAGCCAAGTTCAAGGGCCCTCCCAACTCTCATGACCTGTTCTCTGCTCAGTGCCCACATTTCTCCCACCTTCCATGCCTCTCCCCCTACATTATTTGTTTTTTTTTTTAATCTCTTTTTAAAAGATTTATTTATGCATGCAAGAGCTGGGATATAGGTCAGAGGTGCAGGACGGGGGAAGAGGATTCACCAGAGACAGAGTGGGGAGCAGAACATGCATATCTACTGAAATATACTGCTGAGGGGAGCAGTGGGGAGACAGGAGAGGTCTGCTGCACCATGTGGGTAGCTCCCTGGCTGGAGATGGAACTCATGCTGCAGTGGCTGCTGATAGTTTCATAGTGCTGAGACTTAACCTCTTGCGCCACCAGGGAGGCCCTGCATTATCTTTTTTATTAATTTTTTTCCTCTCATCGTTGTAGTCCCACCATCATATCACCTGTGACCCATCCCCCTATATTCTTAACATGATCCATTTATTGATACCATGCTGTGTAGGCTTAAGAGAATACCCCTTTCAGAAGAACCCCAACATTTGAAGAGCCTGCTTGGGGAGGGCACTTAGGTGAAGTCCATCAGACAGACCTAGATTTGAGTCCTGGTTTCTCCACCACATCAGCCCAGATTGGTCCCTGCTTTCTGACACACACACCCTTGCTGGTTCCCTGGCATAGCGAACTGGGTGGCCTATAGAAAGAATCTGGTGGAAGGTGAGGTCACAAAAGGCTTGTCAGCTCATTATGGCATGCTGTGTGGGGTGGCACCATTTAGAATCTTTTTTTTTTTTTTTTTAAATAGAGGCATGTTTTATTTATTTATTCATTTGTTTGTTTTGTTTATACATGCACTGGGTACAGTCAGAAGCGCGGGAGGGTGAGAGAATTCACCAGAGCCAGAGCGGGGAGCAGAGCAGGCAGAAGGACTGAAGTACACTGCTGAGGGGAGCAGCGGTCGGCAGGAGAGGTCTGCGCGCCATGTGGGACCCTCCTCCGGTGGCTGGGGAGCAGCCGGGGATCTTCTCTGTGCCTTTGTTGAGTTTTGTGCACTAAAGAACACTGATGACTAGGAGTTTCCTACTAGCCCTTTATAAAGTAATTTTGATTAGTGATTCCCCAGTGGAGTCGGGGATGTGATCAGCATCCTCCCAGCCCCACGAGGAGCTAAGCAATCTGTCTCTGGAGATATTCCAGGCCAGTCTCAGCCACCCTCTACCTGTCTTGCAAGGCAAGAAGCTAGCCCAGAGATCTTCCGTGTTAGTCATTATAAATAAAACCTTCCCATTTCTCATTGTTTCTGGGCTGCCTAATCTGCTCCACTTACAGTGATTTTCATCACTGCCCTCTTTGCCCCTCCGTGGCAACTTCTGGCAGGACCTGCAAAGACCCAGCTTTTAATCCTGACTCGACTACCCACTAGCGGTGAACACCTGTACCCTTCCAGCCGTCCCCTACCGCCCAGCTGGTTCAGCCTCATTCCTCAAACATTGCTGAGGTGAAGAACTCGGTGCTGTGGATACCCAGTGGCTCAGACAGACGAGATTCAGGTTTTCCAGAAAGTTCCATTGCAGCAAATGAGATAAAAACACAAATGGCTGCATTCCTTGAGCAGAGTTGTAATGTTTAGCTTTCCCTGACCTTTTAATATGATTGCTCCTCATTTAACCTAAGTCAAACTAATTGACCTAGAAGGGCAAAAAGGCCTTCAGGATGGAAGCACGTCCATTAAGGAATATTTTATTTTAAGTGGGGGCTTTGAGAGCTTAGAGAGAAATAGAAGCAATGGTAAAATAATAGCGAACAGACTGCTGCAATTAAATGTGATTTACCACGACTTAAGTATCACTTTCAGATAGTGTCAAATTAAAGCATTTAAGAAGATTTCTAGAAAAAGGAGACTTCTGATCTAAGTGAATAGCTGGCACGGGCACCTCCGAAGGGAAACTGCCAGATGCTGTTTTATGTGTTTGGCATGTTTGTGCCTAACATCTCCTTAGTGTTTTTGAATTTTACATTGTCTGCAAAATTGCCACTTCATTAAAACTGCCTCAGAAATCCCCTTTTAAATGGTGGAGGTAGCATGCCTGTCCTGCTTGGTGGGCATTTTAGAAATGCAGAAGTTGTCATCAAGAATACCTTTATTTAACCTTGAGCTTCGTGTATTTTCAGGAACATGCTGGTTATTCGAGGAAACCAGAGAGGCATTAAAAATTGGTGCATTTAAGGGGGGGGGTTGCAATTGTATGGGGAATATAAAAATAAAATTTATTATTTTAAAAAAAATGTTTTTTCAAAAAAAAATAAAAATTGGTCCATTTAATGTATCTCTTTGTTTAAACTGTTAGGAGTTAAAAATCCCTGAAGTTTGATCTTCTCATGGCCATGACATGTGCCTTAAATCCCCAGCATAGTTTTGTTTTAGTTCAGACCATAATGTCTTTCCATTTGGGGATCACTAGGGGCTGCATTAAACATGTGTATTCATGTGCATAGCTATAGGCAGAGTACGTGTAGCTACAGATAAGGTATGGACATATTTAGTCATATACAGACTATCTGGACATACCATGGATGGCAGAGTTGGGGAAATTTAGTTTAATCTGTAGACTTTACAGAGACATTCTACAAGGCAAGGGGAGGCAGAGGGATCTAAACAGGGGAGGGAAGGGCACAAGGGACTATGGTGATGGTGCAGGGGTGAATTGGTGGTGGGATTTTACGGGGACTGCACCTGAGAGGAGAAAGCACACATTGTACAAAAATGGACAATGATGTAAATATATATATATATATTTATACACACATAATTGTATATATGTGTGTATATTTATGAAGGAAAAAATTTAGATTTTAAAAACAGTACACATGGGGGGGAGCAAATATTGTTTAAAAATGAACAATGCTGTAAAAATTAAAAAATTAAAATAAAAAAACAGTATACATGCATAAACAGACAGGATTCAGTCTGGGATTCAACAATTTCTGTAGTTTGTTTCAGACTAGGGCCAAGGTTTGGTGAGATTCAAAAGCCTAAAGTTTATTTCTCAGGAGAAAATAATGTGATGATTAAAAGGCAGTCTAGAAAGGAGAAAATGTTCCTAAATTACAGGAGTCAAGCAAATTACAGCTGATAGACTGCATGAACAGTATTGGTCACACTTGATAAAAATGGTCAAAAAGTAAGTGGGATATGGAGAAATGATTGGTGACAACTTATAGTAGACTATTAATATAAAATTTTAATCTTTTTCTAAAAATACCGGATGGTCTCACTCATAGCAGGAATCTAGAAAACTTAAATAAGGGACCAGGAAAATGAATAACTATAAGAAAGTGAAAATCAAAATCAACAAAAAACTATGAACCAGAGACACTTTTAGGGGGGTGGGGGCGGGAGGGGAGGGATTGGGGTCAGAATGGGGGGGGGCTGCAATTGTATGGGGAATATAAAAATAAAATTTATTATTTAAAAAAAATTTTAATCTTTTTCTATAATGTGCTTTTTTTCTAAGCAAGGGAAATGTGTGTATATATGTGTAATCCATATATATATATTTAATTATATAAATTTCCTTTATTATTTTTGTTGTAGTAGCCAGTTCCTTGCTTATTGGTTAATGGAGCTACCATATGACCCAGCAATTTCACTCCTTGGGATCTACCCAAAGGACACAAAAACATTGATTCAAAAGAACACCTGTACCCCTATGTTTATTGCAGCACTATATACAATAGGTAAAACCTGGAAACAACCCAAATGCCCAAAAATAGATGACTGGATCAAGAAGATGTGGTACATATCCACAATGGAGTACTATTCAGCTAACAAAAAAGATAAACTCATGCCATTTGCAGCAACATGGATGGAGCTAGAAGGAATTATGCTCAGTGAAATAAGTCAGAAGGGAAAAGAAAAATATCAGATGGTTTCATTTACAGGAGGAATAGAGGGGAACCAAATAAGACATCAGGGGGAAAAAATAAGAACAATACAAAACACAACAATAAAAAAACAAAAACAAACAGACAATTATAAACCAGAGACATCCTGCAGTGGAGTAGGAGGGAGGGAGGGGGCGAGGAGCACAGGGGACTGAGGTGATGGTGCACGGGTGCATTGGTGGAGGAAATTCTATGGGGACCACACCTGGGGGTGGGGGGAAAGCAAACGTTGCTTAAAAATGAACAATGATGGGCCTCCCTGGTGGCGCAGGCAGTTAAGCATCGCACTGTGAAGCTGTCCACAGCCTCTGCAGGGCTGGTTCAATCCCAGCCGGCCGGCGAGAATCCCATATGGCACGGCAGACCTCTCCTGTCTCGCGCGCTGCTCCCCTCACCAGCGTACTTCATCAGTCTGTCTGGTCTGTTCCCCACTGTCTCTGGTGAATCCTCCCACACATCTGGCCCGTACCCCGGTTCTTGTATAAATAAATCTTTAAAAAAAATGAACAATGATATAAAAGATATATAAATGAATAAATTAAAAAAATAATAATAATGTCCAAACTCACTGAAGGGGGTGGGGAGAGAGATGCTGACCTAAGTAACTTTGGAAATGAGTGGAGTCTGTGACATTCAGGGTGAGAGGAGCCCCCCATTAGCACTGTACTTCGTTCATCAAATGGTTTCTCATGGGAGTAGACTAACAATTCTGCTACTCATAGACATGTATATTGGAATTGAGCAATTAAGCAAATGGGTGGTGAATGGTGGAGCCACATTTCTGTCACCAATCAGCTGTCACAGCCAAGAGGGTGGTTGAATCCCAGACCGAATCCTGTCTCTGTGCATGTGTATTGTTTTTAAAATCTACAAATTAAACCTGGTGCCTGGTGCCTACCTTAATTTGGTGTCCTGGTGGGATCCTAGACAGAAAAAGGACATTAGACAAAAACTAAGGAAATCTGAATACAGCATGGACTTTATTTAGTGAAAATGTACCAATATTGGTTCATTTATTGAAACAAACATACCATGGTGATGGAAGAGGGTAGCCACAGGGGAAAACTGAATACAGATTAGGAAACTCTCTTCTCAATTTTTCTGTAAGCCTAAAACCTTTCCCCCAAAAATAAAGCCTGTGTTTCAAAAAGTCAAACCAGGGTGCTATGACTATAGGCTGGCTGCAGACCCAAGGCTATGTATGGACGGACACAGGAAGAAAATCACTAACATTGATTTACCTTATTGATTGCAAAAATATTTAATTTTCCAAAAAGTTTTTCAACTAAAAATCTTTTCTTTCTCTATGCATAATTTACTCAGCTTGAAAAACATAAAAATAATTGAAAATATTTCAGCATTGCAATGAACATCTTCTGTCTACAAACTTGTTTGAATTGTTAAATTTGTTATTCTCACTGAAACTTTATAAGAAACATGCCTATTAATATTCCCATTTTAAAGATGAGGAAATTGTGGTCTAGTGAGATGTAGTGACTTGCCCATGTTTGGACAGGCAGTGGATAGTGAACAAAGATTTGAACTTGGAAAGTGTGAATCCTGCACCCAAAGTCTTAACCCTCAGATGTACACACCAACATTAGCTGAACAGAATGGCTTCTATTTTAGACAACTTGGGTTGTAGACTATTTTTCTAGAAGAAATTTGAAATCAGAGACTGTTGGCTATTAGACATCCTGTGAGTTTGTAATTTTTAATAAAAGCTCATAAAACTTGCCCCAAAATTTACCATACTGGTAAAAATTGTCTCCATATTGAAATTTGACATAGTGTTGAAACAAGTTATTAACTAGAACACCAGGTTCTTTCCTGAAAAATTATTTCTACTTATTAAGAAATGTTCTTCGATGGAAGTGGACATGATGTCCAAGCCACTGAGTTCTCATGAAAAAGAATTTGAAGGAAATTTTTTTTTCCTTGAGGACATGAACTTCTCATCATTAGTCACTATTACTACACTGCATGAAGTTCAGATTAAGACACCATCACACTTCAAAGGAGCTGGCTACCTAATATATAATTTCCCAAGATATAATCTTTGACACAGGAAGACTTAGTCTAGCGAGTGTTTTTTTCCATAATGTGAATGTGACTTTCAGACCAAGATGGTATTTCAAGTTTTTTCCTCAAGGAATTTAAGAATTAAATTTAAACAAATAATGGAAAGGTATCCTTTTAAGGTAAAGCCATCAGAAGTTTCTAAACAGTGCCTCCTCCCCCCTGGAGGCAAGGCGTTAAGCACAGCACTATGAAGCTATCCACAGCCTCTGCAGCACAAGTTCGATCCCCACATGGCGCGGCAGACCTCTCCTGTCTTGCCGGCTGCTCCCCTCAGCAGTGTATTTCAGCCAGTCTGCCTGTTCTGTTCCCCACCCTGTCTCTGGTGAATCCTCTCACCCCCTGCACCTCTGGCCTGTACCCCAGTTCTTGTACGAATAAATAAATAAATCTTAAAAAAAGGAAATTTCTAAACAGCTCAGTAAAATCTGGGAAGCACCCCCCAAAATTGCACCTTAGATTCTGCAATGGTAGAAGATCCCAGAGTCCCACTCTTAGGGCTGTGCTCATATGGTGTGGGAGGAATGCCAAGGCTCCAGCTCTGGGCTCTGTGTTTGTAATGTTGGGTCCAGGAGGGGCCATACTCTCCTGATGGAAGATCTGATCATCTTCCATCCTCTCCCCTTGGAGTCTCTGTTGGCTGTTGTTCCTCTTCCCCTTTGTTCAGAGGGCAAATGATGGAAAATATAGGATGTAAAGTCCATTCTGCTTTTATTTTTATTTTATTTGGCGGACAGCTGGCAGCTGTGATGAAGATGAGAAGACAATGGCGTGGAGCATGGTCAGCAGTGGGTCACTAAGTCACAGCTCCAGTTCTCTGCAACCCTCACGCAGAGACATGCACATTCATGGCAAACGTGGCCACCATAATGTCTTCCCACACCGGTGGTGCCAAGGGCTTTCCTCACACTCTCTGGATAGTTCCATAGTGGGTGAGCCAGCTGGGTGAGAGGCCTGACATGAGCAACATATGGAGGGTTACCTGGCAATGTCCAGAGATGATTGTGTGAGGCCTCTACTCACAGCATTTTGTTGCTTAACGTGACAATCCAGGTGGAAGCTTTCTCTTAGTACTTTGTTTTTTCTGACTATATCATTCCCATATTTCAGAGGGTTGACTGCCAAGTGAGAGGAGCAGAAATCCCAAGGAAGTTCATTCTAAGCCCTGGCTCTGTTGCCTTCAGCGAGGTCTGTCACCACTGGGCTCTGCCTTGCTCGAGAGACTGTGGAAAGAATCATAGGCCACACGCAGTCGGCTGACCTGTTCTCCTCACAGCTGTAGGAACTCTTTCTCAAGTTCCCCCAGCTGCTGTGCCTTTATCTGATGTTTTAAAATACAGTAGTGGGAAGACAGTGCATAGCAAGTGTCAGGAGGTTGTGGACTCTGTAAAGGCATCTTGGACCAGCAGGGAAAGAGGCACACTCCCAATTTCCATTCTGTATTTCCTGGCCTCCAGCAAATCCTCCTCTCATTTTAGAGAAGCCCATTGTAGATAAATGTGGGCTGCCAGCGGGAGGACCAGACTTGGGCAAACCGCCCAACAGATGGTTCAACTCTATAAGTATCAGCCAAGGGCCAACGTGGCAGACGGTACCTTCTGTTTGTGTCTTGAGGTGGAGTCATGGATAGATTGAAAATTGTGGGATGAAAGGAATTCTACCTAAGGCAAGTGGGAGACATGCTTGGGTTTAATTGCGGAACCTTCTGCTGCCCCCTCAGGACCTTGGTTGCCCAATCTCAGTGGTGAGAGGAGTCAAGCAAGGGCTCTGGGCAGCAGGGCAGGCACATTCTTTCTAAAAATTTTTTAATAATTAATTTATTTTCTCACATTGTATTTTCATTTTTGTACAGTGCTTGATTTCTCCCATCAGGTGTAGTTCCCTTAGTTCTCCCACCACCACCACAGCACCCGTGATCCATCACCACAATCCCTTATGCTCTTCCCACCCCTGTTTTCACTCCTCTCCCTCTCCTTCCCCTGCTGGATGCCTCAGATCTGTGCCTCAGGTCAGCTTGCACATTTTGTCTATTTCCTTACCTTTTCTTCAGTTTCTCTGTATTGCACCTACATACATATGAAACGATCTGATATTTATCTTTTCCCTTTTGATTATTTTGCTTAGCATAATCCCTTCCAGCTCCATCCATGTTGCCATGTTTATATTTTTTGATCACTGAGTTAGTATTCCATTGTGTATGTATACCATATCTTCTTTTTTTTTTTTTTTAAAGATTTATTTATTATTTATACAAGCACTGGATACAGTCAGAAGCGCGGGAGAGTGGGAGAATTCACCAGGGCCAGAGCAGGGAGCAGAGCAGGCAGAAGGACCGAAGTACACTGCTGAGGGGAGCAGCGGGCGGCAGGAGAGGTCTGCGCACCATGTGGGACCCTCCTCTGATGGCCGGGGAGCAGCCGGGGATCGAACTGGCGCTGCAGAGGCTTTAGGCAACTTCGCAACCCAGCGCTCAACCGCTGCACCACCGGGGAGGCCCTATACCATATCTTCTTGATCCACTCATCTGTTTGGGGACATTTAGGTTGTCTCCATAACTTAACTATTATAAATAGTGCTAGGACAGACTCATTCTTTCATGGATCAGAGGATGGGGACATGGAACGTCTATGTTAACCAAGAGCTTGCTCCTCTGGCCTATGGGCAGTGCCAGAGGCCAGCCAGGGTGCAGGGCAATGGCTTTACACAGGGGTCTCTTGTTACCCTTGGATCCCTGAAGTGAGATGAGGAAGAAGCATCATGGGAGGTGGTCTTGGGAAAGCAGACCAGGATCCAACTCCAGGCTCTGTGGGTTTACTGGTTACTTAATATCCCTGAGCCTTCAATTCTTCACTTTAAAATGGGCTTCCTGGAAAGAAGGGTGCACTCTGAGGGTGTTTGGAGCCTAAATTCTTTGTCACTTCACACTTAGGTCTTAATCTATGTGGGCTGCTATGACAAAACACAGGGCAAGGAGTTTGCAAACAACCAAAATTTATTATTTCCCAGAGATCAGGGTTCCAGCATGGTCTGTCCCTGAGGAAGACCCTCCCTGGGTTGCAGATGGCAGCTTCTCTTGAAGGAGGGTGAGCTGGCTTTCTGGCCTCTTCTAATCACACCAATCACACTTGTGAGGCTTCTACCCACATCACCCCAAAGGCCCTACCTCCAAATACCACATTGTGAGGGAGATTTCAACTTATGGGGAGGGGGAACACAAACTTCAGTCCATAACACCCCCTTTCCAGTGACTGGAGCCATGGGGCTGACAGGATGACAATCTCAGTGTCTGAAGCCAAGGGCTCCCTCACAGGCCCCGATTGCCAGGAGCTCTGAGGCATCACCATCTCCAGCACCGGGATGCATCCTCCAGCCCCTCAGTCCCTCTTCCTCTCCTCACTGTGCTGGGCGAGCCCTTGGGGCAGACCAGTGCTGAGACCCAGCCCTACCACAGCAATCCAGCGTTCCTGCTATTAAAGCTCCAGCCACGGTCTTCAAGGCCTGAAATAATCTGTCAAAAATATGACTGACGGGCCTCCCCGGTGGCGCAGCGGTTGAGCGCTGGGTTGCGAAGCTGCCCGCGGCCTCTGCGGCGCCAGTTCGATCCCCGGCTGCTCCCCGGCCAGCGGAGGAGGGTCCCACATGGCGCGCAGACTTCTCCTGCCGCCCGCTGCTCCCCTCAGCAGTGTACTTCGGTCCTTCTGCCTGCTCTGCTCCCCGCTCTGGCTCTGGTGAATTCTCTCACCCTCCCGCGCTTCTGACTGTACCCAGTGCTTGTATAAACAAAACAAACAAACAAACAAACAAATAAATAAAAACATGCCTCCATAAAATAAATAAATAAATAAATAAATAAATAAATAAATTTTAAAAAATTAAAAAAAAAATATGACTGACTATAAAGAAGTCAGCACCTGAGAAGAATGAGATGCCAGCCGGGCACAGCCTCCTGTTGCTGCATTGAGGCATAAAACCGCTGAGGGGACAGGCTCTGCCAGTGATTGGTGTGATATGGATTGTCCTGAAGACCGAGGCCTCCAATCCTGCATCCATTACCTGTGGATGATAATATTAGCCCTCAGGAAGCCTTGCTTGTGTGTTAATAAAATAGCCTATACGAAAGTGTTCCATGAATAATGGAATGGTTGCATAACCGAGAGCACACACATCTCTCTGGAAAACATAAAGGCTGGAAGTAATGAGGGGCCAACTCTTCACTGGGATGGGAAATAGAATATTGGGGTGAGACTCCTGAAGCCTGGGACAGAGGAATCCAGGTTATTTCTCTAAGAAAATGTGCTTGCACAGTGGGCCCTGCATGTGCTCACTCAGGGCCTGAGTGTCATTCTACAGGCCATTGGGCTTGGGAAGAAAAAGGGTTCCCTGTTTTCTTCCCTGTCACTGGAGATCTCTGTAAGAGCAGCCCGGGGTCTTTGGGAGCCAGTGGCCAGGTAGGGACAGGCGATGGCACGGGCAGCAGCAACCCTACTGCGCTGCAGGCTTGGGCCAGGGGTCTTCATTGGGGGGTACCCAGAGGCTGGTGAAGCTGTCCCAGGGTGGAGGTGAGGGCTTCTGCCTGACCAAGGCCCAGTGTTCTAGTTAAGGAGGCGCCCCCTGCAATGGAGAATCTACTGGTGTCCTTGCGGTGTTGCTGTCCAGGATGTGGGAAGTGGGACAGTTACCACTAAAGTTATCCTCTCGGATTTTGTAAAACCAACAGACACACAAACCAACTAGACATTGCTTTACTTTTGTGTTTAACTCAAATTTCTTTGTAGAAGTTGAAGGTAGAGCATCCTTAATTTTTACAAGATAGTCAGTTCCAGGACAGCAAAGAGAAATACTTGGGAAAAAAACCCGAGGTGTTACTGACTTTGTGTATGCCTTAGCAATAGACAGAATTGAGACTTCCTAATATGGTTTTGTTCCAGTAAAGCACCTCCAGATTTTCACCAGCAAAACACTGCGTTGGAGCAGCAGCTGTTGTGCAGAACTGGTCTCCTTTAAACCATCTTCTCACTTCATTGCTAATTTTTATAACACCTTTTACACCACCTTTCTTCGAACAGCTCTCTCGCATTTTCTCTCTCTCTCTCTCTCTCTCTCTCTCTCTCTCTCTCTTTCAGTAGCATTGATTTATAACACTCTAAGTTTCAGGACTATAGCTTCACACCTCAACAAATGTATATACCACGCTACCCCAACCCCTTTAGTTACCATCCACCAACACCTAATTGATGGCCCTGCCTGTCCACCCACTTCAGCCCCTCCCCCTATAGCCACCATGCTGTTGTCAGAATCTAAGGTAGGCTTTGTCTGTTTTGTCTGCTTTGTTTCCTTATATCCCATAAGAGTAAAATCATATAGGGTTGTCTTTCTATTTCTGACTTGTCTTGCAGAGAATAATCCCCTCCATCCATGTTGTCACAAACAGGGAGATTTCATCTTCTTATATGGATAATATTCCATTGTGTACATGTGCCACATCTTCTTAATCCACTTATCCGTTGATAAGCACTTAGGTTGCTGAAGCCTGTGTGGGAGTCAGGTGTGAGTATAGAAATCAGTGGGCGCTGTTGAATTAACAGGGAGCTGACTCTCAGAGGCTCCTGGCAGCTTCCTGCCAAGGAAACCACACCTTTTTGTCAATAAATAAAGGATCTCTACTCAGATCAAGGATCAGGGTATGAATGACGCTTTTCTCTCCTTTGTAAAGAAAAAGGGAATCCAAAAAGTCAGAAGGGGTTTTTTGAAACCTCTGAGAATCTCTGGAAGCAACACAATACTTTCTGAGTGTGTTAGACACAGGCATAAGCAGGGAGATCTTTAAAATAGAATTCCACTAAATGGCCTTTGAGAGTCTGTAGCCCCAAAGTATTTGTATTGGTTATATGTCTGTGAAAGACTTTTCTTTATGAGATTAAGCATTTAAGATACGTTTGAATGTCCCGTTCCTCTGGGAACTCATGGAAAACTAGATTGATTAAAAGGTAATTAAGAACAGGTAGCTGTTGCAGATAAAACTAGCTAATTATACTTCAGCATTCATATTTCCCTAAATTTTGCTCTAATAGTTTGTTATTTTTACAAGTACATGATGTGAGCATGTAGATAGAATAATTTATGATTAAGCCTCACACTGTGATTAATGAACCTGCTGCTTGGCTCTTTTCAGTCTTGTAGTTCTATTTTTAAAGTGCAATAAAGTGAGCCATTTTCCTTGGGCTCTATGCACCTTCCTTAATGTAAATTCTGCCATTTTTCCCATAAGCCCCTGCGGGTCACACAAGGGTAGTTTATCTGAATTTCAAGTACATTACCTGAGAGAGAATAATCAACTTTTGTGGTTCCCAGTCCAGTTGTTCGGCCTTTATTTTATCTACACAGCTGAATCACATTATTACTTATTTTTTAAAAAAGATTTATTTTACTTATTTATGCATACAAGAGCTGGGGTGTAGGCCAGAGGTGCAGGGGGTGAGAGGATTCACTAGAGTCAGAGTGGGGAGCAGAACAGGCAGATCTGCTGAAATACACTGCTGAGGGGAGCAGCGGGCGAGACAGCAGAGGTCTGCTACACCATATGGGTCAGCGCCCTGGCCAGCTGGGGCTTGAACTCATGCAGGTGGCTGAGGATCGCTTCATAGTGCTGAGATTTAACCCCTTGCACCACCAGGGAGGCCCCCACTTCATTATTTCTAATGAAAACATTGGTTGCTCAGCAACTGTTCGGTTGATGACAGCCTATAGCATACACCCTAGGGGTGCAGTGAGCTTCACCCAGTGGGCTAGATCACCCAGGTTTGTTTAATACCCCTATGCTTTCACAACAATGAAAGCACATCAAGATACATTTCTCAGACCATATCCCATGTTGAAGAGAGCCAAACCTGGACCTGTAAGAAAAACAAAATCACTTTGTGACCAAGTATGGCCAGGACAGCAGAGTAGTTCCAAATTGTAGGGTAAATGAAGTTATCAGGCTTTTTCCACCCTCCCGCCATTGGCATCTGTGATCGGCTCCTGTGGCCTTGTAGGCGTGCCTGATGGCAGCACCTGGAGTATGGTGTGGGTGTGCGTGAGTGGGTACACCTGGGCCTGGGGGCTGAGGCTCTAAGGGCAGTGTCATATGGCGGCATGGCTACGCTGCGGCGAATGGCTACAAGGGGGCGAGTGATTACAGAGAGGCAGGACCACGAGAGAACGCCAGAGAGCCCAAAGAGAAAGTGAAGATTCTCGGGGGGCTGGGAGGCCTGGCAGCCTCCTGGCCCCCAGGCCTCCCTGCCAGTCCTATGCCTGGTTGCCTCACTGAGGATGGTGTAGAAAGATGATTTCAAAAGCCTGAAAATGCCAGAGGTCTCTGGGACACTCCTTTACTTGCCTCCCGAATAGTTAGAGAAACTGCCCCGGGCCTTGCTGGCACTACACAAAGGCCTCAACCTTTCATTGTAATGACAGACATGCGGTTAAGCAGTCTTTGTTCAAGAGGAGTATGAGAATTGAATAGTGTCCTGAGATGCCAAGTTCAGGAGCCAGCACTGACACTGAGCTAGGATTGCTCTCAGAGAGGAGTCATGGGGTGCAGATGGAAGAGCCTGGAAGGGGAAGCAGGGCGTGGAGGGGAGAGGAACAAGCTCAAGACGCTGCTCTCCCATGTGACCCCAGGCATCTGGCAAGAAGTGCTGCTTTCCTCATTTCTAAAAAGCTGATGATTCTGCCACCTCCTCCCCTTACACAGCTGCTGCGGGGACCAGGTGAGTCCAGGTATGTGACTAGTAGGGGACTGAGTATGTAAGGCAGGGCCCACGTTCCCTGTGACTTTTGCATTCTGCCATCACAACTTTTGTGGACCTATACTTGGTTCTTTGATAACACAAAATGAAATAAATGTACACACAATGTAGAGAAACAGGCTATTGAATGTAAGACTCCCTTTCCAGCTTCTATTCATAGGAAGAAGTTCAGTTATCATCTCCCTCTTCAAAACTTGACTTTATAGGGTTGCTTGGACTCGGCGGGTGCTGCAGATGGCTCTTACCAGCTGGGGAGAGCCCATTTGTGCATTTCTCCCAAACTCCTACTCCTGAATTGTCAAGTACACAGCTTGAAATGGGTCATGCTAGAAGTATTTACACTATGGAAATTGGCAACTGCTGTGATATTGCAATATAATAAGAAATACACATTTTGTTTTTGTCTCTGCTTCCTGACACAGAGCTCCTAAACCATTAGAGTTGCCTAGTAATAAGAGAGGAGCATCTTTTACTTTTCATAAGAAGCCCCTTTCGATCATACTTGTTTTATGCTAGTGAGGTGACTCTTGGTAGACCCCTAGCCTGTTTCAGGATGTGGACTAGTTGCCAGAGGATTGGATCTTTCAGTCCACACCCCAATCTTCAAGGAGGGGAGAGGGGCTGGAGCTCCAGTTAATCACCAGTGGTCAATGATTTAATCGGCTGTTCTATAAAAACTGAACCTCTAAAAACTCCACATGACGGGATTTGGTGAGCTTCAGGGTTGGTGAATACATCCTTATGTCAGGAGTGCGTGGTGTGCCCCACATCCCACAGGGATGCAAATTCTTGTGCTTGGAATCTTCCGGCCCTCTTCATCTGGCTATTCACTTATATCTCTTATGATAAACCCATAGCATGAAGCTTCTCCTGAGTTCTGTGAGCCATGACAACAAATTGTCAAACCTGAGGAGGACCTTATGGGCAACCACCCATTTGCAGCCAAGTTGAACAGAAGTGTGGGTAACCTGGAGACCAACTGCTTGTGACTGGCATCTGAGTTGGGATGCAGTCATGTGGAAGTGAACTCTTAACCTGTGAGATCTGTGGTAATTATGGGTATTTAATATCGATTGAATTTAATTGTAGGTCATGTAGATGGTGTCTGAAGAGAACTAGAGAATTGAAAATCCACACGTTTGGTGTCATAAGTATTCTGGGGGGTAGAAACTGACCAGAGCAGGAGCTGAGTGCCAGGGCTTTCCCCGCCCCTACCCCAAGAGCCAGTTGTTAAATACTGGCATGCCACTGCCTAGATTCTTCCTATGCTTATGAATAAATTTGGTTTGGTTTAGGCTGGGGGAACCATAAGCTTTATGATGTCAGGGACTCTGAAGTGAGGCTGAAAGCCAAAATTAAAGCTCCCCTAGTTTACTTCTTACAAATTCACCTTCTCCACATTCTACAGGCAATGCTGAGGCAGCCACGAGCTTAGGTCCAGCTTCTGTGGCTCATTCAGCAGGGAGATGGGGCTGCACTGCATGTCCTAACTCAGATGAAGCCCTCCTAAAATCATGACTCTGAATGATAGATTGAGAATCAGGGAGGTCTGGGTTTAAATTCTTTCTCAGCTGTTAATGGCTGTGTGACCTTTGGCAAATGAGCTGATTCCTCTGTCAGATCACTCATTCGTAAAATAAGCATAGAGATCTAATGACAGACTTTTTAGGATTAAGCAATATTACCTCATTACTAAGATGAGGACGTAATTTAATGCAAGAAGCAAATGAGTCTGCTTAACAGAATTCCAGCTTTGGACAGACTTGATCCCTGTCCCAGGTAGAGACATGGGAGCTCAACCCTGGAGGAGAGGCAGAGAAATGTGTTCCTAGATGCAATCAGCTTTCAAATGGAAAGGGGAAAGCCCAGCAGAGCACCCTGGATCAATTTTCCAGTATTTAATGGTCATCAAAGTGATTCATTTCCTTTGCATGTATTGATGGATGGATGGATGGATGGATGGATGGATGGATGGATGGATGGATGGATGGATATGTTGTGTGTGAATGGATGTATGTGTGTATGCATTGTGTATGGTGTGTAAGTTTGGATAGCTGAGTGGACAGATGGCATTATCTTTAAATACGATACTTCCTGTCTTCTTGTCGCCTAGTTACTTTAAAATGAAGCCAAGAATTAATTATACAAGGGGCTTATGCTTTTTGCACAAGTGTAAATTCACACTTTCGAGGAAATAAAAAAGTTTTAAGGACTTCAATTCTCTTTTTATTCATGTATTTTAAAAAGCACTCAATGAGAAATGCCAGTGTTTACACCAGGGACTCATCTCTCTGCTCAAGGTGTTCACAATTGGGTTAATCTGCCTGTTATTTGCAGACTTTTTGGGAATATATATCTTTTTTTTATAATAGGTATGACATGTAAATATATTGTTTTCAGCAAAGCCTTTATTGCACTAAGAAAACATTTCCTAAGGTATCTTCAGTAAAGTGGTTGCGATCAACATATATAAACTTGATTTTTTTTCCTAACTAATTATGTCTACATGAAAGTCGTTCACATGCGGGTGGAAGCATAATATATATGATTTTGTCTGCCTTTAAAATTGAACTTAATTGCTTATTTGTGCTGCGTTTGTATTGCAGGGGAAATTAAGACTTGGATATTTCTCTACATATGATTTTAGTCCGAGTATTACAGCAAATGCCCTTTTTTCTTTCTTTGTTTCCTTCCCCTCTTTTTGCACATGAATTGAAATTGTACTATGGAAGCTCTAAACGATCTGTCCAATTTCCAGTCATCACTTTTCCCCAACTCTGTACTAAGAATAGACCTACTTATTATTTTTTTAGGTCTGGCTTTAAATAAAAATATCCCAAAAGATTTATAATTTAATAAACACAGTCTCCTAGCCCCAGATACTTCTGAATACTTTGCTCTTTTACTCTTTTCTTCTGATTACTTCCTGCATTTCTCTGAATATGCTTACACCATAATTTCCTAATTTATCAGTTTTAAATACTATCAACATTCTGTTAAGCTAAATGAGAAGTTAGCTTTCATAATCCTCTAATCCTTTCTTTGCAAGTTGACTATATTAATATTTTATTTGACTGGTTGCCATTTACATTATCATGACTTGTTAAATATTGTTTGTGGCAGTTTTTATTGTACCGTGAAAGCATTTCTTTCTTGTGTAGCTTCTGTAAGGTGGTTGCAACCTTTCCTTTGACTGGGATGTCAGGACCCCAGCTGGTGCAGACACCTTTTCCAGAGAGTAAACCTCTCTACTCTGAAGGATACTCACAGGCTCAGGGCTACCACACAAGGGCTGACTGTCCACTCCTCTCAGTGAGGTCGCCTCAAGTGCCTGGCATTCTGCCAAGCATTTTACATGCTTAATTTCACTTAACCCTCCTCAAATCCTGATCTCACAGATGGAAAACTCAGTGTTTAAATAGCTGACTCTCACACAGCGAGGACGTGCAGAGTCAGTGGGCTTAACCACCGTGTATGCTGCCTGCCTTTAGGCTTAACATGATAAAAAGCAACCCCACCACCTGGACAACCTGACCCATCCTAGAAGATGAAAGCATCTACACTGCAGAAAAGGAGGGATTTGGAATTCCAGCATATACCTTAGCAGAGAATCCACTCAAAATTTTAAAAATGGGCAGAGGAGTTAAATAGACCCCCTCTTTAAAGAGGACATAGCAATGGCCTATAGGCACTTGGAAAAAAAAAAACCAAAAAACTTCAACCTCACTTATCAGGGAAATCAAAACCACATGAGCTACTACCTCACACCTGTGAGAATGGCACAGTTCAAAAAAAAAGAAAACAAACCAAAAAGACCAAACCAGACACAACAGCTGTTGAGAGTGTGGAGAAAAAGGAACCCTCTGATGGTGCACAGGTGCATTGGTGAAGGAAATTCTATGGGGACTACATCTGAGGGGACAGGGGGAAGCAAATATTGTTTAAAAATGAAAAATGATGTAAACAACTAAAAAAAAAGAAAGAAAAAGGAACCCTCATACACTGTTGGTGGGAATGTAGACTGGTCCGGTCCCAATGGAAAACAGCATGGAGGTCCCCCAAAATACTAAAGATAAATATACCATATGACCCAGAAGTCCTACTCCTTGGCACTTAACGAAAGAGTGCAAAAACATTGATCCAAAGGGATCTAGGCCTCCTATGTTCACTGCAGCCCTATTGACAATAGCCAAGTTATGGAAACAACCTAAGCGTCCAATGACAAATGACTGGATAAGAAGTCATGATACATATGCATGATGGAGTACTGCCCACCTATTAAAAAAAAAAAAACTCCCTCCTTTTGCAACAACATGGTTGGAATTGGAGGGGATTATGCTAAGTGACTAAGCCCAAGGGAGAAAGACCAATACAGAATAATTTATTCATATGAGGAATGGAAAGAAAGGGACAAAGCTAAGCCAAAACAAAGTCTAGAAATACAGTTGAGGCTACTCGAAGAGAGAGTGGGTGAGAACAAAGTGGGGGTGCCCAGTGGAATCTGGATATGGGTGCTCTGGGGTGGCTAGGGTGAGGACCTAGTCTTTGGAATCATATACAGGAGAGAGCAAGAGGAGAGGGAGGAAGGAAGGAGAGGGAAGGGGGCTAAAGGATGAGCAGGAGGAAGAACAGGAAAAGGAGGGGCAAAGAAGACAGAAGGAGGAACTGTCCTGCCCTGACTCCTTCACAGAGACCAGCGACCAATGGTCCAATGGGCCAGGCCTAGGCCATGGAGCCATTCCCCATAGAAATCAGAGCTGGGGTATGGGGGAGGGGCAGGCAAAACAAGGGATGCCTACGATTCTCATTCCTTTATAGGTTGAAATGATAGAACTAATTCATTTGTACAGAGTTTTATCTGAAAAAAGTTTACTAGGGATAAGTTAAAAAAAAATGGGACTGAAAATCTCTACTGGTGAAAGCAACCTTAGTGAAGGAGGGCGTCTATTTGGTGAGGTGAATTTCTAAGTTTAGTTATGACATTACCTGCTTCCGGAACTGGTTCTGTGTTTTGTATCCTTATGGGAAATGAAACATCAGAGTGGAAAGCAGTTCTTGCTAAAAGTACTATTTCCCATTACAACAGGTAACTACATGACCAGATTTGAAAATGTTCTAGAAGAAAATCATCAAAAATGAACAAAATGGGGTTGGTAATGGAAGCATGCTTTCTTGAAATTGCTAGATAGTGAGTGCATTTTCATTTTCACTGAAATGGACTCCCATGGAGGTGAGAATAGCATATTTAAACCGTGAATATACGGGAACTTTTGGAGTGTCTGTCTCTCTCTCCAAGGTGAGGACAAGAGAAGAAAGACAAGACATAAGTATTGGATACTCACTGTCACCTTCACCAAAATTGTGTTACAAATTCTGCCTCAGGACTTCCCTAGGCCAGGGGGAAATTTTTTCTGAAACTATTAGTCTAATTTCTCTATTTCATTTATTTTTATATCAACTCCTCCCTTTTGTTTAACCTTCTGCTTAAATCCTTAATTCAAAAATCATCTTCAAGTGGAGGCAGCTATAAGCTAAAACTCTATTGCAAGTAAAAAGTGCCAAGTTAGGGAAAGGTGCAGTTTGCTAAGCAAACACTTCAGCAGGTAGAGAGGGACATACTTTTAAGAGCATCCTATCACTGTTTATTGACTTTTTTGCTTTGATTGCAAAAATTTTGCAAAATTGCTCTATTTTGGTCAACACTAAGTCCATCTGGGCAGAATGGGATGTTTAAGGAAATCAATTGAAACTATTTACTAATAGCCAGAAAGTGGGTATTTTGTGGTGTCTTCTGCTACTGGGCCAAGAACTCCCATAAATCGTCTTTCTACATCATTTAAGATGGCACCATGGCAGGGAGTTTTTTAAAGGGTTTCTTGCAAAATACAGCCTTACTAGGAATGGAGGGCTTAGTAAAAATGAAAGATAGTTACAAAAAGAGCGGCTACTTGGTAAGAAAAACATGATCATTAGCTGGAGCAAACATTTGGGGAAAATGTTAAAAACTGCATTTAATATACAAACAGCTAGCTTTAGAAAGGAGAAATCATCACCAGTGAGAGATAAAACGAAGCTGTTGGCACAGTTCTGGTGCCCAGGCTCCTCAAAGCTGCTGGCATCCTGGATGGGCATTAGCCACACTAAATCTCTGCTCCCTTCAGGAAGGTAGATGACCTGTTCTGGGCCTCTCTACATCACTCCATGAAACTCTGCAAGATGCTAGAACCTGAAAAGCCCTCTCCAACCACTGGGTAGTGGCGAGTGACTCTTGTACGTCCACTCGAGACCCTGTGAGCATGGAGTGAAAGCCGCACCTCTGTGTCCTGCATCTCGGGATGGGTGTGGAGCCCCGGCGTGACCTAAGAGGCGGGAACAAGGGATGGTCCTGTGACAGTGCTCCACACCTGTGGATAAAAATAAATTGGCTGGAAACTCAGAGTTTGTTGGAGGAGCTGGGCTTTGGCTGAGCCTGACTGGATTCAGCTGGGCTTAGCTTCAGGCGTTAGGCTAAATTCAAATGTGCTATACAGTCTCCTCATTCTGGGGCCAGCAGCTGCCTGAGACATGCTCTTGTCAGGACAGAGGACAGGACCGAAAGGGCCAGGCGAGACCACGTGAGTGCCCTAAAGCCCCTGCTTGCGTCACATCTGTGCCATTAGCCAAAATAAGTCACCAGGCCTAACCCCACAACAGCGGATGGGGCGTGCACTCCACCTCCTCGTCAGGTGAGGTGCTGGAGAGGAGTGTTTGTTGAACAATAATGCAATCTACCAAGAGAGGGAGGTGAGGGGAAGGTGTGGAGCGTGAAGACTAGGCATCTTATAAAGCCACTCACAAAAAGCCAGCCCAGAGCTGGTGTGTGCTTACCACACAGACACAGGCACTGGCCTGTGCCAGGCCCTGTACTGGGTACTGGGGATACAATATGTGAACAATTAAGGCACAGTCACCGGTAGCTAAAATGTCACCAGATGACTTGGTCCTTAAAAATAAAAAGGTGATTAAACAGGAGCAAGGCAGGGATGATTCCAGCTCCTTCACTCTTGGGTGGCAGCCACCAACCCTTTTGGTTACCCCCCTCCCTCCAGGTGTCAGCTGCTCCCCAGTGCCAGGGAGTCAAGCCTAGGGATGCCAAGAAAGTGCTCCCCACAAGATGCATGTGGCAATTAAGCCATCAGCCACTGCAGAAGCCTGCACTCTGGTTGTGCTTCATCCTAACAGAAAATGAATCAAATTACAGGGAAGCCTCCTGCCATCCCCCCTCCCCCTTGCACTGCTATCCATGCCACAGAAAGGCAGCCGTGAGTTCTCTAAAGAGCTAATTGCCAATTTAAATAGTAAATTTGAAAATCCATGTATGACAGCAAAGGATCTGTGGGATGCTCAGGAGAGTCGATTTCACAGCCCAGAGTCCCTGGAGATGTCTCCCTTTATAATGACCCATCCTGAAGACAGACACTTCCTTTCTCTTCTGCCTTCCTGGGAAAACTGAACCCCCAGAGACTTGAGTAGGGGGCCGCCGTCCTGGGCAGCACCCAAGGGCTGCTGCTAGAATACAATGGAAGGAACTTGGACTTCAGGCTGGAATGTTCAGGCACCTGGGAAGCGAGGTCCTCTTGGTGTGGAATGAAGCTGAGGGTGGAAGAGAGAGGGGGCAGGCGTGGATCACAGGTCGACTCATCTCGGCACCAACATGTCCAGGTCAGAAATCCAAGGAAATAAGAATGCTGACATTGAACCTGCCCTTCCTGGAGATTATAGAGATATATGAGTCGCAGCAGAGGCTAGAACATTTTATTTAGTTTGTTAACTTGATTTATGCGTTAAATATTTAGACAGATGACTCAAGGGCCTCTATTTGTATTCTTTACCCAAGTTCCACAAAAGTCTGAGTTGGCCCATGGTCTAGGGACACAGAAGGGGCAGGTCAGTACCCATTAGGTTGTCCCCTCAGATGTCTGGGATGAGAAATCACACGGAGTGGGCATTTCAGTCCTGGCTTGTTCCCTCGGGTCCCATCCCAGCCAGCTGTCAGCTCGTGATTCATCTTTCATGTCCTTTCCAACCCAAATCATATTAACTCATTCATTTTTCAATCAGCATGTTTTTCCAAGCCCAGAATGTCATCTGAACCACATTGTGTACCTCATTCATTTATTTCAAATTTCCTGTACATTCAAAATGACACACAATCACCCGCATGGATCGCCTTTATTAATAGTGGGAGAGAGGCAAATTTGAAGCAAGAATGTATCCGTTTATAAGAAACCTTATTATCAAAGAGCGAGATTTCTAGGGACAAAGGAGCTGGGGGAGGGTACATTGCAGGAGGAGTCTGAGAATTTCCGCAGAGTCCCTTTACAAAGGTTTTTTCTATTTTGTCTTATAAGGCTATGTTAAAATGAACATTGACAAAATACTGAATAGATATGAATATGATCAATTATAAAACTACTGAGAGTAAAAATACTGATGACCCAAGATTAGGTGTTTCTGGACAGGAATCCAAAGAAAGTGTTGTCTAGGGCGGAGACACACTTTCACAAAATGCAGACAAGACATAGCTAACTGCTCCAGGACCAGCCACCTGTGAGCTCTTGCTATTCAAGGTGTGAGCCTCAGACCTGCAACATCAGCATCACCTGCAAGCTCGTTAGAAAAGCAGAGTCTCAAAATCTGCTCTTTAACAAGATCCACAGTGATTCCCACACATATTAAAGTACGAGCAGGGCAGCTGTCTGTCCTCTGCACTGGTTTTTCAGCTCTAGTCTCTTTGGGCAGACTAGAAATGTGAGAGAGAAATTGACTGGAAACTATTCCTTCCATTTTCCCTCACTGCCTGCCCCAGCCCCATAGAGATCTCCACTCCTCCAACCTACAGCCTGAGATTCTCAGTCCATGGGGCACCTGGGTGGAGGTGTGCTACCTATCCACCTGGGTTGGTGGGGCAGGGAGCTGCCCTGGAGACTTTGTGATTCTCAGGCTGATCCCGACTGCCCCTCAAGAGCTATCACCTCCATCATTACCTCTTTTTTAAAAAAAAAAAAAAAGATTTATTTATTTACTTATACAAGCACTGGGTACAGTCAGAAGTGCAGGAGGGTGAGAGAATTCACCAGAGCCAGACCGGGGAACAGAACAGGCAGACTGATGAAATACACTGCTGAGGGGAGCAGCAGGTGCGCCAGGAGAGGTCTGCGCGCCATGTGGGACCCTCCTCCGGTGGCCGGGGAGCAGCCGGGGATCGAACCAGCGCTGCAGAGGCTGCGGGCAGCTTCGCAACCCAGCACTCAACCGCTGCGCCACCGGGGAGGCCCCCCCACAACTTCTAATAAAAATCAGAAGACATGATCAAAGCATGAAGTTTTAAGAAAAATGCTCTTGATTCAGAACTCAGTTCAAAAGCCCTTGGAACAGAGAAGAATGTCTATATTTGTTCCAGGGCAATTTTCTCAATGGTATATCAAAATTTCATCAAACTCATCTTTGTGGACACCCTAGCCAACACAGCCCTTGCAGAAAAGTCTTCCCAAATTAGCAGGGATGGTGTTAGTTTTATATTATTTGTTTTTTCCTATTAAGGAAATCTTTGTGCTATGTGTGTGTATGAGTGTGTTTACTGTAGTTTGTTTCATTTTCATTAACAATTTTTATATTTTTGTGAAATAAATGAATTTCCAGAAACAAAACTCCAATTTATGACTTTGCGCTGCTAGGAAATAAGGTGTGATTAATGTTGATTTGTAGCTGTGGTTCAGGAATTTAATTAACTCAGGTGAATTGTGCTTCATCTTTTAGCTCAGAGGCCAGTTCCCCTGCAGGTGTGGGGGTGCTGAATATGAATAGGGCTCCCCAGGAACTCTGTCTGGGAAGCAGTGGGTGCTGCTTGGGGAAGCACCAAGGCCTGGAGCAGGATTGCTAGGTCTGGTGTCTGAGGCCACAGTTGCTAGCTGTGTCTTCCCCTCTAATTCATTATTTCTCAAGTAGCGATATCAGCCAGTGCAGCTACAGATGAATTAGGTTATGGATGTGAAGTGTTCATCACAGTGCCTGGCACTTAAGTGTTCAGTAAATATGAGCTTTTAGGCATCCCTCCCGCTCCCACCCAGGGAGTCAAAAACCACAGGTAAGGGAATAATCTGGCATTCCCCCAACCAGGCACAACTCGGGATGAATTCTCATTCCTGAGACTGAAATCATATAGGATAGGGTCTTGCCACAGTAGGACTTCTGAGGAGCCTAAGGCTTCTCCTCCAAATTGACCAGCAGCAGATGGCCTCCCAGTGTCCCCTAGGCAAGCCAAACATGCAGGCTGCCACATATCTTGGTAGGTCATGCAGGTGCCTTCCAGGATTACAGGACATTTGGATAAGTTGAAGAGAGGAGGGGTGACTTCCTTGGATGAGTCCCCAGGAGAGGGGCTTTTTTTTTTAAAGATTTATTTATGCATATGGGATCTGGGGTACAGGCCAGAGATGCAGGGGGTGAGAGATCTACCAGAGACAGAAAGGGGAACAGAACAGGCAGACTGCCTGAAATACGTTGCTGAGGGGAGCAGCAGGCGAGACGGGAGAGGTCTGCTGCGCCATGTGGGTTTCTTCCTGGCCGGCCGGGGATCGAACTAATGCTGCAAAGGCTGTGGATTGTTTCATAGTGCGGTGCTTAATCCCTTGTGCCACCAGGGAGGCTCAGGAGAGGGGCTTTGTAAAGCTCCAGAGTTTCTGGCCTGAAGTGAATCAGAACTTTCTCCCATGGTACCTCACTATCAAGCACCCCTGGGGCAGCTGAGTGATCTGCTCATCATTTTTTTTTTTTTTGACCACTGAGTAGTATTCTATTGTGCCATATACCACATTTTGATCCACTCATCTGTTCTGGGGCATTTAGGTTGTTTCCCTATCTTGGCTATTGTAAAAATGCTGCAATAAACATAGGGATGCAGGATTCCTTTCGAAATGGTGCCTTTGGGAGAGCTGCAACATTATTTTTTTTCTTACATTTTAAAAAGACAGGTTTATAAGAAAAAGAGAAAGAAAAAGAGAGGCACCTACACAGTCACAGGCAGGCAGGAGCTGGAATGTTCTACATCTCAGTCTGTACAGCAGTCACAGATATGAATCCATATGCAAGACTTCCACGGAGCTCTGTACCTTACGACGCATGCGCTCCATCCACTAGACTATGTGTGTTATACTAGAGTTAAAAAAAAATTAAAAGCAAAACAAAGCCTAGAGAAGCTGTGGAAATCAACAGACAGCTCACAAACACCTAAAACTCTAAGAGAGGGCGAATGACCTGCTTCTGAGAAGAAATGAGAAAACTTGAGCACTAATCATAGGGTCTCTGGAAGCTTTGCCTTCAGGTTTATTTCTGATTTTCATGGATTTGCCTCTTGACCTTAGTTGAAAGCAGTGGCAAAGAAAGCTAAAGGCAAAGAGAGGTGAGCTCATTGCTTCTCTGACATCCTGTTCTGAATAGACCCTCCAGTGTCTAGTCTTCTCCACACTTGAGTAATCCCCATGAAATTTCCTTAAGAAGGGCGGTGGAATCACAGCCTTACAGGAGTTCTGATCGGAAATCATTCGGTGCCTTAACAACTACTTAAGCATTTGCTGTTAGAAATTCTTTGCCCCAGACACAAATGGTAGGTTATCAATTATTTATGGACCCAATTAGGACATAATTGGAGTGATCTGGCTGGTTGCCATAATACTAATGCATTTCAAGTTTTCATCATTCAGTTAAACTTTTTTCTGCTTTCTATTACATTTTTGATATCCTCACCTGCTCTGCAGATGTCTGTGAAAACTGTTATTTTTTTTTTTTAAAGATTTATTTATTTATTTATACAAGCACTGGGTACAGTCAGAAGCGGGGGAGGGTGAGAGAATTCACCAGAGCCAGAACAGGGAGCAGAGCAGGCAGAAGGACCGAAGAACACTGCTGAGGGGAGCAGCGGGCGGCAGGAGAGGTCTGCGCGCCATGCGGGACCCTCCTCCAGTGGCCGGGGAGCAGCCGGGGGTTGTACCAGCGCTGCGGAGGCTGTGGGCAGCTTCGCAACCCAGCGCTCAACCAGGGAGGCCCTGAAAACTGTTCTTCATTCTTTTTTTTTTTTTTTTCAGATGTGACATAAGTTCTTTATTTTTTTTATTTTTTTTAATAAATTTTATTGTTATATTCCCCATACAATTGCAGCCCCCCCATTCTGACCCCAATCCCTCCCCTCCCGCCCCGCCCCCCTAAAAGTGTCTCTGGTTCATAGTTTTTTGTTGATTTTCATTTTCATTTTCTTATAGTTATTCATTTTCCTGGTCCCTTATTTAAGTTTTCTAGATTCCTGCTATGAGTGAGACCATCCGGTATTTTTCTTTTTCTTTTTGGCTTATTTCGCTGAGCATGATCCCTTCCAGCGCCATCCATGTTGCTGCAAATTGCATGTGTTTATCTTTTTTGAATGCTGAGTAATATTCCATGGTATATATGTACCACATCTTCTTGATCCAGTCATCTATTTTTGGGCATTTGGGTTGTTTCCAAAGCTTAGCTATTGTAAACAGTGCTGCTATAAACATAGGGGTGCAGGTGTTCTTTGGAATTGATGTTTCTGTGTCCTTTGGGTAAATACCTAGGAGTGGAATTGCTGGATCATATGGAAGCTCTATGTTTAGTAGGTCCAGAAATCTCCACACAGCTCTCCATAGTGGTTGGACCAGTTTGCACTCCCACCAACAGTGCAGAAGAGTTCCTTTTTCTCCACACCCTCGCCAGCATTTGTTGTTGCTAGTTTTTTTAATATGTGCCGTTCTCACTGGTGTAAGATGGTATCTCATGGTAGTTTTGATTTGCATTTCCCTGATGGCAAGTGATGTTGAACATTTTTTCATATGCCTGTTGGCCATTTGCATTTCCTCTTCAGAGAAGTTTCTTTTTAGCTCTTCTGCCCATTTTTTGACTGGATTATTTTCTTTGTTGTTGTTGAGTCTCATCAGCTCTATGCAGATTTTTGTGATCAGTCCTTTATCATTAGTGTTGGGTGCAAAAATGTTCTCCCAGTTGGTGGGGTTTCTCTTTGTTTTTGTTATTGTCTCTTTTGCTGTGCAGAAGCTCTTTAATTTGATGTAGTCCCAGCTGTTTATCTTTGCCTTCACTATCACTGCTTTGGGTGATGTGTCTGTAAAGATGTCTTTGATGTGCAGATCACGTAGTGTTTCGCCTATATTTCCTTCTATATATTTTATGGTTTCAGGTCTTATGTCTAGTTCTTTAATCCATTTTGAGTTGATTTTTGTGTATGGTGTGAGGTAGTGGTCAAGCTTCATTCTTTTGCATGTAGCGACCCAGTTTTCCCAGCACCATTTATTGAACAAACTTTCTTTGCTCCAATGCATAGTCTTTGCTCCTTTGTCAAAGATTAGTTGACCATAAATCTGTGGGTTTATTTCTGGATTTTCTATTCGATTCCATTGGTCTGTATGTCTGTTCTTGTTCCAATACCATGCAGTTTTGATGATTATGGCTTTGTAGTATAGTTTGAAGTCTGGGAGTGTAATGCCTCCATTCCCTTCTTTTTTTTTCAGGAGAGCTTTGGCTATTCGGGGTTTTTTGTGATTCCATATGAATTTCATCAATAATTGTTCTATTTCTTTGAAGAATGACATTGAAATTTTGATTGGAATAGCATTGAATCTGTATATTGCTTTTGGAAGGACGGCCATTTTAATAATGTTTATTCTTCCAATCCACGAGCAGGGGATGTCTCTCCATTTCTTTGTGTCTTCTTCTATTTCTTTTAACAGTGTTTTATAGTTTTCTTTGTATAGGTCCTTTACCTCTTTTGTTAGATTTATTCCCAAATATTTGATTTTTTTTGTTTCAATAACAAAAGGGATGGTTTTTTTGATTTCTTCTTCAGATTTATTGTTTGTGTATAGGAAGGCTACTGACTTTTGCATGTTGATTTTGTATCCTGCCACTTTACTGAACTGATTGATGAGTTGAATTAGCTTTTCTGTGGAGTTTTTGGGGTTCTCTATGTATAATATCATATCGTCTGCAAATAGTGATAGTTTGACTTCTTCTTTTCCTATTTGGATTCCTTGGATGTCTTTCTCTTGTCTTATTGCCCTGGCTAGGACTTCCAGTATTATATTGAAAAGCAGTGGTGAGAGTGGACATCCTTGTCTTGTTCCATATCTTAAAGGAATTGCTTTCAGCTTTTCACCATTGAGAATGATACTGGCTGTTGGCTTGTCATAGATGGCCTTTATGATGTTGAGGTATGTTCCTTGTATCCCAAGAATTTCAAGGGCTTTTATCATGAATGGGTGTTGCACTTTGTCGAAAGCTTTCTCAGCATCTATTGATATTATCATATGGTTTTTATATTTCTTTTTGTTGATGTGTTGGATAACGTTGATTGATTTTCGGATGTTAAACCATCCTTGTGTCCCTGGAATGAATCCTACTTGGTCGTGGTGAATTATCTTATGGATACATTGTTGGATTCTGATGGCTAAAATTTTATTGAGGATTTTTGCATCAGTGTTCATTAGGGAGATTGGCCTGTAGTTTTCCTTTTTTGTGTTGTCCTTGTTCGGTTTTGGTATTAGTGTAATGTTGGCTTCATAGAACGTGTTTGGTATTGTCCCTTCCTTCTCAATTTTTTGGAAGAGTTTGTGAAGGATAGGCACTAATTCGTCTCTGAATGTTTGGTAGAATTCATTTGTAAATCCATCAGGTCCTGGGCTTTTGTTTTTGGGGAGGTTTTTGATTACCATTTCAATTTCGCTAATTGTAATTGGTCTGTTTAGGTGTTCTATTTCTTCTTTATCTAGCTTTGGGTGATTGTAGAGTTGTAGGAATTTGTCCATCTCCTCTAGATTATTAAACTTGTTTCCATATAACTGTTCATAGTAGTTACTGATTATTCTTTTGATTTCTGCTGTGTCCGTTGTGATTTCTCCTCTTTCATTGATGATCCTGTTTATTTGTGCTTTCTCCCTTTTTTCCTTTGTGAGCCTGGCTAGGGGTTTGTCTATTTTATTGATTTTTTCAAAGAACCAGCTCTTGGTTTCATTGATCTTTTGGATTGTTTTTTTAGTTTCAATTTCATTTATTTCTGCTTTGGTTTTTATTATTTCTTTTCTTCTACTGGTTTTGGGGTTTTTTTGTTGTTCTTTTTCTAGATCTTTGAGCTTCGAGATTAGGTTGTTTCTTTGCGTTCTTTCTTGTTTCTTGATGTGAGCTTCTATTGCTATATATTTTCCTCTTATTACTGCTTTTGCTGCATCCCATACATTTAGGATATTGGTGTCCTCCTTGTCGTTCAATTCAAAAAATTTTTTAATTTCTTCTTTGATCTCCTCATTAGTCCAGTGGTCTTCCAGTAGTGTGGTTTTTAATCTCCATGAGGTAGGAAAGTTCCTTGCCTTCTTTTTATGGTTTATTTCTAGTTTGATGCCTTCATGGTCAGAAAAGATGGTTTATATGATTTCAATCTTGGTGTATCTGTTGATGTTTGTCTTGTGCCCCAGTATGTGATCGATCCTGGAGAATGATCCGTGTGCGCTTGAGAAAAATGTGTACTCCATTTTTTTGGGGTTTAGTGTTCTATAGATGTCTGTTAAGCCCAATTGTTCTAGGTCCTTATTTAGAGCTTTGGTTTCTTTACTTATTTTTTGTCTTGTTGATCTATCCATTGTTGATAGTGGTGTGTTGAAGTCTCCCACTACGTATGTGTTTTCTCTGATGTCTGTTTTCAGAGAGGACAACAGTTGTCTGATATATTTTGGTGCTCCTTCGTTTGGTGAGTATATGTTAATGAGTGTTATTTCTTTTTGAAGTATTGTCCCCTTGATCATAATGTAGTGACCATTGGGGTCTCTTTTTATCTTTTTGAGTTTGAAATCTGTTTTATCTGATATAAGTATAGCTGTTCCTGCTTTCTTTTTTGGTCCATTTGCTTGTAGGATTGTTTTCCATCCTTTAACTTTGAGCCTATTTTTATCTTTTGTAGCTAAATGTGTTTCCTGGAGACAGCAAAAGGTTGGGTTTTGTTTCTTAATCCAGGCTGCAACTCTGTGTCTTTTTATTGAAGAGTTTAGTCCATTTACATTTAGAGTTAATATTGATATGTTAACATCTGTATTTGCCATTGTGTTTGTCTTTCCTTTGATTTTATTTATTTATTCTTTTAATAACTTTTTTTTTTTTTTTTGGCCTTCTTTCATTGTTATTCGTCCCTCTGAGGTTCTGGCTTTAGGACTCCTTGTAGTATTTTTTGGAGTGGGGGTTTAGTTGCAATGAAATTCCGGAGTTTCTGTTTGTCTGGGAAGGTCCATATTCTTTCTTCAAAGAGGAAGGAGAGCTTTGCGGGATAGAGTATTCTTGGTTGGCATCTGTTTTCTTGGAGTCTGTTGACTATGTCCCTCCACTCTCTCCTTGCCCGTAGTGTTTCTTCAGAGAAGTCTGATGTCAGCCTGATTGGCTTTCCTTTGAATGTTATCTGTTTCTTCCCTCTTGCCAGCTTCATTATTTTTTCCTTGTCCTGGATTCTTGGGAGCTTTACTATTATGTGTCTTGCTGTATTTTTTCTTTCGTCGTGGAAGTTTGGTGTTCTTCTTTTCTTGTATATCAATTTTCAGCTCCTTCTTCACATTTGGGAAGTTCTCTTCAATTATCTCTTTGAATATTTTCTCTGTTCCTACTTCTCTCTCCTCTCCTTCTGGTATTCCTATAACTCTTATATTTCCTTTCCTCATGGAGTCAGATAGTTCCCGAAGTCTTTCTTCATTCTTTTTCCTTCGTACTTCTCTTTCCTTTTCTGTTTTGGTTCTTTTTATTTCTGTGTCTTCAAGAGCACTTATTCGTTCTTCCATTTCATCAATTCTGCTTTCATTGCTTTTCCCAGAATTCTTTAGTTCTTCCACTAATTCTTTGATCTCCTGCATTTCTTTTACTTCCCTCTTTAGGGACTCAATTTCATTCTTCTGATTGTTGATTATTTTTCCCTTATCATTGTTTTCCTTTATGACTTCTGTCAGTTTTTTAATCACGGCAATTTTAAATTCTCTTTCTGGAAGGCTCAGAAGTTCTTCCAAGTTACTGTCGTTGCAATCTGGGGGCTGGTTTTCTTTTTGTGGTGTGCTTTTTCTCTGGAGAGTTGCTAGGTTGCGTGTGGTTCTTCTCCTCCCTACTGTCTGTTTTCTAATTTGCCATATGCGTTGGGACACTGTGTTGTTGGGACTGGCCGGCATCTTGGGTGGGCTTCTCTTCTCCCCTCTGGTTCCTCCAGGAGTCATCTGTCAGTTTCAAGCAGTCTTTATTGGAGAAAGGTCCCTGTCCTAAAATGTCGATGTGGGGACACACTCCCCTGTGCGCCTGGTCTGCCCCGGCGGTGGGTTCCTGCTCCCCCTCTGGGCTTGGACTGCAGGCCAGAGGGGGTCTGGCGTGGGCGGACTTCCCCCGCTCACCTCTGGCTCCTGAGGAAGCCTTCTGCAGGTAGTCTTTACTGAAGAAATGTCCCTGTTCTAAAATGGTGATGTGGGACACACTCCCTGCGCGTCCGGTGTCAGGCACACTCTTCTGCGTGCCTGGTCTGCCCTGGCTGTGGGTGCTCGCTCTCCCTGTGGGCTCAGACTACTTGTTCGGAAGGGGCCGGGTGTGGGCTAACTCCCCAGCTGGCCACTAGCTCCTTCAGGAGCCTGTGCTGGCTACAAGTCGCTAGGTGGCGCCAAAGATCTCTCCTAGAGCCCTTGGAGAGCTGATTTTCCACCCCTTGGGACAGGGAGCAAAGCGGGGATGGTAGGGTACACCTCAACGGCTTTGGGGTGCTGTGTCTGCCTTGTGCCCCACCGTCGTGGGGAACCCACGCCCCTAATTTCGTGCCCCAGGTCTCAGTTCCAAAGCCCTCAGTTCCAGGACGCGGGCTGTAGCCCAGTTCAGTGCGCGGGAATGGCGCCTTTTGCACGGCTCCAGTGCCTGGGCGCCTGGTTCCTGTTTACTCAGGGAGGGACCTTCACCTCAGTGAGGAGCTCCGCGCGTCTCCCCGCAAGCCTAAGTCGTCTCCCAAGCCTAGGTCGCAGGCGCGGGGACCTGGGCAGCCGCGATCCTGGTCTGCACTTGCTTTTCAAGCGCGCCGAGCGCGCCGCTATCCGCGCAAGCTTACCGGCAGCCCGGGCTGTGTGCGCGTCTCCCGGGGTCTTTGTTCTTCTCTAATGGCGCTCGGAGCCGTTCGCTCACCGCCGCGGCGAATCCTGCAGGGTTCGCCTCAGCTCCCGTTCAAGGGGTGTGGTGGCTGCAATAGTTCCTTTCCACTCACAGTCCCGCTTGCTGCGTCCTTTGTTCTTGGTGGCCGTTTTGGTTTGTTGTTTCCCTCCTCTCTGCGGGTCGGAGAGTGCCGCCTCTGTGGGCGGGGGAGGGGAGCAGGGTTCTGCGCTTCCCTCCCTTCTGGTCCTCTTTTATGGCCACTTTCTTCTTCCGGTAGTTTGCTGGAGTCACCCGTTTATCTTCCGTGTCCCAGTTCTCACTGGGACCTGCCGCTTTTCCTCCCTATTAACTTTTTTTAATGGGAGATCTTACTCGCAGCGTCTCCTCGCCGCCATGTTGCTCCGCCCCTTTGTATGTTTAGTTTGTTCTTGATTCTTTCATAAATGTGTATAAAATTTAGGTTTAGTGAGTCATTTGTCAGTGAATTAACCCTGCTTTGCTCCATTGTGTACTCAAAAGTATTAACAAAAGTATTAACAAAAAGCATGGAGCTTAAGTCCCTTAAAAAGAAATAGCTTTGGTGTTTTAATGGGGCCTCCTTCCACACCAGTGCCATTTCAGGGCATTTTATATCCCTCTCTGTCCTCCTGGGCTTTTTTGCTGCTGGGCTTTGTGGGGTGTCCCTGTCCCTTGTGATGACATCTCCTGATTTGGATTAGCTAAAGCTAGGTTTTAGTTTCTTACACCAAATTGTCCCTAAGACACAGAGTGAGTTTAGTTAATCCCTCCGACATAAATGTACCTAACCTTCCTCGTTTGATCCCACCCCATTAAAAACTCAAGCGCCTTCATCTTTCTAATGTTCAGAAGTCCCATAGTGACGCTCGATGGTTCCCAGACTGACCTCAACCATTGAGACACCTGCCAGCTCGGGGGCACCCCAACCTATGTGGATTTGTATGGCCACTGCTTGGCTCTGTATCTGACCTGACTCCCTCTTTTCTATGAATTCACTGTAATTCCTGTTACCTGCCAGGTTGAGGCCACTGATACTCTGCAGGGTCCAGAGTGGCCAAGCATCACCAAGTCTATGGTAAAGGCCTGGGGGAAGCCTACTGACCTCTCAGAAATCTCCTCACAAAGGAGTTAGTTCCCTTGGCAGAGCCTGTAGGCTGCCAGCTCAGAAATTTAATCATCTCGGTGCCCCAGAGGTGATGGCATATAAGAATGGGACTCATGCCTGCTGAGTCAAGGCCAGAGGGGCTGATCCTAGGGCAGACTGCCACTGCAGTCATTTGGTCTCTGTAGCCTGGCTATGTGGGCTGCCCAGAGACCCCTTGATGAGCTTGGAGTAAGGAGTTTAACCTGGACCAGGGTAGGGCTGCCTGGCAATCTGCAGGCATCCCTGGAGAAGGGTCCTGGTGATGCGTGGCACGGGTTTTCTGTGCGTTTTGCCAACTCTTGTCTCTGGAGCTCTGCCTGTTTCTTGATCCCCATCTTTATCTGAGTCCATTTTCCAGACTGGTTAACACACTCATTCTTTAGAAACGTTAATAATATGGTGGTGGGTGCTGAGACCTGCTGCCCAGATGCAACTTCAGAACAGGAGCACTCGATGCTCAGCCGCTTAAGCCCTTAAGTGTTATCTGCTGAAGCATCATAGTTGATACGCTCCCTGGAAGGGGAGCCCAATGTCATATTTCTCCCTAGAATATCTGGCATCTAATGACTGATGCATGCAGAGGTATCCTTATTCCAAATCACACTGAAGGATCCTGCCAGTGGCGGGGCTGCTCAAGAAGTTGGCTGAGGCCTTTATTCTAGCTGCGCCACTACTCTACCTGTCCATCTGTTCTCTGCAGTGCTTCACAGGTGTCGGTCCTCTAGCACAATTTCTTAGAATGTTTCCTGGAAAATATGACCTAAGACAACTGTCACTTCGATGTCAAGCCTGATGAACTCTAAGTTGTCTTTTTGATGTCCACTCTTGGCAGCACATGCACATTTCATAGTTCCACTACCAGTTTCCACTAGAAACTGCCATATCCACCTTTCCATGCCCTGGAGCGGGTGCCCCTCAATGCTGGCTTGTGTGTATATCTAGAAGCCTCACCTATATTTCAACTTCCATGATTCCTACCTGTGCAAGGTACTTGTGACATTGGGTAGGTTACCAAACTTCTCTGTGCTTCAGATTTCTCATCTGTAACATGGAGTTCAGAAAAATTTCCTCATACCGATACTGAGTTGAATGAGATAGCACCTAGGAACACATGCTACTAGCCACATGATAGGCAGTGACTATGTTTGTCAAATAAGTAAAATAATTAATAAATAAGTGAATGAATGAATGTATGGTACTTACAATTTTAACTTGATAAGATAGAAATTAATTCTCCTTGTGGGACTGGGACAAAAATTCTTGAAGTTCAGCTAACACTTCAGCATAGGTTGGTTCACTCACTCATCTACTTGTTCATCCATTCATTCATTCATTCACTCATTCATTCAATAAATATCATTTGAGCACCATACTTGAATCATATAAGGAACACAAATTCTCAAATATTCTTATTCTCAATTATAATTGGGAGATAGTAAACCTTAACCTTATATTCTTAAAATATTTTAAAGATTACCAAATTTCTATGTCTATTATCTCACTAATCTTTACGACACTTTGATAAGGTCAGGATTGTTATTCACATTTTCAGGTGCAGTTAAATGATTTGCTGAAGATCTTGCAGGAATTAAGTTGTAACTGGAATCCATTGTTTCGAATGTAAGCCCAGGGGCTTTCCATGACCACATTCCAGGATCTACACAGACAGATGTGAAAATTAACGAGTGTGTAATTAAGTGTCCAAGTGATGGAGCCAAGACAACATTGCAGGCAGAAAATAAGTGGCAAGGGATTTATGTGAGGGATGGATTCCAGCATTTCTCAGGCTTCCTCGCCATGGCTCCTAGGAATCACCCCCTAGTAATGTCTCTCACCCTGCGCTGCCCACACTCCCCTTTTCAACCAACCACTACAATGAACTCTGAAATCTAATCATTTAAAAAATGTTAGATCCTCATCTTTCTTAGCCTGCCCCACAAATTAACCTGGTGTGTTCTAGTTCCAAAGCCTATTTACTTAATAACAATGCAGTGCCCTGGGAAATAATGAAAGGTGAAGGCCAAATGTTGAAAGGTTTCACTCAGGTCAAAAAAATAGTTTTACGGTGAATTCTGATAGGAGGAGGTGGTTAGAGATTGGCATGTCTGAAATCATGATGTAGGATATGTCCCTAGGAATGGATGTACAAGTTGAAGTGGAAAAATCTTTGGAGATGATTTAACCAAGGAAATTAGGAACCAGGGTAGTTGTCAGATGTCAGACCTTGTTATTTACACAGATTTCCTTTTATATCACTTCCTCTCACCTATGAAAGTACAAAGTGAATTGTCTGAGTCACTCTGTGTCCCCAGGACTGCTTAGAGTTCCTCTACAAAGATGCTTAATAAATAGCTGATAAGTAGATTATTTCTTTAAAAGATGAAGATTTCACAGAAGTAATGCCTGAAGAGTGATTTGGAAGGTGACTGTGAGTGACCTGAAAGATGAGTGAGCGGGTGAGAGACAGAAACGAAGGGAAAGAGAGAGAGAAAGAGAGAGAGATGCTTAGATTAAAGCCCAGAGGCATGAAAGCCTATCAGGACTGAAGAATCCCAAGTACCAAGTTGCAGTGGGTGGAAGAGATAGTCATCAGGGGACTCCAAAAGTAATGTCATCTGGATGAATCCAGCCCAGATCTTCAACTTTGGCAGCGCCTCAGATTCATTAATCCCAGTCAGGCTGAATTGTACTAACAAAGCTTATTTAATAAGAAAGTATAAAATCAGAATGCCAATTTCTCAACAATGAGAAGCATAAATGCCAAGCAGAACAGAATGCTTGTGTCAACACGACCAGTACATTCTCTCCTTGTAGATGAATTTACACATGAAGCCAATTTATAAACAGAATAATTCTTGCGGTTTGAATGCTTAATATTTTCAGGTCCTCAACAGGGACACAAAAAGGACGCACACTAAAACTAGGAAAGATGAGGTACAGTGCAGTAACACCATCACTACCCACAGGTCAGAAGGAATGAGAGAAGGGCATTTGGAAGTCAGAGAAAGTTCTAGAAGTTGCATTGCAGAAGCTTAAGCCAGAAAAGGAACATCAGATGGAATCAATAATCCAATCTCACTATCCTCTCCCCTCCCTCTGAACTTTTGACTTCTAAACCCACTGCAAACCTACAGGGCAAAGGGAACCCACAGCCACAGTCCATTCAAGCCATCTTCCCAAGGTCAGAGCAAATTAGAGGGACTGAGAATAACCAGCACTTCCTATTGACCCAACAGAGATGAATCTGTGACAAGGAACAGACAGGCCACCCGAACAATATTCAAACTAACACTGCCATTTCTTCCTTGTTGCAAACTCAGCTTTCTATCATCTGCAGATGGCATCCCCACCACTTGTGAACAACATATTTCTTCCTAGACTTATATTAATCATGGACATGACCTTCACTCTGCCTGGGCTAGATCTAGCTCAAATAGACAGACTGTTTATTCTCACTGTTTCTGGTCTAGAACTATCTTTTCTCTAAGTAGTTCTTCATACATGCCAGTCTTACCTATTGTGGGTCGGTTGATAGCTAGAGTTTAACTACCAGCATTTCTGGAGCTCCTCGCTGAGTCTGTTCACACTCTAATGACCTTGAATTAATTCTATAGACAGGGTCCAGCAAGATGGCAAAGGCGGAGTGAAGAACTTGGCTTCCTTCCAGACAAGCACAATAAAACTGATGCAAACAAAGCCAAAAACTCCTGAGGGAAAAACTGATTATCAGCGTACACAATAGGAGCATCAGTCTGACTGAAAAAGGTAGGAAAACTCTAAGTGAACTCTGTTTAAAGTAATAGAGGGGCAGTAAAACCTACTAGATGGAGGAGTGGCTGCAGTGCAGAGCCCCTAAAAGCTGTTACTTGGGAGGAGAAAGCAAATAATGTATAAAAATGAACAATGATGGGATCTCCCTGGTAGTGCAAGGGGTTAGGTCTCAGTGCTCTCAGGCTATCACCAACCACTGCAGCACGAGTTTGATCCCTGGCCACAGAGGTGACCCACATGGCACAGCAGACCTCTCCTGCCTCGCCCACTGCTCCACTCAGCACTGTATTTCAGTCAGTCTGCCTGTTCTGTTCTCTACTCTGTCTCTGGTGTATCCTCTCACCCCCCACACACCTGGCCTACACCCTAGTTCTTATATGTGTAAATAATTAAATAAATCTTTTTTAAAAAATGAACAATGATGTAAAATATATATAAATAAATTTTTTTTAAAAAGCTGTTGACTTGGGCACAAGTCAGCAAGTGGGCTCCCTGTGCAAATGCAAAAGGAGAAAGCTGAGCACTGAGTTGTAGTCTTGACTAAGGGCACGCATTTACTTAGGGAAGTCGATATCTTCATCTAGGTTTCCTTTTCCTCACTGAGGTAGAATTGATTCCAAACTTCATAATCAACCCTGAGGCTACCTAGAGAGTGGCGGGTGGCCGAGAGAGTCAGGAATTGAGTCTACTGAACACTAACAGGTCATACTAAGCACTTATCTAGTAGGCACTGGGGATTCAACTATCAAATAACCAGGATAATGGCATAATCTGGCTTCCTAGAATTTGGGTTATTCTTTAGCCACCGCTGTCCTACCTTTGATGCACACAGTGGTAGACTCTTACAAAGGCTGACACTTGTATCCTGGATGGTGTGAGCGCTGGATGTGAAGTGTTTCCATGAGCTGGTGCCTACTTCTTTCCTGCTTGGCTCTTTGCAATGAGCAGAACTCTCCCTTACCCCACCACCCAACTCCAGGTAGGTCTCAAACCCTACATTCAAACTAGCCTGATCTTCCATGTAGATATTCAAACAGCTCTGTTCCTAAAGTAAATTTATTTCATGTTTAAAGAAGGCTGGGCATATGGGATTTCTTACTTTTAGGTCCATCTACAGTCAACTAGCAATTGTGCAGGGGGCTGTAATTGATCCCTCAGGATTTCCCCTGCCTTTGCAACCCAGGTCTACTTCCTACTGCCTACTTTTTTAGACACTTAATTAGCACAGTCACTCAAGAGTAGTCAAGGGTATTGAAGAGAAGGAAATCATGTGATCATTTCAGCTCCACTGCCAAATCATTCCAATCACAATAGACAGACCTGTTAGTTACAGATTTGAATATTGAAGTGATTTTTAGTCAGGGAAGGCATTAAGTCAAAAATCATGCCTTATACTTCTTATCTATCCCAGAGCCAGTATATTATTTCATTAGTCAATAAATATATATTTTTTTTCTTTAGGTTTTATTTATTTATTTTCTTAAATTTTATTTTTATATTCCCCATACAATTACAACCCCCTTATTTTGACCCCAATCCCTCCCCTCCCCGCTCCCCACCCCCTTTAGAGTGTCTCTGGTTCATAGTTGTTTGTTGATTTTGATTTTCACTTTCTTATAGTTACTTATTTTCCTGGTCCCTTATTTAAGTTTTCTAGATTCCTGCTATGAGTGAGACCATCCAGTATTTTTCTTTTTCTTTCTGTCTTATTTCGCTGAGCATGATCCCTTCCAGCGCCATCCATGTTGCTGCAAATTGCATGTGTTTATCTTTTTTGAATGCTGATTAATATTCCATGGTGTATATGTACCACATCTTCTTGATCCAGTCATCTATTTTTGGGCATTTGGGTTGTTTCCATAGCTTAGCTATTGTAAACAGTGCTGCTATAAACATAGGGGTGCAGGTGCTCTTGTCAATAAATATATTTTAATAACAATGAAAAAGTAATCAGGAAACAGAATTGTCTGAGCAAGCTACAGAATCTGGGAATCAACAATCTGAGAGCTCATTCACTTCTTGAAATTTAAAAGATCCTTTTGACTCTGTCTTTATAACTTGTAATCAAAACTATATTCCTTTTTCTCTATATAATTGCATCTTTGAATGTATTGTGGTGTGTGTGTGTGACTAGATCGAATGTGAGACCTTCCCAGTTTTAATGTTTTTCTTAAAGATATTTTTTCCCATCAAGGATGTGATTATCACAAAGTGTTTTTTTATATCCAAGATGTTACCAACTTATTTAAGCATTCTGAGATGATTTTTTAAAATAGCCCCAATGATTCTTAACATTCCTCAACATGGAGTCAGTTAACTGAGTCAATGAATTGAGCTTACAGTTGCTCTAATTCCATGCATTCAAGCAGTTGTTCCATCACCAACTCATGAGATCCCATACACAAGACAGATTTTTTCAGAAGTATTTTCAAGAACTTCGGGGGTTTGTTTGTTTTGTTTTATAGAAGTCCAGATAGGTTACATCATCTGAGTTCCTCTAGCAACCTAGTTATTAGAACTCAATTAAAAAAAGAAAAAAGAAACTCCAGGACAAGTGGCTCAGGTACCCCTGCCATTCTCATTCATTGTTCATAGTCTTAGTATGGCCCAGAGTAGGAGGCTACAGATGAAGAAGGGAGGTACTGACAGAATAAAATCATCAATGTGTAGGTTATCTACCTCCAAGCTTCCACATTGCTTCTATACTCAGTGCAGTAAATTATTGGAAAAAAGAGTCACATGAATAAATTAAACAGTTGGCCTCTGTTCTGGAAAATTTGGAGAAAGAAAATGGTTAGAACATTGGTTTTAACCCCTGGCTGTGAATTACATTCACTTGGGGAGATATCTAAATTCCCCCAGTGCCCAGGTTGGATTCCAGACCCATTAATCTGAATCTCTGGGGGTGGCATTACAGGGCAATCACAGAGGATATGGGGGTGACCTCGGTGTGAGTCCTCACCCCCATGCTTAAGAACTCAGGACAGGGCCTCCCTGGTGGCCTAGGGATTGTTTCAGTGTTATCACCACGATGGCCTGAGTTCAATCCCGGCCAGGGAGCTACCTACATGGCACAGCAGACCTCTCCTGTCTCACCCGCTGCTCCCCTCAGCAGTGTGTTTCAGTCAGTCTGCCTGTTCTGGTCCCCACTCTGTCTCTGGTGGACCCTCTCACCCCATGCACCTCTGGCCTACACCCCAGTTCTTCAACACAAAAATAAATAAATTTTAAAAAACAAAAGCAAGCAGGCAGAGAAATTTTTAGAAGGTTTATTTACAAGGGACTGGGAAGAGGAGTAAGAGAGAGAAAAAGAGATATTAAGGGACCGACACTTCCTTCCAGCAACATTGTCTCAGCTGAGACAGGGTACAGGTTGAAGTTGGAAAGCAAGAGACTGAGAGCATGAACGTGTTCAGTTTTTAAGCCAAACATGCCTGCTTACTTCCACCCCTCGTTCCCAGGGACCCCTCATTCGAGAAGTCAGGTTCACGGCAAGTTGGAGGTTGTAATCCTTGGTGTGTGCCTGAGATCTTGTTGGTATGGAGACGGTGGGGGGGGGGGTGTCCATTCAGAAAGTCATTCACTGGCCCAGTTTGCTCCTCACTGTCCCTCTAGCAGTGGGACCTGGCATCAGTAAATTTTAAAACCTCCCAAGAGACTTAATTGTGCAGCCAAATTTGAAGGCTACTGGCATCAAAAAACTACTGGTGAGGGCCTCCCCGGTGGCGCAGCGGTTGAGCGCTGGGTTGCAAAGCTGCCCGCGGCCTCTGCAGCGCCGGTTCGATCCCCGGCTGCTCCCTGGCCACCGGAGGAGGGTCCCACATGGCGCGCAGACCTCTCCTGCCGCCCGCTGCTCCCCTCAGCAGTGTACTTCGGTCCTTCTGCCTGCTCTGCTCCCTGCTCAGGCGCTGGTGAATTCTCTCACCCTCCCGTGCTTCTGACTGTACCCAGTGCATGTATAAACAAAACAAACAAACAAACAAATAAATAAATAAAACATGCCTCTATTAAAAAAAAAAGAATAAAAAAAAAAAACTACTGGTGAACTTAATGTACTATATGTACATTTTTATTTTCAATAATTCATACCTGAGATTTATACTATAATGCACTATTACTTCAATATGATTAAATTAATTTTAAAAATTAATTATTCAAAACTACTGGTGATGCCTGATTTCCATCACATTCACATGCTAAAGATCTGGGGTACAACCTGGGCTCTAGGAGTTCCAGAAGCTCTCCAGGCAATTCCAGGTCAGAGATGACATAGCAACGCAGGGGCCACATCCAGAACAAGGTTGCTTCTCCACTCTGCCCTCACTCAGGCGAAAACATTTAGACATTAGGAAGGAGGAGTTGGACATAGAGCTTTTTCCTACCAGGCTATTGAGTGAGAGTTCTGTAATGCAATTGGGGAGCTAAGTAGTAAAGTTTACTCTGTCGATCACAGAGGGTTTCCAACAAGAAACCACATCTAGCACTGTGACTTGTATCTGACATTTAGGCTCTTGAGAAAGAGGGAAATGTTTCTACCCAGAGTGGAGGTAACACACACATCACCACCCCACCTTCTTGAGTTCCTGTACCTGGAAAGACAGGTGCTTCCCCTCAGGAGGTGGAGACCACCAGAAGCTGCAAGATTAGTAAGATCTAAAGGGGGCTGTGAACGTAATGGTTCTTCACGCAGAATGGAAGAGAAATGTTTGCATCCTTTGGAAGGATTCACAAGAAGGGAAGAGTGGAAGAGAGGGCTGTGCAGAAGGCGTCTGGCCTGGTGGTTGAGCAACTTAGTGGTATATCAATATTAGAACCGATTCCAAGCTCTGTTAACTACACGAGAGTTACAACCATAGATAAGCCACAAGGTGACAGCTGGGGCCAGGTTTCAGGCCTCCTTGCTCTTTGAACAAAAGCAAAGCTCTGGAGGTGTATTCAGCAGCAGAAAAATGTTTAAATGTTTAAGCCAATACTTGGAAATGTTTAAATGTTTAATACTTGGAAATGTTTAAATGTTTAATATTTGGAAGTCAGAGAGCAGCAAGGATTTCAACCTGGGGGAAAGAAAACCTGTAACTACTCTCATCACATCTGCTGTATCTACCTCATCCTACATAGGTTATGAGCCCAAACACAGACCAAATTTAGTTTTATGATGTCTGAAACACCTATTTTAAAACATAAAGCAAAAATTTGATTCTTAAGTATAAACCATGCATTTTTGTGGCCTCACTAAGGTAACAGGTGGGTCAGAAGAGGTCTCATAAACAGCCCCTTCTCCCTGCCATTTTCAGCTAACCGATTTGGCCTTGGGCAGGGACTTTCTGGTGTCACTTTTCAGAATGAGGAGATGGTGATGGGGGGAGAAGACCAAGGGCAGTGGCTGGCATAGGAGGCTTGTGCCATTACTGACTTTAAACGATATCCTTACTCTTGGATTTCTCTATTGACTCTGGTTCAAAGACGGTGACCAGCCAGCTCCCTGGAGAAGACAACCCCAACCCCACCCCAGTGCTCCACTCGCTCTGCCGTCTCACCTGCTCTCCCCAGCATTACTCATTAGGCAGCATGATTTGTTGAGCTTCCCTGCCCCTTCTGAGTAGCTTGTTATCTGCCTTTGAAGCTAAGCCCTCATTAATGAATTCCCAGATGGGTGAATAAGCCCAGTCACTGCCAGCACATCCGTCCCTGGGGAATCCTTTGCTTCCCATCAGAAAGGAGCAGACTTTGGCTGCTCTCCAGGCCAGGGCTTCACAATTCCAGTTTGATAAAGCCTTGGAGAGTGTCTCTCTCTCTCTCTAAGGAATCCACTTCTTCAATCACAAGCATTTCAGGACTAATTACACTGATTTAACGCACCTGGCTTTCTCTTGCACTTAAAACCTCAGTGGAAGAGAAGATAGTCTGATCAGCATTTATTGGGGAGCCAGGAAACCCATGGTGCATAGTCAGTACCCATACACATGCTGGGTCAGAGGGAGCAGCAGTCATCTTCAGCCCCAGGGACAGCTTACTACCCTCCCAGTGCTAAAGGGCCATAAATCATATGGAGAGACTTACTGTTGGGGCAGATGTGGGCTTGGGTTCTTTTCCAGTGGCTTCCCTCGGTGAACAATAATAGATCACTAGGTAGTGTCATCTCTAGGGAAGGCCATAGAGTGTAGTGGTTAAAAGAATGGACCGTGAGGGCCTCCCTGGTGGCGCAGCGGTTGAGCGCTGGGTTGCAAAGCTGCCCGCAGCCTCTGCAGCACCTGTTCGATCCCGACCACCGGGTAAGGGTCCCACATGGCGCGCAGACCTCTCCTGCCGTGCCTGCTGCTCCCCTCCCTCAGCAGTGTATTTCGTCAGTCTGTCTGTTCTGTTCTCCACTCTGGCTCTGGTGAATTCTCTCACCCTCCCGCGCTTCTGACTGTACCCAGTGCTTGTATAAATTAATAAATAAGTCTTTAAAAAAAAAAAAAAGAATGGACTGTGGAGCCAGACAGCACTAGATTCAAATCCTACCTCCATCATGGACTCTAGGATTTCAGGCAAGTTAATCTCTCTAAGCTTTCTTCTCTCCAGCTATAAAATGAAGGCATTGTAACCTAGCCCACATAACAATAGTTCTCAATTCTGGTTTGAATTAGAGACACCTGTGTCTCATCCTTGGGGCTAGGGACATGATTAATATGGGCTGCATCAGGGATGACAAGGCTTAAAGTCCCCGACAGTCAGGGTTCACCAGCACTCTCATGTGGGCTTAATTATGGGTACTACGTAATCAAGATAATACATATAAAGTCTTGGTACTTAAAGTATGATCTACAGACCTGCAGCATTGTATTAATAGAAAACTTAGAGAAATGCAGACTCCCAGACTTCATCCAGACATGCTGAATTAGAAAATGCATTTTAACAAGAATCCCAGGTGGTTGGTGAGCATGTCACAATATGAAAAATGCTGGCATAGAACACCTAACATTAGCCTGGCTCATAGTAGGAGATAGTCATAGGAGAGGGTGGTTTTATAATTGTTACCAATATAAATGCAGGCCATGAGCTCATGGTGCATTAAATGGAGGGTCTGCTTGCATTACAGGGCAACCCTGGGGGAAATAGAGGTAAGCCAGTTTTAAGCCCTCATACACATGCTTAAGAACACAGGACAAGACCCAAGAGATTAATTCATCAAAATGTTCTATCAGCAACATCATCTGAGTAGGGACCAGGGTGTAATGAATTTAACTTGTGTTTTATCTTAACCACCAGACCATAGCTTTCCGTAGCTCAGGAGGGCAGCCCCATCTGTTCTAAATAGCCTAAATCCTTATACTTTCCCTACAGTTTTGGGGTTCTATATTTTCCTTATCCCCTACCAACCCTAGCTGGATTAGAGTTAAGTTTATGATTATGAAGTAAAAAAATTAAGAAGATAAAATATGCTTTCCTTGAATGTCAATCATATTACTTCATAGTTTCAGGCATAAAACATAACATCAAAAATATGAATGCAACCAGATTTTCTTTCCCTTGTAAGTGACTTGATCCTTTTGCCTGGATGTCTTCAGTTTTGGTCATTCTGGATTGATTTTCCTATGTAAATGATGTGCTGATTCATTGTGTAATTTTTTGTCTTCTTTATTCAGGAAGTCCTCTTGAATTAAAATTTTAGTATTTGTCTCCTCCATTGTATTGGATTTCTAAATTGGCATTTCCTATTGTACATAAGTTGGATCATTTTTGCTTGTTTTATTTTTATAACTTTCTCTTGAATCCTTTCTATCTCAAGTTGCATTTATTCTAAATATTCCTCCATGCAAATTTTCTCTTCTGTAATTTTTTACTCTTGGCTTCCTTCTTCAGTCCTCAAGTGTCCAAAATATTTTTCTTCTAGATCTAATTTGTACTGTTTTCTTTATTTCCTTTCAAAACTTACTTTTGTTATACCATTTATTTTCCGAATTTTTGATTTATGCTTTTATTGCTTGTATCATTTCATTAATTTCTTTTAACTTGTTTTAAAATGTGAGGTTATAGCCTTTATCTTCTTGTAGCATGTCTTTCACGCATTCCTTATTGCTTGTAAAAGGATTATTCTGCTTTATATTCTCTTCTTTAAAGACATTTTCCATAATAGTCTACTCAATCCTTTTCTGTAGCACATTTTCAAGAGTGATTATAATTTTAGCAGGAAAAGATTGACCAGTATAGTTTTTATCACTTCCCAGCACTCAAGCTCCCTCTTCTGTTGTCTTGGGGAAATGATCACAGACTCAGGCCAAGAGATGCCTCTGCCTCTCCCCACCACACACACACTTTTATCTAGACCACCCCTTTCTTTTGCTCCTGTTGTTCCTATGCTGCTTAATTTGAATTCTATTTCCAGTGTTTTTTCTCAGAGGACTTTCCCTGACAGAAATAATCTGAAGAAAGCACCTAATCCTAAAGATTAGTCTTGAGGAGAAGTGAAGGTTAAGACCAAGATGGTTGGAAACTAGGGCAAAGCAGACATCAAGCAGGGGAGAGTCCCATAGTTTATCTGTAGAGAGAGGAGGAAATGTCCATACCCCATGTCTGGAGACAGGAAGGGTGGGGAGTCCAGCAAATTAGCATGTCCTTAATCCAGAGCAGATGGGAAAGAAAGTCCCTACACATTTTGGGTGACTGGGATGTCTGGTGGATCTAATTCTCACTTTTTCCTCTCATCAGAGAACAAGTATGCCCCTACCACTGTAGAACTCCCCTTTACACCTAATCAGATATACCACTGCTCAAAGAAGAGAAGATAGGTAAGGGGACAATTTTGCTCCACACAGAACTAGTCACAAATGGAAACAGTGGGGCACATTTTACTTATTTAAATGTATATTGAAATTGTACTATGTGCCAAGAGTTAGCTAGGTGCTAACTTATTAGATTTATTAAGATAATTGAGCTGGAGATAAGATGATTTTTGTAACTTTGGAAATATTTTTTCTGAGAAAAGCTAATAAAAGCACATGGATTTAATAAGCAACTAATATATGACAGGCATGTGTATACATAATCTCATTTAATCCCCCTCAACAACATTGAGAGCTAGATAAATATCATTCATATGTTATCAGTCATAACTAGCTGGTTAATCAACCAATTCAAAAAAATAGTAGGTAGCAGAACCTGGATTTCAAACCCAGCTGTCTGTTTCTAGAATGCATTCTTCTGCCATTATGTCAATTTTACCTTTAACTGATGGATTTTGGACACTTTTGGATATCGATAATAACCATGTGATCCAGACCTAACTGGCATACCTAGTAAACCACCTGAACTAACTAGATTAAAACAAGTATATTACAATATATCCTAAAAACAGCTGGGACAGGGGAAGTATAGTGTGTTCTCTAGAAAGCTGTTTGCTAAAGCCACACTAAATGACCAGCCTGTGTATATTGTTCCTTGTTCCATTGTTTTTCTTCTCCCTATTTTCTATTTCCTCTGAATTTAGAATGGTTCAAAAACCTTGCTTCTCTCTACTATTCAAGGCAAAGAGAAGCCATCATAGGGGGGTGCTATGATAAGTTTGATAATTATGATAAGTATGATAACTTTGCTGCTCTGGTAAGTTTTGAAAAGAATAAAATCAACTCATATCCACACATGAAGAGCTCACAGTTGATGGAAAGAGTCTGACCAATTTCTTATTAGATTTTTGTCACAACCTTTTGTTGTCTCACTAGCATTTAGTGAAGATTGAGTGTGAAAATTACTTCCCTCCCCTTGCAAAAAAATAACAAGAGATTGATGAAACAGGGAAAGAAAATTACCCCAATTCCATGTAAGCAGAGGAGGATTAACACCAGGTATAGGTACCAAACTGAAAAGACCAATGAGCTGATGTTAGAAGCCTAACAATGCTTTAAAAAGAAGTCAGGTTCAATTATGCTAAGAAATGGCTCCAAAGTCATTTGGAGCTGGGTGGCCAAAAAAAGGGAGTTTCAAAAAGTATTAGAGACCTCCCATGTGATATGTTCTTTTTTTTTTTTTAAAGATTTATTTATTTATACATTTATACAAGCACTGGGTACAGTCAGAAGCGCGGGAGGGTGAGAGAATTCACCAGAGCCGGAGAGGGGAACAGAACAGGCAGAGTGACGAAGTACACTGCTGAGGGGAGCAGCGGGTGGCAGGAGAGGTCTGCGCACCATGTGGGACCCTCGCCCGGTGGCTGGGAATCGAACCGGTGCTGCAGAGGCTGCAGGCAGACTCGCAACCCAGCGCTCAACCACTGCGCCACAGGGGAGGCCCCATGTGATATGTTCTTGATGCTTGGACACCTGTTCAGAATGTTGAATCCCCAAAACCAAAGAAATTGCTATGCATTAATTTGACCATTCATTCTATGTTAATTATAGTTAATATGACTTAAACACTTCCACATTTGTTCCACATGAGCCTTATCCAGGGCTGTATTTTCTGTTTCTTTTGTTTCTTCCTAACATCTAGGCACTATTCCAATGTCCATTGTTTATGTGCTTTTTCCTGCACAATACCATTTTCCTCAGCACAGGAAGGTTTAAGCAAAGGAAGGTACATCCAGTGGACAGTCCATGATGAAGCAAAATGGTCTCTGATTATTGGCTAAGCTAAGAGGTGCAAATTGGACCCCTACTGAGAGTGACACTCCATGCTGCTTCTGTGAGTCCATTCATCTTATTTTGAAATGTTGGGTACATCACAGTCTCCCCAGCTATGCCTGTTGTTAACCGTATTTCATTGAGATTTTGAGCAGTAAAATAGTATGTCTTAAGCATACAGCTCAATGACATTATGCCTACAAGTTGCCCCTGTGTAATTCCACCCAGATCAACACTTGGAACATTGCTAGCACCTCAGGAGCATCCTTCTGATCTTTCTAGTCAGTTTCTCCTTCCAGAGCCAGTCACTTTCTCTTTGTGACACAGCATTAGAAAGTTTTAACAACTCAATTACAAAAAAGGAATTGCTTTAAAAATGGGCAGAGGCCCTAGATAGATTTTTTTCAAAGGAGACCTACAAATGATAAACAGGTACATGAACAAATGCTCACTATTACTAAACGTCAGTTAAACACAAACTCAAACCACACTGCCGTGTACCTGCTGGAATGGCTATTACCAAAAAGATGAGAAAAGTATGAGAAAAGAGAACCTGTGCGCTCTTGATGGAGGTATAAATTGGTGCCACCACCATAATAAGGGGAAAGGAAAGCAGGGGGAGTTTCCTCAACAAATGAAAATTAGAATTGCCATATGATCCAGCCACCCCACTTAGGGGATGTAGGGAAAATGGAGTTACTCAGGTTTTTTTTTTCACCTCCCACTGCTGGCCTCTATGGCCACCACCTGTAGCCTTGCTTTCGGCCCAGGTTTCATTGGCCACACATGATATCACATTGGTGCAAAAAGCACTTGGGAGCACGAGCACAGGCAAACATGGTCACCCAGGGTGAGAGGAGTGAGCACAGAGCACACACACCTGTCATTGCAGACATCAGGGCCCAAGGCGGAAAGAACAGGGCCAGCGTACCTACAAGAGCAGGCACCCAGGTGGGGAGATTATAGAAGTCATTATGAGATTGGGAGAAAAAGGAGCAAAGAGAGAGAACTTGGAGATCTTGGGGGCTAGGAGACTCGGTTGCTGCCCGCCTGCCAGCCCCCTGCCTTGCTCATGCCTGCCTCCCTGCCTGCTGGTGTGCCTGTACCTGGTTCCCTGTGTAGGGTAAGGAAAAATGTCAGGCTTTTCTGCCCTCCCACCATCAGGATAGATGATGGATCCTTGTGGTGGGAGGGCAGAAAAGCCTGACATTTTTCCTTACCTGGAGTAAGGTAATTTTTCCTTACCTGATGGCAGGCAACTGGAGTATGGTGTGGGCATAGGTAGATGGGATTCACCTGGGCTGAGACTGGGCTTTTAAGGGTGGCGTCACGGGGACGCCAGCAGAAGGCGAAAGAAGAAGCCAAGAATGAACTGAAGCCAAGCTGAAGCCGAGAGAAGGCCGGAGAGCCCATAGAGTGAAGACCTGCTGGGGGCTGGGAGGCCTGCCAGCCCCTCAGCACCCCTGCCTGCCGTGTACCTGGTAATCCCAATGAAAACCTGCAAAACCACTGAGGACTCTGACTCCTCCTTTACCCAGTCTGCTGGATCCTCAGTGGCCATTCCTGACCCTACACCTGCTTCAGCATTAATGGCTTGTCAAATATACCAAGGGCACCAAAATTCTTTTATCTGTTTGCTGGAATCCACAATGAACTTGCCCTGCCCCGTGCATGGTTGCCCCATAGGGGTGTCTAGTCAAAGGAAGTGAAGAGTGTGGTGGAGGATGGTAGGTACTTTGGTGGTGGGAAAACTATAGTGACTGCACCTGAGGAGAGAAATCCTTTACTGTGAAAAAATAAGCAAGGATGTTTAATTTCTAAAAAATTAAAGTTAAATTTGTTTTACAATATTGATTCTTTTAAAGCATAGCCTGACTATGGACACCTGAGCATGGGTGTGTGCGCATGTGCAAGTGTGTACACCTGAGCCTAAAGGTCAGTGATATAAAAATGGTGTCAAAACAGCTACAGCGCAACAGCTGCAGGAAGTGACCATGAGGGAGGGAGGAGTAGAGGGGACTGTGGTGATGGTGCACAGGTGAATTGGTGGGAATTCTATGGGGACTATACCCGAGAAAAGAAAGCAAATATTGTTTAAAAATGAACAGTGATGTAAAATATATATAAATTAAATAAATACCAAAAAAAGAGAGTGCCAGAGGGAGCCCAAAGAGAAAGCAAAATTTCTCTGGGGGCTGGGAGGCCTGCCAGCCTCCAGGCCCCCAACCCCCTGCCTTGCTAGCCTGTGGGCTTGCCCATAACTATTAGCATAGAAAGAGCATTAAAGCCTGGAAAAGCCACTAAGGGCTCCAGGACTCTCCTTTATCCATCTGCCCAAATGGATAGAGAAGCTGCCCTGTGCTTGCTGGCACTGTACCCCCATCTACCTCCTAATCCAAAAGGTGAAGATGATGCTTAACTCACTTCCATCATGTCCCAGCTGCCTGACAAAGTTGACCTACTTTCCCTGCAGTTTAGCAGAACTAAGAAGCTGGTGCGTGCCATGGAGAAGAAGCCTAAACCCCAGGCATTCCCTGGGCCCCAAAGACCAATCAAGTTAATTGAATAAAACATCAGGAACCAGCATATATTAAAAAAAAAATAACAGCTTAGCAATTTAAAACAACCATCATTTTGCTCATTTTGAGCAGATTTGAATTTGAATCTGAATTTGAACAGAGCTGGCTTGGAGGGTGCAACTCATCTCTGCTTAATGTTGTATCAGCTGAAGCAACTTGATGGGGTTGAGTATCCACTCTCAAGACGACTCCCTCACTTGGCTGGCAAGTTGGCACGAACTGTCAGCTGGGAGCTCGGCCAACACTGGCATCCTGGGACTTCAGTTCCTTTCCATGTGTGTCTGTCAACAGGTCTCCGAGCTTTTTCTTTACATGGCATCTGAGTCTAAGAATGAGTGTTCCGAGAAGTCTGGGAAGAAGCTGAAATCATTCCCATTACTAGTCTTGGAAATCCCAGAACATCCCTTTGCAGCTGTTTTCTGGTCAGCTACTCAGTCTGGCTCAGAATGAGGGGAGGGGTATTAGCAGCCACCTCACAATGGGGAGAGTGTGAGAAATTACTGCCATTTCTAATCTACCGCCAGTGGTGACCTGCCTCTGTGCAGTCTTTCTAGAGGAAACGCAGGTGCATTAAGCTTTGGGTCATTGTGCCTCTTCACCGGATGCCGTGCTCACTCTGGGAGAACACGGGTGATGACATGAACGCACACAGATTCTGAAACCCGCGTTTGCAGAGTCCTCTTTGAGCGGGGTCTATGCACTGTCTTCATGTCCCGATGATGCCTTACAAACAATATTTTTAAATATCAACTTACCTTTTACATGCCCAATGCCTAAGAAGTAAAAGAAACACTCTAATCTAAAATGAGTAGATCATAGCAGAAACTTGCAAACATAATGAACTCATGGAAGTGCTGGAGACCAGCTCCAGCTAGAAGTCGTGTCAGGGGTCCCAGAAAGGAGAGGATGGTGTCGGTGAAGTTTTTCTTTCCTGGGGGCTAAGGGGAGGTGGAGCGAGGCAGAGGTGAGGTAGACACAGACACCTTTCGTGCAAGTATCTCCTACTGAGGGTCTCAGCAGGTCTTTATTTATACCTTAAGGCAAGATTACATCAGCATAAGCGTCAAAGCAGAACAGAGACAATTATTACATATTTTTTTCATGAATATACAAAGACCCTCTTGATCTCATACTACAAAAGGACACTTCCTTAATCTGATTAAGAAAATCAACAGGGACAATGACTCTCCTAGGTACAACTCTTTTTCTAACATAATCAATTGTCTAAGACAGTACAATGTTCAGTAACATGAAAGTCCATTGTTATGTTATATTACTAAAATCAACCCATTCTCTAGTACTCAATTGATCTAGCCTATTTATCAATTACTTCAAAGTGATCTAAAGTAGCTCATCAATACTGTTTAGTTCTACAGAAATCTAACTTGTAACTAGAAATACCTAACTTCCACACAACCTGCGAACTGTTGGCCTTTCGCATACACCAGGCAATGTACTGTTGCCACACACACGTACCCCCCAGGTTAGGCTATGGTTTCCAAGCACAGCTGGTTCAAGGCAGCTTGTTCTCCATAGTTCTCAGGGCCGAAACATTTCTTTCCTAACTATATCTTTAACAATTTTTACTTCTTTTGTGATAGTTCATGCATAAGAACAATAAGCCAATTGTCCGAATTAGGTTTTCACATGCCAATTAATAACTAACTTACTTCAGCATTAACCAAGAACAAAGAGGAGAGCATTAGCAGGCATTGCCATGGAGACTCCCTAGTTCAGATCTTCCTTGGGAAGTGCAAGAACTCCCCTCTTCTGGGAAGTACAACTTCCCTCTTCAGGGGAGCACAGGAACTCCCTGCTTTTCCGGAGTCTCCCCCAATGCCCGGACCATGTCAAGAGACAGTATGGGAGGCGCAGCCTGTGGCATGGAAGGAACTCATACAATCCTGGTGGAATTTTATAACTTTAATAACCCAATGATTTAACATTGTTGCTAACGTAGAATGTAGCTAGGGTAGAAAGTCTGGAGATTGTCTTCAGCCAGTCAGGTTTCAGTCCCACTCATGATATGGCATAAACCCTCCTGCCCCAGCAGCCACTGTTCATTTATACAGGATCTGAAGTTAGAGTCTCATGTGCCGTGTAAGGCACTGATTTTAATGAAATTATTTTTGGATTGTTTTCTATGGAACCGCAAGCCCAAGTTAAATTTGACATGCATAGAGATTAATGAATCTCTCCATTACACACAAACACACACACACACACCATATATACAATTAAAAAAAAAAAAAAAAGCCTAAGATGAGATAAAGAGGACCTCGTTCGAGATCTCTATGGCTGGACAAATGAAAGAGCTGGAGCAACCATGACATTCACCGTTGGTTTCCATCTGGGCCTTTCTCTACCCTTGAATCCCTCCAACAAAGACACACATAGGCATGGTGGCGGCACTCAGTGTCATGCAAGCAGCTGTCCTCTCAGACATGCCCAAAGACGATTCAAAGCCTAATAAAAATTGTCTCCATTTCCAGGGACTGGAACGTGGACCTAGAACTCCAGAAAGAAAATTATTAATATTTGAAACTCATGTTGACCCTCTCTAGAGAAATCAGTAGGCTCTAAGAATTTAAAAGTTCTCTTTGCAACCCAAAAATGCTAAACATTTTTTTTCTGCAACTGTCATTTAGCTATTTTCCTTCATGCCTTTACGGTGTGTTACTTGTCTCTCCAAAATGTGGAAGCTCCTTCCAGAAACAAGTGATGCAGCAACTCCGGGAGCTGCCCCTCCCCCCCCCACCCCCCCCAGTCCACACCATCAGGAAATATCTTCACTCCGTCGTCTATCTGCTTCCTTGTCTTTATAGCTCTATAGGACCAAGCAACAGTAAAAAGAATACTTACTATTTCCCCCAAATTTAATGTGCTCCAGAAAACAGGCTGTTGACCTCCATTTTTCCCCTTCCAAATGGTATCGTTTGATTGATTTGGGGTTTTCAGTGTTTTTGTTTATTTGTTCATTTGTTTGTGGCCTGTGTGTTGCCAGAACAAGAGAAGGAGCATAGATAAATTCTGAGGTTAAATAAAATTGCCTTAGTCATCATAGATGGTATCGCCACTTCCTCTGTAAGTTTTGAACCATTGTGTGCAGTGAGTTGCACATATTCTACCTCTTCCAATCCTCCCTCAGTTCCCTTCAGTCAATTCTACAGGAACTTCCTTCAGGCCAGTTTCCCTTGTGTATCTCCTAGACCGTTTGGGTGACAAAGGAATCCAGATTCAGGACCCGCTCCCACTCACCCCCACTCTCCTGAATACCTGGACAGGCTGTGCTGGCTCCTCATGTGGCCTGGCTGCCACGCATCTGGCCCTTTGTTCAGGGTGACAGCAGCCTAATTGCATATTTCTGTTCTCATCGAAGCAAAATTGTTGGCATTCCACGGGAACTGTTTGCCGTATAATGCACCATCTGGTGCTCTGTGATAAGGAAATAATTGATTATTTTGAAGACTCTTAACTCATCCTGCCTGCTGCACCGTATGGAGAAGGGGCGGGGATTGGGGGTGGGGTAAACTTATATGATAGCCCTGCTTTTACTAAATGAGGTGTCTGTCTGCAGATTCAGAAAGCCAACGTTCCCTTCTAACTAATTTATTTCTTAACAAATAGTGATAAAGTAATTATATATGCCAGGCACTGTTCTAAGAACTTTACAAATATTATATCATTTATTCTTAAAAAAGCCAGATACCATTGGGGGTGAGGGGAATGGGGAGTCTTAGTGAATTTCTGGCTCTTGATCAGAATTTTGATTACCTAGGTGTGCTCAGTTTGTGCAAATTTGTCCACTGTATACTTATAGTATATGTGCTTATGTGTGTCTTCAAGAGAATTAAAACTAAAATCCCAGGGCCTCCCTGGTGGTTCAGGGGTTAGGAGCAGCGCTACCAAGCTGTCGCCAGCCACTGCAGCACGAGTTCAATCCCCAGCTAGCCAGGGAGGTGACCCACATGGTGCAGCAGACCTCTCCTGTCTTGCCCGCTGCTCCCCTCAGCAGTGTATTTCAGTAGATCCACCTGTTCTGCTCCCCACTCTGTCTCTGGTGAATCCTCTCACATCTGGCCTACACCCAGGTCTTGCATGCATAAATAAACAAATCTTTAAAAAAAATAAACAGGAAAAATAAAAAAAGTATTTAAAAAACCCCTAAAATCCCAGTATAGTAGAGGCATAGTTTTGACCCCTTTTATAGATGGGAAGACTGAGGCCTATAGCTTGCTCTGGCCACTTAACTTACTTAACTGAAAATGGCTCACCCAGAACTGCAGCCCTACAGCCTGATGCTGGACTCCAAGCACCAGCCTGATTCATGCTGCCTCTTGGTGGACAGTGTTCTGGTGGGCAGTGGCTGGAGAGAAGAGAGAACAGTACTTGTCTTCTCATTTGCTGCATTAGAAGGGCACCTGCAGTGAGGCAGCTCCCTCGATCACCTGCCTGCTCCTTGTTTAGGGTTTGTTCTCTGAAGAATTAATTTCAAACCAGGAACCCAAGAAACAGGAACTCCCACTTTTACTCCCAGCTCTGGGTGGGTTTTGCCCACGTGCAACTGTAAACACAGAGAGTCTGAAAGGATGGGGGAGACACAGTAAGGAATGCTGGCAGCACAGGCAGCCAGCCAACAGTGTGGAAGAAGCCTCAAAGAGAAAGATGTGCTAGATCTCCATGGAGCAGGTAATAGATTAGTCAGGAGTAGCCCCCAGGGAGAGTAGCACAGGTCAGGTAATTGGACCCTGCATGGGAGCCTCAAATATCCAGATTCTCCTCCTCCTTTCTTCCAGTTGACTCTTAGGAAAGAGTGAATAGAAAGAGTGATATTCAAAATATGAATAGAACTCACGCAACAAAAAGTAAACTATTAGTCCATGCAAAAATAGGCAGAGGAGCTAAATAGTCCTTTCTTCAAAGAAGACATGTAAATGGCCTAGAGGCACTAGAATCCAAAGTTCAACATCACTTATCATCAGGGAAATGTAAGTCAAAAAACCACAATGAGATACCACTTCACATTTGTGAGAATGGTTGATATCAAAAAATCTAGAGACAACAAATTTGATGAAACCGTGGAGAAAAAGGAACACTTACACACTGCTGGTGGAAATGTAGACTGGTCAGCCCCTATGGAAAACAATATGGAGTTTCCTCAAAATATTGAGAATAAACCTACTGTATGATCCAGCAATTCTCCTCTTACGTATCTCTCCCAAAGAATACAAAAACACTAATTCAAAGGGATACATGTACACCTATGTTCATTGCAGCACTATTTACAATAACTAAGTTCTGGAAACAGCCTAAGTGCCTGAGGACAGAGGAGTGGATCAGAAAAATGTAGTATACGTGCACAATGGAATACTACTCAGCTATAAAAAAGGATGAACACTTGCCATTTGAGACAACATGAATGGAGCTAAGCAAAATGTCACAAGGAGAAAGACAAGTACCAGGTGGTCTCATTTAAATACAGAATAGAGAGAAAGAAAACAAAGGGTTAATCAAAACCAATAATAAAACCAAAATCAAACTCAAACCAAATCCATAAGAAACCCTTGTCATCTTACTGCAAAACTGACACAACCAAAAAGGGAAGGTTTTGGTAAGGTGGGAATGCAGGATGGAGGGGGCCTAATGGAGCATGGCAGAGGATTATTGAGGCCCTGATGGTGGACATAGTGTGAAAACATACATTTGTAGAGTTCTAAATCTCTAATCCCCAAAGAATATACAACAATGTAAACCAACTTCAATGAACATAATTGAAAAAAAAATAAAATAAAACTGGCATCATACAGCATAAAACATTTTATACTAAATTTATTTAGCATTTACTATAATTTATACTAAAATCTAAAATTGTAATTTTTCTTTACTTAGATCATAAACTAGCAAATAAACCTCACAACAAGACATATTAAACTTCAAAAGACAAAAAAAAACCTTTATTTTTGGAACCCTTACTGATTCCTTTTTCCTGCATGTTGCAGGGGGTCACCAAATTATAGACCTGGTTCTGATTACAAAGGAGCAACCCTGGAGGGTTTAGGGATGTGATGGGATCATTTTCTGTCTTGACTGTGGTGGCAGTTACATTCACATGAAAAAGTTTGAGTTTTACTATAATATAAAGTGCACTTTAATTTTTTAAAATGGGGAGAAAGGATTATTAAGGGCTGATTGTATATGCTTTATATAACTTTTACTTATAACTAGAGCTAAATTCAGAGAAACTTTTGAGTTTGAAATCTGTAGGAACTGCTGCCCAGTGTGATGAAATGAGCTTTGGATGGTTATTCCATCCTTATATTTTCAGACTTGTCCTAACCCCCAGGATCTGCCTGGCTTTACTTTTTTTTTTTTTTTTTTTTTTTTTAATCTCAATCAGGGTCACCTTCTCTCAATGGCAGGACATGCCTGGGATGGGAGGCATAGATGAAGGCAGAGATGGACTGCTTGAGAGTCCGCCTTCCAGTTCCTCCTTCAGGGTGGCAGTGTTTTTTAGATATCGTGTGGGGTACCTCTAAATGGGCCTGGCTGCTTTCCCAAGATCTCCCTCTTAAGCTCTACTCTGTGCCCCCAATTCTCCTGTTAGACATATTTGAACCTGAACGGCTGGGCACAATCTGTTCACTGCCCTGCAGGGTGGAGCAGGGGCTTTGAAGCCTGGAGTCACCTGCCATCATGCACACTGTACCCAAATCCATGGTGCATCTCTTCCCAGGCAGCTTTAAAACATTCTCAACAAGCTCATGAATCTCTCCAACAGGATGGATTCTTGGTAACATTTGTCCGAAGAGTGAGTGAATAATCCATAAGCAACCTCAGTCAACAATTAAGTCCCCACCCTGTTGCCTCCCTTCTGCACTGGATAATATCCTGTCTGCCAAGAAAAGTAAAACAAGGCTAAAATAATTATTCTGGGGGTCTTTTTTTCGGGGGGCCTTAGATTAACCAGTTAGGGAGCACAAAGTTAGGTATCAGCCTAAATTATGACCCACTAGGGCAAAAAGATGGGGGTGGGGAACAATAGAACTGAGAGTGGAGACTGGTCATAGATTACATCCTTAGAGTCACTGGCTTTTATTTATTTTTTTTTAAGATTTATTTATTTATGGGCCTCCCCGGTGGCGCAGCGGTTGAGCGCTGGGTTGCGAAACTGCGCGCGCGCGGCCTCTGCGGTGCCGGTTCGATCCCCGGCTGCTCCCTGGCCACCAGAGGAGGGTCCCACATGGCGCGCAGACCTCTCCTGCCGCCCGCTGCTCCCCTCAGCAGTGTACTTCGGTCCTTCTGCCTGCTCTGCTCCCCGCTCTGGCTCTGGTGAATTCTCTCACCCTCCCGCGCTTCTGACTGTACCCAGTGCATGTATAAACAAAACAAACAAACAAACCAGCAAACAAATAAATAAAGCATGCCTCTATAAAAAAAAAAAAAAAAAGATTTATTTATTTATTTATACAAGAACCGGGTACAGGCCAGGTGTGCAGGAGGGTGAGAGGCTTCACCAGAGACAAGCAGGGAACAGAACAGGCAGACTGAGTGAAACACACTGCTGAGGGGAGCAGCAGGTGAGACAGAAAAGGTCTGCTGCACCATGTGGGTTGCTCCACGGCCGGCGGGGATCGAACCGGTACTGCAGAAGCTGCGCACATCTTCACAGCGCTTCGCTCAACCGCCTGCACCACCAGGGAGGCCCCTGAGTTCACTGGCTTTTAGTTGAGCTGGCTTCAGTTACAGTGAAGACAAGAAAAAGAAAAAAATGTATATCTTTTCACAGTTCACAGAGAAGACTGTCTAACTGGACACGGCTTTTGTCCATCAGTAGTTTTTCCTTAAGTTAAAAGTTCAATAAGATGGGATCTTCAGCACGAGATGAAGTCAGTTCAGCCAGTCTGGACATCCCTTTCACATATCCCCATAGAGCTCATAATTTTTAAAAATTTATTTTTATTTATTTATGCATGCAAGAGCTGGGGTACAGGCCAGAGGTGTGGGGTGTGAGAGGATTCACCAGAGACAGAGTGGGGAGCAGAACAGGTGTATCTACTGAAATACACTGCTGAGGGGAGCAGCGGGTGAGACAGGAGAGGTCTGCTGCACCATGTGGGTTGCTCCCTGAGTGGCCTAGGATCAAACTCATGCTGCACTGGCTGGTGATAGCTTGATAGTGCTGACTTTAACCCCTGTGCCACCAGGGAGGCCGCTGCTCACAACTTTTTAGCGAAATATCAAGCAAGAAATATTAGTCCCTCTCTAGCAGTATGGCTACCTGCTCTAGGTCCATCTAGTGCTTGGAGTGGGAATTCTTGAAGGGAATTATCAGGTGATCGGTTGAGTTTTTATATTTGGTCATTTGTGCAACTATAATTTGAGTTATAGATTTGGTTACAAAAGAAGTGACTACTTTTAAGTAGGCATTTAGTTATTACAATGATCCACATCACTAATATTAAGAATAGTCCAGTCTGCAATATTGTTCTTAACTAAGATCTGATTCCCGCTGGTACCAGTTATATATGAATTTAAATGATTGGTTTAAAGTGATTTAATGACTAAGTGTTCTTGTCATTAAGATTTAAGTTATTTTTTAGATCATTTTTAGGTCTTGTTTTATGTGATTGGATTCACTTACATAAAAATAATATCCTTCCCCAATTGGGCAGTTAGGATGTCAAGTCCTTGGTTTTGAAAGATAATTTTTGCTAACCTATTAATTTGACCTTGTTGATATCTGACAGATTGCAGGTTGACATTAAAGGGTTCGGCCATCACCAGGGGAATTGGAGAATCACATTTCAGGACAGTTACCCCACTGGAGGAAATTAAAACCCTGGGAAAGGGATATCCAATCCCATGTTACCTACTGTTGGGCTATATGTAGGGAGCCCTCGAAAATAAGTTTGTTTCTGTGGAGTTGATAAGCAAAAAGAACTCAGATTTGGGCTATAAGCAGTGAAAGGGTTTTACTAGTCGTTGGATTTGGGGCAAGAGTAATTACTCCACAATCCCCCTTCCATGAAGCAGAGAGGGAGGAGTGAGTGTTGGAGTCATTTAAAAAGGAATACCCAGTGTCCTCTAGAGATGGAACATAAGTGGGTATCCAAGCCCAGATTCTCTTGTTTGATTTAAGAGAGGGCATTTCATGGTTGTGAATACAACCATTTTCCTAAAGGGCGTGGTCGTCAGGTTAGCATGATTCTGAGAATGGTTGCAGAAACAGCAGAGGTTTGTGTAAACTTGAGTAAGAGGTGAGACTGGGTATGGTTAGTGAAATGATGCAAAAACATAGGCTTGATTTTCCTGAATTTTGATTTGCACCCCGTTGAATGTCATTTAAGGGAAGTATGTCACCTTCCCAATTTCCAGTTCCATCACATGGGAGTCTCCCCACATCAGGAGACACTGTGAGAGGATCAGGTCCCAGGGAGGTAAGAAGATGTGGTTGCCAGAGCCAAAGACAAGGGCAGAGTTGCAAACATTAAGTGGAAGGTGACCCAAAGCTTTTTTCCATTTCAGTTGTTTTCAATATTCAGTATACATTTCCAAGGATGTTTTCTCCCGTCTTTTTTTTTTTAGATTTATTTATTTATTTATACAAGAACCGGGGTACAGGCCAGATGTGCAGGAGGGTGAGAGGATTCACCAGAGACAGAGCGGGGAACAGAACAGGCAGACTGATGAAATACACTGCTGAGGGGAACGGCGGGCGGGACAGGAGAGGTCTGCTCGCCATGTGGGACCCTCACCGGCCGGGATCGAACCCACGCTGCAGAGGCTGTGGACAGCTTCACAGTGCGGCGCTCAACCGCTTGTGCCACCAGGGGAGCCCCCCAAGTCTTTCTTAAAAAGGCCACTTGTAAGAGACATACATGAACACAGTAGGTCAACTCTAAGAGTTGTATTAAAATATAGAAGAGGGAAAGGGTGAAACCAGCTGGGAGAACCCAAAGAAATGAGATAATAGCTGCACTTTGTTTTCCAGACAGCTCAGAAAGGACATAAGCAAACCCTACATCTTTTCCAGCCTTTTAGAGATAAAGGTCATGCGACCAATGTAGGAATATTATTTTATTTGTGCTAGTAGATATTCATCAGTGTGGTTAGGGTTTTATTGTTTTTTTCACAAATTCTCATAAAGTTGAAGCAGGATGAAAAGGATGAGCTAGGCCCATGCAAGGTTCTGGCTAATAAATATAATAACGTTACCAAGGCTGTTTTCTCCCAAGTCTTTCTTAAAAAGGCCTCTTGTAAGAGGTATAAGTGAAAGCAGCAGGTCAGCTATAAGGGTGAGAAACCACGGTCTCAAATATTCCTGAAGAGACAAGGTAGGAACTCTGGAATTATAATATGGCTAAGCTGAGCGGACGGGAGAGAGATTATCCCAGATGATCTATTAATAAATTGAGATGTAAGAAAACTCTGGATTTTTAGTTGGTTAATATGATTGTGTAGATTCCAAGTGGATTTGGCCAGGGCTTCTGGTCCTTGATTATTTTGATAAAAGTATTTTGGCCAAGGAGATTTAACAACAGAGTATTTGGGTTATTCATAGGTTACTAATGCTTTGGTTGGTAATTAAAGAGTGTCCATATAGAAAGAGATTTAGACATGTTATAGGGAACAGAAATCCAGTAATTTGATTTTTCATAAGATCTAGGCCTGGTTCAGATGTGGGGGGAAGCTATCCACTCAGATGTTGTCTGTTTCTGCATCTTGGAAATCATGAGATTCGGGTCCTGGGTGGCAGTGGATTCCTCTTTCCAAGGTCTGTATCTCTGGTCTGCTTGCTGACTCATCAATTGCTGGGGCATAACCCAGAGGCTTTGCAACTGTAATCTGAAATCAGCCCCAAACACAAAGGGCAGGGAGGGATGGTGGAAGCAGCCACTCCAGACTGGTAGGCAGCGTTTTCATCAACAAGAGAACTTACTCATATGAGAGTTTGCCTTGAGCGGCCACACAATGAGTAATTTTTATATCCTCCAGGATATTTTAAAGTTTTCCAGAGATTTTAGTTACAGTCACATATGTATTCAGATAGTCGAAACAATACATCACATACCACGATAGAATTTTTTAAGATTGTATCCTTGGAGCAACTTCTGGAAATGCATCTTTTCAGGGAGGGGGATGAGAAGTCACAAGCTGAGTTCAGCTCGGTGGTCTTGATTGCCCTCCCCAACATTCCACCCATGGTGCCTGGCTTTCATGGTCTCATATGTCCCCCTTTTCTACAATGTGCCCTGAGTGGTCTGCAAAGGGTCTCATCAGTTTGGGGGTAGCCCATTTGGTGGCTCTCTGCCTACATTGGAAATAGACACCACAGTGACAATAAGACACCACAGCGTGGGAGAGAAAACACAGGGGAAGACAATGATCCCCAAATACCAGTGGCAACTTTTTCCATCAGGAGCCCCATAACCCAAACTAATTATTTATAACTCCCCTAGGCCAATGGTCATATCACTAAGGGCATTCACTTATGTCCTCCTATGATTTTTAAGGTGATACATTAGTAGATTTACTAAGTAATGACATAAATCTGGACGGTGAGATAGGCACCTCCCTGAGAAGCAGGACTCACACCCAGGACAGTTCTACCTTTGGAGGACAGTTTTTCTCATTCATGCTATTTTAATGTTCAGTAAGGACAGGCTTTTTACAGTAATTATAAATTCCTTTAATAGGAAGAGGGTTTTGAAATTGTTGAGCCTTAGGGGCTGGAGGAAGTTGTAACTGGGAATTTGCCATTTGAGCAGTTTGGATTGGTAAGTCCCTGGCTTGAGCCACTTTCCTTTCGGCTTGTCTGCTGTGCAGTGCTGGGTAATTGATGGGCTGGAATCACCAAATCAGAGCAGCCCAGTGGAGTGATTTGCTTTTGATTGGAATGCTAAGTTCGTTTTTAACCTGTTAACAAAGGTGGAGTTAAACAACAAAGAAGTTTTATAATTGACATTCTCACTGCCAGAGTGTTGTTTAAAGGCACTTTTAAGTTTGTCAAGGAAATCAAACACTGATTTATTGGGTGTTTATTTATTGAGTCCATTGCTGTGTTTTCTTCCATCTATGGTTTGTGGGGGAGATGCGAGGAATCATGCTAAATTATTCTCTACTTAAAGAACGGTCTTTCCTGCCTTTTCCACCCTTATTGTTGCATCAGTTTTACTTATCAGCATGTGAATGAGCTGGTAGAGGTCAGAGGTTGGATCAGGTTCAATTCTTTAGCAAATCCTAAAGGATCTTCTAGGGCACCAGGACATTCCTTAGCAATAGGCCTTAATTCAGTTTTAGTCCAAGGGAGGATAAGAAGCAGAAGCACAGGGAGTCCCTCACCCTCCTTCATTAAGATTTACTGAAAGGGAACTGCTAAGAAAAAGAAATCTTTCCCTGTTAAAGAGTCATAGACCTGGAAATGTAAAGTAAATAATAAGTTTGCGCCCTTAATAAGCATATCTAAACAAGGTCTGGCAGCTGGTCATCCTGAAAGATCTGTATCCTTCCCCTTTTCCTGTGTCAAGAATTTATATGCTAACTAACCAACTTTATCAATGTAAAGTGGTTGTGTATAAAAGAAACTCTTTGTCTCTAAACCGGTGCCCAGACCTTATAGGACTACCCAGGTCTGAGACCTCATGCATGAGTAATAAAGCTTTCCTGACCTCACCATTCCTAGAGTACCGCTTGTTCTTCCCCTGCCTGGGTAAAAGGCTAGAATTTATTTCTGCAACATTACCATCAAGGGTGCTTGAAGTGTTATAGGACAGGGAGAGGGTGGACCACCCTGTTACAGAAGGACCTGAAGGAGTCCGAGAGGCCTCTGGTTTGTGGTTTAAAACTGAAGCTCAGTAAAACTGGGGTAAAAAGGTGAAGGGCAAAGGGTGGCAGAGAGCAGGAGGAGTGGCAGCAGGTAGATCAGGAGTTTTGGAAAGCTTTTCCAGTTTAAATAGTCTCTGAGAACGATCAGAGTTAGCCTTAGAAAGTCCAGAGTCACTGTCTCGTAAGGAAGCAAGTTTGATTTATTTAACCATTTGGACACCTCCAAATGTCAACTGAAATAAGCTTTCCGTCTATTCTGCTTAGTTTTATGGCCTTTTCCAATTGAGTGTGCAAAAAGACTAATTTAGAGATTTCAAAGGATTCCCAAAGAGGCCACTGTGATTTTAAATCACTCTTAGTAAGGTTGATTCATCTTGACAAAATTTATAAGGGGAGAATCATAATGTTTTAAATATAAAAACCAGCTGTACTTCCAGATGGGGACTGCCCGCAAAGTATTTACCAAAAGCTGGACAGAGGAGTTTAACGCTCTGTGATGTTCAGAGACAAGCAACTACAGAGAGGATTTGAACCCTCTGTAAATGTAAAGAAACAGAACTGGACATCAGAAAATGGGATACTCACCAAATAGCCAGAGGATTTTAACCCTGTGAATTTAAAGAAACAGCTGTCACCAGCAGATCCCAGGAAAGCCTAGAATCCTAACCACGGAGGATGATTTAGAACTGAAAGGACTCACCAGAGGGACCCAGAGAAGAAATAGGCACAGCCACTGAACAGAAGGCCCAGCCACGAACAGACATTAGGGAACAGGTCGGAAAGCGAGGCCAGGCCCAGGTAGTCCATGTCAGCACAGTTCCTAAGACAGTGTTCTCCATCAACCCCTGCCCCAGAATCATCACACATGCTTCAGGACCTCAGTTATCCCAGCTGGGAGCTTTCGATGCACCCCTAAATAAGCACCCTCTATTAGTGCTCCCCCCAGATACCTCCTGGGATCTCTTCTATCATCTCTGGCACCCCCTCCCTGGTCTCACTGTGCTTTTGTTAGGGGGAAAGGATGTCTGAGCTAATCCCATACAGGCTTTGTGGACTCCACCCCCACTCGAGACCAAAGGCATCAGAACATTGGGAAAGACAAATCCCATCACCACCAAAGGGAAGGTGGCTGGGACCTGAGGGTGGAGTTAAGCAGCCAGGTTGGGTATAAAAACCAAACACGTGGGCCTTGGGGTGGCTCGCTCTGTCGCTTGCCTCCTGGCTTCACGGCTCCTGGCTCGCTGCCAGCTCTCAGAGTGCCATTTGGGATTCCTGATCGGTGGATCGGGTAGGACGCATTTAAAACTTTGTCTCCCACTTTTCTCCCTGAGTTGTACATTTCCTCCCTGAGTTGTACATTTCCTTCCCTTGTAAATAAACCTTTTATTAACCTGTCGCGTGTGCCTGCAGTAGAGCATTGATAAGTCCTTTTAAGTGTGTGGGTGAGGACCCACAGTCAGGCACCCCGTTTTGTATTGGGGCTGCCCTATAACACTTTCACGTCCCTTAATTTGCACCTGTGTCTCGTCTGCCCATCCTCAGCCTGTGGGAGCCACTTGCCTCCAGCTCAGATTGCTGGAAGGACCTGGGAGTGATGAACCCCTGAGGTGGTTCTTGATCAGTGACTTAGAGGAGCAGCAAGTATGAACGAAACCCAACCTCCCTGCTATGGAGCCGGCTGACTCTGAATCTGGACCTTGGCCTAAATCACACTCATGCTTGGCACCTTCCTCCGCCCTGTCCTCTTTCCTCTACTTCCTTTCTGGCTTCCGTGGGAGAACCTCCTGTATGAATCACCTGCCTGTGAATCCTCAACACAGTGTCTATTTCTGGGGGACAGAAGTCAAGATTACCCATCTAAAGTGAATGTCAGGGCCTCCCCGGTGGCGCAGCGGTTGAGCGCTGGGTTGCGAAGCTGCCCGCAGCCTCTGCGGTGCCGGTTCGATCCCCGGGTGCTCCCCGGCCACCGGAGAAGGGTCCCGCATGGCGCGCAGACCTCTCCTGCCGCCCGCTGCTCCCCTCAGCAGTGTACTTCGGTCCTTCTGCCTGTTCTGTTCCCCGCTCTGGCTCTGGTGAATTCTCTCACCCTCCCGCGCTTCTGACTGTACCCAGTGCATGTATAAAGAAAACAAACAAATAAAATAAATAAATAAAAACATGCCTCTATAAAAAAAAAAAAAAAAAATAAAGTGAATGTCAATATCCTCATTTTTCTCTGATTTAACAAGTATTTCTGCCTTGCCTGATGCTTGCACAAAAGCCTCCGATGGAAGATATAGACATTGCTGTTTTCTAGGAGGCCTTGTGGAGAGACTCATTCTTATATAATTTTGAAGGAAAGCTAATTAATGAGTGCTAGAACAGCCATCCAAGATGCTAGGGAGAATAGAGGAGGAGACGTGCATTCTGGCTGAGATGCTGGGAGCCCAGGAGAGAGTACTGGAGTTGAGGCTTGGAAAATAAGCAGGGTTCTGTGGGTAGAGCAAGCTAGGGAGGACTGTAGGGCCTACAGAGGGGTGTAACCAATGGAAATGTGCTTGTATTTGGACTTTGGTGACTGCAGCAAGGGGCGCTGGGGCCCTGCAATAAAAATAAAATGGATATGGTTAAAAACGACCTCAATAAAAATGAACACTCTCCCAAGAATATCCACTATTAAAGTCTGTGGAGACCTAAGAACATAACCTTAAAATATAGAGAGAAAAATCATTAAAATAAATATCAGGAAATAATTGAAAAACTTACAACCATGTGGGAAATTTTCTTCAATTTTTGTTATGGGAACTTTTCAAACATAAACAGACATAAAGAGACAAATAGCGCGCTCACCCAAGTTCAAAAATCACTTAGCCATGGCCATCTTGTGTCACCTCCACACCACTGCTGCCTTCCCCCTGGGATGGATCACTCTAAAGCAAGACTTGGAGATCACATGATTTCATCTGGGTTCATTCCCCATTTCAGTATGTGACTCTAAGAGTTAAAAATAAAAGTATGACTTTCAATGCATATTACTAAGTGAAACAGGCCAACATGATTCCCAAACAGATGACATTCTGGAAAAGGGATGGACTGGAGAGTTGCACCTGTCAGCTATTCTTAAGAGAAATAGACTTATATGTAGAATAAGGGAGTAAGAGAAGCTCTGGCTTATGAGCCAGGAGACATCAGCTCTAGTCCTGCTGGGTCTGCACCCAGTCCCGGACCCTGAGTGAGAGATGTCACTTCTCTGAACCCTGGTTTCCTTAGCCATGAAGGAAGGGGTTAGAATGGAAAAGCTCAGTGGTGCCTTCAATATTGTCCAATTCTGTGAGATTCAAACTAACATTCAAGTCAAACGTGATGAAAATTGTTTCAAAGGTAGCAGTTAAACAGCTCCAAGTGTTGTGTATTTTCAGATGACTGTTACACCAGCAGTAGACTTCCTATGAAGAATTAAAATAATAAAATCTGAGTTCCACAACAGAGCTCAGAGTTTAGCTTTTCTCTTTGATGATGAAGAAACACAGACCCGGAGAAGCCATGAGCTAATTCTCTGTATAATCTAAGTCCTTCGGCTCTCCGTCGGATGCTTAGAACTACCCAGCTGCTTTTATTAAGCTGCGTTTTCCAAATGGGTAAATTAGATGATGAAAATGTCACATTTAAAGTTCTCTAGCTGTGCTTTGACACATAATAAAAAAAGCAAAGAGTGATGTGAACTATGGTGTTGTTTAGTTGTTTTTTTTTTTTTTTTCCCTCCTTTTGTGACATTATTCCTGGAATTCCAGAGAGCATTTGTTTTATTTGCAGTCCTCTGTAGCACTTCCCACAATGAGGCGAGGAAAAAAGTGAGCTGAGGAAAATAACCTGCCAGGAAGCTGGGGACACTTTCCCCAGCCCAGACTTGGAACCTGTCAAGGGTTGGAAACTACTTCCCCAAAGGCAGACTTAAAGTGGAAAGATTCACCTTTTTACCTTTTTTCTGGCAAAAGCTTTGGTAGGATGCCAAGGACTGAGCTAGAAAATTTTCCTTCTGCTGCACCCCAGGGGAAGGGGATGATGTGTAGAAATTGGCCACATAGGCCTCTGAATTTCCCAGAGTGAAGATGAGTGGTCTTGTTACAGGAGACATTTACTTGCATAAAACGATCCAGGAAACAAATTTGTCAGCTCACCGAGCAGGATCACCTCATTGGTTTTCTATGGCTTCTGTAATGATTCATACAAACTTAGTGGCTTCAAACAATACGCATTCATTCCTTTTACTGTTCTGGAGGTCAGAAGTCTTAAATGAGTCTGTAAGGCTAAAATCAAGATGTTGGTAAATCAAGATGTTCCATTTGGAGACTTCAGGGAAGGATCTATTTCCCTGCATTTTTTTCAGTTTCCCAGATGCCTCCTGCATTCCATGACTCATACTCTTCCTCCATCTTCAAAGTGTATCACTCCAACCTTTGTTTCTATCATCCCAGCTCTGACTTTTGATCACCTCCCTCTTAGAAGAACCCCTGAGATTCTATTGGGCCTACCTGGATTCTTCAGGTTAATCTCCCTATCACAAGATCTGTAACTTAATCACACCAACAAAGTCCCTCTTGCCTTGTAAAGCAATACATTCAGAGCTTCCGGGATTAGGAAATGGACATCTTTGGAAGGGAGGCATTATCCTGTCTACCAAACCCACTATATAGTCTTAGAGCTTGGAAGAGAAGAACTGTGTCACAGAAAGTCACTACAGCTACTGATCTACTTTGGACCATTATTCATGTCTCTCTTGGTCTCCATTTACCCAGCTGGGCAATGAGGTAGTAGAAGCTGCTTCTAAAGGCTCTTCTAGGTACAACAGTCCCTGGTTCCAGGACCCTGCTTTCCAGAACAGTAGCCACCAGTCATACGCCTACTGAACACTTGAAATGTGGCTAGAGTCACATGTTGAAATCAGTATATTTTGGGTATATTGTGTTAAATAAAAGTATTATTAAAATTAATTTCCCATCTCTCTTTTACTCTTTGAATATGGCTACTCGAACCTTTTAAAATACATGCATAGCCCACCTGACATTTTTCCATTGAACAACACCTCTGGATTTGAGGAGGAGTAAACTTTCCAGAAAACACATGGCCTGAGCTTGAGGAAAGGAAGCCTCAAGTAAAAGTTTTGGGGGGCTGTTATCATAGAAAGGGGTCAGAGATGTCCCATTGCTACTGGAGGGTAAGGTAAAAGGTATCAGGCTTTTCTGCCCTCCCGCCATCAGGATCGATGAAGGAACCCTGGGATCCTGAGTGCATGCCTGATGGCGGGCACCTGGAGTAGGGTGTGGGCATAGGTAGATGGGATTCACCTGGGCTAAGACTGGGCTTTTAAGGGCAACATCACGGGGACGCGAGCAGAAACCGAAAGAGAAGCTGAAAGAGAAGCTGAGAGAGAAGCCAAGAAGGAGAGAGAGCGAGAGAGAGAGAGAGAGAGAGAGAGAGAGAGAGAGCCGGAGAGCCCAGATAGAGTGAAGACTTGCTGGGGGCTGGGAGGCCTGCCAGCCTGTTGTGTACCTGGTAACCCCAATAAAAGACCTGCAAAACCACTGAGGACTCTGACTTCTCCTTTACCCGTTCTGCTGGATCAGAAAACCTGCTCAGTGTCCTTCCTGCCGCTACAGCTACCAAACTCAGAAGCCTATTACTCATGGGTTGGACTTTAACTCTATTTAACAATGCTGGTTGCTAGAAAAGTCTTCTTTATCTTAAGCCAAAATTCACATCCCTGTAAGAAGACACATTCATTCTTGTGTATACATGGAACAATGTGGAAGATGTTTATATCCCCAGAATGTTCATTCATTGACGTATTCCACAATTATACATTGATTTTATACCATTCAAGATTTAAGGATCCAGGGGGCCTCCCTGGTGGTGCAAGGGGTTGAGACGCACTACTATGAAGCTATCTGCAGCCACTGCAGCAGGAGTTCGATCCCCAGTCAGGGAGCTACCCACATGGTGCAGCAGACTCCCCTCAGCAGTGTATTTCAGTCAATCCACCTGTTCCATTCCTCACTCTGTCTCTGGTGAATTCTCTCATCCCCACATCTCTGGTCTATACCCCCAGCTCTTATACACATAACTAAATAAATCTTTTTTTTAAAAAAAAAAAGCTTAGAGATTCAGCAATGGATAACAGATGAGTGCCAATGGCTTGAGGTCATATTCCGGGGGCAAGAGACAGAAAATAAACAAAGATATAAATACGCAAGAAATGTCAGTTATTGCCTGTATCCCCAACTTCGATGTTCTCCATATGTGAAATCTTTAAGGGCTTTTCTCAGTATCGGCCTCTGTTGCCATCTCCTATGCTAGGTCCTCTAGCATAGAAGTTGTCCAGTAAGTGACTTAAGTCGAGTCACCCACATGCTTTCCTTCTCTAGGATTTGGACGATTGCCCCAAAGGTAGAAGGACTATTTGGAGATATTGGAGGCATTTGCAGTAGACAGTTCCTCTATCCCGGCCAGGGCTGCCTTCCCTTAGTTTCTGCCCAATCTCCAACCATAATCCTATTGCTGAACACCCAACTTCCCTTTCCCTTAATGCCAGTTTGACTTTAGCTAGCCAGTAGTAGTTTCTGTTGTTTGAAACCAAGTTTGCTGACTGATACAATGGATTTTATTTCCTACCCAAATCCTCTCTTCTCCGGGCTGTGGTATGTTAGCAATTTTTGAGTCATTCAGGCCTTGAGGGACAAAGATTCAAAGTCTCCTTGATGGTGATGATGTGTTGCTTGAATCCAGGCACTGCATGTGGCGTTTCCCCAGCTCAGCCCCATCTTCCTGTCCTGCCTTTCCTGACTTGGATGGAACTTCTCAGGAACCTTTCTCTGTCACCCAGGCTAACTTCAACGCCTTATACACTTCTCAACACCCCATGTTTCCCCGTCATTATGATCCATTTCATATCTGTTTTTGTTCAACCCCATGAAGGGGGTAGGGATGACATTGTTGTAAGAGCAGGACTGACCACTGAGCAGGTTTTCTGATCCCATGAAGACGAGGTAAAGGAGGAGTCAGAGTCCTCAGTGGTTTTGCAGGTTTTTATTGGGGTTTACCAGGCATATGGCAGGCAGGGGTGCCGGGGTGCCGGGAGGCTGGCAGGCCTCCCAGCCCCCAGCAAATCCTCACTCTATCTGGGCTCTCTGGCCTTCTCTCTGCTTCTCTGCTCTTCTGTTCGTTCTGCTGCTTCTCGGCTTCTTCATTGGCTTCTGCTGGCGTCCCCATGACGCCGCCCTTAAAAGCCCAGTCTCAGCCCAGGTGAATCCCATCTACCTATGCCCACACCCTACTCAAGGTGCCCACCATCAGGCATGCATTCAGGACCGCAAGGATCCATCATCTATCCTGATGGCGGGAGGGCAGAAAAGCCTGACATTTTTTCCTTACCCTACAATTGTTCACTGCCAAATCCCCAACATCTAGCTAAGTGCCTGGCATGGAGCCGCAAAACCTCAGGCGCTTCATTGAATCAGATGAGAAAAGTGGGGAGAGAAGGAAAATCCCCAGGATGCAGAAAGGATCCAGCCTGAAGATGTTCCAGGGGGAACAATCCAGGAGACTGGATTGGAAGAGCCTGGTTTTCCTCTGTGAGCTCATCCCAGTTCTCAGAATGGCTCGATGCTGCTCAGGCACTTGGGTCTCCCTTTTTCTTGATTAGACCAGCTCCGTGCTGGCCTTTCCACTTGTCCACAGGAGAAACCCAGGTGGGTGAGTTCAGACTGAGTCCTACCAAATTCTTTCACTCACCAGGTGAATGGCTTTGGGAGGTCACGCAGCTTCTGTGGGCTTCATCTCACTCACTTGACAAAGACTCAAATCACCCAAAAGGGCCTAAATGTTTCTCTCTACCTCAGAACCCCAGGAATTTAATTTGGAGCAAGTTGTAGCAGGATTTTCCATTAAACCTCAATCTTCCAAAGCACTGCAGCTCTCAAACAAGAACATTATGTTTTCTTAAGCTTCCTTATAAATTATAACAGCAGAGGGGCTGTACTGTGACATTCTGGATTTGAATAAGCACTGATTATGTTGGTATGTTTTTCTGTTTCCCCTCTTTCCTGATTACTTATCTAAAATGCAGGTTAGATTGTGCATATATAATAAGTATTTGTGCTTTTTTGAAAGAAGCTGTAATGATTTATAAATGTCTTCATTGTGAGTTTATAACATCTCCTAGAGGTTCATCTTACTCAATAAAATTACTTCCTAAAGAACTCTGCCCACATGTTTACTTAGTGAGCTTATGGAGAACAAATAATCACACCTTTTCCACAGAATTCCAAAGGTGATTTAAGGAGGGCCCCTGCAGGAAAAAAAAAAAAAAAAAGATAGTAAAACTACTATTTCAGAAAAAAAATTGTGAAATTTTTCACATTTAACAAAAAAATTATATTGTAAAACTTTATCAGAAACATTAGCAAGATTATTTTAGAACACTTTATAAATACCTAGTCATTTTCAAGTGCTGACACTTTGTTCCAAGTGAGGTTTTGGGGATTAATTCAAGGAACCATGTGGCTCACTGGTGTTCCTGACCCCATGGATTGAAAACAAGAGATTGAACCAAAACCCCAAATTATAGACTATAAAAAATATACTGTAGGAAAATCACATCAGGATTCAAACATTTTACAACACCCACAAGTGTTTTAAAAATATTTTATGGAATTATAATAGCATAGAAACCCCAAAAAGTGACAGCATTTTTACCATCACTGATGTGATGAGCTCCCAGAGCAAGAAACAGAACAGGCCAGTCCCAGAGTCCTCCTTCTGTCTCCTTCCCCCTCCAAGGTGACTTCTGAATGAGGTGACAGAGAAAGACATCTGAGGATGCAGGAGGAGTAGGATTCAGACAGAGGTGAGCAGAGGGGCAGGCTGGGGTACAGATGGGAGCTCAAAGAGGAGGAGCATCACGTGCAAAGCCTGACTCGCCTGACTCAGATTACTGGGGCCTGTGTCTGTGTGTTTTGTAAATGGAATCATGTGATGTGTGTTCTCTGGTGCCTTCCCAGCAACATTTTGTCTGTAACTGTAAATTGTTCATTCTCATTACTATATCCAGTGAACACACCCCCATTTGTTTGTCCACTCTGCCATGGTCGGCGTTTGGGTCATTCTTAGTTTGGGATCATCATAAACAGAGGTGCCCCACCTGTATTTTTTTCAAGGATTCAATGTGATATTTCCAGGTGATTGGCCCAGTTTGGAAAATGAGAGAATGAATGGTGTAAAGCCAATACACTGGAGCAGTGGCTCTCAAATGCTGGTATGTACCAGTCTCCCCCCAGGGTCCCTTAAGATCCAGATGGCCAGGCCCCAGCCCCTGAGTGTCTGATTCAGTAGGTCTGCAGTGTTAGAATTTATCTCTAAAATATTCCTGGGTGATGCTGTAGCTGTTGGTCCAGAGACCACACTTTGATCACCACTGAACTAGAGACATGTAGAAAACTTTGATTCTGTAGCACTAGCTATTATTGAAAGCGCCACATGAAGGCACAGGCAGTCTGCAGCTATCCCCAATGCCCAGACTCATTTTCAAAATCTCTCCAACTTTATACATCTTCTATATAGAAAATTGTTTCTGCCCTCCATGGGGGAAGATTTCTCAGGTTGCTAGGCACAGACCCAGTCAGATTCCCTCGGGCAACTCAGTTTTTATGAGCAACAGAATAAAGAAGCCTAGGAAATAACATCAGCAGCCATTCAATCAAGGCTAACATAGCTGTTCTTTATAAACTTATTAAGCAAGAGGACATCCTGGGTGTCCTATAAAAAGGCAGAACCAGGTCAGAAATTAAAGGGTTGGGGCCAATGTCCCGCATTTCTAACAAGCAGCCAGGAGATGCTGAAGCTGCCAGGATGTAGATCACATAGAATAGTAAGACTTTGGAGAAGGGAGCTCGCTCCGCACAGGTGCTGGTTATCGGAGACAGCTCTGAACACCCTACAGAAATTTGGGAAGTCTTCAGATCCCAGATTCAATATCTCTATTTTTGCTTTTCTCTGCGGCTCCTCCCCCACCCCCAACTCCCCTACACTGATCTTTGTGCTTCATGCTCCTGCTTATTCATATCATTTGCTTACGCATGCCTGCTTCTTTGATCTGTGCTCACTGCCTTCTCTCTACTGGCTGCTGATACTGTTCCTATATCTTGGTCACTGCTCTGACGCAACAGAGAAAACCTGATTGGTCAGAACATAGTCTTTCTTCTGTAGGACGTCCCTCTTGGACAGAGTTGCTTGCACTTCAAAGGCCAGATCATCCCTACCTATAGCTCAGAAGTGCCAATCATTGACCTCATTGGTAATGGCCTGAGAAAATGGGCCTCGAGTAATTAGAATGAGAAACACCCCCCCCACACACACACACACACACACACACTTTATCGGTGCTTCTCACTGAGTGGCTATACTTTAGATTTACCTATCAGGGGTCAGAGGACATTTAAAATATATCAAAACCAAAGCTAAACCTGTAGAAATTCTACTAGTTTAAGGGTGGGAGCCTCGGCATTAGTATTATTGATAATAATACTAGAACTTGCCGGGTAGTTTTAAATCCCAGCCGATGTTGTAATAGTTCACAAAGCAGCTACCAAGTGGATGGCTTAAAACAACAGAAATGTATTGTCTCGCAGTTCTGAAAGCCAGAAGTCAGGAAATTATGGTGTTGAAATGGCCCTGTTCCCTCTGGAGGCTCGAGGAGAGGATCATCCAGTGCTTCACCAGCTTCTGGGGATCCCTGGCATTTCTCATGGCAGCACAACTCCAGTCCCTGCCGCCATCTGCAGTGACCATCTATCTCCTGTGTGTCTCCACCCAAGGCCCCCTCTTCTCGTGAGAATACCAGTTATATTGGATTAGGACCCAGCCTAATGGCCCTGTGGGACTAAAAAAGAAAACTCTACATTTTGCCCTGTTGGAAAATGTCTACCTCTGCCAAGTTTACCTCAAGAGGTTGGAGTCAGCAGAACAATGATTCTTGTTCACTGTGAAGAATCCTGTGGCGAGATACGTTGGAAGTGCCCCAAAAGTCCACAGATTCAGCCAGTAGTGTTTGCCAGTTGCAAGAATAAGGAGCGAAAGATAGCCTGACAGCACCCTCATGTCTATAGGGGCATTTTAGGGTAATAGTGTCAAATAGTCTTTGATCCTTAAATCTTCTCAAACACAGATAGTTTTGGTTGAATTAGGTCTATACGATTAAAGGATTGCTTTGTGACTATGTTTCTCCCTTATCAATTAAGTTTGTTTGAAACCAACCTCTAGTTAAAAAATATTGGAAATTAACTAGAAGTCTTCTTTCCTGTGTTAAGGAAAAATGAATATACATCCCTTTGTGCATATATAAACTGAGGTTAAAGACACCAAAGGCGGGAGCCAGTCCCTCAATCTGATGTTGGTCTCTTGGGCCCAGGTCCTCAGTTTAACTAAATAACCTCTTTAATTTAAAGGGTTTTTTTTAAATAAACTTTAATTTTGCTTCATAGTGATGATTATTTCAGTCTACGACCTCATCTTCACTTGATTATAACCATTTTCAAATAAGGTTACATTCATGTAGAGCAGGAGTTAAGATTGCAACGTATCTTTTGGGGAAGACAAAATTCAACCCAGATGAATGACCGTTACATGGGAACCTTTAAGGTTACAGCAGGCGTGCTAAGTGTTCTGGAGAGGAGATCATAGGTGACTGTCACCTTGCCTGACCTATCCTTCCCAAATTCCCTCCCACTCACCCACAAACAAAACCACTTAGGAAATTGGCAATCTCCAATTTCCCACCCAATTTTGAGAAGGCCACTCATTCTACCCACCCTGACCTCAACACTCCAGAAAACAAAACCCATATTCTTGGTATCCACATTTGGATGGTGGTTACCCATACCACCTTAATTTATCCTCAGACCTACTTGCAAAATTGCAAAGAGAGAGCATTTGTCATCTTGTCATTAGTATCACATATTCTGTAAGAAAATTACAACTCTTCAAAATACCAGGCAAAGTAAATCAATCCAACATAAAAATTTTTTGGCCACAAAAGTCTGGCAGGTCTGCTAGTCTTATCCCATAATGTTGGAGTTTTATAATGCTGCAGGAATTATGAGTTGATCCCATATTTCTACTATGGGATGATTCTTCATATGTCACTGACTTTTTTACATATTGACATTTAAAACATTTGCAAATTATCTGCAAGTGTAAGAATGTTCCAATATTCCCTGAGGACTGTGAATTATACTTCAAGTATAAATTCAATTACTACTTCCTACTCCTAAAAGCTCCTCAGTTATGTAAGTAGTGGCCCAGCACTGATTATAAAAGCCTGAGAGTAATTTTGGTTTTAGTGTTGACTGGGCCACCAGACGATCCAGTTGCCCACAGAAATCACATTTTCAGGACAAAAAGACTTTTGACTGGGGCATTGGCCAAACAACACAGTCAAATGTTTAATGGTCACTAGGCAACCTGATCCTGTGTATGTTGTGATCCCCTTGTAGGAGACCTGGGGACACAGTGGTTATCTGAGCATACCCAGGAGGCAGCCAGACCTGGCTCCTCTCCTGATGTGGCTGCTCTGAAGCATAAACTCAAAGAACACATTAAAGTGCTTAGCCCAGTGGCCATCATACAGTAGGAACTCAATAAATATTAGCTATTAACGATGACGATTGTTTCTGAGCCAGCAGCCACTTTTTGCTTACCTCATCTATGTCTGTGTACGTGCAGTATATTAACCCAAAAAGAAAACCCTGTGCTCCCCATCTACCACCCCCCAAACCAGGATTCAATTTTCCTGCTCTATGGTGACCTTCCAATGCTTTTTAATGTAACAAAATTAGCTAACCACACAGCATGTATTGCCTGTGTCCTGCTCTGTGCAGGCACCTTGAAAAATACAAAAGAACGTCTGTTCACTAGCTTGCCCTCAGGGAGTTATCATTCTGTGTGATCACAGAACAGGGTGCATCCAATTGGGGATCAAAAAAAAAAAAAGTTTTGTGCTCGCTTCGGCAGCACATATACTAAAAAAAAAAAAAAAAAAAAGTTTTGCCAAAGAGGAGTTCTTTTATGTTGAAAAAATTGTATTTAGAATCAGTCAGCTGGACTAGTTTAGATGGTCCCAATTTTCTTGGCAGCATCCTAGTGAGGAGACAGAGGAACACACATGACTTCTTCTCCCATCTGATCAGAGGGTTGACCTTGGCCATGTCAATGTCATAGAGCTCTTCACAGTCTGATCTGGTGCTTGTTGCCTTGACATCCACAATGAACACAAACAAGTGTGTTGTTGTCTTCAATCTTCTTCACGGGGACTCAGTTGTTGGGGGGAACTTGATGATGGCATAGTGGTCCTGCTTGTTTCTCCGGGGGGTGCTCTTCTGAGGATATTTGGGTTACTTTCGGAGCTGCCGTGTCTGGGCTTTTGTTAGGTGGGTGATGTGTGGATCATCTTTTTCTTATGGCTGTGGACACTTTTCAGCACTGCTTTCTTGGCCTTCAAACCATTTGCTTTGGCTTCAGCTTTGAGTGGGGCAGAGGCTTCCTTCTTTACTTTGGTGCCAACTTTGTGAAAAGGGTTTCCAAGAAGAGTTATTTGAGTTGATCCTTGAATGAAGGAGGGAGAGTGTTGGTAGAAAGGGCATTCCAGACAGAGGGAAAGGGAACAGCATAAGCAAAGACCCAATTTTGGAAAAACAGACCCACTAGTAACATAAAATCAAAGTAGAAGGAAGATAATTAAAAACAGAGAAAATGGTGAAAAAATACTACTGGCCTGAAAATGGATGAAAACTCCTCAGCATTGAATAAGATAGGAGTCCACAGGTTAAAATATTCTGACAAGTGTTCGGTAAAATAAGTCTTATTTTTTGTTTTGTTTTTTAATTCACACATATCAAGGCAAAGCTTCAAAACAAAAGGATACTTTAGTGGTGAATCTCTTGGCTCATGTGCAGATGAAGAATGAAAAAAAGGAGTTAATTATAAGAATTAATGTGCATTGTAGTTGATCATTGACACTTTGAAGGCACTTGCAACCAAGTTCTTCCCAGGGTTTATAAAAGATAAAAACAAATAAAAAAGGATAAAGATAAAAGCCAAAAACAATCAGAGGGGAAAGTAGATTAACTACAATAATCCAAGAATCAGATCGACTCAGAATTGTCTTCAGCAATTTGACTGTAGAATTCATGTGACTGACAAATATCTTTGAAGTGCTTAAAGAAAAATAACTTTGAAACAAATTAGAATGTACAAATGGCTCCATTTTTCTGCATTTGATTCTTTGGCAGTTCTTGAGATTATCTTCTCTTGTCGGAGAAAGAAATCAATAGCATACTATTATTCATATTTTGAAACCACACCCAGATGTTACAATAGGATGTGAAGAATAATGTGGAACTGAATTTAAACAGCGTGATTACAAATCCATTCACAACTCCCTCCAGGCTGAAAGATTTGACTTCCCAATTTTTTAGTGTGATGTTCTTGTTGATTCTTCATCCATCAAAGTGCTAAATGTGGTCTTTCAAAACAATCCCCATACTTTCTGCTTCTGTTCAATCCAAATATGCAGATCTAAGCGAAGGAGCAGCCAGCCATTAGCTGCCATTGCCAGTATTTATTGTGAGTTAGGAATTTCTAATTTTAGAAAGACTGAGAAAAGAAATTTATGGAATTTGATAGCACAACTCTTCTATCTTTGAGTCTTGGTAAGAGCAAAGAAAATATCATCTCACTGATATGACAAGTGTTCGGTAAAATAAGTCTATTTTTTTTCTAAATAAGCTTCAGGGCATTATCTTAAAATTGTGTTGAATTATTTCATCTTCATTTATCTATAATTAATGATAATTTTAAGAAGTAATATCCAATAGATGATATCCAAATGACCAAAAAATGTAAAACAGCTGACATAAAGAATGATGTCTAAACTTCTTGATGAAGTCAACTGTCAAGGGTTAGTTTTTCAGCTTGTTGAAAACTATTAATTTAGTTACTTTATATTCCACATATTAGTGATACCATCTGGTATTTATGTCTCTCCCCTGACTTCATTTTTTTTTTGAAGATTTATTTTATTTATGCATACAAGAACTGGGGTACAGGCCAGAGGTGGGGGGGGGGCGACGAGAGGATTCACCAAAGACAGAATGGGGAGCAGAACAGGTGGATCCACTGAAATACACTGCTGAGGGGAGCAGTAGGCAAGACAGGAGAGGTCTGCTGTGCCATGTGGGTAGCTTCCTGGCCTGGAATCCAGCTCGTGCTATAGTGGCTGCTGATAGCTTCATAGTGCTGAGACTTTAACCCCTGTGTCACCAGGGAGGCCCTCATTCTGACTTATTTTGCTTAGCATTATTCTTTCAAGCTCATGAGACAACGGGTGGGATGGGGGAGAAGGCCTGGAGTGGGGGAAGAAGAGGGAGGAAGCACAAGGCTCTGTGGTGGTGGAGCACAGGTGAATTGGTGGTGGATGCCTTATGGCAGTAATACCTGGTGGGATACCTCAATGTTACTTCAGTTAAAAATTAATGAATTTATTTATTTATAAATAAATAAATAACCTCCTTGATGAACCAGGAGGTGAGACTACCAGTGATATGTCTTTGGCCACCTCTTCAGGGTAATTGCTCACATGACCTCTACTTCTCACCGAATCTCCAGATTCACCAGATGGCCTCAGTTTCCAGAATGTACCAAGCTGCCTCCCATCTCCACACCAATAGTCAGCAGCCTAAAACCTCTCCCCTTTGCAGAGGAGGAAGGTGAGGGATAGAGGAGGTGAGGCCACAGTGGGGGCACTGGAGATTTGGTGGGGGGTGAGCGAAGCCTGTGCACACGTTAAGGTGTGAAATACTCCCAAACTTACATATCAACAGTTCTGTAAACAAATGACAAATCAATAAAATCTCCCCTCTTTTCTTTTCCTCCCCTAAGCTACCAACACTCATCCAATACCAGTTCAGAGTCACCTCCCCTACCTAGCTGTGCTGATGAAATTTTTTGTCAGAAAAAGAATTCAATAGCATAATGTTATACGTAGTTTAAAACCACATCCAAAGGGTAGAAGATAATATGAAGACTGCTCTGGACTGAGTTCTGACCTGGGTTCTGTCAGCTCAGGGTCGCCTCCTTCTGGGAAGACTCAGCACCAGAGAAGCAAGACAAGACATCCCTAGGAAGGTGGTAGAGAGAAGAGCAGTTACCTTCAGTGGCAAAATGACTTCAAAAGCCAATGTTTGTTCTGGGATCTGGCGTTTTGCATGTGGCAGAGAAGTCTTGACATAAGCAGAAAGACACCCCCGGAGCCACAGGACAGTATTCATGGGACTCTCCCTCCCCCAGCCTCCTGAAGGCACTTATGCCCAAAGACTCCCCCCCCACACACCCACACACAGTATGAGAAACCTCTACGGTTTTGCTCTTGTTCTGTTTCTGCCTAAAGGCAAATTCAGAAAATTCAGACCTTGATGGAAAATGACAGTTTGTCATTTCTGTGTTAACACAAGAACCCAAAACATTTTCTCCAACGTTTCATCTCAAAAATTCAAGCTTGACCATTTGGAAGATTCAGACAATAAATACACTTATGCTATTCGCCCAGAATTACCAATTGCTGACATTTTGTCATAATTGCTTGTTTTTTTCTGGTGTCATGATAGTTAACCCTGAAAATTCAAATATGGGTCTTGTGAGCATATTCTCCCACACAGCCACACTACCATACCACACCTTAGAAAGTTAATATCAACTTAATAATATCGAAAATATAGTCCAAATTCAACTTTTCCCAGATTTTCCCAACAATCCTCTTACAGCCTCTTTTCAACTCAGGTCCCATCCACTCTAGGAGGACATAATGCTTGTTTTTTTTATTTCTTTAATCTTTCAAGTAGAATAGTTGTCCCGCCACTTTTTGTCTCACACAATTGTGACATTTTGAAGTAACAAAACCAGTCATTTTGTGCAATGTACCTCAACCACATTTGTGTGACTTTTTTCCTTTGAAGAAGATTCAGCTTAAGCATTTTGGCAGGAACACCACAAAAATGAGGCTGTGTCTTCTCTGGGCATCGTGTCAGAATTCACAAAATGTAACTTTGTCCCATGGTTGAGAATTTTTAATTTGACCCCTTGGCTAGAAAACCCCCAGGTAAGCCTGTGTTTCTTTTGTAAATAACAAGTAATCTGAGGGTTGAGGCTTCAAACTGAAGTCTGGAAGAAGAAGAGCAATTTTAGTGGAGGTGAGATGAAAACCATTATCCATTGGCAATTCTGTGAAAAAGAAAATGAATGCAAGAGGAGGAAATTGAGTGTACCCTCCTGCACCACTTTTCTTTCACACCACACACACATGTACACACACACACACACACACTCCAAGAATCCTTGTAGATGTCAGGAAAAGGAGTAATAGAATACCCAGAGTCTGAGCCACTCTATTTTCAAATTAAAAGAAAGGTAATCCAGAATGCTGAAAGAACTGGTGGTATTGAGGTGAGGTGCCCTGATGGGTTGTTTGCAATAATGAAGCCAATTCGTTCACTGCTCCCTCTAAATATAAATATGCCCTTTGTTTTTTGTTTGTTTGTTTGTTTAAAGATTTATTTATGCATACAAGAGCTGGGATGTAGGCCAGAGGAGTAGGGGGTAATAGGATTCACCAGACGCAGTGCGGGAAACAGAACAGGCAGATCTACTGAAATACACTGCTGAGGGGAGCAGCGGGGAGTCAGGAGAGGTCTGCTGAGCCATGTGGGTAGCTCCCTGCCCGGGGATTGAACTTGTGCAACGGTGGCTGCAGTTTGCTTCATAGTGTTGAGACTTAACTCCTTGTGCCACCAGGGAGGCTCTAAGCATCCCCTTTGGTAGTGACCTCTCTCATGGGTGCTGACCTTGTCACACAACTTGCTTTGGTCATTGGACAGTAGCAAATGACACAAATAGAAACTAAGAAACTGCTTGCTTGCACACCAGTGCTTGCCCTCTTCCTGCTCTTGGAAGCTTGAGCCTCACAAGTGAGCGAGTGAGCCCAGGCTAGCCTGCTGGGAAGTGAGAGACCACAGGTTGGGACTCTCCCATCTCACCCATCTACAGCTGGAAAATCAGCAGACATATCAGTGAGACCTTTCTAGACCAATTAGCCCACACCCAGCTTACAGGAGGCCTCAGACACATAAACAAGCTTAGCCGAGTTCAGTCAGGGCTGGCCTAGCTTAGTAAAACTGCCGAGCCAACCCACAGACCCATGAGAAATGATGATGAGGTCTTGTTTGAAGCCATCATATTTGGGGCACAATTTATTATGCAGCAAAAGCTAACCAATACACTAAGGAATCACTGACTCACAAACTTTTGTTCAAGATACAACTATTATCTGTTTAAAAAACCAGATCCCTTTTCCTAGGTTATACCTTTTTCAAAACAAAATTTACACTGAAATCCTATCAGAGTTCCTAAAAAATTTTTAAATGCTTTCAGCAAATTTTAAATTCAATTGAATTCAGTTACTTTAGTATAAGGTAGACGTGTGCAGATGAAGAATACGTTGTTCCTTCGTTGAGTTATTGTCATCATCACACTATTTGGTAGAAATGCCAAATTTCAATGAAAAGTAATCAAATCAACCTCAAGGAGAAATTGGTTGGAAAAGGTTTAAAGAATAAGAAATTCCCATAGATGAGTGCTCAGATTTTTCTGCATACTAGAATCATCTGGAGAAGTTTTTAAAGATCCCAATACCCAGGCCACACTCCAGACCAATTAAGTCTAAATCCCTGGGAGTAAGGCCCAGGTGTCAGTAATTTTTTACAGCTCCTCGTACAGCCAAGTCTGAGAACCAGATTTACCCAGTGTGCCTGTTTTGTAAGTGTATTAGCAGACAGATCATTCTGCCATCTGGGTAATTGAAAACTGAGAATACAGCATGTGACTAATGTTCAGCAACACCCTTTACAAAAGCACCAGAAAACATGCTCATTCATCTCCACTTTCTACACGTAGCAATATTATAGTCTAGGGAGGGGAATGCAAAATGAGTGGGCTGATGACTAAACTTTACAGTTGTCCAACAATGCTTACTTCTTTTCTCTTCCAGCATGTCCCCTGAACTTTGGAAACTTAGCAAAAAAAAAAAAAAAACACCAAAAAACCCGGGTCTCTCTGTCTGACTGTACATTAAATAATGTAGTAATTTCCTCTCTAACCTGTTCCACTCTGAGGAGACTCCATTGTTTCCGCCTGCCTGGCAGAAAACATTTTTAAACCTCTATTGAAGATTTTTCTTGGCTTGCCATCCTGAGTTCCTTGGCCCCTGCATCCTAACAGTTCTATGGCTCAACCACAGGACTCTTAAACCACGCACATGAAAAGTCATTGCCTCGACATCATTGCGACTTTCCCATAAGGGTCTTTTGTTACTCAGGGAATTTATCTACATTTAACAATCTGGCTCCTCCACATTCTCAGCAGCTTTTTTAGCCAAAGAACTCTAAAATGAGCCAAAACTTTTTCTCTCTAGACTTTTAAAACCTTCCAAAGCACCACTGAACAGTTAGTTGCCTAAGTCTCGTCACACCTATAGCATCAGACTCAATTTTCTCTGAATAAGAAGAAAATACAGCAGGATGATGAGGGTAGAGAAGATTCAGAGATTCACAAACTTCCTCTTCTGGTTAGGGGCTAATTGAGCCCATTATGGCCATGCTGCAAATGTTGCCCTCAGCATCTCCTGCCATGATTGTGCCATCTATCTCAGAGTTGGGTACTGAACACTGTAGAGAAAATGGAGCGGCTCAGCTTCTTTTTTGCACCCCTCCACAGGCCTCCACAGTTGCTACCTGAGGCCTTGTTTTCCTCCCAAGTGTCATTACCCGCACGTGATAATGTGTTGTTGCAGAGGCACTTGGGAGCATGAGCACGGCACGTACGTGCACCTGTAACTGTGGACACCCGGGCAGAGAAGCCAGGGAGGACAGGGGCATAGGCTATGTAAGTACGGACAGCTGGGCCAAGGAACAGGGATAAAAGGGTCTTCTCAGCTCTGGTGTTCAGGGCTTCACACTGAAGTGAGGGGGCTCAGTTGCGGCCTCCCTGCCTGCTGGTCTGCCTGCATCCAGGCTCCTGATTTAGCACTGAAGGCGTGATAGAGCTAGCATAAGACTCTGAAATTTTCTTTTCCTCTGCCTGAATCAGCAATGAACCTTCCTGGCCTGGGATGGTTGCCCAGCAAACACCTTGAATTGAAGCAAATTGGGGTTATTTTGTGGGAGAAATTAAACAGGGAGATCAGAAATGAAAAATGTAGGAATAGTCCACAGGAAGCCGAAGTGTGCTGTTAATTTGAGCCACCCCAAGAAGACATAAAAAAGGAATTCACAGACTTTTTAGATAAGCAGAGAGAAGCAAACTTTAAGAAAGAATGGTTTATTTAAAGGAAGAAAGCAAGGACTCCAGGGTGTGCTGTACCTGGGTGGGGCAAAGAAGCCATTATGGGCCTGTTTCTTGGGGATACTAAAACCCCTTTTTCTCTATTCTAAAATCTCTTCATCCTACTTTGTGACTGGCTCTTTCTCTTAATGGCTATACTCCGGGCAGATGTGTCCATTTTTCCCAGCTCTTAGAGTTTCTCCTTTACCTCCCCTGTCCAAGTTCTCTTAAAATTTACTCTCCTTATTAACCTTAAAATTTGCTGCCCCCATTATCCCTCCTGGATTGCTGACCTCATCAATGGAGTACTTTTTAGTTAGCACCTCTTAGACTTTACTATCATTACCTCAGGAGCCTCTTTAACTCTCCCAAAGCCCCTGTCTGCACTGTCTCTGAAGCGGCCTAATTCATCCTAACTTGCCCGAGGACTCACTAATGTCTCAAAGAATATTCTAAGGTCAATTATAAATGTATTGACCTCCAAATACAGGAGGGGGGAACTCTGTCATTTCACAAAGGCTGACAGAAATGACATCTTGAGATTTGTGTCCTGCAACTGGGTCAAAAGGGGTGGTGAGGAGTTGGAAGAACCATCATTGTCAGCTGGGGGGCAAAGAAAACTTAGAAATTCTATGTCACCAGAAGGGCAGAGAAGTGGAGCCGGAGAGAATGATGAACGTTAAGAGTCTGCTCTGCAGGGAGAAAAGGGCATCAGGGGACTCCTGATACAACCAGCAAGCAGTCAGAGGAAGGCACAGAGGAAGGGGGTGAGGGCAGGCGAAGAGGGATGGGGAACAAATGCAGACGAGACAGCAGCTTTCCCGAAATACAGATGGGTTTTTATATCTACTATGGGAACGAGGCTGACAATTACAAACAGACTTCAGCAAACCCTGAGCCAGGTTCGAAGGAGTGGGTTCAAGCAGAGTTCAGAAGGAAAATTGAGTGCTTCCTCTGAGCCAGGAATCCGGTTCAGTAGCGGCAGGAAAGACCCTGCCTCACCCCTGCCTCCTCCAGCAGACAGTTTCATCCCATCCCAGGGGCGTCTGTGTTTCTAAAATGAAATCTTCCCAAAGGAAAGCTTGTATTCTTTCTTTAATCATCTCTTTTACAGAAGCAGTTTTCCAAAAATCATCGTGTATTTTATTCAGTTTATCTGATGGTACGAGTTGAGCCTAGGGGATCTCGTTTTTCTCCCCTTGGCTCTGTGTAGTAACACATTTACCAACTCCATAATCCTGTTCTCTGTACTGACAAAGGTTAGTTTCCTCATGGAATATGCCAGCATAAAGTACCTCTAGCCCACTGTAGGCTGCTCTGCCTGAAAGAGGTAGAGCAGAAAATGCTAGAGCTGTTTTTGCTATTGAGGGTAAGGGGTTGAGGGGCGAGTGCTGCCCGCCCCCCCCCCCACACCCTCCAATCTATCTGCCTAGGAAAGACCTCGCGAGTCTCCGGTCACAGCTAAATGCACTAGATGCTGCCATGTACTAGAGCCTGGGGTGTGCCCTGCACGGGGAAAGGGGCTGGTAGGTGGAAGTGAAGCCTGGCTTGTGTGCCCTGGCTGAGGGCTGCATCTGTGGAGAAAGGGTACCTTTTCCAAATAATGCAAAAGTGCCCCCTGGGGAGAAGATTGACACAAGCTGGGTAGGTTAAATTGTCTCTCCTAGGCCCTAGGTGTGGGGGGAGGAGGGAGTAGGATCAAAACAAGGGGGGTGGGAATTTTACGGGGACTATAACCAAGATGAAAATGCATACATTGTGCAAAAATGAAAAATGATGTAAAAAATATATAAAAGAAAAATGAAGAAAGAAAAAACTGAGAAGTTAGAGTTGGGTCTGGGGCAGGGAAGGAGAACAGAGCAAACAGAAGAGAATGCAGAAAACCAGGCCTAGCGTGTGGGGATGCAGCCACTGTGATAACCCTCCCGCTGTGATCCTGGCTCTCAGGAGTTCTGACTTTGGTTCCACAAGACACACCTGTCTCTTCTCCAGCTTCCCCTCTGGACATGAACTATTCAAGTGCATTTTTGGTTGTTGCAGTGCAAAAGCCTTACCAAAGCTACTCCCCAGGTGTCTTTGAGGTGGATTCTGGGGGTCCCCTGCCCAGGGTAATGACCCTTAATGTTTTGCTACTGATGGGCACCCTGACTTGAGGCAGTCTCTCCAATGTTTTTCTCCTAGGGTAGCCTTTACACAGGTTAACTGTTTGACCAGGGGGTTCTTAACCAGTTATTTGGATATTAGAAAATATTCATGTGAAATTACCTAATTGGTTTAATTCATTCCACAATTAGCTTTTCAAAACATTGAAAGTATCAAAAAGAAATATTGTTTATTTTACATGGTAAACCTTTTGTTTTGGTTTTGCATGTATCTATAGTTTGTTGAAAAATCCATGTCTTCTATGTATCTATTTTAAAATTCCTCCATAATTTTAACACCTCGGATAATTACTGGCATCTTGTAGTCTGTCTTTCACAATTTCATATGAAGTACCTGGGTTATAACCAGTTTCTTATTATAGAAAATTGACTTCTAGAAGGTGCAGCCTGGCTTGGTGTAGCATTTTCATTAATACTTTTCAAAGTGAGAGGGAAAAAAAGCAGGTGTAGAGTAAGTGAATTCATCAGGTTTTTTATGCCACTAGCTTCTGTGACTATCACCTGCAGCCTTGATGGTGTTAAAGCAAAAGGCGCTTGGGAGCACAGGCATGGGGTATGCATGCATGGTGGACACCTAGAGCATGGCTGTGGGCATACGTGAGTGTGTGCACCTGAGCCTAGAGGTCAGGGATATAAAGGCGGCATCACTCAGTGGCAGACAGCGGCAGGAGGGAGGCTGCAAGAGGACGAATGTCTAAAGAGGCGAGACGGCTCTAGAACCAGAGAGAAAGAGTAAAGATTGGCTGGGGGGCTTGGTTCTGCCTCCCGGGACCCAGGACTCCTGCCTGCCCTGCACCTGGTTGCCCCACTACAGCAGGGAAACACAACAGGGTGATCTATAGGAGTGACCATCTAGCACAATGAAGGCCTACACTGGCATTTGGGGCAGGTGGAGAGATGATAGACCCTAGTTAAAATCATGGACATAGAAAGAAGGTGGTTGTCATAGAAACTAGAAAACGAAGTGGAGGTGTGGGAGGTGTGTAATGAGTAGTTTCAGATAGCAAGATGGAAAAGTTCTAGAGATCTGTTGCACTACAATGTGAATATACTTAACACTAATGAACTGTACGCTTAAAAGTAGTTAAGATGGTAAATTTAATGTTATGTTTTTCATAGATACCCATATATGGGGAGAGAGACTAGACTATCGCGGACTAGTTCGGGGGGTGCCAGATTTTTGTCTAAGCCAGTCCATTTGCAAAATAACCCTCCTTAGACTGGCAAGTGCTGGCTGCAAAAAAAAAAGTGGAAATTAGTCCCACCAAGAACACTTTCTATGTCAAGAAAAATAGCAACAATCACTCATTCAAAGTATAAAGTAGAAGCCAGCCTCTAGTTCTGGAAAACTCAAGCCTGCCAGATGGCCCTCAAAAATGTCACACTGTTCACTGGCTTTGTAAGGTGCACAGAAATAAATGGGGAGATTTCAGAACTGCCTGGAATTCAATACTCAGCAATGCAGATTGAGTTGGTCAGCCTTGAAATAAGAGGAAAACTGCAGCCTGCACACAAGCTTTGTGCATTACAACGTGGAGGGCGTTCCATGGGAATGGATGCGCCACGAGGAAAGCAGAGCCTATGATGGCGGGCCTTTGCCATTAAAAAAAAGGTGGGAAGGACGGAATTAGAAGGCAGAGCACGGCACCTCTAGCCTGCAGACATGGAGAACTCTGGGCGATCCTTTCCTTTGCTCCTTACCCTCCAAGATAAGTACAAAGGTGAACATTTCTATCAACAATATCACATCTCGGGCCTCCCCGGTGGCGCAGCGGTTGAGCGCTGGGTTGCGAGGCTGCCTGCGGCCTCTGCGGCGCCGGTTCGATCCCCGGCTGCTCCCCGGCCACAGGAGGAGGGTCCCACATGGCGCGCAGACCTCTCCTGCCGCCCGCTGCTCCCCTCAGCAGTGTATTTCGTCAGTCTGCCTGTTCTGTTCCCCACTCTGGCTCTGGTGAATTCTCTCACCCTCCCGCGCTTCTGACTGTGCCCAGTGCTTGTATAAACAAACAAACAAATAAATAAATAAAAATACATGCCTCTTTGGAAAAAAAAAAAATCACATCTCAGCTGTCTCTTATCTGTCTCTTCCTTTTTCATGCCAACCTCATCCCCAGCTGGGAGCCTCTCAGGAGGGAAGCTGCATGTCAGCAAATAGACTGCCATCTGCATGAGGGCCTGGTTCAGCCCCTACCCATGGCTTTTGGCTCATGGAAGCCCAGTGCCCACACCCTAAGCCACCCCATCCCTTATAAAGAGTGCCTGGTGGGGCAGAGGCAGGCAGTGGGGAAAAGAGTGACGTGTCCTAAGACAGGGCTCTAAGGAGGTACATGATTTCCACTGGCACGGCCTCCCCTCAATGCTCCCCACCATCCCTCAAAGTCAAGGCAACACACCAAAGTTCCAAGCCCCCAGAAGTTTAGGGACACCTTTTATCTTTTCTACTCAGAATATGTGATGGGCGCAGTAAGATTTGGCAACTGCAGGCTTCTTTAGTCCTAGCTCAGGCCCAAAGTGATGCAAAGGCCAAAAATGCTGCAGCTGTGTGAGCTCCTGAGGCTGCAAACTTCTCAGCACCTTCTGGCTCTCACTCTATGGAAGCAATTCTAGATTTAAATATTAGTTACATGCTGTTTTAAAGAGACACTCACGCTGGCTTCAGGCCATTTCCCAGGTATATAGTAACTGGAAATCTACTTCCAGTTCCCTGAACAAACTCTGCCTTCCAAGACTCTCCTCTCTCTCTCTCTCTCTCTCTCTCTCTCTCTCTCTCTCTCTCTTTCTCTCTCTCTTCTCCCCCCCCCCCTTTGGCCCCAGCTCTATCAAGCTCCAAGCTGCACCTTGCGAAGGTCATATAGAATGGCACTCAAAAATGCATGTTGAATTTGTCACCAATTTTTAACTTTTTCCTCCCTGAACTCTCTTCTTTAAGTGGCAGGCTCACTGAGTCAAGGTTCAAGAAATGTCCAAACTTAAATTTACAGGGAAAGACCAAAATTGAGTTTTTAAAATTTTAAATAGGAACAAAAGTTCACACAATCATGGCTGATATGAGAGATGATAGTAGTCCCCCCTTATCCACAGGGGATACATTCTAAGACCCCTCCATCCCAATGGAAGTCTGAAAGAGTGGCTAGTACTGAACCCTAAGTATACTATGTTCTTCCCTATTCACACTTACCTACGGTAGTCTAATTTATACATTTGGTACAGTAAAAAGACTAATAAACTAACAGTGGAACAATCGACAGTATACTGTAATAAAAGTTATGAGAATGTGGTCTCTTACTGGCTCTCTCTCAATGTCTTATTGTGCATAATATTTTCAGATCATGGTTAATCTCGGGTAAATGAAACCACAAAAAGTAAGACCTTGGATCAGAGGGGACGAAGGTACAAGTCGGAAAACAAAATGCCAATTCCTGGGAAGAGGCTCTGCTGTTTTTGCAACAGAGTTCATTAAGGTCCACTTCTAGTCAGTGATTTCCCTCAGGGTATTTTAAGTTTTTTGTATTGTGGTTTTTTTTTTTTGTTTGTTTTGTTTTTTTTTTTGTGGGAACCCTTGTAAAGAATGAATACTGGAAGAAGCCAGGACGTGTTATCAATACACAGAACAATAATCCTGTGTTATGGGCTCCGGGCACGCATACTTTGAGACACATTACAACTTGAGAATTGCGGTTGTGGCTGGTCCAAGACAGTGCCAAGCGGGCAGGAATGTTCAAATCTCAGAGTCAAGAACCATCTTGGGGATCTTGCTCATTCTTTTCCTGCTTTGTCCTGTCCTTGCTTCAATAGCATACTCCCCCCAGGCAAGCTAGTCTCTGATAAGAGTTCTGAGCCAGGCCTGTCTCTCTCAGGAGGGAAGCCACCATTCTCAAATGAGAGAACTCAAAGATGAGCCTGATTTTGTTACAGGGCAGGGAGAGGTGCACCCCAGACCCCCCAAAACCTGCCTGCTCTTAATGGGTTCTGCCATCCGCCACATCAACACAAAACATGAGACTTTAATGGGAAGGAACTTTAATACAATTAGGAAACAATACAGAAAAGGCAAAGAATAGTTTCTAAATCAAGCACCCAAAGTTACCCGCCTAGTGGGTAAAAGTCCATCCAAATGGGATTGGCCCAGAGCAAGGCCCCAAGGCCTGCCACAAGTCTAAAGCATCTTCCAGTGGGGACCCACAGAAAAGGATCAGAAAACACCAGACAAGTCTGGAAGGAAAAGAGCAAAATCAACATCAAGACAAAAGCTGTCATTGTCACCTCCCCACGGGTCTCACCCACATCTGTGTCACCCAGTCCACGACCAAAAGGCAGGCGCAGTTTCTTCACGTGTCTCTAGGCTCCATGCGCCTCCCCAGGTCTCCTGGCTCCATCCTGTTTCCTTCCTTCCTCAGTCTTCTCTGCAGCTTCTCTCTCTGCTCAGCTCCACCCTTCTTTTGGGTGGGGCAGGAAACCTGGAACTTCTCCCTTTCCTGGGGACCACCCTGTTACAATTTGAATCCCAACTCTGCCACCCACTGGCTGTGTGACTTTGGGAACTGAACCTCCCTATGCACCTTCTCCCCTACATGCAAATAACTGAATCTATTAAGGCTCTTTGATAGCAATCAACAGAATCCTACCTGTTACTCTGGACTCAGCCAATGGAACATTAACAGATGTGACAAAAGGAGAGACTTGGAATGGTTTTGTCCACTGGGTCTTGCTGGCTTTTGTACCTTTGTTATCATTTGTGCTCAGCCAACCCCCTGAAGGATGAGAAATGTGAAGAACAAGGTCAGACAAGAATCACAGTATAACCATAGTCCCATTCACCTGTCTTCCCCAAGAGTGATGTCATTATCACCAAGGGCATTTCACCAGCCAGAATCTCCAATATCTAGTCCTGCTGTGAGCCCACTGATAAGTGTCTTGCAAGGACTTTACGCCCTCAACCCACTGTCTCGCTATCACTGCTGATTCCTGCTTCAGGGAACTCTTAAACCTTCCTGAAACAGTTTTAGCAGCAATCACAAATTTCTGACTCTAAGTCTAGCTTTCATGTAAGCTGCTATGTTCCTGTGTCCCTGTCCATAGACACAGAGCCTGTCTCATTCCACTCCCCACTATCTTCCTGGCACTGCCTTGGAGGTGAATGGAAACTAGAGAGGGAAAAATATTTTGCCTGGGGCCATGAGTCAATAAGCATGTCTTCCAGAGCCACTCCTTCCAGAACCCTGTGGAAAATGGGTGGATTGAGTGAAAGTGGAGACCAATTGCAGTGCACATTGAACCATTTACTACATTCCATACTTTCCAACAATCATTTATGGAACTTAATTACATTCACTTTCTAAGTCATTAAAGTGTTTATCTAACAACATGTCTACAGTCAATAACAAGGGCACATTCTTAATCTGATTATTAATTATTCCATGAGAGACAGCCACTCAAGATCACTTTCTCAGAAAGTGTCCCTCCCGGCCATATTTTGAATGACTGAAAAGGACACCCTGCATTCAGACCTAAAAACAAGAGAGCAGGGCCTCCCTGGTGGCGCAGCGGTTGAGCGCTGGGTTGCAAAGCTGCCCGCAGCCTCTGCAGCACCAGTTCGATCCCCGGCTGCTCCCCGGCCACCACAGGAGGGTCCCACATGGCGCGCAGACCTCTCCTGCCGCCCGCTGCTCCCCTCAGCAGTGTACTTCGGTCCTTCTGCCTGCTCTGCTCCCCGCTCAGGCTCTGGTGAATTCTCTCACCTTCCTGCACTTCTGACTGTACCCAGTGCTTGTATGTATAAATAAATAAATAAATAAATCTTTAAAAAATAAATAAAAACAAGAGAGCAGGTATTACTGAGAAATCAAGCTTTTGAATATTGACTTCTTCGGCCTTAACAGACATTTGATTATTGATTCAGGTGTAGACGCCTGGCTCACCTCTAGCAAAGACTGCTTACTGAGTAAATAAAAATGGTGAGACCCCCCAGTGTGGCAATATCTCCCCAACTTACAAGAACTTTTATGCTTTGACTAAGCAAAACCACTTTTAAGAATTTGTCATCCAAATGTGTTTGCACATAAACAAAAAAATGCTGTGTACAAAATTATTCATTGAAGCACTATTGATTTTATATTACAGCACTACAATAGCTAAAAATTGGAAAATTCAATTTCTTCAAAGGCATACTTTGAAGACATTAAACCAATGTGTCTGACAATGAGGAAATTAAAAGGAAAACTGTGATACATCTACATAATAGACAACTCTACAATTGTGAAAGAAAGGATGAAGACACCCTCAATATTTTGATTTGAAAACTTATTAAGGGGGAACAAGGGCCCATATATCCTCATTGGCAAAAAAAAAAAAAAAAAAAAGCCCTGAAGGGGTAAATTGGGTACAAATAAGAAGAAAAATATAATCGATGGGGACAGGGATGTGTGACTGATACTTCTCAAAGTTTAAATTTGTGTATGTTTTGATTTTTGAATTATGTGAATGTGAATTTGATTTTTGAATTATTGATACAAAAATGTAATGGTCACATAGTATTTCATAAAATACATTCTTATCATATTTTAATCAAGTGTGGGAAAGTCAAGATGTTTCCAACTCCTTGTTACACTTAACAGTGCTGTTATCACTATCTTTGTAGTGAAATCTTCACCTGCTTCATTATTTCCATAGGGGTAAACTCATAAAAATTTCTGTATTAAGGGCTATAAAATTTTCACTGTACTGACAAGTCAAGCTTCAGAAAATCTGTAGTCATTTTTTTTCTGTAGCCATTTTTAATAAACTTTATTTTTTAGGATAATTTTGGTTTCAGAACAAAACAATGGAAAGCACTGATTTCTCATCTACCCCGTGACCCACACATACAGACTCCCCTGTTATAAACATCTCCCCCGCCCCAGTGGTACATTTGCTGTAACTGATGAACTTATGTCGATACATTATCACCCAAAGTCTGTAGATCACTTTAGGGTTCATTCTTGCTGTTGCTTAGTTGATGGGTTTGGACAAATATATAAAGATTACATCCACTAATACAGTACCATTAAAATAATTTCCCTTTTCTAAAAATCCTCTATGCTCTGCTTGCTCATCTTTTCCTTTTCCCAAACCCTGACAACTACTGATCTTTTTATTATGGCCATAGTTTTGCTTTTTATTTTATTTGCTTTTTTTATTATGGCCAGTGTCATGTTGTTGGAATCCGACAGCAGGTAGTCATTTCATCGGCTTCTTTCACTTAGAAACATGCATTTAAGATTCATCTGTCATTTCACAGCTTCATGGTTTTTCTTTTTAGTGCTGAATACTATTCTATATCTGCATGTATTTCAGTTTAGCCATTACCCTTCTGAAAGTCATGTTGGTTGTTTCCACGTTGCTATAAACCATGCAACAAACCTTCAAAAGGAAACGCCAAAGAGCATGTCAGGGCATATCAATGGTCACATCATCACCCTCCTCAAACATGCCTAGAGCTTGTCCTGACCATACATAATACCAGCTCAATCTCAATTCCTCCCTTTGAGGGAAGTAGAAAACTGATCTGTTTTTGATCATGTGTGGGGAGAGGCCAAAGGGGGAAAGAGAGAAAAATGATCCAATAAAATGTCCTCTCTTCAAAAACAATAATTTGGCATCCATCCACAGACAAAAATGTCTTTGTGGGAACTTTGAGATCAAGGTAGCAGACTGTGAAGCCTTTGTGCGGTTCAAGACACAAAGCCATTTTGAGACAGCGGGTTCACACCCAGGCAGCTGACTCTATGGACCCAACTACATAAATGGAAATAGCGCATCCCCCTGAGGACTTAACTACAGACCCATTTAACTTTGGGTCAGTCACCAGCACCATTCGAAAAGGAACTGTGGAAGAGTCTCATCTGCCCTTGTGTTGGATAATAGACTTACAGACTCAGTTCAATCTGAGCTGTGGACCCTAAAGTGGCCCATGAACTTGCTCCAGCCACTTGCAGTCAAGCTCCAGGAGCCTTTGGAGCAAGCCCACCAAACTGAGTCAGACTGCAGATTCTGACAGGACCCTATAACTGGTTAGCCCCACTCACCTGCAATCCAAGAACAAGGCTTTTTGGAACAGAGAACCAGCAGAAGACACTTGTCTGCACTCCCAGAAGTTCTGTAAGGGCTTACACTAGGGCTTATGCTTATGCTAGACCTTATGCTCAAGTCCTTCCAGGCATGCTCATCTCTTGGAAGAGATATGGACAGGCAGTACAGAAAACTCAAAGGTCTCCAAACAAGACCAACCAAAGATTACTCCAAGAAACACTTTTTTCATGTATATGCTGCTTTATTCTTGTAAGGATTACTGAAACATATGCTAATAACTAAAGACAAAATATAGAAATGAGTCATCTTTTCAAACCACTTTTTACAGTATGTAAATACGTGTTGTCCTTCCAGTTTACTTTTAATATTCTCATTACATTACATAATATAACAATGTAGATGAAATACAGTAAGTAGATGATCCTGAATTTGAGATAAGCACCATGTGATAGCATAGCTCTGCTTGTGAGGATGGTAGAAGCCTACTCCTCCGGATTTCCTGCTAAGCTCTTGAACAGTACAGGATTCACGGGAGAAGGGACTTTCAACACCTCTAACAAAGAGCAGAAAACTGATGTTACAAGAGACTCAACTTGTCATTATTTGAAATGTCAATGACAGTTCTGGCACCTGTTTAGCTACCGTGGCAGGATAGCTGAGAAGCAGCCCGCGGGCTACTTCTGCAGGATGCATTTCAAAACTACAGAAATGTTTGAAGGTGCTAAAATATTTTCATGCAAATTCCTAAACCCATAAACTCTTGCTATTAAGGCAAAACAGTATCAATTTTTTTTTAAATAGAAAAAGGACAGCTGTGTTAGTTTTGTTTAGTCTCCAAAAGTATTCTCTGTGATGATTGTCCTCTGAACAAGACTCATTTTCTTAGACATGCCTACACTTTTCCAAACCCCCCTTCATGTTGCATGCTTGAGAAACAAGAGTGCTTAGAGAACTCAGGGAATGAAAAATGTTAATATGAGGGAATTGAGTTTAGAATCGCAGCTAAATTCAAACATGAATTTTCTGGAAATTTTCACTAGTCATTTGAAAGCACCAAAGAATGAAGGAAGGTAAGAGATGTGATGACGAGGTTAAGCCATGCCTCTCTAAGTGTTCTTCTGCTCACAGAATAGTGAACAGCCAAGTTGGAGCCTCTGCTACAGTTAAATAACTAGTTCACTTGAACAGCACTCAATTTCTTTTCAACTTACTAAACTTTTCTGTACCATTTAACTTTTTCAACTACAAATAGAATAAAAGTGTTTTCTAAATAAACACATTACCCATTCTTTTTCCAGAATCGATCATATTTTGGGCCACAAAGTAAGTCTTAACATTTAAGGTTTAAATTATCTTTTCAATTTTTTTTGGTATCTTTTCCAACCACAATGATATGAAACTAGATCTTGTCAGGAGGAAAAATCCATAACTATATGGAAGTTAAACAATACATTCCTGAACAACCCATGGGTCAAAGAAGAAAGCAAAAGGGAAATTGAGACCAAAAAAATACCAAAACTTAGCAAAAGCAATTCAAAAAGGAAAGTTGATTGTGATAAATTACTACATTAAGAAAAATTGCAAATAAACAACCTTTTATTCTTCAAGGAATTAAGAAAAGAACATACTAGCAGAAGGAAAGAAATAGATTAATGCAGAAGTAAATGAAGAAAGAAAACAGACTGGAAAGGTTATAGGAAAAAAATGAAACTAATTTTTTTAAAGATAAACAAAATTAAGAACTTTAGCTACTTACCAAGAAAAAGAGAGGATTCAAAAAATAAACCTTTCAATGAAAGAGGAGACATTACCTGTGGCAACCACAGAAATGTAAAGGAACACAGGAGGATGCTATGAACAATTACACAATAACAAATTGGATAAACTAGAAGAAATTCTTAAACATACAACCTACCAAAACTGAATCGTGACAAAAATCTGAGCAGGAAATTAATGACTAGGGAGGCTAATAAGGTTAGCTAGCTTTAAATGGCACTCTTCATAACATGTGCTTCAAATCATCGCATTGTACACCTTAGACTTGCGTAATGTCAATTACAACTCAGCAAAGCTGGGGAAAAAGTAAAATTAAATAAAGTTTTCAAAGGGGATTAGATAGATGGGGTTGGTTCTCATAAGATGGGAAAGGCAAACTCACAGAATGTCACCACACAAAGGGTTTCTCCATTGTCTATTCAGCAATTTTAAGTTGGTAGCTCAGTTGACTCTGCTCAGTCTGAGACAGGTTCTCTTTCACCAACACAGAGCTTTTAAGTAACCCAACAGATTACTCATAAAGTTCTGAAATGTCAGACTTTCTCGGAAAACTGGGAAGATCTGACAAAATAGGAAAGTCAGGAATGAACTAGAAATTAACAATGGGGAGGTTCTTCAGACCTTTATTCTCCTGCCGCCACAACTCTGAACACGCAGCGGCCAGCTCTGTGCTTTCCAGGTTACCCGCTGCATTAGAAAGTCCTGAAAGTTTAATCTGGTTCCATGTATAAGGAAAACAAGTACCAGGAGGAAATGGAAATTCAAGCCAGCCCGTCAGAAGCAAAGTAGAGGGCACTGGGGTGTCCCAGCAGACAGGTGGGATGCTTCTCCTGGCCACGGAATCTGGCAAGGGCGGGTACAACAGGGGCTCGGTGAGGACTTCAGGATCAAAGCAGCAGGGCAAGCTGCCCCCAACCCCAGCTTGGGGAAGGGAGGGTCTCCTCCACCATCACCCTCAAGGGCCCACACTGCACTCTTAGAGGCTGCATTCGAGTCTCCCCAGCACCGGCACTCAAGCACGCTGGAAGCCACCCGGGCTCCTCCTGAAGGCCTTATCTTGGCGCGGGAGCGCACGCTGGCACGGGCCCCAGCAGAAGACTGAACGTTTGGCTCCTGCACAGACAACCCCTTGGGGCGCCGCAGCGGGGTGCAGAGAGCCTTGCCAGTTCCTCTGTATCGCATCCTCTGAACCCAGCGACAGTGGCCCAGTTCATTCTGGGTGCAGGGCGCAGAAACCCCTTGGAAGGGTGGACTCTGAACTGGGAAGCTCAGCCGACGCGGTCAGAGCGGAGCGCCCCGGGCTCTCTAGGTGGGAAATCCTTGCGCCCACCCTCTGCCTCTGCGCAGAAGAGAGCTGGGGACCCCGGGGCGGAGTCGGGGGCGGGGCTGGGTGCACCAAGCCTCGTCCGAGGCGCCGGGAAGAGCTGAGGGGGCGGAGCGCCAACTCTTGCGGGAAGACTGAGACCACCACGCGCCGGGGAAGTGCTCTCCGCTTGGAAGAAAGGGAGCCGCCGCCCAGCCCCTCTACGCTGCGCCTCCCGGGGGGCAAATCCGGACCCCCGAGGCGGGAACCGAGGAGCTCGGCCCACACCCCTAGCTAGGGTACCTGGGATGGTAGAGCGTGCTGGGGAGGAGGCGCGCAGGCAGGTACGTGCTGGGCATGACCGGTCCGGGGGCTCCACTGGTGGGATGGGGTGGGGGGCGTCGTCTGGGTTGGGGGGCGCAGACGCCCACTTGTTTCTCTGGGCTGTGTGGGTGGGGAGGGTGTGAAGGGATTGGGACTGCTTTGCCTCCTGCCACTCTCCGATGCATCCGAGCTAGCTCTTGTAAGGAGTTGGTACCAAAAGATCCTCTCATCCTCGCCCCTTCCCCAGGAACCCGCTAGGACGGGGCAGGGGGCGGCCGGCCGGGGCTGGGGTGCAGGAGCGGGCAGAGCGACCTAGCGGGTAGCTGGGCAATCCGGCCAGCACCAAATTGCCGGGGAGGGCGCGGGCAGAGCAGCACCTTCCTGAAAGGTGACCAGAGCAGCGCCTTGGAAAATTCCCTTGCGCTGCCTTCTCCCCCCAACCCCTTCTTCCCGCCCGGAGGCCCCGCGTGCTGTGCTCTAAGAGCCGGCTTTTCTGATTTGCATCCACCCCTGCCGAGGCCGCGCCCCCCGGGACCACGCTTTGGGTTCGGGTGTGTATGGGTACCTGCTCCCGGAAAGAGTTGGCGAGGGCAGGGGGTGCATCCCACGAAAACGGGACCGGTACCTGCCCCAGTCCTGACGGCCCACGCCCTCTCCTCTCCCCGGCCTAGGGGCTGGAGAGCCGCCAGCTTTAGACGCGCAGAGGGCGGGACCCGCTTATCTGTCTCAGCCTAAGCAGTGACTTCAGGGATGGGCGGCTTGTGTGAGCCAGAGGCAACCCTGAGACAGGGCAACCTGGCTGCTGTCTTAGTCACCTTGGTACGCACCCCGGGTGGCCGCAGGGCAGGCTGGCTTATCCCTACCACTGCTGTCCGCTCCTGGGTCAGTGCCTGTCCCTGGTTCTCCCACTCCTGCCCGGCGCAGCCCAACCCAAGGTACGGTCTGGCCCGCTTCTTGCTACCTGCAGCCCCCTGGTCCCATTCCTGGAGTCCAGCTAAGGGGATGGGAGCAGGACCACTAGGGTCCCATGCCAGGGGGTGTGGGGTCCCAGTTCTTTTTTGGTCCAGCGCTCAGACTTTATTTCCTCTCCACTGGGCATCTTCAGGCAATGGGAATGTGAAGGATACAGGCAAGGAGCGCAGTTCAGTCCTCAGACCCGCCTGGGTTCTCGCTAACCTCTCTCTTCTCGGCCTTGGAAACTCTTTGCAGTTAAGCTGGGTCTCAGAGCAGCCACCACTTCACAGGACACAGCTTTGGTGATGGGATGTGGTGCCCCCAATCAGAGTGGATTCTTGGTGGGGAAGTGGGAGCTCAATGAGGGGGGGGTAAGGCAGCAGACCCACAGGGGGTGGGGGAAGAAGTAGACAAAGGATTTCTTTCTAGCACTCTTCCCAAAGCTCAGGGGAGCTGCAGGAGAATTCCCTCCCTCACAGCCCCTCCACTGCAGAATCGGGGTCGGGATCCTCATGCACTCATCCAGCAGAGCCCATCCAGCCCTCACAATGTGCCAGATGCTGGACTGGGCAGCAGGAATTGGATTTATAGGAGGATTGGGACTCAGAGAGCCTAACTCACTGGCTCAAGATGACTCAGCCTGTCCATGTGAAAATGGATTTGGTGATTTCCAAGTGTATGGTTTGGCCATGACAGAGGGAGCAATGTTCTGCTTGGAGGAAAGACCCAGTCCTTGGCTTTATTATCCCTGGCCAACAGATGGTACAACATTGTGACTAACACAGGAGCCTGGACCAGCTTCCTGGAGCAGTCTTGTAAAAAAAACTTTCAGAAGACCCTGTGGGAGTTGTAGGGAAAGCAAGTGTGACTGTAAGAAAAGCAAACTGGTCCTGGTCCTGGGCCCCTGGGAATTGGACAAAGATGCATGTCCTTCTGGGGTGTCTCTGGAGAGTCCAACTCATTCTATGCCCAGTACCTCTTGGTAGCCAGTGAAGAGTTTCCCAATTTCCAGATCTCATGTTGCCTCTCCCAGTAGCCTGGGTAGTTCTGTCTGTGGGTGGGTAGTGGCTCTGGTTGGCCTATACCTGAGGAACACAGGAGATACTACCAGGTGCTCTTCTGCATGCTGCCTGCTGTTTGTGTCTCCATCCAGGATCTAAAACAATGTTTTGACTCTTCCCCAAAGATACAGGCAAGGAGTAAATCTTGCTGAGCTTGTGAGAGTGAAAGAACTGGCCCCTCAGCTGGGATCACTCAGAACCTCGAGGCTCCCACACACTAAAACACCTGCAAGCTTAACCATGGCAGCCCAGCATGGAAACACCAGTTTTGCACCCAACTTCAACCTACCCCAAGACCATGCCTCCCTCCCCTTCAACTTCAGTTACAGTGATTATGACCTTCCTCTGGATGAGAATGAGGACATGACCAAAACTCGAACCTTCTTTGCAGCCAAGATCGTCATTGGTGTGGCACTGGCCGGCATCATGCTAGTGTGTGGTATTGGCAATTTTGTCTTTATTGCTGCCCTTGCCCGCTATAAGAAGCTCCGCAACCTCACTAACCTGCTCATCGCTAACCTGGCCATCTCTGACTTCCTGGTGGCCATCGTGTGCTGCCCCTTTGAGATGGACTACTACGTGGTGCGCCAGCTGTCTTGGGAACACGGCCATGTGCTGTGTGCCTCGGTCAACTACCTGCGTACTGTCTCACTCTATGTCTCCACCAATGCCCTGCTGGCCATCGCTATTGACAGGTGAGCGGGTTGGGCAGGGATAAAGGAGGGGGCTGAGCCAGGCTGCCCATTTGCTCACTTGCTCCCTGGCAGTTGACATGAACCCAGAATTGAATGTCTGTCATGGAGCAAGGGGAGACTTGGTTTGTTCAGTTTGAGCTCAGATCTCCCCAAATGCGGGCAAGAGTAACACTCCTGAGCCCTCCAGCTCTGGACTGTGCCCCCAGGCGCCACATCTGCTTCAGATATTGGCCAGTCATATGAGCGTGATTAGCATCACAGCCAAAGACAAAAGCATTAAATTTGAGCAGCTGCTACTTCACCATCAGTGAGAGTTAAGGGCAGCTTCCAGTCAAGATACCATGAACCAAGCATTTTGCAGTCACTACAGGATATGGAACATTCCATCACTAGTGCCCCTCCTTACCTGTCAACCCTCCTTCCCCAGATAACCACTAACCCGATTTCTCTCATCATAGTTGTGTCTGTTCTTTAATATCATAAACATGGAATCCCATAATATGTACTCTTGTTCCTGCTGACTTTGTTGTAGAACTGATTTCCCAATAAGATTAACAGCTTGTTTGAAATAAAGGGGGCAGGCCATGCTCGCCTTTGCTTTTTTGCATATATCCACGTGCACATTTGCATATATTTGCATGAGACGTTCTAGAAGTCCTTGCTCTAATATAAATTTGCTATGTAAATTTATATAGTAAAATGCATAATAGCAGCATATGACAAATCTCACACATTTACGTGAACAGTTGTATGCCAGCGTCAGATCACTAGTAACTGTTTGAGGGGGGACAGTGGTGCCACACCTTTTTGGTTGACCATTGTGAACTGTGCTGAAGCTCATTTTAATGATGTTTTTTAATTATCTTTTTTCCTTTTTTGTCTCCATTTCCCACTCATTCTGGTGCTATTTAAGTTTGTTGTTCTTTCTAATCAACCAGTTGATTATTTTTTAACTAGGAGAATAAATACACACACAAGTATAAGAGGTTGCTACTGTTTTATAACATTATTCCTGCAGGAAAAAGTTTTGTTAATACAACTCTGAGGCTCTCCAGTCCCAAAACTAGTGTTTGTGATATGCAGCTATAAACTGCTGCACAAAATGCAGGGAACCAGTCTAAAGCATCACTGGATATAATTATCAGCGTCAAATTCCACCCTGCCCCAAATGGGAATCCCTTGGGCTATTGTCCCAGGAATCCGCATTTTTATGCAATTCCCTGAGTGATTCTGATGTTCTTTTAAGTAAGAATTATCGCTATTTATCCCCTTTGTCCCACTGAAACCTTTCCTTATAGTTTTGTTTGTTTTTTAATAACGCATTTTCTTATGAAGCAACCATCCTGATAAGACACAAAAAGTGGTTCTTTTTTTCAGGCCAGCTCTGCCCATCAGCAGAGCAGGAACTGCACTGGCAGTTCCACATTCTCCCCGTCACTTAAGCTGGAAAAAATACCGTCATGTTTTGCCCTCTCCCTGTCCCACCCACCCACCCTTCGTGTTCAGCCCTTGTAATTGTCCTTTCAGCCTCACCTCTTGACAAATCATCATAAGACTCTTCTAACCTGTCTCTTTATCCCTTCAGGAGCTCCTGACTGTCCCTCATATCCATATTCATCCATAGCAAGTTTTTCCTATAGGCAAGTGGGGCTTATCCCTGCTGAATAGCTCTTGGGTATAGATCACACCTCAGAGTTCACACAGGAGTGAGGGCTGGGAGAGAGTCACTGTGAGAGCTGTTCTGGAAATGCTGCACAGGTAGCCAAGAGGGTTCTAGAAGCCAGGGAAGGCCGTTAGAGACAGAAATGCAGGTTTGGCAAGTGGGAATAGACAGGTGTGCACTGAGATAAGAGGTTTGAGAAGGGTAGATGCTGGTAAAACCTGGTAGGTCCTTAACAGCTTGTGTGTCCAGCTACGTGCCCATCCTATGTATATATCGAAACAGTAAAAGATACAGTTTTCAGCCCCAAGGGGTTTTCTTATCCATAAAAGCTAGAACAATCAAGTGATAAGTCAGAATAACTTGGATGAAGAAGTGATCATGTGTCACTGACAGTCTGGGGATGCCTCCTAGTCATCTCACCAATGACAGAGGGATTCTCTGGCCCTAAATAGCACCGGTTGACCAAACACAACACCTGACACTGGACAGACAAGACTAACAGCAGCTGATGAGTCATCTCCACTCACGGAGCAGGAGAGGGGATGCTGCACACCATGCAGGGCCCCGTAGGAGTCACACCCCAGGGTGGAAAGGACCAGCAGGGGCTGTGGGCAGCAGGCTCTGTGGTAACAAGAAGATGAGGTGACCCTTAACTCCCACAAAAGGTTGTCATAGGTTTGTTTGAGTAATTTTGATAGCTGGCAGGGAAGTGAAACCCATTTGGTTGAGAACTAGGGGTGCAGCTGGTCTCACTGACAGGAACTGGCAGAGCAAGGAAGACCCCCACTGGGTGCAGGGGTATACTCACTGCTAAGGTTCTGGGGCCCTGGGAGGTTCAGTGATGACAGGGTAGCACATGGAATTGCAGATCTTACAATATAGGAGCCTAATAAGTAGTACCCGCTTTCTCATTCAGCTATGAACCAGTTGGGGACAATAAGGCAAAATAGTAAGAAATATGGATGAACCAGCTCTCACTTTGCCCCAATAATTCTGGCATTGGATGTTGGGGCTTTTATTCATGGACATGGGGATCACTTCATATTCAATGGTAGAATCAGATCAGCCTGCATAGCCTGACACAGGCAGGGTGGGAGAAGTATAGAATTCCCTGTGCACTGCAGTGTACTCCTTGGTGAAATGCCTGTCCTACTCTGTAGAGATACCGGCCTACACACTGCCATTTCTGGATGCCACAGGTTGGAGTGCCTATTGATTTCCAGGTTTAAACTGTTTCCTTCCTATCCTCATGCCTCTTTTCCTACTCTACCTTCTCCCACCACCTCTTCTCCTCCCATCCCACCCCTAATACACAGAAATTATTCCAGGACCCCAAACTAACTGAACAGGTAGTAGTAGGTCTTTCTGGAAATAAGGTATTCAACCTACACACATGAGCTCATTTCCCAAAAGGCTCTGACCGCTTTCCCAGGCAGTGTGGCTCACCGGAAGGAGCAGGTGAAAGCCTCATGCTGCGAGCTGCTTTCCGGTAGGGTGACTTCACACGCCTTCTCATCTGAGCTGGAGACAGCCCAGGGAAGTGCATGTAAAAGCTTTGTATCGAGAGCCTAGATTCTGAAAAATATCTGATGGCTTCTCTTATAGGGCACATATAGGAGAACCCATCCCGATTCCTTTCCCGATTCCTTTTCTGCCCTCCCGCCTTCAGGATAGATGATGGCTCCTTGAGGTCCTGAACACATGCCTGATGGCGGGCACCTGGAGTAGGGTGTGGGCATAGGTAGATGGGATTCACCTGGGCTGAGACTGGGCTTTTAAGGGTGGCGTCACGAGGACGCCAGCAGAAGCCGAGAGAGAGAAGCTGAGAGAGAAGCAAAGCAGAGAATCTTCTCTGCTAAGGAATCGGGAAAAAAAAAACTATAATAAAAAGAACAAATCTAGCAGGCAACTATAAATCAGACACATTCTGCAGGGGAGGAGGGAGGATGAAAACAGGTTGGGAAAGAGCACAAGGGACTATGGTGATGGTGCCTGGGTAAAAGGGTGGTGAGAATTTTACGGGCCTACCCCTAAGAGGAGAAAGCATACACTGCACAAAAAAGGAAAACTGATGTAATATATATATATATTTAATTTTTTTTAAGACAATAGCCTGGATTCTGGTCCCTGTACCATGAAAGCTGGGCAAGGCATTCAGCTCTCACTGGATACCTTACTTTTCTCCAAGTCCACCTTTACGTTCCTGCTGTGTATTACAGGATGACACCCCGGGCAGGAGAGAGAAAGCCCTTGTCCACTGCCTGAGAAAGGTCTCCACCTCTCTGGAGTCCACCACTCCTTCACCTGTAAACTAGGAGCTACTTGGAATGAAAAATTCTGAAAGCATTAGGTTCTTGGGCAGAATGACAAGGCTGGGAGCCAAGGTGGTAGCAACAGGATTCAACATAATTCTAAAAGGGCACAGGTGTTAACTAGAGGCAGGAATGGACAGTGCAGGTTTTCTGATCCAGCAGACCCGGTAAAGGAGGAGTCAGAGTCCTCAGTGGTTTTTGCAGGTCTTTTATTGGGATTTACCTGGTACACAGCAGGCAAGGGTGCTGGGGGGCCAGGAGGCTGGCAGGCTTGCCAGCCCCCAGCAAGTCCTCACTCTATCTGGGCTCTCCGGTGATCTCTGCTTCTGTCTCTTGGCTTCTCTCTCGGCTTCTGCTGGCGTCCCCGTGATGCCGCCCTTAAAAGCACAGTTTCAGCCCAGGTGAATCCCATCTACCTATGCCCACACCCTACTCCAGGTGCCCGCCATCAGGCATGCATTCAGGACTGCAAGGATCCATCATCTATCCTGATGGCAGGAGGGCAGAACAGCCTGACATTTTCCTTACCCTACATTAACCTAACACCTACTACATGCCAAACTTTTTACAAACACAGTCACATTTCATGTGAACAGCAGCCCTGCAAGGTAGAAGTCACTTTATCCCAAGTTTCATTTGAAGAAACGAATCTCAGAGAGACTGACTCACTCTAATCCCCAAAGCCAATCAGGGGGGAAACAGAGATCTGCTCCACCTGTTTAACCCAAAAAGCCTGTGTTGTTTCCATTAAAGAGCTTCACTACTGGAAACAGGAAATGTTGCTAAAATAAGATGAGGCTTGCTGAAGGGGACATGCTGGACTCATTGTGCCATTGTCTGCGTGTGTGTGTTTGGGGTCAGTTAAAAACGAATGTGTCTAAGCACCCATCATTTTGATCCATGGCTTCTCCCTCCTGCCAGGTACCTGGCTATCGTTCACCCCTTGAAGCCACGCATGAATTACCAAACCGCCTCCTTCCTGATCGCCTTGGTCTGGATGGTGTCCATTCTCATCGCCATCCCTTCAGCCTACTTCACAACCGAAACGGTCCTCTTTATTGTCAAAAGCCAGGAGAAGATCTTCTGCGGCCAGATCTGGCCGGTGGACCAGCAGCTCTATTATAAGTCCTACTTCCTCTTCATCTTCGGCGTGGAGTTCGTGGGCCCGGTGGTCACCATGACCCTGTGCTACGCCAGGATCTCCCGGGAGCTCTGGTTCAAGACGGTCCCGGGTTTCCAGACCGAGCAGATTCGCAAGCGGCTGCGCTGCCGCCGGAAGACAGTGTTGGTGCTCATGTGCATCCTCACTGCCTACGTGCTGTGCTGGGCCCCCTTCTATGGATTCACCATCGTGCGCGACTTCTTTCCCACCGTGTTCGTGAAGGAGAAGCACTACCTCACCGCTTTCTACGTGGTCGAGTGCATCGCCATGAGCAACAGCATGATCAACACCGTGTGCTTTGTCACAGTCAAGAACAACACCATGAAGTACTTCAAGAAGATGATGCGGCTCCACTGGCGACCCTCCCAGCATGGGAGCAAGTCCAGCGCTGACCTTGACCTCAAAACCAGTGGTGTGCAGGCCACAGAAGAGGTAGACTGTATCCGGTTGAAGTGAGCCGCTGAGTTTCACAATTGAAAAATCAGAAGATGTACTCAGAGCAGAAGTCACCAATAACCAAGTTCTCCAGCTGCGTGGGGGAGGGACAGCTGTGTTCAGTCCTCAAAGACCTGGATACCTGTTGGTCATTACATGCCATGTGAAGAGACACAGTCCACCGCAGCTGACGTTTGCTGATAGTTGCTCAGCACCTACTGTGTGCGCCAGGCATCAATGAGATTAGACCAATTTATAGCAACTGACAATGGACTGAACACCTACTGTGTGTGCACAACACAGATTAGATTAGAGAAGGGCAACAGGAGCTGACATTTACTGATTCCCTTCTGTGTACATAAATATTTAAATAACAACAAAATGGCAGAAACTATTGAAGTCACCAAGCTCTATCCAGGTATATGGACGGCTTCACAGAGCCCACAAATGACCAGACTCACTCTTCATCTTCCCTTACTCTGCATATCATCAGATGGAATGTCAGAAGGCTAGAGAGTAAGACACTAAGACACGATAGAAATGTTAGGATAAGGTGGTCAGAATATGGGGTTTACAGTGTCATGGAAAAAGAGTCCTTAACACTACATTGAACCTTCCCATCCAATGCCTACCTTTCTAGGATATTTTCTAGGATTCTGCAAGGAAAGAATTTGTCTCTTACCCAAGTCAGTGTTTATCCGTAATGGTATGATTTCAAAAGAAAGAACCAAGAAATCTCTTTGCACTGATGTTTGATGTTTATCATTTTGGTTGGGGGAGACAGGGAGTCCTGAAATAAGGAAAACATGAAGTTCCTGGCATCTTAGTGTAAAGGATTTCAGGGTCTCTAGTGTCAGGAAGGGGGGAAGGGCCAGTGAAAGAGATGATGCTTGCCATTGGCAATGAGCATAATCTAAATGGACATTTTGCTAAGATCATGACCCCTTTTCTAAAACACCTCCTTGTTTTAAAGAATGAGCTCTACTAGAATCCAAAGACCTGAGTTCAAATCCTAAGACTCGTGTGACCTTGATATTTACTATCTTTGCATCTGTTTTTCAGTGAAGTAGGAATGATGACAATATCATCTCTGCCTAATTTATAGAACTAATGAAGTCAAAGTTTGTGCAAGTGCTTTTCAACAAGTGATAAGACTGGATAAGTGATACCGAGCAATTTGTTTGGATAAGGAAACCCACCCACTGGGGCTAATTATGAGAACTACTTTTTATCCCTATTCTTTGGACCAGAGGCCCCCGAACTCTTCACCGTGCAGCCTATCTAAACTGGGAGGGTGGGGAGGCAGGAATCACTGCTCTCCATCATTATCAGGAAGATTAACCCCAGCATCTCAGTGACCTCTGGGCTCTGAGCGTCCCCATGGTTAGAAGTGTTGAAAACCTTCCTTGCATGTTTCCAAACAGCACACCCCAGGACTGCATACTTCTGTTTGTATTATATAGTTGATGATTTGTGTACTTGTCCTCATTTCTTCCTGTTTGGTTTTAAAGCAAAGACTATATAAATGGTTCCTGGTTTGGAATTGACCCAAATGACCCCCATTTAGACAAGTAGTTTCCTATAGAGATTTAGTTGTTTGCTTATGTGTGGGTTTTTTTTTTTTTTAATTATTGGCTTGTTTGTCCATCAGTGAAGTTTCAACCAACATTTTCTTCCATCACCACCCAGCAGACTCACCTCCAACTCCATTTACCCTCAGCAAATACACACTCTACTATTAGATAAGGTGGTCAGAATATGGGGTTTACAGTGTCATGGAAAAAGAGTCCTTAACACTACATTGAACCTTCCCATCCAATGCCTACCTTTCTAGGATATTTTCTAGGATTCTGCAAGGAAAGAATTTGTCTCTTACCCAAGTCAGTGTTTATCCGTAATGGTATGATTTCAAAAGAAAGAACCAAGAAATCTCTTTGCACTGATGTTTGATGACATCATCAAATGACATCAATTCTGATTTTACCAAACTGCACAATGCATTCTAAAACCAAGCTAGTAAGTATTGGAGGTTATCTGCATTTTTGCAATTGTTAGTATTTTTATTTATTATCCTCTGACAGTTCTCCTAGTAAGAAGATTCTTTAAAGATAGATCGTTGTGCAACTGTTTGTGTCAAAAGTACATGGAGCTGTTCAGAAGCGAGGGGTGCCAAGTGCGAAAACAGATTGTGAGGAGAGAGTACCCAGGCCCCAGGTCTCTTTTCTTTTTATCCTAAAATGCACCATCCTTCCTTCATCTCAACTGACCTGAAACACATTTTGTAAATATCAGTGTGTATTTGTGATTTTTCCAGTGAATAGAAGGTGTTATGTGTTGTTAAAGGAAATAATTAACATATGGAATCTTAGCCAGAGTGTTTAAGTGTTTTCCCTGCTAATCTTTTACATATGTGAGTGTATTTAGATATAAGTGAAGTGATAGCCATCTAAGCAGTTCAAACTTGAAACAGAGAAGGAACTTGTTGAAGACATTTTTAGAGCACTGGCAGCTCATGCCAGCAACCAGGCTCATCTTTGTTTATATCCCTCACGCTAACAACCCAGAAGTGTGTCCTTGCATGCAAATAAGCAGAGGACCATTGTCTTTGCCCACGTTACCCCTGTGTTCGGATCATCTTGTTTGTTTAATGAAAACTGTTTGCATGGAGACTATTAATTCATCTCACTGTTAAGATAATAAATCAATTGAACTTGAGTTTACCCTTGTCTTCTCAAGACTAATTAATGGTAAGTCTAAGATACTTTTAACATGCTGAGATATATAAACATTTATACATACTGTTATATATTGAAGTTTTAATCTCATTTCGAAAAACAGATTCATTTTCCTGGCCAGAATAAGAGAAAAGATGGTTTTGTAATGAAGCTATTAGCAATGTTTCTTTCAGCATCCAACATCTAAAATAAGTTGATTCTCAAATTGAAAAAAAAAATTAAAAACTGGCATTAGGCCCTCAGGCATAAAAAACAATTCCAGACTTCTGAGGGAGAATGTGACACGTGGGAGGTGACTAGAAATCTTAAATTGAATTCTATTTCTAGGGGAAAATGATGGTTTTGAAAAATATAGCCTCAATTTAACCATTATCTCTCCCTTGGGCTCAGGACCACACACACCAATAAGACACTAGAGCAGGAAAAGTTCTTTTAAAGATACAATTCAACTCTCTCTTTTCTTTTTTTTTTTAAAGAATTCATTTTATTTATGCATACAAGAACTGGGGTACAGGCCAGAGGTGTGGGGGTGAGAGGATTCACCAGAGACAGAGTGGGGAGCAGAACAGGCGGATCTACCGAAATACACTACTGAGGGGAGCAGTGGGTGAGACAGGAGAGGTCTGCTGTGCCATATGGGTCAGCTCCCTGGCCTGGGGATTGAACTCATGCTGCAGATAGCTTCACAGTGGTGAGACTTAACCACTTGCACCACCAAGGAGGCCCCTCCCTCTTAAGGGGAGAGAGCTCAATCCCATTGAGGAAATGACTTGTTTACAGGCACACAGCTAACATCTGGTGCAGCCAAAACCTGGACCCAAGGTCTCACTCCGGTTCAGTTAACCGAATTCAGTAACCGCACCTGAGTCCAAAAGAGGGTCCTTCACTGAAAATGCTTAGCTGTGAGCTGGTTTCTGACTTACTTGGGGAATCTTAAATTTTGGGAAAGAGACCTTCCTTCCCTCTGAATGAGTGCATCACTGAAGGGGTGTCAGAATCCAGAATCCCAGAGAAACCAAAGAGAATTAACCCAGGACCATTCTATCGCTCCCACTCTCCTCTCTACCGAGAGAAATGTCCCTGCTGCAGGAAGTCTGAACACACTTGGCTCAAATGTACATGGAACGATTTGGAAGTGATGGGCACTGAGTGGAAAAGCAGATTGTGAACAGAGAGGACCCAGGCCGCAGGGAAATCATGTGGCCAGAGAAAGAGTTTGCTCAAACTCACAGACAAAGCAAGTCTGGGCCACCCAAGAGAGTGTGGCTGACTGGTCACTGGCTGATCCAAGCAATGATCATTCTCCATGCCTCCTAGGGACCAAATGCCTCTGTACACCAGGTCAACCGCTCTCCTGAGGTACCCCAACCAGGCGCATGTCACCTCCTAGGAACACTTCAACCCTTACTCCTTTGCAGTTGCTCAAAGAACTCCAAATACAGGGCAGTTTCTCCAGGAGGTAAACAGGCATGGGAAAAACTATGTCTGGCACTTTCTTCAGATCACTGGAAATTAGAAAGAATAGTCACCTAACAGACATAGAAGGTAGTTTGACCCAAGAAGCAGGAACACAGTCTTTGAGACAGAAGATCAAGGTAGCTACAAGGTCCTTGCATCTCTTTGTTGACTCCTTAAACTGAATTTCCACATATAAGTCATGGGCTGAGATGACAAAAGTCTATATCTGGAATCTCACTTAATGCTGACCTTGGCAAGGGACCTAGGCGAGGTCCCAACTTAATCCTTTGACTGAACTCTGTGAGAGACATGGCCCAGTGTGTGCAGGAAAAGGTCTTCCACTCACTCATCTCTGTGCTGTGGTGGAGATGCGAGCCTGAATCTTAAGGTGACGCCAAAATAATTCACGGTTAATTCTCTGTTCAAGTTGAAACACTAGAGAGACCTATACAAAAATGGAGGGAATTTAACCACGGGATCAGAGACAGTTTGGAGTAGAGAGTCATTAGGCAGAACCCTGAAAGATGGGGGATGGTGGGAAGAGTACCCCAGGCAAAGGGAAGAGAATAAACAAAGATGTACAAGAGGCAAAATTAGGTGGAATTTAAGAGAAACAGTAAATTTTTGGTTTGATGACACACAGAATGCAGTGTTTAGGGCCTCCCTGGTGGCACAAGGGATTAAGTCTTAGCACTATGAAGCTATCGGCAACTGCTATAGCACAAGTTCCATCCCCAGACAGGGAGCTACCCAGCCAGGGGACTGACTCTGGCAGTAAGTTGAAGAGCAGGATAAAGAAATTCTGGGGTTCAGGAGGGGGAGGGACTGAAAAATCCTAGGTTTCACAATCAGGTTCTGAATCAAGTTCAAATAGTAATTTCTGACCACACAAATTTGGAAGGATGCCTTGCTCCTTGTCCAGATTTTAACCTTTCATGTGTAAAATGGGAATAACAGATGTATTTACATACTATCTGTCTTAGAAAAATAATTAGCACATCATATGCAGTCCATAGATCTGAGCTGCTATTTTTAGAATTTCTCCTAGATGAATCCAGAACATTGTCTGCCATATAATGGATATAATCTCTTGGGATTATCAAACAGAGCATTTTTATTTTCTGTCATCTGAAGTTCCTGTTTACCTCAGACTCTCAACTGTACCTGACCAGATCAAACCACAGGATTTCTTCCATAGACTAGAGGGATGCCCTTCCACCATTGAGGCTGAGGCAGGAAATTTAATAACCCTCAAGAAAGAAAATATGATGTAGGAAAAGTCCCTTCCATAAAGGAAGAAGGCAGAGCCACACATACCAGACTCAATGGTGTCAAGAAAGAAGGAAACAGAAATTAGCTGAAGACCAAATGCATTTGTCCTTGCTTTCTCCTGCAGGGGCTAAATTCAAGAGGGAGAGGTGGGGATAAAATAAAAGCACCTAAGTTTCATGGAAGCCGAAGATCAGAGAGGTACCAATGAAATGCTTCCCAGGGCCACTGGGGGAAGTCCCAGACCTTGCCATGGCTCAGCGACATGGTGACATAGCCATGGAGGAGGTAGCAAGACAGGGAAGCTGAGACAATACCTTGACACCCCACAGCAATAAGGGGGGCTACAAGTGGGAAACCTGGGCTGAGGTCAAAAAGGTGGTTATGGTGGGAGCTTTGAAATAAAATATATTGCTTCTCAACATTTTGGCTAAGATCAAGTGTGAAGTAAGAAAAAAATAGCCAGGACTGCAGACTCCAATGACCAGAGGGGACTTGTTACTCCTCAGGAATCCATCCTGCAGCAGAGCCAGGCATAACTCACAGCCCAAGAAACAGCTCATGATTCTGAGTGTTCCTCCTCCCCTCTTCCAACATGAGTTCCCAGGAGATGCCACCATATTGGGAAGGAGTAGGGGGCAGAGACTAAAGTGCAAAAGATTTTTATTTGTCTGAAATTGGGTGATTTAAAATGAAGGAAATCTACTTAAATTCAAGAAGATTATACTTATTTATAACTAAGTTTGAGTTTGCTTCTCTACCTCCTGAAGAGATGAAGGCTTCTGGAGCTTTGATTAATGATAGAAAAGGCAAGAAGCTACATCTTCCCTGCAGCATCAGCCAACACTATGTATACAACAGTGGTGAAGGGGCAGCAGAAGGTTGGGGCACTGAGCTTGGGAGAAAGGAAGAAAAAGAAACTGTCAAGATATTCCTGAGCATATGATAGGGATGGAATTGTCACAGGATCCAGATCCAGAACTTCTGGGATTGCACTCAAGACAGTAAGGTGAAGCCACGTGTGTCTTCAACACAGAAGGTGTAGGAAAACATAGTTGATATAGCATATGGTAGCCCTCAATATGGGTAGCTCTGGTGTTTGTGATTTTGCTCATGAGAAATCACAGTGATTCATAATGTAATCATTTGTTATCTGGGGAGATGGAAAATTCCGTCTTGCTCACCAGTGTCTGGGCCTATCCAACTGCATGGCAACCCCATTTCAATGGGGCTTTCTTGTTCTTTACTCAGCATGGTCCAGAAAGGGGCAAAAATACTGCAGTTCAAGGAATAGAAGGGAAAGAGATAGAAAGAACATAGTCATAGGTCTTTCTACCTCATTCAACAATTGTTCATTGGAAAACATAAAGGATAAAGAGGTGTGTCTGCAAAATATGCAGATGGGGAGAACATCTGAAGGAAGAGTTCATCCTGATCAGCCTGACAAGCTTACCTTAAATCTGACAAGCTTATCCCAAAATTCAAACCAAGGCAGCTTTCTAAGAAAGGACTTATTCGGACCTCCCTGGTGGTGCAGGCGGTTGAGCGCAGCCCTGTGAAGCTGTCCGGCCAGGGAGATGCCCCACACTGTGTGGCAGACCTCTTCTGTCTCGCCCGCTGCTCCCCTCAGCAGTGTATTTCGTCAGTCTGCCTGTTCTGTTCCCCGGTCTGGCTCTGAATTCTCTCACCCTCCTGTGCTTCTGACTATACCCACTGCTTGTATAAATAAATAAATAAATCTTTAAAAATTTTTTAAAAAAATTTTTAAAAAGGAAAGGACTTATTCTACCAGAGAGCAATATTTATTTTAAAGCTGTATTAAGGGCCTCCCTGGTGGCACAAGGGATTAAGTCTCAGTACTATGAAGCTATCGGCAACCGCTATAGCACAAGTTCCATCCCCAGCCAGGGAGCTACCCACATGGCACAGCAGACCTTGCCTGTCTCACCTGCTGCTCCCCTCAGCAGTGTATTCAGTCAATCTGCCTGTTCTGCTCCCCACTCTGTCTCTGGTGAATGTTCTCTCTCTCTCTCTCTCTCTCTCTCTCTCTCTCACGTGCACACACACACACACACATCTCACACACACCTCTGGCATATACCCAGCTCTTGAATGCATAAATAAATAAAATAAATCTTTAAAAACTATTATAAAGCTGTATTGAGTGACGCATTCAGAGATGTGGTAGACAAGGCTAATGAAATAGAATATAAAGCCCTGACATAGATGCACGTATATATGGGAGTTGGGGAAAAAATCGAGTTTTCTCCCAACTCAGGAAATCAAGGCATAATCTCAGTTATAAAGAAATAAAGTGAGACTCTCACATGCATAGGTTTGTTTTGTTTGTTTGTTTGTTTTCACAAAAAACTCATACTTCCTATCTTTCCTTCCACATATTGTGGAGTGCTGATAGGGACAGGGGGACAGGACGGATAAGGGAGATGTGGCCTGGCCTCCTTCCATCCTGTGCTAATACCTGGAGAAAAGGCAGCAACATCTAGGGCAGGGTGGGGAGGCGGAGTACAGTATCCAGGCATTCCTGGGTCACCAGCAGCAAAAGGAAATGGGAGCCATGAGTTCCCGGCTACAGCCAAGGGGACACCTCACGAACGCCTGAAGAGACACCAAGGCCAGGAGGTTGGAGAGTGGCCCACGGATGACTATCTAAGTCCAGTCAGATCCACATTACAACAGAATTAACAGAACTCCTCTGCTATGCCTAACACTCCAGCAACTCACTGACGACAGTCTGCAATGGCCCTTCCTATGCCAGAGAAACTACTTTAAAAAGTCTTTATCATAATAACCCTTTCCTTCCACCGCCAGCACTAGAGAGAAACCAGCGCTGCAGAACTTATGGGCATGATTATGCCACCACACGTCCTCACCAGCTAACTTAACTCCATTCCTCTCTTCCACTGTTCTCATCCCTACTGTCTCCTCTAAGACCATGAGAACAACCCTCAACCTCCCTGCTTTCATCCGTATTACCTACTCCAGTTTCTCTCACAGAACCAGCTCTCTCCCATGACTCACTTTGCCCTCCTCTGGCCTCCCTGCTTCATTGAGCCTGAGCCCTACTGGGCACAGAAACATTCCCCAGCACAGAGATACAATTTAGCCCCAAATGTGTCTCTCTCCCGAAGACCCATACACCCCCCCCCTCACCAGAGGGATATTTCCCAGCTTTCTACCCAGCACAGACCAGTAACAATTACCTGTAACTTAGAACATGCAAACCAGCTCTACTACTGAGTTTGACCCCTGCATCCCTCCCTGATGACTCCCAGGCTTAATGCACCTCCCTCCCCAGCCTGTACCCCTGCTGCCTTAGCAAACCAGCCCCGCCTAAATTGGGATCTTGGGTGCCTTTATCCTTTTTCCATGTATCAATAGTTCAAATGAGAAGATGTTAATGAATAGGGCTATTTAGAGGGTGTGAGAGGGGCTAGAGGGGTCCCCTCAGCTCCCAAAGTCAAGCAGCGGAAGGCGACATTACCACCCTCAGGCCTGGAGAGCAAGGGAAGGAAATGGTGATCCAGGGCCTGGTGAGAGCTGACACTGTAGCCGCTGTGATGCCAGGAGTTCCTGACATTTATGAAAAGCACACAGGGCAGGGTGGGGAGGCAGAGTACAGTATCCAGGCATTCCCGGGTCACCAGCAGCAAAAGGAGATGGGAGTGGGAACCATGAGTTCCTGGCTGTAGCCAAGGGGACACCTCACGAAGGCCTGAAGAGACACCAAGGCCAGGAGGCTGGAGAGTGGCCTACGGATGACCATCTAAGTCCAGTCAAATATCCCACCGGGAATGCCCACAGGCTCGCAACAGGAGCTCCTAGGTGAGGCCCAGGCAGACAGGGCAGACCAGCCTCTACTCAGAAATAGAATTAGCACTTAGAAGAGACCCTAAACCTTCCATGGAGTGAGGGGACTTCATGGAGCAGAGACCCCTAGAGGCCTGCATCAGTCTCCAATATTTGTGTTTTCACTTGGGGATCGTTAAAGTGACAAGGCAGAAGAAAGGGAGGAAGACCACAGGAAGATACAGCTCATGCCAGGTCCCTTCACTCCAATCCCTTGGGGTTGTGGAGAAGGATGATCTTTCTCTCCTGGCAGGGCAGACGAGAAGCAAAAAGGTTCAGGCAGCCCTGATAGGGAAGGTGCAGCCTGGCCCACGGCAAGCCCACACCCTACATTCTGTCCAGAGCAGGCAGGGAGTGCCCAGCCTCACTAGGACACATAATTATCCTGCCCTGACTTAATCTGTTTCTCTGTCTGCTTCTTGTATTCTTAGTTTCTTCCTCTCCTTTCTTTCCAGGTTTATTTATGTCATCCCTGTCCCTTTTTGTTGTCACATAGTCCCATTTTCATGTTTTTTGCCAACTTTTGGTGACTTTTAAAAATATGGTTGCCATAACAACTCTTGCAAAAATCACGAGCTGGGTGCATTATTTAGCAGTTGGCATGTCCCACCTTGAAATGATATCCTGGTAAAACAGAGGGCGTGGACTTCTATTTTATGTGAACACAGAGATGGGGGCTAAAGCCAACATGCACCCCACTTGCCAGCAGGCACAAACATTCACTTACTGAACATTTCAACTCCCCTCTGAGGTCTGAACCTGTCTCATTTTATAGATGGGGAAACTAACACTCAGGGAGGTGGAGTAACCTGCCCCAGGTCATGCTGCCTATAAAGATTCAGAGTGGGTCATAACTGGTAAAGCAAGAGTCTCTCTAGTAAATCACTTCAACGATCCCCAAGTAAAGACACAAACATTGGAGACCGTGATGCAAGCCTCTAGAGGTCTTTGCTCCATGAAGTCCCCTCACTGCATGGAAAGTTTAGGGTCTCTTCTAAGTGCTAATTCTATTTCTGGGTAGTAGCTGGTTGAAACAGCTGCTCCCCTGATTCTCTTCCTTCCTGAAAACGTGGAGTGTTAACTAGAACGCCTTCCTGGGGTTGCCCCACTATCGTAATCAGGGTATAGGTGGTCAATTAAAAAACTAAGTTCCTTGGGCCTCCCCTGTAGTGCAGCAGGTTGAGCACTGCACTGTGAAGCTGTCCGCAGCCTCTGCAGCATGAGTTCTATCCCCGGCAGGGAGAGACCCATATGGCACAGCAGACCTCACCTGTCTCGCCCGCTGCTCCCCTCAGCAGTGCTTTTGGTCCGTCTGCCTGTTCTGCTCCCCACTCTGTCTGGTGAATCCTCTCACTCTCCTGCGCCTCTGACCTGTACCCCAGTTCTTGTATATATCAATAAATCTCTAAAAAAAATTAAATTAAACAGCTCTAAGTTCCTTGATGAATTGCTTTCCTTTTTTATTAAGATATAATTGGCATGTAAGCTTATGGATCCATTTAGGATGTACAATGTGTTGGTTCCTACATTTCTGTATTGCAATTTGATTACTACAGTAATGTTAACTAATACCTTTATCATGTCACGTATTTATCATTTGTTTTCTGTTTGAGAATAATTAGTCTCTTAGCCACTTTGAAGTTTATAACAGTATTTTTGACTATAATCACTACGCCATGCATTTGATCTCCAGAACTATTATCTAAGTTTGTTCTCTTAAACAAACTCTCCCCCACCCCTCCTCCAGCCTCATTAGATAATTAATTCATATATGCATTAAGGTAAGAAAATAAGGGAAGCAGGATATGGAAGGAAGAAAAATCAAGTAGGGGGACATTTCAGTGGGCCTCAGGGGCACTTGGTCCACTTGCAGGAGCTGAGTCCCTGTACTCTCACGCCTCCTTGCTTCGGAGGGGAGGAGTTTGGGGGAAGGGCTTGCAATTCCCAGGCCCCTCTAGCTCTTAATTGGGCAAAGCATCTCCCTTGCTAAAGACAGTCTTCTCAAAGGCACAGGCGCCAGTGTCAGCCAAGAAGCACACAGTGACTAGGGGCGCATGTTGACAGCGGGAAAGAAGGGACCTCAGAGATCTGGGCAGTGCAGGTGTCCATGATATACCAGCTCTCCTCCTAGAACCAGGAGCAACACCTGTCTGTCTACTCCTGGGTACAGTCATCACCAAGCTCCTGATGCTATTGCCCTGTTCCTGCAGGCAGTTCTGAGGATGTGCTTATGGTTTCCAGTCCTGGGGTGACTACCCCCTCAGTGCTCTCTCTCTCTGTTGTGCCAAATGTCCACCATCCCCAAGTGAGGAACAACAACCACATTTGAGGGGAGATGTTTTTCTCTACTCTCAATGCTGTCATTCTTCTGGCTTCCTCTCAGGTTCTCTATGGATAGGCCCCCTTCTTTGCCTTCTGTTTCAAAACAAGACTGAATGAATCACCAGGGATATAGGACACCCTCCCAGAGAGGGTGGCCTGAGTCTGAGGCAGCTCCAGAGAGAGCAGGACCCCTGGGGCTGCGCCTTTTCAAGCTCAACTCAACAGCCTGCCAGGGCATCTTTGTTCCCCCTTGCTAGCCTCCTGCATGCTTTGTTTTCTCCAAGGAGCAAAGAGAGCTGAGGGTCATTCTGAGAGAGATAAGCTGAAACAGAAATAGCCTTCACTGTTCCTCAGGCACCTGCCACCCCCAATCACTGTCATTGCAAGAGTTGTTTCCACAGCACAGAATCAAAAAAATATGATAGCATTTAACAAGCCATTTCTTGTATTATCTAGGGCAGTTTGGGATCTGTCAACACACACACACACACACACATGTGCACACACACACACCCTTAGCAGGGTACAGAGTGGACAAATGATGAAGCGTTCCCATCCTGGTTACACTCTGAAGCTAAATACATGTATGATTTTTGACTGGTTCATAGAAGCCACAGCCCTCTCACTTTATAAAAATGAAAATCAGGCCAGAGAGGCACATGGCCCCATGCAAGGTCACAGAACCTGCTAGTGGCAGACTGTGCTCTAGAGCCCAGGTCTGCTGGGCCCCAGACTAAGATCTTCACATTGTACCCTCCTTCCACAAAGGGCTACTTGCAGAGATTCAACATCAGGGTCCGGCTTGGCCCAGCCTACCAGGGTTAGAAGATCTATACGGTGGAGACTTGAAAATCTGAAACAAGAGCCTCATGGTCTGAAGCAAGAGAAAACCCTTCCCAAGTAGACTGCCAGATTTACAAATTAAAATACAGAATTCCCTGCTAAATTTGAATTTTAGATAAATAACAAAAAATGTTTTAGATTTAAGAATATCCAAATATTGCAACTCTTTCTGGCAACAATATTCCCAAGGTGTGGGTGGTGGATGGGGCGCACCATAACTGCCTGAAACCCGCCCATTCCCCAAGGGCATTCTCTTCATCCTGGGAGACTCTGACTCCAGGAAATTGAATCCTTCTTGCTTTCTAGATTCAGTTCTGGTCTGAAGTCAACAGGGCACTAAGGAGTGACTAGGAAAGTCAGAGTTAATAAGCAAAAAATACAGATGCCAGACCAGTTAACCCACACCACTTCTTTGCTATCTGAATTTATAGGAGTAAGAAGTAGATTAGTCATGCTGGAAGATCTACTCATCAAGGACACCCTCTCTGATATCAAGCAGATCACCCTAAAAGTAGGTAGGAGATCTGCACATATTTCTTGAATGAAAAAGAACAAGAACAAGAAAAGAAATTTCTTGTTCATTTCTTGAATGAACAAATGAAGCAGCCCGGTCCACAGCATGGTGTCAGGAAATCTGACTTCTGAGAGATAGCACTTTCTTCTTGAACTGATACCTCTCTTGTCTCCACACCCAAGCTTGAGCCATCTTTCAGCGCTCAGTGAAATCTCCAAGAGGTAAACAAGGACCCAAATGTCAAGGATCTGTTCTATTCATTAGGACACCCAAGGCCTTAGTTCAATGTTAGACACCAACTGATAATTGAATGAGTGAGTGAATGAATGAATGAATGAATGAATACCAGATCTGACCACAAGGACTTCAGGAGTCTAAGAAATTAGCAACTCTCTAGGAATTGGAATGCACAATATAAAGAATTCTTCATCTTTTGGCCTCCCTGGTGGCGCAGCGGTTGAGCGCTGGGCTGTGAAGCTACCCACAGCCTCTGCAGTGCTGGTTCGATCCCCAACCACCGGGCAAGAGTCCCACATGGTGCACACAGACCTCTTCTGCCACCCGCTGCTCCCCTCAACAGTGCATTTAGTCAATCTGCCTGTTCTGTTCCCCATTCTGGCTCTGGTGAATTCTCTCACCCTCCCGCGCTTCTGACTATACCCAGTGCTTGTATAAATAAATAAATCTTTAAAAAAAAAAATTCTTCATCTTCAATCCTGAATTCATTTGATGATTCAATATTAATATGCTGAGTTAGTAGGAGAAAAGAAATAATAAAAACCAAAGCAGAAATAAATGAAATCGAAACTAAAAAAAAATCCAAGCTCTCTGGAAAAAAAAAAAAAGGGAATGGAGGTATCACACTCCTAGACTTCAAACTATACTACAAAGCCATAATCATCAAAACTGCCTGGTATTGGAACAAGAACAGACACACAGACCAATGGAATTGAGTAGAAAATAAACCCACAGATTAAAAAACCCACAGAAATAAACCCACAGATTTATGGTCAACTAATCTTTGACAAAGGAGCAAAGAATATGCATTGGAACAAAGAAAGTTTGTTCAATAAATGGTGCTGGGAAAACTGGATCGCTACATTCAAAAGAATGACGCTTAACTATGACTTAACACCATGAACAAAAACCAACTCAAAATGAATTAAAGAACTAGATGTAAGATCTGAAACCATAAAATACAAAGAAGGAAATAAAAGTGAAACACAACATGATATGCACATCAAAGACATCTTTACAGACACATCACCCAAAGCAATGATAGTGAAGGCAAAGATAAACAGCTGGCACTACATCAAATTAAAGAGCTTCTGCACAGCAAAAGAGACAATAACAAAAACAAAGAGAAACCCCACCAACTGGGAGAACATTTTTGCACACAACACTAACGATAAAGGACTGATCACAAAAATCTACAAAGAGCTGATGAGACTCAAAGAAACAAAGAAAACAAAGAAAATAACCCAGTGAAAAAATGGGCAGAAGAGCTAAAAAGAAACCTCTCTGAAGAGGAAATGTAAATGGCCAACAGGCATATGAAAAAATGTTCATTCAACATCACTTGTAATCAGGGAAATGCAAATCAAAACCACAATGAGATTCCATCTTACACCAGTAAGAATGGCACATATTAAAAAAAAACTAGCAACAACAAATGTTGGTGAGGTTGTAGAGAAAAAGGAACTCTCCTGCACTGTTGGTGGGAGTGCAAACTGGTCCAACCACTATGGAAAGCTGTGTGGAGATTTCTTGACCTACTAAACATAGAGCTTCCATATAATCCAGCAATTCCACTCCTAGGTATTTACCCAAAGGACGCAGAAACATTAATTCCAAAGAGCACCTGAGAAACATTAATTCCAAAGAGCACCTGCACCCCTGTGTTTATAGCAGCACTATTTACAATAGCTAAGCTTTGGAAACAACCCAAATGCCCAAAAATAGATGACTGGATCAAGAAGATGTGGTACATATACACCATGGAATATTACTCAGCATTCAAAAAAGATAAACACATGCAATTTGCAGCAACATGGATGAAGCTGGAAGGGATCATGCTCAGCGAAAAAAGCCAGAAAGAAAAAGAAAAATACTGGATGGTCTCACTCATAGCAGGAATCTGGAAAACTTAAATAAGGGACCAGGAAAAAGAATAACTATAGGAAAGAAAAATCAAAATCAACAAACAACTATGAACCAGAGACACCCTATGGGGGGTGGGGGGCGGGTAAAGGAGGGCTTGGGGTCAAAATAAGGGGGTTGCAATTGTATGGGGAATATAAAAAATAAAATTAAACTGTGAAAAAAAAAATAATATCCTGGGCCTCCCCAGTGGCGCAACAGTTGAGCGCTGGGTTGCGAAGCTGCCAGCAGCCTCTGCAGCGCCGGTTCGATCCCTGGCCTCTGGCGAGGGTCCCACATGGCGCACAGACCTCTCCTGCCACCTGCTGCTCCCCTTAGCAGTGTACTTTGTCACTCTGCCTGTTCTACTCTCCGCTCTGGCTCTGGTGAATTCTCTCACCCTCCTGTGTCTCTGACTTTACCCAGTGCTTGTATTAATTAATTAATTAATTAAAAAATAAATAAATAGGGCCTCCCCGGTGGCGCAGCGGTTGAACGCTGGGTTGCGAAGCTGCCCGCAGCCTCTGCAGCGCCGGTTCAATCCCCGGCTGCTCCCCGGCCACCAGAGGAGGGTACCACAAGGCGCGCAGACCTCTCCTGCCGCCCGCTGCTCCCCTCAGCAGTGTACTTCGGTCCTTCTGCCTGCTCTGCTCCCCGCTCTGGCTCTGGTGAATTCTCTCACCCTCCCGCGCTTCTGACTGTACCCAGTGCATGTATAAACAAAAACAAACAAACAAACAAATAAATAAATAAAACATGCCTCTATTAAAAATAAATAAATAAATAAAAATAAAAAATAAATAAATAAATCTTTAAAAAATAATAATAATAATAATAATATGCTGAGTTAATGTCCAAACAGGACATGGATCCATTTTCTTTTAAAATTGCTCAGCCCCTCCCCTTATAAAACATCTCAGATTAATCAACCACTTTTAATAAGAACAGTTTCATTTTGGTGCTAACTCATTTAACTATTAACAAGGCAGCTCCAGTCTAGTCCAATCAAAACTCATATGCAACTCCTAGCAACAGTTCTCTCCACAGCTCTTGCCTAATCCAAGTCCTGAGGCCCTACAAGGAGGAGAGGGTCATTGTTTTGCCCTTTCTTCTTCCCTTCTATGGGACAAAGCAGAAGATGGGAATAGAGAAAATGGGAACTGTCAATTTACTCAACTAGTGCTATTTGTGGTTCTTCCTTGGTTGTAGAAGTCCTCTGTGCTTGGCAGGCACTCGACTTTGCTCCCAGTGCGTACACTCACTGGTCCCTTAGAAATAGCTCTACACAAGCCTCCATAGAGTATAGCTCTCTGATGTGAACATTGTACCCTCTGCCTAATGCCCAGGCCTCCTCCTTTCTGATATTTGCCCCACTAGATCATCCCAAACGCTCTTTGTTGGAGTCCCTCACCTCTTGGGTAAATTCCCATCAACACTGCTTAACCCTGGTGACCAGCTATGGAATCCACTCGCTGTCCTTGCTTTCCCAAATGCAAGGAATGCCCCTGCTCCTCCCCCTGCCATCATAGAAAGCACCACAAATTTTCTACCTTTAGCATGACTTGGTTAAGACATCACTTCCAGTCCCACTTTCACATAAGTACCCCAGGTCCAAGAACTCTAACCTCTGCCCTTCCCTGGGGCTACACCAAGATGGAATTGTAGCATTCTGCCCCTCGCAGGCCACCAAGAAGGAAGTTGAAGGTGAGGTGGGGAAGTACAAAAGGGGAGAGAAGAGAGGAAACACCACAACTGAGCTCTCCTTTCCTAGGACTCCCCAATAGCCATTTCAAATAGATACTCTGCTCAAGACTGCAGATCAGAGGCAGGGTTGATGGCCAATGAACTTGTTCTAATATTTTCTAGAAAGTCTGGCATAGGTGTGGTCCAACACCTCTCTTTGGAATGGGGATAAGCATGCCTTCTGTGGCTCATTCTCGAACTACTCTTTGGGAAGTAAGGATAACTTTCACTTACTATCCTCATCTTCAGGACTTCACCAAAATTCCATGACATCAGAAAAAGTCCCCTAAACTGCCTGCTGCATTCATTGATTCACTCATCCATCCATTCATTCAACACATTGGTAGGGAATCCATTACTTAGTATAATAGTGGGAGAGGTCACGCAAGGATTCTAAACTGAAACTCTCCCTGGGAAAGAACATCTACTTCCAATAGTGAAGTACACCACCAGCAATAATAGACTTCAAAAACAAAAATGAAGGGGTCTCCTTGGTGGCACAAGGGGTTAAGTCACAGCACTATGAAGCTGTCTGCAGCCACTGCAACACAAGTTCAATCCCCAGCCAGGGAGCTACCCACATGGCGCAGCAGACCTCTCCTGTCTCGTTCACTGCTCCCCTCAGCAGTGTATTTCAGTAGATCAGGCTGTTCTGCTCCCCACTCTGTCTCTGGTGAATCCTCTCACCACCGCCGCTGCCCACCCCCCCCATACCTCTGGCCTGCACCCTGGCTCTTGTATGCATAAATAAATAAATCTTTAAAAAAAATGAAAACAGCAATGAAATCAATGGCCCCATTACTATATGTAGGAACATAACAACATCCCTTTACTCTGACATTCCCATACTCAAGAGGATTGGCTCCCATTTGGAGCGCCACGTTTCTGTGAAGGATGTTAATGAACTGGAGCTGGTTGCCAGAAGAATCTACACAGGCGGTGAAGGGTCTGAAAACCTTGCTTTACTAAGGAGTAGGAGAGTTCACACAAGAAAAAGAAGGCCAAATGGAAAAGTGAGAATAGTAACTGCTGTCAATATTTGAAAACTGTCATATGAATAGTAACTATCCATATGGTATATAATCTCAAGGAGTAGGATTACAAGTGATGACAGAAGATTGCCCCAAACATAGACTTGAATTATATATATATATATATATATCTCACTTCCTAATACTCAGAATCATGTGGTTATTTGCACAGCCTGCCAAAGGGGTTGTGAATGGTGATCTGGGTGACCACCTGGCAAGGAGTCAGGCAGAGAGTTTCTCTCCTGCAATGATCCTCAACTATCATTTGTAGACCATGTTAGAAATACATATTTCAGGGCCTGACCCCCAAGCCTGAAACCAAAACCTCAGAGATGGGAACTGGGTGTATCTATTTCTTTTTTTTCTTTTTCTTTTTTTTTTTAAAAGATTTATTTATTTATACAAGCACTGGGTACAGTCAGAAGCACGGGAGGGTGAGAGAATTCACCAGAACCAGAGTGGAGAGCAGAACAGGCAGACTGACGAAATACACTGCTGAGGGGAGCAGCGGGCAGCAGGGGAGGCCTGAGCGCCATGTGGGACCCTCGCCCGGTGGCCGGGGATCGAACCGGTGCTGCAGAGGCTGCGGGCATCTTCGCAACCCAGTGCTCAACCGCTGCACCACCGAGGAGGCCCCCGGGTGTCTCTATTTCAATGCAGCCCATTGGTGATTTTGAAGGACCAACCAGGGCTGAGAACCAGGGTGCTGTGGGCTGGGGAGGCATATCATGGGCATTGCCAACACCCAGATTGGACAATTTTAAGAAATAGTTGGTAAGAAAAATTAAATGGGTGTTTTCTAACTTCAAATAATGGAAAAAACACAATTTTCTCCTAATTGTCCCCAACTCCCCCCCTCCCACCAAGAAAAACACAATAAGACTTTTTAAAAGACATATACTATGAAAATGAAGACAGCAGGGAGGGAAGGACAGACACAACTTTTTGGAATTCCATTGTGTTTTATAGCTTAGTTCCAGGAAAACTGATACCTTTATGGAATTGCACGTTCTTGTTCATAAACATGGTGTTCCTCTGCATTTAGACACCCCTCAATGTCTTTCAGTAAAGTGTAATTTTTTGCATAGTAAATCTTGCTCTAACAAGTGAAGACTCATAATTTCATGGAAAGCATCCTTATCTTAATTTCTAAAGTGCTCATAGAGTTAACAGTAATTCTCATTAGTAAGCAGTTGCTGCTATAGAACTTCAAGAAGAGCCCTTCAGTCTAAGTTCTCATCAGTGAGGAGCAAAGTCTGGGAGGAAACATCATCCCCAGGAGGTTTTTAATTAGTTAATTTTCTCGTGCACTTGTTCACGAAGTAAAGAAAATGATCGCAGCTTAGACAATATTCCTGGATTTAAAGAGGTTTTCAGAAGTTATAGTCTTTCATTTTTCCCACAAGCCCTTGTACTGCATGTGCTTGGCACCATGCTGGAGGCTGCCAGGGAGCAAGCAGGAAGTGGTTGTCCCTGTCCTCTTAGAATTTGCAGTGTCCTTATAGAGACAAATCACCACTGAGCCTCTCTAAATTCCACAGCCCAGAACCTCAAGCATTCCAACCACTGATTTCAGTTTGTTCTTGCTGTTTGGCCCAAGACCAAGAGATGATGATGAGGCATGGAAAACATGATGAATTTTCATCCCGTGCACCTCTTTTTATGGAGCCAATGGCTTGCCTTCTTCAATTAATCTCTCCCTCATAAAGAAGGAGCTGCAGGTCTCCTCAATTACTGATTGATTTTTTTTTCCTTAGCATATGTGCATTTACTGTATTATATCAGGTAGTCTTTCTAGCATCAGTCTTCCAAAGCAAATGAAGACAAGAGCATATCCCTCTGCCTACAGCTTTCCAAAGGAAAAATAATTTGAAACTCTGTGATATGATTAACAAAAAAAAATATTGCATGCACATCTGATGGGCAGGTCATCTGTGAAACAAGTTCCATTGCCGTAAAATAGAAACTATAAATCTTTTATGAAGATTGAAAAGAAAATACAAGATGGCATTGACATGACTCAGCCCCCTGCCTCTCTCAGATCATGCCACCTCTACATCCCTGCACAACTTCTTCCTGTTGACACAGATCAATGTGAAGTTTTGTTGCCACGTTCATCATTTCGTAATCACAAGACATTTTAGGCACGTTGTGGTGTTTTCCTTTTAGAACTGCACTGCTTAGTTCAATAGCCATCAGCTACTTATATAGGCTACTTATACTTAAATGCTGATTATGTTATGATTGCAAAATACTTTAAAATTTGTTTCCCTCATCACACTACTGTATGTCAAATGCTCCATAGTTAGATGTGGCCTGTGGGTTACTGCCATCGACACACAGAGAATACTTCTTCATCACAGGAAGCTCTTTTGTACAGTGTTGCTCTTGCTCATTGGAGAAACTTTGAAAATCCTATTGCTACAGGGCAGGGAGAGGAGCAGCCCAGACCCCCAAACCTGCCTATTCTAAATAGGTTCTGCCATCTGCCGCATCGACACAAAACAAATGAGACTTTAGTGGGAAGGAACTTTAATACAATTAGTGAACAATACAGAAAAGACAAAGAATATAGTTTCTAAATCAAGCACCCAAAGTTACCCATCCCCTCGTGGGTAAAAGTCCATCCAAATGGGATTGGCCCAGAGCAAGGCCCCGAAGCCTGCCACAAATCTAAAGCATTTTCCAGTGGGGTCCCACAGAAAAGGAGAAACAACCAGACAAGTCTGGAGGGAAAAGGGCAAAATCAAGACAAAAACCACCATGGTCACCTCCCCATGGGTCTCTCACCCACATCTGTGTCAACCAGTCCACGACCAAAAGGCAAGCGCAGTTTCTTCACGTGTCTCTGCTCCATGTGCCTCCTCCAGGTCTCCTTCTGGCTCCGCATCCTGCTTCCCTCCTTCCTCACTCTCTGCAGCTTCTTCTCTCTCTGTTCAGCTCCACCCTCGTTTTGGGTGGGGCAGAAAACCTGAAACCTCCCCCTTTCCTCGGGACCACCCTGTTACACTATTAGAAAAAAGTCTTTCTCTGTCAGCCTTGATTCTTCTTCTTCCGCCTTTCCTACCACTGCCCCTTCTTAGTTCTGGCTCTGACTATTGGGAGAAATTGGACAAAGTTCTCCAGGCTTTATGAATGTGAAGTAGCCCCTGAAATGACATCGATGACCCCAAAGCCTTTAAACAAACATCCTGCCAGTAAACACACTTGAGTGGTAACCAAAAGAAAATTTAAAGGGATGGACTAAACTGGAAATAAACATTTAATTTGTAAATTTTTTATAAATGTATGAGTTAATAGATCAATAGTTTATTATAATGAATAATTCTCATTAAGATAGCCTCCAGAGATTTTATTGTTAGTTTTGGAATTTAATATAATTCAATCTATTTTAAATATTGACTTAACATTTGGTGATAAAATAATTTGAAGGTCTGTTTCTTTCAACTGGCTTTTGATTGCCACATCGCTGAACAGGACTACTCACTAAATGGAAACACAGGAAGGACATCATTAAATGCATGTGCCTGAAACACGGGGCTCATTTTTCTGACTCTTCCACTATTAATATGCAAAGTTTTTTTTTATTTTTGCAGTTTCTGAATTATGTCACTGTATGTAGACAAAGTTAGCCAAATCAAAAAAAAATAATAATAAGCATAAATTCTTTCCCATCTCTAAAGGAATCCAAAGCTCTGTAGATGGAACCAGGCAACGGAATGGACAAAAATGTGACCTCTGGCTTTCAACAACCCCTTTGTTCCATGGCCCTTTCCTGCTCCTGGCATGCAAGTGGTCTGAGAAAGGGCCCCACATTTCAGTGTTAGGCTTCTTTGTCTGATGTGTTTGTTGGATTATTGCTACAGGCTACTGCAATACAAAGAGATAGGGGGGAAAGTGATATTGGTAAAAATGTGGTAGGGCCTGTTCAATTTAGTGCAATGATTAGCATACGGTAGGATCTAAGGTTTTTTATACCCTTAAAAAAAAGGTGGTCTTAGCAGTTTCTCCTGAAGTCAGTTATACATGCCTCAGGGGAAGTAATTTGATGCTCGCTCTTGTGTTACTAAAGAAACATTTAAAACAAATGCACCAAAAATTTATATAGAACTGGTTATTCTCTCTGCAATTGCTTTAATACAGTGCTCAGTCTGGTTTTAGTAAGACAAAAAAAAATGTGTTATAAAAATAAGGAATAAGAGGGTCATGAATTTAGTTAATCCCACTGATTTCCTAATTCTTCATTCTTATTCCCAAAGTACACATTTCAAAGTGAGATGTAAAGCTGGGACTGTGCTTGCAGGCCCTCATTACTTGCATATTCTCACTCCATCTCTATAACGTACTGCTGTGGACAGAAGTGAGTGTGCCCTTGGGGGAACTTTCCAGGCACATCTTTAATAAATGAAGTTACTGTGCTGTGGGAGGTGCAGATCAAGAGGCAATGGGGTGGGAGGGTGTTGGGTAAAACTCCAACGCTGCTGTCTTTTTCTCCTTTTTCTCGGCTGCCTTGGGCAATGGGTTAGCCAAGTGGAAGTGGAAGGGGTGAATCCCTACTGTTCAGCTGGCCCGGGGATCGGCAGCACAAATCCATCAGTTCGTGCCAAGCCCATGTTTTTAGAAATATTAGAAATACGAATCCAGGGGCCTCCGTGGTGGCACAGGGGTTAAGACGCAACCTATGAAGCTATCTGCAGCCACTGCAGCACTAGTTCCATCCCTGGCCAGGGAGCTACCCACTTGGCACAGCTGACCTCTCCTGTCTTGCCTGCTGCTCCCCTCAGCAGTGTATTTCAGTCAGTCTGCCTGTTCTGCTCCCCACTCTGTCTCTGGTGAATCCTCTCACCCCCACACCTCTGGCCTGTACCCCAGTTCTTCTACGTAAAAATAAATAAATCTTTAAAAAAAATACGAATCTGGGAAGTTCAACTCAGGTGTTACAGTAAAGTGGGAGTGATTCCATTTCAATGGAAAATACCATACAGTTCCTGTCAGGAGCTTTTTGTACACACATTATTGTCCCGGCTGCAGGAGATAACTCTATAGGCTTTTGTAACTCTCTTCTCCTACAAAAGATTTAAATTTTCTATCTGCTTAGTTTTCACACTAAACACCCATCAATTTAATCTGCTTCCAGATACTGCAAATAGCATTGGCAATTTTTTATTTTTTACATTGGTGCGTTTCTCCCACCTTCTCCTGGCTATGTAGCATTTGAAAACTGATTTCAATATTTAGCTCTTTCTCTGACTCCTTGTGTCCCCCTTAGAAATTATTTCTGCATACTTCAGCTTCCTTACATATTTGCCAACAAATTGAAATTTTTTGCTCTCAAGATCAAAAAAAAATCTGCAAGAAGTTATGTACAAAAAATAGTTGCACACAGAAAACACGAAATAATCTGAAAAGATCTTTATTCAATGTATTTCGAAGATCTTTTTCTTTCCAAGTTCACAAATATTTAGCTTACTTTCATTTAACTTTCATGTTCTAATAAGATTAAAAGAGGAAAATACCAATATCCCATAAGAACTGATATATTCCCAGATATTTTCTTCCTCCCCCAACCCCACCATCACCCCTTTGTCCTCTTGTCACTTTCCCTCCCTGCTCCCCATTTGCCTTAGAGCCCTCAGGATGTATATAAATGACTACTAATTTTTTAAAAGTGTTTTATATTATCAAAGTACCTGCTATGTAAATGTCCAGTACTTGTTTTTGTAGTTCTAACTTACTTGCTGCCTATAATCCTCTCAAATTGCCACCATTTTGTTGAAAGTGGCTGCATATCATCCTTTCTTATGGCTGAATAATACTCCACAGTGTGGAAATATACATCTTCTTGATCCAATCATCCATTAACGGACATGTAGGCTGCTTCTGTGTCCTAACTATTGTAAATAATGCTGCTGTGAACACTGAGGAGCATAAGGGTTTTTTGTGTTGATGGTTTCATGTTCCGTGGCTAGCTGCCCAAGAGTGGGATTGCTGGGTATTTCCATTTTTAGTTTTTTAAGGTACATTCAAATTGTCTTCCATAATGGTTGCAACCATTATGTTCACATTCCCACCAACAATGAAATTGGATTCTTTTTTTTCTCTGCTTTTCAACACTTTTGGGGGTCTTTTTATTGATAATATGTGCTGTTCTCACAGGAGTGAGATGGTATCTCACTGTAGTTTTATTCTGCATTTCTCTTATTAGAAGTGACAATGAACATTTTTTTCATGTCTTTTGGCCTTCTGGATATCCTCTCTGGTGAACTGTCTGATCATATCTGCCACCCATTTACCAGCAGTATTATTTTTTTTTATTGTTGAATTGTATGAGGTTTTCCTTTGTACAGTGATATTTTTCTATAGTCTTCTTGATCTCCATTTCATTTATTTCCACTCTTATTTTTATTTCCTTCCTTTAACTTTTGGTCTTGTTCCTCTTTTTCAAGTTGCTTTAGGTGTGATATTAGATTGCTTATTCGGGATTTTTTGTGCTTTTTAATGTGGGCCTGTATTACAATTATCTTCCCCCTTAAGACAGCTTTTACCAATATGCAGATTCTTGTTGACACTTAGCAAGCAAATCACTATGTTCCCTGATGTTCATGCAGACTAATCAGAGGGTGCTGTATTTTTATATATTAAACAAAGTGTTTCCATTCAAAACCTACTGAAATACTTCATTTGGAAGCTTCTAACCAGCTCTATAATTCTGTTCCCAACCAAAGGGTTTTTACCTCATTTTTTATCATGGTAAAAAACATAACACAAGATTTACTGTCTTCACCATATTTAAATGTACAGTTTAGTGGTGTTAAGATAGTCACATTGTTGTGATCAAATCCCTAGAACTTTTTCATCTTACAAATATGAAACTCTATACCAGTTAAATAACTCCTCTTTTCTCCCTTTCCCCAGCTGCTGGTAACTGTCATAGTACTTTTCTCTCTGAGTTTGACTACTTTGGATACCTCATGTAAGTGGAATCGTGAAGTATTTTTCTTTTTGTAACTGACTTATTTCACTTAGCATAAGACTCTTATGTTGTCATCAGATATAGTGTATGTCCGGGAGAAGACAGGGTGCACAAGTTTACACCTCTGTGTGTTCAGTTAATGTTCCTAACCTTTTTCCAGTGAATTCTGACGATAACACCTTGTTAATTTCCCACCCATATTTGTTTCTCGACTTTCTGTCAATCTATGCTCTTGACTGTCACTTCTCAATTCTATTGTCATTTGTCTTCCCAGAAGAGTTCTTAAATCTGAAACATTAGTCTTGTAATTTAAGTTAGTTTGTCACCAGATAAACAGGGAACTCTAGTGCAGTCAAATGATTTTCATGCTCATTCTTTAAAACCATCCTTATTCAGGGGCCTCCCAGGTGGAGCAAGGGGTTTTAAGCGTCAGTACTATGAAACTATCTGCAGCCACTGCAGCACGAGTTCCATCCCTGGCCAGGGAGCTGACCCACATGGCGCAGCAGACCTCTCCTGTCTCACCTGCTACTCCCCTCAGCAGTGAACTTCAGTGGATCTACCTGCTCCTCACTCTGTCTCTGGTGAATCCTCTCACCCCCTGTACCTCTGGCCTGCACCCCAGTTCTTGTATGCATAAATAAACAAATCTTTAAAAAATAAAATAAAACCATCCTTATTCAACAAGTTACATGCCAGGAGCATTTCTGGCTTCTACCTCTTTGCTGCAGCCACTAGTCTGTGAACAATGGCTAATGGGTTCTTTTCGTGAGATCCTCAATATATTCAACCTCAAACCCTCTCCTGTTTCCCTCTCAAATCAGAGCAGATGATTCTCAGTGGCTACAGGCTTTTCATTTTTTACCATCAAGCACTGATTTTGTTCAAAAAGTCATTACTGTTGAGACTATTTTCTATTTCATCTTTCCTTTGATGATTCATTAAAATGTAGCTCTTGCATCTTATTACCAACAGTCTAACAAGCACTGTAAGTTGGGACATATTAGGAACATCTGTATTTTTATCAAACTGTACTATAAATTTCCTGCCTATGTAATTTATTTTAATAATTCCTAAATCTCCAGAAATATATTCTAAGCATCCTCCACATATTTTTTGACTGAGAACTGCACTGTAACTTGGCTACCATGTTTCTGTATGTTCTTTTCATCTTTTTCAGTGGAATGAGATGTTTATACAAAGGCATGTGGCTTTTCGTCTTTTATTCTTAAACTGGAAACATCAAAAGAAACTTTCTAAGTCTTTGTCATCATGTTTAATGAAATGGTGTTAAGTTATGAATCATGTCTGACACCTTAAATACAAAACAATGGGAGAGTGTATAACTTTGTCATCTGCTGAATGCTTTCTTTTAATGAAATGTCTTATTAATCACAATAACTTTATGTTAGATTGAACCATATTGAGTTGCCAGTCTTAGGTCAAAATACAGTTGAGGGCCTCCCCCGGTGGCGCAGCGGTTGAGTGCTGGGCTGCAAAGCTGCCTGCAGCCTCTGCAGAGCCAGTTCAATCCCCGGCTGCCAGCGAGGGTCCCACATGGCGCGACAGACCTCTCCTGCCACGCCCGCTGCTCCCCTCAGCAGTGTATTTCCTCAGTCTGCCTGTTCTGCTCCCCACTCTGGTGCTGGTGAATTCTCTCACACTCCCGCACTTCTGACTGTACCCAGTGCTTATATAAATAAATAAATAGGGCCTCCCCTGGTGGCGCAGCGGTTGAGTGCTGGGTTGCGAAGCTCCCCAGCCGCTGGCGAGAGGGTCCCACATGGCGCGACAGACCTCTCCTGCCTCCCACTGCTCCCCTCAGCAGTGTATTCCGTCAGTCTGTCTGTTCTGCTCCCCGCTCTGGCTCTGGTGGATTCTCTCACCCTCCTGTGCTTCTGACTGTACCCAGTGCTTGTATAAATAAATAAATAGATCTTTAAAATAAATAAATCTTGGGCCTCCCCTGGTGGCGCAGTGGTTGAGCACTGGGCTGCGAAGCTGCCCGCAGCCTCTGCGGCTGCCGGCAAGGGTCCCACATGGCGCGCAGACCTCTCCTGCTGTGCCCACTGCTCCCCTCAGCAGTGTACTTCATCAGTCTGCCTGCTCTGCTCCCCGCTCTGGCTCTGGTGAATCCTCTCACCCTCCCACGCTTCTGACTGTACCCAGTGCTTGTATAAATAAATAAATAAATCTTTAAAAAAAAATAAATAAAATAAAATAAAATAAATAAATCTTTTAAAAAATACAGTTTAATATTCACAGTTTCATATGATTCAGTCTAGGATAACATTGCTTAATTTTTCTCAAGACAAGGTTCAAAACGAGTGAGAGTGGATGTAAATCCATAGATCAAAAAGTTTTCTTAGTAATTGTGAAATTTCTCTTTATCAGCTTCTTCTTGGTTAGGTCTGATTAGACTGTGTGATGGTTAACCTTTTATACGTCAATTTGGCTGGACCACAGGGTGCCTGGATTAAACATTATTACTGGGTGTGTCTGTGACAGCTTACAGATGAGAGGAGGTGAGATTGACTCAGTGCACTCCGTGAAGGTAGATTACCCCCCAGCCCAGGTGGGCAGGCATCATGCAACCTGTTAAGGACCTAAACAAAACAAAAAAGCAAGGAAGCGAGGATTTGTTTCCTTCCTACCTGCCTGCTTAAGCAGGGACATCATATTCTCTTTTCCCTTGGACTGGAATTACACCACCAGGCTGCCTGTGTCTCCAGCTTGCAGATAACTAAGTGGAATTTCTCAGCCTCCATATCCACATAAGCCAATTCCTCAAAATAAATCTCCTGCAAATTACTATATATTATATATAAAAGATTATGGAATATATATACGTGTGTGTGTGTGTGTGTGTGTACACACATGCTTTTGGTTCTGTTTCTCTGGAGAGTTTCTCTGAAGAACCTTAACACAACTATCATTACTTTTAACCTTATACTTTATACCTGGTAAGAATGAGGTGATATGAGCTCCATTTCCTTGTCCTTGGCTTACCCTCATTAGTATTCCCTTCAACCTGAGGATTCTTTGCAGGAATCTCTTTAAGTTGGAGAGTATAACCTAACCCATTAATCTACTTGAAAGGCCCTTTATATAAACTATAGAGGGGTGTGATTGGCAGCCCCTCCCTGTCAGGGAGTCCCTCTTCTTCCTTGGGAACTCTCATGGGTGACTCATAACTAGTGACCAGGTGAGGAGGTCAGGGCCAATCAATACATGCAATATAGATAAAGCTTCAAATAAAAATTAGTGAAACTGGGGGTTCTAATATTTTGTTCCTGCCACCCCAAGGCTCATCCAGCATAGACATCTCTCTTTGGAGATCAGTGCTCTGGAGGGTCATAATCATCAACCCATTCTCTACTGAAGGCTGCCCACCATTCCCAGGGTCCCACCTCCACTAGTCAGACCCCACCTGTGGCTGATAATCAGTCTTCCTCCCTAGAGTCCCATTAATAATAAACCACCTTCTTTCTCCCTCTGCTCTTCCCTGTGCCTTCAAACATGTTCCATAGTCTCAGCTCAACCTAATGCTGTCCTTGGAGTGCAGCGTGTTTAATAGTGAGTGGAAATTGGCATAGAAGAAATAATGGGCCTCCAATCTAGCAAAAGAGTGGTGGAAAGCACCACACAAACATTAAAGCAAGGCTTGCTTTGGACACAGCTCACATCTAGTGGGTCCAAGTGTCTGTGGTGTGGCCTGGAAAGCTGTACTTTTCCTGCTTCCCATTTGTTATACACAGTTGTGTCCATTCAATTACCAGACCTTTGGCATCAGACACTGCATTGCCCTGCCACTTACATTTTAGAAAATTTCTGAGCGACGTATGCTATCAGAGCCCCTTCTTTAAGAGTGGTCTGAAAGCCACGTGGTCAGTGTTGTACCTGTTGAATAAACAATTCCTCTGGGCCTCTGGAGAGAAAATAACTTTCATGCTGCTTTCTTGGGAAGATCCTCATAGGAGAAATCCACAGGGTCTGGCTATGGGGGCTGCAGAATTTAGACTAAAGAGGGAGATTATAACACGGGGAATGGAATGGCAAGGATGTGGATTTGGGGAGACTGGTGGTTTTGCTGTTCTTGCTTTAAAAGAACTGGAGGGACTCCAGGAAAAAAAGCCTCATAATTATTAAGGAAACTTTCTAAAATGTTGATTTATATCTACTCGTGCTGATTTTGAATCTTGCTTTAGGTGAATATTTTGAAAAGCAGTGATAATATTAGATGGAATCATGTGAGTTCGAGGGGATTTCATGCAGAGTATGTTTGTCACCAGGAAGGGTTTGGGGCTACATGTCTACACAGCGTCTGACACAGAAGAATAAAGGAGCAGCCGAGGGAAAGCACGGGTCTGGGGTGGGTTGATGCTGCCGCCCCCAGCACACCAGACACAGCCAGGACTTGAAGTGGTCAGGACAGATCCCTGTGGTTTTTCTAGATCAATTCCAATAGAGATGTTGGAAGTGGTGCAGCAAAAATCATAATGATGAAGGTCAGGAACTTTAACAACAAATACCCAGGCACTGCCCTGGTTAGGCGAAGGGACAGAGAAGGGATGGAGGAGGCATGCATGCTGCCCTTGCTCACCCCACAGCACCACGGGGACTGTCTACACAGCAGGCATCCTACGCTGACTCCTCTGAGAGGCCGGCTTGCTGGGTTCCCCTGGACTCTCCCTGACAATTACGTAAGATGTTGGATGGCTGATGGTTACAAGGAGCACTGCCTGCCATCTCAGCTGAGGTGTGGGATGATTTGAAATTGGGTGTGTGACAAAGAAGCTCAGTGGAGACGGCTGGTGTGGTGTACATGGAATTCAAGCCTATCCTGCTGAAGTGAAACAGGAATAGGACAGCCTTGCCTTGAGTTTAGAGTAGATGACCCAGGGGCCTCCCTGGTGGCACAGGGGTTAAAGACGGCACTATCAAGCTATCACCAGCCACTGTAGCATGAGTTCGATCCCCATATGGCCAGGGAGCTAACCCAATGGCACTGCAGACTTCTCCTGTCTCACCCGCTGCTCCCCTCAGCAGTGTATCTCAGTAAATCCACCTGTTCTGCTCCCCACTCTGTCTCTGGTGAATCCTCTCACCCCCACACCTCTGGCCTGTACCCCAGTTCTTGCATGCATAAATCTTTTTTAAAAAATAGAGTAGATGACTCATACGACATCTTCTGTTTGATTGTATTCGTTCCTGCCATAACAAAGTACCAGAAACTGGGGCTTTAAAGCAACAGAAATGAACTGTCTTGGTTGTGGAGGCTGAAATCAGCGTCTTGGAGAAGGTCATGCTCCCTCTGAAACCCACAGGGGAAGAGCCTTCCCTGCCCCTTCTAGCTGCCCATGTTTGCCAGCAATTCTGGGCATTCCTTGCCTTGTAGATGCGTCACATGGCCATCTCCTGCCTGTGTCTCGCTCCTCTGGCAAGGCCACCTGTCACGTTGGGTTAAAGCTCACCCATTCCAATCTCACCTCATCCTAATTGCATCTTCAAAACCCCATTTCCACATTGGGTCATCTTTTGAAGTTTCAGGGCTCAGGACTTCAACATTTCTTTGGGGGAGACACCATTTAACCCATCACACAGCTCTCAGTAGTTGAGGGAGGAATGACTAAGGACTCTCTCAGCACTAACAGCCCATGCATCTATAAATAAGATGAATGGTGTGAAAAGCTGCCAAAGCAAGAAGCTATGCATGTCAGGGCACAGTGGCTATGCCTTGTGACCCTGTGAGTGTCGGTGTCCAGGGTCACCTGGAGAAAGCATTCTGACCTCGGTCTCTGCCATCAGAGTTGGCTTCAAGAGTGACCCAGACAAGATGGGTTCTGGCCACTGTTAAAATGAGTCATCCTCTCACCATGGGAGAGGTCTGTTCAAGGAGGTTTCTTCCCACCTAGAGAAATAATTGATGTTCATAATACAGCTCAGTGACACTACACAGCCAGGGAATATCTTCTGAATCAGCAAAGAACGACTAAATTATCTTCTGAAGAGTGTTCTTGTTAAGTGCATTTGAGTGGTTTCTTAGAAATTCATGGTCTAGAATAAGTGCCTTAAAAACAGAGGTTGAGACAGGATTGGGTATGCATGCTTTATTGAGAGTGACTTTCAGGAGAAAGGTGGTGAGAGAAACAGGAGTAGATGACCCAGGGGAAGGGGAAGGAGCTGAGCAAGGGAAGGAGCTGAGCAAGGATGGGGTCTCGGTTGGAAGGGAGTAGCTCTGTGTGTGAACTAAACCCCAGAGTTGGTCCCACCTTAGGGCAAGGGAGCTGGTCCATCATACCCTCTGTACCATTCAGTCATTGTCTGGGTGCTGCTAGGAAAGAGTGGGCATAACTTCTCAAACAAGGAAGCTCCTGGATAAGAAGAATTCTGCACAGAAGGGAGTTACTGTGAGCCTTAAGCTGCCAACACACAGCTCTTGAGGAAAGGGTGCAACTGGTGGCGTTGTATGGAGATGTGTGTGTGGAAGAGCTGGATCGCTGGCACAGTCTGAGTTGTGTCTCTCCACAACCTGTGGACACATTGAAGTCCTAACCTTAGTATCTCAGAATGTGAGATGGTCTTCGAAGAGGTAGTTAAGATTAAATGGGGCTCTTGGGTGGGCCTTAATCAAATTAGACTTGGCTATTTGTGCCATGTTGGATTAATAAATTGTGTTTATAAGAAAAGGTGATGAGAACACAGACACACACAGAGAGAAAGCCATCTGAGAGAAGAGGGAGAGGACAGACATATACAGCCAAGGCAAGAGGCCTCAGAGGAAAACAACCCTACTGATACCTTGATCTTGGATTTCCAGCCTCTAGAACCGTGAGACAGTACATTTATGTTGCTTTAAGCCACCCAGTATATGGTTCTTTGTAGTGGCAAATTAATAGTCTAGACAGCCACCTAGATTTGTTAGCTCTCCAAAGGCCAGAATGCTTGGTGAGCCTGGAAATCTCATCTCCCACCCCTGCCAAAACACCCTGACCGTAGTGTTTCATTACCCCCAATGTCCAGAGGCCACCAATCAAAGGCGTCGATCTAATACTCTACGTCTGTGGAAACAAGCACCTCGTTAGTGTATTTCCCACTCAGGCATCTCATTAGTGTATTTCCCACACCATGCCTGGGTGGTTTATACAGCCAGGAAGTAGACCTTATTCCACAAAGAGTTATAAATGTGAGAGCTCCTGCATTAGGATAATTTGAACAACAGTGGGAGAGAAAAGCTATTAGAACAGGCGTGCTCACTGTCTTCTGTTTATAAAGCATCTTCACTCTTTAGTGGTAACAGGGGATATTAAAACGTCATTGATGGATGGTGCTTTATAACAACACGATCTTACTCAGGGACTTATTGATGGAAGGATTATGATGGAGAAGCACTCAAATAGCTATTGATTTCTGCTACCTTTTGTGGGGGGAAAAACATCACTTCTCTGATTTCACCATTCTCTTCTAAACCATTGGAAATAAGTTGCTTTTTGGTGAGACACTGGTATAGCTTTAGGTATATATATATCACTGTTTGTTTTTTTTTTAAAGATTTATTTATTTATGCACACGAGAGCTGGGGTAGAGGCCAGAGATGCCGGGAGTGAGAGGATTCACCAGAGACAGAGTGGAGAACAGAACAAGCAGACTGACTGAAATACACTGCTGAGGGGAGCAGCGGGCAAGACAGGAGAGGTCTGCTGCACCATGTGGGTTGCTCCCTGGCCAGCCGGGGATCGAACTCATGCTGCAGAGGCTGCGGATTGCTTCATAGTGCGGTGCTTAACCCCTTGAGCCACTAGGGAGGCCTATATATCACTGTTTATGGAAATAAAGCTAATTCTTAATTACCTTTTCCATCGTGGGGACAAAGGATTGCTGAGACTAACCCACAAAGGCAATTTCGATTCATATCTGCTCTCTTCCCCAGACACTTTATGCAAATAGCAACTCCAGCTCCCTAGAGTTTCTTTGGTTTGTATTTCCATTGACTGGCAGAAATACCAATGAACAGGTGAAATGGCAGCCTCCAAAAGAGGGAGGAGATATGAGTTTCACAAACTAGACTTTTTAATCCTCATTTCACCCAAATGCTGAGTTTTGGCACTTAATTAGGACCCGTGGCTCAGAGATTCCAGCATTCAATCCCAAAAAAATCATCAGCCGAAGAGTCTTCCTAAGCTCTCCATCCTCTTCATGGGTCCCTGGATGAAGATCTCTATCTGAAGCTACTGTTGACCATTACCAGATGTAACCCCTACAAATTGTTCAGAATCTTCCCCCTTAGCACTGGGGACTTGGGAGGCAATTTTGCTCCCCAGAGAACATCTGGCAATGTGTGGAAGACATTATTGGTTGCCTCACTGTGGAGAGAGGCAGAGGGGTTGCTACTAGTGTCTGGTGTATAGAGGCTGGTGAGGAGGGGAGAGGGCTGCTAAATATCCTTCTATGCACAGGACAGCCCCACATGCACAACACAGATATGTGCATGTCCAGACCAAAATGTCAAGAGCATTGAGGCTGAGAAGCTGCTCTGACTATTCTTCATCAGAATCCCCAGCTCTAGGGTCTCTCTGGTGGTGCAAGGAGTTAAGATGCAGCCTATGAAGCTGTCCACAGTCACTGCAGCATGAGTTCCATCCCCAGCCAGGGAGCTACCCACATGGCACAGCAGACCTCTCTTGTCTCACCCGCTGCTCCCCTCAGCAGTGTATTTCTGTCGATCTGCCTGTTCTGCTCCCCACTCTGTCTCTGGTGAATCCTCTCACCCCTGTACCTCTGGCCTGTACCCCAGTTCTTATATGCATAAATAAGTAAATATTAAAAAAAAAAAGAATCCCCAGCTCTAATCTTTTATCCCGACTTGAACTACAATATCCACCTACACATCTATCCATCCAGTCTCTAAACACTCACAAGGCACCTTGTCTGTGCCTCGAAATAGACTATTTGGAACAAGAATGATAAGGTTCTGAACTGCAGATTGGTAGCTAATGAGGGCAGTAACTCAGACTGACCCACTTGTAGACCGGGAGACTGCAACTTGTGATATGTGGGCTTCCCCAGGGTGTTGGCCGGGCTCTCCCTTTTAAGCACTGCAGGCAGCTTATGGTCACTGACATTCACTTGCTCTTCACCAGATGGCTGCCTGTTGGCAGAGACAACAAAGGTCCTTTTTCAGAGCAAGGGCCGCTCACCCTTCGTGGGCCATTCACAAAGTGGCTGTCCTTTGGCTCCCCAGAGGCCTATGAAAGGGCAAGCCTCATTAGGCAAGCACTCTTCAAGCCCCTGTTTGCAATACAATGAAAGTCACATGGCCAAGCCCGATTTCAAGGGATGAGCGATAAAGTCCACCTCTTGGTGGGAGGAGCTACAGTCCCATTGCCAAGGCTGGTATGCACAAGGAAGTACTGGAGCTATTTTTGCAGTCAGTCCAGAAGACAACTTGTAAGTCTTTCTTTCTGGTTTCTTTCCAAAACCAAACACTGGGTTCTTCCTCTCGGTCTCGGATCGTGAACATTTCTTTCACCTTACTAGAGCCTCACCCGATCCCCTGGGGGGTGGCTAGACAAACCTGGGATTTTGTTGTTTTTTTTTTTTTAGTTTTTTTTTTTTAATAGAGGTATGCTTTATTTATTTGTTTGCTGGTTTGTTTGTTTTGTTTTTGTTTATACATGCACTGGGTACAGTCAGAAGCGCGGGAGGGTGAGAGAATTCACCAGAGCCAGAGCAGGGAGCAGAGCAGGCAGAAGGACTGAAGTACACTGCTGAGGGGAGCAGCGGGCGGCAGGAGAGGTCTGCGTGCCTTGTGGGACCCTCCTCCGGTGGCCGGGGAGCAGCCGGGGATCGAACCGGCGCCGCAGAGGCCGCGGGCAGCTTCGCAACCCAGAGCTCAACCGCTGCGCCACCAGGGAGGCCCCAAACCTGGGGTTTTGTTTGCTTGGTTTTTTGTTCTTTTACTTTATAAATGCAAAACCTGGGGCTCAGAAAGATAGAGTTCTAGCCCAAGGTCAAAAACTAGTGACAGAAGAAGAACACAGTCATAACCATCATGTGCTGAGTAACCACCTAATGTCAGGCATAAGGTTATGGGCTTTCTTAACCCTCACAACCACCCACTCATGGATCCTCAGGGTGAAGTGAAGCCCAGAGAGGTTAACTAACTCACTCAAATTCACACAGCACATAGGGCTTAGGGTTTGACCTAGATTTAATTCCAATTATTTCTACTGTCAAGACAAGTGATCTGGGTCCTCCCCCGTGGTGCAGCGGTGGAGCGCTGGGTTGCAAAGCTGCCCGCAGCCTCTGCAGTGCCGGTTCAATCCCCGGCCACTGGGCGAGGGTCGCACATGGCGCGCAGACCTCTCCTCTGCCCACTGCTCCCCTCAGCAGTGTACTTCATCAATCTGCCTGTTCTGCTCTCCACTCTAGCTCTGGTGAATTCTCTCACCCTCCCGTGCTTCTGACTGTACCCAGTGCTTGTATAAATAAATAAATAAATCTAAAAAAAAAAAAAAAAAGACAAGTGATCTGTCAATGTACCAGGTTGTTGTAAAAACTTCTGAGCCCTTATTGGGCCATTAGGTGGCCCCATCTCTGTGGCAATGGGGACAATGCTGTAGTTAGCTAGAGCCATCTCTGCCCTGAAAGTCCCCTGAAGGTCATTTACTCCCTAGTACCTAACAAATCTGGTTAATATTGTGGATTTTCTGAAGCCAAAACCCAGCCAGTGTTTCCTTCTGCCCTAATTTGTAGGGGTAAGTGATTATCTGGTACTATTACCATTACTTTGAAATAGATGTTCTTAAAACAACTGATGTGATTTTGCACTTAGTCCTTCTTAGCTTAACAGTTAAATGTCCTCAAAAGGGCCATTTGGATGGTGTGGGAAGAAATATAGCAGTCCCCAGAGCTAATTACAGCTCATCTTCACACACATTGAACGCAAATGCAGTGCTTTTATTTTGCCTATACTTACCTTATGACATACTGCAGATAAAAGGCATTCTTTCCCAAACTCACTTTTCCTATTTAGCACTTAATTCAGATGGCAACTTTGTGCAAATTAGAAAAATCCTTTAGAAGGAACTCTTTTCAGGACACAGGGCTTGGTGAGTGGAGCTGGTCTGCATTTTGGACCCCAACACGCGGCACCCTGAGTAGACAACTATCCAGATACCTTCTGCATGAATTCTTGGAAAATATCTGCCATCCCCAGGCTACACCTTCTGCAGGATTGGGGTGGGCTAGGTACAAGCTATTTTTTTTTATTAAATAATAAATTTTATTTTTATATTCCCCATACAATTGCAACCCCCCCCATTTTGACCCCAATCCCTCCCCTCCCACCCCCCACCCCCCAAAAAGTGTCTCTGGTTCATAGTTTTGTTTTTTTTTTTAATTTCGATTTTCACTTTCTTATAGTTATTCATTTTCCTGGTCCCTTATTTAAGTTTTCTAGATTCCTGCTATGAGTGAGACCATCCAGTATTTTTCTTTTTCTTTCTGGCTTGTTTCGCTGAGCATGATCCCTTCCAGCACCATCCATGTTGCTGCAAACTGCATGTGTTTATCTTTTTTCAATGCTGAGTAATATTCCATGGTGTATATGTTGGATAGAACAATTGAATGGAACATTAGGGATTAGTGGACTATTTTAGAGATAGATCTTTCACAAAAATTCTTTCGCTCTTGTTTATAAGTTGTTGTGAGCATTTCAGACCAGGAAGCTGCCACAGACAACAGTGGCATCTTTACACCATGCTTGGAAAGACCATCTGCAGACCCTACAGTCATTGCCTTGGACCCAGCAGCCCAGAGCTTCCCACAGCTGCTGTAGTCAGTGCCCCACCCATGTTCCCTTGGCTCTCACTATCCCCAAGCACCGACTTCTCATAGCGAGGAAGGACCCATTGCCTGACAGCTGCCTCTGGCTGCAGAAGTGTTTTCAGCCCTCTGGCACAGTGGGCAAGATGTGCTGGGTAATTTGATGCCCCCTGAGGTTCTCCTGAACTAGTGAGAGAAGCAGGCTGGAGGAGTTCCCTCACCCCTATTTGGTGACAGCTCTGAGGGATGTGTTGTCTGTAGTTCCAAGTCCAGCACCCACGTGTTCCATACCACACCCTTCTCTGTCTGCTGCTGCAGGTTCATCCTAAACTCACTTCCAAATAAATAACCTGTCTGGGGTCTGCTTCTGGAGAAGCCCAAATTAAAGCAGCCCCTTAAGGAACTAGTTAAGTTGATTCTTCCTTTAAGTTATCAGGTCTCTTCAGACTCAGGGTAGACAGGAAGTAATTTTCTCAGAATTTAACATATGCAAATGACATTCAAATCAATCCCACTTAGTGGGCAGAGTAAGACTGTTAATTCTGCAAATCCAATTATGCTGACGCCCACCTAATGCTAGGAAAAGAGACACTGTCAAAACAAAGATAACAAACAAAACACACAGCAGCGCAGCAGTCAGCCCTGGCCGGCCTTATCATCTCCCAGATGAACAAGAATTTACTACGGAAGAGTTTTGATTTCCAACGTGGGGTGAGGGGAAGGGAGAGATATTTTGGATATTTCCCTTCAGAAGCATTTTCCACAACCTTCCTCCAGTTATGTTCCACTCCCTCCTGTCCCTCCATAACCACCTTTGGGTTTACTAAGTAGTGAGATTCTCACAAAGAAACAGTGGCACCCCCTTTACCTATGGAGCCCCTTTCACATCTAAGAATCATTCTTGGTTCCTCTTTCACCGCCCTATATCCAAGTCATCAGCAAACTCCACTGGTTCTACCTCTAAAACATATCCCAAGTTGTACACACACACACACACACACACACACACACACACACACACACACACACCCCTCCTCTGCCTCAATTTCCAGTCCAAACACTCTGGTCCAAGCAGCCATCAAAACCCTACCTGGATTACTGTGGTAGCCTCTTACCTGGCCATATCTGCTTCTGGAGTCAGTTTTAGTAGTTTGTATCTTTCTAGAATTTGTCCATTTCACTCATTCATTTTACTAGCATATAGTTTTACTCATATTTTTCTCATATACTCTTTTGTGTTTTTTTTTTTTAATAGAGGCATGTTTTTTATTTATTTACTTGTTTGTTTGTTTATACATGCACTGGGTACAGTCAGAAGCCGGGAGGGTGAGAGAATTCACCAGAGCCAGAGCGGGGAGCAGAGCAGGCAGAAGGACTGAAGTACACTGCTGAGGGGAGCAGCGGGCGGCAGGAGAGGTCTGCGCGCCATGTGGGACCCTCCTCCGGTGGCCGGGGAGCAGCCGGGGATCGAACCGGCGCCGCAGAGGCCGCGGGCAGCTTCGCAACCCAGTGCTCAACTGCTGCGCCACCGGGGAGGCCCTACTCTTTCGTTTTTTAAAGATTTATTTATGCATACAAGAGCTGGGGTACAGGCCAGAGGTGTGGGGTGGGCGAGAGGATTCACCAGAGACAGTGGGGAGCAGAACAGGCAGATTGACTGAAATACACTGCTAAGGGGAGCAGCGGGCGAGACAGGAGAGGTCTGCTGCGCCATGTGTGTATCTCCCTGACAGGATATCTTCCTAGTGCTGAGACTTAACTCCTTACACCACCAGGGAGGGGCCCTCTTACTCTTTTATTTCTGTAAGGTTAGCAGTGATGTCCCCTCGTTCACTCCTGATTTTAGCATTGTGAGCCTTTTCTTTTTCTTGGTCAGTCTTGCTGCCGGTTTTTTCATTTCATAGATGTTTTCAGTGAAAAAAACTTCTGGGCTTGTTAATTTTCTCCTTTGTTTTTCTATTCTCTATTTCATTAATTCCCTTACTAATCTTTATTATTTACTTCCTTCTACTTGTTTTAGTTTTAGTTTGGGCTTCTTTTTCTGGTATCTTAAGATGGATTTTTTTTTTTTGATATATTTACTACCAATGGGAGAGTTTATTCAAAAAAGGCAGGACAAATTGATTTTTTTTTCTTAATTCATATTCACTCTTTATTGGTTTTAGGAGTAGATTTGATTTACTAGCATCCTTCAATGATGATCAATTGAACTTTTTAAATTATCATAAAAAAGTATCATGAATTAATGTATTTAAATATAATTGATTTTTAATCAATTAAAGTTATTATCCTTATTGATGTTTGAAATGTCCCATCTTTGGGAGTCTCTTCTTGTTGGCTCTAAGTCATCTTTATATGACCCTATTATTTTTTATAGCTCCTTTTCTCTCTAGCATGTTTGTAGCAATAAATGACAGAAAGCCCTTTTCAGATGAAAATTGCACAAGGTTGACTTGTGACTCTGGAAAGTTCAGTGCAAATAGCCACTTACGTAAAACAAAGAAGTTCAGGGCAGGGAGGTCCATACCTTAAAGTAATTCCTCCTTCCTTATTGGGGCCATTGCAGGGAGCGATATGAAAAGGCCAGAGACAACGAATATGAATAAGGGGGGGGCAGGCAGGGAGTGGTAGGACACTGAAATAATAATTGCTAATATTTATTAAAATTTAGGGCTTCCCAGTGGCGCAGCGAGTTGAGCGCCACACTGTGAAGCTGTCCACAGCCTCTGCAGTGCCGGTTCAATTCCTGACCAGCCAGGGAGATTCCCACATGGTGTGCCAGGCCTCTCCTGTCATGCCTGCTGCTCTCCTCAGCAGTATATTTCATCAATCAGCCTGTTCTGTTCCCCACTCTGCCTCTGGTGAACCCTCTCACCCTCCCCTGCCTCCAGCTTCTACCCCAGCTCTTGTATAAAAATAAATAAATCTTAAAAAAAAAAATTTAGTGTGTGTCAGAGGCCAATCTAAGCTCTTTCCAAGTACTAACTAACTCATTTGATCCTCCCAGCAAGGCCAGGGGCTAGGTGTTATTATACCCCCTCTTCACAAATGAGGAAACTGAGGCACAGAATAGTAAATAACTTGTCCAAAGCCACAAAGTGACACAGTCAGTAAACAACAGATCAGGAGTCAAGCCTCTATGCTCTCCCATTCAAAATGAGAAAGACGGGCCTCCCTGGTGGCGCAGCGGTTGAGCGCTGGGTTGCGAAGCTGCCCGCGGCCTCTGCGGTGCCGGTTCGATCCCCGGCTACTCCCCGGCCACCGGAGGAGGGTCCTGCATGGTGCGCAGACCTCTCCTGCCGCCCGCTGCTCCCCTCAGCAGTGTACTTCGTCTGTCTGCCTGCTCTGCTCCCCGCTCTGGCTCTGGTGAATTCTCTCACCCTCCCGCGCTTCTGACTGTACCCAGTGCATGTATAAACAAACAAACAAATAAATAAATAAATAAAACATGCCTCTATTAAAAAAAAAAAAAAAAAAACTGAGAAAGACGACCAACCCCAATCCTTGTCCTTTGTGGGTGTGTTAAGGCTAGCCAGGGAGGGGCAGCACCTGGTGGGGATCTAGACAATGCTGTGAAATATTTTCATATGTCAACTTTATTTCCAACTGGCCCTGGGTGCCCAAGGTAAATCTCGCCTGCCTTCAGTCCCCCCCACCCCTGCTTCAATGCCAAGAGCCCTTCCTTCTCTGTGCCCCAGTCTCAATGCCTAGCCCTGCCCCTGCCTCTGCTGTCACTGGAATATTGCTGCTTGTTCCTTCTCATACATTGCCCAGAAATTCACTGCGCACATCAAGGTGACAGCATTACAAATATTAAATCATTTCTGATGGGGATGACTAGGTGCTGGGTAAGCACTTTGCCTATTTTCTCAATTATGTCTACATTTTGTTCAGTCACAAATCTAGCGAGTGCTGCACAGGAATTCCATTGCCTGCGCTTCACTCTTGACACACTGCTGCCCTCTGCTGGGTGTGTGATAGCACTGCCCACTGTGCTGGGCACCAGGTTTTATATGTGGTTCTGCTGCGCTTTCCCTGAATACAGGATGGATGGGGGAGTAGAATGGGGGCAAAGGGATGGAAGCAAGACAACATGAGCACTGGGCAGAGGCGCTGATTGGCACAGGCCGTTCTACTCCACCGCTCCTGGTATGAAAGGTCATTCTGATGAGGGACACCAGTCTCCCCTAAGGACAGGGCACCAACCACTTGCAGGGGGTGTTGAGATGGGATGGACCTGGGGGATCTTTTCAAAACACCAATGACTAAGTCTCTCCCCCAGGGAGCTGGAGGTCTTTGATCTTGGGTGCTGCCTGTGCAGTGTATGGTCTTTTTTGTGTGTGTCAGGTAATTGTAATGGGCAGTCGTTTGAAAATCACTGGCCTGGAATGCGCTACCTTCAAGGTCCTTTGGGTCTTCCCATGCCCATCTTCAGCCCAGAAGAATGGCAGTACCAGTCTTCTAATTGACCAGGCCCCCAATGTAATATCCATGCTGTCCTTTCTTTTCCATGCCATATAGAATCCTTCAGCAAATCTTGATGATCTGCTCATTTCTCACCATACCACCCAAATGGAGCCATCACCCTCTCTTGCCCGGGTGGTTGCTGTTCCCCCCTCTCTGGTCTCCTGGCTTCTGCCTTGCCCCCCTATACCGAGAGTTCCATGCAGAGGAAGTTCATCCCAGCTCCAGTGTAAGGTGTAGACTAACAGAAGTGGCCAAGCCATGGGGCACCTGCCCGGAGGTAGACCAAGCAGGCTCTCATGACCAGCTCATATCACCAAACAGAGGAGTGTTACAGGGGGGTAAAAACACTGGCTGGATTGGGGCAAGTATAGACAAAGGGCCAGGGTTTGACCATGCCAAGTCCACATGAAGAAGCATCACCAGCCCCTGTGAGTTAGGGGCATGGACATGAGAAGGTGGAAGTGGGCAAGGTGAGCAGAGCCCAGAGAGTTGGTAAGAGCATCCTGGAGACTGATCCAGCAGTGGGAGGGACCCTCAGCCAGGCCACCACTCGCTAAGGGGTGGGGGGAAAAGAGACACCCAGAAAAGTGGCTGAGAAGGCACAGTCAAGGAAGCAGGAGGAATGCCAGGGCAGTTTGCCAAGGCCACGGGCAGAAGTATCTTTAGAAGCAGGAGTGGCCAGCAGCATCCTGCAAAGTGTCCCTGGTTCCACACAACCAACACCCCATGTCTCAGGTCAAGTCAGCGTGCCCTCTGCATCCATCAGAAACCACACAGAGGGCCTCCCGGGTGGCACAGGTTTGATTCCCGGCCATCCAGGGAGATACCCACATGGCGTGGCAGCCCTCTCCTGTCTCACCCGCTGCTCCCATCAGCAGTGCTTTCGGTCCGTCTGCTGTTTTTCTCCCCGCTCTGTCTTTGGTGAATCCTCTCACCCTCCCACACCTCTGGCCTGTACCCCAGCTCTTGTATAAATAAAATAAATCTTTAAAAAAAAAAAAAGAAACCGGGCCTCCCCGGTGGCGCAGCGGTTGAGCGCTGGGTTGCGAAGCTGCCCGCAGCCTCTGCAGTGCCGGTTCCATCCCCGGCTGCTCCCCGGCCACGGGAGGAGGGTCCCACATGGGGCGCAGACCTCTCCTGCCGCCCGCTGCTCCCCTCAGCAGTGTACTTCGGTCCTTCTGCCTGCTCTGCTCCCCGCTCTGGCTCTGGTGAATTCTCTCACCCTCCCGCTTCTGACTGTACCCAGTGCTTGTATAAATAAATAAATAAAATTAAAAAAAAAAGAAAGAAACCACACAGTGCCGAGAATTTAATAGATGTTTATTTGTGTAAGAGGAACATTCAGGTATATAAATAAGGTAAATACTTTGCAATGTACAGTAGGTCAAGTTGTGACATTGGGCTGAAAATGAATCTACATGTATTGTCAACACTGATCAGACATGGAAAGGTCGGCTATGGCAAAAGCACGTGGATTTAGTGAAACGCCAAGTCAGCCAGAAGGCAGAGAAGCAGTACACAGGCACACACCTATTGGGGGAGGTTGTAGGGACTGTCACGTGGGCTCCACACACCGAAAAGCTATTCTACGGTGTCTGAGGGCAGGGAACTGAATACACCAGCCTGTCAGGGCCGGGTAGCCAAGTCCCACGGTGTCCGTCCACATACACGGTGGGGCGAGAAACTAACTTGGGTTGGGGGAGCACAGGCCGGGGAAACAGGGCCGATCCCTGCGTGGCACAGATGTTGGCAGTGATGGGCTATGTGACTACCTGACACCCCAAAGTGGGTGGGGAGGCCATTTCTACGTTTGGGAAACTTTCTCATTGAATAGACCCTCCAAATGAACAGACTTGAGGATGCCCACAGCGATGACAACACAGACCACTGGGGTCCCCAACTCTTCAACAGAGGGGCTTCCTGTCTCTGCACTTTAGTCTTCCCCTACTGTTTTGGAAAGTATAATACATTAATAAAAAGTCAAACTTGCTATCAGCATCAGAAGATACTCCACATCCAGGGGCTCTGAATCTCCCTGGAAGATTTCTGGGCCTACTTGCTGGCGCTCAGCCACATGGGACGTGGGGCTGGCCTCCTTAGTATGCCCTCAGCTGCAGGACTTCAGACCCCCAGTCCTCCTGCTGCTGCCCCCAGGCTTCTGGACAATCCTCTAGATGGACAGCCAACTGCTGCATCCTGTCCCTGCCTTGTTCTCTTGGTTCCAAGTCCTTTGGTCTAACAGGCCCTGATGTCTGCTCAGCTCTTTCTTCTGTAACCAGCCCCCACACACGCCAGCCCGTGGGACCCCAGGCAGTCACATGATGCTCTATATGGAGTTAAATGAAACAGTACACAGAGGACACCCTTAAAAAAACACATGCACACACTGTGCCTGCTGGAAGATATTCTTAACTTTCTCTTTATTCTACATGTATTGCACGAAGTCAGCACAAGTAGCGCATGAACCCAATGAGGAACAGAGACAGAGACAATGTGGATGGTATCAACAAACATGATTCACTTCGGCCAGAATCACCAGGCGGCTAAACCCAACTAAGGCCTCTTAGTAGACATAGAGGGAGAACCCTCTGGAGGCTGCGAAATCTAGGCCCCTCTTCCCCCAATGCCTGGGAGACTACTGCAGGGACATTTCAGCATGATGCCCAGAGAGAGCCTGTTCTCTGTACATCAAAAGCAGCCTGGGCCCATCAGATGCAACGAGAAGGGAGAAAATTCCGAGCCTGCCAAACACGAGACCAGAAAGGCAAGAGGACTTTAAGGGACAGCCAGAGTGAGCCCGTCCCAGCTGCTCTTACTGAACCCTCCACAACCATGTTCTCCTGCTTCCTGTCAGCCCTTAGGTCACTTATTAATTGGAGAGATCATTTAAATACTAGCCATAGGTCTTTGCGTCTGGTCTTCATTCCCCACTAAGACCAGGGAAATAACCCCCAGCCCAGCCAGTAGTTCTACATCATTATCCCACTCACAGGTCCTCTGTGTCAACATCACCCCTTCACAGGAAGACCCCTCCACCTCACACGCACCTCCTTCCCTGCCCTGCCGCTTCCATTTGAAAAAACCAAGTTATAGAAATACTTTCCACTGGATCCAGTGCCTGTTCTCCATGAATGGTCCATTTGATCCTTTGCTGACCTAGAACCCAGCAGAACACTCCACAATCAACCCCCAAGTGACCCCTGCTTCTTACCCAATGTACTTCTAGGAACACAAGAAATCCAAGATGCCCGACTTACTGCGCTGTGAGGGTGAGGGCAGAGCCTGTGGGCTTTCCGGGCTGCATTAGAATCTGCTACAGAGCTTCATCCTCCCCACTCCTCCTGGGCCCTGAGATGTCCACCTGTGCAGGGGACTGCTATCCTTGACCAGAGGTGGAAGTGGGGTCCAGGGGGTCATGGACAGACCCTCACTGCCCGGAGTGGAGCACCACCAGGCAAGAGGAAAGGGTGCCTCCACTCGGGCAGTGCAGCCCCGGGGAAGTGGGCCTCGGCAAACCATTCCATTTCCACTGCAAATGGGGAGTTTCTGAACACCCCATGTCCTCTCTCCCTTTGTCAAGCTGTCTTTCCGGTGCGAAGCACTCAGGCGCTGTGGGGGTGTTATGGTTGGATTGCTTCTCCTAGAAGGACGGTGTGCCGCTTTCTGGACTGTAAAGCAGGGCGGGTGGCAGTGTAGTGGCTGAACTGGGCCACCAATATGGGTTCAATGACCAGCTAAGTTCAATAAAAAGTATCATTTATTGAGCGCCTACTATGGGCCAGGCCCTGTGCTAAATGCTGATGTGCATTATTTCATAAAAACCTCCCAACAATCTGCCACGGAGGTGCTAGCATCAGCCCTAACTGGGTAGGAGTTGCACCTAGTGACCTTGACCGATGGCTATTTGAGCCAGAAGTTTCAACCCCGTGCCAGCCTGCTCAATGCCCGTTTCCTCATCTCCATGGAGTATTACCTCATCAAAGGTTGCTTTCTGCATTCAAGAGGATAATGCACGTACACTCAGCACTGTGCCTGGCACATATTAAGCACATTTCTATTACTGCAATTATTGTTAATAAACATTGCTGGTATCTTATTGGCTCGAGAATAAAAAGGAGCCTCAGCAGATAGGCATCTGGTAGAGAAGTAGAAGAGGGGACAGGGTTTTCCAACAGCCAATGGATTCGAAATTCACTGGCCACAAAATCCCAGACATCACATATCTTGCCTCTCTGGATTCATAAATCATCCACATGCTCTAGGAACCCCATTTCGGCATCCAAAGTATACCCCTCAATGGTCCTACAGCTGTTATCTTTGTCCAAGTACAAACAGACAAAAGCCTGCTGCAAGAGGCAGCCACAGGTGAGAACAGCCAGAACCCAGGCCCACCCAAAGCCCAGGTGGATATGGTCCTGCAAGTCAGCCTGGGGAGGGAGCCCAGGGAGCTGGGAGGAAGCTTCACATGGAAGGAAGCAGCAGTCAGCAGCCAGGGCTCTGTTTCTCACTGGAAATGGGTCTATCTATTCTAGGGTGGGGGGAAGGAGCCCTTCATTTAAGCTCCTTCATCACCATTTGGCCCAAACCCGTCATGCCACAAGGCCCCTACTCAACAAGGGAGACCAAGTCAGAAAGCAGGAGCTGTTATCTAAAAATCGGAAGCTGGGCAACTAGGAGGAGACGTGAGGAAAAGGAAGTCTGTTTTGACCAAGACAAGGACAACCTAATAAGCATCTACTCAAGGACGAGACCCTCTTCAGGGAGCTGCTGGTTGGGCCCAGCTGCTCTCCTGGAGCCCGCTGCAGACAAGCACAGAGGCCTGCTCAGCTGAGCCCTGCGGTGTGTGCACGATGGTCACCTGCATACCTTCTCTGTGCCAGTCCCCATCCTGACGCTGGAAGAACCCTGGGCCTAAGGGCAGTGGCACCTTCCACGCCACCCTTTTCTCAGTACATAATCACAACACACGAGAAAGGTGGCCACGGTGGCTGCATGTCATTCCCAAAGACGAAAGGCAAGGATGGTGCCTAAGACAGTAGAACAGGAAGAGACTTCGGCAGTGACATGTGATAGAACAATGAAAATCTACCCCCTTAGGAACGACCTTGGGCTGGCTTCCTAAGGAGCAAGGCCACTGCTGTGGTTTTTCAACAGTGATGCTCTTTGTCCTAAGTCATTCACAGCCCCCCCATTTGCCCCTGGCAACACCTGGGACACTCTTCAACCTGCCGGGTGCCAACAGCTTAAACATCTGAATCCGAGGATCTACTCGAACCAGGCTCTAGCCAACTCAGCAACTAGCTGAGACGCCAATCATTATTTAGTCTCCCTTAAATTACACTTTTGGAATCTTCTTGCATAATATATAAGTTACGGTAGAAAAAGTCCAGTGGGGGAAAAATACCATAAAGATGGTTTCAAAGTCCACCTGTGTAAGGTTAAAAGTTACACTTCACCCCTACAAAGGGACACTAGCTTCAAACACACATTACAGAATTGTACAACACTCAGAGTAAATACATTTTAAATATCATGATAGTATAGCTACAAAAATGCTGAGGATATCAAACAGGCAAAAAATAACAAACATAAGTAAGGTCCAGGCTGCCTTAGAGGGTTTCACTTTCAGGAGTAAACTTCAGTGTGCTGTTCCAGTGCTGAGAGCAGTTGAGGGCCCTATGGCAACTGCGAGGCGGGGGGGGGGGGGGGGGGGGGGGGGGGCGGCGGGGTACTCCCCAGGCAGGGAGGACAGCCAGGTGTGCGTGCTGATGGCCCACCCTCTGCTAATGCTCCCTAGCTTCTGCAACACCTCTGTTCATTAGCTCCTTATGTCACTAGCTCTGAGCTCACAACAATTTAAGCTCCAACCTGGTGCACAGGCCAGGCACCTAAGCTTGAGGGAAATAATGTTGCAAAATTTTCAGGGCCCTATGCCACATTTGCCAAAGAAAGTCAGGCCGGGGACAACCTAATCCTTGTACTGCCAGGCAGAGCACAAGAGAAGTAAATCTCAACTCAACAGGACCCTAGGGAAACTCCACAGTTTCCACTGTTTCCACAGTTCTCCACAGTCCCGGGCTCAGGATCCACAAAACAAATAAAAATCATTAAATCAGGACAGCATAGTATTTACAAATACAAAAACAAATGGGGAACATAAAACCATGCATGGAAATGAGAAAATGAATGGCACACAGTTTCCATCACATTTTATTTCTCACCAAAAAAAAAAAAAAAAAAGGATCCAAAGCAAATTATATCATCCATTAAGATATGCACAAGTGTATGATACTTAATAGTCTCCTGAATCTTGTCTGTATGGCAAAATATTTTCAGCAAATGGGAGAAAGAAAAATGCAAGGTGGTGTTGGTCTCCTAGTTACTTAACTAGAAAATTCCTATTTCACCAGAAAGCTTGTGGGGAAATCCCCAAGACAGCCTCTGGCCTTGCCGGCTGCTCTGAAGAGCATCCATTTTCAGTTTATAGGATCTCAGGCCCCCTTAAAAGAGGAATGTGCCAGGCACCAGATTAAACACTGCCAGATTAAACAGTGGCAGAGCCCTGATCCCCAAGGCAGCACTCTTAGGAGGGCTCTGGACTGCAGGGCCCTCGTTGAGACTCCCAACTCCCAAGGACCCACCACATACCCCCAGTGAGGCCACACGAGACAAATGAGGTGTCCTTCTGTCTCTGGTTTGGGAGCAACTTCCTCCTTCAATAAGGAAACTAAATTCATTACCCATCACCTCCACTGTTTAATCCATTGTTGAGATACTGGGTTATTTCAAGGACGAGCATTTAGAAAAGGCCTAAAAGCCTGTACTTTCTGGGTGCCCAGGTCATGACTTAATGCCCACAGCAACCTCTGGTGACAAGAGCCTGCTCAGCTGGGATCACAAAATACTGGAATTAGACGGCTGCTCTGATATCAGGAGCCCAGAGAGGGATGTCTGCTCAGGGCGGTCACATGACTAGGGCTGAAACCCTGTGCAAAAAAATTTTGCTTTTCAGGGGACCTTGGACTTGAAAGAGAAATGCCATATGCTACAACGGAAGTAAAAGTTCTTAAGAAAGAAGCTGCTTCGATGCTGCCTGTGCGCAGAGGTCGTCACCCAATGACTGAGCTGAAGCATCCAGGGGGTCTGCCCCGTGCTGGACACAGCAGTGATCTGGGCTGGCTGTGAGCCTTCAGGGACGCGGAGGGCTGGCTGAGAACTAAGCAAAACAAAGCAGCACCAGACCGAGGTACTGAAGCAAGCCACGACACCCTCATTTGGCAACAGGAACAACCCTAGCATGGAATAATTTAAAACGTCTGGGCACCAAGTTCTCTCCCGTCCTCCCTGGCTTAAAGTCTGACAAAAAAAACTTGTCTTCCCCAAATCAACATCACTCCTGAAATTAGGAAGGGGGAAAAAAAAAAGAAAAAAAAATCACAGTTTAAAAACAAAGCAAAGGTCCCCCAGTAAAATGCAAACTATATTTAAACTGGTCACATTGTTTAAAAAATGTGCATTTAACTTTCCCAGTCTTCAAACCTCTAACGGGATTAGGGTTTCCAGAGTTTTAGGCGGAACTTCATGGTTTCAGTGAAGAAGTCATGGTACAATGGAAATCACTCTAAGAAGTGATTTTTCACACACACACACACACACACACACACACACACACACACACACTTGCCTTAAGTCAGATATACACAACACAGCAGCTACACGGGTGGTCGGTCAGGCAAAGGGTGCGTGAAGAAGCCCCCAGCTCCCTGCCCAACAGGAAGCTCCGGAGAGGATCAGCAGCAACACGTCTACAATACACACATGAACGGCGTTGTCCCTGAAAAGACAGTTAGCTGGACTGCCCCGCGGGAGCCTACAACCTGCAGGAAAGGGCTCAGTTACAGTACGTTCCGCTGTGCACACTTGAAAAATTGCAGTGCTTCCCCCCACCCACCGACTACTATAATTATTCATGCTTTCTGAAGAAAATGAAAAAGCCTTTCAGTCTGTGATGAAATAAGGTGACCACACATCATAAAGCAGAACTCACACTCCACAGGACTTCATGTAATGAAGAAGCCTCTGTCCCTCTGGCCTACAGAAGGCCTCCCGTAGCCAGGTGCAAGCTCTCCAGAAGCAAAGGCATGGCATCCAAGCCTTGTACTTCTTCCCTGCTGGGGGCAGCTACACTACAAAGACAGGCAGGGGGCCCCTGAACTGGTCAGACACAGAGGAGCACTCTCTGATGGAGCCCAGAAACAGTTCACTCGACCGGAGCCAGAAGCCCCGGGCAGGTGCACCCAAGCTGGGTAACACTGTTCTCCAGGTTGTTAAAACTGGTGTTTCATTTAAAAACCCAAATGGTTTTACCCCGTGACTTCTTTCCAACTCAAAGCTGTAGTTTACTCACAACCCAAATTATAAGCACATAGAGTATATATATACAATTTTTTTAACTCACAAATAAAAATACTCTACCAAAAAAAAAAAAAAAAAAAAAAAGAGTGAGTTGAAAGCCTTGTCATTGTCTAAGTCACACAGCTGGGCTTCTCTTGGAGCCCCGCCCCTTGCTCAGTCCTACTGCTGCTCTCCCGGCCCTGCTGGCCCTACTCATCCTCCGTGACAGCTGTCAGCATCCCCTTGTCGGCCAGGTGAGACTTGAGCGTGTTGAAGATGTGCAGCTGCTGATCTGGCCGCAAGGTCAGAAACTGCTGAATCAGTTTGCTTGGGTTGGGGCCCCTAGAAGAGAAGAAAAAGAAACAGCACTGAGCCAGGGCACAGGCAACTTCTAAGACCTAACTATCTCAATGTCTATAGGATCCCACCTCTGGATTCTCTACTAACAGAAGTAGCAAGGAGGTGGAGGGTGAGGGTTTTCAAGTAATCTAAAAATAGCAACTGGAAACCATGTTCAGATTCTGGATGCTTTTCACTAGAACTGAGATATAGTTAAAATTCTAGAATTTCACTTTAAAAATCCACAATTTGGCTCAGACAGACAGGAACTATACCTGATAAAACTGGCAATGTAGACATTGACAAAGGTGGCCATCAGATATTGGCAGTCAAATCGATCCATGATGCCTCCATGGCCAGGAATGGTATTGGCAAAGTCCTGCGAGGGAAGGTGAAGGCAGGGGAGGGACTGGTGAGCCTGGGCTCGGCGAGTGAGCCAGCCCTACCCAAGGGGCCCCCTCGATGTCCAGCCACTCACGAGTAGCCGAGAGCCAGAGAAAGTGAAAAGTAAGCACTGATTCAAATGCTGGGGTTATTTATAACAGGGTAACTCTTATTAAATTATACATTTCTTTTGAAAACGTAAGATACACTTAAACTCAAAATCCAACTACTGAATTTTCTTGTGGACAATGACTCCTTGCTAAAGCTCCACGCAAGGTGAAGAGTGCACATCAACAGCCGGGTTATTTGTCACCCTGGTGTTTTGAAGGGAGTGGTGGTTAATGGACTGAGCAGGAAGAGGAAGGCAGGAGACGGGTGAAGAGGGGCCTGACAGGGAGACAAGGAGAGGAACAGGGACAAGTGTTTTCCTACTTTGATTTTAAAGGCTCGTTTGAATCCGCTTGCAAAGAACCCGCCAAAGGGGCCGATGAGCGAGGCAAAGGTGGAGAGGGCGATGCTGTGAATCTGGAAGGGGTACATCCGGACAGTGTTCTGAGAAGAATAAACAAAGGAAAAGTCCAGTGAAGATGCCTACAAGTCAAGCATTGTACTTGTTAACAGACCACCCACCATCACCACCACCAAAAAAAAAAAAGAAAAAATTTCAGTACAAGAACTGAATTTGTTTTTTTAATCTCTGAAGTCTGGTTTAAGACAGTCTATAATCAATCTATTGTGATATGTTGTTTTGATTGAAGTATATAAAGAAAATCCAGCCTTACACAGGTATGTCGTTGAAGGAGAATATGTTAGTTCCAGTCCTTTCAGAGAGCTCTGGATTTGTTTTTTTGACACTAGACCAGAACTTTATAAAGAGCAGTTTCTTTATAACTTGGTACAGCAATTTTCACTTGAAAGCTCAAGTTCATCATTGGAAAACAATTATCATCAGCTATTTTCCTTGAAATGACAGGCTTACTTAGTTCATTTTTAAGAAAAATGTCTGCAAAACATCCAAGTCTGAAGAACTATAGTTTGTCAGTCCTTTTTGGGTAAGAATTAAATTCCCATGAACAGGCTTGTTGTCCCCTAAGTGAAGACCTGCACGCACACTGTCTTTCCCCACCAGGCAAGCACTGTGCAACCCTACAAACAGAAGTGCTTCTGCAGACATTCACTTTGGCACAAAGTATGAGAAATAGGCGTTCATAGGTAAGTTTTAATAAAATAACCATGAAAGACACTTGCAGAAGAAACTGGCTCATTTGCGCTGCAAATGCATGGCATGAAGAACCCAGGACTCAGTGCTCTGGGGCCACTGCCTTCGCTCATACTGAGGCACCAGCAGGTCTGCCCACTGCTTGGCACCTTCATGACAAATGTCAACAAAGTAAAAAAGGCAAAGAACGTCACTATATTGTTGTGGAACTAGTTGTGACCTCATAGACCCCCTGCAAGACTCAGGGTTCCCCAGAGATCCACAAGACACACTGTGACTAAAAGTGTGTCAGGAGTGAGGAAAGTTTCCTTCTGCCCTCACCCTGAACTGGCTTGAACAATTCTTCTTCATCCCGGGACTCAGAGCTTTGGGGAGAGAAGAAGCTAGGTTTTTGGTTATTTTGTTTGTTTGTTTGAGGGAAGGCAGAGGCAGAGAGGGGGGTCAGTTCACTCAGTGTCAGGGGCACGTACCCAGCCGATGGCCGACTGGATCACCTCAGGGATGTTGTACTCCTGCAGGCGAAACAGGTCCGAGGGCTCGCAGTCCACAGTGAAGCTGTTGGTGTCGTTGTTGTACTCCACGGGGCAGACAAAGCATCTGTACCCCGACATCACATAGGACAGCTGAGGATGAACGACAGAGACGACAGGCAAAGGAGATGAGCTCCAGTGACCCAGCGCAGGTAACAGAAACCTGGGCTGGTCACATCCTTCACAGTGCTTGGCACCCAGCAAAATTCCAGTACATAAATTTATGCCAGGCGTAAATTCCAGTACAAAAGGGCTATACTGCAAGCTGTGCACTAAGTCAGATTTGTTTCACCAAAAAATTTTGTATTTTACCTGTACTGGGGGGTCAGGGGGAGGGAGGGAGAGGTTTACGGCCCACAGAGCTTCATACATTCTTGCCCAGAAACCCAGATCCTGAATTAATCCAGTAAAGGCCTGATGGAATTTGGGCGAAAAACTACAAGAAATTTCTCTCCATTTAGGGGAGCTCTGATCCATTTTTCTTGGGCTCTCTTAACTTAGTGCTAACTAGAGGCAGGTCATGGGGAAGTGGTACAGTGAGAGGCAGACAGCCAGAAGGAAGAACACTGAAGAGCAATAAAGCAGGGAAGTCCGCATTAGATAGTCAGGCAATACTGAACAGGGGAGAGACTGTCTGGGGTCAGAAGCAGGAAATAATGCTTTAGAAAAAGCTGGAAGATTATCCACTTCCAGGCAGAGCACATGTATCAGAAAACCTGGGTCGGAGCAGCATATCTCACCTGACCCCTTCCTCCCACATAATACCAAATGCTGGACAAGGCCACCTACTGAGTCGCATGCCTTGGCAGGGAAGGAACACACAGTACACGTGGGCCTGCTCCCTGACTGCCAGGACTCTGTCTCACGATAGGCAGATGAAAGACAGCCGGTGCCTGCTTGTGCCCCTCTTCAGGGTAAGGTCATCAGGACAGAGTCCTGGAACTCAGAGAAGTGGTCTCTAGCCCTGGACTTCAAAGGTGGGTATGACGCCTCTGTCCACTCCCCCCTGCCGGGAGCCACCACCTACCAGAAGGCCGAAGACCACAGTAGCAAAGAAGCCCCCGATGAAGCCCTCCCAGGTCTTCTTGGGGGACAGCTGTGGACAGAGAACAAGTTCTTAGTAAAGGGCATCCTGATAACTCTGGCTTTGAGAACAATGGCTACTAGTTAAAAACCTTTCTATTATTAAAAAGAAACTTTATTTTGTTAACTACCTCACCTTCTAAAATTCCCCCATACTTAATTTCCTTCCTTATATCCCTCAAATTCCTTTCTTTTTCTATTACTCAAATAATTTAAATGTATAAAACAATATACAAAATAAATGACAACACTCAAATTGAGATTAAAGTCCCAAAAGGGCTATACAGGCTATGACAAAAGTTTTATTAGCTCCTTTTCTCCTATAAGGAGTTGCCAATATTTCACGTCGGCTTTGCTCTGAAAACTATTACCAGCCTTTCTCCAGGATGACAGATCCACAGATTCACAGATCTCCAGGATGTTAGATCCACACCACCCTCCCCTCAGTGGTATCCCATGTCAGGATCCATTTATCCCATCAATCCATTTACCTTGATGAGCGGAGTCCGACCAAAAAAGAACCCAAACATATAGGCCATGATGTCATTACAGATCACACAAGAAATGGGGACAATGAACCTAGGACATAAACAGAACTAAGCATCAACTCACCACAAGAATACCTCCAAGTTACAAAACAAAGCCAGGCATAAATTCCAGTACCAAAGCACCCATAAAATACTCGCTACCCTTTAAAGGATAAGAAGAAATAAAATACCAGGTAAGTCACATCGAGTAGCTGGCACACAGTAAGCATTCAAATGTTTACTAGACAACTCCTGAATAAACCAAGGTGGCAGTCTATAAAATTCCACTGGTTCTTTTCTCATTATAAAGTAATACATGCACACAATAATATACATATAAACAGTAAAGAAAAAAATTAGTTTTCCTTTTTTCCTCTATATCTTCATTCCTCCAAACAGCCACTTCTAATTTTTCTTCCATTACCTCCACAATTCTAAATAATATATAATATGTCTATTTCATAATTTACCTGCTTGTTTTCTTAACTTCTTATGTCAACTACTAGCTCTAGTGAGCCTACCTTTGGCCAAACCACCACAGAGGACTCCTCGCGTCCCCATGCTGGTCTGTTCATCCCCACCAAGGAAAAGTGGGCACTTCCCATACCTGTACCATCTTCCTCTCACTCCTCCCCCACGCTCCGTTCTCTGACAGTCACTTTTTAAAATGTCCTCTGTTACATTTAACACACTATAAAAAATCTCAATTTTTGGGCCTCCCCGGTGGCGCAGCGGTTGAGCGCTGGGTTGCGAAGCTGCCCGCGGCCTCTGCGGTGCCGGTTCGATCCCCGGCTGCTCCCAGGCCACTGGAGGAGGGTCCCACATGGCGCGCAGACCTCTCCTGCCGCCCGCTGCTCCCCTCAGCAGTGTACTTCGGTCCTTCTGTCTGCTCTGCTCCCCGCTCTGGCTCTGGTGAATTCTCTCACCCTCCCGCGCTTCTGACTGTACCCAGTGCATGTATAAACAAAACAAACAAACAAACCAGCAAACAAATAAAGCATGCCTCTATAAAAAAAAAAAAAAAAAAAAAGAGTGAAAAAAAAAAAAAATCTCAATTTTTCTGGCCCACCAACTCTGGAACTGTTATGGGAAGGACGTACAGCGTCTGTACCTCCCATCCTCACACAACCTCTGCAACCTCTGCAAACCAGCCTCTAGTTAGTTGTAGTTTGAATGTGAGAACCGTAAGCAGAAATGTTACTATGATTTACTATAAAGCCAAGTGGTATGTCTGGCCCTAAAGGTGAGGACTCAGCATGTGCAACTCTTAATACCTAAAAAAATTCCCAGCCCACCTGAACATGAAAAACACCCACAAAAAAGAAAGGGAAAATCCCCCTGACTGACACATCAACTCACCAGATCATTCCTTCAAACAGGTTGTGGATCACAAGATGTGACTGGGTTACAACAATCAGTAATGTCACATGGGTCCAGCCAAACTACAAGAGAAGAAAAAGAACCTTTACTGGCATACCTTAAATGAACCTGAAATAAGAGTCAGTACCAAAGAGAAAATTGCTAGGACTCAGATAGGAAAGTGCAGCAGTCATTAGGATGACCAAAGTGTATTTCTCATCCATTCTGTCTTTATCCACAGCTCCAGACTAACAAGCTCCTAAAATTTCCCGCGTCATTAGAGCAATGGGAGCTGATTTTGTTATAACATTTGGTCTTCTGCTTCAGTTCGTGAGTAAGCTAAAGAGTCATAAAACTAAATGGGTGGGGCCTCCCCGGTGGCACAGCGGCTGAGAGCTGGGTCGTCGCGAAGCTGCCCGCAGCCTCTGCAGTGCCAGTTCGATCCCCAGCTGCTCCCCGGCTCCCGGAGGAGGGTCCCACATGGTGCGCAGACCTCTGCTGCCGCCCGCTGCTCCCCTCAGCAGTGTACTTCGGTCCTTCTGCCTGCTCTGCTCCCAGCTCTGGCTCTGGTGAATTCTTTCACCCTCCCGCGCTTCTGACTGTACCCAGTGCTTGTATAAATAAATAAAAAATAAATCTTTAAAAAAAAAGAAAAAAAACTAAATGGGTGTCTTGCTATTCTTAAAGTCTATGTCAATGCAGGTAACCTGTGGAAAATACCTCAGAAAGAGGGCTGGTTGCCAGGGAAACCAATATGCATAGAGCAGGACTTTTAGTCCTACCCTGATTTCCAGAGAGGAGAGAGGGGCTAGAAGTGAAGTTCAATTGTCAATGGCCAATGAGCTGATCAATGATGCCTGAGTAATGAAGCCCCTAAAAGGCCCAAAAAGGATGTGGGGGGAGTGCTTCAGAGAGCTTCCAGATTGAGGAACCAGTGCCCTTTCAAGTGCTTCCTTGCAGGTCCACAATGTTAGAAGTTCCTTTGTTCAGGAGCTTGTCTGTTTCTGAGACTTGATTTATATCCTTTAATTTCCTTTATAATAAGTAAGTAAGCAGGTTTTCTGAGCTGTGTGCCATTCCAGCAGATTAATAGAATTTGAGGAGGGGCTGTAGGAACCTCTAGTTGCCACTCAGTCAGAAGCACAAATTATCTGGACTTGTAAAGGGCCCCTGAAGTCTGAAGAAGGGGTCATGGGAACCTCCAGTCTGTAATCAGCTGTTCAGAAGCACAGAGGCTTGTGACCAGCACCTGAAGAGGAGGGAGGTCTTGGAGCTGAGCCCTTAACCTGTGGACCTAACACAAACTCCAATAGATCGTGTCAGAATTGAGATCCCAGACACTGCTGGGTGTCCAAGAATGTTGGAGGGAAACCCCCACAAACCCCTGGAATTGGATCCAGGAACCAATCAATGCAGAGAGATGCCAGTTTCTGCACCTGTCTTACCAGAAGTGAAAAGGTGCCAGCCTCTAGGAGTAACTTTATCACTCAGCTTCAATTTCCATCAGAAGCCGGGGCCACACGACCTACTTAGTGTGTAAGTTCTGTGATCCAGAAGCCTATGATCATTTATTACTTATTATTTGAGTGCTTAGGGCACTCACAGAGGGGATGTTTTCAAGCCGAGGGTGATATCTCTGTGGGCAATCCTGAAGCGTCACCTGGAGTTCATTCTTTAGATCCAAGTGGAGAAATTGCCTATTAGGGTGGAAATTAAGTAACAAATTGGATCTAGATGGATGTACAACCACGGAACTTAAATGGGCCCTCCTCTTTCATGTTGTAGATTCCAGATGCATACAGAACAAACTAAATTCCAGAAAGGATAAGAGGCCCGTGAGTTTGGGCAGAACTTCACTGAGGTCAAGAATTCTAACAGGCGTGCATCTCCCTTACCATGTAGAACTGCAGACGGTAATGCTTCTTAACCAGACTCAGGACAAACATGCAGAATCCTAGTTGGAGGAGAGAAGAGGAGAAAGGGCAAACTGAATCACACTCTGCATTTACCCCCATGCTAGTCACTTCCTCAGGCGTGTTACGTGCTCATCTGGCAGATTTCCTGGCAGCAGTTAGCCAGTGTAAGGCTCCAAAGCCCACAGGAGAAAACCCAGTGACTCAGAAAGCAGTCAGAGGGGAAATGACTGTGTCGAGACAATCAGAGGAAGGCAATACTTTAAAATCTTGCAGACAAAAAAAAAATCAATAAAATAAAATCTTGCAGACTACACTCAGTTTAGGACACTGATTATCAAACAGAAATGTTTTGAGGCTAGAGCATGGGGCAACAACCAGATCAGCTGCCTGTTCTTATAAGGAAATGTTACTGGAACAGTCACACCCATTTGTTTACAGATTGCCTATGGCTGGTGACATGCTAGAGTGGCAGAACCGAGGAGACCCCAAGGCAAACTGAATTCGGATCTTTTAGAAGAAGTTTGCCAACCCTGTGCTGGAGAACGGGTCTGGTGGAGGGGGAATCCACCAGGCACGGGGTCAAGGCCACCTTTGCAGCTCTCTCAAATTGAATCACATGGTAACAAGAAAAATCTGCCAGTTCCCCACCTTCTCAAGGAAGGTAAGGGACTTTTACCATATAGATATGGGGTCCCCTCAAAGAGAGCACATCGCTGACCTCCTTCTCCAGGGCTGCTTCAGGGGCACACTCTCGGACGCCCCTCAATGGCAACAGACCCCTTGGCAGTGGAATTTATATTTTAATAGCAGGTGACATTCACAAAGCCAAGTATTGTTATCAAGCTGATCAAATACAGGGCAGACTAGAATTTCGATCAGAACAAATTTCTCATGTGTCTCAAACCATCTTTGACAGCAACTCTGAAAAACACTAGCATTCTTAGGACTAATGCACAATCTTAATGAGTTTAAATAAACATAACTGTACTGTTGGTCAGGTTTTAATGTATCTGATTTAATCCTCAAATCCTCAGTTTCAGCTCTAGATTACAACAGAGCTGAGACTCAGAAAGACTAGGTTCCCAGCCATTCTGAGATCACAGAAACTCCAATCGGTCAGATTTCCAGCACACTGCATCGTCTCTGCAGGCGGTCTCCTAATACAGATGGCCACTTGTATTTACACATAAGTTCCTGGGAGGTTTCTGTGTTGGTCACACAGGAGAACCTCTACCAACAGGACAGTCATGACAAAGCCAGGGGACACTGTCCTCCAACAGAGGCTGGGACAAGAGGACAAGCACACAGACTGCAGGCCCCATGCCAACCAGTCCCTCAGTCTTATCTCTTAGTAAAGCATGGCTATAGCTCTTCATCAGCCTTGCTCCCTGAATGGACAGTTATGTCATCAAAACTTTAACCAAGACATTTCTTAACTCAGCAGAAATGCAAAAACAAGACAAGAACTGGTGAGCCACATACCTGTTAGATAGAGAGTAAAGGAAATGAACCGGTGGTATTTACTGAGAATTCGCAAAGGCTCCTCTCTCTGGACCAGAGTGAAGAAGTAATCCGTCACTGTTTCACCATAGAAGAAATAATTTACACACAGTAGGAAGTACCTGTAAGTGAAGACCAATCACTGCTGCGGGAAGCACACATGGCCTCTCCTTTAAAGTGGGGCTATCGGGCCTCCCTGGTGGTGCAATGGGTTAAGACAAAACCTATGAAGCTCACTGCAGCTACTGTAGCACGAGTTCGATCCCCAGCCACGGAGCACCCACATGGCGCAGCAGACCTCTCCTGACTCGCTCACTGCTCCCCTCGGCAGTGTATTTAAGTCAATTTGTCTGTTCTGTTCCCCACTCTGTCTCTGGTGAATCCTCTCACCCCCTGGCTTGTACCCCAATTCTTGTATGCATAAATAAATAAATCTTTTTTAAAAAAAGTAAAGTAGGGCAATCAGGGTCTCCCTGGTGGCACAGTACCATCAAACCAGCCACTGTAGCACAAGTTCTCCAGGGAGCAATCCACACAGTGCAGCAGACCTCTACTGCATCACCTGCTGCTCCCCTCAGAGGTGTATTTCAGTACATCTGCCTGTTCTCCCCATTCTGTCTCTGGTGAATCCTCTCACCCCCTGCACCTCTGGCCTACAACCCAGTTGTTCCATGCAAAAAAAAAAAAACAACAACAACAACACACAAAACAAAATTTCCTTAGTATAGTGATGACAGACAGGTCAGAGTTCCCGAGTATGTTAACAAAATTCAAAACACTGCTCTCCAGGTATAGAACAAAAGAGACTCCTTTCATCCAGGAAGCAAGCGTAGACTGCAGAGCCCATGAGGAGCCCAGGTCTACACACATCGCCTCCCTCAGCCATGACCAAGTCGCTGGAACCCAAAATACTACCCCCCAGTCTGCTCAGTCAGAAGTCTATTTCTGAGTCTGAGCACAGTGGAGTGAGACGAACCCTCGTCCACCTAGTCTGCTCCACACTGGATAGAGCTCTGCTCGCCCTCACCTGAGGACAGTGTGTTCAATAAAGCAGAATCACAGATCGGGAAGGAATCTCACTCATCACCTACACTACAGGTTTTGATTTTGGTTTTGCTTTAAGATGGCAAAGTCCTTTCCTGGGAGAAGGAGAATGCAGAGTTTCTCCAAGGAGCCCAGATCTCATTCCCGCCCAAACTGGCACCCAAGGCACCTCCAAGGAACTGTGGCTCCAAAACCAGTTTAAAAGCCATTAAATCTAGACCATCTGCTTTAAGGATGAGGAAACCAAGTTTCAGATACAGCAGCACCAGCACTGACAACTCCCAGATGTAGTGGGATGTGGAGTACTAGAGTCTGAAAAATATGCCAGTCTTCAAAAAGGGAGCTGGGAGCCATCAAGCAGAGTCTAAGATATCCAAATACCAAGGTAAATATGGTCACAGAGGCAGCCAAGCTGGTTTCTTCTGAAGAAGATTCTAGTACTTACTGAAGACTCTTCAAAGGCCAGCCATTGTATTTCAAAGGCACTGCACAAGTCTGAGGTCATCACTCCCCTCCCAGCCACCACCAAGATGAACACCTACCACAAAACACTATCCCAACCTGTTAAGGATACCCATGGGGCTAGAGAACTTACCAGCTGAGGGTCCTGAACCAGGGTAGGTCATAGGAGTGGTAGACATTGTAGCCAATAGTGATGATCTCATGGAAACACTTAATCTGAACACACATTACCTGTGGGACACAAAAAAATCAGAACACTTACTAACTCCCCAATTCTTATGATCTTGAGAAACAGAAATCAACAGGTCATGGGCCTTCAGGAAAAAACATTGCATTTAAGAAAAATATCACTCCTGGGCCTGGTGGCACAGGGGTTAAAGTCAGTGCTATCAAGCTATCGCCAGCCACTACAGCACGAGTTCAATCCCCGGCCAGGGAGCTAACCCACATGGTACAGCAGACCTCTCCTATCTCGCCCACTCTCCCCTCAGCAGTGTATTTCAGCAGATCCTCCTGTTCTGCTCCCCACTATCTCTGGGAAATCCTCTAACCCCCTGCAGCTCTGGCCTACACCCCAGTTCTTGTATGCATAAATAAAAATAAATATTTAAAAAAAATATCACTCCCACAGTGGTTCTTCTCTCCTCCTTTCTCACACCATCCTACATGGCCATGTTGCCCTTCTAGTCACAAAGAGCAGATCCAGCTTTCCACAGTACATACATGTTCCTGAAGTTTCAATTAAATTTTTATTCTACAACCTCTCAGTATTCTATCAGTTCCTTCCCCTTTTGACTTTGAATAGAAAAAAATGCTTGTGCTCAGCAATCATATGTTAGTCATTCCCTACTGTATGGACAGGGTGAGGACTGAGAGAAGCACTACAGACCCAGAAAAACAGGCAAAAACAAGACTCATAGTTGGTAGACACTGTATTAATCAAACAGCTGAAGTAATAAAATCAAATTTTAAAGTCTGGAGATATCTTCAACAGCACACAACTGACCTATGCCAACATCCCTCTAGTTGACTGCTGAGAGGTAAGAAGCCACAGACACGCTAAGGCAGAAGTGTTCTCAGGAGCTGAGAACCCAGCCCAACACCTGATACTTTAGATGACCAGTCCTGCAAGGAAAACTGAAGGCAAAATTAAAACAGCATTAAAAACGGTACTTACAATAATCATTAAAACCATTGGTCCCAGGTAAATGATGATGAAGAAAAATGCAATCATGGCTAACGTCAAGATGCCTCTCACCCACCAGTTCTTCCATCTGAGAAGAGGAGGAGACATATCAGGAGCCCAGAAGTAATCAAGGCACGAACCCAATGGGCACTGGCTTCTCTGGGATGAGGAGGCCCTGGGATCACTGCTTTCCACAAGCAGCTCCTTTATCTTGACAGAGGCACTGGCCCTCCCTACAACCAAACTCAGCAAGTGCTCCAAGGCCTATGGACAAATACACCCAGCTTATATCATAATGAAGGAATAAGGCAAAAAAAAAAAGGGGGGGAGAGGGGAAACAGTGCCCCCCTACATTTCTGTATCTACTTGGATGGCTTCTCTGGCTATTTCTGCAGAAAAAATTAGGAATATTTTTCCTCCATCAGAATCCTATGCTGCTCTGCCCCTGAATCATTAGATGATTAAGTATGAAACAGAGATAATGATCACAAATACAGGTACTGTTATAAAGATTTTACATATATTAATTCACTAAATCCTACACACTACTGCTTTTATAGAGGAGGAAGTGGATGTACAGGTCATACTGAGTGGTGGCTAGGACTTGAATCCTGGGAGTCTGCCTCCAGAGCCCATGCCTGTGACTGGCTCACAAAAGGAACACTCGTGGAGGAGGCACAATAGGAATACTTCTACATAATGTTTTGGGGTCGCATAATTTGTGTTTTTAATCTAAACCACATAGTTGATATTGGAAGGGCCAGAGTGTTGAGGCACCAAAATTTTAACCCACGGTGAGATGTTTCTCAATTCTTCAGGAGAATTTAAGGAATGATCACAGTGGATGTGTGTGGGAGAGGGAAAAATGAACTCCAAACTGGAAACATGGGCCCCTCAATGAAAAGCAGCCTGCCCCATGAGTCACAAACCCAAGGACCATGTCTCTTCGCCTGCTGGGTCAGCAGCCTTGCCCACTCCCATGACCCCCTGAACAGGCCTTCCTTCTCCTCCGCCCTCCTCCTCGGGCTGCACCTCCCAGCCCAGCCCAGAGCTCGCTCCAAGGGCTAGAGCCTTCCAGGCCACGCCTGCATTTGCTGCGAAGCACTTGAGACATCAACGGGGCACTGGGCAGAGGTAGGGGAGACTGTGGTTGGTGAAGTGAACCCACCTATCCCACATATTCTTCTTTGCTTGGTTTGGTTTTGGTCTTGGGGGGGCGCAGGAGGTGCCAAATTACTTGAAGAAATTGTACAGAGTATGCAAGTAGACATGTTGGTATATCTGCCCCAGACACTTTACCAGAAGTGGGCCCCACCACAAGACTGGGCTTCCTGGGGGCTCTGGGTCTTCATGGCACTAGGACAGAGAGCAGGGCTCCAACGACCATCCGCACCACTAAGCCGCTTACCTCGAGGACAAGTTGGACAGGGCCCTGTTGAGGACCTCTGGGGTATCGTCTACAGAGGCGGGTAGGGTAGCAGCTTCCCCTCGGCCCTCACTGTCTGACGCAGTCTCTCCATCTAGCTTCACTCCCGACTCCTGTATAGCAGAAAAACAGAAAAGGAAAAGGTCAAAAATGCCAAGTAGGATACTGAGAAACACTTGTCTGTTATAGGAGATACGTGGGAAGAGAACCAAGATGGCCTGAGGACCTGGCACGGTGAGGTGGCACAACAGATGGACTCCGCGATCCCAGCACTGCTCCGATATGCCAGGGTGGCCAGCTTTCTGCTGGAGAGAGGCGTTCACCTGCCCCTGGGGGGATGAGTAATGGCCACAATCTGCTCCACCCCCCTTGCCATGCAGGGACTGAGGGAGAGAACATTCCACAAGACAGAAAAAGAGCTGCTCCATATCCGAGGAACACAACGGGGGATTTCATTAGGACCTGCTTCCGACCCTGCCCTGCTGCAAGTATCCCAGGTTTATTGGGCAGAAGGGTTCAGCTGCAGCCACCCAGGAAGACCCGTCCACCACTGAAAAACCTCTTCACCGACACCTAAGCTGCACAGGAGTAGCCCACAACAGGCTGTGAACTCTTGGAGCCACCACGGCAGTCAGCGGTTCTGGCCAGGCTGGTTAGGGAGCTAAGGGTCAGGCTGTGGCCCCCACGCACTCCCCCCAAAGTCCGCAGTGTTACTTGCAGACTTCACGAAAGCACCCCTGAAGAGGCCAGCTCCAGTTGGTGCAGAAGCCATGCAGTGCCGCACACCACGCCTGTGCTCCTCTGTCCTGTCCCCGCCACCAGCCCGGGGAGCAGCAACGCTGTGCTGTCACTCACAGAGCTGCTGTCCAGGCCCCATAAGGAAATGCCTGCAGGAACTCACCCTGCTTCCAGCCTGCGTTGGCGGGGGACAAGAGCCATGCCAGCAACAGGTTCTCTGCCCAAAGTACCAAGAAGCAGGCAGCTCTGAGCCCTCAGGACCATCCCAGCACTCAGGTCTACGTCTTAGGTCAATTTAGAATAGCTGCTATGAGACGAGGCAGAAGAAAACCTAATCACTTAGAATCAGAGCAACACTACTACTGAGTGTCGGTTCAGCCCTTCGCACAGTTAAGAGCATTCCACATACCCGTGATGCTCACTGTCCTATGAGGCAGGGAAGGAAAACAGGGAGATATTGACAAATGGAGAGGCAGGGGCACTGAGCAGTTCAGTGGCCCTAGATCTCCCAGTGAACCAAGTCTTCTGACCTCAGTGTAGCCGTCCCACTAGGTTTCCTTTTATTCAAGTACCTTGGAATCCAATTTATCCTTCAGTAAGAAATTCAGAACAAGGTAAACAAGAAATGGCAAAAGGATGTTTCACCATATCGTCAAAGATTTCATTCTATATGTGAGCAAACACAGAAAGTTACATATTTTAAATGGAACCATTTGAATTTCCCTGATGACTAAAAAATATATGAAACTAAGCACCATTCATGTTTATTGCCATGCCAATTGGGTATCTTCTTTTGTGAAATGTCTATCAAGTCATTGTACTGTTTTCCACTGAATTTTCTGTCTTTCTTTTTATTGATTTGTAGGAGCTTTTTAAAAAAATTCTAGAATTAAGTTCTTTGCGTGACTAATATGCTCTCCCTGCCTACTCTCACCCCGCCCTACCCTGTTGGCACTGGTCATAATGGGGACTTAGGGAGAGATTTTCATACCTGTTGTCTCTAAAGACCAGACCATGCCACCTTGTTCTCGAGACATCCCCATGTCTGGCACACAGCAGAATACTTGCTAATGAATGGAAGGGTGGAGGGGGAAGTGAGGAATTAATTCCAGATGTGGTAACATACCCAGCCCTTGCCCCAACAGAGACAGCTGTTTCTAAAATTAACTTACAATGGTGATATCACAAAATAGAAAGTCTTAGCAGTTCTGGGCTGTGGAAACAGACAGCTGGCTTTGATAAAGGGTCAGGACGGGGGGGTATCAGTAGGATCTGAGGGAAGTGCCACAGCTTCTGGTGACAGGGCTCACTGCTGAGTCAGGTGGCTCTGTACAAGTCACCCAAAGGCCTCCATACTTGAGCATCCTCACCTGACAGAATGGATCCAGAAAGGGCCTGGCAGGGAGGGGTTCCCAGAAGAGATGTAACCAAACACCTCAGAGAACTGTGTCCTACTCCACCTTCCTGAGTTGTTCTGAAACACGGCAAAGCCTCCTGGCTTACCCTCTTCAGTAAGACTGAAAGAAGACAGAGGCATTCTGAATTGCTTTCCATTTTTACAAAACCCACACCCATTGACAACTGTCAGTAATGGGAGGTAGTGAAGCGGCATGATTATCCAGATCCAACCCCTAAATCAACAGGCTCCAACACTGAGGTCTCTGGTGGCCTCTAGATGCCACAGGGACTGAGCTCGAGCACAGCAGGCACGCACGCACACGTGTGCATGCACGCACACACGCACAGAAGGCCCAGCGCAGGTTATTTTTAACTTATCCATCCTGTCGTCAAGGAGACTCACAAAGGCTGCTGGTTCCCCAGGCAGGAAGGGCAGGAAGAAGCCCAGGCAGAGTCCCTGCAGGGGAGGAGCAGGGAGCCTTCTCTGTACTGAATCTCTCAGGACCTTCCAGGCTCTTCTATGAATGTTAGTCCAGCACTGTGTCCTACTATGTCACATGTGACTCCTCTGCTTCCTTGCTAGGAAGATGTAAACTGAAGAGAGCTATCCTAAGGTAAAATGCAGCAAAAGGAGACAGAGAAAGTTACAAAAACACTGGTACTTATTGCCCAGCTTCGGGGAATTGAGATTGGACAACTAAAAATGAATAAATGCCCTGAAGGAACAAGTCTCAATCTCCCAAAGAGATTAAATTCCTAGGTTTCACCTCTCTCTAAAAGCCACCGACTACCTGAGGCACTGTAAACATCACAGCCACGACCTGGAGGCACCCACTGAGCAGACAGGACACAGAAAATCACCCTCCCACAAGCTGACACAAGGTCAAGTGGAAGAACAGCACCCTGAGCCCCCTGCGCTGGCGAGGGCCCAGTCCAGGAAGACAGTGATGAGAGGGTGCAAGGCAGCCTGCTCTCTGGGCTCCAGCCCTCAGTGTCCCTGGCCCCCCATGGATGTCACAAGACAGCAAGACAAGGAAATAGAAACCAAAGGGAACCTGGAGGCACATGGTGTTCAGGCTCCTCCCCATCCCAAGGGTAAAAGCCTTCCACTTGGGTCTTGCATGCCTGAGGAGGCCACATACTGGGGGAAGAATCTTCCGTTGTGGGCCCAGAAAAAGAGAGGGACCTGGAGCCCAAGTTCTTGCCAGAAGAAAAGTGGCACATGCTGGACCAAGAGTCAGAGATGGGAGCGTGTTCCCTGGCTTGCTCCTCCAGCAGGTAGGGAGACAGGAGATGTCACAGAAGAATTTCTGTAGGAGGCAGCAGCCATCAGGGAAGGCAGGGCTCAGATGCTAGCACTGAGTTTCATTGCTCTTGGTGCAGGACTCCATTCTCTGGCATTCCCAGTAGGGAAAGGGTCCTGTACCTTAATCAGGTGTTGCAATGATCAAATGCAACATCAATGAAAACTATAAAGGGAATAAGAACTTTAAAGGCCTGCCCCAGAGCACCTGGGCAGTCTTTCTGAGGGTGGAATGGGGGAAGAACGGTGGTCATCAGGCCTTGCTGGGGACTATGTGCTACTAGGTGAGCTCAGCATCTGCCTGCTTAGCTTCCTCTTTCACACTACCACTCATCTAGCAGGCAGCCCCAACTCAAAAACAGCCCACTTCCCAAAGCTACTGTGGAAGGTGAAGTCTGAAACATAAGGGCAGGTGTATGAATGCTCTCTGAAGTGGGATGTGTGCCGCGAGATCCACTGAGGTGTGGGAGGAAATGGTAGAATTAATTTCTATTTATCTCATTTATATTTTCATTCCTGCGCATACCTCATAATGGACCTATCAGTAGATACACAAAACCTTAGTAAGTAGCTGCAAGCGGAGGCACACTATGAAACATCATGTACGTGTCGCCCAGGGGATTTGTCAGCAGCTACGGGCTTCTTACTTCCCACTGAGTAAAGCCTGAGCAAAGCCTGTTGGACTAATGAACCAGTGAAGTCTATCTGGTCACCCATGCAGGGACCAAAGTGTCCAGACTTCCAGGCAGACAGAACCCAGTCGTGGCAGAACCCACTCTGATTTTTAGCTCACGTGCTAGGACCCATGCCCCCATGGCCCTCGAAGCAGGAGCATACTAGTCTTATTCCCCCCATTCCTACACCAGGTGGTGAGTCTGAGGACCTAGCTCAGCAGCTCTGGGACCAGCACAGGGCAGCAGGGAGAAACTGTGGGCAGCTTTCACACTGTCTCAGTCCAGTAACAAGGCATCCTCTCCTTCCTTTCCACCTTTTGAACTCAAGGGCCCAGAGCAGAAGTCAAGTAGAGTAGATCTTGCCTCAGATTCTGTTTCAATCGCTGGATATCCTCTCAGCCCCTTAGCCATTTTCCAAGGGGCTTATGGTGCTGTGTAAACAGGAAACAGGAGGTTGCTTTCAAAGGAAAGGGAAAAGGCTCCTTCCAAGGCCTCTTTCCTTCTGGTTCCCTTAGATTTCTACAGAGAAAGGCTGGGTGATGGAAACCTAGAGTATCTTGAGTATCAAAGGTACTCCAAGAGTTTATCAGATAACCCAAGTGGGTTTGAACCTCAGAAGTAGTCTGACAGACTTTACGCTCAAATCTGTTCCAACAAACACGAGTTTCAGTTTAGTTTCTATTAGTCCAATGAGTCACTGACTTTAAGAATTGTGGGGGGTAGGAGGCTTCCAGTTCCAAATGGTTCAGCTTAAAAACATGGCTTATGTTACAGGAAGGCAATACAGGACTTAATCTGAATGCATTACGAAAACATTGCTAAATCTTCTTTATCTGACTCCTTGGTCTTAACAGGTGTGAAAAGACTACCTTTACCTGCAGGCAGCAGACTCCTGAAGAGGCTACAGGGTGGTTCCTCTTCTGACTTCAAGTCTCTGAAGATGGCTCTACTATTTTACCTGGTGGAGACCAAGGCTCGGTGACATTTGAACCCCTAGATTAAACTAGGCCTGACGCTAAAATCTCCCTGGTCTTTAAATTACATGAGCTAATAGATTCATTTTTCCCTTTTAATGTTGCATTTACAATTAAATGAAAACTAAAACAATCTTTGTTTCTTCCTCTGCAATCACATCTTCTCTGTTCTTCATGCCCAAACTTCCTAAATGCAGTGCTTCCCAAGATTGTATTTCTATTCTTTACCCTTAGTGAGTGCTTCATTGCCATCAGCCTCTCTTCTGTGGCCCCATCTTCCATAACACCAGTTGTATCCTGTCTTCCACACCACAGCACTAGTTATCAGCCTCTCAACAAGATACCTTGATGTCCAATCAGCACCTCAAACTCAAAAGGTCCAAAACTAATCACCTCTCTCCCACACACACGAGCTTTTCTTTCATGACCCTAGCCTCCCTGAGATGGGTTCCCTGGGAAAATGACCTCATCACTATCTCCAAATCTCCCACACTACACCTCATCAGTTCTCAAACTATGTGACCCCATCGCTACAGGTCTTTCTTTACACTCTCACTTGCTAGTACCCTCGCTGAAGTCTGCATGGCAACCCTTCTCTACGACACTGATCTCCCAATTGGTTTGTCCACCAATTCTTCCTTATCTAATGTATTCTCCACACACACCAGATTAATCTTCATAGAGCAGAGCTTGGATTCTACCCCTTCTCCACTCATTTTTGCCCAGTGAATTAAAGATAAACTTTCTCCTACTCCAGATCCTCCATAATTCACCCTCCATCCTGTACATGTTAAACGTTTCAGCCCAGCACACTGGCCCTGATGACATCCCATGCTTTCCCGTGCCCAGTCTTTCCTCCCCTCTGCTCTTTCTCCAAACCCCATCCTACAAGGCACTGAGACTTCCCTGATTCCAGTTTATAATAGGATCCCCTCCAAAAAAATGCCTCTTCTGGGCCTCCCCGGTGGCACAGCGGTTGAGCGCTGGGTTGCGAAACTGCCTGCAGCCTCTGCAGTGCCAGTTCGATACCCGGCTGCTCCCCGGCCACTGGAGGAGGGTCCCACATGGCGTGCAGACCTCTCCTGCCCCCACTGCTCCCCTCAGCAGTGTACTTCGGTCCTTCGGCCTGCTCTGCTCCCCACTCTGGCTCTGGTGAATTCTCTCACCCTCCTGCGCTTCTGACTGTAACCAGTGCTTGTATAAATAAATAAATCTTTAATTAAAAAAAAGTAATCTTCATATTTTAAAAAAAAAATGCCTCTTCTCCAAAATAAGTTAACTTTCTATCCATCTACAAATATTGCCATAGCTGGTAAAAGAGTGAATAGTATTTTATATGGCAAAAGACGTCATTAATGGGCCTCCCTGGTGGCGCAGCGGTTGAGCGCTGGGTTGCGAAACTGCCCGCAGTCTCTGCAGTGCCAGTTCGATCCCCGGCTGCTCCCTGGCCACCAGAGGAGGGTCCCACATGGCGCGCAGACCTCTCCTGCCACCCGCTGCTCCCCTCAGCAGTGTATTTCGGACCTTCTGCCTGCTCTGCTCCCCGCTCTGGCTCGGTGAATTCTCTCACCCTCCCGGGTTTCTGACTGTACCCAGTGCTTGTATAAATAAATAAATAAATCTTAAAAAAAAAAAAAAAAAGAGATGTCATTAAGGATCTTGAAAGGGGCCTTTTATCCTGGATTACTCAGTTGGGTCCTAAATGCAAAGGCATGTGTCCTCACAGAGACGCAGGGCATCTAACACAGATACACAGAGGGGAAGGCACCGCTGGTAACAGAGCAGAGACACACCCACGAGTGAAGCAATGCCAACAGTCACCAGAAGCAGAAGGCCTTGAGGCCTGAATTATCCCTTAGAGTCTCAAAGAGTGTGATCCTGCTGACACCTTAATTTCAGCCTTTTGAACCTACTGTAAGAGAATAAATTTCTGATGATTTAAGTCACCGAGTTTGTGGTAATTTGTTAAAACAGCCCCAGGAAACTAATACCCCATTCTCACCAACTTTAGCTCTTCCAATAAAGTCCCCACTGTATGCTACACATCCTACACCTGTATATCAGGCTCAGTTTTTATCTGAAGAGGGTACTTTTCATAATCTAACTTAGATTTCAAGTTCCTCAAAAGGTAAGGGCTACCCTATTCTTTGTTCACCTAGAGAACTCCTTACCATAATTATCAGTGCTTTTTTTAACTCATAGAATTTTTTTAAGTTTTTTAATTTTTAATTTTGTGTATTATCTACAAATTAATTTTCCCCTTAAACACTGAACTACTGTAGACAATGATCAATTCATCAAACTTGACTTAGAAATAATAATCCATTCTTTTTGACAGAATTTTCTGAAACTTTGTCAAGTTTGCTTTCTTTTTATCAGTAATAGTGGCAAGAAACTAAAACCCCTTCTTTCACTGGCTGATATATTCATGAGCCCCATGCTGATTTGCTAAAGATACTAGATCAGGTTCACTGACTATTAATCAAATCCATCAACCTTTATCTACAAGTCCTAAAATAATGTTATCCCAGCATTTGTGTGGGGAAGCATTTGTATAACTCCAGTTACACAAGTACAACTAATGACTAAAAAGGGCTGCATTTTCAGTCCTTCAGGTTAAAATGATTGGGGAGGAGGGGAGCCCTTGGGAACATTCATAAAATCCAGGGTGGTAATGAGCTGTATTTCCAGACAGCAGCTAATAATATTGCCAGGAAAAAAGAATAAGTGGTAAGTGGAAGCTTTTAGAGGCTTAAATCGTTGATTCCTGCCCTACAAAATGCACGGGTCTGCACACATTTCCACTGATTTTCCTTAAATGGGAAATGTTCCAGAGAGAGTTAGAACACATCTCTCCTTTGAGCCAACTACATTCTGGAAGGTTCCCTTCTGATGCCAATACTTCAAAGCACTACACTCATATTAAGACATCCCTGCCTTATTCTTTTTCATGACATCACTCCCACTTGAAATTATTACCCCTTTGTCTGCCTCCCCCACTGGAACATAACTCCATATAGAAGGGTTTTTGTTTATTCACTGTTCTATCCTGATGACCCACAATACTACCTGGCACACAGACCTCCTCAGTTGTTTCTTCAAAGGGAGAAAAGGAAGGAAGACTGATTAAGGAATAACTAAGGAGTTCTCCACTTCTGAGGGTAGACTAAAATGGCAAATATAGATGTCGCACCACAAGAGCCAGCCACTTTGCACAAAATGTTCTTATCTCACCAGATTGACATCGATTTTCAGATTCCATTAAGTAGCAAGAAACGTGAAATTCTTAAGAAGGTCATAAGAATGAGCCATGAAACATCTAGGAGAACAGCGATGAAGAGTAGAATGAGAAGAAATCTCAAGCAGCTGCTGTTGTTTCCCTCCAGATTCTTGCAAAAAAGAAATACAGTACATCCCTTCTGCAGGTTGGGCTTCCAGCTGAGCTCCATGCCATGCTTATTTTTACTCTAAGCAAAGACAGACAGATGTATCAATCAAAAAAGAAATTACTCACCATCTTAATAACATATGCCACAGTAATGGCCCCTCAGTCTTCACATTGTGAACATGCTGGCCGTTGCTCTACCCAGCTCTGCTGAATGTTCAAGTTTGATGAATAAACTCTTAACACCTCCATTCTCCAGGAAACCCTGCTAATCCATGGTGAAATTTCTAGATAACCAAAACTGACTTGCTTTAAAAACTATTTTAATGTTAAGAAATGGCTACGAAATACTTGGGGTAGCAAATCTATTTAAAGATTATGCACTTCAGTGACAAAGACACCTTATTAGGACATTATCCTACATGTCTTTTGTTAAAAAAAATTTCAACTGGGTACATTTTAAAGATCTTACTGGCTTAATGCAATGATTGATGAATTGGTCAGCATTCAAATTAGTAGATAGAAAGGAGCTCTGAGGGACTGTACGAAATGAAAGACTTTTATATGCACAGGGAGTGGCAACCAGGAAATCATATGAGGCAAAAAGGCAAATCAGTTATTGTGGGACTGCTTTCCTTTAGGCAAAAACAAGGGTCTTTGGCAGATACTCTAACAAGTTCTGATCAGGAGATTCTTGAGCAACTGGTTTGAGATTCCACTTCTGGGAGAGCAGAAACTGAAATCTTGGCTTTGTGGTTTGGGGCTTAGCATAAATGACTCCATTTGGGGCCAGTTTTCTTTTCTTTTCTTTTCTTTTCTTTTCTTTTCTTTTCTTTTCTTTTCTTTTTTAAAGATTTATTTATTTATGCATACAAGAGCTGGGGTACAGGCCAGAGATGTGGGGGGTGAGCAGATTCACCAGAGACAGAGTGGGGAACAGAACAGGCAGACTGACTGAAACACACTGCTGAGGGGAGCAGCAGGTGAGACAGGAGAGGACTGTCTCGCCATGTGGGCTTCTCTGTGGTCGGCAGGGGATCGAACTCATGCTGCAGAGACTGCGAATTGCTTCATAGTGCAGTGCTTAACCCCTTGCGCCACCTTGATTCTCCACTGTTCTTCCACCGAGGCATGCTTTAAGAACTAATGAGCAAAGTGGCTATCTGCCCCAATCATATCTCCCTTGCCCTTGAGTCCTCAGGTGTGAGAGTCCTGGATTTTCTCATCCTTCATGATTAGACCACTGGTTATCAGCTTACCTGCCTTAGGAGTATTTCCAAGCTGCCTCTCTCCTACAGAACTTTATGAAAGGTAAAGAACAAAGAAGAGCATGTTCTCAGAATGAGGCCTGAGCCAAGAATGGACAGAGCCAGTGAGAGTCCTCAGGCTCAATGCCCATGGAAGGGCTTCCAGGCATGGACTGTGTGGAACAACAGCCTACAGAGAAACAAAAATTTGCCACCTCAAACAAAACATGTGCTTGGCAAGAGGTTTATTTCATGGGAGGAGTTTGTTGCCTTTGTGCAGCAGACAGCTGGCCGGCCTTTTAGAATGTGACCCCTTAACGGTTTGGGGTTCCTGGGTGCCCCTTGGTCACGTGCTAATACCCCAACAAACCTCAGCTGTTCTAACAACATTTACTTCCAGAGGTTCTAGTTGTGAGCAATGATCTTTCAAACAGTAAGGCCTGGGCATGACAGCTTGGCAGGCAGGCATTCTGGAGCTGGAGAGAAACATGCAAGCAAAGAAATGCAAGTCACACAGGGCTTTGCTGCATAGCGAGGATGGGCGTTTGTACAAACCCAGTCCAAGTCCTCTGTGACAACTCCATACCTCCTGTGTCCCTGCAGAGTTCATTCGAATAGGGTAATGCAGAGGACGAATGCCATGAAAGCCTCCAAACCACACAACCTTGAAAGCAATGAGCAAGCATGTAACTAATACTCATAAAAAACATCCCCAGTATTAAAGGAGTATTAGAATTCACTAAAGCCACATTAATAATGAATATCAATCCTGTAAACACAAGTAAAAGGAAGTGATAAACTAGACATAAAACAAAAAAGACTGTACCTAACTTTCCAAAGAAGCAAATCCTTCCTTGTCTTAGGGAGAAGAGTACCTCAAAGGCATGGGGGCAGGGAGGGGAAGCCATTACTAGCTGTAGTAATCTTGGGAGAAATCATGTTACCTTCTGGGTCTCAGCTTTTTCATCTATAGAAACAGAAATTCCTATCTCATGGGTACTGGGAAGATAAAGTAAGGCTGGGACCTACTGGGGGCTGGCTGCAGAAATATGCTTACTTTATGAAAATTCATTCCACTGTGTAATTATAATATGGATACATTTCTGTATATACGTTATTCTTTAATAAGAAGTTTACATAAGGGCCTCCCTGGTGGCACAGCAGGTTGAGCACATCGCTGTGAAGCTGTCCACAGCCTCTGCAGCATGGGTTCAATTCCCGGCTGGCCAGGGTGATACCCACATGGCGCAGCAGCCCTCTCCTGTTGCGCCCGCTGCTCCCCTCAGCAGTATCTTCAGTCTGTCTGCCTGTTCCACTCCCCGTTCTGTCTCTGGTGAGTCCTCTCACCCTCCTGCGCCTCTGGCCTGTACCCCAACTCTTGTCTAAATAAAAATAAATCTAAAAAAAAAAGTTTACATAAAAAGTAGGATAAAAATCAAACAGGGAAAAAATAGGGATGTATCCTATTTAGTTTCATGAAAATTGTGTTTTAGCACATCAAAGCAACATATATGTGCAAACTTGTAATGAAACAAAATGTGAGAGTATTTAATTTCTGTGAATCAAGGTCCACAAAAGCCTGAATGGTCCCAAGGCAAAGCAGAGAAATAATGTTGTAAACTAAATCACCACACAAATGCTGGTTGTTATTGGGGAGCAAGAATAAGGGAGAGACATTACATCGTTGACTTTTTACAGGTGGAAAACTAAAACATACAAGAAACAAGTGTTGGAAAGGATGCAGAGAGAAGGGAACCCTTATATATTGTTGGGGCAACTGTAATTTGGTATAGTCATTATGGAAAGCAATGTGGAGATTCCCCCAAAAATTAAAAATAGAAATTCCATACAATCCATTTAGCCTTCTGAGTATTTACCTAAAAAACACAAAAACTAATGTGAAGGAGATATACACACCCCCATGTTCACAGCAGCCTTATTAACAATAGCCAGGAACAGGAAACAATCTAAGTTCCCTTCAATTAACAAATGGATATTAAAAAAAAAAAACATATATATATACACTATGGAATACTATTCATATATATGAAATTAAAAAATGAAATTTGTAACAACATGGGTGGATACAGAATGAATTATGCTTAGTGAAATAAGCCAGACAGAGAAAACAATCTCACTCATATGTGGGATATAGAGAAAATAATATATGAATGAATATATGGATGAACTAAATAAAACAAAAATAAACTTTGAAACTATTAAAGATATATGTACCACCTTTGTGGTACAAGCACATTGTAAATGACATGCTTCTCCCATTCATTTACATTTGAGACTTATATACACCTGGATAGCCTCACTTAAGGAGCTTTCTTACTTGTCTTCATAATCAGGAGGAAGAAAGTCAACCAATAAAAGAAAGTTTCTTCGTGAAGGCTAGTTCTTACTCCAGTTGAAAGAATTTCCAAACAATAATAACACTGAAGATCACCAAAACAAACAGGAAATGCTGCTATTTCCTAGTTTAAACCAGAAACCACAGCACATAAGCAATCAAAAGGCTGCAGTCTGTGCCCAAAAAAAAAATTATTTTCCCCCATTATCAAGCAACAGGTGGAATTATTTGGAGACAAAAGATTAAAAGGGAAAGAATTTCAATTCAGTGGTTCATCATTCCCCTATGCCCAGAGCTTTCGACACATGGGAAAAAGTTAAAATATGCTTGCCTCAGAATCCTCATCACTGATATATTTTTTAAACATTGCATTATTTTAAATGTTAATAAGTTTTAATATTGATTTTTAGTATATTAGCTATTTTTAGTAAATTTTAATCTAAATAAAACTTAAATTTCACTTATTTTATTTATGAACCTAAATAGGAATTGTAATTTGTTTAGCACCTAAATGTTTAAGAGTTGAAGGGAGGTTTTTTTGGACAACAAGAAAGGCCTATTTATTGACTATTCTGCTGGCGAGTAGGGATTGAGATGGGAGAGGCCTCAATTGAAGTTCTCACTTGATATTCTGTAGTACATATCTGTGTATCTGTATTTCTGTGCATATTTGTGTATCTGAACCACTTAGTTTTACAATCCTTTAAATTTCATAAATTCCAAACAGTTTTTAACAAAAGATCAGGATTGACAATAAGCACATCATATGGTAACACAGCATGGGACTTCAGTACTAAAAATAAATACTGGCATGGGTATATTTTCTTCTTGCTCCACAAGTCTACCCGCTAAGCTCAACCAGAGGCCTGATTCTCACTGCCCAACCCATTGGTAATTTTCACAACTGACTTCGCAGTACTCAACCTTATGTGCTAGAATAGCCAAGTCGACGGCCAAGTCAGCAAGAGACCGTGCCTTGCAGCGTTGCCTACTTATTCCCCGGACAGTCAGTTTTGCCACCCTGCCAGAAGGTCCCATGACGGATCAACACGTCTTTACTGACTCATGTGAGAAATAATAGAAATCTAAGACAAGAAGCCCAACTACAGAGAGGAGTGGCTGCTGAGGACATAGCACCTGACCAGGATGTGGACAATTTCCACAGAAGCCTGGAGAAGGGAAGGAGATGAAGACACGGGATGCAGGAGTCACGAGGCGTTCCACCGAGGAGGATGGGCCTCAGTGGGGCTCTGTGCCCTGAAGGCCTCACACTCATGTCGCCCCTATGCACCTGCTTGCAGCCTGCAGACCACAAGGAAACACACAGCCACTATAACCACCTCCTCTCTCCAAGACTGACGCAGAGCAAGGTGAGGGCCCCTGAACCCCTCTCCCCACCCCACATTGTTAGCTAACCCTAAAATGCTCACAGGTCGTCCTCTGGTGTCAGGGGCTCTTTGGTCAAATCATGGAAGAAAAGTGAATGGGGAGAACAGAAGGCCAAGAAGTCAGAGTGACTAAGGCAAAATGCACGAAACTCAGATTCAGCCCACTATGGGGATCAAAGTCTAACTTGAATTTTAGGCATTCTGGCTCATCCCTGTGAAACCAGAGCCCATATTTCTAGATACATAACACAGGTGGCAAGCCGGTCACTGCACAGTCAGGCCTGGTAATACCATCACAGTCTGCTGAGCAACACCCCCAGACCCAACCCCCTCTCGGCTGTCACAGCAGCATCTCTGTAAAAAATGGATGATCACTTCAAAAAAATCCTTTAGGAATAATACCACAGTTTAGCTCCTTCAAATTCTTTACAGATACTTTTTTAAACGAGAAGCTATAAATCAGTAAGAAAAATATGAACATGCCAAGAGAAAAATCAGCAGAAAAAGAAATTTGCCAGATACAAAACAAATATAACTTGTATACTCAAGCTCACTAACAACCAATAAAGTAAGAAAATGGCCATGAGAGATTCATTTTCTCACTTCAGATTGAATGAATAGATGAAAAAAATATTCACTGTGGGGCCTCCCCTGGTGGCGCGGCAGTTGAGCACTGGGCTGCGAATCTGCCCGCAGCCTCTGTAACACCGGTTCACCGGTTCGATCCCCGGCCGCAGGAGAGGGTCCCACATGGTGCGCAGACCTCTCCTGCCACACCTGCTGCTCCCCTCAGCAGTGTATTTTGTCAGTCTGCCTGTTCTGCTCCCCGCTCTGGTGAATTCTCTCACCTCTCATGCCCCCCCACCCCCGCACTTCTGACTGTACCCAGTGCTTGTGTAAATAAATAAATCTTAAAAAAAAAAAAAATTCACTGTGGACCAGGGTCGGAGAAAACCAGTACACTCATAGTGCTCATGGAAATGTAAATTAGTACCACCTTTCTGAAAGGCCAGGTAGAGATATGTATTGAGCCTTCAAATGGTTTACATCTCTTCTGACCTAGTCATACTATGTTGAGAAAAATCCCCTCAATGAAATCCACAGAAACACATAACTTATATAAGGATGTCATCACGGTATTATTTACAAGAAGAAACAATCTTGGGCCTCCCCGGTGGCACAGCGGGTTGAGCGCAGCGCTGTGAAGCTGTCCGCAGCCTCAGTAGCACAGGTTTGATTCCCAGCCAGCCAGAGGATACCGACATGGCGCAGCAGACCTCTCCTGTCTTGCCCACTGCTCCCCTCAGCAGTGTATTTTGGTCTGTCTGCCTGTTCTGCTCCCCACTCTGTCTCTGGTAAGTCTTCTCACCCTCCCGTGCCTCTAGCCTGTACCCTAGTTCTTGTATAAAAATAAATAAATCTTTAAAAAAAGAGAGAAACAATCTTTATGTTCAACCATAGAAGATTGTGCCATTCTGTGTTTAACAAAGATGGGGGGAAATATCAAGTTGTCTTTTTAAAACCATAGGAAAGAGATTAGCAGGATGTGATGAAAATGTTAATAGCAGTTACATTCTGATAATGAAATGAAAGGTATTGGAATTGTTCATGTGCTCCTATCACCGCCACATAGTCCACAAATCAAGTATTGATTCCATATTGCTTAGGTGTACCTAAGCTCACTCTGAGGTGACATGTTTTTGGGCTTTCCCCTAAACTCATTGGCATGGCCTTCAGGCCTTCCTTCCCATTGCACATTCAGACACCTGGACCATTCTCAATTCTCAGTCCATCTTTGCAGAAACATTCCTCTTCATCCAGCTCAAAGGGCATCACCCCCAAGCCCTTTCCTCCATCTCTGCTCAGGCACAGCTAAATACCTCAGTATAAGCGAGCACTCAAGTCACATAGAGATGAATATACAAGGCACGATGTGTTGTGAAGGCTACAAATCCTGGGCCAGATTCCCCTGAATGGGAAGGGTGCTCAAGAATTACAAAATGTCCTGGTTTTCTGCTCTCCTTTTGATCCCCTGGACACCAAATGTCTTCAACTTCCAATGGTGGCACACTCTAGCATTTTGGATATTTTTAAGACATAAGAAATATAATATCTTGCGTTAGAACACCAAATCCAACAATCAAGATACTTCTTTCCTGAGTTAGAAGAAACAAGATGGCTAACCACTGCTCCAAGGGCTTAAGCAGGACCCTCCAAAACAAAGAGATGTCACTTGTCTGATGAAAAGAACTTAGGAAAGGCTGACAGCTTTGGGGGGAAAATGGCTCTTCTGTCAAGTTTTCAAAATAGCTACTCCCCAGTGGCACACTTTCAAGAGACCACTATGTGCAAATTGGAAATTCTCTGTACAGAGAATTCTGTGAAACAGATAAGAGACAGAAATGGCAACTGTTCAAGAGAAAACTGGGTGTTTGGATGACATTCCTCTGAGAATATAAAGTTCCCAGGCCCTCGCTTTCCCAAGAGCTGACATCAGCCCAAACACAGTGAGAACCAAATTGTAGTGGGCGATTCTATTCACAGTAGACAAAATCAGCAATGAAAGGGGTCTCCGGGCTTCTACAAGCTACCTTCACACTCAAAACACAATGGATAACTAAAAACCTACAGTTTAAGGCAGAGAACGTTTATGATTTATGCCTTCAGTTAAGCCCAAGGGAAAAAATGGCTAGAGGCGATCAGAACACTGCCTACTAGCCAGTCACCCTGAACCTGTTGACAACTGCAACCTAATGAGGCTATTTCTCAACTTCATCCTTTCATTATTTTTCCACCAAGAGCCTATTGTTTAAAAGGATGACTATTACTGTTCTGAAGACTGTATTCATTCATTAATAACTAATTCATTTCTCCAAAGAGAAGTGCCCAATGGTGCTAAGAGCCTAACCATGTATCCTTGTTAGGCCCTTCATGCAGTAGGACAGCTGGGTTTCAATGCCAGCCTTGCCAGTAGCTGTACCACACCCAGCAAGATAAGATGCTGCTCCAACAGGGAGGGAACACACATTTCTGTTGCAGTGACAGGAATAGGGTACATAAACAGTGACAACTTTTATCCAAAATCCTCTTGCAGCACCATTTCTGACTATGTTCAACAGTTCATTTATATACAATTTCATAAGAATTCAAGATCATCACTTTAGTAATTCTTGATTATTTTCCTACATCTTTGTTAATATTCGGATAGTACTTGTCTTCTCCCCTCAGGTGTGATCCCTATAGTTCTCCCACCACCACAGCCCTCATGATCCATTACCATTGCCCCTTGTGCTCTTCCCTCCCTTGTTTTGTTGAGTTTTTTTTAAAGATTTATTTATTTATGCATACAAGAGCTGGGGCGCAGGCCAGAGATGTGGAAGGGTGAGAGGACTCACCAGAGACAGAGTGGGGAACAGGACAGGTGGATCTACTGAAATACACTGCTGAGGGGAGCAGCAGGAGAGACAGAAGAGGTCTGCTGCGCCATGTGGGTCACCTACCTAGCCAGGGATGGACCTTGTGCTGCAGTGACTGTGGATAGCTTCATAGTGCTGTGACTTAATCTCTTGCGCCACCAGGGAGGCCCCCCTCCCCTGTTTTGACCCCTCTTCCTTCCCCTCCCCTGCTGGATGCCTCAGATCTATGCTAAGCTGGCAAGTTTGTCTTTTTCCTGACCCTTTGTTTGGTCTCCCTACATCCCAGTGAAACCATCTGATATTTATCTTTTTCCTTCTGACTTATTTCACTTAGCATAATCCCTTTCCAGTTCCATCTGTGTTGCTGCAAATAGCATGAGTTTAGCTTTTTTGATCAAGATCAGAATTTTAGATAACAATTACTTCTTTGTCCTATAGAGAAATCAAAAGATATACTGATAAATTAGATGATAGGGGACATGGACCTCTACTTTTTAAAATGTGGTGCTAGACATACTTGGGAACAAGGAATTTTCTATTTATTGCAGTTTTGCACCAGACACCAAAAGATCCTTAAGGCCTGTGCCTTGAGGGTTCTTCCAAGGAAGAACAGGCAACCTGCAGTGCTCAGCATTGTAACCGCTTCCTTCCCATTCCCAAACCTGCAAAACAGTGCTTTTTCTTTTGGCCTCACTGTCAGTGAATCAGTGGCCTGGCCACCATTAGAGGAGACCCTCAGGAACCACAACCAGGTTCATCTACTCTGTTCCCCCAGCTTTTCCTCTTCATTGCTATCCAGACCCGCCGACTTTTAATAGGCACTTAAGGCCTTTGGAAATGCTCAGAAATTTGTTGTCCCCAACATCTAGTCTCCATTTTTTCCACTTTAACAGAAACCCCAAAGCTTAGCCAAATCATGGTCACCTAGAAGAGACATTTCCCAGCTTCCCTTGTAGCATGGGAAGGACATATGATATATTCTGGCCAATGGTAGATATAAGCAGAAATAGCGAGCACATTTTCTAGGAAGGGTTCTTGTGGGAACTGAGCAGGCCTCTTCTTTCTCCTTCTCTTCCTCCTGCTTTCTGGAATATAGATGTGATGGCTGGAATTCCACCAGTCATCCCATATTAGAGATGGAAGTCACACATCCAGAATGGTGGAATAGCAAGATAGAAGGGACCTTAATCCCTTGACTGGCTGCCCTTCAGACTTCTTTTATGTGAGGGAAATACACATATAGCTTGTTTAAATCACTATCATTTTTGGTTTTCAGTGACTTTAACTTCAGTTAAATAGGGAAGGGATTACTTTTTGGTATAGAAGCCTGAAATTTTTCTGGCATCTATGAAAAAGGTTATAAACACACAGTGCCAGTTATTTTGTAAGATAATTGAGGCTTAAAAATATCAGAAGAGGGCCTCCCTGGTGGTGCAGGCAGTTGAGCACAACACTGTGAAGCTGTCTGCAGCCTCTGTAGTGCCGGTTAGATCCCTGCTGGCCTCGGAGCAACCCACGTGGTGAGCAGACCTCTCCTGTCTGACCCGCTGCTCCCCTCAACAGTGTGTTTCGTCAGTCTGCCTGTTCTGTCCCCCACTCTGTCTCTGGTGAATCCTCTCACCCTCCCGCACATCTGGCCTGTGCCCCAGTTCTTGTATAAATAACATAAATCTTTAAAAAAAAAAATCAGAAGAGCTTAGCTTAACCATAAAATGTAACAGTAAGCCATAAAGGTTTATGTTCAAAAAAACTTGGTAGTCTTCTTCAGAGATATCAACTTCTATATAATGCTTTTTGGATTGTGGGAAATAATGTGAGCAGGATAAAATCATGTCTACTCCTTAATGTACTTGACATCACCATAGTACAAGACATTGACTTTTTCTGTTTTCTTAAAAACTTGTTCTTTCAGGGTTCAGTAGCACCCCACTCCAATGTTTTCATTGGTCTCCTACCCTATCTCCTCCATCATTCAACTCCAACCAAATGCAGGCATTTCCCAGGGACAGTAATCAGCTCTTGCCCTTCTTGAAGTCAAGAGCAGAAGCCCAGAACACACAGGTATCAGCAAGTAAGAGGAACCATTTCCTTCAACAACAGAAGTGTTGTAACTACCTACTTGTAATGTTGTAAGATCAGCTCGATCTTGAAATGAAAAACTTCCTGTTGAAGGGAGCATATGGACCATTCTTTTCTATCTCAATACCCCCACTGAACTGAGTATCAATTACTACAGAAAAGAGTAAAATCATGGCCTCAGACTGAAACAAGAAGACAGGATATGAGAGCTCAACAAATTTCTGGATGACAAAATAGACTAAAGAGTTAAGATGGATGAGAGAAAACAGAAAAAAAAATGCAATCAAGGAAGGTTCCAGAGGGCCTCCCTGGCGGCACAAGGGGTTAAGTCTCAGCACTATCAAGCTAATCGCAGCCACTGCAGCACAAGTTCAATCCCCCGCCAGGAAGCCAGCCCACATGGTGCCACAGACCTCTGCTGTCTCACCGCTGCTCCCTTCAGCAGTGTATTTCAGCAGATCTGCCTGTTCTGCTCCCCACTCTATCTCTGGTGAATCCTCTTACACCCCCCTCGCCCCCACACCTCTGGCCTACACCCCAGTTCTTGTATGCATAAATAAATCTTTAAAAAAAAAAAAAAAGGAAAGGATCCAGAGAAAGTAGAAAACTCTGGAGGAGCTCTGAACCAAGGCTGACATGTGGGATGCTGGACAGGATTTAGGGGCCTCCATTCCCCACCCACTCAGCCTGAAATGAAGTTTATCAGGCAACAGGCCCCATCAAAGCACACAGATGTCAGATAAATCCGCCCCTGGAAAAGATAAGCCAAGACACTGCTGTGTGTCTCCTCTATTCTTTCCTTGGCTGAATGGGAAAGATTAGTTGATATGTCCTGTCTCCCTTCATCCTATCCCTCCTCCACAATTGTAGTTAGAGGGGAGTGGAATGACAGATAACCCTTCAGCTCAGTCACCAAAACCAATGAGAATAACTGCTGGACATCAAACTGTGTTGCGGAACTGAGTCATATGCAATGACTAGTGACTAGTGACTAGATGGGGCTCTGGGCTGCCTGTCTTGGGAGGAAGTGATATGCCCCAGCAGAAAAGACTGAGTCATGAAGTGCATCCTCACCAGCTAACATACAGGGGGGGTCTATACGTGGAGTGTGAGCACACATACTTCACAGAAAGCACATGATCCTCAATATATTTTCAGTCAACCTTTATATAGGAAAAAAAAAGTCTCAACATTTTTAACAAAACAATGCATGTACATTTTTGTAGTCTTGATTTGCATTTCCCTGATTACAAGTGATGTTGAACATTTTTTCATATGCCTGTTGGCCATTTGCATTTCCTTCTTGGAGAAGTTTCTTTTTAGCTCTTCTGTCCATTTTTTGACTGGATTATTTTCTTTGTTTTTGTTGAGTCTCATCAGCTCTTTGCAGATTTTTGTGATCAGTCCTTTATCATTAGTGTTGAGTGCAAAAATGTTCTCCCAGTCAGTGGGGTTTCCCTTTGTTTTAGTTATTGTCTCTTTTGCTGTGCAGAAGCTCTTTAATTTGATGTAGTCCCAGCTGTTTATCTTTGCCTTCACTATCACTGCTTTGGGATGTGTCTGTAAAGATGTCTTTGAGGTGCATGTCATGTAGTGTTTCGCCTATATTTCCTTCTATGTATTTTATGGTTTCAGGTCTTATGTCTAGTTCTTTAATCCATTTTGAGTTGGTTTTTGTGCATGGTGTGAGGTAGTAGTCAAGCTTCATTCTTTTGCATATAGTGATCCAGTTTTCCCAGCACCATTTATTGAACAAACTTTCTTTGCTCCAGTGCATATTCTTTGCTCCTTTGTCAAAGATTAGTTGACCATAAATCTGTGGGTTTATTTCTGGATTTTCTATTTGGTTCCATTGGTCGTGTGTCTGTTCTTGTTCCAATACCATGCAGTTCTGATGATTATGGCTTTGTAGTATAGTTTGAAGTCTGGGAATGTGATGCCTCCATTCCCTTCTTTTTTTTTTTTTCAGGAGAGCTTTGGCTATTCGGGGTTTTTGGTGATTCCATATGAATTTCAGCAATAATTGTTCTATTTCTTTGAAGAATGCCATTGAAATTTTTATTGGAATAGCACTGAATCTGTAAATTGCTTTTGGTAGGATGGCCATTTTGATAATGTTAATTCTTCCAATCCATGAGCAGGGGATGTCTTTCCATTTCTTTGTGTCACTCCCCTTCTATCCCTCCTTCATTTTTTTTTTTAATAGAGGAGGAGTGTCTCCTTGCTATTTATTTTCTAAAGCAAACAGGTCATTTGTCCAGTAGTGTTTTTCAAAGTTCTCTGCTCCCTGAATTTCCTGTAAACTAGTACTTAAAACTAGTCTTTATCAGAGTCAGGTATGTTTTTGACAGAATTCCTTCACTGGTAGTGCCGTAAACAGCCATCAGGAGCTACATAACAGCTGGCCATCTCTGTGATAGCAGCAACATTGATGGTTACCACCCCATTCTATTAATTCAGTGGGGATTGAAAGTGGTAATATTTGGGGCCTCCCTGGTGGCACAGGGGTTAAAGTCTCTGTGTTCTCAAGTTATCACCAGCCAGCCACTGCAGCATGAGTTCAATCCCTGGCCAGGGAGCTAACCCACATGGCACAGCAGACCTCTCCTGTCTCACCTGCTGCTCCCCTCAGCCTGTTGCTCCCCTCAGCACTGTAATTCAGTAGATCTGCCTGTTCTGCTCCCCAATCTGTCTCTGGCTAATGCTCTCTCTCTTTCTCTCCTTCTCCCTCACTCTCTCTCTCTCTCTCACACACACACACACACACACCCCTCTGGCCTACACCCCAGTTCTTGCATGCATGCATAAATAAAAAGAAATCTTTAAAAAATAAATAATCCTGTCATTCCTTTTACATTTACTCTATAAAGAGAAACTTCTGATCAACTATGGTTCCTCTAAGATAGTTAATACAGGAAATGCATGATAATACCTAAGAACAACCCTATTCTAAGCCCCATTGTTTAGATGAGGCAAGCAGTGGTAGAGTCAGGTTACAAAACCAAACAGTCTAACTCCAGAGTCTGTCCTTGTAACCCCTAGGCTACAAGGACACACTCATGCAGCTATAATGGATACAAATTTATTGGCTACAAATTTACTGGGAAGGAAATATCTTATTTGTTATCAAATATTTAAACAATGTGCAATCCTTTTTGAGTCAGTAGTTCTAAACATAGACCTTATCTAAAGATATCATGCATTTTGCAAAAAAGGTTATTTCCTACAGCTTGCTAATAATAGCCCAAAAAAATCTTCAATCTGATTGATTCAGTAAGTTAAGGTACAGTCACACAAAGAAATGACACCAATCATTAAAAATATGCTGGGTTAGAGTGTTTAAACACCTGGACAATATTTAGAGCACATTCTTAAGTGAAAAAGTAATGAGTGGGACTCCCTGGTGGCTCAAGGAGTTAAGCACAGGACTGTGAAGCTATCCGCAGCCTCTGCAGCACTAGTTCCATCCTCGGCCAGCCAGGGAGCAACCCATATGGTGCAGCAGACCTCTCCTGACTCGCCCGCTGCTCCCTTCAGCAGTGTATTTCAGTGGATCCGCCCGTTCTGTTCCTCACTCTGTCTCTGGTGAATACTCTCACCTCCCACACCTCTGGCTTGTACCTGAGTTCATGTATGCATAAATAATAAATCTTAAAAAAAAAAGTGAGTTATAAAACAAAGTACATATAGGACAAGGATGCGCAGTGTATACAAAAAAAAGCATATATACCAAAACATTAACAGAGGTTATCTGAGTACCAGAATTAAGGCGATTTCCTTCTAGAATGAATAATTCTCATTTTCATGTTTCTTTTTTAGTAAGTTTAAAATATTGTTTACAAAGAACCCTAACAAACCTTAGTGATGTAGGGAAATGATTCTGACAGCATAAAAAAAGCAAGCTATCAGATCATGCAGAGTATCAATACACTTGGTATGACATGCATGGGAAAGAGATGCACTTGAACAATGGGTGTTTCTCTGAATGACGAGATTGCAGGTGGATTTCAATCTCTTTATGTACACATTACCGTGATCGCTACAATAATGTACACCATGAAGTACTGAGAAAGGGAAAATCTAAAATTAACTTTGAAAAAATATGATTTAAATAGATAGCAATAGGAAGAAGGATGATAGGAAGAAAACACATTTCAGGGACTGGGAATAGTAAGAGCCAAGATTCACAATACAGAGGCACAAGCAGAAGGAAAAACAGTTTCAGAGATACAACATAGGGGTCAGATTTTTTTTTTTTTTAATTCATGGGGTGGTTTCAGTGCTGCCAGAAAATCCAAAGGATGGTTGGACTAAAGGGAGCTGAGAGGAGATCCTAAAGCAAGGGTGCTCAATTAGAAGGGTTTACAAGAATGCAGGGATGAAGTGAACTATGTGAAATAAGCAAGAGCCACACATAAGAAATCCATGCAGCATCTGCCACTTGGAATAGGCCAGTGTCCAGAGACACAGCAATTAACAGATTGCAAGTCCAGTAACTGAGAGATCTGACTCCACCTGCAGAGCAGACAGGACGAGGTAGGCAACGTCTATACTGAGAGAAGTTAGATTTGAGACAAAGTAAGTTTGTGCTGACCGAGAAACATGCACCTAAGAATGACCCACCAACCACTGAAACCACAGAACTCATCAGGACACAGACTGTGGAGACAAGGCTGAGCCTCCCGAGAGGTATGGTGCTAATGACTGACCCAGAGCAGAAATGTTCCCAGGAAACCCCAGGTCTCAAAGTCTCTTTCAAAACTTGGAGCAAAGTTTTTGAAAGAAACAGAGAAGCCCCATGCAAGCCCTGAGTTGACCCTATTGCCAAAGACCTTCTGTTGAAGGGGAAAACATCAAAATGACATGTGATTTTGAAAATACAGGTTAGGGCCTTCGGCACCAATAGGAGGAGCTCATGAGCACCACAACCTGACAGGAGGGCCTGCCTGGGCAAGAGAACCAGGTCAGGGGAAAGGAGACTCAGTGTATATACCCTTTGCACCTTTCAAATTCTGGACAGCACATTGCCTGGTCAAAATAACACAATGAAGTTTAACTTTACTTAAAAGGTCATTCAACTTAGTGGGCCCTATGCCATCCCCACTGTTGGGGCAAACAGCATGGTAACAAAGATCAAGGACTGGCAGAGCAAGCTACCTAATGGAAAGCAATCTGCCCTTGATGGCATCATAGCATCATCCCAACCAGGCAATCACCTTGAAACAAGGTTTGAAAGGCAAGAACTCTGCCCAGGGGCCTCCCTAGTGGCCTATGGGTTAAGTCTCCATGCTATCATGCTATTGCTGCTGTGGACTAGGTTCGATCCTTGGCCAGGGAGCTACCCCACATGGCACAGCAGACCTCTACTGTCTCACCAGGTGCTACCCTTAGCAATGTATTTCAGTAGATCTGCCTGTTCTGCTCCCCACTCTGTCTCTGGTGAATCCTCTCCCCCCCCCCCACAACACTGACCTATACCCCAGTTCTTGTATGCATAAATAAATACAAATAAATCTTTAAAAACAAAAACAAAAAACTCTGCCCAACACCAGGACTTAGCAAAATTAATAATCAAGAGTCAAGGTCCCTCTGTCTCTTTTCCAAACCAGAGCCAGTATGATCTGTGAAAAGGCTGGGGTTTTTCACCCCTAGCAGTCTCCAGCACCCATCAGGAAGGTCTGAGAGACTGTCATAGCAGAGTAAGAGCTCTGAAGTTCTGTGCAGACAGTTACTCTGTAAGCCTGCCTGAAGGCTAACAAAGTAAATTTACTCCACCTACATGCATCCTAGAAAAGGTGTTTTTTGAAAGTGTGCAAATCACACATTTTTTCAAACAGTTTAAAGGGTGATTACATGCCCTGTGAAATTAGAGACAGGAGTCATTTCAAAACTTTCCCAGATACAGTCAAAATAATGCGATTTCTTCAACTCAATGGAGGACAATAGATGTGGGATGGTATAAAATCCTGAACATTTTCCTCATGCTCTTTCTCAGAGCTATGGACACCACAGACAGCTAACAGTGAATTCAGTAATGTTCTAAGGAGGTGTGTTGAATACTGAAGGACTGACACTAGAACAAACAGTTCTCATACTGAGAGTCATCAATCAGAAAGCATTTATTCTGAGCAGCCTGCTGAGAGTGAGGAGCCTGCTGGGCGCTCCATTCAAGGATTCCCTAGTGGCTGCATCCAGGAATGGACTTCCAAATTCATAAATCACCATGTCATCCAATAACTGGGAAAACTGGACCTGTTAAATTTTCTCTACCAAAAATCATCTTTCTAAATATCTCCACATTTATTCCTGAGAATTTGCCTTTTTTTGTGTATTTGACAGTTCTAGATTCATTTTGCTATATTTCTGATTTTATATCCATATAAGAAAAACAGCAGACAGCTTGGACATTTTTTCTATCAAAGCCAATCAATGCAGAAAATTTTAAATTGTGCAAATCAACTTATACCCTTCCAGTCAATCTGATGCATCTTGAGAAAAAAAAGGGGCTAGAAAATCTCCATACAATCCTGCATCTAACTAGTTGTATGACCTTGAGCAAGGTCAGGGATCTGATATCCATGTCTCTAAAACAATGATCTTGAAGATCCCTTTTTGATCTACTGTCCAATTTAACATTTTTGAAACATAATAAATTCTTCAAATAAAACATCACACATTGGTGCAAACACAGAACATTTTGAACAAAATTAGCTTTTTGAATAAACAATTTAAAGTAGTCATAAAATTTAAGATGAAATTATACCATCTGATCAACATAAACCACTTAAATTGTTGGGTTATATGACAAGTCAATTTTATCTTCTCTCTCTGTTTAAGTCTGAAAACCACAATTAAAGTTTACTAGTTTTTCTTTGTTTTTTCCTGGTTTCCCAAGGAGTTTATCTGGGCAGACCCAGTCCCGGGAGGGCTCTGCATTTAAAAGGTGTTGGGCATGCAAGTAGATGGTGAAGTGTGGCTTGTACTGGTGACACAGAACTGGACCAGGTGGGGCAGGGCAGCAGGTACTTAAGATTTTAGAGTCATGGAATAACTGCTTGACCACCAGCGATCTCCACCTTCAAGATCTGATGGAAGTGAAGCTGGCACAGGAGGCAGCACTGGGCACCTTGCATTGGTCTGGTTCCAGAACTCCCAGTCCAACTTATGGCTGCCTCCATGGGACCCCTAATGCAGCCAGATGCCACTACAGGGGTTCCTTCTCAAACAGTTGCTCACAGCAGACAATATCCCTTTTAGTCTTCTCCATCTTCTTCAGCTGAGACACAAAGTACCAGAAGCAGCATTTGCTGATGTGTGTGTTTTTGGTGGGGAGTGGGAGATTCATATTCAGTAAAGGGGCTGCGGGCAGAGTCTGAGATGGGCAGGCAACACCCACCACCTTGTACTCTGCCACTGTACCCAACTCATTCATGGTGCGCTCTCTAAACTGGCCACCACCCACAAAGGAAGTCCTGGTTTTTTTCAATAGCCATATTATTTCTCAGTGAAAAAAAATTTTTTTGCAAGTTAACATTTCCCCCATATCTACAGCAGTTACAGCTCCTAAAATAAGATTTTATTCAGTTGTTCACTCAAAGACTACCAGAAAACCATTTATAATTATGTACCATTTTCCTAAGATATATTACAACTAGTATAAAAAGGAAGGCAACTGTATATAATGATGCTCCTAATATGGTTAAAGCTTGATTATGATCCTGAGCACTGAAAATTTCAGCAAGAAAATGAACTAAAAAGATAGGGTTTGGTCACCTGTCAAGTGTCTAAAACTTTTTTTAAAAGGTGCTGAATAGGAAAGACTACCCCAAACACTTACAACTTCAAGATTTAATCACCTTCCAAAAGTAAAAGGTAAACATTAGGATTTGGTTCTATAAAACTATATATTTCAGCTAGTAACAATAAATTAACACTTTATTACAATGTGACAATTCCTGCCCACTATACATAAGATACTGCTCACCTAATCCATATAACTATCATCTGAAGCACATGCTATCTTATTACCCCCATTTTAGAGATGGAAAAACTGAGGCTTTATATAAGTTACATGATTTGCTCAGTTACACAGCTGATACGTGGCAGAGTCAAGTCTCAAGATGGATGGAGGTGACTCTTAAGCCCCTGTGCTTAACCACTGTCTTCAATTAAAATGTAAACTCCCCTTTCTAAATGATGTCACTATTTCCTCTCCATTCTGGTTTCATGAGCTAGAAAGGAAGACTCAGAACAAGTAAACAAGTCTAATTAGCACTCCAGCATCTAAGTACAGCAGAAAACCCCAGAACCTCCATAATAACCTCCAAAACAAAGCCTCCTGAAACGCCAACCTAATCATATATTTTTTTCTTCTAATCATAAATTTTAGGATGCCAATCTTTCGGCCCACATTTTATCCTTTTCATTCCTAAACTCCACGGGAAAAACATGGTTGGGCAGGAAAAGGGTGATTTCCAAAACTTAAATTCCAAGTTCCTTAGTTTGGCAACAATACTGTGCTTTAGACTTAAAAATTATAAGCATGGTCCCAGAGGAAAACATTCCCTTTATTGGTAATTGGCTCTGAACCCATTCTAGGATACTAAAAATAACACAATACCTTCTGACTTTTATAATAAACAAATTCTGCAGATTATTTTGAAACTAATGATTACTTAATTTTGCCACAGCACTTAAGCAACTATATTTTAAAGAATCACTGAAATTTGTCAAGTTCTCTTAATAAATTGACCTTATAGTTTTCTGATGTCTATTATGAACTAAGAAATTTCCCCCAATACACAATTCATTTCCCTAAATGATTTTCCTGATTTATTATTTCTGATTTTTTAAAGATCTAATATAAGAGTATCAGCAAAGCCAGAATCATACAGATTCTGGCTTTTTCAAACTATGAAATCAGTATTCTCAAAACTCTACTAGATACATTCATCGAAAGCAAATAAGACATTTCACACTTTTAAAATGTATCTTTACTGTTAAAAATCCTATACATGATAATTTGGAAATGTTAAGTGATGGGATGAAGATCTGATTGCCTTGTTCTGGGTTAATGGACTACATAAGACTCTTAACAGCATGCAGTAGTTGCTGTGTTTTAGGGAGAAACATGCACTTAGCAAACCTCAAAATCCCAAGTACCCTATCATCATATAAGTAGTTTAAAGTGAATTGTACAAAATCAAGGCACCTTTAGCTGGACAGCTCCTTATGTCCTTGGATGAGAAAATATTTAAGAAGCAATAGGCATTTTTTTTTCCTGGAGGGTGGATCCAAGGAGTTGGGTGGGGAGGGTAGAAACTTTGTTTCACCTCATAACCCCACAGTTGGGGAAAAGGGTATTTATTTATTTTTAACAGTAAATGTGTAATCATTAAAAACAGTATTTCAAAAATATAGACCAGTACCTAGCCTATCTTTTTTGCCTTCTCCTTCTCACACCTGCTAAGTCCATAAACTCCCATTAACATCAAGTCTGCTCTCTTACTCTTAAAAAGGGCCCCACAGCCTCCTAACATCTGTATACTCACCAGCTAATATAGGAAGGGTAGGCAGAGTTCTTTTAGGTAGAATCAGAATATTAATGGGAAGATCCCATTAAACCTTCAATTAAAGACTTCACAGTAACTTATCTCTGTAAGCAACTCCCAAACATGCACCAAAATACTAAATTTTCCACAAAATTTACATGAAGTGTTGTACCTGGATGAGCCACTCTGCAAAAAAAGCTTTGCAAAACCTCACTTTCACCCAAAACATCCTCCTACTTTAACTGTTCTGTTGACACCGTCACCAAATCTTGTGCTTTCTTCCTTCCTAATGTCTCCTAATGCCCCTTTCCTCCAGTTATCAAAAAATTCAAGCTACATAAAGGGGTGTTGGGGACCTAATGTAAGGCAACAGGGATTGGTGGGAACAGATGTTTATCAGTTTCAGCCAAATGTTTATCTGGTGGGAATGTGATGGCAGATCTTTCAATTACCCAAGATGGGCAGGATATTCTGATCAAGAGAATCTCCCGATTTTTAAAATAACATGTGGACCAAAGCAACAGGCAGGTCGCCAGTTGGCAAGCCCCAAGACAACCAGTTTCTCGGTCTGATCCAGGCTCCCTCAGTTCATCATACATCACTGCCAGATCAATTTACCAAATACACAGCTCTTGATCACTAATAACGCAACTACAACCCAAACCTTATGCTGTCACTCAACGTCTAGGTAATACGACCACTCACCCCTTCTCCACTCCCCTACACAAACCTTTCACTTCAACAAAAGGTGTCCTCTCCCTGCCCCTCAAGCCTCACCCCCCAAGCAGCAATATCCCCACCAAGATGGCCTCTATTTTAACCCTCCACTTCTACCCCACCAATGCCCACACTTGAAGCAGGAAACAAGACCATCTACTGGGAATATACTTTCCAGCACCTGCAGACTGCGTGAGTCAAGGGACCGCTCTGCTTAAAGCTAACGGGTTTAACTTTCAAAAAGGGCTTTAAATCTCCTAAGAGGCTCGTCTTAGTAATACCCGCCGCCCCCACCCCATCCCCTCGGGCCAAAATGTTAAAAGAAGAGCGGAAATCCGAAATCGGACTCAGAGTGGTCGCCGACCAGAAAAGCCTTTACTCGCTCTTGACGTTATCACACCCAGAAAGGCCTCGGGCAGGTGGGGGGCTGGAGGTGGACCCCCCCAACCAGCCCGGCGAGGCAGGCGGAGGTGCGCCACCACCCGCGCGCTCCACCCTGCGCTCTGGGCACAGCACCCCCCTTCCGCCCCCGGAGCTGTGTCCCGGGGAACCCCAACCTGCCGACCCCTGACGCACGCTGCGCTGGGGCCCTGCACCCGAGAATCCAGCGGGGTGCCCCGGCCGGGTGTCGCCATCGGCCGCGACAAAGGGTCAGAGGGTCAGAAGACCCCCGCTGCGCGCGCGCCCCCGGCACCCCTCCGGGGAGGGGGGGCCGCTATTCCGGGCGCGCCCACCCCGGCGATGCTGCGCTACCTTGTCCTCGGGCAGCGCGTCCGGCTCGCGGGCCCCTCTCTGCCTCAGCTCCGACATGCTGGAGCCCCCGACGCGGCGTCGCGGCGGGCGGGCAGCGCAGCCGCCAGAGCCGGCAGCTCAACGCGGTGGCGCGCGGACTCCGCTCGGCCAGCCCCGCCCCGCCTGAGCGGCTCTCGGCTCCCGGCGGCTCGCAGGCCCCACCGCAGCCAGGCCTCCAGCCCAGGAACTCGGCCCCGCCCAGCGCGCCGCCGCCCTTTCACCCGGGCGGAAGGCGGTCGGCCTCCCAGCGCCCGCCGGCTCGCTCCTCCTTTCGGAAGGAGGGTCCCGGGGCGAGCGCGCACGCGCGCCGCCGCCATCGCCACCCGGAGCTCCAGCAACGGCGCCAATCTACAGGGGGCGGGGCGGCGGGAGGGGCGGGGCCTGGTGGAGAGAAGCCCATTGGCTGCTGGGTGAGGGGGCGGGGAAAGGCGGGGCGTCTAGGGAGATGAGCCAATAGGAGGTTTCGTTCTGACCCTAGCCCGCAGGCGCTGCCGCGTTGCTTGCAAGAGGGAGTTGCTGGGAGGCGGATGCTGTGGCCGACGCTCTGTTAGGGTCGGGCTGACTGCCCTTGCTTTGGTGTCTACCGCTTCCAGAGTTCTTCCCTCACTCATTTAAGTGGACGCTTGTTTGGCCCTAAATGGAAAGGCCCGAGGAACCCACCTGTGTGAAAGGAAAGCATCAGTGTGAAGTGAGACCCAAACTTCAGCCTGTGTTCCTTTGCCGAGCTTGTTTTTATTACTTATTGAGCGTTAATTATACCCTAGGAATTGAACTAAATAATCGCTTTTATGTAGCACATCTACTCCGCTTGGAAGGGGATGTGATTTTTATTTTACAGATGAGATATTCTGCTGTTTTTCACATTTCTGCCTTCTGCACTGTTGAAACCTTTTGTAGGACAGAAAAGCTGTTCCTTTTGTTCATTGCCAGGTTCCTTGTGTACCTGGCATATCCTAAATATTTGTTGAATAGATTTTAAATTTCTCCCGAAGGAAAATAATTTAGACAAGCTCGTGCGGCCAGAAAGTGTCCAGTAAGAATCAGAGCGCAGATCTGTTACCAAAACACACACTAACCATTGTATTTACTGTCTGCTTCCCTAAACTAAACTCGTTGCTAATCCCAGTGTTGTGCAAATACTGCCCTCAGTGGTTCCTATTTGCTGCCTTTTAAGTGATGTAAAGCAAGTATAAAATAAGGTCCCTTCCCTTAAGCATATTGTAATTTTTTTAAAGATTTTTAAAAATGTATTTATGCATACAAGAACTGGGGTACAGGCCAGAGGTGCAGGGAGTGAGACATTCACCAGAGACAAATTGAGAAGCAGAACAGGCAGATCTACTGAAATACACTGCAAAGGGGAGCAGCAGTGGAGACAGGATAGGTCTGCTGTGCCAAGTGCGAATTAACTCCCTGGCCTGGGATCTAACTCAGGCTGCAGTGGTGATACCGTGGAGACTTATACCCTAGGCCACCTGGAAGCCGGCAGTTTATATTTTTAGGAGAAGCTTGCACACACAGGAATAGTACTTTCATATTGGCAATTTTAACCTGAGCTGTGGGTTTTTAGGAAGGTATGAGAATCCTGAGAAGTGCCTTAAATCTTCCTGATTTCTATGAGCATATATTCCCAAATTCCTGTAACAGTGCTTTAAAGTGACATTAAAATAGGTGAGGAGGAACAATGGCTACAGGGAATATGCTTTGCTTCCTATTAACTACATTACACAAAGACTTGAGGGTTTTGTTGTTGGTTTGTTTTTTTTGTTTTGTTTTTTTGGACACCAGTTTTCCTTCAGCTCATAGTTTAGTCAGCTTGCTTTTGTGTTCTATTGGGTCTTTTGTTTATTTATAAAAGTAAATAACATTCATAATTTTAAAACAGTCTGTTGAGGGCTGTGTGTTCATTTTGACCATTATTACAAAATTTGCAAAATGTAAATTTTGATGCTGGCATTTTCTTGCATTATGTGGGATCATCTATCCTTTTGCATGTATCTCAATATCAAAACCTAAAATAGTTTCATCTATTTGTGGGCATTTTCCTTTCAAAGTCCCCTTAGTATCTCTCAGTTCCTTTGCAAAATGTGGATTGTGATCCTTCTTCCAGTGAGGAACGTTTGCATCACCAACAACAAATGTATGCTGTGCTATTGTTTCTGTGCTTTCTGCTTATAACATAATGTTTTGGTTTAATGCCAAGTCAAAGTGTAATCCATTTAAAGACATTTTAAATATAGCAATTATTATGAAATAATATTAAATTATCATTACCCATAATGCACATGAATCAAAGGAAATGAGGACAGAAATGGCTAGGACCTATATTCAGAGAAGTCTTCTCCAATGAGTTAGCATTTTACTGGTAAAGCTAGCTGCAGAGTCAAGAGTATTCTAGGTTGAAAAAAATAGCATGTTTAAAAAGATCATGCTGGCCTCCAGGCTTGTTAGCATGGCTTCTAGAAGTCGAGTACCTCATTTCTGTTTTTCACAGTACTAACTTCACAACTTACTCTGAGATCTTATTCTGAGATCTGTTATCCTGGGATGGTTGAGTGTGATGAGAAGTTTATTCAGGCCAAAGTGTAGCGAGTTATCTACTCAAGTAATTCATACTTTGTATTCTGTAACTCTGATCTATGTGCCCCTGTTCTCCATCTTCTTTTATATTAGTCGGTTTGAAAGGGAACAGGTGAGCTTCCATTAAGACTAACGTTATGCTCACCCATGCAGATGTGACATTCCTCAATTATGTGCTCCTAAAAGTGAGGATCTGCATAGGGACACCTCCACCTGTCTCAGAGGATGACCCTGAAGCTCTTTCTGTGTTGATGTCCCTCCAGGTCCTTTATATAATAAACCTTAATTTCCCCAAGAGGTGTCTGATCTTTCAGGTCCAGAAATGACCAGAAATTTGCAAATGGATACAAGAGACTTGTAGGAAATTCCAATGACAATATCCTTGACAATGGGGTATAATCTTATACAGAAACAGCAGTATCAGCAACTGAACGGGGAAACTTAGTCTGGAAAAATATTAGGAAAGCCTAAACCAATTAATTTTGTGTAATGTATGCACAAGTGTGATACATGATAAAATATTTTTAAAAGCCTAAACTTCTTTCAATTACAAAATAAATCCTAAATGGTAATTTGAGATTTTATTTTCTTTCTTGTACTATATAAAATAATGGTGTCCCTTACAACAGAAGGTATCTTAAATTTAACAAAATATAAATATCTAATAGAAATGCCAGAAGGAGAATAGAGTAGAAGGCAATACTTGAAGTCACAATGGTTGAGAATATTGTAGATTTGATGAAATACAGGAATCTTCTGATTCAGGAACACAAAATGCACAAGTGATAAATGAAACTAAATCCACACCTAGGTACATGGTAGAAGAACTGAAAAATTCTACAGATCATAAGATATTAAACACAACTAAAGAGTGATGGATGCTGTAACCAAAACAAGAGAAATACTAAAGGGGGTATATATAATATGGAAATGATCAACAAATATATGAAGGTCCATTTAACAAGTAGGAAAAAGTTTAATAAAAAATATAAACAGGGCCTCCCTGGTGGCGCAAGGGGTTAAGCACAGCACTGTGAAGCTATCCACAGCCTCTGCAGCAAGCTTTTTTTTTTTTAATAGAGGCATGTTTTATTTATTTGTTTGTTTGTTTTGCTTATACATGCACTGGGTACAGTCAGAAGCGCGGGAGGGTGAGAGAATTCACCAGAGCCAGAGCGGGGAGCAGAGCAGGCAGAAGGACCGAAGTACACTGCTGAGGGGAGCAGCGGGCGACAGGAGAGGTCTGTCCTCGGGTGGCCAGGGAGGCTCTCTGCAGCAAGCTTTTATCCCTTGTTGGCCAGGGAGATTCCCACATGGCACAGCAGACCTCTCCTATCCCGCCCCCTGCTCCCCTCAGCAGTGTATTTCAGTCGGTCTGCCTGTTCTGTTCCCTACTCTGTCTCTGGTGAATCCTCTCACACCCTCCCCCCCCCCATATCTCTGGCCTGTACCCTAGTTCTTGTATGAGTAAATAAATAAATCTTTAAAAAAATACAAACATGCAATGGTCAAGAAATATATGAAAGATGTCTAACCTGTAACAATTTGTAATATTCAATGTAAATTACCGTCTTTCAGAGGTCAGTTTTGTAACCGCAAAAATTTCATACGCAGGCTCTTCAACTCAGCGGTTCTACCACAAGGAGTTGTTTGCCCACAAATCACCTAAGTGCCCAATGGTGTTTCTAATTACAAGAAATTGGCCATTCAGATTACAAACATAAGATGTCAGTCTATGATTTTAATAGGTAGGTGTAGTGCACCGCGTTGGTGCCTCCGGTATGAATCCACCGTTTTTTAAAACGTGTGCATAAAACAAAGCTTAGGAAGCTGCATCAATCAATCAACGACTGATTATACGAGTTTGATTGGCGGGCGGCGAGTTAAGCGATGGTAGTGGGGAACCGAGACACCTTCTCTTTAAACCAAAACTATAAACCTTTTTATCTGACGATTTTTAGGGGTGCCCCCTCTACAAAAGCACAAATCGGTGCACTTTTAGAGCATCTCTATTCTGCGGGCTACAAGACGGCTTTTCCTCGCGGTAGGCTGGATTTGCATTTCCCTTCCACTCTTGCGGTAAAAAACTTTCTGTTCCCGAAGCGGGAGGCCAGAGGAGGTGCCACAAAGCTGGAAGCCGACGACCCCCGGCCGGGCCCCAGCTCGCGCGGTCGCCGGGACACGTCCTGCGCCCGGGTTCCAGAACCAGACGAAGAGGGCGGGGCATCCTGCCAGACACCGCTCCGCCCCGCCCGGCCTCCATCACCCCCTCCTCCAATCGGAGTTCCGGGAATGTAGCCGCCGCTCGAGGTCCAGGCGCGTGATTGGTCCTCAAGTGTCCCCGCCCAGGCTGTGGGCGGGGCTGCGTGGTGACGTGTCGCCCCGGGCGCGTAGGCGGAGAGCGCGCGTTCGCGGCCGCGGGGGTATTAAACGGTCGCCGGCGCGGCGGGCTAGTTGTGCGCTTCCCGCGTCTCGGGCTCTCGCCGCTCCTGCTGTCACTCGGCGTTGGCGCTCTTCCTGCGAGGCCCGAGTCGGCTGCCCCGATCACCTCTTCGCCGCCCGTAGCTGCGTCGTTGTGACTCCGCCACCATGTTCGAGGCGCGCCTGGTCCAGGGCTCCATCCTGAAGAAGGTGCTGGAGGCGCTGAAGGATCTCATCAATGAGGCCTGCTGGGACATCAGCTCGAGCGGCGTGAACTTGCAGAGCATGGACTCGTCCCATGTCTCCTTGGTGCAGCTCACCCTGCGCTCCGAGGGCTTCGACACGTACCGCTGCGACCGCAATCTGGCCATGGGCGTGAACCTCACCAGGTGAGTCCCGGGGCGGCGGGGAGCCGGGCCCCCCAGCCATCCCCTCCCTAGGCTCTTGGCGGGAGAGCCGCCAAGACGGCCGCTCATTGGCTGGCGTGGGCCGTCCGCGCCCTCTCATTGGCCCGCGACGCCGGGGGGCGGGCCCAGCGGAGCGCGCCGTCCCGAAAGCCCGCGCTGGAGGCCGCGCCACCCGGCCCTTTCCGCGCCAAAGTCACAAAGCGGGAGGTGGCGGGAAAATGATGGCCTCTCCGCGGACCCTGGGAAAGTGTCTCCCAGGGCGCTTGGGTCACTGGGAACCGGCGACTTTGAATGTGAAACCTTGGTCCTGGCTGACTTAGGCTGTTTTATAAAGTGCCCTAGTCCTGTTACCCTGCTCAGGGGTATTGTTGTTTCTGGGCTTTAAAAATTGTCACCAAGGGCCTCCCCGGTGGCGCAGCGGTTGAGCGCTGGGTTGCGAAGCTGCCCGCAGCCTCTGCAGCGCCGGTTCGATCCCCGGCTGCTCCCCGGCCACCAGGGGAGGGTCCCACATGGCGCGCAGACCTCTTCTGCCGCCCGCTGCTCCCCTCAGCAGTGTACTTCGGTCCTTCTGCCTGCTCTGCTCCCTGCTCTGGCTCTGGTGAATTCTCTCACCCTCCCGCGCTTCTGACTGTACCCAGTGCTTGTATAAATAAATAAATAAATCTTTAAAAAAAAAATTGTCACCAAGCTCCCATGAGCACCCTAAAATCCTGAACTTGAGGCAGTTTTCTCCATATATGTATTTAAAGTTTTAAAAGCTTATGAGAACTCCCCACCCCACGGGCCATGTGTCTTGATGGACTTGTTAGGTCGTTGTTGGTTTTTTATTTTTTTTTAAGATTAATTAATTTATTTGTTTATTTATTTATACAAGCACTGGGTACAGTCACAAGTGCGGGAGGGTGAGAGAATTCACCAGAGCCAGAGTGGGGAACAGAACAGGCAGACTGATGAAATACACTGCTGAGGGGAGCAGCGGGCGTCAGGAGAGGTCTGCGCGCCATGTGGGACCCTCGCTGGCGGCCGGGCATCGAACTGGCGGTGCAGAGGCTGCGGGCAGCTTCGCAGCCCAGTGCTCAACCGCTGCGCCACCAGGGGAGGCCCCGTTGTTGGTTTTTTAAAAAGATTTATTTATACAGGAGCCCGGTACAGGCCAGAGGCGTGGGAGGGTGAGAGGGTTCACCAGAGACAGCAGGGAGCAGAACAGGTCTATCTACTGAAATACACTGCTGAGGGGAGCAGCGGGTGAGACAGGAGAGGTCCGCTGCACCATGTGGGTATCTTCCTGGCTGGCCGGGAATCGAACCGGTGCTGTGCTCAACCCGCTGCGCCACCAGGGAGGCCCTTGTTAGATCGTTATTAATGATCGCAGGTCAGCAACTTATTTCACCCGCTAAAGGGATTTGCAACTCAGAGACTACTCCCCTATCATTTACATCCAAAAGTGATATTGTTGATGTAAGGATGTGGGTTTTTTAATTTAATAGAAGTCCTACCTGATTGTACTCCAGAACGAATGGACACCGGTTTATGCATTGTCCTTTACTACTTTCTCCTCACTTGCTCCAATTCACCCGACAGCCTAATTAGTTAAAACGGGAACTCCTTGTTTTAATTGCGATAGACATCAAACCATCTTAAGATAGTGCTAATTTTAACCCCTGTGTCTTCTGTGTTCTAGTATGTCCAAAATACTAAAATGTGCTGGCAATGAAGACATCATTACACTAAGGGCTGAAGATAATGCAGACACCTTGGCACTAGTATTTGAAGCTCCAAGTAAGTCAGATTCTTCTAATGAGCTAAAGAAAATGAAAATGCAGTGTCAGCACTGCTCAAAATTGTGAGAAATTTAACATGTTTGTGATTTTTTTAAAAAAAGAGATTTTTATTTATGCATAGAACTGGGGTGTAGGCCAGAGGTGTGGGGGTGAGAAGATTCACCAGAGACACAGTGGGGTGCAGAACAGGCAGACCTACTGAAATCCACTGCTGAGGGGAGCAATGGGTGAAATAGGAAAGGTCTGCTGTGCCATGTGGGTCAGCTCCCTGGATCGAACTCTTGCCACAGTGGATGGTGGTGATAGTTTAATTGCACTGATAGTTTAACAACCCTGCACCACCAGGGAGGCCCATGTTTGTGATTCTTACAAAATTCATCTTTTTGTTATTTTAAACTTACACACTTCATCGTATGCTTTCTCTTGGTAGATCAAGAAAAAGTTTCAGACTATGAAATGAAATTAATGGATTTAGATGTTGAACAACTTGGAATTCCAGTAAGTATCAAAATTTTTCTGATTGAATATACTGTGTATAGTTGAGATACGTAAGATACCGATTTAAAGGCAACTTCTTTAGACAGTGACCTGTTGTCTACCTCGGCACTGTCCTTTGTCATGCTATAGCCCCTCCGATAGCACTTTTCACCCCCCCACACACACAACCCCCACACCCCTGACCTCCTGACTGATCCTATTAGAATTTGAGAGTTTTTTCCCTCCACGTTTAATTATATAACTTAGGCATGCAATAAATGCTTGTTTAGCAGTTAAATGAACAAGAGAAATATTGCTGTTTATCAACGCAAAGAGTATGTCTGCAGCTTAAAAGATTTAAATGAGTTGTAGCCCGGCTATTAAACTTTGGAATAAACCAAAAAATAAGTATAAAATACAAAGGCAGGTTCCTAACAGAAATTTTTCTGTATATCTACTGGTGTGTGTTCCACAATGGAGTTTTAGTATTTAATTCAGATGGACATATTTGTCATTTTATTAAATTACAGCTCTTTGGCTGAATTCATTGCTGCCAGTGCATATTTGCATTCACTTCCATTAGCTTCTTTATTCCTGGAATGCTTGGTTTACAGTGAGTAGATTTTGAAGCTAAGTTGGCAGAACTTTGTTAAGGTTAGTCAGTATTAGATAAGATGAAAAAAGTTAGGCTGTTTAAAATGCTTATTATCACATTTCATTGTGGAAAGCAGGTTGGCCTGCTTGCACACTGTCTTTGTATGACACACCCTGATGTCCTCTTGCGTTAGGGGGAGGCTCTTGATCTCTGAATAATGAATGCATTGTTGGTAAAGGTTTAAGCTCTTGAATTTTTGGTGTGATTATTTTTAAAATATACTTGTAAGTGATTGGGATGTGTTAAGAAATCACACGAAGTGATACTTTAAAACAATCAGCATATTTTTGAATTCTGTGTTAGTTTTTAGATGCTGATTCTTCAAAAAGTAAAGGTGCCAACTCTTTAATTTCCAGCATTTTGTCCTTAAATATTTTTTGTTTGTTTTATAGGAACAAGAGTATAGCTGTGTAGTAAAGATGCCCTCAGGTGAATTTGCACGTATATGCAGAGATCTGAGTCATATTGGAGATGCTGTTGTGATTTCCTGTGCAAAAGATGGAGTGAAATTTTCTGCAAGTGGAGAACTTGGAAATGGAAATATTAAGTTGTCACAGACAAGTAATGTTGATAAAGAGGAGGAAGCTGTAAGTCTGTTTTTTAAGTAAATAGAAAATACTTTGAAAAGAATTGTACTTTGAAAAGAATTGTAACACAATTTTACCTTATCTGGGTTTGTTTGAGCTGCTATAATAAAGTAAAGGCCCTTATTGCACAGCATATTCAGATGAAGTAGAGTAACATTTGAAGTGTTTAAAACACAGTGTTTGGCCTATTCTAAGTTTATAGTAAATATTAGATATTCTTGTCCCTTGTATAAGTAATCAACCCTCAGTTAATTTTTTTTTTTTTTTAAAGAAAAAACCCAAGGGATAATTCTGACTTTCATCTGTCTCCTAAATTACGTTTTGCTCCCCTGCCAACCTTGATTTTTTTTTTAATCTCAAAACATTAGATCAGACATATTTTAATAATCTGAAATAGAGATATTAAACTTTATAACATCTAAGAATTGCTCAAGGTTGAGAATGTTTTCAGTGTTCCTATTTCTTTGGTTACCTCAAAACCATTTGAGTCAAGATTTTTAAAAGGTTTGTACATTGCAGTTGGTTGATAAGCCCCTAAAATTTACTTCAGTCCTTTGGTTCTGCCATTTGTTTATTTTCCTCCCTGTCCACTACATCTTATTTATTGAAGAAACTGGATCATTTGTTACTGAGTTTCTTGGAACCTAGACTTGTCAGTTGTATCCCTTATGTCAGTATGTTCCCCTACCTCCTATTTCTTACAAACTCGTAGCTATGGCTCTAGCGGCTAGCTGACAGGGTGTTTTTGTTTTTGGAGTGGAAGAGCAAGAATGATTTATGGTCTGGATATCTTGTGATATTAGCAACCATAGTCATTGTCTAGGTTAGTTAAGTAATTAGGGTTTGCAGTTATAATACATTAATATATTTAACATTCCTTTTTTTTTTTTTTTTTTTTTTTTTTTTTTTTTTTTTTTTTGCTAATGGGTCTATTAGAAATATTTCCATAAGGAAGCTTTTATCACATTTGGTTACCTGAGATACAGTACATATAGGAAAGGCAGACTAATATTGCCTTTATGTACACTTCTTCAAAATTGTTTACAGAACACCTTCCAGAGGAACAATTAAAGGTGTTTTTTTTTTTAAGTGTTATAAACAAATGGGTGCAACTTTCTTGATGTTTTTCAATACGATGTATCTTTTCTCCCTTAGGTTGCCATAGAGATGAACGAGCCAGTTCAGCTAACTTTTGCACTGAGGTACCTGAACTTCTTTACAAAAGCCACTCCACTATCTCCTACAGTAACACTCAGTATGTCTGCAGACGTACCCCTTGGTAAGATTATAAATTTGTTGGATCTTATTTTGTAAGTAGTATATGTGGCACTTCTCAGTAATTAATTGTGTTCTTCTTCCAGTTGTGGAATATAAAATTGCTGATATGGGACACTTAAAGTACTATTTGGCCCCCAAGATTGAAGATGAAGAAGGTTCTTAGGCATTCTTAAAATCTAAGAAGATAAAATTTTGAGAACTGCTTCTGAAATGCCAGCATTTACTAAAGTTTCATCTGTCACCAAATTTGTACCTCTTAAGTACATATGTAGATAATGTTTTCTGTAAATATCTGTTTTTTTCCTTTGTTCTCTACAATTTAAAGGGTAAAGTTTAAAGTCATCTTTGTGTTAACCTAGAAATACTTCTACCTTACTGAAAAATATACCATGAGTTTTTTTTTTTTTTCCTTAACAAAGGTTTTGACTCAATAGTTTTAAGAATTATGCTTTCAATTTTAATAAAAGTTGTTTGGAATTCAAGTATCACAGGACCGTGCCTTCATTTGGACCCTTACTGTTACGGATATTATAGGGCATTTACCCTTTCCTGTAAATGTGTTGTTTTTTGTTTTTGTTTTTGTTTTCCGTCTAGAGCAACTTGATATAAATACATTAGTTATAACAATTTTAAAAGTATTTCAAATACTACAGTGGATGAGATTTTAAGGGATTCATTTGCCAGTTTGATATCTAATGAGCTCAAGAAATGAGCAGGAGAAAGAGCAAATCCTATATATTGCATTACTTTGTCATTATTAGCAAAAACTAACTTTCCTCAGATGTTTATTGTACTGAAAGGTGGGTTTTTTGTTTTGTTTTTTATTAGCCTAGGGAGCCATTTGCAAGAAGCATAGAAGTTTTAGTACGTCTGGATAAGGTCCAAAGAATGTGTAAAAATAATATTTTCAGTATAAATAGCCTTGTTTGGGATTTATCCTCCTAAGGGCTGAAGACGGCTTACATTCCATGTATGTTGCGTTCAACCGGGAAAGTGAGAAGCCCCCAGCAGTTGTGAAACAAAGACTATTTAATTGTTCCCAGGTAAAAGGCACAAACTGGTCTGCTACATACTGAGAATTGCTTTACCTGTGTCGTTTACCTCCATGTCAGAGGTGTTCACTGCCCTGTGTCTGGGGGTGAGGAAGGGCATTGGCTGCAAAAGGGCCTGATGGAACTTTTCTTAGATGATGAGTATTTTACACAGACTGTGCGGATCGAGTCTAAATTTGTCAAAACTCATTCAATTGTACTTTATGTAAATTGTACCTTAATAAATCTTTAAAATTTAAAGAATGTCACTTGTGGAAAATGTACCTTGTGGGCGGGTCTCTTGTCTGGGCAAGCTTCTAATCACGAGGAGAGTGGAACTAGCACAGGAATGGGGCTGCTCCAGAGGGCACGTCGGGGTATTAAACCACCGAGATCGCGGCACCCTGGCCCCGCTCCCCACCCCGGGGAAAACGTGCAGCCATGGCCGCGGGAATGTGCCCCGGGAGCGCCGACTGGCTCGGCCCCTGCCTTCGGGGGCGCCCCTGCGCTCGCTCTGCCGCCTGGGGGTCCGGGCAAGAACCACGTAGGCGCTCGTCGGGGCCCAGATTGTGACCCAGGCACCCCGGCAAAAAAGGCCAGCAGCCCGCCCAGCCGCCGCGCGCCCCGAGCCCCGCGCGAGCGTGGCGGAAGCGGGATGTTCCGGGGCGGCGGGACGAGCCGGCCGCGCCCCCGATGACGCCACTTCTGGCGCGCCGCCTTCCGGGACGCCAATTCCGGCGCCGAGGGGGCCGCGCCGGGCGGCGGTTGGGCAAGCCGCGCTATGAGGCCTCGGGCGCCGCTGCTGCCAACCGTGAGCGAGCTGTGGGCGCGCGGGCGGCCTGGCGCTGCGCTCGGGTAAGGCGCGCGTGCGGCGGGGCGGCGGCAGACGCGCCCTCCTCGGCCCTCGGCGCGCCGGGACCGCCGCCCCGCGGAAATCAAGCCCCGAGTCCCCGGGACCCCGCGGCGGGGACTGGGCCCCTTGCCAGAAGCCGGTTTTAGTTTTCGGTCTGAATTCGGCTCGTTTATTTCTCTCCCTGGCGAGGTCCGGGGACGGGCGGGAAAATAGGGTGTGCGGAGGCGGGGAGTGCCCGGCGCGGTGCGAAGTGCTTGGCTGATGCTTTTAAACTTGCAACGTTCCGGTGCTGTGGGAATTTGGAGGGTGCGGGCAAAACAAACAAGCAAATAACAAAAAAAGAAGAAAAGGAAAAAAAGAAAAGAAAAAAGATTATTGGGAACTTAGGGATGGTACTTTGAAAATACACATTTACATTTTCTTTTCCCCTTTTTTACAGTTCTTACTCTTTGCTGAGAGTAAGCATCGGTCTCCCCTGCCCCTCGCCTTGCGCTTTTTCATTTTGGTGCGGGTGTGTGAATCTTTAGAATACGTAAACTTTTTTAAAGAAGAACTAATAAGTATCAAAGGATATTAAATACCTGCAACACTCCCACATATTAGCATTTCGAGCTTTCTATTTAAAGAATTTAGATCGTATAATCGGGATCGCAGTATTTAAAAACCTAGTGTTTGACGCAGTTTGACATAACTCCTTTAGAAAAGCATATGTTGGCCCACTCTTATTTTTTCAATATTTGATTTCTGACTAGACAAGAGCATTTAGCATATTGTAGTTGTTTTGGTAGTTATTTTAGAGTGACTGCACGCCACTTAAAACAGCTCCTTAATATTGGGGATTAAGTATGTTTAAAGCGCTTACAGCATTACCTGGCACCTAACCATTGTTAGATAACTGCTAGCTATTGTTATGATGCTGATTATTTGCAGACTGTTATGCCAGAAGAAGCCTTTTTTATACTTTTTTTAATGTTATCCTTACTAGTATTCTTAATTTTCTTTTTTGAAAACTGTTTCACTTTTAGACGTCAACTGGCTTCATGAACAAAATAGATTTACTCTTTATTCATTTAAATTTGGGATTTTATGGAGGATAAGTATACAGATTACATTCTTTGCTTTACATGTCTTTTTTTTTTTTTAAGATTTATTGATTTATTTATACAAGCACTGGATACGGTCAGAAGCGCGGGAGGGTGAGAGAATTCACCAGAGCCAGAGCCGGGAGCAGAGCAGGCAGAAGGACCAAAGTACACTGCTGAGGGGAGCAGCGGGCGGCTGGAGAGGTCTGCGCGCCATGTGGGACCTTCGCCAGGTGGCCGGGGAGTAGCTGGGGATCTAACTGGCGCTGCAGAGGCTGCGGGCAGCTTTGCAGCCCAGCGCTCAACCGCTGCGCCACCGGGGAGGCCCTAAATGTCATTGTTTTTTAATCGGATCTATAATCTCTTAAACTCATGACTAAGTAGTGATTTAATTACTGAAGTCAGTAATGAATATTTTGAACAAAAACCAGATTTCAGTTGAAAAAATTTTTTAAATAGTTGGAGAAGTAGTGCCTCCTCTGGAGGCGTAGTGGTTGAGCGCTGGGCTGCGAGGCAGCCCGCAGTCTCTGCAGCGCCGGTTGGTCCCCGGCCGCCGGCGAGGGTCCCACAAAAAAAAAAAAAAGTTTGAGAAGTAATGCGGAAAATGAAATCTCTGCTTTCAGTGTTTGGGGTGGCACAGAGAAGCAATCAGAAGGTACTTATAAGTACTGGTAGCTGTAGCTTATCCAATTTTACAACAGGAAGTTTATACATCCTTTGCATTAAAAGGATGAGTCAAGCGCAGACAGACCTCCCGCGCCGGCTGCTCCCCTCAGCAGTGTATTTCGTCAGTCTGCCTGTTCTGCTCTCCGCTCTGTCTCTGGTGAATTCTCTCACCCTCCCGCACCTCTGATTGTACCCAGTGCTCGTATAAATAAATAAATAAATAAATAAATAAATAAATAAATAAATAAATAAATAAATCTAAAAAAAAAAAGATGAGTCAATCCATTGGGAAACTGGGTAAAATACTGATGCCAGTGTATTCCCAACCCCCATTACTTCCCTCCCTAGTTAATAAGAGAGCCACTAGAGTATATTTTCCACCCACGTTTTCCTGAAGCAGGGAACGAGACAGGCAACACTAGAACAGAATGGTTGAAAATGGACTGTGATGTCAGATGGACCATTCTTCCACCTGTTCTCTGTGTGACTGTGAAATTGGGAGGCAGGAGAATGGTGGTGGCAAGAAAAACATGAGCTCTGGTTCTTGGCCACTGTCTTAGCTCTTATCCTACCAGAATAAACCAAAGTGAATTGGTAATGAGAATGTTTTCACTTTGTCAGGGGAATATTCAGTTCCAAGCTGTGGAGCCTAAACTGGTTGCTGGTATGACATTGCAGTCCAGACGCCTCTCATACATAGATGGTATTTGAGAGGCCTGAACTCTGGCTATAACACACCATTGCCACGTGCAAACATTAACAGTTTTCATTGTTTTCAGACTGTAGCTGTTGCAGTGTGTTATGATGCCGTCTCGCACCAACCTGGCTGCTGGAATCCCCAGTAGTAAGGTGAAATACTCGAGGCTCTCTAGCACAGATGATGGCTACATCGACCTTCAGGTAAATGCAGAGATCTGATGAGCCTGGCTGGCTCTGTTTCTGTTGAGTTAGCAGAAAAAGCTTCCAGGAGGAGGTTTTGCTAATTGTCCCTGGGGATTAGAGGGAGCAGCTAGGAAACAGCTTTGAGATCCTTTCAGCCAAGCCTGTGGAAGGAGGGGCTCTGGGAGAACAGTTTCAAACCAATATAAATATTGTTTACTACTGAGAACTTTTGGTGGTTATACCTGAGCCCAGAAGTTGCAATTTTTATTTAGATTATCAGAAAATCATCAGATTTTGTTTCTTTAAGTAGAATCTTTTTAAGGACTGTGTCATTGGTTTGTTTATACGTTAGTCAAAGCCAGTTCATCTTTTAAGGGAGAAACTAGCTGCTAGAACCAGCAGATTGTGGAAATCTTCCTTCTTTCCTGATGTCATGAGATCCAATTTATTAAAGGTATTCTTTGTGGCAAACAGTAAGTAAAACAGAGAATATTTATTAAGTTTGTATTCTACCCTAATCATTGTTTATAAGGTACTTAATGGCATCACATCTCCTTTTGCCTACCTCACCCTAGAATAGAATGTTCTAGGTAGAAGTAGCCTCCAAGAGGAAGTAGTAGAAACACAATCTTTTAAATGTAAACAAATCAATTATTCTTTGGACATACACTCGGGAGAGACTTTTTTTAAGTGCATCTAGGCGCCTATGCACCAGTGAAGTCAGATACAGCCACGAGCCAAACCTTAGAAAGTTGTCTCTAAATCTTAACCTGCTTCATGAAGCAGTTTACTTACTCTTCGGGGCAAGCAACTAATACATTAGAAAAAGTTGTTCTAATCTTTTGCCTATATGCTGACTTACCATTGAGTTCACTCTTGAATCCTTGTAAATAAATACAGTCTTCCATGTGCCAAACATTTATTAATGAATAAGCAAAGAGTGTTTTTTTAGTTAGGAAATAGTTTCTTACAGCACAGTGAATGGTCTGTGGAATGAGACTAGAACTAGAAAGAGTAGCATTCTCCTGGGACTCCTACCAGTGACTGTTGAGCAATAGCTGGAACAATAGCTAGAGCTTTGTCTCCTGCCAGTCCCTGTCCTTTCTCTCATTTCAAGACAACTCAAGCTTCCAGATTGGTTCTTACTATCCACTGTGCTTTAAAGTGTGCAAACCCTGGTATTTTTATTATGCTCTCCTTGTCTTATTTTTTTCTCTTCCAGTTTAAGAAAAGCCCTCCCAAGATCCCATATAAGGCCATTGCACTTGCTACTGTGCTGTTTCTGATTGGCGCCTTACTCATCATCATAGGTTCCCTCCTGCTGGCGGGCTATATCAGCAAAGGGGTAAGCTGAAGGGCTTGTGGAAATGTGTCCTGAGATCTTTAAAATGTGAGCCAGGGTTCTATTGTTTTATATTCATATCTAGCATTGTGCACTCCAGCAGAAAGAAAAAAGAGGGCTTTCTTTTAGATTTCATTCTGATAACCAAACCTGTGTTTCTTTTGAACAACAACAAATTTCTACAGGTTCTCCAAGGTGGATGGTAGTGAACTTTCTTTCTGAGATGCTGGGCAATTTTCCCACTGCCATATATAGGAACAACAAAGCTGAGCCTGGCATTGAGGACTGTGATGGGTAAAGGCTGTAACTGGAGAAGGATGCTATTGTTGCAGCTTTGCAGTGTCCCACATACTAGTGTGTGTGTGGGAAAAGCGGTGAAGCTTGCAAAGGTCATGGATCATTGCCCAGAAGCACTTCTGGCTCATGGATTGGCTGGTTCTTAGAGCTTCAATATGATACCTTAAAAACCTAAAGTGGTATTTAGTGATTCTTCCTCTTGGGCAGGATACAGATGCTTATACTTAAGGCCTAAGTACTTCTGAACTAATGCTGACCACAATGCACATCCATTCTTGAGTATATAGCAAATAAATGCAAAAATGATAGAACTGAATTCATTTGTGCAAAAGGTGATGGGAAAGTTTATAATAAATTAGACTGAAGGCTAAAGATGTTAATAAAGAAAAATCAGGCCAAGGGATGATAGTTACATTGCTCTGCAGAAGGAACACAGCCAAGAGCAGAAACTGGGCATTTTCTAGGAATTGGGATGGGTCCTCTCACAATAAAATGACTACACAGGACTTTAGGAAGTTAAATCAGGGCCTCCCTGGTGGCACAGGGTTAAGTCAGCACTACCAGGCTATCACCAGCCACTGCAGCATGAGCTGATCCCTGGCCAGAGAGCTTACCCACATGGCATAGTAAGACCTCTCCTTTCTCGCCCACTGCTCCCCTCAGCAGTGTATTTCAGTAGATCCACCTGTTTTGCTCCCCACTCTGTCTCTGGTGAATCCTCTTAGCACCATACCCCTGTCCTATACCCCAGTTTTTCTATATATAAATAAATAAAATCTTTTTAAAAAGAAAAAAAAAGTTAACTTATTTTCTTTAGTTCCTTAACTATTTAAAACTGTTATGTGACCACCAGACATTTACTTGTTGGAGTCTGAGTTTGAACAGCTAACTTGAGGCCTGTGCCTCCAGTTAATGTTCACTACAGCATCTAGTATTAGTCCCAGGTATAATAAGGAGCCTATTAAGGATATTATAAAAATTGAGAAAGGAAGTGAATTGCACATGCCACCAGATATTTGTCGTTTATGTTTGTGTGTGTATATGTATATATAGATTTTTTTTTCTTTTGTGGTATATAAGAAATTATAAATCAGACTAAAGATGTTAATTAAGAAAAATCCCCAGCCAGGGAGCAGACCCACATGGCACAGCAGACCTCTCTTGCCTCGCCTGCTGCTCCACTCAGCAGTGTATTTCAGTAGATCTGCCTGTTCTGCTCCCCATTCTGTTTCTGGTGGATCCTCTTAACCTCCCCCATCTCTGGCCTGCACCCCAGTCCTTGTATGCATTAAAGTAAATCTTTAAAAAAAAGAAAAAGAAAAATCACTAATAGATACTGTTTTGTTTTTTAGTTTAGGTCTCTTTCACTTTTTGTTACAGCATTTCAAACAAAAGAGAATTGGAATAAGATAATGAACCCCCATATGTCCATCACACAGCATCAACAGTTGAAAACACTTTGTTTTCTCTCTTTCCCACCAACCTTTTTTTCCTGTTATTAAAGAAGATACCAGGTTTATATTTTGTTTGTAAATTCCTAAGTGTTTCTCTTTAGTATACATCTCATCAGTTTTTACATAAATTTAGGAGTACAATCTTGATATTTATCTTATTCTGTTCCTCATATCTCTTATGAACTTAATTTAGGGCTTTGCTTAGATTTGGAAAATACTTCATAGGAGGTGCAGTGTATTTGCAACAGTACATGGTTTCTCAAACTTCAATATCAATCAGAATAATCTGGCAGACTTGTTAACAACACAACTTCCTTGACCTCATTCCCAGCAATTCCAGTTCTGGAGGTCTAGGGTGGGATGTGAGAACTGGCATTTCTAACAAGTTCTCAGGCAAAGCTAATGGTCCAAGGGTTGCATTTTGGGAACCATTGCTATAGCGTTACATTTTAAGAGGTGCATGCTCTAACTTGTAGTGATATTAAGACTGGTTACTGGGTCAGGTGTCTTCAGCCTAATTTGTTAAAAGCTTGCCCATCACTTTTTCATGAATGAATCCAGTTCTATCATTTTCTCATTTATCTGCCAAAATTCTATAAAGAAATTCCTCCAATCTGCTTCAGGTTACTCCTAAGTCTTTTGAACCTGCCCAGGTTTGGCACTGCAAGCCATCCTTGGCTCAGCTATACATTTCCTGCCCCTCTAAACAGCCTTTTCTCTAAGGAAACCTGGTTTCTTTATGGCAGGTGGATTTAGAGATTGCTAACTGAGCTAAGTGGTGGTCATTGCTATTTGTTTTCATTGTTTTAGGCCATTTCAGTGACAGAATCAGGAAATATCTTGTAGAAAACAAGGGAAAAGAACATATAGGTAGATAATAGATATGTCATATAGATATAGATGTTTCCAATGCAATTTTAAGATTGTGTTTGCACTTAATTTCTTTAATTTATATACATGTGTCTATCCTGATATTACTATAATTGCCGACTTGCTTTATTCTACGTTATACATGTAATAGCTTCAAAATAAAGGCATTTTTTAAAAAAAGATTTAATTAATTTATTTATTTATACAATCACTGGGTACAGTCAGAAGCGCGGGAGGGTGAGAGAATTCACCAGAACCAGAGCGGGGAGCAGAGCAGGCAGAAGGACCGAAGCACACTGCTGAGGGGAGCAGCGGGCGGCAGGAGAGGTCTGCGCGCCCTGTGGGACCCTCCTTCGGTGGCCGGGGAGCAGCCAGTGATGGAACCTGCACTGCAGAGGCTGCAGGCAGCTTCATAATCCAGCGCTCAACCGCTGCCCCACCAGAGAGGCCCCAATGAAGGCATTATTAATGCTAAGTGTAAGAAGGCTAACTGCACTGTAAGAGTTCAAGATAACAGAAATAGCACCAAGTATGTCAGGTGTGAGAGTTGTAGAATTTATTCTTTTCGATGTTCACATACCCCATCTTTGACCAGAAGAAGCTGCTTCAAGTTCTTTGCCTTTGGTTTTAAGCACATACTTATTAATGAGTCATTGCATGCCAGCTGAGACCACTTAATTTTCATCATCACCTCATTTATTTTAGGCGTATTTACCTCGTGTGAAATAAGAGGTTAAGCATGGCACTATGAAGCAATCCGCAGCCTCTGCAGCATGAGTTCAATTCACTGGTCAGGGAGCTAACGTACATGGCACAGCAGACCTCTCGTCTCACCCGCTGCTCCCCTCAGCAGTGTATTTCAGTAGATCTGCCTGTTCTGTTCACCACTCTGTCTCTGGTGAATCCTCTCACCCCCTGCAACTCTGGCCTGTACCCCAGCTCTTGTATGCATAAATAAATAAATCTTAAAAAAAAAAAAAGAAATAAGAGTAAATATTCCTGTATTTTTTGTGAATAAAGCAGCCAGAATTACATTGATTAGGTAACTGATCAATATACATTGTATTAGAGCTCTGGTAAAAGGAGATTTTTAGATTGGGTTTAAATCTTTAAATTAGGGAAATCTTCCTAAGCTTAAAAACAATGGGAAAAATCATAAAGGAAAAGGATACCTTTAATTATACAAACATTTAAATCTGCACCTGAAACAGCAACAGAAATCAGCAATTTTAGAAAGGTGATTCCGTTCATTCATCACATATATTGTTTGTCTTATGTTGTGCAAAGCTGGGGGGACTCAGGGATGAACAAAATTCTGCCTTCATGGAACCCCCCAAAAAGTTGAAGCCTTTGTAATAACAAGACCCTAAACTCTATTCCCTCCCTCTTTGACCTGTGAATTTTGTTGATAGGAGTCAACACGATGAAAATAATCTGAAAGGCCAATGAAAATACGTTTATTGCAGAAATTTGAACAATTACAAAAAGACAACCAAAGTATCCAAGAGTCCAGGGTCTGGGGGCTAAAACTGTGGTGCCTCTTACGATGGGATGTTACACACCATTGCAATTTATTTATTTATTTTTAAAAAGATTTATTTATTTATACGAGAACTGGGGTACAGGCCAGATTCGAGGGAGGGTGAGAAGATTCACCAGAGACAGAGCAGGGAACAGAATAGGCAGACTGACAAAATACACAGCTGAGGGGAGCAGTTGGCAAGACAGGAAAGGTCTGCTGTGCCATGGGGATGCTGGCTGGCCGGGATCAAACTGGTGCTGCAGAGGCTACAGACAGCTTCACAGCGCTGCGCTCAACCGCCTGCGCCACCAGGGGAGGCCCACCACTGTAAATTAAATATATAAAGAGCTTTCAATATTTTGGTAGTTATAATAGACAAAACAAGGCACAATGTAGGGTGCCTTTATATATAAAAACTTTCAAGAAGGAGCCTAAGGAAATAAGCCAAAATATCTGTAGCTAAGAATGGATAATTTATTTTCTTTATAATTCTTAGTACTTTGCAGTTTTTCTACCGTTTATAATCATGAGGAAAGTAGATGCACCCTTTCCCTGGGTTGTGTACAACCCAACAGAAATGCCCTGAAAAGTGTACGATACTGTATATAGAAGTATAAAATTGATGAGTTGGACCCATGACTGTTTTAAAACTTACTGCTTATGTACTAATGCATTTGCCTGCTTCTGCCACCAGGGGGCAGACCGGGCCGTTCCTGTCCTGATCATTGGCATCTTGGTGTTCCTGCCTGGATTTTACCACCTGCGCATTGCCTACTATGCATCCAAAGGCTACCGGGGTTACTCCTACGACGACATTCCAGATTTTGATGACTAGCACCCACCTCAGCCCTGAGGAGAAGAGCCACAGATGGGACTGAGTGTAGCTTTCAGACATTGTGCAGAAACTTTGGCTAAGGGCTAAGGAATCCTGCAGTTTGCAGATGTTTATTAGCACAATGGGCAGATTTTATGGGTCCACCCTAAAGATGTTAACTGAGCTTATAATTGGCTAATTAGGACATGCTCTAATTTTCATCTCCTGCTCTTGGCAAAAGCTCCTCACAAGTTTTTCCACATGAAGATGTATCATGGAAGAGTAGCAGTGTTAATTAATTGTATGGAGAAGCGGGAGAGTGATCTGTAGTGCAAAGCGTTGCTGCCACCAACCCACTTTAGAGTCTAGCAGTTCTTGTTTAAAATAGTCTTCATTGGCAGTTTGTGATTGTGGCAAAAGGAAGAATGCTGTATGTCAAATTTCTTACTGTTAATTAATTTTGAAAATATCTAAATATCTTATCCTCTACACGCATTTCTAAACTTCATGTTCTAGTAGAAGACATTGACAAAATCAAATTTCCGTGAGTGCATCTGTGTTTTTTTTTTTTTAACTTGTTATTAGTAGCAACCAGGAATTTTCAAAACCTCATAGCAAGTTTCTGAACCGTAAACACTTTCTCTCTTCTCTAATCTTTGGCCAGCTTTCATCTGGTCCACCAGTAGGTTGGCCAGCCTATCATTTGGGTCACTCTCTCTTTTGTAGATCAAGGTGTTCTGTATATCATGCCTTTAAGGACTGGACTTTGTCTGTTTCTTCAGGAAAAATGTAGATAGGGTTTATAACCCTGTTGTTAGCACCTTGTATTATGATGTAATTCTGCTGAAGATCACATTTGGCCTGGATCCCAGAAGGCTATACTGCTTTATTTTGGTTCTGTTTCCTAGCTTGCAAAAATTGACTTACAGTAAAAAAAAAAAAAATTTTAAATGTCAAATTAGGGCCTCCCCAGTGGCGCAGCGGTTGAGCGCTGGGTTGCGAAGCTGCCCGCAGCCTCTGCAGCACCGGTTCGATCCCCGGCTGCTCCCCAGCCACCAGAGGAGGGTCCCACATGGCGTGCAGACCTCTCCTGCCGCCCATTGCTCCCCTCAGCAGTGTACTTCGGTCCTTCTGCCTGCTCTGCTCCCCGCTCTGGCTCTGGTGAATTCTCTCACCCTCCCGCGCTTCTGACTGTACCCAGTGCTTGTATAGACAAGACAAACAAACAAATAAATAAAACATGCCTCTATTTAAAAAAAAAATGTCAAATTAAAATTTAGCCTTTAAATGAGTTACCTTTAAGCATTTTAGAAAATATTTTAATGAGTATGTATCTTTGATCCTAGGACTGCCTTCATTTGTAGATAACTGGCATTGTGGGACAGGCTCTGCTTTCCAGTCATATTATACTCTGAAGTTATGGGCTTAGATGATTAGAAACCTAGAAATGCCATCAACTGAGACTAGGAAGGCTGTGGTAGAGCAGATCTATTGAGTATGATGAGTTCAGGATTGGATGTGTTAAACTTTAGGTATCTATCTGACAAGCAGGTGGAACTATTGAATAGGCAGTTGTAGTAACTGGGTCTGGAGTTGGGGAGGGAGCCTAGGCTGGAGAGAGAGATTGAGTCTGTGTTGGGACAAGATCTGAGAGTCCTGAGGCTGACAGACATCACCCATGGAGTGCATGCATGTGGAAAGCAATATCAGGACTAAGGAAAGGAGGGACAAAGAGTGGATGATCTGAAGCAGCTTCCAAGGTTAAGTGCATTTAGTAATGGGAGAGTAGACTGGGGAGTCATTACCCTAATTAAAGTTCTAGGATTTTGACAATGAAGATGTGAGGAGATCCAGCTTTATCCCAGATAGTGTTTACAGAGCCAAGCTCAGGCCAGGTTTTAGCCAAACCAAATCATTTGGTCCTTTTTTGTAAGAGTAATGCTGCTAGTAAGGGAAAGAGGGAAAAAAAAAAAAAATGTAAGGATATAGAGTGAAAAGGTTGTGGTGGAGGGGAAGGGGTAAACATTTGGTCCTATTGTCCAGTCCCTAAGGTAGTCTGAGTTTCTTGTATACCCTTCCAGAAGAGTTCAGAGCATATCAACATATATATTCCTTTATAAAATCTCGGGTTCCCATCATATAATGTTTCTCATTTCCACTCTGTTATCTCTGCCAACATTCATGGAGAACAGCCACATTCTTTTTAATATATGTTGCAAGTGTAGTTTTCCATGCTGTGCATGTAGTCAGAGGATCCTAAAGCGGGCACTCTCTCTTAAATACCCACAAGGAATGAGGCCTGCTGTTGTATTTGACATTCAGACTCATAATCTCATTCCCGTTGGGATTACTACAGAAATACTGCTTATTAAGCCAAAGTCAGACTCCCTGTGTAACTGCATTGACAGTAATTGTATATTCTGGTGCTTTTTAGAGAACATCTAAAACCCCATGATAATTTAAGAACTTTTCTTAAACCCTCTGTCAGACATGCCAAGCAATCCATTATGTATTCTATTTCATTTCTTTTTCATTGGGTAAGATGCTTAGGTAATAGGTTGTGTATTTGGGACTCACATTAGGTAAAGCCTGAATTCCTCTTACCAAGTATGAAAGCCAAATGCCTCTAGGGCTGACCAGTGAAGAGAGGTGGAGATAACGGTAATAGGGGTAGGGGGACGAAGGTCAATTTGGTCAATGTATATTTTATCTAAAATCAGCCTTCTCTCAGCACTTCTACCGTCCCATCCACAAAGAGTTGATCAAACCATCTGTCTGCTTTGTAAGGATTTTCTTAACAAGTATGCCTCTCAGTCATTTCCAAGGTTAAAAATCCTCCCCGGTTAACCTCGGCTGCACTGTGTATGATGGAGATTCCAGACCATTGCCTTTGGATGCGTGTCCCCTGGTCATTGTGCCAGAAACACGTCAGCCACTTCCTCTCTACCAGGAACTGTGAGGTGCTGAGGACACAACAGGAAAAGACAGGGCTTGGTACTGAGGAGCAGCTTGCAAACTAGTGGTCACAGATGTTGCCCTGTATTTTTTCAAAATGAAAGGGTTCATGGGATCTTTGATTTTTTTAGTTTTCTTTTTAAGAGAGCAGTAGATTTTTCTTACTGAGAGGTTACAACTAACTGGAACAGGTAAGTGAAGCAACTTGGAGCAGAATTCCCCAGGTTACTGCAGTTCTCATGACAGCTTGGTGACTTTATGTGCCCAGATGTTCAATTTGAAGAAAATGAAGAGTGAGGGGCGGGGTGTGTCTTATCCTCCTACAAAGTCTAGCACAGTGCTCTGGGCACTTAGATTTAGCGCCACAGTCTTCGTTCCAGGACACTGTTCCTTTCAGGAATGGCAGGTGAACAGGTACCATTTGATTCACTGCCTGGCAGGCCAGCTACTCACACAGATTTGGGGCTACCTCTGCTTAGGCTAGTGGGCCCAGTTCATAACCACCTGCAATTCCTCTACTCAGGGTCACCAGGGAAGCTGGCAGAGGGCAGTAACAGCTTGACGTTCTGCTGACCTGTAGAGGGTCATAAGCCAGATGAATCTACCATGACCTTGTCTCGTCTAAACTTCTGTCCTGAGGTTAGGTTCCACGAGGTCCTGGCCTCACAGGAGTGATGTTCAGTCACAGTTTGGTGCCAGGTTGGGAAGGGCACTGACTTGAGTGATCTTAGGCAACAGTGGTATTGGTCACATGGTCTCTGGAGCCTTGGTTTCCTTACCTCGTAAAGGGGATAAACTCCAAAGGGTAACAGCAGTGAGTAAACCATGTGGAAACTTTGCCCAGAGCCTGTGGGCACACTAAGCACTGCACAAACGGAAGTTGCTATTGGAGAAAAAGAAGGTCCTTTCTTAGGCCATGAGGAATAGTGACAGGTGAAGCCAGGGAGGAGGAGAAGGCCTCTCAGTCCTACCTGGGGCCAGCTGGCGGATCCTGCTGTTCTATGGCCTAACTGGAACCAGGAGCCAGAGCCAGCTTGGCGGTGGGCCCCAGCAAGGCAGGGCTCCCTTCCCTGACATAACTGCTTACAGAGGGAAGGTATGAGGAGGTCTCCAGGCCCTGGCATGTGGCATGCAGCTGCATGTATGGAAGCTGAGTGCTCGACTCTGGAACAAGGGGAGGGAGGGCCAAAGCACCCCCCTGTAGCCAGCTCGTGGGCCATAGAGATCCTCTGCCTGGGAAGAACCTGCCGGGCAGCCTGTGAAGATAAGGCGATGCAGCTGGAACACCATCAGGACAGCTCTCTCCAGAGCTTGTTCTCCCTGCCCTTACTTCCTACAGTCCCTATGTCCCCTTTTCTCCATCTGCACTTTTGCGCAGTCCTGTCCCTTGTTCACAGTGTGGTCTGGCGGCCCAGCAACTTCAGTATTACCCTGGAGCTTGTTAGGATCACAGACTCGGGCTGGCCCCGGGCCTGGTAAACCAGAACTCACATTTTAGCAAGACCCTCAGGGATTCATTGTGTGTCAGTGTCTGAGCAGCACCGAGGGTTTGGAGTGCCCTGTGCCTCCTATTTCCCCACTTTGGGACTGGACCTTCTCTGTCAGTGCCAATGGATGTGGGCAGCAGGTGGAGAAAGGAGCACCCAGAAGGTATTGTCTTTCCTCAGTGCATTCTTCAGCTAGAACAGTAGCTCTCAGCATCATGAGGATGCTTCATAGCCAGGGGAGCGAGGCAGGAAGGCTGTGAAGATCTTATGTAAGCAGCGAGGGAAATCAGGAGTCCTGTGGGTGGGGAAGGCCTGCACGGGAGTGGGGGCACGTAGGGCCTGGATGGCCAGGGCAAGGGAACAGTGAGCAGTCATGGCGAGAGGAGACGCAGGGTGTGGTTTCTCTTGGTTTCTGTGGGAGGCGGGCCTGGTGGCTCTGGGGTTTACCCCACCCTGGAGGTGCTGGCTTTCCTTTCTCTCTGGGTCTCCGATGCCTCCATTCATTCGTCCCTCTACCTGCTTGAGAAGCAGCAACTAAAAAATGCTCCAATCTAAACCATCAACTTTCTGGGCCAAGATGCTCCTTTGAGAGGGTTTTCTCTAGAGTAATTGTCAGCTGTTTGCCCTAGATCCTGGCCACCTACGGGATCCCTATCCTCCTACAACTGATTCTGCAGCTGCAGAATCACCATCACAGCCCAGGAGGGCTTGGTGCCTGGAAGAGTTGAGAAGGCTTAGATTGGGCCAGACAAGTGACTGTGAGAGCTGGTCCTCTCTGGGTGTAGCTACAGGCTCCTGGCCCTGTAGCTGTGATGTGAACATTTAGGACTTAGCTTGCTTACTGACAGAGCTCCAAATTTCCCTTCTTCGGGATGTCAGCAAGTGCCAAGTGTTTTTCCTGTGGCATGGAGAGCGAAGCCATAGTGAGACCAACAGAGCCATGGAGGGATGCAGCCAATGCTGGCCAAGATCTAGGACTCCACTCACTGGGAATGGCACTCAGGATGCTCTTCTGCTGGGCGGCTCGCCCAGATGTTTGCATCGCACCTCCAGCAAAGACCAGGGCATCTCCCCTCTCCTTTAGTCTTATCTCCTCCATTGGCAGTAAGAGAAATTAACTTCTCAAGGTACAGAGATTAGGATTTTGCAATCTAGAAAAACAAGGCGGGTACAGGCACAAAGTCTGTAAAATCACATTGGATTTTGGCAGGGAGACCCACATTTACTTACCAAAGCCCAGGTCACTGAGACTTGAAACTTGAGCGTAACTGGGGACAAAATATCTCTTTGTGAAAGGAATTCAACTTAAACATTAACCAAAAAAAGAGCTCATAAAGCCTTGGCGCAGCTCTATCTTGATACAATTAGATCCTCCACGCGTCTTAACTGTTCTACATGACAGCTTTAATCTAACCTTGGTCTTATCTCCAGACTTGGACTTAAACTTGACTATTAACTCACCTTGACTTCTCTTTTTAGCTATGAAATATTGGGGGTGGGGCACCTACTATAGACATAGCACTTTGCTAGGCATCAAAAGGGAATGATCCACTGGCTGTAGAAGTTCACAGCATACTTAGGGAGAAAGTACGTAATATTAACAAATGGGTACTTTAGAAAATTATTGCTCAAATAAGTGGACTGGAAAAATAGAGACTCAGCAGGCTCTGAAAAGTCTGGCTGAGACAAGGCCCGAGCTAGCACAAGGCCAGTTGGGAGGGAAACTTGGGCTGATTCCAAACTGGGCAGGGTTGCTATGGTTTCGGGCTCCCGGGCTGGGGATCCAGAGACTTGGGGTTAAGGTTACCTGAGCGCCATGGGACCAGCTAAGGCAGGAGGGACAATGATAGTTTTCAAATTTGGGTTTTTTTCCTCAAAATTATCAGTGCACATACTAAAGCGTGTCAGATCGTTCCACCAGACTCATGACAATCAGTTGCCTCTGCAGCTCCTCTCTTTCTCCCCAAGAAACAACCACCTTTAACTAAAGTTCCAGTGGAATCTTTTTGTATTGACTTGATATTTTCACATAAAATGCTGATGTCACTGCGTCATAATTTTTCAGTATTGAGCCTAATCAGTTGACTTGTGGGAGATGGAGATTTAGCTCCGCTCCTTTCTTGTTCTCTGTCACACATACTTCCAAACCCTCCATTTTGTTTATGCAATTGTTATTTTGGTTGGATCTTTAGTGAATGTTGAATTACTACGAATATATCCACTCTTTTCTCAGCTAATCAGGACATAGATTATGCCCTACTTCTCCCATCGAGCAGAACTCTAAGTGTCCCCAAAACAAATCTTGTTTGGTTTGTTTGCAAGGCTTCCTGTGAATCTATCACTGTTGCAAAGTCCAACCATTATGTGATATTCCATGCATTTCATCGGATGACCTCTCCAGAGCCTGCACCCTGTTCTCGCCCTGCTCCTTGTCCTGCAGAGTGAGGCTGCGGCTGCCATGCCTTCAGGCTCCCGGTGTGACATCTGTGGAGCTCTCTTGGCTGGTGCTGTCCTCATTCTAGGTTCTTCATTTTACTGTTTTTCTTTCTGGATGCTTTACTGTTCTGAAACGTCATGATGACATGTCTCTGTTAGTCTCTGGGGTTTTTTCCATCGTGCCAGGCACTCTGGGCCACACTGTCTGAAAACTGTTAAGTCTTTCAGTTTGGGGGAATTTTCTTTTTTTTTTTTTTTAAGATTTATTGATTTATGCATACAAGAGCTGGGGTATAGACCAGAGGTGTGGGGGGTGAGATGATTCACCAGAGACAGAGTGGGGAGCAGAACAGGCAGATTAACTGAAATATACTGTTGAGGGGAGCAGCGGGTGAGTCAGGAAAGGTCCGCTGCGCTATGTGGGTAGCTCCCTGGCTGGGGATCAAACTCGTGTTGCACTGGCTGCAGATAGCTTCATAGTGCTGCATCTTAACCCCTTGTGCCACCAGGAAGACCCTTGGGGGAATTTTCTGAATTTAATTGCTTTGATAATTTCCTTCACTCAAAGGTCTCTGCTTCCTATATCTGGATTATTTCTTTACATATTGGTCCATATCTTTTCTCTCTTATTTTCTGTATGTTTGTGTTTTTTCCATATTTGTCTTTCTGATCTTGTTTAGGGAAGATTCCCTCAACTTTCTCTTCCAACCCTTCTGTGATACTTTTTTGTTTTTTTGTTTGTTTGTTTGTTTTGCTATCATGGTTTTACTGTCCAAGGATGCTCTTTAATCTCTGGGTGTGTGTATTTTTTTTAATAGCAATCAAATTTTGTAGCCATAACGTCTTACCTCAATATATTCTTATCAATATTAAATTATTTATCAGCACAGCAGTGGGAGCAGCCTTTTATAGGATGTCATGTCACATTCTTTTCTCAAAACCCCAAGTTGCTTTGCATCTACTCAGAGGAAATCCTGCACATCTGTAGTGGACAGCAGGATTCTGACGTCTTACAGAATCTCTTCTCCCCCTGCCTTCCCGACATCCTTTACCTCCTGTTCACTCTGCTTCTGCCACATCTGCCGCCTCCATGTTCCTCGGCTTCCCGGGCCCATTCCCACCGCCCGGTGTTGACTTTAGCTCTTCCTTTTGACTAGACTCCTTCCCTCCTTCAAGATTTTGCTGCAGTCACATCTCAGTAAGTCTGCCCTGGCTCTGGGTTAACACTGCGGCCTACTCACATCTCCATCCCACCCCCTCCATCAGCACCTGGACCCTTCCCACCAGTTTGGGGATGCTACATAGAGTCAGGGCCTCCAGGGAGGGGAAGCATGTTTGTGTCCACATAGCAATCATCACTTTCTGTCTCACTATTTAATTTTACCTATTTATTTTATATATTTTTCATCATCTTCTGTTCTATTTCACTCCCTCACCCCACCCCTGTTAGACATCAGCTTAGGAGGGCAAATCTTTCATATTTTGTTCACAAATGTTTCTTAGCATCTTAGAACCAGGTTTGGTACACAGGGTGCCAGTAGCCTGTTGAGTGAAGGGCGAATGAATGAATCCTTGTTTTTGAAATCCCTTTCCCTTCATTCCTCTTTTCTCTACGTTGTTGTTTTTTTAAGATTTATTTATTTATGCATACACGAGCTGGGGTACAGGCCAGAGATAGGGGGTGAGATGATCCATCAGAGACAGAGTAGGGAACAGAACAGGCAGATTGAGTTGAAATGCACTGCTGAGGGGAGCAGTGGGCGAGTGAGAAGAGGTCTGCTGCGCCATGTGGGTAGCTCCCTGGCAGGGGATTGAACTCTTGCCCCATAGCACTGAGACTTTAACCCCTGCGCCACCAGGGAGTCCCCTGATCACACTTTTAAGGTAGTTGGTATCACCAGTTCCCTGTCTGGGAATTTCTGCATTAGAAACTCATGTTGCTTCTCTGTTTCTTCCCCTGTCATCAGGGAGTGAGGTCCGAGTTGGAAGGTCTACTCAGGCTCCTGCATGCAGTGGGAATGGACTGCTTTCCTAGAACAGTCCAGGGTCCAAGATCCTCTCTAAGTGTACATTGGAACTGGGGTGACAGCTTCCAGCTGTCAGTGTCATAGCAGAGTAACACATAAACATTTTTTCTCTTTGTTGTCTGTGCCATGAATGGGAGGGCAAATGAGTTATGATTCCAGTATCTGAACCCTGATCTTATTCCTCTTGCCTCACCCAGTTCTCATGTTTGGCCTTGTTATTTGCTTCCTCCTTCCTTCTCCTTCACATGGATCCCCCACACAGTCTCATTGCTGGTACCCCCACTACCCTTCTAGGGCCTGGATCCTGCTGAGTTCCCACCACTCACAGCAGATGAGCTTGGTGCACCAGCAGGGTCTTGCCACTTGCTGCTTCATTCCCCATCACTGCCCTCCACACCCCTTTAATTATCAGACCTAAGTCCTTGGCCTTTACTCATACTCATACATCTGCAGATCTAACCAAGTTAGGAGGCAACACCACCCCTTCATTCCCTGACTGACTAACATGCTCAATAAAGGTGTATTATGACTATTATTTAAGATTTATTTATTTATGCATACAAGAGCTGGGGTACAGGCCAGAGATTCGGGGGGTGAGAGGATCCACCAGAGACAGAGAGGGGAACAGAACAGGCAGACTGAAATACACTGCTGAGGGGAGCAGTGGGCAAGACAGGAGAAGTCTGCTGCGCCATGTGGGTTGCTCCCTGGTCGGCCAGGATTGAACTCATGCTGCAGAGGCTGCGGATTGCTTCATAGTGCAGTGCTTAACCCCTTGTGCCACCAGGGAGGCCCCTATTTTATGACATTTATTAGAGCAGAAATAGTTTCCTCCTATTCAGTGTCTATCATCCATGGAAGATATTGACCCCTACTCTTTTTTTTTTTTAAAGATTTATTTATTGATTGATTGATACATACAAGCACTGGGTACAGTCAGAAGCATGGGAAGGTGAGAGAATTCACCAGAGCCAGAGTGGGGAGCAGAGCAGGCCGAAGGACCGAAGTACACTGCTGAGGGGAGCAGCGGGCGGCAGGAGAGGTCTGCACGCCATGTGAGACCCTCCTCTGGAGGCCGGGGAGCAGCCGGGGATCGAACAGTCGCTCCAGAGGCTGCGGGCAGCTTCACAACCCAGCACTTAACCGCTGCGCCACCGGGGAGGCCCGACCCCTACTCTTTTTTAATGAAAATTGAGTTAGAAATACATGCCACTGGAGTGTACAGGGCCAGACCTGCCCAAGACCAGGTCCTGAGGCTCAAATCCTGCAAGTTACACAGTCTGGAAGGAGGGTAAAAGGCAGCAAGTCAAAGGCATGGTTGTCAGTGGCCCAAGAAGAAAGCAATTGCATGTCGAAATCCCCGGGTTCAGCCAAGATTCAGTGTTGCTGGTCATCTGGGGTGAGGCCTGGGTTTTCCTGGTACCTGGTCTTTTCCAGGCTTTGAAAACTGATAATTCAATTTCTTTAAATATGGAATTGTATTAAGTAAAAGATTAAAGACATCTCCCTCCCCATGAACAGTTTGCTATTGTAGGAGAAATAAATATGTAAAAATTTACATAAATCCTTTTCATTGTGCACATGGAAGAGCACATAAAACATAAATCTAATATGACTTAAGTCATTGTCATGAAAGTGAAATTCAAAGAAACATCTCCCAAGTCAAGCATAGCCTGAGTGTCCCTGACACCAACAGAGACGTGGCCTTCAAACTGCCTGACTTCTTCATGGTTGGTGGGTGTGAGAGAAAGGGGCTGGGGACAGGACATAGGAGGTGAGGGCGTGTAGAGCCCTTTGTGCCAGGAAAAGGGCATGCCCTCCTGTCCCTGCCCAGTGGGCCTCCTAGTCCTTCTCTTCATTTTCAGCTCATCCTCCAGTCTGGGAAATAACCCCATATAGCATTTTTCTTCTTTCCTCTGAGATGAAGAGATCAAAACATGAAACCCAGTATTTGATCAAGCCCATCACAACCCTGACACTTCTTTGGGTAAAGATGAAGAAGCATTGAGTTCATGAACAGACTCAGGAACACAAAGGAAAATGGAGCAGGAGAGTTGCTTCTGGCATCAGAGAAAACTTGTACAAAGAGAATTTTCATCTGTCTCTTGGTGAGATTAGAGGACATTAGACAGAAAACCCTGGAGCTAATAATGCTGCTTTCATATGAAACTCAGGATTGAGGGTAGACTCTCAGATATGAGAATATTAGGTGCAACTTTATATAAGAGTTTAAAAATGTCCGTGAAACAATTTTTTTTAAAGATTTATTTATGCATACAAGAGCTGGGGTGTAGGCCAGAGGTGCTGGGTGGGTGAGAGGATCCATCAGACACAGAATGGGGAGCAGAACAGGAGGATCTACTGAAATACACTGCTGAGGGGAGCAGCGGGGGAGACAGGAGAGGTGTCCTGTGCCATGTGGGTCAGCTCCCTGCCCGGGGATCGAACTCGTGCTATAGTGGCTGGCGATAGCTTGATGGCACCGAGACTTCAACCCCTGCACCACCAGGGAGGCCCCCCTCTTACTGTTTTTATAATTATGTTGAATTTCACTCATGAGTCACCATACTGCCCCATGATTGAAATTTACTCTTGGACATTATAGGAGTGTTCCCCTTCCCACCATTTTGGGGATGCCACATAGAGTCAGGGCCTCCAGGGAGGGGAAGCATGTTTGTGTCCACATTGGCATTTGCTGAGATAAGCTTTGTCTTGTCTAGACTTCAGCTGCTGCTTCATGCAGGTTAGCAGTGCTGTTGGCCCTTGTTCCCAACTACGCATTTCCTGAAAGTCTCTCTCCCTCAGCAACTCTATATCCCATTTGTTTACATGGGAGCGGTTAAGTGGCCTTTGTGCTTACTTGCTGGGAATGTCCGAAGTTCTTCACTGCCTTTGAGCTTCTCCTGGACACACATCAAATTATTCTGCAGCTCCCAGCCCCATGCTGGGGTGTGTGGGAACCCTGTGGGAGAAAGCCTTCTGCCCAGAGAATTTTCATTTCTCAGATGATAGCATCTTGCCTGCTTCCCAGGCTCTCCTTAGGAAAAGGGCATGGGTCCCTTCCGAGTCCAATTTCCCCATCTGTCAAGGAGCTCTCTTGTTCTCCTGCTGGCAGCTCTCTTCTTCCATCCCCCTCCCTCCATGTATGGCAATCCTGAGCTTCTGGGGGAGGGGGGAGCAGGATGCAGGGACACTGTTGCCATTTTGAACCCCCTTACTTCCCTCTAACTCTTCACTTTGATCTGAATCCATAGCCTTTTGGTTAATATAAAAAAACACTTATCAAACAATCTGTAGTGAGAACCAGTTTCCTTTTACTTGCAATTGCCATGGATTAGTATTGTGGTCTACGTTCTTCAGTGAGATGAGTGTGCCAGCCACACAGTTGGTTATGGTGGCAACATCAAATTACTGTAGAAGTTTCTAAATGCTTTTTCTCAATACTGGTACTTGGGCCTCCCTGGTGGCACAAGGGGTTAAGACGCAGCATTATGAAGCTATCCACAGCCCAGATGCAACAGCCCGAGTTAATTCCCTGGGGTTCCAGGGAGTAACCCACACGGTGCAGCAGACCTCTCCTGACTCGCCTGCTGCTCAGATCTACCTGTTCTGCTCCCCGCTCTCTCTGATGAATCCTCTCATCCCCTGAACCTCTGGCATATACCCCAGTTGTTGTATGATTAAATAAACAAGTCTTTACAAAAAAATACTGGTGCTTAACTCATCGTGGGCTAATGAGAAAGAGTTCGCAGACCAGCAGTGGGCCAGAGGTTACATTGAGTAACTTGGTGTAAAGGCTCTGTTGCTTCCTCAATTGCTCTTCTAAATCTGATCAAGACATTTGAAACTAAAAATTCCAAGACTTGACTTCCTTTTCATGTGCATCCTGCTGTGCCATCTCTTCCCTAAGTTAGTAGGTATAGAATATTCACCACTGCCAGGCTGGGGAGAAGTAAGCATGAGGCCTCAGAAAAGAGTGGAAATGAAACTTGCTTTGATTAACACAGCAAGTTCCACTCTTGCTGCAGAAATGGAAAGTATAAAATTGTTTAAAAAGGAAAAGGGGGGGCCTCCCTGGTGGCGCAAAGGATTAAGATGCAACCGAAGAAGCTATCTGCAGCCACCGCAGCACCAGTTCGATCCCTGGACAGGGAGCAACCCACATGGCACAGCAGACCTCTCCTGCCTTGCCCGCTGCTCCCCTCAGCAGTGTCTTTGGTCTGTCTGCCTGTTTTGCTCCCCACTCTGTCTCTGGTGAATCCTCTCACCACCCACACCTCTGGCCTGTACCCCCGTTCTGTATGCATAAATAAATCTTTTTTAAAAAAAAGGAAATGAGAGGGAGAGACTAATCATTACTTGCAAAGAGATTATAATCACAAAAGAAAGGTAATTTTTAATAAAATAATTCAAAAGAATGGATGAATATCAAAGAATATTAAAATTAAGAGTGTTTCCAGCATTGTATTTCAGTTAATCCACCTGTTCTGCTCCCCACTCTCTCTGGTGAATCCTCTCAACACTCTGCACCTCTGCCCTACACCCCAGCTCTTGTATGCATAAGTAAATACATCTTTTTTTTAATATATATATATATATTTTAATAAAGGCATGTTTTATTTATTTATTTATTTGCTTGTTTGTTTTTGTTTATACATGCACTGGGTACAGTCAGAAGTGCGGGAGGGTGAGAGAATTCACCAGAGCCAGAGCGGGGAGCAGAGCAGGCAGAAGGACCGAAGTACACTGCTGAGGGGAGCAGCGGGCGGCAGGAGAGGTCTGCGCGCCATGTGGGACCCTCCTCTGGTGGCCGGGGAGCAGCCGGGGATCGAACCGGCTCCACAGAGGCTGCGGGCAGCTTCGCAACCCAGCGCTCAACCGCTGCGCCACCAGGGAGGCCCAGTAAATACATCTTAAAAAAAAATAAAATCAAGAGTGTTTCTACCACACTAGAATATATAGTAGAATTTAGAAAATAAAATAAGTGTATTGACAATAACTATAGAAGAAAATACTTGGAGATCAAATCAATAGGAAGTTACTAAAGATATTTAAAGAAAATCATAAAACCTTACTGAACCTAAAAGATTTCATTAAATTAAGTCTACATTGTAAAGAGATGTAAATTCATTTACAAACGCATTCCCATTCTAATCAAATTCACATAGTTAGGGAGGACTTGACAATGTGATTCTCAAATCTACCTAGAAATTAAAAGCATGATAATAAGCAGGAAAATTTCAAAGGAGAAGCTGAGGGAGTACTTACTCTCTTTGGTATTAAATGGAATTTTAAAGCTACCGAAATTAGAACAGGGTAATTCTGCAAAGGCATCCAAAGGGAAACCAGTGAAACAGAAAGACTATCCAAAAAGAGGCCCAATATCGGTAACAATACAGTATGTGATATAGGAGCAATTAAAATGATGAGAGAGAGAAAGAAAGAAAAGAAAATGATAAAGAAAGAATGGATCATTTACTAAATAACATTAAGACAATTGCCAAACGTAGCCTGATTTCCTGGCTGCCTATTTGGATTGGGCTTTCTCATCCTGCCAGGCTGGTGTCTAGCGTTGACCACGGGAATGTGACTTCAAGTGATATGTGTCACTCTGAGAAGCTCTAAGAGCCACTGCACAACTGCCATTGTTTTCACTGTCCCTCTTCCTCCGTCCTGGAGTGAGCGTGATGTACAGCTGAGCCCCTGGCTGAGAGGGGAGTAGTCCTATGTTTTCTTTAACCACTGGGTTTGGGGTTTTGCTATGCAGCATCACCCAGCCTACCTGACTGATGCTGTCTCTCTCTCCTACTTCACATCCGTAGGAAGAAAAACAATTCACACCACTGTTTCCAAAGCATGAAGCATTAACATTTTCTGGGAGTATCTGTGCTTGCACAGGGAATGTTAAGGAGAAGGCATTGCTTATCTAAAAGAATACTGTGCTGTGTGCAGGACAAGCAATGTAATTTGTGGGACACAATGCAAAATGAATATGCAGGGTCCTTACTTAAAAATAATTAAAAATGTCAAGAGAGTGACAGCAGAGGATTTAAACCATGCACAGGCTCCTTTTAAGCACATGTCCCTGCGTGACCACCCAGGCCATACGCCCAAGAAGCTGGCCTGATAGCATGTGGTTGATGTAACCTGCATCCTCTCTCTCTTTTTTTTTTAAGATTTATTTATGCATACAAGAGCTGGGGTACAGGTCAGAGGTGAGGGGGTAAGAGAACTCATCAGAGACAGAGTGGGGACCAGAACAGGCAGATGGACCAAAGTACAGTGCTGAGGGGAGCAGTGGGCAAGTCAGGAGAGGATTGCTGCACCATGTGTGTAGCTCCTTGGTTGGCTGGGGATTGAACTCGTGCTTCAGAGCCTACGGACAGCTTCATAGGTTGCATCTTTTATATATACATATATATGTGTATATATGTATATATATACACATACATCATTTTTTACATCATTTTTCATTTTTGCACAATGTATGCATTTTCATCTTGGTTATGGGTTGCATCTTAACCCCTTGCACCACCAGGGAGGTCCCTGCATCCTCTCTCCCCCACTACCCCCCACCCCCGGGGACTGCTTCTCAGGCTTCTCTGGCTCAGAACGTGAAGCTGCATATGTTCAGTTATCTGTAAGTATGGCCACTTGACTCCACATCCCCCCCTTAGTTCCCCCATTTGTCCTGCTCAGGAAGTCCAGTTTACAGGCACCCTGGGACTGGTAATCCAAGGCAGGAACATGTAGGTGGGGGCAGGGAAAAGTGCCTCTCATTGTGCCCCGATGCTCCCCCTCCCGTTTTGTGGAGAAGCCTCAATAACAGCACCATGTTGATGTCACCTCTGAAGTAATGGGGGTGGTGTCCATGGACACTGCAGTCCACAGACAGAGCAGTCCCTGGATCTCTTTAATGGTTCCAGAGATTTCTCTAGCTAAATATTGGTGCTGCATCTGTCAGACTTCATTGCCAAACTCATCAAAAGTACTATTTCCACTGTGCTTATTGTTTTTCTGCTTCTCTCTGTCTCAGTGGTTTCTTTTTTTTTTTAAGATTTATTTATTTATGCATACAAGAACTAGGGTACAGGCCAGAGTTGTGGAGGGGTGAGAGGATTCACCAGAGACAGAGTGAGGAACAGAGCAGGCAGACTGACTGAAATACACTGCTGAGGAGAGCAGCAGGAGAGTAAGGAGAGGTTTGTTGCGCCATGTGGGTAGCTCCCTGGCCGGGGATCGAACTCATGCTGTAGTGGTGTAGCAAGCTTCATAGGTTGTGTCTTAACCCCTTGCACCACCAGGGAGGCCCTCAATGGTTTCTTGCAGGTGTTGATGATGTGGCAGAAGCTAAGCGGACCAACCTCAATCTGGGCCTGTCTGTTCTGAATGGCCAGGTTCACTCGCATCTTCTGACCCTTTCCAATTGGGGGTTGCCTTGGTGATATTATCACCAATTTTAATTGGAGACAGAACCAAGGAGCCAATCTTGGGGGCCAAGGGAGACATGACACCAAATTTCCCATTGGTTCACCTCGGACAAGCAACTTTGATTTCATTAGGGTGAAACCTGGGATGCATAGTGGAGGCAGCTGGTGTCAGACGAACCCAAATTCTGAACCACCAAAGAAAGTTGCCCTTTGGCCTCCTCTGAGCCGAAAGGCAAACTAGTTCAACAATATTTAGTGATTGCTTCTCAGGCTTATGCATCGCGTCCCCCAGCCCAGCCCTCCCTCCTATTCTGTGGTGGGGTTGGGTGTGGGGTCACTGCTGGAAATCCTTATAGCCACTCTGGAACGTGCTCTCCTGGGACGTCAGGAAGCTGGGCCTCTAGAGGGAAGATATTCTTTTTTTAAAATTTAAATCAACTTTTTTGGGGTATAATTTACGTACCAGAAGATACATTCATTTGAACAATACAGCTTGATGCATTCAAATAAATGTATTTCCCCACCTTCTGCAAGGTTTTTTATATTGTAAATATATATAACATGAAAATTACTATCTTAGGCTCGATTAAGCCTACAGTTCAGGAGGGTTAAGTACATTCCCAGTGATGTGCACCAGATCTCTAGGATCCTTTCATCCTGCAAAGCTGAAACTCTATCCATTAAGCACAAATTCCCTTTTTCTCCCAGAGGAAAAGATTCTTTTTGATTCACCCTTATAAATGGAACATTCAGGATGTATAAAAGAGCTTCTTAAAATAATCTCAAAATAGGGCCACTTCCAAAAAGGAGTCAATGAACCTTTCAGGACTCTTAAAGGTATAAATTAAAAAACAAAAAACAAAACAATCCCACTGAAAGTGGCTAAATAGCAGAAGGAGTTTGGGGACCCCTGTAGCAGACCAGTCTTGTAACCTGGGCTCCAGAGACTGGGCATAGCTGTTCTTTCTTTGCATCTCAGCAGCCTCCAATGGTCTCCCTTCCAGGCGGGCTGCAGAAGCACCAGCCAACTTCTCTTCTGGGCCTTCAAAGAAGGCTCTTCCTTCCTGGCTACCCAAGGAGATGCCTCCCAGGGTCCCTATTGGACCCAGATGGGTTTCCTGCTCACAGTGGAACTAATGGTGATGGACACAGGAGTGGAATTCATTGTCTTAAACCAGTTAGGTTCCTATGGAAGCTTGGGTAGGGGATTGATCTGAGAACAGAGAGGATGATTTAAAAAAGAAAATTGGGGGGCCTCCCTGGTGGCGCAAGGGGTTAAGCACTGCAATCTGAAGCAATCTGCAGCCTCTGCAGCACGAGTTCAATCCCCAGCCAGCCAGGGAGCTACCCACATGGCGCAGCAGACCTCTTCTGTCTCTCCCGCTGCTCCCCTCAGCAGTGTATTTCAGTCAGTCTGCCTGTTCTGTTCTCCACTCTGTCTCTGGTGAATCCTCTCACCCCCACACACACCTCTGGCTTGTACCCCAGTTCTTGTGTGCATAAATAAATAAATCTTACAAAAAAAGAAAATTGGGTTACAGGTGATTCAAGGGAGCATGAACCCTGGGGCAACGGCTTGATGTCACCCTTGCTGTGTATCTTAATGAAATCGTATCAGTCAGTCATTCAGTTCAAGTTCCAGTTACAAAATGAGCTTCTTGAAACAACCCAAATGCGCCAAAATAGATGACTAGATCAAGAAGATGTGGTATATATATGCAATAGAATATTATTCAGCAATCAAAAAAGATAAACTCATGCCATTCGCAGCAATGTGGATGGAACTAGAAGGAATTATGCTCAGTGAAACAAGCCAGAAGGAAAAAGAAAAATATCGGATGGTTTCACTTATAGCAGGAATATAGAGGAGCCAAATAAGACATCAGTGTAAAAAAATAATAACAGTACAAAACACAACAAAGCAAAAAGGGGCAATTATAAATCAGAGACATCCTGCAGGGGAGGAGGAGGGAGAGGGATCAGAGGGAGGGAGGGAGGGGCACAGGGGACTGAGGTGATGGTGCACGGGTGCACTGGGGAAGGAAACTCTATGGGGACTACACCTGAGGAGGTGGGAGGAAGCAAATATTGTTTAAAAATGAACAATGATGTAAAAAAAAAAGTATTTTAAAAAACCCAAAACAAAATGAGCTTCTTGGTGAAACTTGGGGGGGTGGGGGGGAGTGTATGGATCAGATTGTCCCTCAATCAAGGATTCAGGTGCAAATGATTGGAGTAGTAAATGCTCCCAGGGGAAGTTAGTAAGGGGATGAGCTGGGGAAGCAGAAAAGGAAGAGGAAGAAGGCAGCAAGAGTGTCAATGTGGTCCTCTCCTGCCCCCCCCCCCCCGCCACTGCTCCCCTCAGCAGTGTACTTCGGTCCTTCTGCCTGCTCTGCTCCTCGCTCTGGCTCTGGTGAATTCTTTTTTTTTTTTTTTAAGATTTATTTTTTATTTATACATGCACTGGGTACAGTCAGAAGCGCGGGAGGGTGAGAGAATTCACCAGAGCCAGAGCGGGGAGCAGAGCAGGCAGAAGGACCGAAGTACACTGCTGAGGGGAGCAGCGGGCGGCAGGAGAGGTCTGCGGGCCATGTGGGGCCCTCCACCCATGGCCGGGGAGCAGCTGGGGATCGAACCGGTGCTGCAGAGGCTGCGGGCAGCTTCTCAACCTGGTGGCGCAGCGGTTGAACGTTGGCTCTGGTGAATTCTCTCACCCTCCCGCGCTTCTGACTGTACCCAGTGCTTGTATAAATAAATAAATCAATCTTAAAAAAAAAAAAAAAAAAGAGTGTCAATGTGGTGAAGTTCCAGCCCCAGGCTCATCATCGTCCAGGCCTCAGTGTAAATTACACCCCAGGCAAAGAAAATGGGCTATTCTACTCCCACACCAGTCTTTGGCAATTGGCCATGGGGTAGGGGGAACTTAAACTCTGACACTTAAGTCCTCCAAACATCAGCGGCTCCTTCTGAAAGAATAAGTCATTCACAGCAAAACTGGCTGGAGATGGGTATACAGAGCTGGTCACAGGTGGACCTTCAACAAAGTCCGCTGCGGGGTAGGCATGATCAGGGTCTGCTGCTGGCAGCCTGTTGGTTTTGGGACTTTTTGGTATGTTTTGTTTATGTCTTCTTTTTGGTAGGCTGACCAGAGTGTGAACTGTTTATATCAGCTTTTTAAAAAAGATTTATTTTATTTATTTATTAATACAAGAGCTGGGGTATAGGTCAGAGGTGCGGGGGGTGAGAGGATCTACCAGAGACAGAGCGGGGAGCAGAACAGGCAGACTGACTGAAATACACTGCTGAGGGGAGCAGCGGGCGAGCCAGGAGAGGTCTGTTGCTCCATGTGGGTCAGCTCTCTGATGGGTGATGGAACTTGTGCTGCAGATAGCTTCATAGTGCTGAGACTTAACCACTTGCACCACCAGGGAGGTCCTATACTGGTTTGTTTTTGTTTTGTGTTTTTTTGCATTTTTTTGTTTTGTTTACTGTTTATACATTTTGCACTTGGGAGGAGGGAGGCTATGGCTGGGTCCTCCACGCTGCTGAGGTTTCTCAGGTGGCAATGTAATTCATTTCTTTGTCACTCCATTACTCTGCCCAAGCCCTGGCTTAGGGCCTACGGGGAGGTTAGGAGATTATGAAAGCATGTGTGAACGCTCAGGCTGAAGAACTGGGGTAGAAGTTCCTGCTTTTACCCTGGTGCCTGATTGGGGTGGGGACTGTCATGTTGTAACCCCATGAAAAATCTTGAAATATAACCCCTCCATGCGGTCCTATACTAGTTTTTAATAAATGTTAATATAGGGAAAAATTAGTACTCTGGAAGAAGGGGAGAAGAATTATTGGGAAACAACTAATCTTCCAAGATGTCTCCAAATACTATATTTATGAACTTATAGGGAAAAGACAGTTGAAATTTCAAAGAAAATTGACTGGCAGGCCATGATGAAAAACGAACAACTTGGGAAAATGTTTCTCATTGATATCCTACAACATGTTTCTTCCAAAGGATGCTCATAGGTGTGGCAGGAAGCAGGAGTTCCGGGACTGAAAACATCTGGGAAATGCTGAGCTAAGTGTGAAGTTGTTTTTGTTGTGCTGTGTTGTGTTTTAATCAGTCACGTGCCTTCTCAGACCTGTGAATGTGCTCATGTACCCTGTGACCTTTGGAGGAGGACACAGATTGAATTTACATCTTCAGACACTTCCCGCAGGGTTATTTTCAGGAAACCAGTTCAAAAATATTTTCACCAACAAGGTCATCTTCTCCTCCAGCTTTCTAGTGGACATTTTTTCTGCTGGAAATCACACATTTGCGAAGGTATCTGCTTTATAGTTGGCCATTTTTCAGTTTCTTTCTACTAAAACTTTTGTTCTAAGCCCCAGGGTGGTCAGCTCTGTAGAGGTGGAGGGGCCTGTGTACACATTGTCGTGAAAACCATGAAGGACTAGTGTGAAAGTAGACGGGATCTTGACTAGATTGCTTTGACTGAATTGAAGTAGCTGTAAAGTTGACTGATATCAGATGATGACAGACTAGCAAAAGAATTTTGATTATACAGCAAGCACTGGGAAGTCCTTGAAGGTTTTGGAGCAGGAAAGTGGTATTCTTTAATTTGTATTTTCTTGACAGTGGTAAAATACAGATAAGGATAAAATATGGTAGTAGGTATGACCAACTGGGGATCGGGAGAGGACATTCAATCAATGAAAGCCACTTTTTTAAAGATTTATTTATTTATGCATACAAGACCTGGGGTACAGGCCAGAGTTGCGAGGGGTGAGAGGATTCACCAGAGACAGAGTGGGGAACAGAACAGGCGGATCCACTGAAATACACTGCTGAGGGGAGCAGCGGGTGAGACAGGAGAGGTCTTCTGCACCATGTAGGTAGCTCCCTGGCCAGCTGGGGATCCAACTCATGCTGTAGAGGCTGTGGATTGCTTCACAGTGCAGTGCTCAACCCCTGTGCCACCAGGGAGGTCCACTGAAAGCCAGTTTAGTATCAACCAAGTCCACGTGGTCCTGACATCCCAGTGTTCCTCGTAACTGCTAGCAGATTTGGCAGGTTTAGAGGGACCCCAAAGACAGGTTTCTTTGCTTACCATTGTTTCTTTTATACAACTCTTTCTATTTCCTTTTCAAAAAAGTGTGAGGAAGTACACAGACATTTTTAACCATTTAATAATATGCAGTCCATCTGTATTAAGTACACAGACAGACAGTGTTGAGCAACAGTCCCCATAACTCTTCATCTTGCAAAACTGGACTAGATAGTTCGTTCCTCTGGAAGGCAGAATTCTCAAAATGGTCTTAGTGTACCCAAATTCTTACCCCTGATTAGTTGTGCAAACATTAACCTATGTACAGCTGCAAAGGGATTTTGCAATTTTAATTAAAGTTTCCAATACAGCAACATTAAAAAGGGAAGTTATCAGGCCTCCCTGGTGGCGCAAGGGGTTAAGCATCACACTATGAAGCAATTTGCAGCTTCTGCAGCACGAGTTCGATCCCCGACCTGCCAGAGAGAAATCCACATGGCTCAGCAGACCTCTCCTGTCTCACCGGCTGCTCCCCTCAGCAGTGTTTTTCAGTCAGTCTGCCTGTTCTGTTCCCTACTCTGTCTCTGGTGAATCCTCGCACCCCACTCCCCGCATCTCTGCCCTGTACCCCAGCTCTTGTATGCATAAATAAATGAATAAATCTTTTTAAAAAACACAAAAAAAACCATGGGAGGTTATCTGGATAAACCTGATCCAACCATCTGATCCTTTTGACAACAGCAGCAGGAAGAAAAGTTTCATAGCCTATCAGTGATTTGGCAAGCCATTCCTGGTTTGAAGATTGTGGGGGCCACATGCAAAGGAAAGCAGTTGTCACTAAGGAACGGAGAGAGAGGCCTCCAGTAGACATGGGACTCGCATCCTACTACAGCAAGGAATTGAATTCTACCCAAACCCAAGTGAACTGGAAGAGGATTCTGCCCCCACGAAACCTCCAGAGAGGAATCTGGCCTTGCCCACCCTTTGATTTCAACCTCGGGAGAGTCTACGATGAACTGCCCAGATGTCTGATGGACAGAGGCCTATGATCATACACTGGTGTTGTTCGAAAGTATAAAATGGTCATTTTTTTATATCTCATCAGGCAACTCCAACAATGCCTAATCTAAACTGTTTAGTCTCTTACTATGGTTAGCAATAATTTGAATGTTTCAAGTTCTCCCTCAAGGGATAGAAGTTCCAAAATGATGAGCCTATTTAATGTGGACCTATTGGAGTGTTATCATTTATTTAAAGGGTGTGCAGGTTCTGAAAATAACATGCATGTGAAAAAGCTTTCTGGATCTGGAATGGCAACCAAGAATAAGCACTGTGCTGCTGTGCTCCTAGCTGGCTTGAAAACTGGATATTCAGTGTGACTTAATGAGCGTGGCTGTGTTTTCTCAGCAGTGTAACTCCTGGGCCGTCAAGAAATTTTCCTTTAGGTTGTCCTGGTTTAGTTACTCTGGTCATCTGCTTTTCAAGAGTAAACTAGTTCACAGGCATAAAATATAGCGAGGTACATTATTAGCTGATCAGGACCATAGAAATAACTTGAAAATTTTCCCAGTGCACCTATGCCTCCCTTTTTCCTGATCTTGGGGTCTCCTGTTAACCTTGACTCTCCACCAGCATGGGCACTAACTGCCTATGATGGCTTGCCAAAGCCTTTTCTTCCAACTGTTTTATACTTTTTCTGTAACTTTTGTCTTTTCTTAAAAAATAACCTACTTTTGGATAAATATGCCAGTTCATTTAAGGAAGAGCAGAATATATTAAACAAAAAGGAAATACATTTAGCTGCAATCTTACTGTATATAGGTAAATAAACAATGACACTTTTTTATACTTTTATGTGTATCTTTCTCCAAATGCATGTCTTAGTGTCTGTTATTCATCACGTTGTACAAATCACAAGTATAAATCTGTATATCCTTATTGGTCTATTCATGCCCCTGCCTTTTTCCTGCTGCTCATCTCCATACATTCTCCCCCGTTTCTGCATCTGTGTGTGGGTTTGCTCCTGCCCTATCTTAAGCCACACAGAGCCGGGGATGCATACTTCCTGTGCCAACACAGTCACTCATGCCTGGAGTCATCTGGGGCACCTAAGGATCATCTGATCATCTAAGCTTCTGAGCACCTCCCAACAACCACTCCATGCCAATTCACCTGGAAACAAAGCATTGTGATCTCCTAGCAAATAAGGAAAGACAAACAAAATATCCCATTGCAATCCCTGAAAAGGCTATTTATTTCTTCCACCACACTTACTCCAGAGCAACCGACAAAAATAACAACAAACAAACAAAACGGGCCAGGTTATTTGCCTCGAGTGAATAAAAATGCTTACATGCAAATATTTGCTGAGTTTTCTCCCACTCAATAATGATTGCTTTGCATTTACACCTGGATGAGTGGAACCATTGTGGTGGAAGAGCACCACCTGCCACCTGCCACAGGCCCTAGCACACCTGGGGTGGGCGTAGGGCAAGAGATGAACTTTGCTGTGCTTCCTTGCCAGTGCTTCCTGGGTGATCAAGACCATGTCTTCAGAGTTCTCTTCCTGGTTCAGTTTCTCTCTTTCTGCTTTACAAATGACCCTAAAACTTCATGGCTAAAACAATTTATGTTTGTGTCTTATGCTACTGTAAGTTGACTGGGCTCAGCTGGGCAATTCTTATTTGGGATCTCCCACGGGGCTGTGACCACATGTTGGTGAGGGCTGCATCATCTGAACACTCATTTGGGTTCAGAGTCAAGCTGGATGACTCACAGGACTGCTGGGTGCTGGGCTCATCTGCTGGGAGCCCACGCAGGGCCATTACCTGCACTGCCTGCATCTGCCTTTTCCAGGGAGCTTGGGCTCAATCAGCACAGTGAGTGGGGTCTGAGAGGGAACAACTTAAGAGCAAACGTCCCAGATGAGAACGTCAAGTCTACTTCTTCTTCTTGTTTTTTTTTTTTTAAGATTTATTTAAGATGCGGGGTGTGGGGGTGGTAGTATGAGAGGATTCACCAGAGACAGGGTGGGGAGCAGAACAGGCAGACTGACTGAAATACACTGCTGAGGGGAGCAGCAGGCAAGACAGGAGAGGTCTGTTGTGCCATGTGGGTAGCTCCCTGGCTGGGGAATGGAACTCCTGCTGCAGAGGCTGTGGACAGCTTCACAGTGCTGTGCTCAACCCCTTGCGCCACTGGGGAGGCCCAAGACTTCTTACAACTGAGCTCCAATTGCTTCAAAACATCACTTCCACTCTAAGTCATAAAGGTTAGCTAATTCAAAGGAGATTCAACCGTATCTCCTGAAGTGAGCTACACCATTCACACATAGGGAGGGAAGGGGATGTTGAGTTATCTTTAGAGATAAATGCCCTCATTGACTTACTGGTTGTAAGGTAAGTGAATTGGTCAGGCTTTTTATAACACTAGCCTCTGTGGCTATCACCTGCAGCCTTGATGGTGTTAATGCAAAAGATGCTTGGGACCTTAGGTGTGGGTCATGCGTGCCTGATGGTGGACACCTAGAGTATGGTGTGAGCATGCGTAAGTGGGCACTCCTGAGCCTAGAAGCTGGGCTATCAGGATGGTGTCACTCAGAGATAGAAGATGGCTGTGAGTAGACAGCTACGAAAGAGGATGAGTGACTGCAGAATAGGTGAGACCACGAGAGAATGCCAGAGAGAACCAGAGAAAGAGTATAGATTCGCTGGGGCCTGAGAGGCCTGCCTGCCTCTTGCCCAGCCACCCCCGGCCTGCCTGCCTGCCTTGTCAGCCTCCAGGCCTTGCCACTACGCAGGTCATGAACAGCCAAGCAATGAACAAGTAGATGTTGTGTCTGATACTCCTTTGGGAGGTGTTGTGAAGGTACCAAAATACACAAGACGTGGTTTCTTTTTTTTTTTTTTTAAGATTTATGTATTTATTTATACAAGCACTGGGTACAGTCAGAAGCGCGGGAGGGTGAGAGAATTCACCAGAGCCAGAGCGGGGAGCAGCAGAGCAGGCAGAAGGACCGAAGTACACTGCTGAGGGGAGCAGCGGGGGGCAGGAGAGGTCTGCGCGCCATGTGGGACCCTCCTTTGGTGGCCGGGGAGCAGCCGGGGATCGAACCGGCGCTGCAGAGGCTGCGGGCAGTTTCGCAACCCAGCGCTCAACCGCTGCACCACCGGGGAGGCCCAAGACGTGGTTTCTTAATGCTTAGGATTCCTTATGGGTTGAAGAGGTGAGAACGATGCTGATGGAATTGAAAGGGAGTGTCTCTTCCGCAGAGTATCAAAGCCATCTCCTGCAATTAATACAGAGTTGATCACAGATGCCCCCCAGGGGCCAGTGACCACAGCAGGCATATGGGACACACCAAAGCAGGAGTCCCAAAGGAAGACCCAGCTCAAGGCTTCCAGAGGAAAGAAAGATATCACCTGTCTAAGGTCGTGCCTCCAACATAAGGTAAGTATGTTCAAAGAGCTAAACTGAAAATGTTCTAAGAATAAGTAGTTGGGCATGAAAATGACTCTGGTTGTACATGTTACAGAGACGTGTCCCCTACTAAGAGCAGAATGTGTGAGAGATGACTGTCGATGTTTGAGAGAGTCAACAAAGGGAATTCCCAGTTTTTTCCCTAAACCTGTGCTACTGCTCTTCCTGAGAGTGATGGGAATGTTGCAGGGGCCCCTGAATCCTGTCGCAAGGAGGACTCCCTTCTCCTGCTTCTGTCTGTGGTATTAAGAATGAGAATGGCGAGGGTGAGATGCTTGTATTTTCGCAAAGTGTAGCAGTGATGGCCAGTTGTCCAGTCTTTTGTCCATTCCCCTCTTCTTAGAACCACCAAATCTTTGCTGGATAGGTAATAAAGTCACTGGATAAATCTCGGCTTAACCTGCCTACTAATATAAAAATGTATTTCCCAACACCCCTTGTGGCTAAATATTGGCACGAGACTAGGGTCTGATCAATGAGATGTATATAGAAGTTTTGTAACAATTTCAAGAGATGATGTGGGGGTGATGGCTGGCACTCCAGCAGCTGCCCTAGACCAAGAGGTGACTTGAGGGAGGTGGAGAGGAGATTTGGAAGGCATCTGGATGCCTGGGGTGATTGCAGACACATCATACCAGCTCTGAGCTTCCTACATCCAGACTTAAATATGAGAAAAAGAAGTAAATTTTTGTTTTATCAGAGGATCTGTTGTTTCATTATTGCTGTTAATATGGAACCAAACCTAATTCTAACTAATGCACAGACAATGGGTTTCCTTATTGTCAGCACCTACTAATTACATGTCTTCATAAAATATTGTGCAATTATGTTTGAGCATTGATAATTCAGGGCTTTCAAATTAGATGCATTTCCCTGCAGTATTAGGTGAGGGTTAAAGCACCCAACACTTAAAAAATATCTCTATATCTTTCTTCCAGGCATTTCTTGGATAGGAAGGTTAGATATTAATCATAAATAAAGGAGAAATGTTGTAATCATGTGCCCAAGACAAGGAATGGCATGTAGCAATCATGTCATAAATATTTGTTGAATGAAATATTGGTTGGATGAACTAACCCATTAATCCATGTAACTCAAGTTATAAAAATATGAGATCTCACCAGAAGCTCCCTTTACTATGGGTCCTTGAAGTAGATTCAGCAGTTTCCAGGGACTCTCCCACTCCTCAAGGAAGTCTCTCATCTAAATCTGCCACCTGTCCCAGTAATCTCTCAAAGCTACCATTTCCTAGGGCTATGAAACCCTTCTCCAGGCTTTAAAAGAAACTTTACTGGAGGTAGATAGATAATGCCAGGGAGATGCAAAAGAGACAACAGCTTGAAATAATGCTGCAGAAATTTGGGGAAACTTGAACAAGGAGTGGGTACTAGACAATCTTATGAAATTGTTCATTTACTTAGGTGTTGTGATTGTCCTGTGCCTGCAGATGCAACTTTCCTTGTTTTTAGGTGATCTATGTAGGAAGATCATGAAGTAAGGGTCTCCTTGGTGGCACAGGGGTTAAAGTCTCAGCACTATCAAGCTATCGCCAGCCACTGTGGCATGAGTTTGATCCTTGGCCAGGTAGCTCACCCACATGGTGCAGCAGACCTCTCCTGTCTCTGCCCACTGCTTCCCTCAGCAGTATATTTCATCAGTCTGCCTGCTCTTCTCCCCACTCTGTCCCTGGTGAATCCTCTCGCCCTCTGCACCTCTGGTTTACACCCCAGCTCTTGTATGCATAAATAAATAAATCTTTCAAAACTAAATAAAAAAAGATAGACGTTTAATCATTGTTGCCACAATGGGATGTTCATCTGCAGCAGTTCTAGCATAGTTCTAGTATACCTGATACATTCCCACTTTTAAAAACCTCAAGTTTTTGGGTCTCCTTGGTGGTACAGGTGGTTGAGCGCAGCGCTGTGAAGCTGTCAGCAGCCTGTGCACCAAAGATTCAATCCCAGCCGGCTGGGGAGATACACTGCTCCCCTCAGCAGTGTATTTCAATGGATCTGCCTGATCTGTTTCCTGCTCTGTCTCTGGTGAATCCTCTCACTTTCCTGCACTTCTGGCCTGTACCCCCATTGTTGTATAAATAAATAAATAAATCTTTAAAAAAAACCCAAGTTTTCTCTAGCACATGGAAGCTTGCTCAGCCTATGTAAGTGGTCGTCTGCACATATTGCAGCTTTAGCACCCAAGGACAACTCTCAATCACTGAGTGCCAGGAAGCAGTGGAGAAATGCCTCTACTTCTCACCTCTCACTGGATAATTCTGAAATAACTTCTCCATGTTTCCTCAGAGGGCCCCAGCAGGACTTAGCTGATTGTTCTGTAATATACTCCCTTGGATTTCCTTTCTGTCCTGTATCACCGCCACCAGAAAGTTATCTTTCTGGAATCACTACCAAAAAAGTTAGCCATACACAGAATTAACTATTGTAGGAACTCCAACTATGACAAACTGGAATATTAGTTTCATTTTGAAGTCAGCAGGAACACTAGAGGCTTTAAATAGAGGCTCAGATGTGTATGGGGTAGAAGCTGTGGACCTCAGAGGTGGGGGCGGGAGGTTGGAAACAAAGAGGTCAGTGGGGAGATTAGGGTCCGTGGGGTGATGAGATGTGGTCCACGTCAGTGATGCTGTCTGATCCCAGAAACATTCAAAATGTAAACCAGGTGAATCACAACTGTGAGTAATACCAGAAGGAAATTTGGGGGGAATGTTTGGGTTTTTTACTGTTTAGTTTTTAAAGAAATGCTGTTTTTTTCTCTTCCACAGCTTTTTTTTTAGAGTTATTTATTTATGCATACAAGAGCTGGGGTACAGGACAGAGGTGGGGAGAGGATTCACCAGAGAGAGAGCAGGGAACAGAAAAGGTGGATCTACTGAAATGTACTGCTGAGGGGAGCAGAGGGCAAGTCAGGAGAGGTCTGCTGTGCCATGTGGGTCAGCTCCCTGGCCAGGGGATCGAGCTCATGCTGCAGTGGCAGCTGACAGTTTCATCGTGCTGAGACTTAACCCTTGGAGCCACCAGGGAGGTCTGTCCCCCAGTGTTGTCTTTTCTGGATGCTCTGGAACCCAAGGACAAAGAAGCATTTCACAGCCTCCATTGGGAAGGCAGGATTCTTTAAGGGCAAGTAATTCTATCCTGACTGGCCAGCAGAGTGGCCCCAGGCCAGACCTTGAGACTTGGCTGGCCAGCCCCAGCCCTGTTCAGAAGGCCTCCCAGTGTGGAAATGACGTGTCACCCATTTGGCTGACTGGCCATGACTGGCCTGACCATGACTGTGCAAGGCTGTGAGGTGACTCAGTCAGGGCCAGTGTGGGCGTGTCAGCAGAACAGAGCTGGGGGTGAGGGCTGAGGCCTCAGAAGATGCCAAAGCTGGGAAGTTGTGGGCTCCTTCTACTACAGGACAGTCCCCCTCTGGCCCTGCTAGGGTTTTCTGGTCGTCACAGGGACGGGAGTCTCCAGGGCAGCCACCCCTCCTGCCCCTCTCAGTACTGCCTGGCTCCAGGATATCTCCAACCTGACCTATAGTTGGGGTAGCTAGCATGGCAGGGGGAGATCCACACCACACACACAACCAGCGGTCACAGCCTACATTAGTCCAGTCTGTGGACTGGCCACTTCCTGTCCACACCAGAGACCTGCCCAGAGCTGAGTCATTAGGCAGACCTTGACTTAAACCCAGTTACTCCAAAAGCATCCTCACATGTGTCCAGGGTACCTGGGAAGGTGGGGTGGTGAGAGCCTCTGCTTAGCCTCTTGGACCCCTCCAGGCCATAACCACTGCCTCTGCCCTGCCTGCTAATCTCTAAGAGATCAGCAGAGCTATACTGCTGCCCTTCATGACAAGGCCCTTTGGTTAAAAATAATATAGAGCTAAGGGAGGTAGATCATGGAGTTCAAAGAAACAGACTCTTCTGTTCTAGTCTCCCTGAAAGCACTGACCCCCTGGCTTCTGACAGCAGTTCTACTTTCGTCAGCAAATGAGCTTCTGATGTGTCCTTCCTAGCAACACAGGTCTTACCAGTCACAGATCATTCCAGTCTGTGAGGACATTAGTCCTCATAATGAGACCAAACCTGTTTCTTGTATTTTCCATCTTTGCATATATTTTCTGAATATTTGCATTTCATTCACAAATCAGACTTTGTCTACATTTTCAAACATACTGCCTTCTAATTGTTCCTGATTTTTTTAAAAGATATATTTGTTTTTATACAAGAACTGGGGTACAGACCAGAGGCACAGGAGGGTGAGAGGATTCACCAGAGATAGAGTGGGGAGCAGAACAGGTAGACTGATGAAATGCACTGCTGAGAGGAGCAGCAGGTGCAACAGGAGAGGACTGCCGTGCCATGTGGGTATCTCCCTGGCTGGCCGGGAATCGAACCAGCACTGCAGAGGCTGAGCTCAACCCGCTGCACCATCGGGGAGGCCCTGTTCCTGATATTTTTAACTATTCAAATAGTTATACTTTTCTCCTTATAAATGCTACTCTTATTTTTCTCCTCTTTTGAAAACACTTCAAAAATATATTTCATTGTTTTATCTTCAATGAATTAGTGTGTGGTGAATGGGTCAAATTTATTTTGTGGTTTTATTTGTTTTATGTGTTCCTGCTTCTATCTCTAGTCATTTCTGCTTAAGCTTTCTTTTATTTCTTTTTCTATTCACTTGCTAGCTTCTTAGTTTGAAAACTTAATTTGCCTAATATGCTTCTTTCTTGTTCTGTTCTCAGTGCCCCTGAGTGAGCATTTCCCTGAGTAAGCCTCTGACCACATTTCCCAGTTTTTTTTTTTTTTTAAGAAATATACTTTGTTGGGCCTCCCTAGTGGTGAAAGGGGTTAAGCACCACACTATGAAGCAATCCGCAGCCTCTACAGCACGAGTTTGATCCCCGGCCAGCCAGGGAGCAACCCACATGGCGCAGCAGACCTCTCCTGTCTGGCCTGCTGCTCCCCTCAACAGTGTACCTCAGTCAATCTCCCTGTTCTGTTCCCCGCTCTGTCTCTGGTGATTCTCTCACCACCCCCTATCTCTGGCCTATACCCCAGCTCTTATATGCATAAATAAATAAATCTTAAAAATATATATATATATTTTGTTCATGACAATAGGATAAGTCTTAGTCCATCCAAGGGTAATTGTTTGCAAACTTCAGTATTTTCTTTTTTAAAGATTTATCCATCCATGTATACAAGAACTGGGGTACAGTCAGAGGCATGGGGAGTGAGAGGATTCACCAGAGACAGAGCAGGGAACAGAACAGGCAGATCGACTGAAACACCTGCTGAGAGGAGCAGCAGGTGAGCCAGGAGAGGTCTGCTGCACCATGTGGGCTGCTCCCTGGCCAGGGATCGAACTCATGCTACAGTGGCTGCGGGCAACCCCATAGGTCGTGTCCCAACCCCTTACGCCACCAGGGAGGCCCACATTTCCCAGATTTTGACATGTAGCTCTTTGTCATTTGTTTCTGAATAGTTCATGATTTGTTTTTAAATTTTCCTTTTTTTAAAAAAAAAGATTTATTTATGCATACAAGAACTGGGGTACAGGCCAGAGTTGTGGGGGGTGAAAGGATTTACTAGGGACAGAGCGGGGAACAGAGCAGGCAGACTGACTGAAGTACACGGCTGAGCGGAGCAGTGGGCGGGTCAGGAGAGATCCACTGCACCATGTGGGTTTCTCCCTGTCCGGGGATCGAACTCGTGCTGCAGTGGCTGGAGATAGTTTCATAGGTTGTGTCTTAACCCCTTGCACTACCAGGGAGGCCCTAAATTTTCCTTTGAAACAAAGAATCATTTAGAATGCTTTTATAAAAATTTCCAAGTTAACACATTTTTTTGCTTAATATTTGTTATTAATTTTTATTATTCCTTTACATTTTAAAAGGACAAGCTTATTAGGAAAAAGAGAAAGAAAAAGAGAGGCACCTGCTTAGTCACAGGCAGGCAGGAGAGCTGCCTGTTGTTAATTTCTGATTTTGCTGCATGGTATTCAGAGAATATGGTCTGTGTCACTTTTCACCTTCCTACGACTCTAATCCACTCATCTCAGATCTGTTCTCTGATAGAACTCAAAGAAATTTTAGTTCCTCTTTTAAAGGATGCGCTATTAAATATGTGATAGCAGGTACACAGTAATCCCTGGAGGGAGGCAAGGAGGGAGGGAACAGTTCTCCCCTAGAGACTTTTCTGTCTTTAGGGGCTTCTTAAGCTATTCCGGTGCCCACCCCTTTTGCTCCCCGCCACCCCCATCACAGTCATCACAGACTGAGACAGGAAAGGAAAATCTGCTCTAAGTTGGGCATTCACAGGAGGGCAAGTGTGATGTGCCCTCGCAGCCCTGGGTTTGTTTCTGGAGACATTTGGATCTTACTGACTGTCCCTCCCTTACTAAGCCTGTGAAGTCACCAGGGCGCTCCCTGGACTGCAGCGAGCTGTGCACTGCTCTCTCTGGCCCTGAAGATCAACCTCTCCTGACAGCGTCAGAGGCAGCTCTGTCCTATTCATCAGCCATACCATAAACTAAAGCCCCAAGTCAGTGGGTCCCACACCATCTTCCATGGAACACCGATTCTGTAGATATGACTAGGTGATGCACAGAAAAGGTTCTATTTGTGAACTGCTGAATTAAACAAAACTGCTCTTGGCACCTCAGAGCTTCTGTATTTTCCAGTGTGTTCATTGATACTATAGAGAGGAGGGGAAAGCATAGTTGTATTTCCCAAACTAATCTCAAATGGAACCCCTCTATGGAAAACAGGCTAATGTGCCAGAAAGGGCACTGCATGCCCTGAATGCAAGGCCCTGTTTTCAAATATGTTCCTATGAAGTCTTTTGCTTTTCTTGGTCAGATTTTAGTTAGTCCACTGGTTAGTCAGTCCTTCACTCTGCCATCTTAGTGTGTTTTTTTCTCCTGATTCTATAACCCAGTATTTCTGTTACCATTCTGGGACGCACCAGCTCAGATTCTTACTGTCAGTCTGGCATTGTCTTCTCATGCGGTCCACAGATAAGGGTTTGGAAAGGACAGGACCAAGGACAGAGCCTTGCAATGCACTTCTGGAATAGGGAGGTCACATGCGTTTCATCCTACAAAATGATTTGTATTTGTCAGTAGAGGCTGCCTACACATCACTTCTTGGACTTCTCTGCGTCAATGAATCACCTGGGAAAATGGCCAAAATGTCAAATCTGATTCTGTGAGTTTGAAGTGGGACCTGAGATTTGGCATTTCTTTCTTTTTTCTTTTTTTAAAAAGATTTATTTATTTATGCACGCAAGAACTGGGGTACAGGCCAGAGGATGAGAGGATTCACCAGAAACAGAGTGGGGAACAGAACAGGCAGATCTACTGAAATACACTGCTGAAGAGAGCAGTGGGTGAGACAGATGAGGTCTGCTGCAGATCTGGCATTTCTAACAAGCTCCCAAGTGATGCTGATTCTGTTAGTCCTGGAATTTCATTATGAGTAGCAAGGTATTAGAATCCTGTGCTGAGAAGAAATCTGAGGTGATATTGTGCTCAGTGGGGAAGGGTTCCATGATCCATTAGTAATGTCTGCCATGGGCAGTGGAGCGAGCTGTAAATACAGGCTATATTTGCCCTACATGTTTCCATGTTGCAAATGATGTATCATCCAAGACAGTAGAGAAAAAAGCATTCATGCCATAAAATACTATGCAAACATGAAAACAATGTCTATACATCTATACGGCATAAATTCCAAGATGGTTATATTTTTAAACAGACAATGTTGGAGGACAAACTGTGTACTACTCTCTCCCACTTGCGTAAAATGATCAATAATCATGAAATCTGATAAAGCCAAGAGTTGATAAAGCTGTAGAAAATGGGAATAGTCTGAAACCGCTGATCGGACTGTACATGGATATAACTACTTTGGAATACTGCCTGACACTACAATTAAAACTGAGGGCCTCCCCGGTGGCGCAGCGGTTGAACGCTGGCTTGCAAAGGTGCCCGCAGCCTCTGCAGCACCGGTTCAATCCCCGGCCACTGGGTGAGGGTCCCAAGTGGTGCGCAGACCTCTCCTGCCGCCCGCTGCTCCCCTCAGCAGTGTATTTCATCAATCTGTCTGTTCTGTTCCCCTGCTCTGGCTCTGGTGAATTCTCTCACTCTCCTGCTCTTCTGACTGCACCCATACTTGTATAAATAATACTTGTATAAATAATAATAGTACTTGTATAAATAATAAATAAATAAATCTTAAAAAAAAAGTAAAAAAAAAAACTGAAAACTTGGTGCTCACCATTTGAAAACTCATTGTTTCAACCTATTGGGAGATTGAAGAATTGCCATTGCTACATGGAAAGGGCATCAAAACAGTTACCATTGCAATAGGGAAAAAAATCCAGGGCTGAAGGGAAAATTAGCCATCAATAAATATTAACTTTAATGATTGTCACATAAATTAAAATCTTATCTCAGAAAGTTGAGCCAAGTCTGCCTCCTTACCTTTCTTATCTGCCCTTCAAGGGAGTGCACCTGGAAACAATTCTTTAGTTCTTTGTACACTGGGCAGGGCCAAATCCCCCTTAGTCATCAGAAGTGGGTATGATGGTGGGTTAATATAGAAACACACGCAATTACCTGGTGCTTTATTTCTCATTTCAGTGAAAAGATCATAAATCTCCAGCCTTGTTGCACTCTTTCCATTGAGATGTCAAAACTGCTGAAAGGAGATGAGGAAAGCTGGTTGACTCCTGTCTGGGGCAGGCAGCTGATGTTCCTTCCAGGAAATTAGCTGCCTCTTTTAATTAGTGCTGTTGCTCCTAATGAAGAGCGAGAAGACAGATATAAATGCACTGTTTGGGGGAGGGGGTGGGGAAGGCACAGAGAGATGATTTGGGTGAAGAACTAATTGAAGACACAGTGGATGCTGCTGGTACCACCCAGACCCCCTCTTCACCTGCCGTGTGAGTTGGCTACAGCTGCTATAACAAAGTCCCACAGACTGGGTGACTTAAACAATGAAAAATTATTTTCTCACCAGTCTGGAAGCCGGGAAGTCCAAGATCCAGGCACTGGCAGGCCTGGTTCCTTTTGGGCCCTTTTCTCCTTGGTTTGCAGATGGCTGCCTCCTCACCTAGCTGGTCTCTGTGCACGTTCACTCCTGCTGTCTCTGCATGCCCTAAATTCCTTTTATTATAAGACACCAGTCTGCTGGTTTAGGTCCACCTTCATAGCCTCATTTTAACTTAATCACCTCTTCAGGACTTCTCAGGTGCCACAAGGGGTTAAGTCTCAGCACTGTGAAGCTTTGGCAGCATGAGTTCAATCCCCGGCCAGGGAGCTACCCAAATGATGCAGCAGACCTCACATGTCTCGCCTGCTGCTCCCCTCAGCAGTATATTTCAGTCAGTCTGCCTGTTCTTCCCCTACTCTATCCCTGGTGAATCCTCTCACCCTCTGCATCTCTGGCCTGTACCCCAGCTCTTATATGCACAAATAAACAAATCTTTAAAAATCACCTCTTTGAAGGCTCTCTCTCTAGATACTGTCACATTCTGAACTACTAGGGATTTGGGCTTCAAGATGGGGATTTGGTGCACAATTCAGGCACACCGTTCAGTCCATTTAGCCCACCTGGTGCATATTGTAAGTATTGTATTGAGTATTGCTAAGGTCTTACAACTACCCTTCTTAGAGAATTGTTCTTGGCCAACCGGTGTCCTTTGCTGGGAGGTTGCCATGACACTACTAGATAAAACGCTGATCCTCATGCCTCAAAGTGAGTCCAACACTGGGCCTCCCCGGTGGCACAGCAGTTGAGTGCTGGGTTGCGAAGCTGCCCACAGCCTTTGCAGCACCAGTTCGATCCCCGGACGCCAGACAAGGGTCCCACATGGCACGCAGACCTCTCCTGCTGCCCGCTGCTCCCCTCAGCAGTGTACTTTGTCAGTCTGCCTGTTCTGCTCCCCGCTCTGGCTCTGATGAATTCTCTCACCCTCCCACGCTTCTGACTGTACCTAGTGCTTGTATAAATAAATAATAAATAAATCTTTTTTAAAAAAATTAGTGAGCCCAACACTGTAGGGCTGTTCACACTAAAGGGCTCTCTTAGGGATCATGCTTAGGTTAGATTCCACAGGAAATGCATCCCTGCTCAGCTTCTTCCTCCTGCTGCCTCCCTCTCCTTCTTCCAGGAGCACTCCCCCAACAAATCACTACAGGGATAGAGGAGTAGTAGACTATGGTGGAGGTTTATGGGTGTTTTGGTGATGGGCATGGTATTGTAGCATACATCTGAAGAGGTGTGAACCTATAATCCCAAATCATATGTAGTGTTGAAAGCCATTGTTACCTCATAAAAATAATACCACAAGAAACTCATAATTCTTTTTTTTTTTTGTTTTGTGGGACCCTTGCTGGTGGCCAGGGATCCAACTGGTGCTGCAGAGGCTGCGGGCAGCCTCACAACCCAGCGCTCAACCGCTGCGCCACCAGGGGAGGCCCAGAAACTCATAATTCTTAATTATGTATCTTTTTTAAAGATTTATATTTTTAAATTTATGTACACAAGAACTGGGGTCTAGGCCAGAGGTTTGGGGGGGTGAGAGGATTCACCAGAGACAGAGTGGGGAGCAGAACAGGTGGCTCTACTGAAAGGGGAGCAGCAGGCAAGACAGGAGAGGCCTGCTATGCCATGTGGGTTAGCTCCCTGGATAGGGATCAAACTCAGGCCACAGCGGCAATAGCATGATAGCACTGAGACTTAATCCCTAGGCTGCCATGGAGGCCCTTAATTATGTAATTCACAACATTTTCCGCATCTATGCTCTGGGAACTGGTTGTGTCTATTCTATATACATGGTGGAAATACTCTGCATTGAGGTGTTATTGTCCAGCTCTTTCCTGCTCCATCTTCAGTGACCTGAATATGGTAGCTTGAAATCACCCATGGTGAAAATATTTACCACACAGAAGTCTGCAAAGTATAAATCAGGTTGTGATTTATTGTTTTGTTGATTGACAAACCTTAAAAATGTAATGGTGAAATGTCAATAATGCTGAGTGGATTTAAAAATGTACCATGTCTGTAGCTTTTGCACTGGGAACGGGACAAAAATTTGAGGAAAAACTCTTTCAATGTTCAAAAGGTATTACCGTTTTCAATAGAGGTCTTCATATCACTAACAAGGAAAGTTCGGAAAGACATTTGTTGTTTTACTTTTGTCTTTCTTTATAGAATAAATAAAAATAAAAAGTTCCATTTTGGAACTTTACTCAATTGTCAGTTGCAACTATAGTTTTACTACAAACATAAATGTTCAGCAAAAATCAATGAAAACCTTCTTTTAGAAGCAATTGGCTATGTGGAATTTGCAATGAAGTGTTACTTGTTTTATTATGTACAACACACTTAGTAGTTAGGGAGAAACTCTGGCTTCTATCAAAAACAAGCAAAAACTCACACTGAGAGAGATGACTGATGAAGAGACAGAATAAGTTGCAAGAGGACAGATGGATGAGATCAGAAAATACTGCAGGAAAGCTAAAAGCCAAGAACAGAGTTAAAGTCTATTTTGGACCATGACCTTTAAAAGTTCACCTTGAATGCAAGGGAAAAGACAAGAGTGGAGGATAGATGGAAAGTATTACAGAGGACAGAGAACACATAACTGTGTCAGAGACACAGTAGAAATACCCATGCTTCTCTTCCCCATACTAATATACTGGTTTTGTTGGAAGTGGCATTAAAAAGAAAGTTTCACCATCTCCCTTGCAGCCAAAAATAGACTTGTGACATAGTTCTGCCCAGTGAGATCAAAACTGAACTCTACCAGGGATTGTTAAGACAGTTTTTTTTTTCCCCCCCATGATATGGGTGTCATCCCTTCCTCTCTCTAGCTTCTTTCTTCTTTCACTGGATTAGGGATGTGATGGCTGGTGCTGGCGCAGCTGTATTTTGGCAAAGAGAATCAGGACTTAAGATTCCCAACATCCTTAGAATACTGAATCAAAACCAACTGCCTATCTTTGGACATTTCACTGTGTGATCAATCTAAACCCTTAATTCATTTAAATCACTGATAATCTAGGCTTTCTTAAACATGAATCATAGTTCCTAACCAATGCACTAACATGAATATAACTAGTGTTTCTCAGGAGAAGAGCAAAATAAATGTATTAGATCTAATAATTAAAGTTATATGAGAATAAAATTATCCTGAGATGAAGAAATAACTCAGAGTTGCTGAATAAAAATTAGCAAAAATATCTACATCCAGGGGCCTTCCCGGTGGCGCAGTGGTTGAGCGCTGGGTTACGAAGCTGCCCGCGGCCTCTGCGGCGCCGGTTTGATCCTCGGCTGCTCTCTGGCCACTGGAGGAGGGTCCCGCATGGCCCGCAGACCTCTGCTGCCACCCGCTGCTCCCCTCAGCAGTGTACTTTGGTCCTTCTGCCTGCTCTGCTCCCTGCTCTGGTTCTGGTGAATTCTCTCACCCTCCCGTGCTTCTGACTGTACCCAGTGCTTGTATAAACAAAACAAACAAACAAATAAAATAAATAAAAAAAATCTACATCCAAAACCAACCCAGTAAAGCATCTAAATTCTGAGGGAAAAGATAAGATCCAGGTAGAAAAGATGGGGAGACCATCAAAAGAACAAGATAACAAGTCTTCATGGCAGCATCCATAGAGTTTCATGGGGCAAAATATTGTGACCCAAGAATTTTATACCCAGCGTGTCTATCATGTGTAAGGGCAAAAGCAGAACATTCTGACATGTAAGAGCTAAAAAATATACACTACCTAACATACAGTGAAACAGGGTGCAGTTTTTTGTTTTGTTTTGTTTTTTGTGGGACCCTTGCTGGTGGCCGGGGATTGAACTGGCACTGCACAGGCTGCGGGCAGTCTCGCAACCCAGCGCTCAACTGCTGTGCCACCAGGGGAGGCCCAGGGTGCAGTTTTTTTTAGAGAACATTGATGCTTTCTAAGTGGTAATATTGAAAGGTTGTCAGTTTAATTTGCTACATAAGAAAAGGAAACTGCAGAATAGTATTATGATATGCCACTTAGGGACAAAAATTGTGGAAATATAAGAATCTATATTAACATAGGCTTTTTTTATCCATAAAGAAGTGAAGGGAAACATAAAAACCTAGAAACTGATCAATGGTTGTTGGGAAGATTATACTGGGAGAAATTTTGAACTTCAAAGTAGTATATCATTTATAATACACATGCATGTGTGCTCAAATTATGCATTTAACATCTGCTCGCCAAATAATACTTAAAAGATACATACCAGCTGGGTGAAATAGGAAGCAAAATCCCTACTTTCAGGAATAGAGTAGTCATGGTGTACAGTGGTTGGCAATGTCAGTACAAATGACATGACCTCATTATTATTGTTGAGCAGATTTCAATACTAAACTACCTCTCCTCCCAGAAGGAAATGTACCTCCCCTCCCAGAAGGAAAGTGTAGACAGCATAAAATAGAAACAATTTAGTAAAAATAATGTTGATCAAAAATTTTGTATTATTTTATCAATTTTAGGAAATTCTCCAAAGAGAATTTCATTTCTAATGCTGGTAAAGGGTCATAGATTATGGAAATCTTTTGGAAAATGTGATGCCAGCCACCTACAGGATTGATAACAGGATACAAACTTTCTACATTATTGGGATTATGAAAGAATAGAAATTGCAGTTCATATAGCAAAAGGTAGATAATTTTTTTTTAAATATAAGGAAAAAACTAAATGCATTAGTAAGATGAACTGTGTCAATTGTAGTAATAATAGAAACCGATTAAACTCTATTATTAAAAGGGCCTCCCTGGTGGCGCAGCAGTTGAGCACTGGGTTGCGAAGCTGCCCGCGGCCTCTGCGGCGCCGGTTCGATCCCCGGCTGCTCCCTGGCCACCGGAGGAGGGTCCCACACGGCGCGCAGACCTCTCCTGCCGCCCGCTGCTCCCCTCAGCAGTGTGTTTCAGTCGGTTTGCCTGTTCTGCTCCCCGCTCTGTCTCTGGTGAATCCTCTCATGCCTCCTTTCCCCTTGTACCTCTGGCCTACACTCCAGCTCTTGTATGCATAAATAAATCAATCTTTAAAAAAAAAAAAACAACTCTATTATTAAAAGACAATAATTTGGGCCTCCCTGGTGGCGCAGGGGATAAAGACAGCTCTTTCAAGCTATCACCAGCAACAAATTCACCAGCCACAAACTCGATGGAGTTCAATCCCCAGCGGGCCAGGTTGCTAATCCACATGGTGCAGCAGACCAAACCTGCCTCACCCACTGCTCTCCTCAGCAGTGTATTTCAGTAGATCTGCCTGTTCTGCTCCCCACTCTGTCTCTCACTGACCCCCACCCAGCTGGTTTAAGCCCTGCAGTTCTTGTATATGTAAATAAATAAATCTTTAAAACAAACAAACAAACAAAAACAGAATAAACATCAAAATACATGCAATAGGGCCAAAATTATATTCAAAGGAAAATTTAAACCTGAAAAATTTTCAACATTATTAAGACATAATGAAAATAAATTAATATAATTCAAGAAGTTGAGAAAATAGCAATGAGATAAAACCAGGGAACACAAATAAAGGGAATTCAATCCTTTAAAAACATCAACTAATAAATTAGTAGAATATCAAATAAACTTGTCTTTTATATTTCTTTTTAAAGATTAAGCTTTGCCACTAGTGAACAACATTTATTATGACTAATAACTTTTCAGGGGCTGTGTCAGGCACACCAGTCACCTTAATGATCAGATTATCATTTACTCACACGATTATGGTCTGAATTAAAGGTAGAGGATTTGCTGAATTCACAGGCCCTTTTTATTTAAAAGACTAAACCATAAACCTTTGTTAAGCAAATTTAAGAAAATGAATTCTTTGAAGATCCATACAATGGACAAGTGTCTGGCAAGTGAATCATTAAGAAATGATCATATAAATATCCAAGATTTAGGGATTAAAGGATTGAAAAGACAGGGGGATTATGAAGGAATCTACAGCTTCAAAGAGGAACTTAAAAGTTTAGCATGTTCAAAAGAACAAGGAAGTGTTGCTTAAGAAGTCATATTAGGATAACTGATTAATAATTGGGGGAAAGATTTAATTTCTCCTTTCATGTGATTCACCCAAAATCAATTTACCTCTCTCTTGAGGGCTGATTTTTAAAGCTTATAAACATTTTTTAATTGTGGGAAAGCACATTAACATAAAATTTACTCTCAATCATGGACAGTTTTGTAGTATTAAATATATTGATATTGTACTCCAATTTCCAAAATTCTTTAAATTTTTCAAAACTGGAAAACTATACCCATCAGCAACAGCTCTCCATTCCAGCCTCTCTCAGCCCCTGGCACCCTCTACTTCCTCTCTTAATGAATTTGATGACTGTAACTACCTCAAACAAGTGGAAACAGTTTCTGTCTTTTGTGATCCACTTATTTCACTTAGCATAATGTCCTTAGGTTCATCTATGTTGTAGCCTGTGTCAGAATTGCCTTTCTTTTTAAGGTTGAATAACATTCTGTTGTGTGTTTCTACCACATTGTGTCCCTCCATTCATGTATGGATGAGTAATTAGGTAACTTCTGTGTTTTAGCTGTTGGAACTGATGGTTCTATGAGCTTAAGTGTATTATCTCTTCAAGACTCTGCTTTCAATTCCTTTTGGTTATATACAAAAGTAAAACTATAGTAATTATTTATTTTTTAATTCTCTTTTAATCTCTCAAAAGATTCTATCTGGGAGTTAAATGCTAGATTATAACTAGTGTTTTTTTTTTTTTTTTAAATAATGTATGATTTATTTAGACTTACAGCAAGCGGTGACTGGTTTCCTAATTCTTGCTTCTTATGTCTGATGTCTTTCTCATTGAGTCAGTATCAGTTGGTATTTTCTCAGCTGCCCAATATCCAGTCTCTCTTCCTGCATTTTAGCAATTCCCTACATCATAATCCAGACCTTTCCTAACACTAGAGAGTTTGAAAATAATAGATTTTTCTTTACCAAGCTGCCTTGCACATGGGTACCAGGTCTCCCAAACACCCTTACCACAAAAACACAAATATCCACCCTGCTGACAGGCAATAGCTATACCAAGTCTCCAGAGGCAAAAGGAGCAGTGGTTCTCGGAGTTTCGCATTGCATGTGTTTCTGAGATATTGTCATGTGTATGTGTTCATGACTGTGTCCACAGCCCATTGTAGATCATTTCCATTATATGACAATGATACTGCTTATTTTTCTAATGTGTGGCTTAGAAACATTGGGTTATATCAGGTTTTTCTGGTTTTTTTTTTATTTAATTTTGTAATTTTGAAATTATATACATACAGCTTCCATCAGCTAGATAGTGTGGCTTTCATTCTTATCAAATGTGTGATTTGCAAATATCTTCTCCCGCTTGGTGGGGTGTCCTTTTCCTTTGCTGATAGTGTCATTTGATGCACAAAAGTTTTTAATTTTGATGAAGTCCAAATTTTTCTCTTTTATTACCTGTGCCTTTGATGTCATATCCAATAGATCATTGTCAAATCTAACGTGACACATTTCTGCTTTCTAAGAAGAGTCTTATCTTGTAACTTTAGGTCTTTGACCCATTTTGAGTGAATCTTTGTGAGTGATATAAAGGATCCAGCTTCTACTTTTTCTTCTTTCTTTCTTTCTTTCTTTTTTTTTTTTTTTTTTTTTGCATGTGTGTACCTGCTTCCCAGCACCATTTATTCAAAAGAATGTCTTTTCTCCCCACTGAATGGTCTTGGCACCTTTGTCAAGCAATGAGGTAAACCTAGGGAACACACATAAAGGGAAATCAATCGGTTAAAAACATCAACTAATAAATTAGTTTGTCCATATATTCAAGAGTTTATTTCTACTTTGTGTTTCCAGTGGAATCACCTGGGGAGATTTGGGAAAAACAACCCGCTGAATCCTGGGCCCCACCCCAGTGGCTCTGGTAGAAGCACAGCCTGGGCATGAAGAGGGTTAACCATCCACACAGGTGCTTCAAATGTGCAGCCAAGGTTGAGTAATGAGCAGTTAACATTGATTGAAAGCTTATTCCGAGCCAGGACCCATTCTGCATGTTTTTCGTCCTTTAAGCCTCACAGTAACCTTAGGAGATAAGTCTATTATTTTCCTATATACAGAGGGGGCAGTGACTAACGAGGAGGTGATGGACTTGCAGAGGATACGTGATTTATAGGTGATGTAGGTGGAGTCTCCACTTGAATGCCAGAGCCTGTGCCCCTTGTTGCAATGCTGTACCTGCCAAGGGCCACGTGCCAGGCCCTGCCATGATTGTAAGCCTCGCCTCAAGATTTTCTGAGGTGGAAAGATGACACCTAACCTATAAAGCAGGAACATCTCTTCCCTTGCTCCACTCTGATGGATTCGAAAGGGAACCTAGGAGTCTGTTTTAAGCTCCTAAGACCCTCCCAGGATCCCAAACCCTGACTGATCTGCCTCCTGGAGATATCCAAGCTGAACCCCCAAACCCTCTACAGCTCTGATTCTCGTTACTGTTCATCCCCCACAGTCCACAGAGCCTGTGGATTTCCTGACATGCAGTGCCTCATGTGGAGCTTGCTGGGTAGGAGCTGCTAACCCCATCCTAGCAAATCAAATGTACATGCTGGGGCCTGCGGTTATTTTTTCCAGTCTCCTGGGAGATGTGAGAGTTTTTCAGGGCTGTCCTCACCCCAGCTGAGGACTTCTAGGGAGCCAGAGGGAAGGAAGCTGGGAATAAAGAAGTCTCTGTCCCTCCTCCCCCCTCCCAGTTATTGTAGAAGTAAGCCCTAAAGGAAAAGGGAATAAAAGCCATGATTAAAGTTATTTTTTGTTTTTTATTGAGGTAATGTTGGTTTACAGCACTGTGTATGTTTTAGGAGTACAGGTCCATAGCTCTTCAAATATAAATTACCACACCACACCCCAAATACCAATAACCTCCACCATGGTCCGTTGTCCCTCCACCTCTCTACCCCCACCCCACCCCCACCCCCAACATGGCTAGAATGAGATTCCAAAGGTTTATTTAGGTTTGGTTTTGTGTGGATGAAAGTTTTAGATTTATTTTTAAGGCCATACAGGTGAACCATGAGTTTAGAAAATAATGACATTTACTTCAAAAAAGTCCAATGAGAAATGTAAAAAGCTACATGTATTAATAGACAAGGCAGAATAAATTGCCTCAAAATGATGCAACTTACACCACAGTAAACCTTCATTATCTCACACTGTATCTGAATGGAATTTTGGCAGAGTCCTGCTGCCACCCATGCTGTGCCACCATCTTAGTGGGGCACCAGTTGGTGAGCATCAAAACAATGAGGATGAAACAAAAAGAGTGAGCAAAAAGATAAGGGAAACTTAAAACTAAGGCAGGAGAAAAAAGCAGGGGGTGTTTTAAAAAGAACAATCAAGGGAGAAGTCCAACTAAATAAAACACAGTGAAAGAAGAGTTTACAAGGGTTAGAAAGATATCAAAGAAATTCAAACCGAAGCCAGGCAGGCATGAAAAGATAATCAGTGAGTGAGGAGGTGATAAAGGGTAGAGGGAAGGAAATTGAGCAACACAGAGGAGAGACTGAAAGAAGGTTTTTAGGACACTTCAAGATCCTTCAGGACTCTGCCCCCACTGAAATAGTCAGGAAAGCCTACCATACCCTCTGGACCTGCAGCCTCCCTTCTCTGTGACTCAAGGTCCTCTCAAAGCTGGGCTTCCCACTTCCATCTCAGGAGGCCTAGGGCAGTTTTTTGGAACTCTGTTTCTCAAAGTGGTGTCCTTGAATAGTCAACATTTATTCCAACATTGGAGTTGGTTAGGGATGTAGACTTGGGCCTCCCTGATGGCTCAAGGGGTTAAGCACAGCACTGTGAAGCAATTCACAGCCACTGAAGCTCGAGTTCAATCCCTGGCCAGGGAGATGACCCACATGGTGCAGCAAACCTCTTCTGTCTTGCCCGCTGCTCCCCTCAGCAGTGTATTTCACTCAAATCCACCTGTTCTTCTCCCAACTCTGTCTCTGGTGAATGCTCTTACCGACCCCCCACACCTCTGGCCTGTACCCCAGTTGTTGCATGCATAAATAAATAAATCTTTAAAAAAAAGTAAAAATACTTTGCATACCAATTCTTTCTCAGTTATGTTAAACAATACAAATATTACCTTTACCTTCCAGTATTACAGCTTCTTCATTTTGTTTATGGTGTCCTATGATTGTAGAAGAGTTTTCAATGTATCTGTGCAAAAAACTCTAATTTTGATGAAGTTGAATTTGACAATGTTGAATCTTGTTAAGAATTTTTCCCTATCCAGAGGGCATAAATGTAATCCTCTAATACTTTCTTCTAAAAGTTTTACTTTTAATATTTAAGCCTTTATTCCCCTTGGATTTGAGCATGGTATGAACTAGACAGCTGACTGGTACTTTTTTCTCTCTGGAAAACCAATTGTCCCAACCATTTATTAGAGTTCACTCCTTCCCCTATGTGGTTATGTCTCTACCTCTCCAACATAGTAGTGGTAGTTAGCTTCTAAGATGAATCCCAATAATCTTGCCCCCCTGTTACTCAAGTTCTGTTCTCCTGGCACTCAAACGATCCCAGTGGCCCTGCCTCCAGGCATGTTCACTCTCTCCCCCGAGTGTGAGCTGGAACTAGTGACTCACTTTGAGTGAAAGTATGCCACTTGGGGATTAGGTAATTATAAGAGCATTATGGTTTGCCTCTTGCTTTCTATCTCTCTTGCTTTCTACAATCAGACACTCTAGAGAAAACCAGTTGCCATGTTTTATGAGTAGATCTACCTATGTCCCATGTGGTGACGAACTGAAACCTCTTGTCATGTGAATGAGTTTGAAAGTGGATTTTCTGGGGCCTGCCTGGTGGCGCAAGGGGTTAAGTCTTACCACTGTGAGGCATTCGGCAGCCACTGCAGCACACAAGTTCCATCCCCAGCGAGGGAGCTGACCCACATGGCGCAGCAGGCCTCTCCTGTCTCACCCCCTGCTCCCCTCAGCAGTGTATTTCAGTCAGTCTGCCTGTTCTGCTCCCCACTCTGTCTCTGGTGAATCCTCACCCCCCCACACACCTCTAGCCTGTACCCCAGTTCTTGTATGTATAAATAAATTTATCTAAAATAAAAAAAAAAAAGAAAGTGGATTTTCCTCTTTTTGGATGAGGCAAACCTAGCCCATACCTTATCTACAATGCTGTGAGAGACCCTGAGTCCCAACCACCTCTCACCCCTGGGATTCCTAATCCTCACAAAATGTGTGAGACAAAAAATATTTGTTGTTTTAAGCTGTTAACATCTGAGGTAACTTGTTGCCTAAATAAATGCATACCTGTTTCATACATGACAAATTCCCTAGGACTTTCCCTGAAGACAATCAGATTAGCTACAGAGAACCATGTTTTTTTTTTCCCTTTCCAGTCCTTTCATTTTCTCTCTTTCTTTTTTTTAAAGATTTATTTATTTATGCACACAAGAACTGGGGGACTGGCCAGAAGTGTGGGGGAGTGAGAGGATTCACCAGAGATAGAGTGGAGCAGAATGGGCAGATTGACTGAAATACACTGCTGAGGAGAGCAGCAGGCGAGTCAGGAGAGGTCTGCTGCACCATGTGGGTAGCTCCCTGGCCAGGGATTGAATTGTGCTGCAGTGGCTACGCCTAGCTTTATAGGTTGCATCTTAACCCCTTGTACTACCAGGGAGGCCCACTTTCTCTCTCTCTCTCTCTCTCTCTCTCTCTTTTAAAATCTTTCTTAGTTATGTACAAAAGTACTGATTGAAGCTATTCTTACTAGTCTTTATATGGAATGTTTCTTTATAAGAATGAGGTGGATTGGCTTCCCCACCTCCCCCACCTTTTTATAAAATCCTGAACAACAGGCTAATGTAATTCTCTTCTATTTCTGGTATGCTAAATGTTCCCCAGCAATATAGATCTCTGTCATGGTATCTGGGCATCCCTGGGCCATAGTTATCCCCAGAAGTCCCACACACCAAACCTATACAGACAGCCTGCCCCAAGAATGTAAGTCTGGATGTGCTATGGGAGCAGTTCTCGAGCAATGACTTTCTCTTGAGAACCGGTGTGTAAATCCCCCCCTCCCTTGCCCATTGTAGGGTCCACTTCTGGGGAAATCCAAAAAAATCTAGATGTTTTCATAAAATGACTTAAGTTTACCATAAAGTGGCTGTTGTCTTTTCTGAGTCTAGTAACCTGACCATATAGTTTTGGCTTCTTCAACCTATAACTTGTGTAAATTATATTTGCTATTTTCTAGCAAGGAAAGAACTGTTAGGGGGAAAGGATGTCCTGTAACAGAACTAGCATTTGGCAAGTTGATGGTTTGTTCATATCTTTACATCTCTATAAATGAAGCTGAACTATCATTTCCTCTTTTTACTGTTCCTTTCTAGTTTGATATCGGGGTTACACCAGCAGTGGTTACTGACTAGCCCACACACAAATTATTGACTCTTGTGTCTCAGTTTGGGTGAGATAGCATTTTCCTGTTCCTTGAATGTGATGAAAGTGCTTGTGAGGTCATCTGGGCTTGGTAAAGATTTTTGTGATTAGTTTTTAAATTTGCTTATTTTAATGTAGATATTTGTTTAAGTTTTCTGTTTCTTGGACAATTTTTGGTGACTGATATTTTTCCAGATAATTGTGCATTTTATCTTGTGAGTGACTATGAGGTACCCAGGGACCCCAAACTACTAAGGGGTACATACCCTGAAAGAGATTCTGCCATCTATGCCCACAAAAACAAAGGAAGCAGACTCTTAATGTGAAAAAATTTTAATAGAATTATTGTGCACAAAGGGGGTGGAAAGCATTTCAAATAATAGTTTCTCAGTGAAACTTTCATTTTTACCCATCCCCTCATGGATACTTGCCCAGTCAAACAGGGCCACTGAGGCCCAAAGGCTTGCCGCAAGTGGTACTGGCAAGAAAGGGGTTAAACAGGGGCCTCTCTGGTGGCACAGAGGTTAAAGACAGCACTATCAAGCTATTGCCAGCCACTGCAGCATGAGTTCAATCCCTGGCCCGCCAGGGAACAACCCACATGGCGTAGCAGACCTCTCCTGGCTCACCCGCTGCTCCCCTCAGCAGTGTATTTCAGTCAATCCACCTGTTCTGTTCCCCACTCTGTCTCTGGTGAATCCTCTCACCCCCTGCACCTCTGGCTTACACCCCAGTTCTTGTATGCAGATACTTCCTTTTTTTTTTTTTGTAACTTTTAAACTCTTTTTTTAAAAAAAGGTAGCTTGGGGCTGGAAGAGAGGTAAAGATGGGAATGGATGGAGCAGCAGAGATAATGTCTTCAGAGCTGCTGAGTCTCAGTTCTGTCTAGGGCAAGGAAAACCTGCAATCAAGTGGGAGGGTTTGGCCGGGTGTTAGAGGAAAGAGTGTGAATGTGACCTTGGGATAAAAATGTACAGGGGGTTTAGGAAATTCAAGGTGGTGCAGCTGTGTGACCTCAGGCAAGTTATTTAACTGCCACAATCTTGAAATACTGGAATAAAGTTTCTGATATCAGCTGCATTCTGTGCAGTTTTAAATCCTATGGCTTAGTCACAGGGATCTAGGGGTCAGCAGGGTGGGGGAAACTTGAGGGTCCTATTTCCCAAGCCCCCTCTTCAACCTCAGTAGCACTCCTATTGCATTTCACTTGTATATTGTGCACAGGGTGTCCCAACAATAGCATTGTGATTGGGAAGTCTAATACTAAAATCAGACAAGAAAAATGCAAAAAAAGGAAATTATAGACTGATGTATCTGATAAACACTGGTGCAAAAATCCTCAACAACATTTCCATACTTGCTAGGAGGCATATTTCTAGGAGCACACTGAAAAAATAAGATCCAACGGATGCAGCAAAGCGCTGCTGTTTGTATTAGGATGTTTTTTTTACATAAACACACACATATGTTTATGTATACACACATAAGAAGCAAAAATGGCAGATGGTAGCTGAGAAGGAGCACTGAGGACAGGAGGCCAGATTCCAGGGAGATTTTTATTGTAGACTTTTTTACCTTTTGAATTTTGAACTAGGTGAATTTGTTACTTGTTTTTAATCAGCACAGTGAAAACATGAGTTTTAAAAAACGATGGGGAAGGGGAAAGAACAAAATTAGATTTTAAAAATGACTTGCATATGGCATCTGAATGCAGGAATAAGGAGGAAGGAGGTGGGTAAGGAGAGGTAGAGGACACATTTTTTCCTAACCTGTGTAAGCGTCAACTGTATGGATCATCTCTATCAAGTGGAGATTACATTGTTTAAAAAACAACTGCCTTCCTGAGGCAGCCAAAATGATCTTGAAAAAGAACACAGTTGGCAACTTATACTTCCTGATTTCAAAACTGACTACACAGCCATGGTGATCAAAACAACGTGATACTGGCATAATGACAGACATATATGAACAGATACCGGGAAAATTGGATGTTGACATGCAAAAGAATGAAGTTGGACTCTTTTTTAATACCATTTAGAAAAAGATGAGTCAAAATGAATCTGTTATAGGACAGGGAGAGAAGCAGCCCAAACCCCGCAAACCTGCCTATTTTAAATGGGTTCTGCCATCCACCGCATCAACACAAAACATATGAGACTTTAATGGGAAGGAACTTTAATACAATTAGGAAACAATACAGGAAAGGCAAAGAATTTAGTTTCTAAATGAAGCACCCAAAGTTACCCGTCCCCTCGTGGGTAAAACTCCATCCATATGGGAATGGCGCAGAGCAAGGCCCCAAAGCCTGCCACAAGTCTAAAGCATCTTCCAGTGGGGACCCACAGAAAAGGGTCAGAAACAACCAGACAAGCCCGGAAGGAAAACAGTAAAATCAACATCAAGATAAAAGCTGCCATTGTCACCTCCCCACGGGTCTCACCCACATCTGTGTCACCCAGTCCACGACCAAAGACAAGCGCAGATTTTTACCTGTCTCTAAGCTCCATGCACCTCCTCCAGGTCTCCTTCTGGCTCCATCCTGCTTCCTTCCTCAATCTCTTCTGCAGTTTCTCCTTTCCCTGCTCAGCTCCACCCTCCCTTGGGTGGGGCAGGGAACCTCCCCCTTTCCTGGGGACCACCCTGTTACAAATCAAGCACCTAAACATAAGAGTTAAAATTATACATCATTTGGAGGAAAACACAGGGGAATGTCTTTATGAGATTTGATTTGGCAAATCTTCCTTAGATATAACACTAAAAACGCAGACAACAAAAGAAAAAAAATAGATAAATCTAACTTCTTCAAAATTAAAAACTTTTGTGCATCAAAAGACATTATCAAGACAGAACAAGAAGAAAAATTTGCAAAGTTAAAAAAGAAAAAAACAAATAGAAATTATTTGCAAAACATATATCTGATAATGGATTTATATTCAGAATATGTAACAATCTCCAATAACGCAACAATGAAACAAACAACCCAGTTAAAAAATGGGTCTACTCTGAATAGACTTTTCTTCACAGAAAATATCAAAATGACCATTAAGCACGTAAAAAGATCCTCAGCATCACCAGCGACTAAGAAAATGCAAATCAAAACACACATTAGGATGGCTATTATTATTTTTTTAAGATTTATTTTTTATTTATGCATATAAGAACTGGGGTACAGGCCAGAGGTGTTGGGGGGTGCTGAGAGGATTCACCAGAGACAGAGCAGGGAGCAGAACAGGCAGCCAGACCCAAAGCACTGCTGAGGGGAGCAGTGGGTGAGACAGGAGAGGTCTGCTGTGCCATGTGGGTCAGCAACCTGGCTGGGGATTGAACTCGTGCTACAGTGGCTGGCATAGCTTGTTAGCACTGAGACTTTAATCCCTGTGCCACCAGGGAGGCCCCCAGGATGGCTATTATTAAAGAAAGAAGGAAATGAGGGAAGGAAAGAAGAAAGGCAGCAGGAAGAGAAGGAGGGAAGGAGGGAGAGAGAAAAGTGTCTCAAACAAATCTTTGCTTGATGATTTCTTAAAACAATTGCTTTTGATTCGCTCCAAAGGTCTCTTTGGTCCATTTCAAATGAGACAGGTAAGGCAATTTCTCTGTGATGGCTTCCCAGTTCCATTTTAAGATGGCTTCAGGATACCAACTTTTCACTGAAGGAAGGAAAAAAGAAGTGCTAGCAAGGACATGGAGAAATGGGGAACTTCGTGCAGTGTTGGTGGGACTATAAAATGATGCAGTTGCCATGGAAGATAGTATGGCAATTCCTCAAAAAATTAAACATAGAGAAGCTCTCCGCAGCCTCTGCAGTGCTAGTTTGATCCCCGCCGGCCGTGGAGCTACCCACATGGCGCAGCAGACCTCTCCTGTCTCACCCACTGCTCCCCTCAGCAGTGTACTTCAGTCAATCTGCCTGTTCTGTTTCCCACTCGGTCTCTGGTGAATCCTCTCACCCTCCCCACATCTGGCCTATACCCCGGTTCTTGTCTAAATAAATCTTTAAAAATATTTTTAAAAAATTAAACATAGAACTGCTATATTTCCCAGCAATTTTACTTCTGGTTATACACCCGAAGGAAGAGACAGCTACACAGATACAGCTGTACACCCATGTTCATAGTATCATTCTTCACAACCACCAAAAAATGGAAGCTACCCAAAGGATCCATCAACAGATGAATGAGTAAACAAAATGGTAAATATTATCACAATGAAAACAAAAAGTGATTGCCCTGCATCAGCAACAATGAGATAAAATAACAACAATGCTTCCTGGGAAATACAGCATCACATTTGTGATTCTTGTCCAAACATGCCTAACCCAAATATAATCACAAGGAAAGGTCAACAAGCTTAAATTGAGGGACAATCTGTAAAAACCTTGACCTGAACTTTTAAAACACATCTACATCTGAAAGACTAAAAAGGCAAAGAAACTCCTCCAAATTAAAACAGATCAGAGAAGCATGACCACTAAAGCCAACAGGTGATTCTTGCTTAGATTCAGAATCAAAAGAAAAAATATATAAATGTTATTACTTGGACAATGGGGAAATTTGAATATGGCATGAATGCTAGAGATCTAAACAACGTTAACATTTTTCATGTGTCAGTGGTTGTGCAAGAGAGTGTCTTTGTTCTTAGGAGATTCCTGGTGAAGCGTTTAGAGGTGAAATGTCAGGACATCTGCAAGAGCTCCCAACCGGCTAGGGTTGGGGGAAGGGTGGGAGAGAGAGAACAAGAAAGTGGAGAATCCAGGTGACGGATTTATGAGTGTTTATGTTTCTTGCAACTTTTCCTGAAGGCTTGAAACTTTCAACATAAAAAGTTGAGAATTAAAAACAAAATAAAACCCAGTTGAGGGTTAAAAAGAAATTGCCCCTGAGAGTTACTGTGAAGTTACAAATATGGGCTCAAGGAGGGCAGGCACCTTGCCCCTGAGTTTTCTAGAAGGGAGCAGAGGTAAGCTGAACATTGAGACCTATTTGGTGCTTCAGCGGAGCCACAGAGTGTGAGCCAGGACCAAAGAAGGGCCACTGGGAGGGACCGAGCCTTTGGGATCAAGGGCAAGGGTGCAATGTCAAGGAAAGACATGCAAGTTGTGATTTCCAGTCTTGACTCTCAAATTCTATCAGAACATCTCTGCCACCCCATGCCGTCACATAACAGTCTACAGAAAGAGAGAAGGTCCTGTGCCCTCCTGACGTACTCATACTCATCCATCAAACCAGCAAGTGGCAAGCGTCTAGGTCTGGGGTATTAAGATGAATAAGGGGCCTCCCCGGTGGCGCAGCAGTTGAGCGCTGGGTTGCGAAGCTGCCCGCGGCCTCGCCGGTTCGATCCCCGGCTGCTCCCCGGCCACCGGAGGAGGGTCCCACATGGCGCGCAGACCTCTCCTGCTGCCCGCTGCTCCCCTCAGCAGTGTACTTAGTCAGTCTGCCTGTTCTGCTCCTGGCTCTGGCGAATTCCCTCACCCTCCCGCACTTCTGACTGTACCCAGTGCATGTATAAACAATATGAACAAACAAACAAATAAATAAATAAATAAAACATGCCTCTATTAAAAAAAAAAAAAGATGAATCAGGGCCTCCCTGATGGCACAAGGGGTTAAGATGCAACCTATGAACCTCTCCGCAGCCACTGCAGCATGAGTTCTATCCCCAGCCAGGGAGCTACCCACATGGCGTGGCAGACCTCTCCTGGCTCACCCGCAGTGTAGTTCAGTCAGTCTGCCTGTTCTGTTCCCTCCTCTGTCTCTGGTGAATCCTCTCACCCCCCGCATCTCTGGCCTGTACCCCAGCTCTTGTATGCATAAATAAATCTTTAAAAAAAAAAAAAGATGAATAAGACAGATGTGTTCCCCAGCCACACAGACCCGGGAGTCCCGTGGGAAGTCAGACAAGGAAAGAGTGTGAGAAGTGCTGGAAGGGACCCTTTGACCTGACTGGGCAGATGGGCAGCTGGAGAAGTCTCTGCAGAGGACACTAGCCAGCAAGTTGGGGAGTAAGGCAAACCTCCCAAGGGTTAGGAGAGATGAGGGTCTTAAAAACAAAGGGTATTAAATTTAAATTTGCTTTTTTTCAAAGGTAGAATTCAAACCGATTTATTCAGGTTCCAGTTTTCCCCTTAAATACTGTACAGCATTGGGCAAGTTACTGAACCTCTCTGGGCTCTAGTATCTCAGGGTAAAAATGGAGAAAATAACGCTTTTCCTGACAGTGTGAGGGTGAGGAAAATATGGTACAAGGAGCACCTGGCACCTGGTACACAAACATAAATGTTAACTCGAATTTTAGTTTCACAATCAATCTTGCCCTAGGCCAGCTCTTGCCATACATGTGTCTGCCAAGGCACTCAGTATCTGGAATAAAGAACTTTTTTTTCCCCTCACCATGATGAAATGCTTATTATCATTAAAAACCACTTATTATATGTCTATCAGCACACAGCACAGATTTCCATATCTTATCTGTTGGTTATTTTACATTTAAAATAGCTTTATTGAGATATAATGCATCTACCATACAATTCACTCCTTTTAAGTATACACTTTAATGTTCTCTAGAATTTCACAGAGTTGTGCAACCATCACCACATTCAATTTTGATTATTTCACCACCCCCATTAGCAGTCACTCGCCGTTTTCCTCCAATTCCCCCAAGCTCTGGCAACGCTAATCTTTCTGACTTTATGGATTTGCCCATTTTAGACATTCGATATCAAGAAACCATATAATATGTGGTCTTTTGTGACTTGCTTTTTCCTCTTAGCATAGTGTTTATAGGGCTCATTAACATTGTAGAACTAAATTAGTAGTAACTTAGAATTAAAGCAGGAGAGCCTCCCTGGTGGCGCAGGGATTAAAGTCTCAGAACTATCAAGCTGTTGCCAACCACTTCAACATGAGTTTGGTCCCCGGCCAGGGAACTACCCATATGGTGCAGCAGACCTCTCCTGTCTCACCCGCTGCTCCCCTCAGCAGTGTATTTCAGCCAATCTGCCTGTTCTGTTCCCCACTCTGTCTCTGGTGAATCCTCTCACACCCTGCACCTCTGGCCTGTACCCCAGTTCTTGTATGCATACATAAATAAAATAAATCTTAAAAAAATAGGAATAAATTAGTAAGGAAAGACAACTTTTTTTTTTAAAGATTTATTTATGTATACACGAACTGGGGTACAGGGCAGAGATGTGGGGGGTGAGAGGATTCACCAGAGACAGAGTGGGGAACAGAACAAGCAGATCGACTGAAATACCCTGCTGAGGGGAGCCGCGGGCGAGTCAGGAGAGGTCTGCTGCGCCACATGGGTAGCTCCCTGGCTGAGGATCTAACTTGTACTGCAGTGCTGTGGCTAGCTTCATAGTGCTATGACTTAATCCCTTGCGCCACCAGGGAGGCCCCAGGAAATACAGTATTTTTTAACTGGGCAAAAGTCTTCAACATTTCACAAAACAATATACATAGCCTAGAAAGCACACTAGAATGCCGATCATCTCTGGTATCAAGGAAATGCAGTTAAGACTCCCCTGGGGTATCTGTACATCCTCCAGATGGTTAGCTATTTTATTTTTTTTTACTATTATGCATTTATTAAACAAAAAAATGTTCAATAAGAAACTGTACATGACCCACTTTTACTATCATAGTAAAAAGATGCTATGGAGCGGGGGACGTGGAAGTAACTGATTTCTCTGGTGGACACAGCCACTACTTATACTTACTCCCAGGCTTCTAACAGAGTGCTATTTCCTCATATCACCACCATTCTGATATTTTTCTGTTGGCCACTAATTGCTGTCTTCACACATCCACCTATCATTAAGATTCATAAAGAGGAAAAAAAGAAAAAGAAATAAGCAAACAAAAAACCCTAAAAAATAAAATTCATAAAGGGATCAAATCCCACAGTATTGCTCAGGCATGTCTGCCACTATTTTGCAATCATTTATTTCTTGTCCATAAATTTTTTCAACTCAGGAGGGAAAGCTTTGCTCCTAGGTGTCTACTAGGCAAGCTCAATGATGCCTCCAGATCAAATTTATTGCTTGCCTCAGCTCCCTGGCTAGTCCTGGTCCAGATGGTTAACATTTGAATGATCTACAATACCTACTTAGGGAGGGCATGAAGCAACTAATGTATTACTGGTGGCACGTGAAATGGTTAAAACCACTTTGGACATCTGGTTGGAAGTTTCTTTTTTTTATTTTTTAAAGATTGATTTATGCAAACAAGAACTGGGGTGCAGGCCAGAGTTGCGGGGGTATGGGTGTGGGTGTGTGAAAAGATTCACCAGAGACAAAGTGGGAAGCAGATCAGAAGCATCCACTGAAATCCATTGCTGAGGGGAGCAGCAGGCAAGATAGGAGAGGTCTGCTGCGCCATGTGGGTCAGCTCTCTGGCTGGGGATGAAAGTCATGCTGCAGTGGCTGGGCGATAGCTTGATAGCACTGAGACTTTAAACCCTGTGCCATGAGGGAGGCCCTGGTTGGAAGTTTCTAATACAGTAAAACTACTCTATGACCAGCAACTCTACTCCTCGTTATTTATCCGTGGGAATAGAAACTGTCCATAAAAGGGCTTATTTGTGTATATTCCTAAGTAACCTTAGTTAAGAGCTAAAAAAAAAAAATTAGAAAAATAATTACAAATAATGATGAATTCAAGAATGAACCAACTGTAGTGTATTCATACAATGGGATACCTTTCCAGAATAAAAGGCAATGAACTTTTGATGCAAGCAACAATATAGACGAAATTCAAAAGCACGTGGAGTGAAATAAGTCAGACACAAAAGGCATACTGGATGATCTCATTTATATGACAAAACTAATTGATGGTGGAAAAAGTCAGGTAAGTTACCTCTTAGAAGGATGCAAACTGGGAAGAGGCCTGGGGAACATTTCAGGGTGATGGAGACATTCTGACCTTGAAGTGCATGGTGGTTACCAGGGTACATACCAGGAGAGGAAGTCATCCAAATGTCTACATAAGAGTTGTACATTTTACTCTGTGTAAACTATACTGCAGCTAAAATAGAATATTAAGGATTGTTCCTGGGCTTTACCCCTGGGCCAGCTTGTTGTTGGGTTAAGGAGGGTCCCTGTGTTCTATCTTTTGGTGTAGCAACAATCAAAAAAAATCTGCTTTAAGGTCCTCTAAGGGTTCTGGGCTGTTTCTCAGTCCCCTCCTGAAGGAAAAGAGAGGAGCTAAGATTTATGGAGAGTTTTGACTCATGAAAAGGAAGCGTCTTACTAGAAGGAAAAGTAGTTTTTGGAAAGTATGTGGCACTGAGTTGGGACCTTAGTACTTAACGCCTTTGGGGTTTTGGCCTCCTGCTCTCTGCTCATCTTTTGTTTGCAACCGTCCTTTGATGATGGCTATTTGGAACGGGTTCCTTGCCCTTAAGAGAGTCATGGGAAAAATAGTCCCTGTTCTTTACTTGGGCATAACTGTGAATGTTTGTTACTCCTGGAACCATGGAGTCATCTGGCAATCCTGAGAGGAGTTAGGCTGATGTTGAGGAGATGGAATGGGAGATAGAAAGTCCTGGAGTTCTTGACGTCATCAAGCAGTGAGTCAACCTAACATCCGATCGTAATGCTGGGTTTCCAGTCAGCAAAGATGATATATTTTTTTTAAAAACTTATTTATCCCTTACCTCTGAACAGGACTCAGGACTCTTTGTTATTTTTGGACAAAAGTAATCTATACCCATTTTGATCTGTTTTGACTTAGATTCCATAAACATTTTTCCATCTCACTTGATGTTTTCCTATGTCTTCCTTCAAATAAAACAATTGCATAACATTTGTGCTGAAATGTTTTCTTTCATTAGACATATAGGAGTGTAGGGGCAGGACGGGCACAGAGCAGGTTTTCTATGATCGCAGCAGACCTGGTAAAGCAGAGTCCTAGAGCCCTTGGTGGCTTTCTCAGGCTTTTATTGAGCTTTTACATGTAGTGCTGCAACCAGGTACGTGGCAGACAGGGGTGCCAAGGGGCCAGCAGGCCTTCTAGCCCCCAGCAAGTCTTCACTCTGGGCTTCTCTCTGGCTTACTTCCTCCCTTCTTTCTCCTGTTCTTTCTCCTGCCTCTGCTTCCCTGGGCCAATATCTCACTACTGTTCCCACTGCCCACAGAAGTAAACAACACAACTTATAACAATGAAACAAAATTCAGGTGCCCATCAGGCAGGGCAATCCTAATGGTGGAGGGCAGAAAAGCCTGAAAATCACTTAGCCTAGAAGGAGATTTTCAAGTTTTTTTTTATTATTACAACCCATGCTATGATAGATATCTGACCTTCGCATATATTTGTAATGATTTCCTTTGGATAAACTTCTATGGGTTGACTTGTAAGATTAAAGGTCAGCAGGTTTGTTGAAATTTTACACTGTATATTGCCACAGTTTCCAGGAAAGTTGTACCCACTTAACACCCCCAGCCAGAGTGGGAGTTTTCATTTCCTCTCATCTTCACCAACATCTGGTAATATGTTTTCAGAAATGTTTGCCCATTTGAGAAGCGAAACATGCTATATTCTTTTCACTTACATTTTTTCATGATCAGTATTTGTCATAATACAAATTTAAAAAATTTTAAAGTTGTATCCTGATTATCTTTATCACTTAAAATCTGTATTTAAAGAAAATGTAATCATGGACTCTATTCTTATGCCCTAAATAAGCTGAATTTCTTGTTTAAAGAAATTAAGTACAGAGGACATGAGGGGACTAAACAGGGCCATTAGCAGCTTGGGCTTTGACCCAAGTGTGACGACATGAGGTTGCTCTGGTAGAGGTTTTCCATGCATCCAAACAAGAATTATAGAACACTACAGAATCTAATAAACACTGGGCCGTGACTGTAAGCACTGGAAGGAGAATCCATTTCAAAATTAAACTCCTGGGCCATTATCAACTTTTTCTAGCATGGACTTCTACACCTCAGTATGTTGAATCTAGATTCTAAAATGTGTTATTAAGGGAAAATCAGAACAAACAAATAAATATAGATCCCACCTCTTCAGAGGAAGAAGAACACCACACTAAATGGCTCAGGAGGCTTTTTTTCTACTGGAGACTTACTAGGCAGGAACTGACAGAGGACAGACACTTCCAGTGCATTCACTGGAACATTTAGTTAAGGGCCTCCCTGATGGTTCAAGGGGTTAAAACACAATCTGTGAGGCTGTCCACAGCCACTGCAGCGTGAGTTTGATCCCCAGCCAGGGGGCTGCCCACATGACCCAGCAGATCTCTTCTGTCTCACTCGCTGCTCCCCTCAGCAGTGTATTTAAGTCAATCTGCTTGTTCTTCTCCCCACTCTGTCCTTGGTAAATCCTCTCACCCCTCACGCCTCTGGCCTGTACCCCAGATCTTGTATGCCTAAATAAATAAATCTTTAAAAAAAAACATTTAGTTAAAAACCTATCATGTACAAAAATAAGGCCAGCTCGAAATGGTTGGCAGACTTAGCAAATAAAAATAAAGGATGTGCATTAAATATGAATGCAGATAAAAAAGAAATACTTTTCTTTTTTTTTAAGATTTATTTATTTATACATATAAGAACTGGGTTATAGGTCAGAGGTGTGGGGGGTGAGAGGATTCACCAGAGACAGAGTGGGGAAGAACAGGCAGATTGAACTAAGTACACTGCTAAGGAGAGCAGTGGGTGTGGCAGGAGAAGTCTACTGAGCCATGTGGGTTGCTCCCTGGCCGGCTGGGTATTGAAATCGTGCTGCAGTGGCTCTTATAGCTTGATAGCGCTGTCTTTAACACTTGCCCCACCAGGGAGGCCCCCAAAATAAATACATTTAAAAGTATATGTATGTCCCAAATATATATGTCAACCCTAGCTGGGAAGATTCCTACGTCTGTGTTCTCCTGATCCCCCTGAGTTTTAATGCTATTTCTCTGATAGTTATCTGAGGCAGTTCTTGGAACCACATGAAAACTAAATGCAATTCTTCCACAAAGATTTGCACAAGAATCTTCAGAGCATTTAATATTCCCAAACTGGGAATAACTTATGTCCATCTTTAGCAGAATGAGTCGATAAATGGTGATCTTTATACTTTGCAACAATGAAAAAGAATTGTTTGTTTATTTGCTTTATGCTTGGCCTCTCCAATGCATGGCAGCAGAGTGATCTTCTTAAACCAGAAATGAGATGTCACTCACCTGCTGGAACCTTGTAACGACTCCCCTGCTGGAGTCGACTCCCCTGTTCCATCTGCCCCTCATGAACTCTTCTTCAAAATCATCCTCTCTCCTCCTTCCCTGTCCCAATCACACCATTTTTTTTTCAATTTTTCAAACCTAACATGGCCTTTGCTGCCTCAGGACCTTTGTATATGGTGTCTCCCTTTCTGGGATGGTCTTTTTCCAGTTCTTTGGCTTTTTTGAGTATCAGTCATAATGTGCCTTCTTTAGTCCTTCTTTATCACCTCACCTAAGTTGGCCATCCAACCTGGGACACAGTCAGCTCCATTTATTATTTCTTTTAGCATTCATCATGAACATAATTATTTTTTATTTGTTGACTCACATTTCAAGCCTAAGAACACAAGTCCACCGAGAACAAAGAGCCCAGACAGCCACTGTGTATACAATGATTTCTCTTCCAATCTCCCAGGCTTTCTGGTGGCAGGTGACATACATTTCTTATCTATCATTTTATCACTATTCTAGTGGCTGCCAAGTAGCATGGGACCAGAGAAACGTGGCTGTGCTAATTCATATCAAATGAATGAATGGTGCAGCCAATAATCTGGGCACAAAAAATCTGAATTCCAAGAATATCCATAACTGGAAACCTTATCAAAAACAAAGAATAAAATTTAATAGACAGAGTATAAACATAACCTGGGAAAGACCGCGTATGTGACATTTGGCTTGAAACCAATATTGGGTTCAGTTCTACAGCAAGGTGAGTCCTCCTGTCCTAAAACCTTGTATTTGTGAAAGGCTATAAAAAACATTTGCAGAAAAAATATGTTCACAATAATGTTATCATTTAATCCTCACACCAACTGAGGCGGCAGATGGGGCAGACAGAATGATCTCAGTTTGCCTGTTAGGAAACCTAGTCTCTAAGTTGGTTAAGTGATTTCCCCAAGGTCACCCAACAAGGCAGAGGTGGCGAAAGGATGCTGTGCCTTTTCTCAAGGTTGCATGATTTGTATGGCATATTTGTTCTTCCAAGAAACAAAATTAAACATTCACGTCCTGCAATATCTACACACATCCCTGTTTCCTAAAGTGCAAGTTCCTGGAAACAATAACTTGGACCAGCCACCTGGTTGGGCCTGACCTTCTGGCCTAGGGCCAACTGTACACAGGGGTTTCATTCCATCTTTTTTTCTGAAGATATGCTGTGTTATTGAAAACAGGGAGCAATTTATTTACTATAAACCCATTAACTGTAGTTTTTCTAAGTTAAGTTTTTGCATTTACTTAATACAAATTTTTTGTGGTGTACACACAGAAAATTACGCGCATCATAAGAATACAGCTGGAGGAAATCTCACAAGCTGAATGAGCCATGAGCCTAGCATAGACCAAGGTAAGGACATGATCTGTTCCTCAAAAGACTCCTTGGACTGCTCCTTAGTCACTGTTCCTCACATAAGGTGACAGCATCCCGAATCCCAACAGCTTAGTTTTCCCTCTTTTTTTGCTTTATATAATTATTCATGGATTTTTGTTTTTTTTTCTGACTCTTGTCCTCCCACCTTTTTAGACTCCGTGTACCCATAAGGTTCTAGGTTCAAATGACCCCTTCATGGACTAAATTCCCATCCCTTTAGACTGGAATTTGAGGTCTTTTGTAATTTATCTCTCACCTATGTTTCCCTTTTGGCTTCCAATTCTCCAGGAAGGGGGGGTGGGTATCATCTTGAATCTTTCCCTTCACATCTCACTTTCCATCAGTGAGGCCCTGAGGTTTAGCCCAACCACTGAAATCATTGATGATTCACTGAGCACCTACTATGAGGCAGGTGTGTTTGACCAGCTGGTGTATTACATAAATCAAGATCTCTGCCCTGTAGGAGCTGACTTGGGAAGCAGTTAGAAAACAAACCATTTCAACATGATTTCATTCTGAAAGTGCGCCGGGGTGCACCTATCCAGTCTAGCGGATCAAGGATGTTTCCAGGAGAGACCAAGGGGAGACTTAAAGGATGATCCAAAGGGAAGTTTAAGGTGATAAAGGTAGAAGGAATGGTGAAGCCCCTAAAGGGCTTTTGAGGGGAAAACAGAAATGGACAAAGTCACACTCCTGGACCCCAATCCCAGTGTTTGGAGGAGTCTCAGAAGGAGATGGAAAAACAGGGTCAGAGAAGCAGAACTGGGAGGAGTGGCAGCCTCAAAGGCAAGGAAGGAGAGATTTTTTTTTTGAGGGACAGCAGTGCCTACGTGCCTAATGCCTACAGAAAGTTCCAGTGAGATGCACATAGAAAATATCCCCTGCATTGCGCAAGTCAGAGGAAATGGTTAATTTACCCGGGCAGTTTCAGAGGGAAACAGGACAGAAGCCAGATTGCCAGGGGGCTGAAGAGAGGAGGGAAGTCAGTGCGGGACTAGGAGATAGGGCCTGGGGGTAGCTTTTTCTAGAAGCTGAGCTGAGAAAGGGAGGAAGGTGCAGGCACTGGGGAGGGTGCAGGTTTTAGAAAGGGGAGGGTCATCTCTGAGATTCAGAGGAGGGTTCCTCAGGGAAGGAAGCGGGATCCCCTTAAGGGCAGGTGAAATTGTGAAGAGGGAGTGGGGCTAAGGCAGTACACTGCTCCTGAATGCTCTAGAAGCAGGACAAAAGTAGGAGAACATAGATAAATAGGGAATTTGAGGTTACTGGTGGGGTGGAGGGGTGGAGAGGTGACTTGTGAAAGACAGATAAAGGGTGAAGGGCTACCCAGGAGGGAGACCCCACATTTGTTATGTTGCAGGTCTTGGTGACTGACCTGGGCTGGGCTTCCATGGACCCCAGTGGGTGTGGAACTTGGGTTGGTAGTGAGTGAGATGGTCAGGGAGGCAAGGAGGGTGTCCAGAGGGGCTGCTGAGAGTGGGACGGTGGTGGATGCCCAAGGGGCAGGGAGTGCCTTGTACATAAATAATCCCTGGGCCCTCCAGTGTGTTTGTGTCAGCTGAATTCCCAGAACTGGTAAGAGTATAGGAATAAGAGTATGTGCATTTAAAGAAATGTTTTAACAATATATTTGCATTTAGATATTGTCAAATCATGTTCCAAAAAGGTAGACCAATTTAGACTCCTTACCTTTGATTTGAGAGGGTCCACTTACCTTTGCTCTACTAACCTGGGATTTAACTCATCTTTACCAACCTGATAGGTGAGAAAAAAAATACATTGATGACTAATTTTTTGTTGCTTTTGGGAGTTAGAGGCCCCCAGCCCTCAGAGAGGGACTGGGTCACGTTCTGTAGTGAGCGTTTATGAATCCCCAGGTCTTGCACCTGCTCTTCTAGGTGTTCACTGCCTGGACCCTCAAATTTTCATTTTCTTTTTATTAAGATTTATTTATTTATGCATACAAAAGCTGGGGTGTAGTCCAGAGGTGTAGGGGGTGAGAGGATTCTTCAGAGACAGAGTGGGGAGCAGAACAGGTTGATTGACTGAAATACACTGCTGAGGGGAGCAGCGAGTAAGACAGGAGAGGTCTGCTGTGCCATGTGGGTCAGCTCCCTGGGCAGGAGCTCGATCTCATGCTGCAGTGGCCATAGCTTGATAGTGCTGATTCTTTAACCCCTGCACTACCAGGGAGGCCCTCATTTGGGTTATTTTTCAATTTTTCTGTTATTGGAAACAATGCTGCGTGAACATCATTGAAAATACAAAAAAAAAAAAAAAAAAAAAAGGAAGAAGATATTGTTCCAGGAACTCTTGGGCTATCATGCTACCCATACCTGGGCCTGCCCACTATGAGACTGATTTAGAGTTTCAGTTCCCCCAACACTTACAGATGATGGTGTGGACACAGCCCATGCTCTGCCTAAGCATGTCTAAAGAATTGGAAGGAAAAAACCCTGAGATAACTATCATTTTGCTTTTTTCTGTTATTGAAGATGTATTAAAATTATATTGATCCTCTATTACTTGGTAGAGTCAACCCAAAGTGGGAGGGGGGTTGTGATGATTTAGATAAGGGGTCAGTATACAACAGCCCTCAGTCTGTTTCTGTGCCAGTTTTTTATAGATGCACATTTGAAATCAACTTTTGTTTTATTTTTACTTTTTATTTTTTTAAAGATTTATTTATTTATTTATACAAGCACTGGGTACAGTCAGAAGCACGGGAGGGTGAGAGAATTCACCAGAGCCAGAGCGGGGAGCAGAGCAGGCAGAAGGACCGAAGTACACTGCTGAGGGGAGCAGCGGGCGGCAGGAGAGGTCTGTGCGCCATGTGGGATCCTCCTCCGGTGGCCGGGGAGCAGCCGGGGATCGAACCTGCGCTGCAGAGGCTGCAGGCAGCCTCGCAACCCAGTGCTCAACTGCCGTGCCACCTGGGAGGCCCCTGAAATCAACTTTTGTTTTAATTGCAACATTTAACTTTGAACTCCAGCTTGGCAAAATTCCCTCCCCCAATTCCATTCTCACCATTAGTAGGTCTGTATTATAAAAAGATCATACCAAGTATTATTATTATTGTTATATTTTGGATTTCATCAATACAACTTTGTGGAAATTTTTTCCTCATTATTTAAGGACTTATATAATAGCCTTGATTTTGTCCCATGGTCTATAGTGCCTAAAACTTTCACTATTTGTCACTTTACAGAAAAGTTTGGTGACCCTAGTTCTAGACTTCAGAGAGATATTGGAAGTAGACACTGTAAAGAAAAGCAGTGCATGAAGATGCATAGCCCCAACCTACAATTACCTCTCAGAAATAACACAACCTAGAAATGATGAAGATTTTAATCAAATTATCCAGGTCATGAAACATTCTTGATATATGCTGCTGACTTTGTTTAGAGTATTAAGGTGGGAGTGAAAAACCCTGTTTGTATTAGTTGTTACAGGAAGGAGAATGAATGGTGGGGAAAGGGAAGAAGAAAAGAATGTAGTTTTTGAATTGATGATGATAGAAATAATTATATAAATCGGGACATTGATTGAACACCTGTGTAATCCAGCACTAAGTAAGTACTTTGTATAAATGATCTCATGTAATCCTCACAAGAACACTGCAAGGTTGAAGTCGGGGTCATCCCTTATTAAAAAAAAAAAAAAAACCAACGGGTCCAAAATGGAGTCACTTGTGCCAAGCCCACGTCAACAACCCAGGATTTAATAATGAATTTAATTGTGGTTTCAACCCTTCCCAGGAATGCAATCTTGGTCAGTCCCAGTCGAGAGAAGAATAGCAGGTAATCTGCATGATAAGACGCCCCTGCCCTCCTTTCAGGCAGGGAGACCTTGCCTGCCACAGTCTTTTCTTTTGCTAAAACCCTCCTGGTCCCACCCGCATTCTGACTGCAAAACCTCACCTTTACCTCTCAGGGCACCTTCCTAATTAGCTAGATGGGATGCTGCCCAATTTATGAATCATTTAATAAAAATAGGGATGAAGTGTCTTTTCTTGGGGGGGGGGTGATAATTAGGTTAGATTTTTAGATGTACAATTTTAACAGTCGTCAAAAGTAGTACTTCATCCTGGAAAAAAATAAGAAGTAGCCAGAGGCTAGCTGGTAAAGGGCCTCCAATGCTGTGCTGGGAAAATAGCCTGTTTCTTTTTATCAGGTTATTCTGCAGATGGGAGGCTCTGAAGGATTTCTTGACCAAGTGTGAGTTGGTCAATTCTGTGTTTAGGGATGATAACAAGGATGGCTTTGGGAGATAAAACTCAAGGCCAAGAGGTCAGAAAGCAGGTTTCATGAAAATTCAAAAAAGTATGAATGAGGATCTGGGATGTGGAGAATTCCAGACATACTTCCCTGCTGGGATGGACCACAGGAGACAGACTGGTCACAGACAGCGGCTGAGGGACCAAGAGTCAAAGTGGACTTCCAAGTTTCTGACGGCAAATAGGAGAATCCGGACAAGAAACAAGTTTGTGGGGGACCTCCCTGGTGGTGCAAGGGGTTAAGACACAACCTATGAAGTGATCCCCAGCCACTGCAGCATGAGTTTTATCCCTGACCAGGGAGCTACCCACATGGCACAGCAGACCTCTCCTGACTCGACCGCTGCTCCCCTCAGCAGTGTATTTCAGTCAGTCTGCCTGTTCTGTTCCCCACTCTGTCTCTGGTGAATCCTCTCACCTCCCCCCCACCTCTGGCCTGTACCCCAGTTCTTGTATGCATAAATAAATATTTAGAAGAAAAAGAAACAAGTTTGTGGGAGGAGAATAATGAGTAATGGAGATGTATTTAAAATTCCTGGGTGATATCCAGGGGAGGTCGTCTCATTGGAAATGTGTGTGTGGAAATTCAGGAAGATGTTTGTCCTGTCTGGAGGGAATTTGGGAACCCTGAGAAGGATGATATTTGGTGGGGTTTAGAAAGGGAGAAAAGGGGAAAAGGTAGATGTTAGGGAAAGGGGTGCGCATGGACAACTCATATCAGTGTGAGATGGGGAAGTATAGACATGAAGAATCCAGTGGTATTATCACTTGAAAAGGGTTTCAAGAAGGAAAAAGTCAGTGGAATGTTACAGTCATCAAAGAAAGAAGAGACTGTCAACAGGCTATGGGGTTTGGCAATTAGAAGGTCACTAGTGACGTATGTTTAAGCAGGAGTGACTGCCCCTCAGGACTACTGGGGAAGGGGGGAAGTAAACATAGCCAGAAGGCTGGGGAAGTCAAAGTTTGTTTTTGTTTTTTTTTTTTTAAAGGATAGAGAAAATCTGTAGATTTCTATGGCAGGAGTGGGAGACACTGAAGTTTCAAATTTTAGCTCATCTTTTTTTTCTGGGATCTTACATCCCTCGCTGAGCAGGACACATAGGACCCCTGCCCGGATCCCCCCCAAAAAAGGTTGCATGGAAAAAAACCTCTTACTGGTGTAGAAGAATGTGGGGATGTTAAATGCGCAGGCACATTTATTTCTGTAGCCTGCTGGTCACAGAATCTTCTCCATCTTCAAGGGGAATCGAAACACCTGGGCTTCCTGTGTACTGAATTCTACAAGCCCACCACTGAACTTTTAAAATACAAGTTATTGGAGAAGTAAATTGGGTTGCACATGATTGAATCACAAAGACACAGACTATCCTCTTTTGTAAAATTCCCATAGCTGCAGGACACAAACATACCCACCTGCCACTGATATGTGGGACGCCTCTGACACTGAATCCCCCAACTTTGTCCAACAGGCAGAGTTTTCTCGATGATAAATCTGCTCCATCCTGTACGGTCAGACACCTTTCACAATTCTTATTCCGTTGTAATAGCAACCATGACAGTGGTTATTTTTTTCTGTTTTGGGGCAGGGGTTCAGACGGTCTTCAGCAGCGGCTGATGGAAGATTGTGATTTCCCCAAAAGGCAGCACCAGAAACACCTGGGGACTCGTCAGAAATGCAAATTCTGTGGGTTCCCTCTAAGACCTCCGGGGGCGGGGCCCATTCATTAGCGCCTTAATGAGGGGGGAGGGGGAGGGCTGCGTGAGACTGGGGGCCACGTGCAGACCTGCTGCCTTGCGCTCAGCGCCCCCTCCCCAAGCCCTTGACCTCCCGGCCTTTCCGAAATGCAGACTATCGCGCTGCACCCCGGCCCCACGGAAACGAATGGCATTTACATGCGATCCCCACGGGTTTCGAGTCTGCGAAGGCTGGGCGGGTATCCCCGTCTGTGGCATGTCACGAGGATCTCTTTTTCAGTAAGTTAAAAAACCTGCCGGCCTTGCGGGAGACTCGGTGAAATTGCCCTGAAACGCCCAACCCACTCAGCCCAATGCAGCGTAAACTGCTTGATTATCTTCACCGAGCGACCACAGGGTCAGTGTCAAGCAGCCTAAAAAGGGGGTGCCGGGAGGGGGACACTCGAGGGCCAGCGCTCTGCAGTTCAGGTAGGTCCCTTGGAGCAGGTGTGACGCGAAGGGACGAAAAGGGGGCGCTTTCCAAGCTGGGGAGGGCAATCAAAGGAACGTGGAGTTGGGGGGGCGCAAGAACGGCGCTGGGGCGAGGGGGGGCGCCAGGTGACACCCGGGGTTGCCCGGCCCCGGGCTCCCGGGTGAGCGGGGGCAGCCCCTCCCTTAGGGGGAGGCCGGAGGGCGGGGGTCGGGGCGGGGAGGGAGGTGGGCCCCGAGCCGGCGCGGGGGCGGGCGGCTCCGCGCTCCCCGCCCCCGACCCGCCCCTCCGCGGCGCCATTTTACAGGCGGCTGTCGCGGGCGCTGGAGGCGGCGGCGGGCACTGCGGCTCCGAGGCGCCGCGCAGGGCAGCACGGGCGGACTGCAGCCAGGTGAGAGCCGGGCCGCCGCGCCCTCCGCCCGGCCTGCGGGTGCCACCTGCCCGGCCGGGCCGCGAGACCCCGCCGCGCCCACGAGGCCGGCCTGGCACGGCCCCCGCGCGCTGTCACCGGCCCCGCGGCGCGGCCTGCGCCCCCCCACCCCGGCCGGGCTCCCCGGCCCCCGGGGCGCGCACCCCTGCCCGCCGCGGGAGCCGCCGGGACCCGCGCCCCCAGGCCGCGCCGCGGGGAGGCCGGCGGGGTCCTCCCCGACCCGCGCTGGTCGCCGCCGTCCCCGCCTGGACCCTCGGCCCGCGCGCCCCGGGGTGTTTGCGCCTCTCCGCGCCGCAGGAGGTGCGCGCGGGCATCCCGGGGCAGGGCCGGCGAGAGGGGCGGCGGAGGGGGGTGCCTCTTGCATTTTCTGCTTCCCCCCTACAAAAGGCAGCGCCAAGTAATGTTAGAAGCCGCTGCTCCGACCCCACGGCCTTTTTCTCTGGCCTGTCCCTCCGGGTGTCGCGGGTCCCCCGTGCTGCTGCCCTGCTGGGCAGGGAAATTGACATTTTCGAGTGTGACTACTTTAAGGGCGCGCAGATTTTTCTCCTTCCTTTGACACTCGATGTCCCCTTGATGGTTAGCTGACAGGAACTCGGCCTGCAGGCTGGGGGTTTTAAGCATGACTGATGGGAAATTCTTGATTGTCAGGGCGAAGGGTAAATGAGGGCAACTGCAGGTGGAAGAGTCACCCTTAAGGGATTTCTGGGCCTGGGCGTTAGCAGTAGCTGTTACTTTTATTCTCGCAGTGCTGGGAGAGGGGAAGATGCTGTCCCTGATGACATTTGGGTCACCCGTGCTGGGAAGGCGGTGGATGTGTAAGGCCAGGGGACCCGGAGTCCCCAGACAGCCTGGGCTGAGCTGTCAGTAATTGGCCATGTGACTTCAGGAGGCCGGTTTCTTCTTCTCTACAGCCAGAAACTAGAAGCAGAACATCTTTATTTTTATGGTTTTACCTTTGAATGCTGCGGGACTGGGCCTCATCTTCTGCAGTTGTCTACACTTGCCTTTTTGTCTTTACACATCACTTGGCCCTCCATGAAGGTGTTTGAGTCTGGTGAGATTTATAAAGAGCCTTTCAGCTCCAAAATTCTGAATTCTGTCTATTGGGTGACTCTGTCACCCACTGCCTGGGTGACTGTCAGGGTCACTTGTGAACCTGTCACTACTGGTCTCTTTTCACTCATTCAAAATTTAATGGCTTTTGGGCACCCACCTCTTGAAAAGCTAGCAGTGGGCGTGCATAGTATAAGTCTTTATGACACACCTGTTAGTTAAAAAGAGGTGAGTGGGTGTATCCAGCCAGTTACCTGTTTCACCTCACAGCCTGAGCCTGACAGATCTGCTTTCCAGACTCTTTCCTTTGCCAAAATGGCGACCATCTTCTTTCTTTGAATACCAGGGCATTTCTCTCTTGTTTTCTTGGCTTGGAGGGGGGAAGTGATTTTTTTTTTTTTTAAAGAAATAAGTATTTCAAAAACTTTTCATATTGATGGTTTTATTTTTCTTTTCAGATGGTTGCGTGGCAGTTGTGTTTTCTGACCATGCATAGTCAATTAAGTTGAGCCTGTCTGTTAGGATGTTTCAAAAATATTTGTCAAAGTACCTGGCTAGAGCATCCGGGAAGGTTTTGCACAATTTCATCACACACTGCTTATCCCATTTGCGAAGGCAAGTCTAGTGGACTTGGCTATGAAGACTTTGGGTTTCAGGGAAAGTTCATGTAGCCTTCCGTCAGTCTGTCCCTGAACTTGGCATCAAATCATTGTTGAATAAATCCCAGTCTTTTGCCCTCAAGGAGCCCAAGGTCTAGTTTTTATTTTATTTTTTATTTTAATTTTTTAAAAAATTTGACCCATAGTCTTTATTTTTTTATTTATTTTAAAAGATTTATTTATTTTTATTTATACAAGCACTTGGTACAGTCAGAAGCGCGGGAGGGTGAGAGAATTCACCAGAGCCAGAGCGGGGAGCAGAGCAGGCAGAAAAGACCGAAGTACACTGCTGAGGGGAGCAGTGGGCGGCAGGAGAGGTCTGTGCCCCATGTGGGATCCTCTCCAGGTGGCCGGGGAGCAACAGGGGATCCAACTGGTGCTGTAGAGGCTGTGGGCAGCTTCGCAACCCAGTGCTCAACCGCTGTGCCACCGGGGAGGCCCCCAAGGTCTGGTTTTTAGATTGAAAATCCTGACATTGTCTCTAAAGACAAACTTGGGTTCCATTGAGGCCCCATTTGGGGGTTCATTTTTGGCACCACTGGTCGCTTAAGGAATTTTTCCATTTGGTTAAGGGGGTTAAAAGTCAGTAGTAATAACTTGTAGTTATATAGTGCTTTGTATGTGTAAATGAAAGCTTTCTAAAAACTTACTTTATTTAATCCTTTTTAGGCTTTTAAATTTTAACATTTTATAGCCCTTCCCTGACCTGTTTCCAGGCTTTGCCTATAAAAACTCCCACATACCAGTTCCCAATGCTGGGTAACCTCATTAATTCATTTTCACATCCTGCTGTTCTTCCAGTCATTCTCTCCTCAGAAGGCTGCATGTCTGGACTTTCTTTTATTCTTTTGCTAGGAAACATTTCTGCTGCAGGTTAAACTGTGTGTTACTGCCCAGGGGGTTTAACTAGTGTTCTTTCTCTTCTTTTTCTCCCTGATTTTGCTATTCCTAGCCTGTTATCATGTCACAGGTTATAGAGTGTTGGCTCTTTAATAATTGAGGTTGGCTTGTCACCTGTGCTTTTCATAGACCTTTTACACATTTAATGCATTTATTGAAAGCCTACTGTGTGCTAGGCAGTGTTTTGGGGCTCTGGATTCTACATATGGAGATTCCTGCCCACTTGGCACTCACACTCTGGGGAGGCAAAAAGTGAGATTTTTTATCCTCTGAATAAGAATCTGGCAGGATTGAGGGTGTTAAGTGTTGGTGTGGTAGCTGAAATTTAATTTTTTTAAGGATTTATTTATTTATGCATACAAGAACTGGGGTATAGGCCAGAGGTATGGGGGGGTGAGAGGATTCACCAGAGACAGAGTGGGGAGCAGAACAGGCAGATTAACTGAAATACGCTGCTGAGGAGAGCAGTAGGTGAAGCAGGAGAGGTCTGCTGTGCCATGTGGGTTACCTCCCTGGCCAGGGATTGAACTGTGCTGACAGCGGGTAGCTTCATAGTGCTGAGACTTAACCCCTTGCGCCATCAGGGAAGGCCGGGAGCTGAAATTTTTGGAAGGGAAAGCTTGAGTCATCGTTGAGTGACGTGAAGTCATGTGACTGAGGGCAGCATTCCCAGTGGGGGAAACAGCATATGCAAAGGCCCTGTGGCAGGCTGGAAGAAAATTTGGTGGTTGAGGTCAGACAGATAATGGGAGTTGGATCTTATAAGACCATAGGGCACATAATAAGGCCTTTGGATTTTACTTTGCAGTTGGGGTGGGGACCACCAGAGGGTTTGGAGTAGAAGAGGGACATGAACTAATAAACTTTTTTTTTTTTTTTTAAGATTTATTTATATATGCACACAAGATCTGGGGGACTGGCCAGAGGTACAGGAATGAGAGGATTCACCAGAGAGAGTGGGGAACAGAACAGGCAGATTGACTGAAATACACTGCTGAGGGGAGCAGCGGGCGAGTCAGGAGAGGTCTGCTGCGCCATGTGGGTATCTCCCTGGCTGGGGATCGAACTCATGCTGTAGTGGCTACGGATAGCTTCATAGGTTGCATCTTAACCCCTTGTGCCACCAGGGAGACCTGAACTAATAAACTTTTAACGTGGACTCGCAAGGTGTTAGAGAATAGAATGAAGGTAGACAGGGAGGGCAGGGTAGGGCAGCACCACCGAGGATGGTGTGCCAGACCAGGGTGGTAGGGGTTGGGGGATATATGAAACGAAAGACGCTAAAGAGAGGCTGAGGAGATTGCTGATGGACCAGATGCAGGGGGGGTGAGAAAGAGAATTTAGGGCGGTGCCAAGATTTCTGACCTGAGCACCTAGAACGACCGTTAATTGAGAAGCCAGAGGAGCAGTTTTAGGGCTTGTTGTCATGCCAACCTGAGGTACCCAGATGCTGTGGTACTGGAGGGGTGGCTGTTTTGGAGGAGGTTCTCCTTCATGGAAATGTACATCTTCTAGGGAACTTTGACTGTCCTTTGTTTTCTCCCTCAGGCAAGTCCCTGGCCTAGAGTTTGGGTGACTTCTAAGGCTGCCTGTGAAAATTGTAATTTATTCATTAACCATTTCTCGCACTACTTCAACTTGGGGTTGCTTGTTTTGGAGGTATGGAATCTAAAAACAGCACCAAAAGCAAAAATCTATATTCATCAAAAATGACTTTTGACAACTTCCTAAATCCCAGAAAGTGTGGTAGACATGATTTGTACAAGCACTCTATACCAAAACTATTTAAACATTCAAGTGTAATGAATGCAGTAGTGAGCAGTACATAGTTTCATAGAGGTTCACACAAGTATCCTCTCTGCTGTGAACTTTTCAGCACCTTCACATTGCAGCTCACAGCCTCTTCCTGTTAGCCATTGCCATTGTCTCAGATTCTTCCTTATTCATTGTCTCTCTGCAGTCTTTGAAAGAGTTCTTCAGTGTCCTTGCTTGAGGTCAGGGTTGCCTTGGGCCTTTGCTTGCCTGCCTGCTCCAAACCATGGCCCTCTCTGCTCAGCAGTCAGGAAATTTTTCATTATGTTCTTTAAGTAGGTTTTGTCCAAAGTAGCTGATCTTCAGAATTCCTTGTGTCAGTTGACCTGGTACATCTCAATGAGTGGCTGGTGGAGCTGACCCATCTGGACAATAAGCTTTCACTTATCTATACACTTATCTATACAAGTCCCCCATGTTCTACATTGAATGTGCTGCAGTTTAATAAGATGTACTTCTGTCCGGGAGCGTCTCCAAGCAACAGAGGTGACCCAAGAAAGACTGGGCAGCGAGCACCAAGTGGTAGGGCTAATGCAATAACGATGGTGTCCGTGGTCATCAGTTATGTGCTGGGCACTTGAGGTCATTGTTGTTCATCCTAACAACCGCAGGCAAGGTGGTTCTGATCCGCGTTTTATCAGTTAAGGAACCAGAGCTTGGTTAACTTTTCTAAGTTAACTTCTGGGTCTTAAATTCTCTAAATGCTCCAATAAAACCTGGGGCCCTAAGTGATAGTTATTCTCAGGTCTTCTCTGAAGCTCTGGGTTTCTGAATTCTTGTTGGCATAGAAGAGGGCAGAGAAATTAGTGTTAATTGGGTGTCAGGCACTCTGCCTAGCATGTCTGTTCACTAATGTCTCTTAATTGCAAAGTGTTAACAATTAGAATTTGACCCCTGGCTTGTCAGATTGACCAGCTGCAAGTTAGACTCTAACCCTCTGTGCCTCTGTGTTTCTTATACCTTTTAAGGACTTGGGGTTGAAAGTAGAGCTGGGTGGGGAAGTGGGAACAACATTCCAGATGGAGGGAACAGCATGAGCTAAGGGGGAGAGGTATGTGGAGAGGGATTGATTGTTGGAACAGTTGAGGATGGTGGTAGGTGGGAAGGATGTGCAAATTAAAGGTCCTTTGACACTTGCTTGTGGGAACTAAATTTTGTCTGGAAGGCCAGTTCCCAGGGGAGTGACGAGAAAACTCCAGGACCCTGTGCATGGAAGTGTGCCTGGAGGGGGCTGAGGACTGAAGGAGAGCGGGCTCACACTTTCTCCTGTCTACCTCTTAACCTGCCTGTTCATTCCCTGCTTTGGTGTTTGCTCTACGCACACCAGGTTGGGATCCTCAGTTCCTTCTGTTCCTCCATTTGTTTCTGTAGGGACCTTCTACAACCCTCACACCACCATATGTACTTTTTTTTCCCCCCACGCTGTTTTTGAGGAGGTGGCTTTCCTTAGCTCAGATAAACTCACACCTACCACCACCTTCATTTTTTTTTTTTTTAAAGATTTTGTTTTTGTGTGGATGAACTGGGTGTAGAGCAGACATACTGAGGGTGAAAGGATTCACCAGAGACAGAGTGGGGAGCAGAACAGGTGGATGTACTGAAATTCACTGCTAAGGGGAGCAGTGGGCAAGATAGGGGGGGTCTGCTGCGCCATGTGGGTTAGCTCCCTGGCCGGGGATGGAACTCAGGCAGTCATGGTGATGGCACTGAGACTTAACCCCTAGACCACCAGGGAGGCTTCCACCACCTTTATTTAATTAAAATTGTATTAACCTTTTTATTCTGTACTATCACTTCACATGCCTCTTGCATTATGACTACGGATGGTTTTTCCTCTACCCTGCTTCTTATGGGAAGCACTGCTGGAAATGCAGTTTCTCACACATTCCACTGGAGTTGGGATTTCAGCCTCAGATTTGGTTTGGCTTTCTCCTCTGCAGATCTAGCTAAAATCCTTTGTTGTCTCCAAACAGATCACCTGCCTAGTGGTACTGTCTCTTGTCTAAAAACAAACTTGAGTTTCTCATTCACAAAGTCTGAGGTGGAGCCTGGTAATTTTTGTTTTTGGTGGGCGGGTGTGGCGGGGGTGGGGGGAATAAATGGAACCAGGGCACCTGTGTTTTTAAGTCAAGTTTTATTGAAACCAATCCAGCCACGCCCGTTCAAGAGACCAGATGACCTGCCACACTAAACCATTTGCTATCTGTTCCTTTCTGGAAAAATTTTGCTTATCCCTGTTCTCTGCTTCACAGTATATGAAAGTGCTGAAAACTGTGAGTTCTTATTTTGTTATCAAAAGCTCTGTATTCAAAGACGATATTTCATAGGTTATTCCACAGAAGTATGGTATGGGGAAATATATGCATATTTCAAAGTGTTAGGGAATATAACAAGCATAGCACTTTGAAATCTTAATGCAAGGTTTTTATTTTGTTTGAGAAGTACCAGTGCTTGATTTAATGTAAAACATTTTCCCTCCTTAATCTTTGACTAATGTTGTGGTACTGGATGTATCATGTTTGAGCCTGCTTTCACTATTTGAGGAATATGCTTATTAGGATTTACATTTTTTTGGTTAAGAGTTGCAAATTTTGATTTGCAACTCTTTGCTTTGATTTCAAATCTGTCAACCTTTTTTTCAATCCTTGCCTTCTCTGCTCACAGATCCTATATTCACTCATATTTCTTAGTTTTAAAAAAAAATTTGCTATAATTTGTATTAGTATGGTATGAGGTAGTAACTGTTTTCCTCTGCATTCCATTTATTACCATTTATTATTTCACTCTTTTCTCATTAACTTAAAAATAACACCTTAATCATATGCTGAATCCTTAGATCTGTCACAGGACTTAATGTTTCATTCCATTTATCTGTCTGTTCCTTTGCCATGACCTTGCTATTTTCATAGTTATAGGCCTACACTCATTTTTTTCCCCCTGTATTTTTCAGTTTAGGGTTTCAAAATAACTTCTAATGGTAGTTTAATTAAATGTATGTATAATTTGAGGAGACTTGTCATCCTTATAATAATATGTTCCATCCACAAATACAGATCTGTGCAGGTGTTTATTGATCATTTCTGGATTTTTCCTAGTATGTGGTCTTGATGATTTACTGCTTTCTTATAGATGATTTACTGCTTGATACTGTAAAATATTTGCTATCTAGAGTGAGGTTTCTCCTTGACCCTCCTGACTGTTAGCTGATTGTCGCGGGGTAACTAATCACCTATACAGTTCAGGTAGTTAAAACTAGCCAGAATCTGTGTCCTAACAATTATTTCTTGCTCACAATTTTCTGGCTCTTTGTTAAGTCATGAGTTGGGGATCTAGACTCCTATCCTGTAACACAATTGACTTCAAAATGTAACCCAGTCTAATTAGCCATGGAATTTTGTGCATGGAAGTTTATTTTATAGGCCGTATTTTCTCCCACAGTTCTTGACTGTGTCCTAGATGGAGTGGATTTGTCTTTGTGTCTCTGAAGTGAGAGAGCACCACACACTGTGTCTGCGGGACCACCTTATCACAGATTTTATTTTTCGGTTGATCCTCTTGAATTTCTTACCTAAGAGATCATAATAGTGGAAAATGATTTTTTTTATACATTTCTTTTTAATAAATTGTAGGGTACTTACAGAACAGGCTTTAATGTGTTGGTCCTTGTTTTCACTTTTTATTGGAATTGCATTATTGTATAAGTTCTTGGATGATAAGAGGTGTCTACTGTTCTGTGTCTTTTTTTACTAAACCACAAACGTCATCTCCTTGACATTGACCTGGCATTGTATGTACCACAGAAATTCTTGGGAGAATCTGTCCTTGGGAGAATTCTCCAAATAAAGCCCAGTTTCCCTGCTGATGCTGATTGAGGATGACCTTAAATTTCTTGCCAGGAGGAATTATCTCTTTCCTTCAGGTTCATCCCAAGGGCTTCTATTTTCTAGCTATGCTGTCGTACTGTGCAGCTGCTGGCATCTTTTGTGTCAGGGATTCTGCCCTGCAGTCTTTGAAAATGTTCCCTCCTCAGAAGTTGTGTGGGTTCTGGTTTCTCTTCCTTTATTCTTTTGTCCCTGTGAAGATAAACTGAATACGCCAACAATATTGATATTTGTCCTTTCTGTTGAAGTTCTCCTTTTTGCACTTGCCTCTGGACACCTAGTGTGAGTGCAGGCCCTGCATGTGTGCCCTCCAACCCCCACCTGCCCCATGGTTGGTGACATTGACACCCTCACCCCCAAGCTCTGTCAGATGTGCTGTAGACCTCACCAGCAGGGGCCTGGATGGTCTTGGAGCAGGAGGTACCTCTTAACCTTTCAGAGGCCGTTGGGAGGTAGATGGGGTAGGGGCTCTTGCTTTATTATTTCATTTGGCGGATACAAATGGACAAGGGGTCCATCCATTGCCATTTCCTCGTGTTCAGTCAGAGCTTAGAGCAGCACTCCCAAGTGGCTTCAACTTTCAATTTCTGTTTTCTGAAATCTGCTACTTATTGTTTTGGTTTTGAACAGGTGTCAGTTGGCTCCTAAAATAGATTTCCCAGATTGTTCTGACTGACTCTTCATTGATATACATAAGTGTGTGTGTGTGTGTGTGTGCACGCGCGAGATCAAAAAAGTTTCACCAAGTAGCATGTGAACCTCCTAGGCTATGTGTCTGGGTATTTTCTATCCTGTTTCATGAAGAAAAAATTATTTGTGACATTCTACATTTTTGGTGTGTGATCTGGTCATGAAATACACAGCTTTGAAAGAGATACGTGGCTCGGAGGTAAAGCCTCTTAAATTAGTGGCTCGGAAGTAAAGCCTCTTAAATTAGAAAGGTTATTTATCCGTACTATCATAAGGTAAAGGGACCACATGAAGTTCTGTGGGAATGACAGGGAAGGGGCTCTTGACACAAAAACCTAAATTAAAAAACCCCATGTTTATTTAATGAAATTAGAATTGATTTAGTGAAATGAAATTAAGAAATATAACAAGCTATCAATGGATATAAAAAACTACTAAGGTAATTCATATCCAGCCATTTATTTATTTTTAAAGATTTATTATTTATGCTTAGAAGAACTGGTGTTGTAGGCCAGAGGTATGGGGTGTGAGAGGAGTCACCAGAGACAAGGTGAGGCAGGACAGGCGGATCTACTGAAATACACTGTTCAGAGGAGGAGCAGCAGGTGAGATAGGAGAGCTATGCCATGTGGCTTAGCTCCCTGGCCTGGGATCACACTCTGGCCATAATGGTGGTAGCATTGAGACTTAACCCCCAGGCCACCAGGGAGGCCCATATCCAAACTTTTTTTTTTTTTTTTTTTTTATAGAGGCATGCTTTATTTATTTGTTTGCTGGTTTGCTTGTTTGCTCTGCTTACACATGCACTGGGTACAGTCAGAAGCGCGGGAGGGTGAGAGAATTCACCAGAGCCAGAGCGGGGAGCAGAGCAGGCAGAAGGACCGAAGTACACTGCTGAGGGGAGCAGCGGGCGGCAGGAGAGGTCTGCACGCCATGTGGGACCCTCCTCTGGTGGCCGGGGAGCAGCCGGGGATCGAACCGGCGCCGCAGAGGCCGCGCGCAGTTTCGCAACCCAGCGCTCAACCTCTGCGCCACCGGGGAGGCCCCCATATCCAAACTTTTAAAGGAAAGGTGTGTTCAGTTGTTTCATACTCACTGAGTTGTGTAACCAACACATTATCTCATTTCAGAACATTTTTATCATCCCCAGGGAACCTTGTATAGTCCCTCCCTAGCTCCTGGCAACCTCTAATCTGTTAGGTATTTCCATGGATTTGCCTTAGCTGGATGTTTCATTTAAATGGAATCATACAATAATGTGGTCTTTGTGATTGACTTTTTTTTTTTTCCCAGCATAATATCTCCATGGTCGGGGCTTGTGTCAGCACATTTTACTTATGTTTTATTTCATGGATGTTTGGGTGGTTTCTGTATTTTATTTTATTTATTTATTTTTTTAAAGATTTGTCTATCTGTGCACACAAGAGCCCGGGGTACAGGCCAGAGATGCGGGGGTGAGAGGATGCACCTGAGACAGAGCAGGGAACAGAACAGGCAGATTGAAGTACATTGCTGAGGGGAGCAGCAGGAGAGACAGGAGAGGTCTGCCTCGCCATGTGGGTTTCTCCCTGGCTGGCCTAGGCTGTGGATTGCTTCATAGTGCTGTGCTTAACCCCTTGCTCCATGAGGGAGGCCATGGTTTCTGTATTTTAATTATTACGAATAATTCTGCTGTGAACCTGAGTGTACAGGTTTTTGTGTGATCAGGATTTCAGTTTTCTTGGGTAAATACCAAGAAGTGGAATTACTGGGTCAGATGGTAATTCTATGTTTAACATTTTTGAGGAACTGCTACAGTGGGTGCATGAGCAATATGTGATGGTTCTAATCTCTCCACAACCTCTTCCAACCCTTGTTGTCTCGTGTGTGTGTGACCATGCTGGTGCTGTAAAGTAAGATGTCATTGTGGTTTTTTTTTGCATTTTCCTAATGACTCATGATGTGCAAAATACTTTTATGGGTTTATTGGCCATATATTTGTATGCCATCTTAGAGAACTATCTGTTCAAATCCTTTGCTGATTTTTAAATTAGGTTGTCTATTGTTGAGTTGTAAGATTTCTTAATATATCCATCAGTCTCTTGTCTGATAGTTTGCTGGTGACTTTTACCATTGTATGAATTGCCTTTTCACTTGTTTTTGAAACACGTTTTAACTTGATAAAGTTCTGATTATCTTTTTCCTTTTATTGCTTGTATTTTTGATGTCATCTCTAAGGAATCATTGCCTAATCTAGCAAAGATTCACCCTGATGTTTTCTAAGTTTTCTAGTTTAATCTCTTAGATTTAGATCTCTGATCTTAGTTTTTATACGTGGTGTGAATTTCCTTTTTTTTTTTTAAAGTTGTATCCTCAACAGTTGACAATTATAGACTTTTTTTTTTTAAGGTTTATTTATGCATAAAAGAGCCAGGGTACAGGCCAAAGATGTGGGTAGTGAGAGGATCCACCAGAGACAGAGTGGGGAACAGAACAGGCAGACTGACTGAAGCACACTGCTGAGGGGAGCAGCGGGCGAGACAGGAGAGGTCTGCTTTACCATGTGGGTTGCTCCCTGGCTGGCCAGGGATGGAACTTGTGCTGCAGAGCTGAGGCTTTGGATTGCTTCATAGTGCGATGCTTAACCTCTTGCACCACCAGGTGTGCATTTCTAATGGTCTCAGAAACATTTGTTGAAAGGCTATTTTTTTTTTCCCCGTCGAATTGTCCTGGTGTGGGAAATCTTCTGACCATAATCACTTTTTACATGAATATTTGTGTCCATTTCTGGATTCTTAATTCTCTTTATGTGTGTAATATATGTGTGTGTAGTATTTTTGCCTTACTCCTACAGCTTTTGTGTTCAATTTTGTTCTTTTTGTTGTTTTATAATTTTTGTGTAAGTTTTAAAGTTGGCAAGTGTGACTCTTCTAATTTTGTTCTTTTTCAAGATTATTTTGGCTCTTTCCCTTTAAATTTTAGCATTAGTTTGTCAGTTTTTGTCACAAAGGCAGACTTGGCTGTTTGATGCTGATTGCTTTGAATCAGTAGATCAATTTGGGTAGTGTTGCCAAAAGTTACATGTTTTTAATTGGAAAAATTTCACCAGGCAATATTTATCTGCACTGGGAACAATGCATTCTGAATTTTTCTTCTAAATCCTCATGTAGCGTGCTAATTCCTCTCCCCTTTTTTTAATTTCAAAAAATTGCTGGCCACAACACAGTGAATTTCTGTATTTGCGCTCATGGTTTGAAAGACAGACTTCAAATTGGTGGTGTTTAACCTTGACAGCAATTTTTAAACTCTTGCCTGGTCTTCCAGACACTGGGGCTCAGTTGATCATAGTGTAGATTGAGCATTGGGGTTTTAAAGAATCTCCCAGGTGATTTTGTTGTGCAACCAGACTTGAGAACCATTGCTGTAAGTTAACTAAACTGTGGATTATTTACTGCTTTTAAAGCCTTTGTGTATTTGACTAAACATACTACTGACTGGACATGTTCAGATCACTTGCTTTAGATCCTCATGTAGAAAGGATTTTTCCATTTGGTGAATAATGTGAAGAGAGGTGGTTGGTATGTGCAGCTTTTAAACAGTGTTTGATAAGATTCTTCTATTTCATTGTATAAAAATCTTTGAACACACTGGTTTTAAACAGGAAGAGTTCTTACTAGAAAAAATTAGAGTAAGTGCTAATATTCTATTTACTCAGAACATCAGAGAAAGCATTTTTTAGACTATTGCAAAAATTTAATAAAAGTTTAGTAAAATGTATATCACCTATTTTTCCTATCATAGTAAAACAATGCTTGGGGGAATGGGGCATGGAGGCAATTGATTTCCCTGGACAAAGCCACTGCTTTTACTCAGCCCCAGGCTTCTAACAGGGTACTATTTCCTCATATCACCACCAGTCTTATTTGTCTGTTGGACACTAGTTGCCATCTCCGCACATTCACCTGTCATAAGAGTCACAAAGGGAGCTCATCCTCATTGTATTCCTTGGACATGTCTGTCAACCTTTAACGTCAGTGGTTATTACTTCTCACCCATAATTTTTTTTCAGTTCAGGAGGGTGAACTTTGCTCATGGTGTCTATTGGCAGGCTCAAAGATCCCGCCAGATGAAATTTGTGCCCTTCCTTACACTCCCATTTGTTCACTTTCTCTTAACATATTCATGATTTTGCTCTTGACTTCCTCCCCGGTATGTGTAGTTGTCCCTACACTAAATAGAAAGTAGGGATAAAGCAGAATCCTTGGGCAGAGTGTCTGTGATTTCTCAGGAATATTTGGGTCCGTTGACATTTTTGCTATAGAAAACAGTGATTTGAGTTAGAATATGCAGGGAATTCACAGCTGTTTTAGGAATTCTCATGTAGAGGATACTGAAACTATTGTAGAATTACTGTTGAAGTACATGAAACTTTTGGTCAGAATTAAAATCAGAATTATTGGAAAACTCACTGGAAGTGGGACTGTATCTTTTCCCAGATTTTAAGGAGTATTAGGTTTCTGGTGAAAACTTACACAATAAATAGCCTGTTTTTACTCTTCGAATTTTCTTTCTTTCTGCATTATCTGAAGTTCAGGTTCTGTGTATGTGTGTATGTATACACACACGTATATTTATATTTGTTTCAAAGTAGAGCTCATACAGGGGCTTTTAAAGGCTATTTTTTTTTTTAACTTAGCAATACATCTCAGGCATATGATTAAATCATTAAAGTACTTTTAAAACGTGGTATTTAACAGCTCATTTGTGCTGAATGCATCATGTTTTACTCGACAAATCCTTCTATTGTTGGGCATTTAGCTTATGAGTTCAATTTTTTTCCTCCTCCCCAACAGAATACAATGGTGAACTTATATGGAAATCTATGTGCATTTTTTCCTGACTATTTAGACTACATTTTTTGGTAGGACTTAATTTGCATTTTCAGGGTTTTGGCATATGCCTAAAATACATGCCACATATTTCTTGCATCCAGGTTAATACACAAGGAATTACTGCCATATTTATACTTTTTCTTTTTTTTTAATAGATTTATTTTTTTATAGAGGCATGTTTTTATTTATTTATTTGTTTGTTTGTTTGTTTATACATGCACTGGGTACAGTCAGAAGCACGGGAGGGTGAGAGAATTCACCAGAGCCAGAGCGGGGAGAAGAGCAGGCAGAAGGACCAGAGTACACCGCTGAGGGGAGCAGCGGGCGGCAGGAGAGGTCTGCGCGCCATGTGGGACCCTCCTTTGGTGGCCGGGGAGCAGCCGGGGATCGAACCGGCGCTGCAGAGGCCGCGGGCAGCTTCGCAACCCAGCGCTCAACTGCTGCGCCACCGGGGAGGCCCTTATACTTTTTCTTAAACAAACTGGGTCAAGAGTAGAATCATGTTTGTTTTACTCTTCTCTGACAACTAGTGAGCATGAAAATTTTAAAAATATTTTGGCCATTTATATTTTGTTTGACTTTCATTTCCTTTACCAGTTTTTCTAGTCTCATGTTGGGCTTGCCTGGTGATTTATGGCAGTTCTGGTGTTAGCTGAGCTTATTTCTAAACTGATAACTGCCATTGGGCTGCATTTTTTAAGTTAGTTGTTTTGCCAGAAATATAAGTATGGCATTATTCCTTAGATCCTCAGGTAATTAGGAAGATGGATGAAGTTCCTATTTTTCCTGAATTAAGTGCTTATTACCCCAACTGGAATAATGGGATTTAAAAGTTAAGTGAAGGGAAGGGACTTTTAACCTTTTGAAAGACATTTGCAACTTAAGCCTGTGTGCAAAATTATTTTTAGAGACTTGTACATTTATATTTTTATATTTTAATCTTTTATTAATTATAAATGTAATACTTGTTCATTAATGTGTCAAACAGAAGAAATAAGATACCACAATCTCACACCCAGGGAAGATCATTGTTCATGTTTAGGTGAGTGTCCAGACTGCTGGACTTGTTAAATAAGTATAGTTTTCATGTAAAAATGGAGAAGTTGTATGTTTATTTTTTCTGCTTACTAACAGATCAAAACTGTTGGCCCATGTCATCAGATATACTGTAGAATGACTTTGTAGTAATTTTATCAAAAAATCTTATTGTCATAATTCAGTTGACCAGTCTTTTAAATAGTGGAACAAATAAAATTTCTTCAACTAATGTGAATATAATTATAGTCATGTAGTTATTTTCCTATATTCATCTAGTAATTTTCCTTGAGCAGTGATTTTAATTGTATGGATTTTTAAAGAGATGGCTGTTAAACATTTTAAAATTATTCACAAAGAACATCTAGGTAAAAAATCATGGTGAATATTCTTCTGAACTTGGAATTGAAGGGGTTTTCTGCAGTTTCTTCTGTTACTTTCATACTTAGATATTACATTTAACTTTCAGAGACATTTTTACTTTATTAAATATTTATTTTGTAGACGATTTGGGATGTAGGTCAGAAGCCTGAAAAGGGGGTGGTGAGAGGATTCACCAGAGAAAGAGTGAGGAGCAGAACAGGCAGATCTCCTCAAGTACACTGCTGAGGAGAGCAGCTTGTGAAACAGGAGAGGTCTGCTGAGCCAAGTGGGACAGTTTGCTTGCTGGGGATCAGGATGGAACTCAGGCCTTAGCAGTGATAATGCAGAGACTTAACCCTTAGGCTACCGGAGAGGCCCAACTTCAGAGAGATTTTTTAAATAACCTTTATTTCAATTAATATAAATAAAATGGAAAGAGCAATATTTTGTTTTTCTAGGGAAAATGTTTGCAATGTGACATAAGGTTAATGTGCTTAATTTATAAGGTGCTCTTACAAATAAGGAAAAAACAATCCTACTGGGGAAAAAAGGCAGTTAAAACCCGTAAGTGACCGAAGATACATGGATCAAAGAAATAAAGATTGAAACCAGATGTCACTCTTTACATGTGCGATTTGCCAAAGTTAGTGAAGTTAACATACAGTTTCCTTGTGCTTTTGTCACTTTTCCCAGGATTTGGGAAAGATTCCAATTTCCCTTTTCTTCCTCGGAAGGCTGGGATATAACTGAAGTGTCTAAAAAACTGGCCACTTTTGAATATATTTCTTTGCTTTTGTAGTCTTTATTCATTTGTTCAGGATTTCAAAAAATAGTTTTCCTAAAAGAATCACCCACTTCACGATTTTCAGGTACACACATGTGCTTCTTTTGGAAGTCTTTTTTAAAAATGCACACTCAGTGTAAAAAATACTGAAGAATACAGTGTTTTGTGTTTACTCTTGTTTTCAGATGTTCTTTGACATATTCAGCAAAAAGCATTTTAACTTTCATTGAAAGGTTTTTGTTTTTAAATCATGAGTGTTTTCTATGAAGCTAGCCACAGCCACCGTAGCACGAGTTCAATCCCTGGCCAGGGAGGTGACCTACATGGTTTTTGTTCCAAAAACTAATCTATCCCTATTACAATGATAGGGCAAATCCATGCCAACTATCCTTTTCCTTATGTTTATTATTCTCAGGCATTGTTTTATTTATTTTATGGTTTTATTTTAACAAACTTTGTTGTTTTATTACTATCATCAGAGGTGGCTTGCGTGGGTGCTGGGTGTGCTAAGCTCAGGGCATATGTGATGAGATGATTTAGAAGCTGGAAGGAAAGGGTGTGGGTTTGGGGGCCAGGTTCAGATTTGCTTTTTGGATTTGCTTTTTAGAATGGGATTTGCTTTTTGGAATGGATACCCTTGATAAAAGAGTCGTGGCAAGCCTTTATCATGCTATCAAATTAAGAAATAATTGTTGTGGGCCTCCCTGCTGGCACAGGGGTTAAGTCTCAGAGATATCAAGCTATCACCAGCCACTGCGGCATGATTTCCATACCGGGCCAAGGAGGTGACCCACATGGTGCAGCAGACCTCCTCTCTTGCCCTTGCTCCCCTCAGCAGTGTATTTCAGTAGATCCGCCTGTTCTGCTCCGTACTCTGTCTCTGGTGAATCCTCTCATCCCCCTCACATCTGGCCTGTACCCCAGTTCTTGTATGCATAAATAAATAAATCTTTAAAAAAAATCATGAGTGTTTTGGCAAGTCTTTTCAGTATTCACTGAATTTATCTAATAGTTTGCTCAGTTTCTGGTCTCTGTATGTGTTGGTTATATTTCTGCTTCTGAAGGGTTAATATCCCTTTTTAAGGAAATGGAAAAATACAAAGATGGTTCTACATCTCTCACCCCTCCAGTTTTGGGGTGAATGTCTTTTCTCTTTGAAATCAAAGTCTTTGGAAACCACTGCATATAGTACTTTTTTGTAGACCCCAACTAACAGTGAGCTGTTTCTTGTGAGCTCCAGAGTGGCGTGATGGGGAAGGCAGGTGGTGTGCCTGGGTGCTCCAGGGGACATGCTCGCCGCAGCTTTGATCTCAGCCCAGGTCACCTGGTGTGCAAAGGGCAGGTTTTCATGTTTCCAGAGCTTGGTGGAACTTTGAAGGGGAGGGGTGTTCTGCTGGTGCTGGAGTTGACAGAATTTCAAGGATGCTCATTGATAACCTAGTCTGAATTTTGTTGAGTGACTCCTGCCTAATTCCTTTCTGAAAGATTCCTTTCTCTAAAAAATATGTTTTCCCAAACTTAGAACTTTTGACCTGATCATGTGTTTTGGTCTCTGATAATTGTTCAGCGGGGGCTGGAAAACCAGTCCTCAACACTCATTTTACCAATCAGCTTAAAAAAATATTTTCCCCAAAATAAGTGTTCATGGGAGTCACCATACTTTCATTTGCCCTTTCAGAATTTTTCTGTGATTTGTAGCTAAAGTAACATTTTGTAAATTTGCAACTTTGCCCTCATGGAACCTTTTTTTAAATCATCATCATTATTATTATTTAGCTATTTCAGGCATTTACAAAAGCAGCACACAAAATGGAAAATAATTAAAAGTTGCCAGAATTATATAAACCAATTTCGAAAGTGACACAACCTCTTAGGCCCTGCTCCTGAATGTGGTTTGATGTTTATTCTTTTCAACTCATTCCTCTGTCCACAGATAGGTACTTTCAATAAAAGTGGGAATATACCATACATATGGTATTAGCTTATTTAACTGAAAATGAATTGTTCTTTTCAAGTTATTTTTTTCATGCTCTTTCCAGCATTCCTGTTTTTGACTAATCTTCATTGATGGCTCTTTTGTGCCTCCCTTCTAACTTCATTTTTAATATAAGCATAGATTAAAATAGATTAATGAAGATTTTGAGAAGTGACTGACCTTTTTTTGGTCTTGCCTACAAAAGGTTTTAGAAAGAGAAAAGCATCATTTCTCCATTCACATAAAACAAGTAATATTTTTGTCCTAAATGGAAGACTGATATTTGAGTTTAAGAAATTAAACACGCTGTATCACTGGAGGCTCTGCAGGTGGCCAGGCCCGAGTCTGATGGCCTTTGTGGGCTTTCTTACCGGCCCCTTTGGTGGAAGATGAGGCTAGCTTACCCCAGCACAGTGGGGTGGAAAGACCAAAAGCATAAGTACTTCCCAGTGAGAAGCTCGTTACTTATGCTTAACTGCCCTCCTTTTACTGTGAAACCGAACAAACCAAGGGGGAGCGGGATGAACCATCTGGGTGCATCCTCACCAGAGCATTTTGTGATTGCTGGACACCACTCAGAAACAGGGAGAAATAATGAGGTTTATTTACAGGGAGGTAAAACTTGGGAGGTGGGAAGAGAGAAAGTCTGCAGACGTGGTCTGGCCTGCCCCAAGTAGTGTCCATGCTGTGGAGTATTAAGCTAAGTGCCAAGTGTGGAAGATGGTGCCTCTTCTTCCAGTGAGAGCCTGAAGCTGCCTATCAAGGAGAAAGGGGCGTGCCTGGTGTGCAGAAGCAGTAAGCGGAGACCCAAGCCAGTGGCAGCTGGCCAGAGATCAGAAGTGGTCACATTCAGGGACCAAGGGTCAAGAGTGTTGGCCGACCAAGAGAGGGAAAGTCTGTCGCTCCCAAGTCTCCACAGCCCCTCTGTTCCTCCCTATCCTCCCAACAGCCCCTATTCAGGAAGGGGTTAAAGCTCTACCTTCCAGTGCCGTCCACTGCCTTGGAGAAGGTTGTAGGTCCCAGCATTTGTGGGGGTCGCCGGGCTGGGCCAGCATGTTAGAGGATCCACCCACTTCATCTGGCCAACCCAGTGCGAGGGCGCAGGGTCCACTGGTCACTGTGCACTTGAACCACTTGGCTGCTGTCACAGCACACCTGGCCTTCAGACTAGCAGTGCCTGCGATGTGGCCCCAAAGATCCGAGGGGCAACCTGGACCATCGGCTTTGTGGATCCTAGAGCTGAGCTGAGCTGGTCCCAATGATGGTAGCATCAGATCCAGAAGTGGTTGGGGCTGGGGATTCCTAGCTGGTCCTGAGCCACTCATCTCTGTTTGAGAGGCAGGGAGTGGGTGCTGGGACTGAAGGCACCACACTCCCCTTCCATTGCGGGGCGCCTCCATTCTAGACTAGCTTAGAGATCACTCCTCTAACTTATATATCAGTACAGACACATAGCACATTTATTTAATAAATGAATATCTATAAACAACTAAATGAATATCTGTGAATTATGTTATCAATAATCCAATTTAAGACTCAGAATGTGACCCAGCTTTTTGTAAGGCCCCCTTGCAGTACAATATTAAGAGACTTTAAAAGGTGATTTTTTTGAGTAATCGCTTCTGTTTCCCCCACAAGTACTTTATCTTTAGTTTGTCCCAGTGAACGCATTGGAGGCAATGGAGGGTCCAAAATCAAGGCAAGTGTCCTGCTGACATCATCTGATGAGCTGACCCCTGTGTTGCCACATCTCTCAAGCTCTGGGACCTTCCCTGGGAAAATGCATCTCCTTGGGTTTTCTTACCTGCTGGCTCTTAGGATTGTCCTGCAGATGAAATAAACACAAGAGATATTGCACAATGCCTGCCACATGGTGTGAACTAAAGAAGTCTTCAGAAAGTTTCCCCCCTTCCTCTCAATCCAGGCCCTGTGCTAGGGACTATGGAATTAAAAAGTCATTAAGGAAGCCCAATTATGAGTGCAAAATCACTCCCCCCCCCCCCCGTTACCGAAAATTCTACCTTTAAAAAGGTTTCATGCAAATGAGTGAAAAAAAAATTTTTTTTTAATGTAGAAGGACTGGGGTGTATGCCAGAGGTGCAGGGTGTGTGTGTGTGTGTGTGTGTGTGTGTGTGTGTGTGTGTGTGTGAGAGAGAGAGAGAGAGAGAGAGAGAGAGAGGATTCACCAGAGACAGAATGGGGAGCAGAACAGGCAGACTGACTGGAATACACTGCTGAGGGGAGCAGCGGGCGAGACAGGAGAGGTCTGCTATGCCATGTGGGTTAGCTCCCTAGCAGGGGATTGAACTCAGGCCTCAGAGGTGAGACTTAACCCCTAGGCCACGGAGGGAGGCCCTAATGAGTGAAATTTTTAAGGAAATGAAGGTGCAGTTTGTGATTCCATGCAGGGAGTAAATAAGTAAAAGAGAAAAAAAAAAGTAAAAGAGGGTTCTAGGACTGGGTGTGGCAAAGAATAGACTTGAGTCATCCAGATTGCCTCCTCCTAGGTGTGTTATTTTTATTTTAATTTACCGTTTGTTTTTCTCTAGCTAGGTCTTGATCCTACTAACCTGGACTCCCCGTGCATTTCGAGCTTGGACTTCAGCAGCTCAAGGAAATGTAGCTCAGCGGCTTGGCTTGTAATCCAAAGCGTATGGACAGGTCTACGTTACTGCATTTAGGTGCGTCTAAACACAATCTTTCTTGTTCTGCATTTCATGATAAAATTGTGCGACAGCCCCTTAGCACTAGAACTCATTTGTGCTTGACTCCGCCCTTGACATTTTTCTCAGCAAGTCTCAATGTAGTCCTAGGATAATGAATTGTGAGGTCAATGTGAATGATCACATAATGGACTTCTTTAGGGCAAATTCAAGGCAGTGGACTTCTTTAGAATAAATTTGGGGAAATAGAGTAAACTAAAAAAAACAAGTCCCGTCTAGTCACTTTCATTAATTACAAAGTAGGAAGTTAATATTTTCATTTTCCTTTACTTGTTTTTGACTTTTATCCAAGCATTTGAGTACCTATGGGTTTTGGGGCTCTTGGGTCACAGGTATGAACTTCAGGGTAAGAGATTCAAGGCCTTTTCCTCACTCTTTTTCAAGGGTTCTGCAGTTCTAAGTAGTGAGACTGAGCTTATATGCAAACTGAGGTCATTCCTTCTTCTCATTTACCCCTACTTACATTTCTCTCATCCTAAAGCTTGATGGACAGTTGTTATTTAGAATTGTTTGCTATTGTAGATATTGCAGTGAAATTTCTTACATATTTTGGTGAGCATATACTTAAGTAAATATTTAATAGTAAAGTAGTTGGGGGGCCTCCCTGGTGGCACAGTGGTTGAGCGCTGGGTTGCGAAGCTGCCCGCAGCCTCTGCAGCACTGGTTCGATCCCCGGCCACCTGGCAAGGGTTGGTTCCACATGGCGTGCAGACCTCTCCTGCCGCCTGCTGCTCCCCTCAGCAGTGTACTTCGTCAGTCTGCCTGTTCTGCTTCCTGCTCTGGCTCTGGTGAATTCTCTCACCCTCCCGCGCTTCTGACTGTACCCAGTGCTTGTATAAATAAATAAATAAATCTTTAAAAAAAAAAAAAAAGGTAAAGTAGTTGGGTACAGTGTATTATTCAATTTTGATTTGATTGACAAATTGTCCTGTAGAAAAGCTGTAAGAATTTACACTCCTACTGATAAACATTCTCTCAGACACTGGGTCTTGAGAAAACTAAATTATTCAGTGTGGGGGTATAAAATGTTATGTCAATGTTAGTTTTATTTATTTATTTTTAATTTACATCCAGTAAAATCTCACTATTTAGGTGAAATTAAAAGAGCTTTCTCGGGGCCTCCCTGGTGGCACAGCAGTTTGAGCGCAGCGCTGTGAGGCTGTCCACAGCCTGTGCAGTGCTGGTTTGATTCCTGGCTGGCCCGGGAGATTCCCACATGGCGCGGCAGACCTCTCCTGTCTCACCCGCTCTTCCCCTCAGCAGTGTGTTTCGGTCCTTCTGCCTGTTCTGCTCCCTGCTCTGTCTCTGGTGGATTCTCTCACCCTCCCATGCCTCTGGCCTGTACCCCAGTACTTGTATAAATAAATAAATCTTTGGAAAAAAAATTACATTTAAAAAAAAAAAAAAGAGCTTTCTCAAACCCTTAAAGGAGCATTCTTTTTACAAGATTTATTTTCATTTTCTAATAAATCTCTGCTTGGTATTTATAAGTAAACTTGGGAAATTCCAAAAGTTAGGAAGAGAATACTCTTGGTTCTATCATTACAAGACACATCAACACTACCATTTAATGATACCACTGTGAATATTTTTTGTATATTTCCTTCTGCTTTTTTCTCTGTTAATTTTTTTATCCTCAAGCTGCTATCATTAATGTTACATACTTAAGAGTAATATTTATTGGTGATAGTGCAGTTTGATGGGAAGACAGTTCTTTGTGGAGATATCCATTAATGCCTTTCTGTTTCAGCTCCCAAATCTTTCTCTGCTTGGTTCTCTCTCTGAGCTGTTCTCTGAAATCTCTGGTGGTCTTTTCTGGACACTTGCCAAGTGCACATGGCACCACCAGCTCAAATTCAACATGTTCAAACTTTGTTCATTACTTGCCTCGTCAAGCCCATCTCCTTATTTATTTCTAAAGGAGACTCTTGTTCTTTTCCTAGAGGTCCTTGACACCAAGTCTGATTTTCAAATTTTTTTAATCAGTCCCTTGCTTCATCCTTCTGTCTCGCTGCTTCCATCATCCCAGTTGCTAAGAAGATCCTTGGATTGACACAGTAGCTTCTTGATCTCCCCTCTTGGGAGTATCCAGTGATGGGCTCTTTTCTGCTCTCATCACCTGTACAGAAACTCAGGTTTCATAAAGCTGTATTGCATTTACACTGACTTTGAGATGCCTATGATGCTGCCAGGTGTCTTCTTTTTTTCCACCTCTTGCCGTGTGCTGTGGTAAGGCTGTGTTCATGCCTTTGACACTTGCCATGCTCCTGCCTCCTGCTGGGCCCTCTGGCCTCCCACCTAGACTGGCTCCAAGCTCCATCTTTCAAGTAATTTCTGACCATTTTGAGCCCTGTTGAATTCCTCTTTGAGCTCATGCACTCTTGGATGATTATGATGTCTTTCTTTAATCCACTGCTTGTCCCAGTCTATGCATTTGGCTGGTATATGTTCCATGTGTCCATTTTCTTTGCGATGACCTATACTGTTAAGCTCTTCCTACCCTGAGGAAAGAGATGGCTTGCTAGCTAGTACTCTTCTTTGTCATCAAGAACATACAGGTGACACTTCACTGCCTGGGTGGTCATAGCTGAGAACACCAGCCCTGCCTGGTACCCAGGGCCAGCCAGATCAGATTCAGGTTCATTTTAGAAGTTGATCAAACTACCACAGATGTGCAGGGACTCGAATATAAACTGGGTGGTGAGGAGGAACCATGGTTTCGTGGGCAGCTGGCTTGAGAGCCCTCCCTGTGTCCAGTGATTGTGCTGTTGACATCAGTCCGACTTTCTCATTACTAAACATGTTATATGAGAAAACTGTCTTGTTTATAGTTTTATCACTAGCAACAGGAGATTAAATATTTCCCAGAGAAATTGGGTCTTTTCAAAAACTTATGTAAACACTGATAATGATTACGGAGCTTACATAAGAAGGTAAGGAAGATGGGATCATTGTGTAATGGTTACTATGAAGGGATCCAAACATTAGTACAACTCTGGCCTTTTCAGTTGGATATGTTTTAAAATCAACATGTTAGTGTTGGATGAAGGCCACCTGTTTATAAATTGCCAAGTTAATTTGCTGGCTTTTTTGGCATGAAAGAAAATCTCCTAAGTGCCCCATTCCTTCTAATGATAAGTCTTTTTAAGTACAGGCATTATTTTGCTAAAAAAAATAACCCAACAAACCCAAAACCTACCATTCAGTAGTTACATAAAGTCCTTGTGGGTCTGAGGAGTGTTTTTGGATGGACCCTGTGTTTTATTTAGATTTCCTGTGCTGGTTCTGAGCTTCCGGGGGGGGGGGGGGGGGGGGGGGGAAAGCCTGGCTCCTTCTTTGACCTTTCAGTGTGTGCTTGCTTTTAGCACTCAGATTCCTGCTGTGGCCTTTCTCATACCTGGCTTCCGGCTTCCTTCTCCCAGTGCCTTGGGTGTGAGAAACAGGTTATGTCACCTGCTGGGCTCATCACAACCCAGAGCTGAAAGTGCAGGATGGTGGGAGGGGGGATTCGCGTTGATGTTTGGAAGGAGATGCAGGGCTGTGTCTGTGTTGTGCATAATGTGGCATCCGAATCAGAATACAGTTCTGGATGGAGTGGAATCATGATGACCAGGGCCATGTTCTCTGAAATAGCCTCCATTGCTCTCATCTGGGTATCCACTTTCTCTAGGCCAGTGTCGTCCAATACATTTCCAACAGGACTCACATATATAAGGTAGCTGCATTAAACAAAGTCAAAGGCAGGAAAAATTAATTTTAATATTTTGTAGCCTAATATATGAAAAACACTGCATGCAATCAGTATAAAAATGGACATATTTACATTCCCCCCCATAGTAACTCTTTGAAGTCTGGTGTGTGTTTGTGTTCATTTTTTACTTAGAGCTTTTCTCAGTTGCAGTGATCACATTTCAAGTGCTTAGCAGTCATTGGACTGGGGTTTCCTGCATCAGGTGGTAGAACTGATGAGCACCATTTTCTGTATCTACCTGAGTGATGTTTTGCTTGAAAGCGTTTGGATTTTGGGGTATTTCATAATGCAAGTCATTTCCACTGTGTAATACAGTATACTCACAGTTGAGTGATGCCTCTTTCGGCTTCCTCTTTCTCACTTTTCCTGTCAAATTGAGTAATGCTCATTCATTCATTCCCTGGTGAGAAGAAAAACAATCTTAAAAATTAAAAAAATATGTATATTAATAATTTTCTCTTTTACCCAAGAATCACAAGTATATTTTATAGCTTATAATATTAGACAGTTTAGGGTCCAATGAGCATTTCTCATTTCTTGTAAAATAAAGAAGTGGTGACTTAGGAAAATGTGAAGAAATGCATTTTGTTAGATAAAAACAGCCTTTGAAAGAGTTGAGAATAAAAGGATATGAAGAAACAGAACAATCGGGAATACCTGGAATTGTAGTTTGTAAAACATTTAGTGTACCCACCTGACCACACCTTTGGTTTCCTTACTCAGGTGCCATCAGCAAGTCCTTGGGAATGAGGGGCTTCAGCATCTAGTCATGGGGAGACCCCGACCCATCTGCTGCTGTTCTGGGGAACACTGGTGATATTTGTCTATATGGTGTGTTTCATTAGGACTGGTTTTGAACTCCTTAATTTCTTGTTCTAGTTAGTTTTGCCAACAGTTTATTCCAATTTTGTCCTTAGGCATGGCTTAAAGTTTAACAAGGAAAGTGAGATATGCACACGTAGAAAATGGGAGCAAAAAAACAAAATCAAGGGCCTCCCAGGTGACACAAAGGGTTAAGTCGCAACCTATGAAGCTGTCCGCAGCCACTACAGCAGAGTTTGATCCCCGGCCGGCCAGGGAGCTACCCACATGGCACAGCAGACCTCTCCTGTCTCGCCCACTGCTCCCCTCAGTGGTGTATTTTGGTTGATCTGCTTCTTCTGTTCCCCACTCTGTCTCTGGTGAATCCTCTCACCCCACCACACCTCTGTCCTGTACGCCAGCTCTTGTATGCATATATAAATCTTTAAAAAAAAATCACTTTTAGCTTTATCCTCTGGAGACCAACAACTGCTATTTTTTTCTTTACCATTTTTTTTCTCTGTAGGGAACACTATAATGGGATTATCGTTTATCTTTTATGGCCTGCCTTTTTCTTCACTCAGTTGATACAATTAAGAATTTTCCATGTCATTGAGTATTTCTAATACTGATTTTCTAAATCCCTGCAAAATTCTGTTTGAAGAATGTACCTACATTTTAACCATCCATTTTTCTATTTTTAGACCTTACTAAAATATTTCCCCCTGCAGTTTTAGATTGATTTAAGCATTATTTCAGTGAACATGGCTCATAATGAAAAAATTGATCCTATTTTAATTATTTTGTTAAATTCCTTCAGAGTAGAATTACTGGGTCAAAGGCTATGTGTGTTTTTAGAGCTTTTGACTAATGTTGTTAAATAACTGTCTAGAAATGTTATGCCAATCATTACTCCCACTAATAGTATATCCAAGCGTCTTCTGGTTAAAGGGACATTTTAAAAAAATTAGTAATTTTTTTTTGGTAATGTTGAATGAATCATAAATGATAGTTTTTATTTATGCTTGTTTGGGTTTTTCACATTTTTTTTTCTAAAAAGCTTACACATGGGGCCTCCCTGGTGGTGCAAGGGGTTAAGCACCGCACTGTGAAGCAATTCACAGCCTCTTCAGCACAAGTTCCATCCCTGGCTGGCAGGGAGCAACCCACATGGTGCAGCAGACCTCTCCTTACTCGCCCGTTGCTCCCCTCAGCAGTGTACTTCAGTCAATCTTCCTGTTCTGTTCCCCACTCTGTCTCTGGTGAATTCTCTCACCCCCCACACCTCTGGCCCGTACCCCACCTCTTGTATGCATAAATAAATAAATCTTTAAAAAAAAAAAAGGAAAGCTTACACATGATCATATTCCCATTAATAGTGCAGTAAGAATAACATTAAAATAAAAAAGAAATTTCTACTAGGCTTTCTTATAGCCAGACAGACTTTGAAGGATATCTAAGTTTTTACCTGTCAGTCTCTGAAATCTCACTTTTTTGTTAACCAAAATTTAGGAACCAGGTAATTCAGAAAAATGTGAATTTCCTAGCATGAACGCTAGAAGAAATTACATGTGCATAAAGAAGGATACTTGGTACAAATTGTAATCCTTGCTTTGGTGGAAACTATGAAGGAAGGGGAGAGATTTGATTTATATTTTGAGGTCTGGAAAGGATTTGCTGAGGAATTAATATGCAAACAGATTTGAAAGACTAGGAATTCTCTAGATGTTGCAGCATTCTCAGTAGAAAGGATAGCAGAATGTTTTCCAGCTTCAATACCAAGGTGCCTATGGGTTCTGAAGTTCATATAGATAAAGTCATTGTTCCCCAGAATAGCAGCAGACGGGTTGGGGTCTCCCTGTGACCCTATGCTGAAGCCCTTCATTTCCAAGGACTTGCTCACAGCACCTGAGCACACCGGTGTGTGATAACCACCCTCCCTTTACCTTTTTTCCATCACCCACCAATTTGATAGTTCTTCCTAAAGTTCCTGGAGACTATGGCTCCTGACTTGCTATTTCTCTAACACCATGTTTTCTTTCTTTCTTTTTTTAAGTTCTTTTAAATTTATTGACTTATTTTTTGACCCAGTATTTTGCCATCTTGGTGAATATTATATGTACACTTAAAAAGATTATAAAGCCATATTTTCTGCCAGTTCTGATTTGTTGGCTTCTCCTGCCTCTAAACCTCACTGTTCCATCATGTGATTCTTTCCAGGGGCACTCACTTGCAGTTCACATCAGCTCTTCTGGGCCTCACCATCTGCCCGGGCACAGCTGGAGCCTTGAGCTTGGAGAGCTGGCTCTCTGCACACACCCCTGTCCATCCTCATTCTTGTTCCTTCTCTCCAGTGGTTCTCGGTCCTATGGGAGGACCGAGTGGTGGTCCCTGACTTCCTCTTGCCCTCCTTTTTTTTAAACCTGCCGTGTACCCCACAGAGAGTCACTTGGCAGTCATCTTACCAGCATCCTTACTTCCTCACCCTAACTTGTCACCCTCTCACAGTAATTGAGTTCTATTTAATTTTTATGGTTTTTCTTTTTGTCTCTCTGCCAGAGAAATACTAGGTAACAAGGTGTCCTCTCTAAAGTTCTGGACTCACCTAGATCTTTGAGTATTTCACCTGCCCCCCTGTCAGTTCCTTCACCCAGCCTCTCCCCAATCTTATGTTTTTCCTGGTCCCACCCTCCTTCCTCTTGACCATGGAGGTCACTTAGTTTATTAAGAAATTAAGTGATCAGCTAAGTGCTCCTTTTCTCAACTTCCTGTCCTCCTCACTCACCCAGAATTGAGAAATACTGACTGTTTACATCTCTACCCTCTGTATTCCACAGAAGACACGAGGCAATCTCTGCAGATGTTTCGTGTGGACTGTCATGACACATTCCAAAAGTTTTCCTACCGGGATTACAGGAGAACTAATGATTGCCCCCTGTGGTGTGTAACTAAGGACTTCTGGTCACTGGGTTTGCGGAGACACGCTTGTGTTCCATAGAAGATGGGACTTTAGCAGTGGTGCAGCCCCCAGAGAGGGGAGAGTTAAGTCATCTCCCGAGATGACAGCTCCACTGTGGCATGGTTGGGGTGGCTGTCCATCAGGATTGCATTGGCCTTTCCTTAACATGAACAGAATACTTCAGATAATTTAATCCCCTCCAGGTGAGGGGATTTTGGATTGGAAGTCAAGAGTCCATAAATTTACTTGTAATTAAAATAAAAAAAAAAGGTAGACAATGAATAGACACAGAACAAAATCCAGAAGATACATGGGGAGGGGGGCAGACTTGGAAAGTCTGTCCTATCTGGTCCCAGTTCCCTGCCTTGGAGGCAGCCACTTATACCTGTCTGTGTACTTATTTTGCATATCCTTACAGAAAGTGTCTTTTTGTTCATGGTTGTTTTTTAATTATTATTATTATTTTTATTATTTTTTAATTATCAGCATCATTATTATTATTTTCTTACATCGTTGTCTTTGGACAGGATTTGATTTCCCACTGCCCAAGCCCCCGGGGTCACCACCAAGTCTCTTGTACTCTTCCTGCCCCTGTGCTGACCAGCTCCTTCACCGTTGGATGCCTCAGCCTTGTGGCCAGCTTGCGTGTTTTTCCTGACTCTGTTTGATTTCTCTATATGCTGCATATAAGTGAAACCATTTGAATTTTTTTGTTTTTAATTGTGAAATTGCAAATATAAAGAAAATCAAAGATTGATTACATATGCCCGATACCAGGTCTAATAAATCTAAACACGTTGTCTTTGCTTTACATTTTACCTATTTTTTTTTTTAAAGAAAACAAAACATTTAAATAATCTCTTTATTTCATTTGCTAGTCTCATCTCCCTACCTCCTCTCCCAGAGGTTACTTTGCAGTCTGTATGTTTGCTTTTTTATTATATTTTTGTATATTCATAATCCCGCATACATTGACTGTGTGGTTTATTTTTATTGGGGTAAACATTGATTTTACTTCATTGTTTGTGTATTAGAGGTCCAACAGCCCACTTGGGGGTTGTTGCCCCCCATCACTAAGACACTTATAGTCCTCCACCAGAGTCCATTGTGCTCCCTCTCTGCCTCGTTCTCACCTACCCCACCTAGCATGACTTAGAACCTTAAATAAAAGATGTGAGGTGATATGTGTTCTGCAACTTATTTACTCATTCAGGAATTTATTTTCAAGTCATGTTGGCCCAGGTGTCTAGAAGCCACTTGTAGCTGCTCCCTGTTACACGTTGTTTTGGTGACCAAGACTTTATATATTCTGTTAATGTATCAGGCATGCACTGTTAAAAACTGGGTAGAGTATGCTGAGAAGTGGCATTGCTGGGTAACCGTACACACACTTCTCCAGCCTGCTAGGTGTCACCAAATTGTTCTTCTAAGTACTTCGGCTGGTTGACACATCTGGTCATAGAGTGGGAAAATTCCTGTTTATTCAGGGCCTTGTCAACACTTGGTGTTATTAAACTTTTTCAGGCCTTACTCTGATGTGTGTGAAATGATACCTTGTTTTAATTGGCATTTACACAGTTTGTTTGTGTATCCATTCATAAGTTGAAGGAGTATATTTTCATGTTTTGGCAATTGTAAATAAAACCTGTAAGCATCTCTGCAGGGTTTTGTTTGGACCGATTTCATTTCTCTGGGTAGTTACTTAGGAGTAGTGTTGCTGGGGCTTGGAGTAAATGTATGTTTTAATTTTTAAGTTGTCAAACCAAATGCTTGTACCATTTTACATACCCATGGGTGTATGTGGAAGTTGGTGCTATTCTGTGTCCTTAGCCAACGTTTGGCATCATCTTAGCAGTTTTTGCTTTAGCCATTCTAGTCTGTAGATCATATTTTTTAACTCAGAGGATTAAATTTAAAAAATCAGATACTAAAAAATTTTTTTTCTTGCACTTTTTTTTTGTCTTTCAAATTTTTATTTAAGGGTCATGACCCATGATGGAGTTTAGATCTTGTTGAAAGCAGCCACGTCCAGGGACTGCATGCAGTCTCAGAAGCATGGTCTGCTCCTCTGGCATAGCTGTTCTAACTTGACTGTCTTCAGCCACATACTCTATTGGGTATTTCTTAATTGCATGCCCCACGGAGTTAGAATGGTTTAGAAGAGCCCAAACTAAGCCATCTGCTTGAATGCAGCTGATGCTTTCCTCTCGTTTTGCCATATCTGTCTCATCACCCCCAAGGTTTCAGCAAGTACAGGGTTTCATACTGTATGAGGCGTTTTTTTTTTTTTTTTTTTGCATTTTAAAAAATTTTATATATAATTTTACATCATTTTTCACTTTTGCACAATGTACGCATTTTCATCTTGATTATAGTCCCCATATAATTCCCAGCCCCCTTGTTTTCATCCTTCTCCCTCCTCTCCACCCCCCCATAGTGTGTCTCTGGTTTATAGTTGCTTGTTGATTTTGATAGCCTCTCTGCTCCGTCGCTTTCCTCCTGCTCAGATCCAGAAAGATCGGTGTCATCATCTTTGCTATCTGCATTTCCACTTCCTGGGGTGTCTTCCACATCAGCAGGGCTGCACTTGCCCAAAGCTTTCTTCACTCCTGGCAGACCTGCCTTTTCCCTTCTGAAAGACGTGGTGTGGTTATGCCACCGTAGGGCATGGGAAAGGTTGGCAGGTGGTAGCTTTTGTCCGCCAGGTAATCTTTGAGTTCCTGCAGGACTTTTCAGGTCTCCAAAGCCCATGGTGATGGCCAGTGCCCAAGCTGGTCAGCAGTGGAGGCAAGTGTAGTGCAGCGCTGAGTGCCCAGCGCTGAGAGGGAAGGTTTTCTTTTCTAAAATGATTTCAGGTAGCTGATTTTTACCCATGTTGGTCTTGAATGATTTTCATTTCCTTAAAATCAGACCATGTGTTAACGTGACTACATGAGCTAGAGGTCTAGTGCAGTAAAACATTTGCTGCTACTGCTAACTTTGATGTCTTTTTCTTGCTGCTGGCAGTGAAGTTAATTAAGCTTTAGAATCTTTGATACTAGTTGGATTTTTAAACATTTTTATTTCTGGAAAATAAAAGATGTATTAAAGCTATAGTACTGAGTCCCCTTTACAGATACTGTCCACCTACTTCCCTCCTGCCCGCTTCAGACTTTGTATAAGATTTAATTTGAGGATGCTGTGCTATTACTAAAAAGAGAAGTGCAAAACCCACAGAAGTAGAACATTTTTGTATTATAGAGCAAGATATTTGAGAGCCATATATCGTGGTTAATGGTTTTCCTTCACTGTGCCTGGTCTACACTGGCTTTCGGGCTTCCAAAGCTCTGCTGTTTTCAAGCCAACCCTGTATTCTGCTGCATGGTGCTTACCCCAGGACACACTGTAATGTCAACCTGGAGTTTGAAGGATGCAGAAGACTTCACAGAGGATTTACTTTGAGAGCTGGATAAGCTTGTTTTTACTTTTAGTGCTGGATTTCTGGCGTGTGCTGTTAGCACACATTCGAGCCTGGCTTTGAGATTATGAATGAGTGGTCAGCCTGTAAGTGTCCACCAGAGAAGCCAATTTCACAAGTCTTTGAGAGTCATGGTGAACAATGAATTTATTCATCTCAACTTGCTGTTGATCCTCTATTGTGATCCTTCCAGTTGAAGGAAAAAAAACACTAACAAGTTTTAAAGTATGTGTTGATCCATTTTTTTTCTTGAAAATTACTTAGTAGCTGGTGTTTTTCCAAATGTGTTGTGTTGCCAAATGTTTTCTCTTTATACATGTGGGGTGTTTTTGGTGGTGGTGGGGGCTGTGTGTGGGATAGTTTTGGTTATTCTAATACTCCCAAATATGAAGTAAGTTTCTCATGTAATCTGGCTCCTTTTTACTTGTTTTCATTCTTAGAATATTGATTCATTAACATGGCTTTGGATGGTTCCCAAAGCCTGTGGTATGAGAGAGAGTCATGTTTACTCACATCCCCTTGGCCAAAACTTAGTCACATGACCACATCTAGCTGCAAGAGAGGCTGGGAAAGATGCCTGAATTTACCTGATTGCCTGCTCAGCTTAAGCAGAAGGTTTTTTATTAGTTTAATTGTTCATTGAATGGGAGAGGACTTTTAGCACATACAGAAGTTGTTTCAGGAATAAAAATAATGCATAATCAGTATCAGTTTGAGCTGAAAAATATATTTCAGTTCTGTTCACTCTTTTTTGTTTGAAATTTCCCAAAATAGTTCTTTTTTTTAAAGATTTATTTATTTATACAAGAACGGGGGTACAGGCCAGATGTGGGGGTACAGGCCTCTCACCAGAGGGTGAGAGGATTCATCAGAGACATAGCAGGGAACAGAACAGGCAGACTGACAAAATACACTGCTGAGGAAAGCTAAGGGGAGCAGTGGGCGTGACAGGAGAGGTCTGCCGTGCCACGTGGGACCCTCGCGGGCCTGCCGGGATCGAACCTGAGCGGCAGAGGCTGCAGACACAGCTTCACAGCACGACTCAACCGCCTGCCCCAACAGGGGAGGCCCAGGGTTTTTTTTTTTTTTTTTTTTGTAAAAGCAAACATTTTATAGCTTCTTACCTTTCCCAGGCACCAATTTAATACTGTAACACTAGAGGGTGCTGTTAGTCAATGCGTTTAGTATTCTAGACCACCCTCCCCACCTTGTCTTACTGCAATTAGAATAGTTTTTATCCACCTCATAATTAATGCTAAGTTGCCTTTGTTGTTTAATTGTACATCTCTTCTTTATTATGTTGATCTGGAAAATAGATATAGTACATTTAAGCTCAACGAGTTACATGCTGAAATGCGAAATATTTCTGAAATTTGATGGAAAAGTCAGACACAGTGAAAGACACACTTAGACACGAGCAGGACTGCCAAACACAGTAAGGTTAGGGGAGATTCTGAAACACAGTAGCTCAGAGGTCAGGAAGCTTGTCCCATGTAAGAGGAATAGTTTATTTTTCGATGACCTCATGTTCTCCTTTGTTTTACTCAATGTTAGGGTAATAGTAGGGACACTGAAGTGTTAGTAAATAACATTTATTTTGGAGAGGCAAAAATAGATAACCACCAAATATGTGAAGTTTTTTTAAGTAGCCACAGTTAAGATTTTATCCTTAAAGGGGAAAAATATCAGATTACATTAATCGGATCAGATAATTTCAAAGCATAATTATTTCTGCAGAATTATTTTAAGTATTTGTCCAACGTTAGCCTTGTAGTTGTTTTGACTTGTTTTTTGTCCTCAATTTACTAACCTTACGTACGTACTAAGAACTGAGCTACTGCTAATTATGCCCCCTAGAACAATGGGAAGAGCATGACTGATTTAGAAGAGCAGATGAATAAAAAACACAAAAAACTTATCCCACGATACGGACACTGCCATGTGTTACTTAGCACACTTGGAAGGAGTCATGAGTTAATGTTAGCGCATGGGAGTTGTTTTCTCTGTTCCTTTTGTAACTGGCTACTTTTCTAAAGTATCTTATTCTAATTTTTTTAATAAACTTTTAAAATGGGTTCACAGACTCCATTAACAATCATTTTCCATTCCTGTCCCCTGTTTCCACCCAGCCCCAGGCAACTACTGTGTACTTTTTGTCTGCCTAGATTTGCCTATTCTGGACATTTTACAAGTGGATTCATATAGTATGACTAGCTTCTTTGTTCTGTCTGTCTTTACATTGAGTTAGGAAGCACTGACTATTCGTGTCTCGGCATTGCTCCTTTTTCTTTCCATGGTTCTCATCTCTGAACTACTGCCTTGTACTTTCCCATGCCTCTCTGAATCTCAAGCTTGTGGTCCTCCTTTGCTTCACTTTCTTCTGTTTTCTACAGTTTCACTTCTCTTTGTTAATTTTGCGCTTTTGGTTTCCAATTCTTCCCCACCCCAACTCATTGTCTTTCTGGTGCCATTATGTAATTGTCTGCTCCTATGCCCCTCCCTTTTTAATATTTCCTCCTTCCTTCCAAATTGAAATTTTGCTTTGGTTCCTGCAGTAGATCCTTTCCTGAGGTAGAGTCTTCACAGAATTTTGTGAGTACAATTCTTGTTTTGTTTTGTTTTGTTTTGTTTTTTTTCCCATTGGCCACATGCTGGCTTTCTCCCGTGGGCTCAGCTTGGAGCAAAGGGCTTTTGGTCTACCTGAGGCTCTGGGTATATCATGACTTCCCTGTGTGTTGATGAATCTCCTGTCTCTGAACTGATCAGTGCTCACTTCCTAAGTTTCTCTGATGTCTACCATTGCTTCTTCTCCATTCAGGTAGCGCCTTTCACTGATGCTCACTGTTGGTTTCCTCAAGCTTGTTCACTAATAAGTAACAGAGTGACTCCAGGGTTGCCCTAGTTCCTTTTCTCCTTCATCCCAGGGACACTATATTCCAAGATGGGCTTTGGGCTGGTAGATGCCCCTTTGGCCTGACTGTTTCTCATCCAAGCCTGTGGTCCATGTCTATGTTTGGGGCATGTGATCTGGTGTTGGGAGATGGAGGCAGGCATTGACCTTCTCAGCATACCTGGATGGGCAGAGGTGCTCCAGTGCCTGGGTTTCTGGGCAGGACCTGACTTGGAATCAGGTTGGGAAAGGCAAAGTCTAACTACAGGTGCAGCTTCTTCCTTCTTACCAGTACAGATTGTTTATGTGTTTTTGACTTTTTGTGTCTTCATGGTCATGTCTGTTCAGTGATATGCAGCTGGACTATGCTATACCAGATGTACTGCCAACTGGGCTCCGGCATTCAACTGTCAATATTGCAATTATTTGTTGACTTTGCCTATCATTTAATGAAGAGGTTATACTTTGCTGTCTATTTTTAATTTCTGAAAGTCTTTGAAATTTGAAACAATTGTCTTTGGGCCCTTGGTTGGGAAATGAAAAAATACCAGGGAGTAAAATAAATCTCCCTTTTCACTCGAGCTGAAAGCAGTGTGGGTGGATTTGTTCTTCTGAACAGAAGGGTTGGGAGAGAGGTTTTAGTTTCCCTTATTTGTGCGACTTTGAGAAATGTAATCCCAGCGCTGCTTGGTTTCTACAATAGTGTGTCCAGCCTGCTGCTGTTTGTTGGCGAGTGTACTGGACCAGAGACATGCAGTAGCCGTTTGTAACCAGGTGGTGGCTGTTGTGTAATACAAATAGATAATTTTCTGACGAGGTGGTGTGGTTACACAATGCTGGCAAGCCCATGTGGGTTATAAAAGCTGAAATTTCTCCAGCACCCGAAGCCTCTCCTGCTGGGACCAGGAGGATCCCAGCATCGCACAGACCCAGAATTGGTGGGTGGGGCACTGGTTAAGGATATTTTTGTGGACAGGGTGAGATTTGCAGGTAAGACCATTTCTTGGTATTCAGCTGTGCTTCTGCAATTTGTGTCCTCTATGTGTGTGTGTTTGTGTATGTGCATGCATCCTGGTCTACTGGCACATGTTTCCATGTTCTCCTGCATGTCGTGTTCTGTGTACACGACTTTCTTTTTGTCTTGTGTGTGGGTAGGTAGATGAGCAGCCCAGGGCTCAAGTTTGCCAGCTGGGTTACCAGAAATGTCCATTCTTTCTCAGAGGCTTGAGATGTTTACATATAATGCTTGAATTAACATTTAAGCAACTTGGCGGAGGCAGTACCCTTTATTAAATATGTGAGAGTGACAGTAAAATCTGATGTGCAACAATTAAAATGTGAGAGTCAGTGTTTTCCAGGTGCTTGTTTGCCTTATTCTCTAAGTGTCAGGTGCAATCCTCGGACTGTCAAAGCTCTGATGTTCTTTTATGTTTTCCTTTATGCAGAAAACCCTGAAAATTTCAGGGGTTTAAGAAAAGTAAGTGCACAACTAAACTGGAGCATAGATGAAACAAGCTTCATTAGAGGTGGAATCTTTTCGAGCTGAATACATTTTTAAAAAAATCCTTTAAAGATCTTTAGATTCAGGTACCCCTACCCCTTCCACTAAAAAAAAAAAAAAAATCCATCTGTGACAGGGGCTTCTAAGTGATATAATTTCCTAGTCTCCTTATTAAACTGATGTATTTTTTTCTCAGTGAATTGGAAGCATGCTCCTTGGCAGAAAGGAAAAAAAAAAAGTAAAGTATAGGCTTGGAATGTTTATTAAAGTTCAGAGAAAAAGAAAGCTCTCATTTATTGAAGGTCAGGAAAAAACTTTGCTATTATTTTGATCACAGTGTACTTGGTGTTGACTTGGAAGAATTACAGTGTCCCTATTGCAGAGTAATCCAGCACTGCTTAGCAAGTCCACTGTTCAGCCAGCAGCTAATCCACTCATCAGGGTAGGTGAAATTTCAGGGCGCCCCTTTCTTTACCTAGGGAGAGACTGCAAGGACTTCTGGTAACATGGATTAGGGTCCAGAAGGAGTCAGGTGGGGAGAAAAGTGTATTGCCAAAGAGATTTGTGAATGGCATTTCTTCCTGACTATAGGAAGGAAGCAGGTGCTTGAGAGAACTAGATAAATGTTCCAAAGTCCAACGATACTGAGCAAATAAAAGGGGCAGTTTGCAGTTCAGAAGAGGGAAAGGTGGAACTTGATCTCTGCTGCAGGTGAGAGGAGGAAATTTGGCCCTGGCACTTGGGACAGAAGAGAAGGATGAGGACATTTCACAGAGGAATGGTGTGGTTTGAAGAGTAATTCAGAGAGGGCGGAGAAGTGTTTGAGCTTGAGGTGAGGGAGTGAATGCATTACTGGAAAGATCTTCTCCCAGCGGGGGCAACAGTGGCAACAGTAGCGGGAGGTGTGTTCTCCTGAGGCTTCCCTTTCAGGAGAAGAGGTGTAAGTCTGAGTCATCAGCTGTGTTAGAAAGGGAAGGTGGAGCTGGGAGCTGCGTGGTTCCCAGGGGGGGGCACTGCATTAGCAGCACAGTCATCCCCTGGAGTTACCTGAGCACCCACATTTGTCCTTCTGGGAAGTTGGGAGAGCAGACATCAGATGACAGAGGTCAGCTGGAGATGTGGAAGAGGAGAACACTACTTTCTTTCTCTTTCCCGACTGTAACTAGGGACTTTCCTTGGTTTCCTCCAAAATGACATTTAGACCTAACGTCAGGCCACTCCTGACCCTTGTTTTGTGAGTCAGCTGCAAGGGGAGAGGAATAACTTTTGTGCTGTCAGAATGAATCATTGCCATGCCTGCCACTTGCCCTTTGCCAAGGGCAACTCAAGGGCAGTCCTGCTCAGACTTTTTATAAAGGTTAAATGAATTTATGTTCATTTCTTGGTAATGACAGGCAGTCATTTAATTCTATACATGTTTTTATCTTGTCATTAAAGTTACATATAAAATTAGTTTATCAGTGGTCCATATAATACCTTCAAAAGTGTGCAAATTTAAAAAAAAGTGCAAGAAGTAATAATCACACTTTAGAAATAAATGCAATGAAACCCATATTTCTGCCTGTGTTGCATTCTCTCAAATACATATTTACATCTTAATTCTACTGCAGAAGCTATACCTTTAGCACTGCCTCTCCCTGTCTCATGTCCCAGCCTCTCAGTTTTTCTGAATGAATCTGAAGGGCAGGGATAGGTTTTGTTTCAGGAGCAACTAACTGGTCCATAGAAAAATGTCAGGTTCTCTCCAAATCGCCTCGGAACAGGGCCTGTAATGGACCCATCCTTCTGGGGCTGTCATAGGTGGTTTCTGTGGTAGACTCTAGTAAGGGCACAGAGTTCCCCTACAAAAATTCAGTTCTTAAATAGCTTTTTAAATTTTCTTCCTCTTATATGTAAAAGATGACAAAACAAGACAGTCGGAGGGCTGAGCTGGCTCCTTGAGAGCAGTGGGGAGTTTCTGCCCACAGAGGTCAGAGTTGGGTTGGTTTAGGGATCTGATGAGTTTTAAAGTAAGGCCACAGGGGCCTGATTTTGGGCACCTTGTCCCTCATTGTGGTGAAGGGATATGATATTTTGTTGTCAGTGTCATTGACTTGTCCCACTGTAGCAGATTATTTCTATGGGCTTATGAGTTCAAAGCTCAGCAAATAACCTGATTTTAAATAGGTGCTGGAATATGCCTTCTGTGTCACAGGGCAGAGCTTTCATGACATCAGTGTAGCTAGGCTTTTTTTGTAACTAGACTTTTTTGACTGACTCACACTAGGGTGTTTTTACCTTGAAACTTTACCTCTTTCATTGTTTCATAAATTCTTGTCAAGATCCACTAATTTGATTTCATGGCCTCTAGTGGGTCATGACTGGGCAGTTTAAAAAATAAGAGCAGGGGCCTCCCCGGTGGCGCAGCGGTTGAGCGCTGGGTTGCGAAACTGCGCACGGCCTCTGCGGCGCCGGTTCGATCCCCGGCTGCTCCCCGGCCACCGGAGGAGGGTCCCACATGGCGCGCAGACCTCTCCTGCCGCCCGCTGCTCCCCTCAGCAGTGTACTTCGGTCCTTCTGCCTGCTCTGCTCCCCGCTCTGGCTCTGGTGAATTCTCTCGCCCTCCCGCGCTTCTGACTGTACCCAGTGCATGTATAAACAAAACAAACAAACCAGCAAACAAATAAATAAAGCATGCCTCTATAAAAAAAAAAAAAAAAAATAAAAAAATAAAAAATAAGAGCAAAAGTTCTTAGGAAATGTTTATGGAAAAGCCTGTTAAATGATGGGGTTTTTTCCAGTTTTATCCTGTGAGCATGAGCTGTCATCACAAGATCAAATAATAACCACTCCTTACAGCTTCATTCATGCTGCTTAAATGAAATAATGATAACTAGGATTAGTCAGACTTGTAAACTCCCTAAAGCGGGACTTTATACAAGTTGAGGATATTTGTTCCAATGAGTTGTGTGTTTTTTTTTGGCCTGGTTTAAAAGCCTCTAGGTCAAATGTTAGCATTTAACAGAATTTAATGGAGCAGCCATTGTTCAACGATAATCCCCTAATGATGGGATTTAAGCAGAGAGCCATGATTGGCTTTTGAAATGTGCTTCATCATTGAACCTGGCCAGCTCTGAAAGCTCTTGTTTGTGTCTTGGTAAGGACCAAACTACCAGTTGGCAAGCAGAGGTTTTGAGTTTCCTTATCCCAAAGTCTTCCTTCTTAGTCATATTTTTACCCAGCTAGTTACGATTATGCTGGTAGAGGAAACAGCTTTATCAACCCCAGGTTTCCCACCCAAAGGTATGGGTAACCTGAGTGTCACTAGTGTCAGAACATCAGTGCATTTGTTTTAGCGAGGTTCCAGCCAGCCTCCGTGCAATCATGGGGTCAGAACTTGGAGGAAGGGACATTTTTAAGTAGGTGGAACAATAGGAGCTATAAAAAAATTTTTTTCTAAAATCTACTTCATTTTGAGTTACAGTTTACCAGAATCACAACCAAGATTTGTGATAGCAAAGGCTTCTTTTCTTTGGGAATCCTTCAACTCCTGCTCTAGATCACCATCTGCTTCCTACCACTGAGGATTAGTTTTGTCTGTAGAAAATCAGGTCTTGTGTCTGGCTTCTTTCAACTGAAGAGCAACAGTGAGTCGTGACCTGCTAGTTGGTGGGTGATGCTCATCTAAACCTGATGGTGAAAGATGGACCTTTCTGGATCCACTCCCTGACACCCTGGACAGGGCCTCCTGGGAACTAGGGGGTGGAGTGGAGCTGTCAGGTTGACCTTAAAAAGACCACACAGGTCAGCCACTCTCTTTTTTGACTTCCACTTTCACCCTGGAGTGCTGGTAGCAATGACAGCATCTTGCCATGTGCTGACCAATCAATTTCTTCTCTCTTTTCTCTCTCTTCTTCCCCCAGTGTAAATCTACTTTGGGGTCTTGTCTTGTGTTCTTAAATACGTGGGTGAGGACTCACAAACCAGGTCATCCCCTTCCCCCCTGGTTTGACCTGACACAATAGGTGTAGGATTCCTCCAAGTGGTTACGTACACTGTTGCTTCCTTTCAGTTGCTGCTGTCTTTGTATTGGACCACTTTGGCATGTTTATCCATTCTTCTGTGCATGGACTTGTGAGTGTCTTGAGCTTGAGACTATTATAACAGCTCTGCACTTTTATTTACAAGTATCTATATGGAAGAAATCTGTATTTTAATAAGTTTTCCACCTGAGTTTTGGGCACATGAATCACTGATTTGTATTCTCTTGTATCATTCTGGTTTTTGTGTGTAGACCAAAAGAACTATATTGCCATGGTTGTGTTTTTGATCTAATATTAAATGCCATTTATTTGGGGTAAATGTGTGTCTCATCATTTATTGAGTATTCTGTGCTAAGAGTTGGGAATATAAAGATTAATTGTACACTTGGGGATTCTGCCCTTTGGGAGGACTTCGTGATTGATTCATTCAGCCTCCGAGTGCTCTGCATATTGTATGGTAGGGACTGTTAGGTGCCAGTGATGGGAGAACACTTTTTCTTAGAACTTGGTTGTGCTTCCAAGAAGCAGAAAAGATCCTGATATTTAATTCCAGGAGCAGCTCAGTCCTTAAATCCTCAGTTTGGACATTACCACCCTACTTCCAAATCAGGTAGCCGTGGTAAGCCACAGTGAGAGAGTTAACACTGATTCCTGTACAGGGGAGAAATGATCACTGGCTGAGTAGCTAAAAAAATAACTACCAATTAAAAGCAGTTATTCTACATTTGTGCATAATTACTGGTGGCTGGAGTGCTGGTGGTTTAGTCATTAGGGAATAGAAGGACGTTTGTGAAAGAACCAAATATATTACTTTAGTACTTGCTCATAGTGTAATTTACCAGGTGACTGCTTTTCCACTGTCAGGCTTATGTTGACTTTGAGGTTGACTGAAATCTTTTTATTTTTTAAGTCCGTGATGGTTTCCTGCTCACTCTAAGGTAGTGATTTTAACTGACTGCAGGGCAGGTTTAGCACAACCAGACATTCAGGCTGCCTGGGCCTATTCGTGGAGTGGGGAGGAGGCAGCAGTATTATTAAAGTTCCTAGATGGGTCCCACGTGGAGTCAGAGTTGAGGACCACTTCTTTGGGGTAGCCTTAATTATTGGTACACTTTTTTGTCCCAGTTGCCCCCTTTATCTGCTAAGTGGAATTTACAGAACTCTCTTCTGACTACAAAAGTTATTCTCTCTTTTTTTTTAAGGTTTATTTATTTATGCATATAAGAACTGGGGTACAGACCAGAGGGTCAGGAGGTAAGAGGATTCACCAGAGACAGAGTGGGGAACAGAACAGGCAGATCAACTGAAATACACTGCTGAGGGGAGCGAGTAGCTGGTGAGTCAGGAGAGGTGTGCTGCGCTATGTGGGATGTGCCCTGGCCGGCCAGGGATCGAACTCATGCTGCAGTGGCTGTAAATAGCTTCATAGGTTGTGATTCCAAGAAGCACACATGCCTTGCGCCACCAGGGAGGCCGTACAAAAGTTATTTCATAGGGCCTCCCCGGTGGCGCAGCGGTTGAGCGCTGGGTTGCGAAGCTGCCCGCAGCCTCTGCAGTGCCGGTTCGATCCCCAGCTGTTCCCTGGCCGCCGGAGGAGGGTCCCATATGGCGCGCAGACCTCTCCTGCTGCCTGCTCTGCTCCCCGCTCTGGTTCTGGTGAATTCTCTCACCCTCCCGTGTTTCTGACTGTACCCAATGCTTGTATAAATAAATAAAAAATAAATCTTAAAAAAAAAGTTATTTTATAGCTTTCAACATGAGAACTTCATCCTGCACTGTCTTCTAACTGTGGAGCAATGTCCTGACCTCTCAATGGAAAGAGCTGAGCAGTGTTAAGGGGGACCCGTTCCTGGATTTGACTTTAATAGTAGGGAAGAACCAGGTGTGGATGTGGACACTCCAGGCTCTTGGGGGAGAAAGGGGGGATATCTTTCATTGTTAAGTAAGCATATTTAGAAAATATATAGGAATAAAAAGAAAATAAGCCAACATTTTGGCAGTATATGCATGTGTCCACACATATACAATATGTTACTAATGTATACTGTTTTTTTCCATTGTTTAAGTTGCCTTTGTTTCAACTAAGTGTCTTGTAAAACATTGGTACCTTCTATTTTTACTGCTGTAGGAACATTTATCATGAGATTTACCCTCTTAAGTCTTTTAAGTGTACAAGCCAGTATTGTTAACTGAAGGCGTGATTTTGCACAGAACTCCAGAATGTTGCATAACAAACTTTATGTCGGTTGAATAGTGACTCCCCACTTCCTCTTCCCCCTGCTCCCTGGCAACTACCATTCTATTTTAGGTACCTCGTTTTCTGGGATCATGTGGCATTTGTCCTTCTGTGATTGGTCTTATTTCACACAGCGTAACGTGCAGTGGTGCCCCTTATCCAGGGGAAACATTCCAAGTCCCCTGTTGGCAGCCTGAAACTGTGGCTAATACTGAGCACTCTATGTGCTATGTGTTTCCCAATGCACATATGCCTGTGATGTTTAACTTGTAAATTAGGCACAGTGAGAGATTTACAACAATAACCAGTAATAAAGTGGAGCACTTACAGCAATGTACGTTAGTAAAAGGCTTGTGAATGTGATTTTTCATTCAAAATACATTCCCGAGACCATCAATGACAGAGACACTTTCTAAGAAATTTGTTAGTAGGTGATTCCTCCCTATGTGAACCTCAAAGTATAATTTCACAGACGCAGATGGGATCTCCTGCTGACCACACACCAAGACTGTATGGCATGGCCTGCTGGGACCACAGCCCAAACATGAGGCCTGTCAGCTGAAATGTCATAAGCCATGAGGGATTGTATCTGATTGTACAAAATACTTTCAGACCCTGGTTGACTGCTAGTAACTGAAACCAGAAAGTGAAACCGTGGCTAAGGCGGGGACTGTCGTACACACTTTTTTCACCAGTTCCTTACATAGTAGAGGGTGAACATGTCTTCCTTTCAAACACTTCCCTCACCTGTCAGTTGAATCATAGCAGTGACATCCTCACCTTGGTTTGTCCCTGACATCAGTGACTGCCGTATCACAGATGTGTTTGCTCTTGGCCGTTAATTTCCTTACCTACTTTGGTGAGTGCATTAAAAATGACTGTAATACTATATCAGGCACTTTTTAAAAAAGATTTATTTATGCATGCATAAAGAACTGGGGTACAGGCCAGATATGTGGAAGGGTGAGAGGATTCACCAGAGACAGAGCGGGGAACAGAACAGGCAGATCTACTGAAAGACACTGCTGAGGGGAGCAGTGGGTGAGACAAGGAGAGGTCTGCTGTGCCATGTGGGAATCTCCCCAGCTGGCGGGGATCGAACCCGCGCTGCATAGTCTGTGGACAGCTTCACAACGCTGCACTCAATCACCTGCGCCACCAAGGAGGCCCTATATCAAACATTTTTTTAAAAGACACTTGGAACACAAATTTTGGGGAGCCCTTACTATATGTGCCAAGTTCAGCACTAGGAGCTCTACTTTTGTAGAGTTAGTATTGAAACAAAAAGCCAGCACGGTCTCTTGCTCTGCAGCTGTCTGGCTAGATAGGCAGATGTTATCTTGCTGTGTTAGGGCCACCTTGGTGGTTCCAGCTGCTCCCATGAAGTGTGTTTGCAATAGTGCTGGTGGGAGTTAGCCCTGTGGAAAGGTGAGGGGAAGGGTGCCTGTGTTTGAAGATCTAAAGGAGGACCTGGCACCTTCAAGAACTGAAAACCGTAACAGCACAGTAAGGACCAGCTTCACGGTGACTGTGCAGCCTCATTAAGGAATTTGGTCTTGTTCTCAGGAGAATTAGGACACATTCCACTTGCCTGATAGCCATAGCCTGCTGGCTGCAGGATGGACAAGTGGCAGAACCACCAAGATGGAATAAGAAATGGGCTGAGAGGCTGTTGTGCTTTTGATGAGCTGATGCGGGCTTGAGTTGCAGGGAGATAGAGGCGGGCAGACTTGGGAGGTCCTGGTCTGAGCGGAATGGGCTTCAGCCCTGGAGAAAGGGGCTCCCTCAAAATCACAAGGAGGGTAAAACCCAGCCAGTGAGATGGGGCCAGTGCTGACAGCTGGGCTGTGTTCACTCTGCTCAGGGAGTTCGGCTGTAAACTGAGCTTTCAAAGGACAGTTTTATGTCTTTCTTGTATAAACAGATGTTGGGGCAGGTGAAAAATACAGATTAAAGCCCGAATCCTGCTCTACTGCTTAAAGCTGCTTATCCTTTGGCAAGTTACTTCTGTGAAGCTCAGTTTTCACTTTTGTGGTGCTAATGTACAAATCAAGTAATATGCTTACGGGGAGAAGAACTGCCTTTGATAGGGTGAGCAGAGAGATGCATCTCGTACACGTAGGCACTTCCCTGGGAAGTGTTACTACTGTCTTGTGTTGTCGTCACCACTTTCATTTCCCCTTGTCATGTGGTCAGGGGCAAGAAAAGAGAGTGGTCTTACTTCTTTGCAGGGGTAGGAAGAAAGGTGATAGGGGGACTGGGTAGGCAAGTTTGCTCCAGTGTCAGATTCCCTGGGAGGGGTTTGCCTTTAGGTTTTTTTTTTTTTTTTTAAAATTTGTTTATTTATTTATTTATTATTATTATTATTTTTTTTTATAGAGGCATTTTTTTTTTATTTATTTGTTTTTTGTTTATACATGCACTGGGTACAGTCAGAAGCGCGGGAGGGTGAGAGAATTCACCAGAGCCAGAGCGGGGAGCAGAGCAGGCAGAAGGACCGAAGTACACTGCTGAGGGGAGCAGCGGGCGGCAGGAGAGGTCTGCGCGCCATGTGGGACCCTCCTCTGGTGGCCGGGGAGCAGCCGGGGATCGAACCGGCGCTGCAGAGGCTGTGGGCAGCTTCGCAACCCAGCGCTCAACCGCTGTGCCACCAGGGAGGCCCCAATTTGTTTATTTTTATACAAGACCTGGGGTACAGGACAGAGGAATGGGAGGGTGAGAGGACTCACTAGAGACAGAGCAGGGAGCAGAACAGGCAGACAACAGAAATACACTGCTGGGCCTCCCCGGTGGCGCAGCGGTTGAGTGCTGGGTTGCGAAGCTGCCCGCAGCCTCTGCAGCGCCGCTTCAATCCCCAGCTGCTCCCCGGCCACCAAAGGAGGGTCGCACATGGCGCGCAGACCTCTCCTGCCGCCCACTGCTCCCCTCAGCAGTGTACTTCGGTCCTTCTGCCTGCTCTGCTCCCCGCTCTGGCTCTGGTGAATTCTCTCACCCTCCCGTGCTTCTGACTGTACCCAGTGCTTGTATAAACAAAAAACAAACAAACAAACAAATAAATAAAACATGCCTCTATTAAAAAAAGAAATACACTGCTGAGGGGAGCAGCGGGTGAGGCAGGAGAGGTCTGCGGCACCATGTGGGTATCTCCCCTGGTCTGCCAGGATCAAACCTGCACTGCCAAGGCTGCGGACAGCTTCACAACACGGCGCTCAACCTTCTGTGCCACCGGGGAGGCCCGGGTTTGCCTTCAGTTTTAACATAAATTCTGACACAGACCCTAAACCCCACTCTGCCTTCCCTGGACCCTGTTTTTGCTGTCTTTTACCTCCTAACCTTGACATTCCCCACTCTGAAGTTCAGACCACATGGACGAAACTCTGATTGCAGGTTGGTGCCTGGTTTCTGGCCTTGAGGCTGTCTTATCTCGGTGGAGTACTTGGCTATGGAATGCTCTATCATTTTCAGGCTTCCGAGGACATGTTCCTGTGTTCAGCATTCACTGTTTTCTCCCATCCTCCTGCCCTCTACTTGTCTGAACTGACAAAGGCTCTGCCATGCTCTGTCTGGAAGTCTTTGTGGGGCATCATGCCTAGCACTTTTTTGGGGCCCATTCTGTCTTGTGCTCACTTGGGTCTGTCTGTTCAGAATGCAAAGGCTGCTGCTCTGTAAGGCTGCCAGAGAGCTGGTGGGTCCCTCCAGTCTAGCTTGTGAATCAGATAAATGTTTAGGGTACAGATAAATGGGGTATAGAGCACGTAACAGAAAGTGGTCTCCCAAGGGGGGGTATTGTCCCCTTTGTTACTGGTGATGGGGGCTGTGGGAGGTCCTGGCTGCTGCAGTGGACCCTATAGGTCTGAAATACCAAGATGAAGTTAATCCAGGAGAGGAAATGTACAGAAATCCTCCCTTTCCTGCAGTCACACTTGCCGCACTTTCAGTTACCTGTGGCCCAACATGGTCTGAAAACACTATGTACAGTAAGAGATTTTAAGAGAGAACATTTGTATAATTTTTATTACAATATATTGTTAGAATTCTATTTGTTGTTCTCTATATGTAATTTATAGATTAAACTTTATTATAGGTATGTATGTGTAGGAAAAAAATCTTTAGGGTTTGGTACTGTTTGCAGTTTCAGGCATCCACTGGGGGTCTTAGGACATATGCCCTGTGGTTGAGGCTGTATTACAATATTCTACATTAAAAAGGCCTATCAATTTTTTATTTTTTTTATTTTTATTTTTTTGGTGGGACCCTCACCGGTGGCCGGGGATTGAACTGGCACTACAGAGGCTGTGGGCAGCCTCGCAAACCCAGTGCTCAACCGCTGCGGCCCCAGGGGAGGCCCAAAAGGCCTATCATTTCTCCTGAGAGTTAATATGGATGATGAATGCAAATGTGGGAGCTCTGCAGACATGCTGATGGTAACGGGGCTGGGTAGAGAGCACAGATACCTCTCAAAGGGACTGTATGGCTCAGTCTTGTAAATCTCTAGCGATGTTTCACTCTTTGTCATATCCTGTTGGGGGGGGGGGAACGGAAGCTCCTGCTGGTTGAGGCAAAAGTCTGTCACGACTTTAAGGTAGATTGTGTTTTTACATATGTCCATTGTCATGCAGTAATACAGATCTTCAGATTTGGGAAGCTGATGACAGACCATGACTGTATAGAAGATTGATGGATTTGATTACATAAAAATGAAAATTCTAAAAGATCATAAAATTCACGAGCAAACAAAATGTGGAGTGAGTTATTTACATCAAATTTAACAAAGAATTAAGAATACTATCCTTTAAAAAATAACATTTGAAAGCATTATAGAAATTAGGCAAAGGGGTGGGATAAGAAGACAAAACCATGAAAGAGTCTGTTATTGCAGACAGACATGAAAAACACATGAATCAACACATCATAAAATCTCTGAAATGATCCGCTGGCACAGATTTATATGAGGACTGTCAGACAGATGAGATGGACAAATTCATTGTTGGTTGGACTGCCAATTGGGGCGAGTCTTCCTGGAAGAGAATTTTGTGTAATGTCTCTAGAGCCTTAGAAACCTCCTAACCCTTTAATTTCTTCAGAGCCGCCACCTCAAGGGATTGATTGTGCAAGGGGTCTGTTCCATGCCACAATTATTTATAATTTTTAAAAAAGAGTTATTTTTATATATGCATACAAGAACTAGGGTGTAGGACAAAGGTATATGTGGGTGAGAGGATTCACAAGAGACAGAGTGGGGAGCAGATCAGGCAGATGTACTGAAATACACTGCTGAGGGGAGCAGCAGGTGACACAGGAGATGTCTGCTATGCCATGTGGGTTAGCTTCCTGGCCCGGGATCAAACTCATGAAGCAGTGGCTGGCAATAGCTTGATAGCCCTGAGACTTTAACTTCTGTGCCACCAGGGAGACCCTATTTATAATTGTTATGCTTATGTTCCCCAAAATGACCATCAGCAGAGTTGTGATGTCTACAGTGGGACTTCATTTCACTACTAAACAGCATGGTTCTGAAGAATCAGGAGATGTGTTACATGATGGCATAACTAATGGTGGGTGTCAAAGAGTGTGTACCACTTGAGATTCTTTGGAGTAGAATTTCAGGGTCTGACTGCTTTCCTCTCAGAATGCTAGAAATGTTTCTGCCGCACCCCCCACCCCCACCCCACCCCCAGCAGTAGATGAGAGGTGGTGTAGGGGTTAAGTCTCAGTGCTATCAAGCTATCACCAGCCACTGCTGGATGAGTTTGATCCCCAGCCAGGGAGCTAACCCACATGATGTAGCAGACCTCTCCTGACACACCCATTACCCTCCTCAGCAGTGTATTTCAGTAGATCCTCCTGTTCTGCTCCCCACTCTATCTCTGGTGAATCCTCTGGCCTACACCCCAGTTATTGTATGCATAAATAAATAAAATCTTAAAAAAAATTCGGTCATTTTACCAGGTTGTGTCAGTGGTGTCTTTTTTCATTATCCCTCCCCCAGCACTTGTTTGAATTTTGTCTTTGGTATAAGGATATTTTTGTCGTTTTCCTTTAACTTGCTGCTACCCATCTGTCCCACCATTGACTACGGAAACCCTCTTATACAGATAGTGGTTCTTCTTGCTCTGACAGCCATTTGTGAAATTACTCCAATTATTTACAAGTTTGGCTCCTAGTCATATGCCTACCAAGAGATTTATTTTGGCAGCCGTGTTTAATTTCCAGGAATGACTTTTAGTTCTTTATAGTTAGTACTTTTGCTTGCATCCCACTGAGGATTTGAATTATAATTACTTAAAAGGTATTCTTCTGATTCTTTCATTGCTTTTGCGTCATTGGGTGTTACCTTCACTCTGACTGCCTGGTTTTGTCTGCCTCTTGCTCATTCTTTCCTTCTGATGTCCACTGCCAACCCCTCTTGTGAGGACTGAATGCCAACTGTTGTTGGCATTAGGCTCAAGGAGGGTGTCTCAACAGTGATTTTTAAAGATGGGACCTTTTTAGTCACAGGCACCTGAATAGCCATCCACGTGTGGCCACATAGCAGATGACCAAACTCTCCTGCCTCTGCCAGCTTTGCTAGGAATTCATTTTTTCATATTGTTGTAAAACACTGTAGGTAAAAATGCAGGGAAATGGTTAATTATAAGTAATTTACATGCACCATCCAAGGCCTTGAGAGCCTTTAGGGTTTCTCTGAGCAATATCCACAGTGTTCTCTCTAAATAATAGTCATCACTTCTGTGCATTGAAACTGTTAGCAAAGCAGGTCCTCCTATCACCTCCAAAAGATAAGAAAAAATACAATGACCCACTTGTTCCTGTTCTTGAAAAGGGAAAATTACTCAAGTCACTGAAGTGCAGTTAGTCCCAGAGACTTGCTCCCTTCCTGGGCCTCACTCTGCCTACTGGTAGGCATGTCCCTGCTTCCCACATGGGCACTCACATCCCTTGGGGCCACGAGCTTGTGCTTGGAAGCCACTTGGTGCTTTGAGAAGTAGGAAATATCTTTAGACCAAGGTTTCTCAGCCTTGGGACTATTGACATTTTGGGTCAGATAATCCTTTATTGTGGAATTGCCCTGTGCCTTGTAGGATGCTTAGCAGCACACCTGGCCTCTGCTTTAGGTACTGGCAGCTCTCCCCAGTTGTGGTGACTGAAGAGGTCTCCAGACAATGCCAGATGTCCCCCAAAAGGAGTATCTCTCCTGGTTGAAAGCACTGTTTTAAACAAACATGGATATGAATTTTTTATGTGTTCCTATATTTTTATTTGCTTTATTTTTAATTTATTATTTTTTTAATTTTTAAACAATATTTGCTTTCCCCCACCCCCTCAGATTGAGTCCCCATAAATTGTCCTTCCCCAAGGCACCCGTGCACAAACATGGATATGATTTGAACAACAATGTAAAATGTACATAAACATTAAAGCCAAAAAAGTAACATCAAAAAATTTTGATGTGTCCGCTTAACTGTTCATGGGGGCAACTTAATGTTCTGACAATTTTTATTTTTTTTTTCTTGCCCTATAAATTTTGTAGAATTCATTTCTCCTGTTTGTTTACATTTGTTTTCCCCTGGCTCATCCAAAGTATTTGCTGAATGGAAAGTGTCCCTAAAAGAATTTCTTTAGCAGGAGTTTTCCTCCTGTGTTTCTAAACTTCTGGTAAATGTGTTGTCACATTTTCAGGACGGCTTGGCTGGTTATTCTTCCTTGGTGGAAAATTAATTGCTGCTAAGATCTGACCTCATTCTCCTCTCTGTGCCAGTGACTGTTCTCTGTCCCTTCTCACCCCTACCTGCTGTGGTATTCTTTTCTTGGTCATAAATATCTAGGCATACCTGGGCATGTTACGCTGTACACGTGCCAGGCTTTGTAGAGATCCTTTGTACCCTCTCAGGCTTTGAAAACAGACTCTCCAATGCTTGTTAATCTCTGGGTGAAACTTTTACTGTCCAAGTCATGCTTCTATTGTTTGAAATTAAGTTTTTAATTCTCTTTTGCATCACCCAAATACAGCAGCAGAGAATTGTTTCAAAAGCTTCTAATTTATGCTTTTAATTTATGGTTAGATATTGTCTTAGCTTGAAGCATTGCACTTGTTAAATGACAGCAGTTTCTCTGAGCGTATAGGATCCATCTTGAGTCTACTAGTATTGATCTTTAGCCACAAGTGGCTAAATTTTAATTAAAACCAGACAATGGTGTACATTTAGTTGCTCCCTTGTACCAGCCACATTTCAAGTGCTCAGTATCTCTGCAGTGCTTGACACTTGGATTGGACAAGGCAGATGTGCAGGACAATTCCACCATCGCTGAAAGTTCTATTGGCTAGTGCTGGGCTATAAGATTTACACCAGAGTGCATGGCAAGGAAATCCCTAGTATTCTTTATCCCAGTATTCTGACATTTTTGATGGTTCCCTTCTCCGGGGGGTGATTCAAATTCAATGAGGAAATGAATCATGATGGGGACTTGAAAGCATAAGTAATGTATTGTAATGTAGTGAGTATAACTCATACTCATAGTATCCCTTAAAGAAGCACCATGATTATGTGCTTGTGCTGTTGGCATCCTTGATGTAACCTGGCTGCTTGCTCTCTCTCTCTCTCTCTCTCTCTCTCTCTCTCTCTCTCTCTCTCTCTCTCTCTCTCCATGTAAGGAGATTTATATATTTAGATTTAGATCTGTAGTTGCTGTTAAAAAATTAAAAGTGCTCCTGAGGGATAGTACATTCAGAATAGGTGAGAAGGAAATCTTAGGAAATGAAAGCAATGAGACATTAAACACTCAGAGGTGGTTTTAATACGGTCACAGCCATTAAGTTGTTTGCTCATGTTCTTCTGTTTCCCATGTGTGCATCCTGGGTTCTTTCCGAAACTTGAGACTGTTAGACAGCAGATATTCTGTCTTCTTGCCATCATAATTTTCCAAGGGCTGAACAGTCACAACCACATCACTAAAAATTCAGGTACCCTCCTAACAATAAAGAAATAAGTGTTTTAGATGGTAGGTAGGTTTTTTATGGTAGGTAGAGCATCTGGATGGGGCCAAAGTTTTATATTCTTTGTTCTGATTCAATTATGAGTCATTATAGAGAAGCCTGAATGCTATAGACTGAATGTTTGTGCCCACCTCCATTTATGCTTTGTCTTTTTCTAGGTGCTAAGAGATGGCACTCGAGGGGTTCACCTCTGTCTGAGAATCCAGCGCTCCGGGCACTGGAAGAGCCATCCCTGATCCTGGGCTCCTCGCTTGAATAAGCCTTCCCTTCCAGCCACTCCGTGCACCTCCACCCACTCACTTTCTCTTAATGATGGGCATTGGTAAGAACACGACATCCAAATCCATGGAGGCTGGAAGTTCAACCGAAGGCAAATATGAAGACGAGGCGAAGCACCCCACCTTCTTTACTCTCCCGGTAATAGCATTGTTTGTTTTCTTTCCTCTTCACTCACTCTCACCTAGTTTCCTAGTTTCTTTCTTAATGAATCAACAGAGGATCAGCTTTAATACTCCTGTTTTCAGTGACGGTTAAGGCTTTTCATGTGAGACAGGCTTTGAGAACGCTGTTGGCTGACTCTGGTTTTGGCCCTGCTCCCTGCCTGTAGTTACCTGATGGGAATAACTCCAGGAGAGAAGCCTTGCTAGGTACCAGGGATGTTTTAAAGCTGGTCTAGTGCTTAGTGTCTTGGGAGGATGTTGAAGGCTTAATTTTATCTCTAGAGATGTGGTCTTATGAAATAACCTGTAACCCAGCTGCAGACTCACATTGCAAGGTCAGAGGTTGGATAAATGACTTACTGTTTGGAACCCAAAGGTTCATTCTTTGTATTATGACGGCAGCATCCAAGATAGAGGTAGTTTTACCTGGCAAGTATTAATTAGTCAGATAAGACTGATTACAAATATCCTTATATTCAAGGCTAGGATTTTTCCAGTTGTAGGGTTTGACTTAGGGTATTAAGTCTTCCAAGTGTTGGTTTAAAAAAGAAAGAAACTCTTTAGGGAGAAGTCCCCTCAAGGTCTTTTCTTCTTAATATTGGAAATGAGGTTAATTGCAAGAATGCTGTGCTAGAATTCTTTAAAACACAATCCTGGAATTTGCCTCACTGCGGCATCACTCGGTAAGAAAGAGGTGCACAGTATTTTAAGTATAGTTCTTTACCTGGCTTGCATTCACATTTTGATTTTTTTACCCTGTTCATTCACAGAGAGGTGCTCCACTGGTTTACAACTGGCATTATAGTTTTCTTCATGTAGAGTAAAATATCAAAATGGACCTTCCTCTTCTAGAGGAAGAGGTGGGTTTTTCAAGTTTAAATTAGATCATTTTTGAAAAGTGATCAGGAGTCTCCCTGATGGCGCAGGGGTTAAGTCTCAGGACTACGAACCTGCCGGCAGCCACTGCAGCATGAGTTTGATCCCCTGCCAGGGAGCTGACCCACATGGCGCAGCAGACCTCTCCTGTCTCACTCGCCACTCCCCTCAGCAGTGTATTTCAGTAGATCTGCCTGTTCTGCCTCCACTCTGTCTCTGGTGAATCCTCTTACCCCCTGCACCTCTGGTCTACACCCCAGTTATTGTATGCATAAGTAAATAAATCCTTAAAAAAAAAGTAATTAGGAAAGTTTTATACCTTGGATTTATCCCTGGGAGGAACAGGGAGCTGATACACCACCCACCTGTCTTGTCAATGTGGCCTAGAGCTTTACTTTAGCATTAAAATTGTGATATTTTACAGTTAGCAGGTAAATTAACAGGCATGCTTATCAGTTTTTGGACTCACTATTTCTGCATTCCTCTTCTTCCCTTGTAGTCACTTTCTTTTATTAAATGCACCGAGGATCCTTGAATGGTTTCTGCCTTTGTATTTTGCTCTCAACCTTCAGTGAATATCTGTGCATTACACACTAGAGCCTCCCAGCCGTCTGTTTCCTTTTATCTGCTTTGTCAGGATTTGGGTATCTTTTTCTAGTGCTACCTTCTAGATGGACTCCCCAGTGTTATTTTCTGATTTACTAATCCTTGTCACTTGTTTATGTTGAATTTTTACTCACTATACTTTACATATAAATTTTATTTCTTATATTTAACATTTCTGTTTGGCTCATTACTGCCCATTTTTTGTTGTTATACAAATATTTGGGGGGGAGATTCTTGCTCTCTCTCTATTCAGTTTGTTTTTCATTATTTCTGACACATGTTGATTTTTAAATGTTTGGTATAAATAATTAAAGACCCTTATGTACTTTTTTTCCTAATTTGTTTTTCCAGTTGTTTAACTGGAGTGAAGTTCTCTTCTGATTGTTTCTTTGGAGATTTTTGTCTTTCTCCCTACAACCTCCTCTATTTCTGTGGGTTGGCATTTTCCTTTTCCAGATCAGTTCACGGCCAAGTCTGAGGGGGAAGCCTTATTCACTGCCCCAGCGTTACAGACCGTAACGTGAGGGGACTTGTCTCCCACACCCCCGGCTTTGAGCTTGGAACTTGGTTTGCTCCCCACTTTGAGTGAGGAACCTCCTAGTACATTTCCCCACTGGAACTGTTGGCAGCCAGAACCTCAGATCCCAATGTCAGTCCAGTCTTGTATATGGAAATCCTTGGCTGGCTTCAGTCTTGCCTGCTTTGTAATTTTTTCCTCTATCATTATTTTTTAAGAGCGGGGTTGGGAAGGAGGGTTCCTCAAAGCATTGATTTCCAGATTCATTTATCGACATGGAAACTGGAAATGTGGGCATTATCTGTAGTTGAATATAATTATAGTATGACTATAAAGTTGATTTAATGCTAGAGCATATACTTTGGGTAGTTAGGGAATTTCTTACACCAGTGTCAGGCTGCAAAAGTATTGAAAAGAAGGAAGAAAAAGAAGAGTAATCGAGGTGGAGTCATGGGCTTGGGCTGCTGGGAGGGGAGATGCTGATGGAGAGGCCCACACAGGGGCTTTAGTATGGCCTGGAGCAAGAATATGGACAGGAGTGTGTTAACACAAGCTCCCCCAGAGCTCATGAAATGGATGGGGAAACAAAAGAAGCCCATCTAAGGATGTTTATAAAGAAATAGTTCATGTGATGAAATTTGGGGTTGTAGAAAGTTTTGTTAGAAAACATCTTGAAATGTAGTAATAATAGGAGCACTCTACTGCCTGTATTTAGTCACTAGAGGAATTGTTTCCCTAAGATAGGAGACCTTTTTGATTGATTTGCTTGTTGGCAGACAGGGGCAAGGTGATCAGGGGTCTCTGTCCATCACCCAACTAATATTATTTTGGTCACTGCCCCTCTGTTCTTAGGACATCTGCCTGTGTCTTCTTCCTCCTCATTGATCTTGGGAGATCTGTTTACTAATTTAATAGAATGACAGCCCTAGAGCTGAAAGTGACTTTAGAACTCTCCTTTCTGATGGTTCTGTGGGGAGGAGAGTTGGGGGCATTTGCCCAAAGTATCCAGCTGTGTCACAGATGTATCACACGACGCCCTTGGGTGCAAAGCTTACTGCTAGGCAATAAGATAACACTGATGACAGGTGGAGTACATAACCTTCTGGCTCTGGCACATATGCTTGGGGATGGTCTTCCAAAGGGGATTGGAGTGGTGGGGATTAGGCCACTGTTGCAGCTGCTCTAGTGGGAACGAGTTAAAAATGGGTCTTGGCCTCTTGTTCCTCTGGCTGCTTGTCAAGTGTGAGCATCTTGCTGAGTTGGAGATTCAGCTTTTTCTTTTTCTTGTTTTGATTACCTTATAACATGGCTTCTCAGTGCATTGAGAAAATGATATTTTGGATTGGAGGGTAGATTCTCCTAGGAGATCAGATAGCTTTAAATATAGATACTTCCGGCTGACTTTAAAACATGTCTCCGTGAAAAATATGATTCCAGGGGAGAAAGAGGAGTGGGCAGAGGCTAGGGGAGTTGAGCTGGGGAGAGGACCATTGGCCAAGCTGGGTCCTGCAGGCATTGGTAGCTGAAATGGGACTTGAGGCTAAAGGAGGCAACATTAGGACATGTTGAAATGGTGTCAAGGAACAGTGCCCAGGAAGGGGTCAGCCTGAGCCAAGTCAGGGGCAGGAGGGTAAAGAAAGATAGGGCTTCAGAATGGATGTTGAGAGCCTAGATTTTGGTCTATCAATAAAAAGCTCTTCAAGGGTTTTGACCAGGGGAATAACCCCATAGGCTGCGCTTAAGGAATATTGAAGCACTATCTGAGAGTACTATAGAGCATGAACTGGAGTGTAGGGCACAATTAGAAGAGGAGAAAAAGAGTGTTAGTCAGCTTGGGCTGCTGTAACAAAACACCGAAGACCGGGGGTCTAAGCCGCAAGCATTTCTCACATTTCTGGAGCCTGGGGAGTTGAACGAAGTTGTTGCAGTTTTGGTTCTTGGTGAGGGTTCTCTTTCTGGCTTGCCGGTGAGCTCACTTTCTCACTGCGTGTTCACAGGGCTGAGAGGGGACGCTCTCTTGTCTCTTCTTCATATAAGGGCACCAGTTCATCATAGGGGCTCTACCCTCACACGTTCATCCAAACCTTTCAAAAGTCCCCACTTCCTACTACCATTGTGTGGGAAGTTTAATGGGGTGTGTGTGGACCCCCACACTGGGAGGGAGCACTGCAGGTTCTTAACATTACATGACTCTGAAGAACACACTCAAGGAGAAGCTGAAACAAGTTATGGATTTGTAGGAACACTGGTGAGTATTTTTCCCATTCTTTAATAAAATCGGACTTAATAAAGCTACCCAACCGACAATAGCCCTGATGGCACCAGACCAAATGATCTGTTCTTGGAACCCAAGAGAAACTTAAAATATTCTCTCAGAGGCTGTTGGAAGCAGCAAAAGACACAAAAACTTAAGCAACCCTAAACACTTTGCCCAGCTCTGAACTTGGCAGTGGGGTGAGCGTGTCCTGGAACAACACTCTGTGTTTGGATGGGCCTTTGCCAATGGTTAGTTCAGGCTATGAACTTGGTTCCCCCTGGATGCCCCTTCAGGAGAGCTACCACATAGGAGAACCGCAGAGCAAACACACCGCCTTTTCCTGGCTGTACTTCCGGCCAGTGTCCTTAGGGCATGGCAGTTCTTCAAGACTTCTGGCTGTGTTTTTCTGGTTCTAATTTCTTGCCATGCAGCGTTTCATTCACCCTTATTACACACCCCAGCTGCCTTTAAAAGCACACAAATTGGCATAACAAAATTCTTGTGGGATAAGGAGGTCTTTTGCTATGTTCCTCTTGTATATTTATTCCTCCTATTTAATAATTCTGATCAGATGATGTAATTTGTGAATCTTAGGGTTTTGCATGTCTCTCCTTATTTATTTACAAACTGTTGTTATTTATTGTACTTATTCTTCCTGTATGTTTGGATTTATTCCTTTTCTCTTTAGGTGTTTTGTTTATGGAAACTGATTTCTTCCCATATGAGATTTTAAAAAATCAGCACTGGTAACATTTTTAGGAAGCATTTTACTGACTTATGATGAGCTCCTTATGCTCCATCTCAGCCGTGAAAAGAAGGCATAAGATTTTTCTTTTTAATTTTTTTTAACTATTTTAGCGCAAATAGTTCTATTTTAAGGACTGAGCAAAGATGCCTAGAACCTGTCCTTAGGATGTTAGTACCAGGTGCTGCACTGTTCCTTCTGCTTTGGTCCTAAATTGAGAGCTTGGAGCCATTAGATCTAAAAGTCCGAAGTCTCGGATGGTAATAATAGTTGCCTTGGAAGATGTTCTCTTTCTTTAAGGATAAATAGATCTTGGGATCAACAATGTGCGATTCTGAGAGGGGTCTGAGGATGAGTGCTTCCTGGAGCCTGCCCAGAGAATTGGTGTAATTCCCCATTTTCTGTAAGATAACAGTTGCAGTCTATTGCATGGTGGCCATGATTTAGGGGAGAGGATGCTCTTGACAGCTTAAGATCGAACAGCCAAGATGAGCAGACTTTTCTGTTAAAAAGTGTGTAAGTTGGCAAAAAATTTTTTGAAAAGGAATATGCCAATATGTGCTTTGATGTAAAAACATTGAAAAGATGGGAGGCAAATGAAGAGTTTTATGTTTATGATGGAATTCTTTTCCTGACCTCTTCTTTTTAGAGTTTTTAATACTCTTAATTTTTCTGCTCTGGTTTTGAGGTTTCAGATAGCTCTTTTTTTTTTTTTTTTTTTTTTTTCCCACATGGCAGCTTACTTTTAGTTTGAATAGTCTCGGTAGTTTTAAATGGGAGATATTAGTAATACAAAATGTCCATCTAATAGTTGAGATGAGCATGATTTGCTACGAATGGTCATAAAATAAGAACTGCTGCAGTTATGTTCTTTTGAGCCGGTTTGCAAAGTCGATCAGCGAGCGTCTTGACTGATTATCTCTTATGTTTGTGTGAGGCCAGACCTATAGAATCTTTGTCGAGGGAAGGGTACAAGAGGATTCCTTCTCCGTTCTGCTCTCAGTAACGTGGAGATTGCGTGGCAGTAATTACCCAGTCATTCTCCCCTCCCTACTTCCCATTTTACATGTTTTAAAGCATCCATATTTCACTGCAGCCTTCATGGTGCAAATGTGTTGTCAGAATGAAATGAAAGTAGTAAGAAAACATTTTGGTGTGTCATACCTGTGATTGACAAATTCTGAATGTTTAGTATATGTTGGATTATACTCAGTTTGATTTCTTTTTCATGGTAGTTTATTTTGAAATTTCAATTAATATCAAAGGTAGGTGGAAAATTTTTATTTTTAGGAAGGGTACTGAGTTAAAGGCTAAGAAACACTAATCTTGAGATCTTTATTCCTTATGTAGACCAGATATGATTAGCAGAGAAAATAATCGAGTGTGTGTATGTAGGAAAGGTAAGAATAGTGTTATCTTTTTATTAAGAGAATACAAAGCCATTAGTTTGGGAAGACTTTATTGCTAACTCTAAAAATGATTGTTTTAGTATACAATAGTTCACTTAGCTAGGAGACACGAAGACAAAGGTGGGTAAATTTTACCAGATCCCAAGAGGTGATAAGTTTTGTTCTGAACTCTGATGAGGACAAAAGGCTTTGCAGATACTTGTGCTCTTTGCTTCCAGGGGTCCATTGTCTGAGTCACTAATTCCTGTTTGAGTAATACACTCATTCAACTGTCAGTTTAAGCAGACATTGATTGCTGTGACATTCAGTTTGACGGTCTGCGGCTGTTACTCCTGCTTGTACATTTGACATCTCAGGATTGCTGTTTAGAAACAAATGCTTAAGCATTACTGTGTTAGTAGAAATAAAACCCTTGAGGAAGGAAGATTATATTTATTGAGCAACAGACACACTCCCTCACCCGAGGGCAGCATGGCCATGCATAATGGAGACAGTCATCTGGATAAATTTAGGCAGACAAAACCTGATTTCAGACCTGATTGAGTGATTGGATAATATTAGTTTAGAGGAAAAAAAAATTTAAGCCATAAGTTTGGTTTCAAGTAGTTTTGGGGGAGAGAAAGGACATTCTGTTCCCAAAAGATTTTAAATAATCTAATATTTTCAGTAAAAACATTATCAAGTTCCTGAGGTAAAAGATGCCACAATTTCCCTCTATGCACGAAGCTGTTAATAACACAAGAGAGAGGGCCTCCCTGGTGATGCAGGCGGTTGAGTGCCACACTGTGAAGCTGTCCACAGCCTCTGCAGTGCTGGTTCGATCCCCGCCAGTCTCAGAGCAACCCACATGGAGAGCAGACCTCTCCTGTCTTGCCCGCTGCTCCCCTCAGCAGTGTGTTTCTTCAGTCTGCCCGTTCTGTTCCCTGCTCTGTCCCGGGTAGTCCTCTCACCCTTCCACGCATCTGGCCTGTACCCTGGTTCTTGTATAAATAAAAATAAATCTTCAAAAAAAAAAAAATAACACAAGAGAACCTGTCTTCATTAAGTTTAGGAAACTTTCCAAGACATTTTTTATTTTCCCAATTGAAATAATAGAGGTTCAAAAATGTGAAGTTTTGATAGTATCAGTAATATTTTTTAGTCTTTTCTCATAAAAAAGGTTAAATGCCTTCGCCAAAGAACTGATTTTAACATTTGATTTTTAAATTAAATTTCATGTTTAGAAAAATAGACCATCAGAATGGCTAATTTAATAAACCAAGGGAAAAATACTAGTTTTTAAAAAAAAATTTCTTAGTGCATACAAGAACTGGGGTACAGGCCAGAGTTATGGGGGCCGAGAGGATTCCCTAGAGACAGAGCCGGGAACAGAACGGGCAGACTGTCTGAAATACACTGCTGAGGGGAGCAGTGGGCAAGTCAGGAGAGGTCTGCTGCGCCATGTGGGTAACTCCCTGGCCGGGGATCGAACTCGTGCTGCAGTGGCTGCAGCTAGCTTCATAGGTTGCATCTTAACCCTTTGTACCACCAGGGAGGCTCAAAAATACTAGTTTTTTTAATAAAAGTAACTTATGTTCTGCTCTTTGGGTGATCACCATAAACACAGCGGAGACACACAGGTCAGAGAGTACTCTCTGTGGTCCTCCCACTCCTGTGACCTTGGCCTCTATGGTGCCAGATTCCTCCTACCTTTCAAGAAAAAAACCCCCAAAACCTCCCACCTTCTAGTCTTGTTCCCACTCCCAGCTGGAACTCTGGTGGGGTGCTGGAGCAAGGGTTTGGAGAGAAGTTGTATGATCTCCTCCCTCTGGGAATGAAGGTGGCACTCACTGACACTGGAATTACAGGTTTTCAGGCCTAGTCTCCCAGCCAGCCCGTGGTGGCCTAGAGGCTGGGACTCAGCGCTGTCACTGCAGCCTGGGATCCATTCCTGGCTAGGAGACTAGGCCTTGGAAACCTACAGTTCCGGTATCAGTCTGTTGTGCTCTCCCCCCTCACCCAGTTTTTTCCCCCTTCCCCTTCTCCCTCCCTTTCCCCTCATAAATCCCTCAGCTCTGTACCATATCATCTTAATCCACTCATCTGTCCTGGGGGGCGGGGTGGGGCTCACTTGGGCTGATTCCATTATCTTGGCTCTTGTAAATAAATGCTGCAATGAACAGAGGAGTGCATGTATCTCTTCTAATTGTTTTTGCATTCTTCGGATAGATACCTAGTAGTGCAATTGCCTGTCTGTGATAGGTCTATTTTTAATATACATATTTTTAATTTATTTATTTATACAAGAACTGGGGTACAGTCAGAGGTACGGGAGGGTGAGAGAATTCATCAGAGACAGAGCAGGGAGCCGAACAGGCAGATGGACTGAAGACACTGCTGAGGGGAGCAGCGGGCGAGACAGGAGAGGTCTGCCATGCCATGTGGGTTTCTCCCTGGCCAGCCGAGAATCGAACCGGCACTGCAGTGGCTGTGGACAGCTTCACGGCGCTGCGCTCAACCTGCTGTGCCAATGGGGAGGCCCTCTATTTTTAATATTTTGAGGACTCTCCATAACAGTCCATAGAGTCTGGACCAGTCCCACCAACAGTGTACCAGGGTCCTGTTTCTCTATACCCTCCCCAGATTTGTTCTTTGAGATCGTCTTTTAAAAATTATTGAAGTAAAAAAAAAAAAAAATTATTGAAGTGAAATTCACACAAGAGGACTAACCATTTGAAAGTAACGATTCAGGACGCTTGGCACATTCACACTGTTTTACAACTTTCACCTACCTCTACCTGGTTCCAAAACATTTTCATCCCTTGAAAAGAAGCCCCGCCCCTAAAAAGCAGTCACTGCAGCAGCCAGAGACAAAGCAAGGCAAGGCTCAGTGTCAGCTAGGACATGCCTTTGAATTGGATCTGTTTTTTTTTTTTTTTTTTTTTTATTTATACAATAGCTGGGGTAAAGGCCAGAATTGTGGGAGGGTGAGAGGATTCACCAGAGACAGAGGGGGGAGCAGAACAGGCAGACTGACGAAATACACTGCTGAGGGGAGCAGCTTGCGAGACAGGAGAGGTCTGCCATGCCATGTGGGACCCTCGCTGGCCGGCTCGGATCGAAACGGCGCTGCAGAGGCTGCAGACAGCTTCACAGCGCGGCGCTCAACCCGGGGAGGCCGGGATCTGGGTTTTTCTGATTTAGTGACTGACATTGTTTTAGCAGGGATTGTTGTGAGTGTGTGTACATTTTGGCTCTTCAGGGGTCAAGTGCTGTGATAATGAGACTTGGGGCCTGGTTCTCATCATAAGTTAGACTTTTGAGTTGCAGACTTGGACTTGACTGGGAACATGTGTCCTGCTGGTACTTTTTTTTTTTTTTTTAAAGATTTATTTATGGGTCTCCCTGCTGTGAAGCTGTCCACAGCCTCTGCAGGGCCGGTTGGATCCCCGCAGGCCACGGAGCAACCCACATGGTGCAGCAGACCTCTCCTGTCATGCCCGCTGCTCCCCTCAGCAGTGTATTTCAGTCAGTTTGCCTGTTCTGTTCCTGGCTCTGTCTCTGGTGAATCCTCTCACCGTCCCACACATCTGGCCTGTACCCCCGTTCCTGTATAAATAAATAAATCTTTTTTAAAAATTTAAAAAAAAAATAAAGATTTATGCTAGCACTGGGGTGCAGGCCAGAGGCGCGGGAGGGTGAGAGAATCCACCAGAGACAGAGCGGGGAGCAGAAAAGGCGGAAGGATCGAAATATTACTACTGAGGGGATCAGTGGGCATGACAGGAGAGGTCTGCTGTGCCATGTGGGAATCTCCATGGCCGGCTGGGATCGAACCTGCACCTCGGAGGCTGCGGACAGCTTCACAGCACTGCACTCAACCCGCTGCACCACCAGGGAGGCCCTGTTTGTTTGTTTTTTTAAAAGATTCATTTATTTATGCATATAAGAACTGGGGTACAGGCCAGAGGTGTGTGGGGTGTGACAGCTTGTTTTGAAGGCAAGCAAAGGCCACAAATCCAGTTGCCTTGCATAAAAAGCTATTGCCTGACTCAGGATCTTTTTATTTATGTATTATTTTTTCATTTATATATATTTTACATCATTGTTCATTTTATTACAGTGTTTGCTTTCTTTTCTCAGGTGTAGTACCCATAGAATTTCTACTACCAGTTCACCTGTGCACCATCACCATAGTCCCTTATACTCTTCCCACCCTTGTTTTGATACCTCTCCCTCCTCTGCAGAATGTCTCTGATTTATAGTTGCCTGTTAATTTTGATTTTTTATTTATTTTTTTTCTTGATCCTTTATTTGGTTCCACTATAGTATGCCTATAAATGAAGCCATCCAATATTTTTCTTTTTCCTCTGACTTATTTCACTGAACACAATCCCTTCCAGCTCCATGCATGTTGCTGTGAATGGCATTAATTTATCTTTTTTGTTTGCTGAATAGTATTTCAAGGATCTTTTTAAAAGCAAATTATTATTTAAAGTGATAGACCAAAAAGTCTGCCCTGTAAGAATTTTGTACTGTTTTGAGGTCTCTGGTATACCTTTAAAACTAGCTTCACAGTTGGGTAATAATCTTTTTGACCTTGAATGAGATTCAAGTTTTTGCTGGCCTGATTTCATCAAGAATAAGCATAAGTGGATTGAAATCTCCCTGGACCTCCTCAATTCAAACTTGTACTGCTTGGATCTTTAGGCTTTTAATGTATTGCCTATCGTAAAATTAGAAAATTACCAAAATATATAAAGGGGAAATGAAGGTAAAATGATCCAGAGATTAAAGACAACCACTGTTAATTCTTTGGTGTCATCTTTATTATCAATTTGAAAAAGCAACACATAATTTACACACAAATAAATATCAGTTATAAAAGATTTAAATGCTAAAGAAGGGTAAGTGTGAGAAGGTGTCCATTTATTGCTTTCCTTGCCCCTTAAGCAAAAAAATACTGGTTTGTGACTCTTCTGGATCCCTTACTAAGTGTAGGGAGGTTATTAAGAATGTATAATTCTTTTTAGGAAACTGGCATACGACTGTCCCCATCAACAGCACACGTGTGGGCAGTGAGGGAGCACGACCTTGGCAGGAGTTTGATATAAGAAAACTTAAAATTTGGTTAATTTAATAGATGAAAAATGCAGTTTTGCCTCTTAGGAGAATTTCTCTTAGGAACAATATCTCCGTATAGCCCAATGTGATGAAACAGCCTCTGAGCAGAGTATTTCTCTTCAGGTGGTGATAAATGGAGGTGCCACGTCCAGCGGCGAACAGGACAATGAAGACACCGAGCTCATGGCAATCTACACGACAGAAAATGGGATCGCAGAAAAGGTACCTCTACCCCCACTTGCTGCTCCTCCCCCACTGCTGCTCTCAGCTCCTGTGCTGGACCAGAGTGCCCTCCCTGGGATCAGTCTCTGCCCTCTGGGTAGGGGTGTAGGTGTGTTCTCTTTATAATGACAATAGAAGGAATTTTTAACTGGTCTCAATGGCAGTTCAGCTGAGGTCCATCTACAAGTGTCCAGACTGGCTGTTAAGAGCCCTCAGCCAGGATGTCAGCCAAGTATCAGGTCTAGGTGTGAACATGACTCAGACCCCATGGGAAGTACTTCATTCTCTGGGCATCTTCCAGTTTCACAGGCCATTTTTCTCATTTTGAGGATAGTGAGAAAAGCTACCGTGTATTTATTGTGCTTACGGTCGAGACCAGTAGCTGGTTGCTTCAAGCAGCCCGTCACATTCAGTCCTCTCAAAAACCTCATTAGAAAGATGTTACTGTTTCCATTTTAGAGGTGAAGAAAATGAAATAGCTTCTCCGCTATCTTGAATTTATGCAAAGAAAAGGTCACTCCAGAGGATGGATGCTGCCCTTTGGGATCTTGCTTTTCAGATGGCATCTTAGAAAAGCTCCCCTGGAACAATGATGAGGAAACTGTGGATGGGATGTTCCAGAAGAGTCAAGGGAACTGGGTGCCCGGGACATGGCCTGATTATATATAGCTAGCTATTTGTTATGATACATCCACTTTATAAAAATCATGACTTCTCTGCTGTCAGATAATGTTCTTAATGGTAACTGCTGGTTAATGTGATGCTAACTACAAGATTCCCATCTTGGAATTCCCTCAAAATATTTTATTCCTGAATGGACCAGAAGGGTAATGTCTGCCATTATCCATAGGATAGCATTGGGACCCTCACCCAATAGCCCCCAGAGCATTTACCTTGGTATCATGGAGATTCTTAAATTAGGAATGTTGAGGGAATTGAACTTCATAGGTATTTGGAACAAAAATGAGTTAAATAAACAAAGTCAAAGGCTTTTATGTTCCTACTGAAATATAAGTATAGATGCCTCATAAAATTGGTTTACACAAGTGTGAAATGGTTGCAATGTACCGCAGCAGACCTGCCATCATAATTTGAACGCAGCAGCTGTTTCTGGTAATGACTGAAAGCAGCTCTGCTCTGTGTGAGGTGCTGTCATGTGGTGGCAGATGCAGCCTTTGGGCACAGCCTGTCTGTTCAGCAACTGGGCAGGTCGCTTACCTATGCAGAGTCTCTAGACCCTTATCTCTCAGTGGGGTCAGGACAGCCTTTCTAACTTCCCAGGGTGATTGTGAGGAACAAATGACAGTGTAAAATTACACAAGGCTTTGGGAGCCAGAGATCCCGAGACACCAAAGCAGTCACAAGTCAGGTTGTGACAGGGTCTCCCCTTGAATTTCCCCTTCTTGCTTAGTCTTTTGCTGCTCATGGTTTCAGCTGTGTAGTTGCAGTTACCATAAAGTTTGTTACCGATACTTCTTTTTTTAATTTTGAAATTTGTATTTTAAGCTAAAGTTGTGTGAATTCTGCAGATTTTCTTTAAGCTACCTTTTATTAAGGCACCAGCGGTGCTTCGTGGTTTTTTTTGTTGTTGTTATAAGTGTGCAGGTTGTATCTTTCCCACTAAGCACCCCTTGGCCTGTAGTCAGTGGATTTTAATATGTAATTTATTATTCCTCTTGTGAATAGTCTGTTTTGGATTGTATTTCCAAAATTTCTCCTCATCCCCTTTGTGCTTCAAGGGAGCATATAAAAATTTCCAGGTGGAGAAGAGTTTGTTATTGATTTTTTAGGTCTATTGCAGTATCATCAGAAAATGTTATCTGTAATGTATGAAGTGTTTTTTTCTTTTTTGATGGAATTTTTGTGACTGTTCTGCTTAATTGAAAAGAAGGAATTGTTAATTTGATCAGCATGTGAACTTTGTGGTTGTTTTCTAAAGTCATTATCAGCTGAAGAGATAAACCTGTTTGTTTATGGACGCATGATCTATTTTGGGGATTTGCTTTAAAATAACCCCCTACCCTGCTCCAGTAAAGTTGAAATGGGGTAGGGACTAATTTATTTTTTTATTTTTTTTTAAAGATTTATTTATTTATTTATACAAGCACTGGGTACAGTCAGAAGCACAGGAGGGTGAGAGAATTCACCAAGCCAGAGTGGGGAGCAGAACAGGCAGAAGGACTGAAGTACACTGCTGAGGGGAGCAGCGGGTGGCAGGAGAGGTCTGGGAGCCTTGTGGGACCCTCCTCCAGTGGCCGGGGAGCAGCCGGGGATCGAACCAGCCCTGCAGAGGCTGCTGGTAGCTTTACAACCCAGCGCTCAACCGCTGCGCCACTGGGGAGGCCCGTAGGGACTAATTTAAACAAGAAAAGAGTATTGATGACACTTGAAGCTGGAGTAGGCATTCAGTATTCTTTCTATCTCTGTATATGCTTGAAAAGTTACATAACACAATTTGAAAAATAATTGAATCACTTGCAGTTGCTGCTCTCCCGTTTTCTGATATTGGATGTAGCTGGAAGAAATCACACCATCTTTTCCCCCCTTTCTTTTGTTTGTTTTGTGGATTCCTTGGCACAGAGTGACTTTGTTGGTAGTGTTTATGATGTTGACCATTCTGAGTCAGCTTTTCTGGCATTTCCAATGTTTACCTTCAAGGCTCATATTACTTTAGAAAAGTTGTCTTGAATTACATCTTCAAATATTAGTTCCAGTCTATTCTTTCATTTGGGTTCTCCAGCTATGCATATTTCAGATTTCTTGCCTTCTCTAGCTATCACTTCTCTCTTCTTTTTCCTCTTAAAGTCCCCATTTCTAACCTGTGACCCTTACTGTTTTTTGTTTCTCTTGTGCTTCTAATTTCCTTTTTCCTTTTACTTTGTTCTAATTCTGTCAATTCATGGTTTGGGATTTTTTTTTCCCCCTTTGGCCTCTCCTTCAATTTCTTTTTTAAGGTCTCCCTCAATAGGGCTGATTGTTTTGAGTTTTCAAAATATTTGAATCTGTTTCATTAATTCACTGACTACTGGGCCGAGTTTTTCTAATTTGTAAACATGTCCTTTTGGCTTCTTGGACATTTCTTATTTCTTTGATTAATGCGTGCATTGTATTTTCTTTATTCTGACTTTTTAAAAGCTGTTATTTCTTGTATGTGTTAATTTGGGGAGATATCTTTGACTTTCAGATCTTTCATTGAAATTTTTTAATTAACACCTTATTTATTTTTTTTACTGTTCTAAACTTTAAAAAATATTATTTGCCTTCCTGTGTTCAAAATATATATTTTGTGTGTAAATACAGGTTTAAAAAACAAGACATTTTCTTCAAACTACATTTATCCTTTCCTGTGTCTCTTTGGTTTTTAATTTTGGAGATGTCCTTTGTTGTTCTCAGGTGAGACAGTTGAAAAGGCGAATGTAGTATTCGTGAGTGAGGAGTGTGTACTGGTGGGTCTAACCAGGGTAACCAGGTGGGGTCTCCACATATCAGTGTCCTATCTTATAGTCTCCTCCCGAGGGTATAAGCCTGGCTTCTGGCATTCTAGACGTAGACAAAGATGCCACCATTCATGCTTTTATAATTAACCTCATGTAATATTGCCAAGTCTGAAGCTTTTCTGGTTTACATCCTTTGAACAATATACTTTCATGTTTTGAAGCTTGGCTGCAGCAGTGAGTAACAGGGTAGCTCATTGGTTTTCAGCATAAAAGTTCATCCTCTCACCATCTCCACTCTTGTCTTGTGCCTCCAAGCAGAGGCCCTTTCTGGACGGTTGCTGGTCAGCTGGCTGTCTCCTTCACACCTTCCCTCTCTGTCTTCCATGGTGGCATTGTCCTTCCCCGTCCAAAATAGATCACAACTCATCCAAGTGCTTTCCATAGTCCAAAAATGTGCTAACCTCATTTCTTTTTCCTGTTCTCTTTATCCTTGTGGATTTGTGTCATATTTATACCTCCTGTGTATTTTTACACATGTAATCAATCTGCCATATGTAATGGGACTGCAAAAGCTGTTACTTTAAAAAGACAGATGAAGTTAATCCTTGGACTGGGTAAAGGACAAAAATGAGACATACACACTAGTAATGTGAAAAGAGAGAAAGGAAATGTAGCAGAGAGTATTAACTCCAATTTATGGTAATTAATTCGAAGCTACAGCAGGGTTGGCAAATGACAGCCTCCAAGCCAAATCTTGTTCAATACCTGCTTTTTAAAACATACGATTTTTTGGAACATGACCACACTCATTCATTTACATATTCTATCTAGCTTATTATAGGAGTTTGCTCGCTGCTACTCTGAAGGAGATTGTTTCTGAAAGGAAAAGGGACTACAGCTGACCAAGTAGTACCAGGCTAGATTAAATAACCAAAGAAGAGATTGGAAATTATTAACCATCTAAAGGCTCCAAGCTTGAAACTGAGTTTTGAGCTCATCAGTCTTTGAAGGACAGATCATTTTCTTCTTCTTTAGATTATTTCAGACCTTAGAATAAGTTGAAAAAGTCTTTCAAAAAATGATGTCATTAAACTATTAACACAGTCATCTTATAAAGAAACCTTGTTCTTGGAGACTTTTTGTTTTCTCAATCTTTTAGAGGGTCATGTTTTTCATGAATTTATAACTGAGTGCAGCAACAGGGTTCACAGGACCCAATAGGTTTCTCCTGGCACAGGGAGGACAGTTCAGCATGATGTGTGGAGCTACTGGCCCCCTTGATGGTAGAGTTACCTGCTCTGTGTCACACTAATACCACAAGCAGAAATTTATATTTTGTGTGTACATACGTGTGCTTAACTGTATCTTAGCATATCCAGGCTTAAAAAAAAAAACCAAACAAATGTAAAGTCTTTTAAGTTCTGTTCATGCATTTGATAGTTAAAACTAGCTATTTTGGGACTGATAGAATAATATTGCTTACAGTAGTAATTGTAGCATTACTCTAATTTCTTACTGTGACTTTGTGAGCAGTAACACTTTCTCCTGTGAGGCCATAGACAAGGTGATGTTGCTTTTCCCTTGTGTAGTAAGTCCAGTTATACATAGTTGCAGCATGTCAATGAATGATCAGCTGAGCTTGGGGAGTCCCAACACCTGTGTTGAGGATTTCCAAATAGAGTTCAGTGATTTGCTAGGGCTTACAGATTCAGAAAAGCTGTTAATACTCGTGGCTGTAGTTTATTTCCGAGAAAGAACACAGATTAAAATCAACAATGGTAAATGGTCCATAGGGCTTGGGCCAGGAGACACCAACGCATGTTTTTAATTGCCCTCCTAGTGGAGTCTTATGGCCCAAACCAGATCATTTCCCAAAAATAATACATGCCAATACTCAGGGTATTGCCAACCAGGGAAACCCACCCAAGTCTTTGTATCCAGGGTTTTTACTGGGAATCGGTCATATAGGAAAGATTGATCTGGTCACATGGCCCAAGGCTGCTACATAAATTGCGTTGCAAGTGTAAACTATTTGGGATCAAGGCTTAACTCAAGGCTTAAGGTGAACAAATACATCTTTAAGAGTAAGGCTGTTCCAAGGGCTAAGAGTTTATGTCCCAGGTATAGGGCAAGAGCCAAACTTTTTTTTTTTTTTTTTTAAATTCGGGGTTGTCTTTACTGCACATCACCACACATCACACTCCTCACACATGTGTGACTTCTCAACCACCTCACCTACAAAATTTTAAACAACACACACCATCTATTTTAACCCATCCAGCAATGCAAATGTGTCAATAACCATTGTTTGAATTGAAGAAAAAGTTCTGTGAAAAAGGTCATATTCAGTCCACATTTGGATTAGATCAAATGTCAGCTCACACCAGACATTTACCTTTAGGCTTTAGAAGGTGAGGTTGAATTGCATCACTTCCTTTGTTCAAAGGTATTTGGCCTCCAGATCCTGGGAAAGCAGATAGCTCCCTGTGCATGGAAATTATGCGACAAACCTTTGGAGTCAGCAGCTTTTGGTGGACCAGACCCAATGTACTAAGGGGCTCAAGTTTGGTTAGATGTGGTCTAGGTCACAATGTCATTTTGACCTGTTTTTGTGGAACATGTTTTAATTTTGTTTCCTGTTCAGCACTTTGTTAGGTTAAAAAAAGATGAGCATCTCAGATTCTGAGAAGGTGTTCATAGGGCTTTTTAACTACCAGAGCAAGGCTACCTGGAAAGCTTGGCGTTGCCTTGAGTTTTCTGTGAGGCCAGATACTGGGCAAGCTCAGAGGTGATGCAGAAGCTGACTGAAGTGTGTGAACTATAAAGTGTCTGGCCATCTTGGAGACCATGGCTGGAAAAAGCGTGCCGCTCTTAATGTTTTGAAAATTCTTCAGTAAACGTGTGACACATACACAATGGACTACTGCGCAGCTCTCAAAAAAAAGATAAGCTCTTGCCATTCATGACAACATGGATGGAGCTGGAAAAGGATAATATTAAGTGAACCCAGCCAGAAGGAGGAAGACAAATACTGACTGATGTCACTTATGTGTGGAATATAGAAAAACAAAACAAGGGGTCAGATAAAGCCAAACATTAAAAAAAAAAACAAAACACAAAAAACAGGCCCTTGAAACCTGTCTGTGGAATGGGGCAACCAGATGGGGAGTGGGAGAGAGAAGAGGAGAAATGAGAACAAGAGGAGAGAGGATAAGGACCTGTGGTGGTGATGGGTGCACTGTGGCTACCATGCCTGAAAAGAGGGGGCTGGAAGTGATCCTCCACTTCTGTTATGTGAACAATGTGAAACAATATTGATTCAATAAAAAAATTTTTGAAAAAAGTAAATACAAATAAAAATTCTTATAATGATTGGGAGGAAATAAAGAAATGTCATCTACACTCAACACATTTTCAGTTTGTTTTTTTAAATTATTTTGTATATGTTTTGCATAATTTTTCATTTTTAACTACCAGAGCAAGGCTACATGGAAAGCTTGGTGTTGCCTTGAGTTTTCTGTGTGGCCAGATACTGGGCAAGCTCAGAGGTGACGCAGTCTGCATACAATGTATGCATTTTCATCTTGGTTATGGTCCCTATAAAATTCCATTCACCCGTGAACTATCAGCATGATCCCTTGTGCTCTTCCCACCCTTGTTTTGATCTTACTCCCTCTCCCCTCCCCTCCCATAGTAGTATGTCTCTGATTTATAGTTGCTTGTTGATTTTGATTTTTACTTTATTATAATTAGTTTTTTTTTCCTGATCGATCATTTATTTGGATCCTCCACTTAGGATTTCCTCCTTCTCAGTCACCACCACTGTGTTTGAGCTGCAGTGTTTGGTAGGAGATCTCAGGGCTGTATTCTGACATACAAAGCGAAAGCAGGGCCTGGATGGGGTGGGAAGGGCTGGTTAGTACTCCTTTAGAAAGTGGTTTGCATAAATAAATAAATCTTTTTTTTTTAAAGTTGTTTGCATTTTATAACATTTCTTCATCCAGGGATGCATCCAAGGGTATCACTGTGTGTTCTCTACCTAGGAATCTCTCTCCACACAGGAGGTCCCCATCTTGGGGAGAAGCTTTGAGAAAGTTGGATGCTTTGGGGGCTGAATTGATGCCAAGGGTTACTGATTCCCAAACTCTGATGGTAGACTGGCCCAGGAACAAGTGTGCTGAGCATTACCTCTTAGGTAGCCAGGGCTTACTTTTACACAAGAGTGGAAGCTGCTTTATGAAGTCCTTTTTTTAGTAACAGTGGCCTGAACTCAGCTGAGTTAACTTCAGTTCTTGCTTTAATTACATTCTCCCTTTCCCATCTCTCACTTGTAGAGCTCTCTGGCAGAGACCTTGGACAGCACTGGCAGTCTGGACCCCCAGAGGTCTGACATGATTTACACCATAGAGGATGTGCCTCCCTGGTACCTGTGCATATTCCTGGGGTTGCAGGTAAGATGGTTCCTTTATGGTATAACCACCAGCAGATGCTTGAATTGCCTGTTATCAGGACTTTTAAAAACATACAACTTCAATTTTTATTGACAACTATATAAGTTGTCAATAAAAATTATAAGTTGCTCTTTAAGAATGATGAGTGGGAATTGTTGACATCAGCTTCAAAATAGTGCAAGGATGTGAAGAACAGGAGAAACAGGTTAACCAGAGAATAGAGCGAAGATGTTCGGGGAACAAGCAAGTAACTCAAAGTAGAAAATTTAGAAGAGACACAGAAAAAAGTATAGAGGAAGGAGAAAATTAGAAAAGAAGAATTAGTTTTCATCTCCCATTTCTGGACAGCCATAAGTGTGGTCAACTCCGCTATGAAATAGGAGTGACCTGAGAAAGTGCCATGTTGGTTTCAGTCTTATTTTTAAAGGAAGAGAAACTTGACAATGGTAGCTGCTTTTCCTGTTGCAGATTCTGGCAGAGGCAGACTAGGGAAGATTTGTCGGGGGGTGGTTGGGGGACAATGTGGGAGGACAAGTGGAATCTTGGGTTCTTGCCCATCCTCTATATCCCCCCACCCCAGTTACAGCTTGAAATGAGGTTTGTGGAGAAGGGGGACAAGGCATGAGGTTCTTTTCCCCAGACACACCTCCCTGGCCTATGTCTGCTCTGGTGGTTTTAGTTCAGACTCTGTCCCCAAGTTTAAGTGATCAGCCCAACCCGAGGTGTTTCAGATGCGAAGAGAATTCGTCTCATTGCCCAGACAGGTTATTCACTTGAGGCCATGCTGTATCTGTCGACCTTTTGTGCAGACTAGAGTAATAAATAACAATACAAGTGAGTGAGAATGTAGTAGGAAGGAGAAATGCTGAAAAAGAAATAAGGTTTGGCCTAAGATATGAGTGTGCACCTTAAAAAACAAAGCAAGTCTTCATGTGGATTATTTAAAAATGAAAACCCACAGGGACAGAGTTAGGCTAGCTTCAGAAGCAGCTGAGGAGGGGCTTACGGTTTCTGTCCATCTCGCCTGTCGCCCGCAGCACTACCTGACCTGCTTCAGCGGCACGATCGCCGTGCCCTTCCTGCTGGCAGACGCCATGTGTGTGGGGTTCGACCAGTGGGCCACCAGCCAGCTCATTGGGACCATTTTCTTCTGCGTGGGAATCACAACTTTGCTGCAGACAACGTTTGGGTGCAGGTGAGACTGGGTGCTAAGTTGGGAAGCTGAGTTGAGTGGCCCACAAGGCATGGAGCCAGCCGTTCATTGAGGGCTGCTTGGAAGGTCCGACTCCTGGCCTGGGGAGGAGATGGGGGGAGCATTTCAGTGGCTCTAGAAGAAACCCCTTGTTTTCCCTCTCTTGGTGGACGGCACCAAGTCACTTGGTTGTCCAACCTGGGAACTCAGACTCCCTCTCAGTTCCTTCCATCCCACCCCGGGCAGGTCAGCCTGGCTCCAGCACCCTCTCCCTGCCCTCATTACTTTAGTTCAGGCCAGGACTAGGTTCCCGCTGGTTTCCCAGCCGCCCATGTTACTATCTTCACCAGACTCCCCTGTGCTGTTTTTCTAGCATTTGCAGCTTCCTCCTTGGTGCTCAGCTTCACGCTCTGTTAAAAACCAGGATGTGCCAGTCTGTAGGCTTGCTGTCTGTGCCCCTGCCTTCCAGCCCTACCTCTCTGCCTTGCCACCCACTTCCCAAACTCACCCTGGCGTGAGCTGCCTCCTGAGCTGGCCCTGCTGTTTTCCCTGCCTGTGCTTGTGCCCCCAGTAACCTGTATGCACTGCGCATCCTCCCAGTCCCTGCTTGTTCCTCCTCTGTGGGGAGCCCCCAGCTCCCCGAAGCCTGCGTTCTCTCCTCCGAGTTCCCGCCCCTGCGTCTGTGTACGTTCTTCTAATGTGGCTTTGATTCGACTTTGTCCTTTTTTGTTTTTGTGTCTTTCCCCACTGGATGGTGCATCCCTCCTTGTTGCTGAGGCTCTGATTGGCTCCCCTCTGCCTCCCCACCCCTCAGCTTACATGGGCCTGGAGCTGGTCCAGGAAGGAAGAGATCTGTCCCCTCCTGCCTTCTCCTGCAGGCTGGCTTCGTCCTCTCCTGTCCCTTCTTCTGCCCTCTTCACTGCGCAGCCTCTTCCCTTACCCCAGCTCTCTGCTCAAGGAGTGGAATCTTCTGGGAGAGGATTGTTCTCAGGGGGAGGAGCAGCCGTATTCCTTTGCTCTTTGAAGACAATCTGAGGAAAACCTTTGCCTTTCCTGCAGGGGAGCGAGAGGGAACCGGCACAGAAGGCAACTTGGGAATTGTGGACTTGTCCAGTGAGTCAGGATTCTCTTGGACCTGGAGTTTTCCCCTTAGGTAGGGGGCAGGAGAATATTGGGACAGCAGTGAGCAGTGTCGGGTGTTGGATTGGCACCTCAGGCAGCGTCCCAGGGAGGGAAATAGCCGCTCCTTGCAGATAGAATGAAGCCATATGCGCTATGGGCTGCAGGGCCAGCCTTGGCAGGGCCGCCCGCAGTCACCTTGCTGAGCAGGTCCCTTACCTGAAGGGGGCTCTGCGAGGGTGGGGCTCGGTAGCTTCACCTGCCTAGGGAAGGAGGAGTGTTCCTGGATATCAGGGAGGCTGTGGTTCCTTTCTTAGAACCAGACAGTTAATTTGACTGGCGGTATCTTCTTCTTCTTCTTCTTCTTCTTCTTCTTTTTTGTACATTTTAAAAGGAGAGGTTTATTAGGAAAAGGAGAGAAAGAGAGGCACCTGCACAGTCACAGGTGGGCAGGAGAGCTGCCATCTTCATTTTTTTGATTCAGGTTTCTGCATTTCAAGGCCAGGGTGGATTAAGCTGCTTCTTTTGGCTGACTCGGGAGCCCTACCTGTACCCAGGCACTAGTTCTCTGGGGAAATGTTCTGTTCTGTAAACAGCTGACTCATCGGGGAGCTGGTCGCACAAACCATCTGTAAATTTGGGCTGTGCCTGTGGTTGGGAAGTATTAGTTGATCTGAAGGGGGCACGAGCGATGTGTTTATGTACAGCCACGCACTGTGTGTGGCTCGGTCTGGTCTCATGCCAAGGATATGGTCCTGACCAGTCGCCCAGCTGGTCCTGGTGGCACAGTGGCCTACTGGCAACACCGCAGGGAGGGCTGGGGGACTGTTAGATAAGTACTCTCACTTGGGGGTCGGGGTACCCATTCAGGACCGTCTTGCCCATTGTTGGGGCACAGGACCTAAACAGAACCTCTTGGATCATTGCAGTTAACCCTGCACCCCACCCAAGTGGTGGTTGTACTGAGAAAGCAGGGGAGGGACCTGACACAATTGGGGATCCCCCAGGGACAGAAAGTAGAGCAGCGGCGTGTGCGCTGGCACTCGCTCACGCGGGCTCACAAAGGTGCGTGTGTCTGTGCTCGTGCCCAGGGGCTCAGGGAGAGCAGCTTCCCTGGCTGTTCATGGGAAGCGCCAGGGAAGCCCCGCCCTTACCTATGGGCACTGTAAGATGCAGTGGTCCCCCTTAGCTTAGTTGTAGATGGGGAAGTGCTTCTCACTCAGTAACCACATCAGCGACTGTGTGCTGTTTGGGGGTGGGTTGGCGTGTGGAGGGGCACTGGTATGGCTTTGTCTTAGGTCATGGGTTTCCTGTGGCTGTCGAAGTATGGGGTGGTGCCCACACTCTGATTCAGGGAAAAGAGGAAAAGCACCAACTCAGTCCCCTGTTGCTTTGGGAACCACATTTGCCTAAGGTGCTGGGTAACTGGACTGGCCATGGCTTGTTGAAGTGAGTCTAGACCCGGCAGCGGAAAGGAAGCTTGGGGGTTTGCAGCAGTGTCCTGTGGGGACTTGAAGGTCTCTGTTTGCAAGAAGCAGGACTGAAGGCCTTTTCCTATTACTCATACTCTACAAAATCCCAGACATATTTTAGGACATCTGTAATATTGACTAGACTACAGAAACACAAAAGGTGCTCTAGAATAAAGGCAGAACATCACCCCTAGGACACTCCCTTTGTAAATACAGATCTGTGTCCCTGTTGGCACCCAGCAGGAGCACACTGGGGGTGTGGGAGGGACCCAGAGGGAAAGACTGATGTAGCCACCACTGGGAGTTAACTTCCAGCTTGACAGTCGCGGGGTTTAGGTGGCCTGGGCCGGTAGGTGGGTTGGCTTCATGGCTCAGTACCTACTTGCTCAGGCTTAGAGCAGCAGAAGGAAAAGTTTGACTTGTTCACCTGTCACACTTTCTAAGACAGATCTTCAGACTCGTCCAGGTTGAGTGTTTCCCTGTGTTGTCTGAAGCTCTGCATGTCTCCTTGTGCATTTGCCTCTTACTGAGGGCCTGATACCCCATCACTCTGGATGCAGGGGGTGTGCGAGGCCAGAGACCAGCGTGGGCCATGCTGTTGGCCACGGGCTTTTTCTTTTGAGGAGCTAAGACAACTGCAGGTCTGGTGCAGAGGTAGGAGACCGTGTAAGCTCCCACCTGAGCCTGTGGCCAGGCTGTCTCTGCTCCTCCTGTCATCACACAGCCGGAGAAGAGAGGCGTGCTGTTCCTGGCAGCCTGCGTCCTTCCATAAAAATAACCCAAATTGATAGGGAAACAGAGAAGGACATGCCTTTGCAAACTTGAGTGTGAGGTCCACAAGCCAGCTTTCAGGGCCACCAGGCAATGTGTGTGTTTGCAGCAGGCTGTGCTGGATAAGGCCACACAGTGTGATGCGGTGCGTGTTGCATACCCTCTCTCTTCCTCGTGTAGCCTCCTGGCCTGAGAGTGGCCACGGGACCATGACCTGTTCCGCAGTGGAGGATGTGGTCTTCAGCTCCAGTGGTTGTGAGTTCTGTGACTGCAGTGTTTCCCAGAGCGGGGAGGGATGCAGTTTTCTGATGTGGCTGCTGCTTCTGTCTCCCGCCTCCCCCCTTGACCTTGATTAATTCCCCCAGCTTTTTGCTTTCATCTAGGGCTTCATTGCCGAGTTCCCTTGAGTGAGGTTTCGACAGTTTTCATTCTGGTTGATGTGTGATCTCAAGCCAAGCTGCCCCTCGGGCCCCTTGGCCTTGTTCCAGGAATTAGTACAAAGTCTTGAAAATCCCAGGAGATCAGTGCAGGGTGTTCAGCCAGCCTGCAGTCATCCTGCTTCCCTGCGGAAGTCTGCTGGTGCCTTGGCTGCCACTGCCTTCTCCAGTAGACTTGGTTTTGGTAGCAGCTCTGAGCTTCCCAGAGTCCAAACCCCAGGCTCCCAGTGTCAGTGCAGAGCTGAGGGTGAGGGAGGGTCCTCTAGGACCCTGTCCCTTCCTCACCATTGCTGGCCTTCCCTGACTTTGAGGTGTGGCAGGAAGACAAGTCCTGCTCTCATAGGGGGTACCACCAGCCTTTTGCACCAGGTGTACCCCGGACACCTCACTTGGAGCTCTGCGGCACAAGAAAAGCCTGCAGGTGGGGTGGCTCCCAGAGCAGCTTGTGCAGGCCATCGCACACCTGCTGCAAACACACAGAACCTTCCTTGGCTGAGTCGTGGTGGCTGGTTCAACAGCCTGGTCTCTAACCAGTTTGCCTGCCCTGAAGCCAGAGCTTTGTCTCCACCTCCCTGAGGTCGTTGGGAGCTGTGCATAAACGTGCTCCCTGAGCTGGGGCAGCTTCATGACCTCTGGAAGTCTCAAGTCAGGGCTTTGAGCCCTGAACTGTTGATACAAGTTAAGGAGAATGGAAGGCTGAAGTGATGACATTAGGGAGACTGAGATTTTCTCCTGCATTTTCTTTCTGTATTTGTGTGTGGGGGGAGTAAAGGTGCAGTTTTTGGAACCATTCGAATGTGAAGTTGCAGAAAGCACGCCAACTCACCCCGAGCACGGCTCGGACGGAGGACCCCTGTGTGTCCATTTACCACACCTGAGCAAATTAGCAGTCATTCCCTGCCATCTAATATTCAGCCCACATTTATTTAATTTCCCAAGTTATCCCTAAAATATCCTTTACAGCTCTGCCTTCATCTCTGTGATTCTGGATCCAATCAAGTTCATTTGGTGTGTTTGTTTGTTGTGTCTCTTTGGTCTCTTAATAACGGTCCTCTCCTTTTTCCTTCATATCATCTCTTTCAAAGAGTCCAGGCTGGTTGTCTTGTCAGTCGTCACGTGGTTGGTCTGAATATGTTTGCGTGTGTCCTCCTGGGTGGTATTTGATTTATTCCACAATTCCCCCATATTTGTTATAACCTGGAAGATGGGACCAGAGGCATGGTTGATTCAGGGTGAACATTTTTGCCAAAATAACTAACAGAGGTGAGAGTGAGCTCTTTGTGTTCTGTCATGTTAAACAGACACATGATAGCAGGTCCTAGGGTTCCCCCCTCAAATAAAAAAATTTACTCACAGGATGTAGGAAGTGTGTTAAAATGGAAGGGCAGTGGATGATGACCTTGGGGGAGGGAGCTTTGCCCCTCTTTCCCCTAAGTACCATGCAAGGGAACTTCGGCCTAGGAGGTGTCATTGTTCTTGTATCATTTTCTAACCATGTGACTTTGGCCAAACTGCCTGGTTTCTTAAAGCCCCTTTTGCCTATCTGTAAAATGGTAATAAAGGTAAAATTGTTAATGAGCATCAAAGGAGAGGATGATTGATACCTGTTCTCACATTCCCGCTGGCTGTTTGTGCTGGGCCTTCTGGAAGGGAAGGAGGCAGGTAGGTGTAGGTGAAGGCAGAGGGCTACAGTGGCCAGCACTGGGCTGCCTCATGAAGCAGTATGTCCTTGGTGAGTCCTTGAGTATGCTCCCTAGGCACACTGCCAGCACTCCCTGACAGCACCCTCACCCCTATCACAGAGACCATCAGGAAGCAGTGTTGGGGGGCATTTCTCCCACCCTTCTTAGGCCAGAGCACTCCCTCTTCTCATTGGGGCTGTTCAGTTTTGCTCCTTCAGCTCCAGCTTTTCTCTGTGATCTCCCCCAGATATACCCTGTTTCTATGCCTGCTAATATTTTGGTTGCTGCAGGGGACCAGGACTGATGCAGTATATGTGGAGCTAGTGAATTTATTTCTCTATGATCTTTAAACTGAATTTGTGGCAACACTGCTTTGAGCAAACCTGACAGTGCCATTTTTCCAGTGTGTACACAGGTACAATTAATTGAGGGGTCCACAGTGTTTTATACATAGTGCTACCATATACTTTATAGATGACAGTGCATGTAGCATAAACACAAATTTCACATGCATTGGAAATAAACAAAAAAAAGTCATGTGGCACTTTATTGAGGTGGTCTGAACCTGAACCCTCAGTACCTCCAAGGTGTGCCCCTCTCAGGTAGGTAGGCAGGCAGGTAGGTAGATAGATAAGAAATAAGTTAAAAATTAATTATATTGGGCCTCCCTGGTGGCACAGGTGGTTGAGCGCCAAGCTGTGAAGCTGTCCACAGCCTCTGCAGCGTGGGTTTGATCCCGGCTGGCCGGTGAGGGTCCCACATGGTGCAGCAGACCTCTCCTGTCTCACCCGCTGCTCCCCTCAGCAGTGTATTTCGTCAGTCTGCCTGTTCTGTTCCCCACTTTGTCTCTGTTGAATCCTCTCACTCTCTTGCACATCTGGCCGGTACCCCAGTTCTTGTGTAAATGAATAAATAAATCTTAAAAAAAATTAATTATATTGGATCACTATAGTGGGTAAATGGGAATGTGGCGGGGGGCAAGGAAGGGAGTGAGATTTTCCTGGTATATTTCTTGACATGTATTCATTTTTTTTCTCTGAATGTACGAATGTCCAATATACAAAATAATTTAAAACTAAATGCTAGAATTGACACAGAAATAAGTGAACCTAACTGACTATATGTCAAATTGCTAGCCATATGGAGAAAAGAACTTATTCACAGTCTTAGAACAGAGTGTTTTGCATGTCCTGCATGGGTTATGTTCTCAGGACAAAACAGAAGTAATCTTAAACTTGGTAGTCTTGTTTGTGATGACATTAGCGTCATTCTGGAATTGAGCTGTCCGACGTTATGGAACAAATTAATAGGTTTATTTAATTTTGAAATCAGGACACTTAATGTAGAAGGAGAGATACAAATATGGAAAGAAGGTAACCCAGGGACACTGGGTTGACCTGATCATTATGACCCCGTGATTAAAAAGTATCTCTTCATAAATGTCCCCTGTACCAGGGAAATACTAGTATTCAGATCTTACTCTCTAAATACGCTCTCCACGAAAATGAACCAGGGTTCCTGGGAACGAGCTTGACTGCAGGGCTGGGACTGAGAAAGCACAAGTTGAACCTGGGACATCTGCCAGAAAGCGGAGAACTGCTCATGGAATGAGGGCACCCAGGGGCAGTTTTGTCAAAAAGAATGGGATCCTGCCTGGACAGGCTGCTTCGCACACACTTGGAACACTTTAATTATTAAAAAGAACAGTCACAGGAGTGAATTATAAAACTGAAGGAAAAAAGGGATCTATGAGTCAGGAATCTGAGTCTACAGTGTGATGTTCAAAAAAGGGAAAAGAGCTGGATGAAAGGACACCAATAAAATATGGATGGAATGATAAAATTGGAAAGTGGAAATATAATATTCACATAGTCTGAGAATAACTCTGCAGGTCATATAATCATTACAGAAAGGGAAAGGAACTTGTGAAGTTCCAGCAGTCACTGCCCAGCCGCGCACCCCACCTCTTGGGGCATCTGGACATGACAGGCTTATATTGATGCCAAACTCAATATAGGAACTCTGGTTGGATTGGGGGGTGGGGAGGGGCATGGGAGGAGTAGGCAGCAATGAGCACTAAGTACTGTTCATAAACAATTAGAGAAATTGAAGTATGGCCTGAATAGTTAATTGCATTATTAAATTACTGTCACCTTTCTTGGGTGTGACAAGTGGGAGGAGATGATATAGGAGAATATGCTTAGTCTTAGGAGATGCCTGCTGAAATGTTTGGTATGAAAGCTAATTTCCAACAAATTCAGCTGATAGATGCATACAAATAAATAATAGGAAATGTTACCAATTGAGAAAAGAGTTTTCTTCCAGACTTGTGTGTTCTGCTCTTATTTAAAGGCACTTGGGACACACATTCCTGATCACAGATTCAATTATGAGATTATAGCTCTTGAAAACCATGCCTGTTTTATGTTTCTTAGAGATGGTTTTCAACTTGCGCTGCAGTTTAGGCTGACAAAAATGTCTGTTTAGCAGTGGATGGTTTTGTACCCACTAGATTATTTTCTTATAAAAGGCAAGGAAACCAGGCACAGAATACAGTCTTCCATGTTGATGCGGCCTGTATTTGTTTTATTCCTTTTCTTTTTTTTTTTTAATAGAGGCATGTTTTTTATTTATTTATTTGTTTGTTTGTTTTGTTTATACATGCACTGGGTACAGTCAGAAGCGCGGGAGGGCGAGAGAATTCACCAGAGCCAGAGCGGGGAGCAGAGCAGGCAGAAGGACCGAAGTACACTGCTGAGGGGAGCAGCGGGCGGCAGGAGAGGTCTGCGCGCCATGTGGGACCCTCCTCCGGCGGCCGGGGAGCAGCCGGGGATCGAACCGGCGCCTCCGAGGCCGCGGGCAGCTTCGCAACCCAGCGCTCAACCGCTGTGCCACCGGGGAGGCCCCTGTTTCATTCCTTTTCATTAAAAGATATGAGCAAATATATTTTGCTCATGGTGTTGCTTGCAGACCATCCCTTTTAAGCTTTTTAAGCCCTTTCAATATCTTTCCCCGAGGGCACCAGAAGAAGACTAAACCCCTGGGACCTAGGGAAGTTACCTTGAAAATCCATGCACATTTTATTCTTTACTAAAAAAAAAAAAAAAAAAAAAAAAAACAACCAAAAGCCTTTCCCACATTTGCAGTTGAAATCAGCATGACAAAAATTATTTCTAGTCTAATAAAATTCCTTGGAAAGAATATTTTTAAATAGCATCTTCAATTAACTAATTGAAATTTGGTGCTTGGGTTATAGTGGTGGATGAAATGGGCTCAATTCCTGCTGTCAGGGCGATTTCAGCCCCCTGGTGAGGTGGGCAGGCCAGCATGCAGGTAGCTCATCAGCACAGACAGCTTCAATGTTGAGAAGGGGCAGGTGCATGTGGACACCCCCTGGGCTGGCAGGTCACCCCACCACAGGATGAGAGGGGTCCTCAAAGCAGACTGAAAGGGAGCCAGTCGGAATAACACCTGAGAAAGTTCTGTGGTTAAGGCTGCATTTCTCAGTTGCCCCTAAGTGGTCCTTTCAGAGGAGGGACCCTGGTGCTTTTCCTTGTCCCTACAGGAAGAATGCAGAGCATTTGCCTCCTGGGACCCTCTACCGCCCCCACCTGCAGTGAAGGTTCTCAGTTCTCCAGGCTTGCTCGGCCCATTGGTGGTTTTACTTAGCAGCCACTCTTCTCTCTGCCTGGATGACTCATATCTGTGCAGACGTGGTGATGTGCTTCTCATCCTTAACCCAAGTGCCCGCTCCTGAGAGCCCCCCCCACACACACACAGCATCACACACTGTTCACATTCTGCCCTTCATGTTTGGCCATGATCAGTGTTGCCTTTTCAGAAACCCCTCAAGTGCCCGGAAGTGGTTTTTTTTCCATCATCATATCTGCTTATAATGGGATCTGTTCCAAGCAGATACCCAAGAAATGTTCACGAAGTGACCAAAATGACAGATCTCTTCATCTGGCCCTGGGATTGGCAGTCTTTGTGGTACTTCGTGCCCCAGCCTTACTTATCTCAGCCTTACCTTGCACTACATTGTTCAAAATGTAGATTTGAGGACTCCAGCCAAGTCTGAATAACCAGTAATGGGTGAAATGTGCAAATCCCCATTTTTAACAAGCACCCCCAGGGATTTGTGAGGCAGCCTTCTGGGAACATGGGTGTGGAGAGACTTGCAGAAATCATGGCCAAGCTGTTCTGGGTTGTAGGAGAACACTGCATAAATCCTAAGGAGAGCCTGGAGTATTTCCTAGAAGAGGTGGTATTTTCTCTGTGCCTCAAAAGATGAATAAAATTGAATGTTAGAAGAGATAAACAAAGGCTCAGAGACAAGAACCTGGACCGTTGGAGCAGAATGCAGGCATGTGAAGGGCCTGTGACGAGAGGAGGCCAGGAAATGGCTCAGGTCACCTCGGTGCCCAGGAGGAAGCCAGTGTCTCCACAGCAGGATTTTGAGCAAGTAAGGGCTTGTCTGGGGCTGCTTAGGGTCTTCCACCATCCTGGGTCTAGAGCCTGCGTGGGCTGTGTCATAACAACATCTAGTAACACTGCTAACTTTAAAAACCGTCATCTGCAAAAAACCTCATTCTTCCATATTTATAATGTGCTTGTCCCTGTTGACAATTTTTTTTTGCTGACCGGCTTCATGCTGAGGAAGCACCCAGAAAAGCAGCTCTGTCAGGCGAGGTGTCTCGTGCTTTATCAGCCGCAGTCTTTTTTCGCTGACGTGATCTAGGGGAGCTCCTGTTTCACGTGGTCCCATGCACTTCTTGTGGCTTTTTCAAAGGCTTATTTCAGCAAGTCACCGAGGGAGTCCACATGACTGTGCTCCTTCCTGCAAAGTGGCTGCTTGTCCTCCAGCCAGTGCTGCGGATAGCCGGGGGTGTGCCTGCTGAAGGGTGAACATGGAAGCTGCCACATGCAGCCTTCCCCAGGTGGGAGACTTTGGGGCAGCACCTATAGGGATTTTCTGTTCACATCCATGTTCAGAGGAACACTAGTTGCTTGGAAGTGAGTGAGCTTCATTGGAACTATTCTCTTGGGGCATTTGGTTGTGGTTTAACCATAAGATGCTTGTCCTGAGAAGTTCCTAGGCTACAGTCAGGTTGAGACCAACCTGACTGTATCATTAGGCGTGGAACCCAGAGCCACATCCAGTGAGTCACCAGGGCAGCACTGACCACAGTGTTCCTAAGGGCACGACCTTGAGATGCCATTCACACAACATTGTCCTAGGATGTGTTGCTTGAACTCTGAAATAATAAAACAGATGCCCTTTCGCATATGTAAGATGGCATCTATTTCTGGTAAGAAGCTGACCTTCCTGTTCTTCCAGCGCATTTCTGAAAAATTGTGCTTAAAGAATTTTTGTAGATTGGTGTTTTCCCCTTGGATGTACATTCCTACTTTTCACTTTCAGTCTTGACAGGCACTATGCTCTGGGCCCCTCCGGCAGGTAATTATAAGTGAACGGCTGGTGGAGGACACGCCCGGGTAAAGAGCTATGGGCCAGGCATCTGCTCTGTACTGTGGAGCCTGCCCCTAAGCCTGAGCCAGCATCCTGCCTCATCATCATGAGTTCACTACATGATTAAAAATGGCCAGGAGACCAAAAGGATCTTGACCCTCATCTGGCTCAGGAGGGTGTGTGCTGGCTCTGGATGCGGACAGCAATTGCTTGTCCATTAGCCAGAGTCACACTGTTTCTCAGACCAGTTCCTGTTTCACCTGGGGTAGGACTTAACACAACCAGACAGCTCAGGGAAGGCTGCTGAGTCCCCATCCCATTGATAGAAGGCTGGTTGGGGGTTTTTAAGAAGGATCTAGATTTCTAGGACTTCCCAACCCTGGGAACAGGAGTCAGTTTTATATTTAGTACCCCCGCCACCAAAGCAATGTTGAGACAGTGATTAAATTCTCACATTAGCTCCAGAAGCCACCTCCATATACAGCGATAGCCAAAAACCTGTAATTCCAATAGAAAATTGCAAAAAATCTTTTGAATTTGGGTTGTTGGAATTATTTATAATATCAGCATGAACTATCTAAAATGGAATGGAATGGTGGAATTCAAGGATTTCTGCTTTTAGTGTGAGGGTGCAGGCAGAAATTTCAGAAAGAACGCACACTCTGGGTCCTTTAAGAAGGGGGTAGAACACAGTTATTTTTTATTAAGCAAAGTATGTCTACTGTTGATTTCTAACTCACAGCTTTCCTTTTCCACAATAGGTCTAGATCACTAACATGATTTTAAAGCCTGTCCTTTGATTTAAAGCAGTTTTTCACTTATAAAGTGGGACAGCAGAGGAAGATATTTCCCCCTATGATATCTATATAGTAAGAATTGGAAGGGCGGCGGAGGGGTGGGGAGCAGAGGATGCACCCTCATGCTTAATAAGGAGCTCACAGCTCTGCAGGAGAGCGATGCCCACATGCCTGACGTCTCCCACCCTGAGGGGAAAGGTGGCTTTGGCAGGGGCTGGTGTTGGGGTGCTGGTGCTGACCACAAGATGCACCCCGGGTCTGTTTGGGGGGAGAGCAGCAGGATGGGAGGATGGACAGTCCAGCCTTTGTGGCACCAGAGATCTTTGCAGACTGGGGCTCTTTCTTCCAGGTGTGCCTGCATTTTCTCATGTGCTGTTTGTCTATGGAAAAGACTGTTAAGCTGTCAAATAGTGAACTACCTCGGTAGTTCCTGATGCCGTGATCATGGTTTTGGTCTCGTTTCTTTTAGGTTACCCCTGTTTCAGGCCAGTGCTTTTGCATTTCTGGCCCCTGCTCGAGCCATCCTGTCTTTAGATAAATGGAAATGTAACACCACAGGTAATTGCAGTTATTTCCACATATGTCATTGGGGTCCTTTAAAGCAGGTGATATAGAAGGGAGGCCTGGTTGTGCTGCCCTTTGCAGCATTAAGTCCTTTCTGGAATCAGGCAGGGAACACACAAACCAACAAACAGCCTAGAATGCTCCAATCTGTGGATTGTGTTTCTGTCTCTCTCTCTCTATCCACTCGTTCATCCCTCACCCCAGAGCAAGGAAAGACCAGAAACAATCTCATTTCTCTATGCTAATGATATTTATAAATATGGGAATGGAATAGAAGAAAATTTGTGCTATTTTTCTGCCTCTTTCTTTCAGTGGATTTTATAAACCACCAGTAATCACTCTCTTGCTGCGTGAGCATACCTTCTCTGAAACATCTCTGCTTTTTACGGATCTGGCTGCTTTGGTTTTCTGCAAATGACTTTCACCTCCCTCCCCTTAGTGATGGCAAAGATCCTTAAGTAACCCTGTAAGGTCAGGAAAAGATCAGATACGTGATTGGAGAAAATCAGTCAGACCTGTTATCCCTACTCTCAAAAAACTGTCACCTTTTTAGGTTCTAGGAGCAAAGTTTTCCAGCCTTCATTTCCTCCCTTGCTCCTAGGAATTAACTTGTGGCCACTGATTTCCTTTAGGGACTGGGAAAGGCCCTGTGTTTTATCTAAGTTTTTAAAACCTTAGTCAGGCAGCCTTGCTATTGGGCGTTCAGTTAGCTCCTCGCCAGGCTTGGTCTTTGTGTGAGGCTGGCACTAGTGATGTGCCCCACCAAGTCACTCAGCTTATGACAAGCCAGGAGCTCTCAGCCGATGAGTAAATTTGGTTAAATTAGTGCTGGGGAATACACCTTTCAGTATGGTAAGCCCTGCTGTTGCATTTTAGTGATGGGTAGTTATTCAATATACTTAAAACAGGGAGGGAATTCTTAAGAGTAACGTGATTCTTGCCTGTGAAATACATCAGTGTTACGCCAAGAAAAATTTTGTCTTTGTTTTTGTTTTCAAGATGTTTCAGTTGTGAACGGGACGGCAGAGCTGCTGCATACAGAGCACATCTGGTACCCCCGGATCCGCGAGGTAATGATGAATGCCGTCTGCTTGCGGCTTCTTTGTGCCTCTTCTGCTTCAGGGCAGGTGGTACTCAAGTGGTTGCTATCACTGGCACTCAGTCTTTCTTTTGTCGTCAGCTACTGGCATGCTTATTTCTATCATTAAACTAAATTTTGAGGACGTCATTATAAAATAAATTGCACAGAAATGCTCTGTGCAGTCAGTGTTGGCCTGTCCCCTCCTTCCCGCCCACTTGGCTGCACCCTTTGGTGTAACCAGCCCAGGTATGTGGCTCTCCCAGAAGGAGCCATCGAACTGCATGTCGATGTGCAGCAGAACTCCTCATCCTGACCTCAGTGTTCACCCGCATCCATGGGAAGAATTGGACACTTGTCTGTGACAGGGCACTTGAATGGAACGGGTGTGGAAATTTTTTGTCAATGACATTGTCTTTTAAATGTCATGCAGGGGCTCACTTTTAAAGTCAAGAATCTTTGTACTACAGTGTTTCTCTGAGGCTGGGTTTGCATGCTGTGTGACTTAAATGGGAACTATCGGTGTAAATGATGTCTATCTTATTTATCAGTGGAAAAGGCCAGTTGGCTTTGTGCCCAGGGTCTATTATATTAGTCATGTGATACTTAGGTTTGCTAGGCTCTAGTCACCCCCCCACAGGCTGCTTTTGGGGTCCCTGGAATTTTCTAGCTATGTCATGCCTGTTATAGAGTGATTTGTTGTTTTGCAGGATTATGAGCTTGGGTGCAGGTGACATTAGTAGTGTGTGATGTGTGAGCAGCTTGCTCTCATGTCTCTGCTCTCTCTTGTTCCAGATCCAGGGGGCCATCATCATGTCCTCATTGATAGAGGTGGTCATTGGCCTCCTCGGCCTTCCTGGAGCACTGCTGAAATACATTGGGCCCCTCACCATCACACCCACAGTGGCCCTCATCGGCCTCTCTGGTTTCCAAGCAGCAGGAGAGAGAGCGGGGAAGCACTGGGGCATCGCCATGCTGTAAGTGTTTCCAGACCATTCAGGAGTGGACAGCCACTCCCCCCACCACTGAGGAAAGCCTCTTGGAATGTTAACATTTATACAGACTTATAGGAGGTTTCTTTTTGCTATTTTTTTTTTTTTAAATAAGAGTCTGATAGTTTGTTTCTGTATTTTAGCTGTTGTAAATACTGCTGCTATGAACACAGGAGTGCAGGTTTCCTTTTGAATTAATGTTTTTGCATCCTTTGGGTAGATTCCTAGGAGTGGAATTGCTAGGTCATATGGTAGATCCATTTTTAGTAACAGTGTTCCATAGTGGTTAGACCAGTTTGCATTCCCAACAGCAATGTAAAAGGGCTCCTTTTTCTCCATGTCAGGGAATTATTGAAGGGTTTTGGACCTAGAGGTTGGGAAGTGGCCTGAAATTAAGGTTGCAAAAGCAGATTTGGCAACAATGTACAGAGAAAAGGTTGTAAGGGCTAAGCTTTGGGAAGGTTAGGATAAGGTGATGGCACCATTAGCTCTTGATTTTAGAAGTCTGCCAAGTGTCATGTGCATGAACTGAAAAACAGAAAAGACACATCCTTCTTGTGAAGGAAGCAGAATACTTCCAGAGTAGCTGGAGACAGACATGCTGCAGAAAGGCTCTGTTGGTGTAGAAGGGCAGAGCTCTGCCCTCCTGCTGGGAGGCTCCTTCCAGAGTCTGCTGTCAGTGGCAGAACTTCACGTTCATTAAAGATGTCACTTACCCCTTAAAGTACTATCAATAAAGATATCTAATACTTTGATAAATAACACTTAACCCTGCCTCTCTCTGATGGAATGTGGTATGCATCAATAATCTTTGCATAATTTAATCCATATATCACTACAAATTAAGGTATGTGAAAATGTCAGGATCATTTTTAATTTTCTCATTCACTGAAGCTTGGTCAGTATTTTCTCCACATCACAGTGCTTGTGTATGTAGCATATAAAAACGTTCACTCAATGAAATGCAGTAAGTTCCAAGGAGGAAAAATTATACTTGTCTCCATACCGTAAAATTAGAAACCAATAACAAAAGGGTGAACAAAACCCCCAAACCGCTTCAAGCTAAAAAAAAAAAAAAAAAAAAGCCAGTTATAAATAACTTGTAGTCAGAGAGGAAATTGAAACTTCTAAATTGCTGATGATTTAGAAAATGATGATGACACCAGCACTAATCACGCTTGCAGAGCAGTCAGTTGGTCTCGAGAAGATTTCTAACCTAAAAGTTAAAACAAAACATGGACTCAGAGCTTATTTCCAGAAACTAGAAAAACAGGATTGAAAAAACACTCAATGAAAGTAGGAATTTTAATAAAACAAAGAGTAGGAGCAGCTAGGAGTTTTAATCCTAAAGCCGGCCCTTTGGAAAGTAATACGTTGACAAACTTCTGGCAAAGCTAATTAAGATGAGAAGGGAATATGTGGACATGTAAAGGGGTAAAACCACATATCTGGGGGATGTCAAATCTGTGCTCCCTAGCCCCACGTTAAAAGAAATTTCAGGGCCTCCCCGGTGGCGCAGCAGTTGAGCACTGGGTTGCAAAGCTGCCCGCACGCAGCCTCTGCAGCGCTGGTTCGATCCCCGGCTGCTCCCTGGCCACCGGAGGAGGGTCCCACATGGCGCGCAGACCTCTCCTGCCGCCCGCTGCTCCCCTCAGCAGTGTACTTTGGTCCTTCTGCCTGCTCTGCTCCCCGCTCTGGCTCTGGTGAATTCTCTCACCCTCCCGCGCTTCTGACTATACCCAGTGCTTGTATAAATAAATAAATAAAAATGAACAATGATGTAAAAAATGTATAAATAAAATATTACAAAAAATTCACAAAATGGGTGGTTTTCCAGAAAAGCATAAATAACCAAAATTACTCCACCTCTCCCTGATCTCTCAATGTTCAAACTCCTCAGAATTTCATCCTGGGCCACCAGGTCTCCTTGCTTCCCCCCCAGAGATGTCCTCTAGTCCACAGCATCTCCCAAAACCTGTTCTGCGGGCAGCTTCCTCATAAGCCTTAGCCCAGATCTCTGAGCTTCAACTTGCAGATCCAGTGCCTGCCTTCCTCTCCATTTGCTGTTACCCAAGGAACCTCAAACTTTAAAGGAAGAAAACTTCAGACTTTTGACCTCCTTTGACCCCCCCAGATCAGTTCCTTTCCCTGTCATCCTCCTGGCAGTCCCTGGCTTGACTACACACCCAGTTGCCTAAGCTGGAAACCCTGGAGTCATCTTTGATTCTTCACACCCTCATTCCCTTCCTGCAGCCCGTCTTCTGCATCACCTCCAGCCCAAGTGCTGTCTGTCCCAGGGTCTTCACTGCCGTCTTCCTCAACAAGCTCAGGCATTCAGGAGAAATGATCCTGAATTATTCATGGCTGTCGTCTTCCCTTCCGTTCGAATCCTTATCTTTCAGGAACTTCTAGACTCTCAGACCTCCTGAATTCTTCCTCTGCCTTTTCTCATTTTCACCTTTTTCTCCATTCATGGGAAGATTCCTCAACTTTTTAATGACCCCTGCTGCTGATCATTTCTGCTCTCATGAGTTTTAGTTTCCGAGAACTCTTCTTTTGTCCTTGGGATGTTGACTCCTGGCAGGCCGCCTTGACACCTCTTTAGCTGGCTCAGTCTGTTACAGGGCAGGTGCCCAACAGTGCCTGTGAGAAAGTGGGGTAGGTTGGGGGCATTATCACACCTTTAGCCAAGGTGGGAAGGTGAAGGAAGGACTATTACTGTTCAAAGGAGCACTGGGGCCCAGTAGTCAGATAGTGAGTGTGTTATATCTTCAAGGAAAAGTAAATTCCTGCAGTGTTTAAACTGTTCTGGAGCTTTCAGATGGAAGGATGATGACCCAGTTAATTTTATCCAGAGGACAAATCCTGACAGAGCTAATACAACAGGGACTATCTGCACAGACACTTTTTTACCTGCTGTTATGTAAATACCTGAGCTGCCAGGTGAATGTTGGGCTCAAGTCAGTTAAATTTGGGTAGTAGCATGCTGAAGCTCATTGTCTTTCTCTACGGTCAGGATCCTTGCGATCCTTTAAAATGCAAGTGTGGAGAAGACTTCAGAAAACCTTACTATAGTAGCCATCTCTGCACATCTTTGTGTGTGTGTGCATCTGTGTGCGCGTGTGTATATGTTTATGCTATAAACATACCTTGGGAAAATGTTCCTTGGAACATATTTTAGGAAAATGCTGCTACAGATAATACAACAACAAAATAAAACAACAATGCATGGTGTTACTTCAGGAGCCCATGGAGAAGTAAATATTAGAAAATTTATTAATAAAACCCATCATGGGTTCATGATACATTTTATTAATAATAACCATGGTGACCAAAAAAACCTCAATCCTGTATCCCTGCTATTAACTGTTGGCAATGTGGAGTAGAAGAGTCTTTCATGAACAAGATTTGAAAATGCCTTATAATTTAATGGTGAAAGACGAATAAGACCTGTCTAATAAAATTAGAAATGAATATAAGTATGTTTGCTATTACAGCAATATTTAAAGTTCTGGATGTTGTGTGTGTGCTAGTAGTTGTATTGACAGTATAAAATAACATGAATCAGTAATGAAAAGGTCAGGAGATGGGGGAATAGTGATTTGCCCTTACAAGAATTGATACATTCCAAAGCTTAATACCAGTACAGTATCTTCCTCCTCCACCTAGTCATGCTTTCTATGAGTCCATTACCTGCAGTCAACCATTATCCAAGAATATTTTATACAATAAGATATATTGAGACAGTACATAATTCATGTAACTTTTATTATAATATTTTGTTGTAGTTGCTCTGTTTTATAGTTGGTTATTATTAATCTCTTAGTGTGCTTAATTTATAAAGTAAGCTTCATAGGTATGTACAGGAAAAAACAGTACAGATAGGGTATATATGCAGTTTCAGGCTTCCACTGTGGATCTTGGGGGAGGTGTCCCCCTCAAATAAGGGGGGGACTCTACTGTGGTCCTGGGACAAGAACAGACATTGGTAGAGCAGAACAGGAGGAACAGAAATAGAACCAAGAAGAAAAGTAATATATTGTACAGGATGACAGTCATATTTGAAACAACTGGGGAATGGAAGAATTGTATAGGCAATATTAGATAATTATTTGGAAAAAGTTAGATTTATATCAAATTACAACTTATATAAATACCTAATCATAAGACAAGAAAGATCTTGAAGTAAATATTGAAAAGAAAATAGGTGAATTTTACCACTGATACATTTAAAATTCTTTAAAATCACTGACATTACATTATAAATGAATATGTGACACATAAATGTCCTAATTCAGAGTTTCTCTAAAGGAGAGAGAGTTCTGGTGGGGTAATAAAGGACATGAACAGTCACTTACCCCCCCCAAAAAAAGAAATGTAGTCTATTCATATAGTAAAAGAATTGTTTACATAATATTTGTAAAGATAAAAAACCAAGTTCGGCAAGCAAGCAAAATGTATACAGGGGATAGAAGCTTCCAGGTGTAGTGGGTGGCACCCTGGCCTGGATCTGGAGCTCAGGTTCCTGTTCCTTCTCTGCTTGGCTGGGAAGGTGTGTAAGTTCAGGCGGGTGGGCCCCCACCCCAAGCCTCTGTTCCTGTCTCTCTCTAATGGGGTTGCCACCTGCTCCACAGGTGTATTGGAGATAAAAGAAAAGTAGTATTTACCTGCCCTGTTCATTCTTAATTTCAGTTGCCAGATTTGGGACCTAGACCTGGTTCCATGTCCTCTGCTTTAAATGTGCTTTGAAAAGTGAGCACCACAATTGATGTCTGTCAGGTGGGGCATCCCTGAAATAATGACAGTCAGAACATATGTAGGGCCTTTTAGTACAGGACATTTTTTTAAAGCGTGAAAATTTTAGGGCCTCCCCTAGTGGCGCAGGCGGTTGAGCGCAGCGCTGTGAAGCTGTCCGCAGCCTCGGCAGCACCGGTTTGATCCTGGCTGGCCAGAGAATCACAGATTCTCCCACATGGCGTGGCAGACCTCTCCTGTCTTGCCCGCTGCCCCCCTCAGCAGTATATTTTGTCAGTCTGCCTGTTCTTTTCCCCGCTCTATCTCTGGCGAATCCTCTCACCCTCCCACGCATCTGGCCTGTACCCCGGTTCTTGTATAAAAATAAATAAATCTTTAAAAAAAAAACACACTTTAAAAAAAAAAAAAATGAAAATTTTATCTGGGCCTAAGTTTAAAACACACCAATTTTGGTATCACTCATCACCCTATCAGGTTTTGCTAAACTTCACTACTCCAGGGAAACTGGAACAACTTGGGCACCAGGTATGTTGTCAACCTTGAGCTGGTACTGACTGTAATAGGACAGGCACCCAGTTATCAGGTCAGCGAAGCCCCTGAGTAGGTGGGAAGACGGGCCAGCAGCACAGCCTCTTCCCCTGCCAGCTGCAGTCGGCACCTCATTAGGAGTGTGACTCTAAAGCTGCCCTTGACTGGCCATCAATGGAGCTGATAATTCCATCTGAGCAATTGGAACTGTGCCTGGGAGCAATTAAGCTTAGCTTTGACAGAGAACTCAACCTTCCTGCCAACTCTACCTCGGGTTGTATGTAAGTGAAAGAGCAAGTCTGTATGGGTGATGAGACACAGCCTTCTGCGGTATGTTGTTGCAGTGATGAGAAGCCCCCTGCACCACTGGCCACCTGGGGTGGGGGCCGCCCGCATGGCACTCAGTGCATCTGAGTCAGTGGGACGCCTGAGCCAGCCTAGGCATCCCTTCCAGCCAGCGTGCAAGGCAGCTGAGCACCCCTGCCACAGAGCTAGGCCCTGCCCACCACACTCCCACCCCAACCCCAAGATCTTGGACCGCTGGTGTGTCTCTATAAAGCGGGTGTCAGAGGAACCTCAGCAGAAGGTGGGGATGCTGGACTGGGGGTCCTTCACACACGTTGACACACAGAAACCTCAGAAATCTTATTCATACTGAATTCTGTATGTATTTGCTTTGGATATTGAAGCTTTGCTTTTTTAAAATTATGCTCACTGTAAGTTAGAAAGTCCAGAAAAGTAGGGGAAAATAGTCAAAACTGTTGCATGAAGCCAAACCCTAAGCATTTTGATCCCAACCTTTTCACATATTGTGTGCGCATGTGTGGGTGTGCACACTTATGTAATTGCTTGGTTTTTGAACGAATTGATGGTTGTAGTTATCCTGTGTAGTGTGTGTATCTGGTATCTTTTTCCCCATCAGTACACGTATACATTCTTTGGGTTTTCTTATTCTGCTTAGGAAAATGTAACCAAAGCACGTGCATTGCAATTTAATTTCAGTGTCAAGAAACGCCAAGAAAAGGAGGTCTAATATCTCTCTGAAAAGGGCATTTCCAAAAGAATAGTTAACAGGAGTTTTTTAGATAAATGAATCAAACACATGGTCAATTTTGCCATTGAAGCTTTGAGTATTATTTAAATACAGACATACAGCCTCCCTAATCTTTTTATTTTCATTATCTCCTTAGGACAATTTTCCTGGTACTATTGTTTTCTCAGTATGCAAGAAATGTTAAATTTCCTCTCCCAATTTACAAATCCAAGAAGGGATGGACTGCGTATAAGTTACAACTTTTCAAAATGTTTCCTGTGAGTAGTCACATTTTATTCTCATCCTGACAATTTTGCCTTTGGTTCATGTATAAAATGTTTATGTAAAAGGAGGTTGGAAACAGATTCTCCTCGGGGAAACTTGTTTGTGTGGTGACATCGGAGGGGGGTACTAAGTCATTACCCAGTTCATCAAGGAATTAAAGTTTAAAAGCCGTGGAAGGTTTCGCCATGGAGGATGACGCTGGGGAGAATCTGGCTACACAGCCCTCTGCAGGCTGAGTGTCCATTCTTACTCTGTCAGCCAGACTCAAGGTTAACGTAACATTAGCTGTGTAAGACTGCTCTCTCTACATGTGATTCCAATGAAGGGCTGGGTTATCGGTGGATCTGTTACATGCTTTTTTTGTGTGGGTGCATAGAACTGGTGGTGGTGGGCTCTGGGGTTGGTGTTTAGACTTTAGGAGGGCATGCAATTTGCCAGTAGCCAACCTCTGCAGGTCTGACGGCATACTCCTTCGATCACTTCAGATCATCCTGGCTATCCTTGTGTCCTGGCTGCTCTGCTTCATCTTCACCGTGACAGATGTCTTTCCTCCTGACAGCACAAAGTATGGCTTCTACGCTCGGACAGATGCCAGGCAAGGGGTGCTTCTGGTGGCACCGTGGTTTAAGGTCCCATACCCATGTAAGTATTCTAGAGGCCAAGAGGGGTCAGGAGCCCATGAGGGCCCAAGTTACAGGAGTTGGAAGTTAGCAGAAGGGTCTGAAGTATGGAAAACTTCCTTTGTCCTAAAATGTGCCCTGAAGAGCTCACTGCTCTGGTCATGAGAGGATTTGACAGCAAAGCAGGGAGGCCCTGCTTCAGCAGTCCCATATTTCTCACACGGGGTAACTAGCTCCCTTTTCAGATTAGCCAGTTGGTTCTTTAGGTCCCACTAAGATGAAGGGGCACCACTTGGATGACGGTTCTCTTGCCAGGTTTGAGGTCTGTGGGTGAGGATTTGAGAGCAACTGCTTAGAAAGGCAAGTGTATAGCCACCTAGAACCTAGCTGCCAAAATGAGCAGACTTGAGTGAGAGGGACCCAAAGCAAGCAAGGTGCCCAAGCATGATGAAATTTATATAATCGTTTAATGGCTAGCTATAGTCTGTCTTTTTTCCTTAATTTGATCACATTATCTGGTAAATTGATAGTCACATATGAGTGGAAGGGGAATCTTAAATAACTTGTGTTAAGTAACTCTTGGCAAGGTGTTGGGGGGGTGGGGGTGGGTATTAAAGGGGGGGTTGGGATGAGAGCCCCACCTGAGGTTTCCACTGGGTTCACATTTAACACTTTCTAGACCCACCCCGCCTCTGCCCCCAAGTGACTACTGTGAATCCAGGGGTTATTACATGTTTCTATTGTGAAGAATCTTTTCTTGGTACTTGGGTTTCTATTAGAATTAAAACTTGAGCTTAGTCACTTTTTAGTCCCCTGTTTAGCTGTCATATTTTGTAATCATGAGGAGGAAAAGGCAAGAATATTAAGATGGGCCAAAAGCAACTGTTCTGAGCATGTTAAATGATAGCATCTTTGACAGTTGTTCTTTCTGTTCTTGACACATTTACAAACGCTTTAAAAAACCTAGTCTTTCTGAACTAACATTCTCATCAGATCCTGTGCTATAAGCATGTACTTATGTACCTATTCTTTTGCCAAAAAAGAACATGCATGGTTTATGAACATAAAAGTCAATTGGTAAGGCAGTCAGAGGAGTTGTGGGAGGGCAGGTACACCCCTGTGCCACATGTGGGGTGGATGGGGTGTCCTCTGCTTGTGCAGGGCAGCTCCCAAGACATGCACAAATAGGAATGCATGGCGGCTTCTCCTGAGAAGCAGCTGTGTGTGAGCTAAGAGGCCAGAAGGATTCCTCCAGGGTCTGTCACAGGGTCCGTGTACATGAGGCATGGCGGGTGGACTGGGCACTGAGCATCTGGAAAGTAGTGAGCACTGCCAGGCTGCTCTTAAGATGGCCTGTAATGCCACAGCCCCTTCATTGCCAAAGCCCTCCCTAGATAAAAAGCCACCCCAGCAAACCAAAAGCATAAGGCCTTATGCGCTCTGTGGTGATATAGAGGTAGGTTTTTACATATCCAGAGCAGTGGTTCTTAGGCTTCAGTATTTTAAGAATAAATTGGATTGGTTGATACAATAGATTTCTGGCCTAAAATGTCCACAGTGCTGAGGTTGCGAAGCCCTGCTGTGAAGTAACAAGGGTTCTGGTTAAGAGGAGAGATGAAATAACAGATTTAACTAGAAGCCTGGAAAAAACCAAATTTTAAAATTTTCAAAATATGTATATAAGAAATTAAGATTACACATTTAAAACGTGGAGGTAGATGAATAAAGTTTTTTAAAATCAAAATTAAGGCCTTCAGACAAAAGGGGTAAAGAATAAGAAAAGCACTAACAGTCAAGAGAGAAAATTGGCAGTTTCTGAAAATAAGACTCCCACAAAATGATGACCCTAAAATGAAACCACGAGGGGCTACATCAGCAAAGGTAGCTGTTATGAAAGTTTCTTTAGAAAATACAAATGCTTTCCATTTTCACCTGGTGCTGAGCTGTGGACCAAGCCTGAGGCTGGTGGCCATGCCACCGCCCAAGGACATGCACCCTGACCCTCTGCTCTCAGGGGTAAAGAAGTCCTAGAGCATCTGTCCTCACATACAGTCCAGGCAGAGTCTGTACTTCTTTGACTTCACCTTCCTCTTCTCAAACCCAGTGCTGCTCCTTAAGAACAGAGGCCACGCCTCTCTGGGTAGCTTGTCAGCCCTTCCAGAACCTGCTTGCCCTAGGCCACACTTCCTCTGCTGGACTCCAGCCTGTTCCTGACACCTTCTGCCCACCTGCTGATGCTCAGGCACTGCCCACCCAGATAAGCCTCTCCACTGTCTCCCGCTTTCCAGACTTCCTGAACGGGCACTGCGCCTGTTCCTGGCTTCCTCACACTCCTTGTGACCTGGTTTGGGTTGTCTGCATTTGAAGTCTGACCATTATACAGCCCCTGTATCTCCCACGTCCCATTCCCAGGGACGGGACAAAGTCCCTGCACAAAGACTTTACCCGTTTTTTAAATTTTTTCCCCACTGTGCTTTATACTTAATGGCTGTATTGTAATTAACGTGTTGTTCAAGGAGAGGCAGCCTAGATACTTGATCAAGGAAGTCTATTTATCTGAACAGTGAAAGTTTTTCATGCTATTTTTATTTAAAAAGGTCTATGGCTTTCAATTCCCAAGTAGATATAGCTTTGAAAGGAAAAAGGGGAAAAAAAATCTAATGAGGAATTATTAAATCCAGACACAAAAAATGAAGCTATCTGGGGACTGACTTACAGGAAATTATTTAGTTTTCCATAATATGGTTTACTTTAAAAAAAAAAAAATGCTGCAATTACCCAAGACAAAAGTTATCTCTTCGGAGTGCCATGCTTTCCTGTTGGGATTTAAATTTAACTGGTGACTTTTGGCTGCTTATTCATCTGATGCCACCCACGGGACAAGAGCACCATTATTTTGTACCATGCTAAAAATCCTTCCCCTATAAATTTCTATCCCAGCACAGCAGGCTGTCTATGCTAAACTGTAATTTAGTTGATACCAAGTGTGGCTTTGAAGCGGGAAGAACACCAGCCTCTTCCAGCCAGTTTCTTTTAAATAAAGATGTCGCGCAGACCAGTCCCGGTTACGGCCATCTTCAGCCAACGCCTTACCAGACATCTAGTGCTTTGGTTACTTGGGGTTGAAAACAGTTGTTTCCAAGAGCTTCAAAATTGGAGTGGATCTCATACTGAGTGACCCTGTCCTGACTTTTCCTGCCCCTCTAGGGAAGCATGAGGATTTCATGCTTGTTTTCCTTCCTTAGTTCAGTGGGGACTGCCCACCGTCTCTGCGGCCGGTGTCATCGGCATGCTGAGCGCAGTGGTCGCCAGCATCATCGAGTCCATCGGGGACTACTACGCATGTGCACGGCTGTCCTGCGCCCCGCCACCTCCCATTCACGCAATCAACAGGTGAGTCCCTGTGAAGCCAGGTCTTTCGCGGGCCAGCGCTTATGCTTTACTGTTTGGATCAGATCAGCTGGGGAAGAAACCGAGAGTGCCATCCTAAATGGAGCCCGTTTTGCTCACCTATTCCAGTCAGATAAGATGTTGTCTGTGAGACCTTAAGGTCACCAACACAGATGCCAGATGCTGCCACTGTTTTTTGCTTGTTTTTGGGTCATGTTTGTCCCTTTTGATGTCTTGTTTTCCCAACCTTTCTTAGGAGCAGGCACCATGTTATCTGTTCACAATTATAATTCATTTAAATAGCAAGAGCAGGGCCTCCCTGGTGGCGCAAGGGGTTAAGCAATGCACTATGAAGCAGTCCGCAGCCTCTGCAACATGAATTCAATCCCCGGCCGGCCAGGGAGCAACCCACATGGTGCCGCAGATCTCTCCTGTCTTGCCCGCTGCTCCCCTCAGCAGTGTCTTTCAGTCAGTCTGCCTGTTCTGTCCCCAGTCTGTCTCTGGTGAATCCTCACCCCCCGCAACTCTGGCCTGTACCCCAGCTCTTGTATGCATAAATAAATAAATCTTAAAAAAAAAATAGCAAGAGCAGGACTAAGCGAAGTCTACAGAGTATAGAGAAGTTCATGAGCCATGGGGGTTATGTTCTCGACACACCTGGTCTTTAGCTTCTGGATGCTGGTAGCAAATGGGACTCCATGGAGGCTGCAGAGAAGAGAAAGTAGCCCAGGTCATCATTCCCCGTTTCAAGCCCACCAGCTGCCACCGCTGAGGAGATGCTTGTGTGATGCGGTCCAGTGGGCTGGGGTCTTAGCATCCCTGCATTGGTTCTGTTACGGTTTACAGATCTGGTTTCTCTGTCTCTCGCTAATGGGGTTATTGCACAAGGTTATATTAACAGTGTGTTCTTTTTAAAAAATGTTCTTTTAAAAGTTTCAATGTTTGTAAAATAACAGAGCATTTCCTTCTTGATGAAACGATAATAGTAAAGGCATCAAATCAGTGGATGTCTTGTTTCTCTTGGATCCCAACATACGGTTCTGTTATGAGGACAATCCTTTACTTTGGAATGATTTTTGGATACCCATGTCAATGTGTGGTTTAGAGAGGTGCTTCTCAGCATCAAATGGGCACTAAGGAGGTCCTGTTCAAGTGCAGGTTCTGTTGCAGTTTGTCTGGAGTGAGGCCTGGGAGTCTGCACTTCTAATCCTCCCCGGGAGTACCAGGCTACAGGTCCACAGACTCCTCCTTCGGATTGTAGCCATTTAGAGTGTATTTGGGAGTGTTTTCCACATTGAGTGAACGCTTCTTTTTTCCCCCACTCCTTTCCATTTCAGAGGGATCTTTGTGGAGGGCGTCTCGTGCGTTCTGGATGGCGTATTTGGTACTGGGAATGGCTCTACTTCATCCAGTCCCAACATTGGAGTTCTGGGAATCACTAAGGTATAAATATTGTGTGTGAGTGTTGAAGTGTTGATCCCTTTCATTAATTTGCTGCCATGAGTCACAGAAGGCAGGCCTTGGATTCCGTCCCCTTTTTTTTCCATTAATGGGTGTTTGGAATGCCTGTGACGGGCTATCCCTCCTTGGCTGCCAGGTGGGCACTAAGGCACTTTCATGTATTCTACAATTTTTGTTAAGTACCAGCCCTTTGCTATGTTGCTGTTCTAAACACTTGGGATGCATCAGTAAATAAAAAAGACAAATATCCCCATCCTCATGGAGTTTTCATTCTAGCAGGGAAGACAACAGAGAGTAAGCATGGCCATTCTGACAGAAACATGGCAGGGTGGGGGGTTAGGGGTGAGGGTGGGTGAGTGTTAAATAGATCGGTCACACTGAGCCTCATCAAAGTGACTTTGAGCAAAGACTGATGGAGGCAAGGGAGGGAACTGTGCAGCTACAGGGTAGGGAAAGGGAATTGGGGGCACGGGGGTGGGGGAGAAGCAGGAGCAAAGCCCTGTTGCAGGAGCAGGGCTTGGGTAAGAGATCAGTAAGGAGGCCAGTGGGGCAGGAGCGGGGCTTGGGTAAGAGAAGATGAGAACTCCTGCTAGCAGAGGACCGGGTCGCGCGGGTTCTGCAGGCCACCAGTGGAAAGGGGTGCCCCAGGGAGTGACTACCTGTGTGTTTTTTTGTTTTAGGGCCGCTCTGGCTGCTGTGATGAGAGTAGATCACGGTGGGTGGGGGAGACCACTTAAGAGACAGCACTAGATCTAGATCTCACGGTTTTCAAGCCATGGCAGTGGCATCCTTCTCTTTCAGGTGAAGTCTGTGGTGGAGCGAGTGGATGAGACAAACCACAGCCAGTCAGTCAGGTTGAAGCAGGGTGTGGGTCTGAGGTCCTACCTTCCTGCCCTACTCCAAACACAAGACTCCACAATCCAGCCTTCTTGGCCTTCCAAATTTAGTCCTTGTAAATAAACTCCATATCACAGTTGCCTCCGGCCAAAGCATGCTGTTTGCTGAGTGCTGAGGCCTGCAGCTCAGCCTCCGCCACCCTATGCCGTGCAGCTTTCTAGCTGATTCATCAGCTGGAGTGGCCTGCATGAGTCACAGATCTCCCTCACCTGAGTCCTTTATCTTGAGAACTTTTGGGGTGAACAGGAACCTTCTAGAACTGTTTGACCACTATAAAATTAGAAATCCTCCCCCAGCTCCCTGTAAGGTGAAGAGACACCAAATACTGAATTTGGTTTATTGTAACTGCAAAGCCAGTGAGTGGGAGCAAGGCATGTTCAGTGCACGCATGGCTTGTTGATGGGTTCTCTTGTAAGTTGGCTGGGCCTGTTGCAGAGCTCAGCCTCATGTGCTGGTAGCCCCACCTGCTGCCTCTTGATCCTGAACATTGTGTGGGAGGGCTGCCCCAGAGGTTGCTTCCTCCAGGATCCTTGGAGGGTCCTATCACTGCCCTTGGTGAGAAGCAGATGCTTCTCACATGAAGCTAAGGGAAATGTAAGTCTTTTGCTCGTTAGCCAGTTTTTTGCTATGAACCTGTAGACATACAACTGCTGCAAAATAACTGAGTAGCAAAGATGTTGGAGATGGAGGGACTCTTAGGGGAAAGCAGTTCAAGAAGTCTGCTCCCTTTCTGTACCCTTTGAAAGACATCCTCTTATGACTTAGCAAGGTCTAATGGTGCACCTCCTCCATTTCCCTCTAAAACAGGACTGGGGGGTTGTGGAATAATTATCTTTATTGCAATTTGAATGATGCCAACTTCTGAAAAGGCACCCTGCCAGCACTTTTTAGTGAACTAATTGATTTTCCCTCTGAATCCCTTTGGACCTCATCCCCAGGTACATGCAACGTCCCTTCAAGGGCACTGTCAGCCCTGGGGTCTGTTTTCATTGCCCAGATCCACAAGGGGGCACAATGGAACCACCTATACAGGTGCCTTTGGGTGGAGAAGTGTGACTTGCAGCAGAAATTTTTTTGAGGCATAAGCCAGGCTGATGGGAGATTCCAGGCCAGGCAAGAGGAAGCACAGTTCTAGGCTGTATTTTGCCCCTTGACCAGCTGAAGGACATGGCACAAGTCAAATTCCCGAATAGAGCTCAGGTCTGAAATCTGCTGAGTCTTGATCTGTATTGTCCAGCACTGTAGTCAGTAGCACTGACTGTGTTAAGTTTAGTAGAACTAGAAAAATCCAGTTCTTCTCCTGCAATGGCCATATTCAAGAGCTCAGTGATCACCTGGTGCTGGTAGTCACCAAAGACAACCCCTATAGAACATATCTGTCACTCTAGAAAGTTCTGCTGGGCAGTACTGCTCTGGGCTGTTGTGTTAGATTTCCAGTCCCTGAGAGCATGATCTGCGGCTCTTCCAGAGAGCTTGCTTCCATCTCCTGAAAACTCAAGTAGTTGCTCTTCTTTATTCAGTCCATGTGCAGATAAGGACACTCTGAACTATTTGATCAGGAGTTAAGGCTGCACACCCCGCTGTGTGTGCTGAAGTGCTGAGGGCTTGGATTCCACATGTAGCTTGTCTCTGCTGAGTGTGTCCCAACATCTGGAAAGGTGATGGGAATATTTTTACTGTGGTTGTCTTCATAGTAGTCATGAACTGAGATCACTCTGCATTGTGAACTAAGACTGATCGCTCTTAGCTGAAAGTTTTAAGAGTCATCTAAATTTTGCCTGAGGGTATTGTCCTGTTTGTCTCTGGGGTACCTGGGTGGAAATGCATGTTGCCGGAGGGCTTCAAAGTGAACGAACATGTCTTTGTCCTTTGGTGTGTCCTGCAGGTAGGCAGTCGCCGGGTGATCCAGTATGGGGCGGCCCTCATGCTCGGATTGGGCATGATTGGGAAGTTCAGCGCCCTCTTTGCCTCCCTCCCGGATCCTGTGCTGGGCGCCCTCTTCTGCACTCTCTTTGGTAAAATTCCATTTCTTTGATAGCCAGCTTCCCTCCTAGGCGCTTTCTTTCTTCACATTTATTAACTACTCCCTCCAGTAAGATTAAGTACCTTCAAAACATAAAACACCTACCCTTTGAGTTGAATTTATGTTAAAGGTAGAAGAAATTAAGGTCGGATAATTGAGCTAAGAAAATTAAGATGAATTATAATTGGTATTTCTGACCAATTTAATGCAATTATCTTCCCTGTAAATGGGCTATTTAGAACTGTCTTTTTATAATGGGATGTGGTTTGATCTCTGTGCCACTCAGGTATAGTAATCAGGGACCAGATATTTGGGTTTCCCAATTTAATCAAGATGTTTACACTGAGGTTTAAGGGGTGGGTGGGGGGGGTATGATGTCTTAGTTTTCTGTTTGGCCTAAAGAAACAATGATGTTTATGCCTCTGAATAAGCCCAAAGAGTGCTTAGACCAAGGGCCATGTGGACAGAGACCCGGGCGGTCACATCCTGACCCCCTCCTGTGACTACACTGGTCTCCTGACTTGTTTCTGATGCACAGAGAAAGACCATGGTTGGGATCTGCCCCACACTTCCTGTCCCTGTCCTCCAGGCAGCAGGCAAGTTCGGAGGCCTCCCTTTGACCCTACTTCTCTCTCCAGGGATGATCACAGCCGTTGGACTCTCGAACCTGCAGTTCATTGACTTAAATTCTTCCCGGAACCTCTTTGTGCTTGGATTTTCCATCTTCTTTGGGCTTGTCCTTCCAAGTTACCTCAGGCAGAACCCTCTCGTCACAGGTAGGGAAAAAAGGCCTTGAATATTGGGGGGAAGTTGAAACCACAGACTCCAGGTCACACATAGTTCATTGGGAGTGGGGGAAGCTTTGAACTTCAAGTAATTGTTCTGGGGAACATTTATCTATGGATTTCACTTAAAACTCACTTGGCCTGAGTTTATTTGGAAGCCCTTTGCTCGTCCCACATGAGCTGGCACGTGCACATAGTTGATTTGATATGCATATTAAGGCCTTTCTTTTTTAATGTTTTTTCCAGCTCCCTCTTTAGGGGGAGAATGCCTTTGGTTTTTTGGGGGGTTTTTTTGCCTTTTTTTTTTTAAAGATTTATTTTTTATTTATACAATAGCTGGGGTACAGGCCAGAGGTGTGGGAGGGTGAGAGGATTCACCAGAGGCAGAGCGGGGAGCAGAACAGGCAGGCAGACTGAAAGCACTGCTAAGGGGTGCAGTGGGCACGACAGGAGAGGTCTGCCATGCCATGTGGGAATCTCCCTGGACAGCTGGGATTCGAACCCACGCTGCAGAGGCTGTGAACAGCTTCGCAGTGCTGTGCTCAACCCTCTGTGCCACTGGGGAGACCCGGGAGAATACCTTTGTAAAGTCTTGATTTCTCAGATTAATGCTACATTAAAATGTGTAATTTCTTGACTTTGAAATATGTGTTTTCTACTAGCTGCTTTGAATTAAAGATTAGGCTTTTAATCCATTTGTTTTCATGCTCCAATGTCATGTAGAACAAGGGGGAACCATCTAAAATAATTTAATTGCTGACATTTTATGCAGAATTCACATACCATAAGATCTAACCATTTTTAAGTGAACAGTTCAATGACATTTTAATACATTACAATGCTGTGTGACTGTCACCTCTATCTAGTGTCCAAAACATTCTCATCATCCCAGAACAAACTCCATACCTATTAAGCAGTTAATCCCCATGTTTCCTTTTCTCCTGGTCTTTGGCACCATCTATCTGCTTTCCGTTTCTGTGGTTTTATCTGGATGTTTCCTATAAATGGAATCATACAATATCTGACTTTAGTGTGTAGCTTCTTTCACTTAGCATGTTTTTGAGATTTAAACATGTTATAGCATATATATATTCCCTCCCTTTTTATGGCTTAGTAATATTCCATTACATGTATGTACTATAATCTGTCTATCCACTCATCATTGATGGATATTTGTTTTTACCTTTTGGCTATGGTGACTAATGCTGTCATGAACCTTGGTGTACAAGTGCAGTCAGTCCTCATTCATGAAATCATGTTCTATAAAGTCACCATGAACCTGGACTTAGCACATGCTGGATGATTGCTCCTAGAGGTACCACCAACAGTACTGTAACTCATGCCTAAATGAAGCTCATCTAACACATTATTTTCTCCGTAAAACACACCATAGCCTCTTTGTAGTTAGGAACAACAGATGGCACTTTAGCACAAAAGTTAGAGCCTATCTTACCTATTTGTAGCATTGGGAACCATTTTAAATAGTGAAATCACCAATAAAAAAGTACAGAAATACAATGAAGCAGTAAGATGGATGCTAAAAGGCTCTTGTTTAAAAGGCTCACGGGAGCATGTGTTGGACAAACCAGATTTTTCGCTCTTTGCGCGTCCATGAGTGTCTGTAAATGTCTACAAGTTTTCATCTTGGGTTTACAGATATATATTAGTGTGTAGGTGAATTCACAAATGAAGAATCTGCCAATAACAAGAATCAGGTATTTGTTGGAGTACTTGTTTTCAGCTCTTTAGGGCATATCCCTAGGAGTAGAATTCTCTGGGTCATGTGGTGATTCAGTTTAACTTTTTGAGGATCTACCGATGTGTTTTCCGAAGCTGGTGAACCAGCTTACATTCTGCCAGCCATCTGTGAGGGTTTCATTTTTCCGCATTCTCACAACAGTTGTTACTTTCTGTTGGGAATCTTTTTTAAATATAGAAAGTGTGTGAACTTTAACAACAAGGAGATTCTTGCAGCTTTTTATACTATCATGAATTCATATGGGGACAGCATTATAAGTCCAGTTGTTGTTAATTAAAAGTAGTTAACCACTAATTAGTAGCCAGAATTCTGCATTTTTATTTGATTGCAGATACCACAAATATTTTTGTGGTCTTACTCACTTTAAAATTTTTTCAGCCTTACAATAAACATCTTTTATATTGCTCTGTTTATAATTTTTAAATCTGCAACACCCTGAATGTCTTGATAGTTCAGGGCAAATGTAACTCCATTAGACTTAAATTCTCTGCACCATTGTTCTCTGCAATTTTCCTTGTAGAGATGCCTTTTGACTATTGTTGGAGTATTCATAGGAGTTTAAAACACGACTGGCAAGATTTATTTGCAACTACCCAATGAAATATACATGTTCATGCACTGGGTTGAATGGTGATTAGTGAGCAGCCCAAGGCTCTTCAAGGCAGGCTGTCCTGGTTGTGCGGTGACCCTGTCACTCTGTTCTGTTTCTAGGAATAACCGGAATCGATCAAGTGTTGAATGTTCTTCTCACAACTGCTATGTTCGTAGGAGGCTGTGTGGCTTTTATTCTGGATAACACCATCCCAGGTATGTGGTGTCTATCAGTCAGCCTGAGCACATACCTGAGTTACTGTTTTTGCTGAATAAATATGACAAGTAGGTGGAGTGAAGCAGGTCAGAGCTATCACCGATTACAACAGCCTTTTCTAATAGTTAAGATGACGTCTCCTTTTATGTGCATTAGTTTTCTGCTAGTGAGCTTATCCTTTTTCCTCCTCACTGAGTTACACTAATCTCCCCCTTATTCACAAAGGATGCATTCCAAGATCCCCAGTGGGTACTGCCAACTGCAAATTGTACTCAAATCTGTATATACTATTTTTCTCCTATATAGACATGCATATACGTAACTAAACTTTAACTTATAAATTAGGGACAGTAAGAGATGAACAATAATAACTCATACTAAAATAGACAATTTTAACAAGAAAGTGCAATAAAGCTTATGTGAATGTGGTCTCTCTGAATAACAGTGTTTATATTATATTCGGACCATAGTTGACTGTGGATAACTGAAGCCGCACAAAGCAAAACCATGGACAAGGGGGTGACTGCTGTACTTTAGGGAAAGCAGGTGAATTCTTGCACGAGGTGATAGAGCAGTGGGCGTCTGGGCCATACTCCAGGCTGCCTACTCTCCCCACATAGCTGTGCTTAATGCCCTGCAGTTCGGTTTTCATCGACTTGCTCACACAGTCCTGAGCCAACAGTGATGGCCCCCGGCACTTCTCTCCTTTAAATGAATCGTCCCTAAGGCAGGCCCCCAGCCAACTAAGACCCCAAGACCCCAAGTGCGGTAGGCGGAGGCTGCTGCAGAATCGGTGACACAGATGTGTCTCTCCAACACCCATAACTCTGTTTCTCGGCCGGGTGCCTATGTGCTAAGTGCTGGGTGATGGGCCATGTGGTGATTGGAGACCTGTCTTGTGGCCTTCCTAGCTTCCTTGGGAGGATGTGTCAGTGTAAGATGCTGCCGCAGACACTGGTAGATTCATCAGATGTCATGGAAGGGTGAGGCTTATTGTTTGGGTTGAAGGTTTTTTTTTTTAAGATTTATTTATTTTTATACAAGAACTGGGGTACAGGCCCAGAGGCACAGGAGGGTGAGAGGATTCACCAGAGACAAAGCGGCGAACAGAACAGGCGGACAGACTGAATTACACTGCTGAGGGGAGCAGCGGGCAAGACAGGAGAGGTCTGCCATGCCATGTGGGTTTCTCCCTGGCGGGTGGGAATAGAACCCATGCTACAGAGGCTGCGGACAGCTTCACAGCACTGTGCTCAACCCGCTTCACTACCGGGGAGGCCCTGGTTTGAAGGTTTTGTTGAGATTTGCCTCTTAAAACAACCCATTTCCAAAAAGCCTCATTCAAGAAGTAGTTGCTGGGGAGGCCAGGAGTGAATACATCAGGCAGAAGGAATCACATGCATAGATGGGTGGAAGGTGTTAGTTACTGACCTTTATAGATCTAACATCCTGTTTCTCTCCTTAGTCAAATAGAGATGCAGTGAGACGGATGGGAATTCAAGCTGGTGTGATTACTGAGTCCATGGGAGGGCATATCTTAGTGTAAGGGAGCAATGAGGTTCCTACAAGTATTGCACCTAGACTCTAGCTCATCACCCAGGCCCTGGGAGTAAAGTATATTGCTAGGCATCCCAGGAGCGAGAGCAAGTGCCAGAGCATCTCTGCACCAGGATGCTTTGTGAACAGAAGTCTGGGGTGTCAAGCACTGTGGGTCCATCCAGATCTTTCCCCAAGACTCCTATGTCAGGATACAAAATTGCCAGGTGTGTTAGACTAGTGGAAACTTTCCAAGAGTACAAGTGGGTAATATGTTACAAATGTGCACAGCACTCCTTGCCCCCCCAGTGGATGCATGTACCCATGCACGCACGTACACACGTAGAACACTAATACTTGTGTGTCCAAATGGGGGGTGGCATGCAGTGACCAGTTGGTAAAGGCATTGTATATGGTGTGATAAAGACACTGGGCCTTTTCCAAAATCTGATTTGCTTTTTAGAGCGCTTTAGAAGGGATTCTTATGGGAAGTGGGGAGGGGGGGTGTTAGTGAGTCTAGATTGCTGTTTTGGGCATCCACCACTCCTCGTGTGCTTTTTTGGTGTCATGCCAGCATGTTTGATCTATGGGACATGTTGGAGCATCTCAGTTCTTGGCAGGACGGTTTAACAAAAATGTCCTTTTGTTTTGTGATGTGTGTGCTCCGCAGGTACTCCAGAGGAAAGAGGAATCAGGAAATGGAAGAAGGGTGTGAGCAAAGGGAGCAAATCTCTCGATGGCATGGAATCCTATGACTTGCCATTTGGCATGAACATTATTAAAAAATACAAATGCTTCAGCTACTTACCCATCAGCCCAACCTTTGTGGGCTACACTTGGAAAGGCCTTGGGAAGAGTGCTAATAGCCGGAGCTCAGAAGAAGACTCGCAGGCCACAGTATAGCTGGAGCTCTCCATGAATCTGTAGGTCCTTGCTGAGTAACAAGCAGTAACATATATGTTTGTATATCTGCATTTACATCCTGCATCCCAGAGCTAAGACAGGTTACAAATAGCTATTTTTTTGTTGTGGGTGGTGATCGTGTCTGATACCGTGTCTCGCCTATCTCCTTATTTAAGCCCTTAACCCTTGAGAGCGTCCATTGCCAGCTGTGGTCACTGAACTTGAAATTTTTGTTGTCCTCCTGTGGGAGTGGATGTTTGAAATCCACAGTGATTCCTTGTTTTCAGTCCCCTTGTACCACCCCATGCTTATAAGCCACCTCCAGGATCCAGGGCCTTCTGTCCCAGCTTTTTTTAAAATTTGACTTCACACTGCACCCACAGAGACCTCCTCTGGTCAGGGGGCAGCAGTATCCTCGCATTGTCACAACTGACTGGTCAGATGTGATTCTGTGTCCCCGCAGGCCCCGGAGGAGGAGGCTGTTGACTTGACCGAGAGCAGAGATGGTTCCCCCATGGTGAGGTCTGTGCGTGGTAAGGTGTTATTACAGATCTCACCAGAATAGAAATCTGTGGGCTTGGAGTCAATAGCTGACTCTCAGTTACTCTTTCTCAGTGCCGCTCTGGTCCAGGCTGGGCCAACACCTTTTATACTGACCTCTTCTTCACTGGTTGCTGAGACACTATCTGGCATTTATCACTTCTGGATGGTGTGATGGGTATAGAGTGCCACACAAGGGCACTCAGCAGATATTTATGGGAGTCTTCGCTCTACTGTCATGTGGATGTCAGTTATTGTCGCGTGTGTCTATAATTACAAGATTTTACTCCTATTTAATATTATTGACTATAGCAGATTTTTGAAATCAGTGTTTTTCCATGTGACCCGCTTACCCTGCATCCCTATTTCATGTCCCCCAACCCCTACCCTCCATTAAGAAAAGAACCAGCATTTGTAAAGCTGTGGACACCATCAGGGAAGCTTGTTATAATGGCTTTTGAAGGCCAGTAACCATTATTGTGGTTGTGTTTTTGTATTGCTTGATACCACGAAAGTGTAAATACTGTAATGCCTAATCTATTTATCAAAACTGACTACTTTACCAGAGCCCAGAAACCATGGGTTAAGTTATTCGTGAATTTGTTTTGTGAAGAAGGGGAGCTGGGGCAGGGATCCAACAGAGCCGCCATATTGAATGGTCCTGCATTTTGGTAAATTCATCACTGCTGTTCTGTTGTCCTTTCTGGTAGTTAAGGCTTAAGGAGACTTTTCTGCATATCCACTGGGTCTTGATTTTGCAGATGAGAAGATTAGATTCCCTGGCCAAATGCTGCCTTTTTTAAGTTGCTGCAGAAAGTGGTTAAATTAAGCAGCCAGCGCGCCCCTCTTTTGAGTTCTAATGAATAACACTAAATGTTTTTTTGTTTTTTTTTTTTAAATAACCTCTATTGAATTTGGCTTGAAATTTTTCAGCCAAAGAAACAGCCCTGGAATATAATAAGGTAGTGACCTGCTTCTTATGGATCATTGCATTGACCTTCTTGGGCCTCAGGAGGCCATGGGCATTCCTGTCTCCTTGTGTCCACACGGAGCATTTCCTAACCCTGCAGCTGGCCTTGCTTTACCACATTGGGATGTCTTTGGCAGCATTATTGTGTCACTACAGTGTCCTTGACTCCTGGAAAGTAAACTTCAAGGCTTATTCTGGCAAGAACTCTTGACAGCCGTTGCATTGTTTTGCAAAGATCTCATTGTAGATTGAGTAATGAACTTGGACCTAAATTATATTTAATTTTGTATGTTACCTTTTTTGGGAAGTGTTTTTGAAGCATAGTTTTGCTAGAAGCACACTGGTTAATGATTTTCATCCCTCCCCCTGGTGAGCCCCTGAGGCTGTCAGCCCCGACTTGCTCTCAGTTCCGTCTATTTGTATTTAATTGCTCAACAACTCCAATTTCGGTTTTGAAAAAATGGGAAAAACTATCAAACATCCCAGAGATTTGCTGTATTCTAGTTCTCTAGGTGAGCAGAAAGACCAAATAGTCAAGTAAAAGCCTCTGAACCATTGGTAATTCAGGAATTTGTTTCCTTCAACTTAACTTTGGGAATCCTCTTTGCCACTGGGTAACACTCAGGATATGTGCTTCAGGCATCCAGAAACCCTACCCTTCTGAAACCCATCCTTCAGGTTGAATTGGTTTGTTGTTGTTGTTTTTTTTTTTTATCTCTGATCTGAGAAATGACTTATGCAAGCCTTCAAATGAGGAGAAAAGTTCTATACTCACATCTCCTATTTTAAAAGGGTTTTCACCCTTCTCGTTCATTGGGGTCAATTTAGATTCTCTGACTAGGAGAGAGAAGGGGAGAGGTGAGGAGAAGAAAGAGGGCCCCTGCCTAGAGACCCCATTAAGTCTGGTACTTTCTGCACACCCTGGGAAACTCGCCTTGGCTTGAGTGACTGGTGTCCTGTGATGACTAGTAAATCCCACACATGCAACACACCAGCTCCTCCAGGGAATAGGCCTCCTGGGAGCAAGTGAGCCTTGGTACGAGTCTGTCATAAGGAGAAAAGAAGTGTGGAGTCATCGGCTTCTTGAGCTTGAGCACATACCTGAAGAGGGGCTCTAGGGGAACTCAGTGGCCTTGCATGTCCCATCTATGTTGGGGGCCTGCATAGCTGAGGCTGCATAGCCGCCTCAAGTATTTCAAGTATTTTGGATGTAAATGTTCTCAGGTGGGGCAGTCTGCAATTTTACAGTGACTTTCCACCTCCACATTTATGTTGGGGAGCCTGATGTGGAAATTAGGATATTTGTAAGGATAGTAGATGCTGCCCACTCATAGTGGGACAAGGGAGATCCCACCACTATTTTGAATAAAATCTTAGTCTCACATGGTTCACTGAATAATGGGAGATGGCTCCAGTCTCTGTCCACAATTTTCATTCTCATTCTCAACTAGATAATTAAACTTAGATCCATTACTTTTAGTAAATTTCTTATGGCTGATCAAGGCAAGGAAGTGGCTTAATCAGGCCAGCTAGAATGAAGCATCATGGGTTCTGATGGTTTCCCATTTTCATGGTAACAAATTCACACACAGGATTTGCTTTATACTGTAGAATACTGACTTTCATGACGACAACTTGGTTTATGCATGAATATTGCAGTATTTCCATATAGTAAAATAACATTTCTACCCAGGATAATAGTCACAGTTTTCCAGGGAGGGAATGATATAATTTTCATGACAATGTCATGTGATGATAGAATTTCTCCATTGATGAATCTCTAGTATGTGTGTATACTTTATTTACCCATGAGTTTATTTTATGACCATGAGCTAAGTTGTTATTTCTTTAATTCACGTCCCTACTGAAATATTGGTATTAGCAATTTAGACTTGAAGTTGGCAACTATAATCTTCTATAATATCACTGCCACAGCAGTGGCCAGGCCAGAAAGAAGGTAAATAGGAGCTGTGGCTGAAGGCTTATTTGTTCAGGCACAAGGAGAGGCAACATCCTATAGGCTGCTGTGCTCGGGGTGTGCACTTAGCTGCCGGCACCAGGCCCAGCAGGGCTGACCCCGGACACCTGACTGGATGCCAGACATGCCCCCTGGACACAGTGGTTCTGGCTGCCCCTGGGCCCACGCTCTTGCAGATCTGCCTCTCCAGGAAATTGCCCCTGGCTTTAGAGAAGAGCCTGGGCTTTCACATGCTGCCCCCTTGTGCTGTACCCTCATGATTTGGACACAGAGAGTAGGACATCTCCCACCTGCCACCCCTCCTGCAGATACAACTGGAGTAGTGCAAGAAGACCGCCTATTTTTGCCAGTGTTAAGCTTCCACGCATGGACCTGTAAAGCCTATTAGCACTTGGGGATCCCTTTATAGCTGTCTCACCCACATCTGCCCCTTTAGGTGGTTCTTAACTGTGCCGAGTCCTCACTCTCCATAAGTAACATCCAGTGCCCTTAGAATTGCTGTGTGTTTCCAGGCACTTAGACACCCTTACCAGCGTTGCCATCTGACCGACAGTTCAAGTTAATGCCCTTTTTTGTTTATTTGTAACAACCTTTATTTGACACAATAAATTTCTGACTGTTCTTAAAACAGTGGGGATGCATTTCTTTTCCTTGAGTTTTTGTGACTGACTTTGGCTGTATACTCTTCTGGAATTTTTGTTTGTTTTTTATTTTTATTTTGCATACTGAGGGTATCTGGGGTGGGGTTGTTTTTTGAGATGTGTAATTCTTTTATGGAGTTTTTAAAAAGAATTTTCATATTGTTTTTCTAACATGGCTTCATTAAACGTTTAAGTATTTTAAAAATATGTAATATTTGGACCAGATGTTGTGAATAATAGTAGAGATAAAGCTATTTTATTCTGTATTTTTAAAACTGTTCCGTACAAATAAAAGCTCTCCTGGACGCAGTGCTGCTGTTCGCCTGCCTCTTTCTTTGGTCTGTAAGAAACCCCTGATCAGGGCCTCCCTGGTGGCACAGCGGTTGAGCGCTGGGTTGCGAAGCTGCCCGCGGCCTCTGCGGCTCCGGTTCGATTCCCGGCTGCTCCCCGGCCACCGGAGGAGGGTCCCACATGGCGCGCAGACCTCTCCTGCCGCCCGCTGCTCCCCTCAGCAGTGTACTTCGGTCCTTCTGCCTGCTCTGCTCCCCGCTCTGGCTCTGGTGAATTCTCTCACCCTCCCGTGCTTCTGACTGTACCCAGTGCATGTATAAACAAACAAACAAACAAACAAACAAATAAATAAAACATGCCTCTATTAAAAAAAAAAAGGAAAAAAAAAAGAAACCCCTGATCAATTAAAAATCCCTACTAAAAGGAGAGAAGTAGACTAATATAAATTCAAGTTGTGAGGTACCTGGAAGACAGGTATCCAAGGAAAGCCAGAGTTAGGGTGTAGTCTGCCCCCATCCTAGGGTACCAACAGAGAACCTCTATCAGAATTTAGGGCTTGTCCTTTCCTTGCTTTTCTTTGCAATTTTGCTCTCCATGTGCATCTCTGCACAGTTCACTGCTTAGTTTTCATTTTGCATGTTTTTGAACACTTAGAAGGAATGGTAGTGAATTGTCATGCTTTATTCACAAGATTCTTTCATATTGGTCCATATCCACACTGTAACTCCCATTCACTTCTGGGTGGTAAAATTTGAGATTAAAAAAGACAGTGATTCCTGAGAGCTTCCAGGGAATGAGCAGAAGTAAAGCCTAAGGAGCTAGAGCCAGTGGACACAAGATTTTCCAACAGCAATTTTGTGGAATTACATTTTAAGGACTGAAGGGAAAGAACTTTGAGCTTAGAATTTTGTGTCTAACCACTCAGAGGCACGCATCTCAATACTTGGATGAACTATTTAAATTGGGAGAAGCAGCCCTCCTGGTGGAGCAGCGGGTTGAGCACAGCGCTATGAAGCTGTCTGCAGCCTCTGCCACGCTGGTTCTATTCCCGCCCACCCTGGGAGATTCCCACATGGCGTGACAGACCTCTCCTGTCTCCCCTGCTGCTCCCCTCAGCAGTGTATTTCGGTCCTTCTGCCTGTTTTGCTCCTTGCTCTGTCTCTGGTGGATTCTCTTCCTCTCCTGCACCTCTGGCCTGTACCCCAGTGCTTGTATGCATAAATAAATAAATCTTAAAAAAAAATGTTCGGAAATCGATCGTGCCTTAGAAACTATAGAAATGTATAAAAGTTTATAAGCAATTCAGTCCTTTTATGTGTATTGAATCTAATGCTAAAATATCTGGCTTATATTTTACATCTCTTAATTCCATAGTTTTATTAATGTATTTTGAAAAATATTTTATAAACATGTTAGCCTATAATGGGTTGGGAAAAATGAAAAGGATCCTTCACCACAGATAATTCAGGAGAACCGTTTATAAGAAACAAACTTGCATAAGGATATAAAAATTGGAAGTAAAACAATGGAGTGGGGGTAGATTATGGGCAAACTAACCCTACCCTTCACAGACTCAATACCCTCGCAATTCTTGCTGAACAGATATCTTGGGATCTTTGCTTAAAAGTTTTCTCTCATGGGCCTCCCTCGTGGCGCAAGGGGTTAAGCACCACACTATGAAGCAATCCACAGCTTCAGCACGAGTTTGATCCCCAGCCAGCCAGGGAACAACCCACATGGCGAGGCAGACCTCTCCTGTCTCATCTGCTTCTCCCCTCAGCAGTGTATTTCAGTCAGTTGGCCTATTCTGTTCCCCACTCTCTCTGGTGAATCCTCTCACCCACCGCATCTCTGGCCTGTACCCCAGCTCTTCTATGCATAAGTAAATAAATCTTTAAAAAAAATTTTTTTCTCTTGTGTCATGCTTGTTTTGTTGGAGAGTGTTTCTTGCAATTCCGTAGGATAGACTTTTTTTGGCCTCCTGAATCTCACAAATTTTATTTCTTTTACCCTGACTGCTTATACTAAACAAGGTTTGTGTTTGTTCAATAATAGGATTTACAGTGGATTTTAGTTGATTACATTTCCCACAGAATTCATGAGTTGAATTAAAATCCTCTAGACCTTTAGATTTGGCGTCGCCTAGAACTTTCTTTAGTTTGGCTCCATGTATCTGTTTACCACATTCTTGTTATTTCAGCAATAACTCATCATATTCTTCTAACATTTATTACAGATACCTTTATATTTATATGAATGTATACTTGAAAGTAATGAAAGTGTACTCCAAAACCTTTGGTCATTATCTTTGGGCAGTTACAGGTTACATTTATCCCTTTCTTCTACCTTTTTATTTTTAGTGTTTTGTAGCAGCAAAATACAAATTAATCATATAAATGTTTTAAATACAAATTAATCATATAAATGTTCTTTTTAAAGAAGAGGAAAATTATAAATATTTGGTGATATCAGTTTAAGAAATAGGAAAGTCCCCGTACTTTTCTAATACTAATATAAAACACTGCACTTCCTCAAATTGTGCTTGACATTAAAATAACAGTTGTAGCCAAATATATCTCAGTAAAAATAAAAGCGCTAAAACAACCACATAGCTTAACACCCTTTCTCCTATATAAGACAGTGTTGCCTAATAAATGACACATCTTGTGGATGAAATTGTCCAGAACGTTCCATTCTGGAGTGGGGAACCACAGTGAGGTTTTGAGCCACAGATAAGCCAAAGAAGTGGCTCTTATTTAGTGGGGTTTAGGCACCTGCCCCTGAATTTTATCCTGTAGTCTGTAGTTACTATTCATGTAACCTTCTACCCTGCACCCAGCACACAACACAGCCCTTGCCTGGCCTGGGCCAATGCTGACTGAGGACACTTGGGCAAAGTAGTAAGAAAACTGGCATCCTCACCCTTGCAACCCCTACAGAAATGCTAAGCCTCAAACCCCCGATTCATATTAACTATGAAGCTACTGTCTTCGGAGATTTAAAGATACTAGAGGGTATGTGAATGTGTGTGTGGCACATACGTACAGGTTTGAAGATATCTGTACCCTTTGTTGTTTTGACTTTTGCGTAGCAAGGGATCCATTGTGGTCTCAGAAAGTAGGACCGTCAGATCCTCCTAGGAACCAGTTTCTTAACCAACAGGAAACTTTTAGAAAAATAAAAATATTTCGCCTCAAGTGGCACCAGACCACTTTAGTGATGAGATAATGAGTTTTGCAGGTAGGTAAGTAGATCCATGCTCAGATCTCAGAAAGTTCTTTTCCCTGTGTGACAGAAACCTCGAAGTGTCACCCCAGGATCTGGTCTTTACTCTTCTGTGGTCATAGAATTGCAGAAGCTCACAAACCTATATACCTCCTGGTCGCTGAGATCATGTGACCAGACTTTGGCCTGAGAATTGTAAACAAGGCTGAAGGTGCAACATGTAGGATGTGTTCTTAAAAGGATAGATGTTTTCTCATCCTTACTTTTCTCCTTCCCCCTCCTCTCCCTCTGCTGGAAAGCAGAGGTGATGGGCAGTGGATGTGCCCATTTAGACATTTAGATTAAAACTTGGGAGGACAGAAAAATACGAAAGAGTCTGAACTCCTGATGACAGAGTAGCCCAAACTTTGACATGAAAGAGAAATACACTGGTCTAAAGCATTATTCCTGGTGTCTCTGTTGTAGCAGCCAAAAGTATGTCCTAACTATTAGAGACTTTATAGATCAAAATCCATTAGACTGACAATCCATATGTTTCATCCTAACAATAACTGCTCTATAGCCTTGAGCGTGATCAACTCTGATTCTCTGTTTTCTTCTCAATAAAATGGAAGTATTATTCATCCAGAGTTATAGAAAGGAATATAGTGATTAAATTATACTCTTAACAAACTAGGTTGCTTCCCTTTTTAGTTCCTCTCCAGGTTTTGTGGGAACACACACAAATAATTTTATAGGGCCACCATTTGCTGGGTTTTGATTTAACCGGAAGAGCCGGCCAGGACAGAGCTGAGACTTGGGTGTGCTAATCTGTGGAGTTGCGGGCCCCCTCTGGAGTCCCTCTGTGTTCTTTAGCCAGAATTTAAGTGACCCAGAATTTTCAAAGAAAATCGATATCACAGACACCCAGACATAGTCCCTGAATTTGACTGCCACCCAATCCTTAAGTGGTAGGTAACCCCACCTCCCTCTACAAGTAGGACTTAGGCCCTTGCACACGGGACTGGGTGGTGGACCGAGCAAGGGGATCTGGGCTGTAATTCAATTCAGACAATCAGGGAGGGACAAAGGAGAAAGATAGAAGCACATCATTATTCTGTTGATGTTTTGAAGCTATCCGAGTAATATGTGCTTATTATGATAATGAAACAATGCAATCAATACTAAGTGAAAAGTAAGAACTTCACCCCCAAAGCCACCCCATCACGCAGTAACCTCCTGGAACATCCTTTCAGAGTGTTTTCCTTGTTCAGCAAATGTATGTGATCATAATCCGCATATGCAGGGTTGCGCTCGCCTCTTCATTTTTCCTGAAATAGAATTGTAACATTCTACACTCTGCCACTTGTTTGTTTCACTTTACAATATTGCTTGGGCATTCCCACAAATGGGTAGGTCTAGATATTACTTTTCTTTGCCTGATATTTTGTGCGTTAAATATACAACTTAACATCAGCAAGATCTTATGCACGCTGAATCCTTCTCAGTGCAGCCTTGTCCCTATCTTATTTGCTTGCTTCTTTTCTTCGATGCCCTCTCCTGCCCATTTAGACATTTAGATTAAAACTTGGGAGGACAGAAAAACACTAATAAGGAGACCGACTTCTGCATTGCTCTCGTAATCCACGTTAGCAACCTGCTCTCGATCATCCATTTCTCCATATTTGTATAGCTGTCCTCCCACCTGTAACACACATGTGCATCAACACACACATATCTGTTGATTCAGGTTTGTCATTCTTTTTTTTTTTTAAGCTTTTTTTTTTTTGTATAGAGGCATGCTTTATTTATTTGTTTGCTGGTCTGTTTGTTTGTTTCGTTTATACATGCACTGGGTACAGTCAGAAGTGCGGAAGGGTGAGAGAATTCACCAGAGCCAGAGCGGGGAGCAGAGCAGGCAGAAGGACCGAAGTACACTGCTGAGGGGAGCAGCGGGCGGCAGGAGAGGTCTGCGCGCCATGTGGGACCCTCCTCCAGGTGGCCGGGGAGCAGCCGGGGATCGAACCGGCGCCGCAGAGGCCGCGGGCAGCTTCGCAACCCAGCGCTCAACCGCTGCGCCACCGGGGAGGCCCACAGGTTTGTCATTCTTTGTGCTACAAAAAACTACATTCTTTGTTCTCACACCTGTGAGAATGGCCTGTATTCACTGCATCTTGCATTATTCATTCAGCAAACATGTTATGGAAATCCCTACAAGCCAACTGTTATCACTAATTCATTTCTTCATAATAATTTCATACTGTGGATTTCCTATAATTTATTCAAAGTTTGAGGGTTTTTTGTAATTATGGTGTTTCGTCATCACACAGTGTTATATGTTTGTATATAGGTTTAACAAATGACAAAATCCACTCCTAGGAATGACGTTACTGAGCAAAAGTGTGTGTGTATTTTAAATCTTAAGGCATGTTCAAATTGAAAAGCTCTGTACAGTGAAAGAAACTCACTAAAACAAAAAGAGCCCTACTAAATGGGAGAAAATACTGGCACTGTATCCATCTGACAAGGGGCTGATATCCAAGATCTGCAAAGAAATAATACAATTCAACAAAAACAAAAATAACCCAACCAAAAAATGAGCAAAGGCTATTTTGCGCATTTACCAATAGACACAAGAAAAAATGTTCATCATCACTTATCATCCAGGAAATGCAAATCAAAAAACAGCAATGATATATCACCTCACACCTGTGAGATTGGCTCACATCAAAAAGACCAGTAACAAGTAGTTCTGGTGAGGATGTGGAGAAAAAGGAATCCCCCTACACTGTTGGTGGAAATGCAGACTGGTCTAGTCCCTACGGAAAACAGCATGGAGGTTTCTAAAAATACTAAAAATGGTTCTTCCATATGATCCAGCAATTCCACTCCTACATAGCTACCAGAATAATACAAAAACACTAATAAGAAGGGATATATACATTTCTATCTCCACTGCAGCACTATTTGCAATAGCCAAGCTACGGAAACAACCTGTGCCCAAAAGCAGATGAGTGGATCAGGAAGATGTGTCGTGTATACACAATGGAATACTACTCAGCTATAAAAAAGTTAAACTCTTGCTATTTGAGACACATGGATGGAACAGGAAGGGATTATGCTGAGCAAAACAAGTCAGGAAAAAGAAAAATACCAGATAGCGTCACTTACATGTGGAATATGGAGAAACGAAACAGTGTCAAAGCCAAACCAGTAAGAAATCCTGGAAATGTGACTGTAGAACTGAGGCTGGTGAGGAGAAGTTGGCGGGGAGGGAAGGGGCAAGAACAAAATGGGGAAGAAGTGCTTTAACTATGGTGGAGTGTTTGGGTGGTGGATCAGGTGGTGAGGCAACTACACTTGAAGGGGGAGATCTTGTACCTCTAAATCATACACAGCACTGTAAACCAATGCTACCTCAATTTAAAAATATAGATAGAATCATTAACACACACAGCTTCAGGGATGTTCTAAGATCACTTTCCAAAAGGCTGTAATTCTATTTCCATCAGTAAAATATGAGACTAGCTTACCCTTCCTTTCATGCCTGCAGCTCTGCCAGCGATTATGCTCTTTCTTTTCATTTCTGCCCGTCTATTAAATATAACACAATAGCTCATTTTACCACGTTCCTTTCCTTTCCTTTAATGTGTTTGAGCAGTTCTTTTAAATATTGCTTGACCATTTGGAGTTGCTCTTCTATTAATTGTTCTCATTTTTCTTTAAGGTTTTTTATATTTTATAAGTGTTCTTTTTGTATATGAATATTTAATTCATTTGTACTGCAAAAATATTTTTTTCCAAATTTATTTGTCTTGCTATTTCTTGTTAAGAAACACCAGATATAAAGTTAGTAGACAAATAACTTGGGAAAAGAAATATTTGCAGTACGGATGAGTTAAATATTCACAATACGAAGAGTTCTTTTCGGGCCTCCCCGGGTGGCACAGACGTTGAGCACAGCGCTATGAAGCTGTCTGCAGCCTCTACAGCTGTGTTCGATCCCAGCTGGCCGGTGAGAATCCCACATGGCGCAGCAGACCTCTCCTGTCTCATCCTCTGTTCCCCTCAGCAGTGTATTTCAGTCTGTCTGCCTGTTCTGTTTCCTGCTCTGTCTCTGGTGAGTCCTCTCACCCTCCTGCGCATCTGGCCTGTGCCTGGGTTCTTGTATGCATGAATAAATAAATCTTAAAAAACAAAACAAAAGAATTCTTTTCAATGTATCAATGTACAGTTCACTACGTGTCTATCTGTCTGCAGAGTGAGTTTCCTATTTAACTTAAGATAACCTCCTCCCCTTAGTTGTATGTATGGTCCATGATTTCACTCTTGATTTTTATTATTTAATATTTTATAATGAAATGTTTAATGCTTCTGGAATTTGTTTTTGGTTGTTCCAAAAACCAGTCTATCCCTATTACAATGATAGGGTAAATCCATGCCAACTATCCTTTTCCTTATATTTATTATTCTCAGGCATTGTTTTATTTATTTTATGGTTTTATTTTAACAAACTTTGTTGTTTTATTACTACCATCAGAGGTGGCTTCCGTGGGTGCTGGTGTGCTAGGCTCAGGGCATATGTGAGGAGATGATTTAGAAGCTGGAAGGAAAGTGGGTGGTTTGGGGGGCCAGGTTCAAGGGCTCCTCAGATTTGCTTTTTGGAATGGGTAGCCTTGATAAAGGAGTCCTGGCAAGCCTTGATCATGCTATCAAATTAAGAAATAATTGCTGTGGGCCTCTCTGCTGGCACAGGGGTTAAGTCTCAGTGATATCAAGCTATTGCCAGCCACTGCGGCATGTTTTCCATACCCGGCCCAGGAGGTAAACCACGTGGCACAGCAGACCTCTCCTGTCTTGCCCCTGCTCCCCTCAGCAGTGTATTTCAGTAAATGTACCTGTTCTGCTCCCTGCTCTGTCTCTGGTGAATCCTTTCACCACCAACCCCCCACACATCTCTGGCCTAACCCCAGTTCTTGTATACATAAATAAATAAAATAGGGCCTCCCTGGTGGCGCAGCGGTTGAGCGCTGGGTTGCGAAGCTGCCCGCGGCCTCTGCAGCACCGGTTCGATCCCCGGCTGCTCCCCGGCCACCGGAGGAGGGTCCCACATGGCACGCAGACCTCTCCTGCCGCCCGCTGCTCCCCTCAGCAGTGTACTTCGGTCCTTCTGCCTGCTCTGCTCCCAGCTTTGGCTCTGGTGAATTCTCTCACTCTCCCGCGCTTCTGACTGTACCCAGTGCATGTATAAATAAATAAAAAAATAAAATAAAAAGAAAACTTAAAATAAAATAAAATAAATCTTAAAAAAAAAAAAAAAAGAAAGAAAGAAATGCTTATTGTTCTAGCTGCCTGACTGTCCTGCTTATGAGGCCAAGGTCCCGCAGTCTGTCTGGTTCTTGGTGAAGGCAGCCAATTCTGTTTTCATGAAGCGCAGGTACATGCTCTTGAGAGCGTGCAGTTGTTACCAACCTTTCCATCCTTTCTCTGGAACACAGCAATCTGGGACTCCATGTACCACTCGGTCTCTGCAGGGCTGGTGATTTTTGCTGTGTTGGAGCTAAACCTGAGGCTGTGACTGGGAAGGTACAGAGAGCTCTGGGTGAGCCTCAGGCATTTTTTCTTTATTAACATTGTGTAACCACAGCTTCTCTAGTGCCCAAGAGCGCTGTTAAGGTTCTAGTTAGAAGTACATTGTGTTTCTATACTAATCCCAAATAAAGTATGTGAAATGTCCTCATTTGTTTAGAATCTTGTTCTCAAGGTCTCAAAAAAGATTTTGTTTCTTCATACACATCTTACACCTCATCAGATTTACCCATGAAAACTTAATAGTTTTGTTGCTATTGTACATGGAATATTTATCTCTACCTAGTTTTCTACATATACTGTACAGATTTTATATGTTCTTCTATCTGGCCTGCTCATTAAATTATTTTCTTAATCCTTTAATTTTCTTTTATTAGACTTTCCATTGAAATGATCATGTTGTTGGAAAAAATAAGATATCATTTTTGCTTTTTATCCGGGGTTCTGCTACTTTTCTCTTTTTTTCTGGTTATAAGGTAATTACAAGAACTCCACGACAATGTAGAACAATAATTATGATGTGGGAATCCTGATGTAGTTGCTGATTTAGTTTGTGTCCATTTAGAATATTTGCCTTTGCGTCTTGGCAAATAGTCTCCATTATATATGGAAGCCATTTTCATTTTCATTTAGCACTTACTTTATCAAATGGATTTTCAGCATTTAGTTTCACTTCCCCATCTTCCCAGATGACACATTTAGATTTTACTTCCAAACCACCACCTATCGCCCTATCGTGCTAAATTTTACAGAGAATGTTTAATACTCTGTTCCAGTTGATTTAGAAGTTTCTCTTGCAGTACACCTTTACTTAGAAATCCTCACTGCATATTTATACTATACAACTACACAGTGTGTACTCTAACAGATTTAAATCTAACAGATTTAACAGTGCACATTTTCAACTTGCTCACCATTGTTTCCTCTTTTCCTCACCCTCTCCCATCGTGAAATCTGTTGTGAGTCATTTGCTTTTGGGCCGAGATCTTGATTGAGGGTTTTCCTAAAGTTTGGTACATTCTGACACCTCTCATATCCACACGTATCTTTCTTTTACCCAGATATGTCAGAGATGTCTTAGTTGAGTAGTGAAATCTTGGGCTTCTGGTCTTTTCTTTTCTTTTTTAAGTCAGTATATGTCCTTCACCATTTGTTAGCTTCCTGTGTTACAGATTAAAAGTCTGATACCAGTTTGATTATTTTTCCTGTATGTGTCTACTTCTGTCTTTTGAATCTTGACATTGACCATCCTTTCCTGCCATTCATCTACTATTTTAAAATCACACTTTTATAATTGTGATTACATGTAAGATACTCTTTTTTTTTTAATAATTAGCTTTAAAATGTCTGCAATGTTAAAAAAAAAAGGATAGATAAAGCAAATGCTAAGTTGTGGTTAGATGAGAACACTTGCATGTTTTCCGACATGCATGCTGATGTAGGGGTGATATGATGTGTTATCTGGAACTGACTTTAAAATACTAAGTCGAGAAGGAAAGGAGATATATGAAACGTGGTCAACTTTACCGTTCTTGAATAGAGGAGATGGGCATATGGGGGTTCATTGTACTTTCTACTTTGTTTATGTAAATATCCATATAAAACTCAGTATTATTTTGGGGCTGTTATTCATCTCTCTAGACGTGTTTATTCAGTTTTTGCTTATGTTGGAGTCTGACAGCTGAGTGAGCAATGTCAAGGAGTGCAAAAGAGGAGAGCAGGTGTAGAGGGCAGCCAGTCAGTGTTGTTGGAGCATGAAGTATGAACCAGAGAAGTTGGTAATGAAAATGGAGGCTCAGGCAAGGACTAGTTAGTGGACACCCTGGCGGACTGTGGTATGTGACGATGATGCCTTATGCTCTGTCCGCCTGACTGAACTGAGTTGGCCAGCAGCTGTAGAGGAAGACAGAGTCAGGAGAAGCCCTCAGTCAGCAGTTTAAAGGACTCAGTAGCCAGCTCCCTCCTCCTTCAGGTGGGTAGCAGTAGCTCGGGCATGAGGGCTGAGCCCCAGTTCCCAGTTACTCCCAAGCCCTATGTTGGTGGCCTCTAGTTCCCCCGCCCTCACCTCCCAGTTGAGCCACCACACTTGAATCTATGTCTTAGGATCTGTGTTTAAGGAACCCAAACTGACACCCACCCCGAGCTATGACTGAATTTCATGAGTGCCCCTTCCAGGAGGGGGGGACATTGGGAGAGGTTCCATGGTACTCTGATGTTTTAGCAAATAATTGTCTCCACGCTAACAAAAACTAACAAAAATCCTCTTCCCAAATTAACGCTGTTTATATCCTCCTTCCAGCTTCTCTGAGGTTGAGTGAGATGTGTCCTCTCCTGTGGAAGGGTGGTGCTCCTCAAACTTTGTGTCATGTCCCCAGGATGTGGGGCTGGCCACAGGAGGACGGATCTCCTGTGGTGTCACAGGTTATGAACCACAAGCAAATACTTCAAAGCCCTCTAGGTAGGCTCAGAGAAGCCAGTGACTGGCTGTTCTACAGCTTCAGCCAGACCTTGTTCCTATAGCCAACGGCTTACTTGACATTCCTGTGAACGCCTTCAAACTGGAGGTTTCACCTTTCATCTCCGTGAAATTTACCTCTCCTCCTGCCCCACTGCACTGACCCATGATCCCCCTGCTATGTCATCTCCCACATTCAAGCTTCTACCGAGCTCTGTGGGCCATCTCCTCAAGTATCATCTTCCTTTCATGTCTGCCGACGACCTCCTATAACACTGGAAAGTGATTTTATCACTTTGCTCAATTCTTCAGCAGCCTGAGTCCACATCCTTTGACGTGTGACTCTACTTGCCTCCTAGAGGTGGAATAGACATCCCCAGGCTTTCACTTTGGGCTCGGCCAGGTGACTTGCTTTGGCTAGTGGGATGTTTCAAAGACTTGGAATGTGCTTGTGTGGCGAGGTGTGCTCTCAGGCACCTCAGCCATCACTGCCAGAAGAACATACCCTGGCTACTGCACTGGGCTCCGGGAAATGAGAGAATGTGGAACAGAGCTTCAGAACTGCACGTGAAGCAGCTGTCCCAACTGCCCTGGCAAATGATAGGTGTTTTCAGCACTGAGTTTGAGGGCTGTTTGGTGCACCATAATATTGTGGCAATAGCTGCCTGATGCTGCTGTATGGTCTGGGTGATGACAAGCTTGTTCCTTAACTTCCATAATAACCTATTAAGTGATTGACATGTTTTCATCATATCCCATGTTAATCCATTCTCGAAACAGTAGCCACTGTGGTGTTTTTGTTATATATATATGTGTGTGTGTGTGTGTGTGTATAACACTTGCTTTGTTCTTTTGCATGTGGTATTTAAAATTGTAAATCAGATCCCACCTTTTCCAAATTTAAAAGCCTTCAGTGATATCCCATGGCAATTTTGTAATGATCAAATGATGCATTTTTAAAGATAAAGTCATTACAGGGTTTATGTGTATAGATCTCAAAATGTTAAAAAGTAGATGAACTTTTCAAGTAAAAGAAGAAATGTGATAAAAATTGAGACAAAAAAAAATTGAGACCAAGGAAATCCTATGTCATCCTTCCTACAGACACAATTTCTCAAAATAGCATTACAAAACAATGTTTTATTTATAAGAGTGCATTTATGTATTCAACAAAACCAGAATTAAAGAGAGCTAGCAATTCATGTTTCAGCCGTGAGTAGCAATTCATGCTTCAGCCGTGAGCAACAGGTCTCTGTTTGGGCTTCTGTGGTGGACTGGACTGTGTCAGCCATGCTAGGCATTTTGAAGAATTGCCCTCGCTGTCCAGGTCAGGGTTGGCCACAGGAGAAACTTGTGCAACAGTTGGAAAGGGACCTGGAGTGGCAGTGACAGCTGTGGCTTTTGGAAGACTGGCGTGGGTGCGGCGCTGTGGCAGCTGGATGTGCTGGGCGGCCTTGCTGGCGTGGGGTCAGTCACATGCCGGCTCTTCCTCCTTGTGATGAGTCCCACGTGCTCAGCTCTGCCTGGTGTGCCGGCTTCTCCTGCAGGTCACCACATATCGTGAAAGACAGAGGCAGCTTCCGGTGTGGCCTGCTGGGCTTTGGTGTCTTGCAAGCTCCTATTTGTCCTTGTTTCCCCCTCTTTGTGTCTGGCTCTTCCTTTCTGTTTTCCCCAGGCTGACCCAGGTTTAGCACTGAACGCTGCAGATAGAACACTGAGGGAAGGGTCTTTTGTGGCTTTCCTCATTATTTCCCCCACGTTGTGCTTCTTGGTTTCGACTTTTTTCTGATCTCCCAGTGGTCTTGCAGATGTCACCTCACCAACTTCTGCTTCTGTTTGTTACTATTTAATTTTTTTTTTTTAAGGTAAGGTTGGTTTACAACACTGTGTATGATTTAGGGGTAGAGGCTCATATCTCTTCAGATGCACGACATGCCTACCCCCAAAGCCCCCACAATCAAGGGCATGAGGTTTAATTGCTGAGATAAATCCATCTTTAAGGGCATCACAATATGAATGAAACCCTAAGCTCCTCACTGTGGCCTACAATATAAGCAGCCTTGACCTGGCCTCTCCTGCCTCGTCTTGCACCCTCCTCCCTTCCCCTCTGCCTGCCTGCCTGCCTGGGCGCGATTATTCCCTGTGCCTCAGAGCAAGAGCCAGTGGGCTGGGTACTGGAAGTTATATTCTCTGTCCATTCACTTAGCTGACTCAGGACTTTCCTCCCCACCCATTCCCTGATGGCCTGGTCTGGGGAAGAAGAGGTTAAGGTTGCTGGAAGGCCTAGAGAGCCCAGGTCTGTTCTCAATCAGGGCCACAGCAGGAAGGCGTGGGGCTGCTTGCTGGGCTGGGGAAGTCTCTGTAGCAAAGTGATTAGGTAGAGTGTGGGAGAGAAGATGCTGAATGTTCATGTCTGTGTGCAGAGGAGGGTGAGGTGGGCCGCTGCCAAGAAGGAGGGACAGGCAAGGCCTCAGAGTGCTAAGAGTCCTGAAAGTTGGCTCTGTGGCTGAGAGGTGCAGCCAACTCTGGGTGGAGGGTCAGTGTTTCACGCAGGCCCCAAGAAGCCGTTGGACCCATCCTACTGGCAGGACTGTCCTGCCCACCCCTTCCTTGGCTCCTTCCAGAGGTTTCTTGGCCCAGGAAGCATGTCTGTCTTCCAAGAAACTCCCCCCAGCTGGCTCCTCTCAGCAGGTCTGCGTCTCCATGAGAGGTGGCGCTGGCTCCCCTTCCAACCCTGTAGTTTGGACAAGGTTCTCAAGTCGGGGAAGGAGCTGCCTTCCTGGACCGCTTCAGGAAGTTGGGACCTAGGATTGTCTTGAATTTTGTTTCTTGAAACAGCAAACGCCTCTCACCTCCTCCCACCTTCTGTTCCAGTCTCACTGGCCACATGCTGTTCTCTGACCTGGTCAGGCTGCTTGGGACTTTGAACTCGCTGTAGCTCTAGCTGCACTTCCTTCTCTACCTAAGGGACTGCTGCTCACCCTTTAAGACTCAACCCAGATGTCATCTCCTTCCTGAGCCTCCTCCTAAGCCCCACATCCTGTCTGCTTGGTTGTTTCCTTGTAGCACCTGAGACAGTAAAGCAGGGCGTCTGCTTGTCAGCAGGCACAGAGCACCTGGCCATCTGGTTCAAGTGTTACCTGGCCTGAGGCCTGGTTCTGTATTTATTGCCAGCTCCGAGGTGATGGGCCATACTCCCAGCAGCCAAGACGCAAGGCATTCATCTTTTTCTCTCGCTTAAATGTTTAGGCCAAATATTCCATTGCACTACACATGAAACTTTTTTCTCTTTAGTGCAATGTAATCTTGACTTTGAGCTCCTACTTGGCTAGTAGCAAAAAACGTGTTGGCTGGTTCTGGTAAACTTAGTCATTTTTAGGTTAAATTCAGCTTGTTCTGAAATTTTCCTTTCTGCCTCCCCCCGCCCCTGCATTCTTTGTAGGATCTCACCTCAGTTTTGGTGCTGCTGCTGGTGGTGGGAAGTTCATGGAACATCTTGGAAATTGGGGGTTGGGAGGAGGCATCTGCTCCTGGGGGGCAAGTGTCATGCTGGTTCTGGGTACCCTGTTCTCTCATCCTGGTCTTCCCAGGATGTCTGAAGTCCCATGTGGTCCCTGGCATGAGGTAGTCATGTCCCAAGTGTGAAGTATTCTCTGGTCCTGCAACTTCTTCCATCTGGCTTCCATGCCTTTAAAAAAAAAAAAAAAAAGATTTATTTATTTATGCATACAAGAACTGGGGTACAGGCCAGAGATGTGGGAGGTGAGAGGATTCACCAGAGACAGAGTGGGGAACAGAACAGGCAGAATTACTGAAATGCACTGCTGAGGAGAGCAGCGGGTGAGCCAGGAGAGGTCTACTGTGCTATGTGGATTGCTCCCTGGCTGGCTGGGGATTGATTTCGTGTTGCAGAGACATCAGATAGCTTCATAATGCTGTGATTAACCCCTTGCACCACCAGGGAGGCCCATTCCATGCCCTTCTTTGGGGTATGAGAGATACCAGTTGTCTCCCACACTCACAGGTGTCCCCAGTAGCTTTCAGGATCTACCTTGGTCTCTCCACTCTGGAAGGTGGACCCTGGGTGTCCACCATGGTGTGGCACCTGAGGGGAAGCACACAGCTCATCTCCACTTTCAGAACCCAAACTGGTCTGAAATTGAGGGTTTGGACTGTCCACCCCCCCATCCTTCTGGATCTAACCCTGGAGAGGAGGCAGCGTGCACCTCAGAAATCTCCACCAGCATGTAGCTAATCCACTTCACCACCAGCCTGCCTGTCCCTTCTGCATCCCATAGAGCTATCTTTACTTTTTAATTTGTCTCACTACTTAATATGTGCCCAGGGAACAAATAATCCAAATAATACAAAAGAACACTCAAATTTTCTTACAATTAATCTTAATCTTCGTAAGACAACAGCGATGGAATCTCCACAAGTGATAATGAAATCAGCGTGATTCCACTTTATCCCAGCCTCTCTCCTCTCCTCTCCTTGAATTTGTTTTGGTTGGTTTTTGGCTATTATTAATTCAACTGCTTTATTTCTCCATGGGGATGAATTAATGTGTTTATATGAGACAAATCTTCTTTGTGTAAAACAGTAGAGCACTTTGCAGTTGCTTGCTGTCTTTGATCCCAACACACTACATGACATCAACACTGCTCAGGCGCCAAGACCACCAAAGATGCAGAAACTGCTCCTGACCCAAGGCTGCTCCTTGGGGATGCTGGTCCAGCGTTCATTTAGTTTATCCCCATTACCTGGGGCATGTACCTGGGGTATGTATTCAACTACCCAACACATACATTCTCATTCCCTTCCTGTAAAAAATGAACAGGGGCTTCCTTGGTGGCACAAGGGGTTGAGTCTCAGCACTACGAAGCTATCCTCAGCCACTGCAGCATGAGTTCAATCCCTGGCCAGGGATCAAACTCTCCCTGGCCAGGGAGCTAACCTACATGGTGCAGCAGACCTCTCCTGTCTTGCCTGCTGCTCCCCTCAGCAGTGTTTTTCGGTCAATCTGCCTGTTCTGTTCCCCACTCTGTCTTTGGTGAATCCTCTCACCACCCCACACCTCTGGTCTACACCCCAGCTCTTGTATGCATAAATAAATAAATCTTTAAAAAAATAGATAACTAAAAATAAAAAATGAAGAAATCAAGGACACATACCAAATTTTTACTTTCAATGGTTCTAGAGTTTCTAAATCATAAGTTTTCAACATGTATGTCTTTTTTTATAATCATAATTCCAATAGTTGTTTTAACTTTCATCCCAAACATGAATGTATTCAGTGCTCAGATTACGTGCTTTTGCTTCTGTTTCTCTATTCATTTGTTTTTACCATACTTGGTCCTTTAATATTTTCTTCGAGATGACTGAATTTTTGTAGTTTTGAAACTGTCTACATGTTTCCTATTGGATTACAGTTTGGGTTGATATAAGATTCCTGGGACATGTATTCTTTCTTTTTTTTTTTTTAAAGATTTATTTATTTATGCATACAAGAGCTGGGGTACAGGCCAGAGATTCGGGGGGTGAGAGGATTCATCAGAAACAGAGCAGGGAACAGAACAGGCAGATTGACCGAAGTACACTGCTGAGGGGAGCAGCAGATGAGACAGGAGAGGTCTGCCTCGCCATCTGGGTTGCTCCCTGGCCGGCTGGGGATCGAACTCATGCTGCAGAGGCTGTGGATTGCTTCATAGTGGGTGCTTAACCCCTTGCGCCACCAGGGAGGCCCCAGGCTCATGTATTCTTTCTCTGAGGATACTACAGTGTCATATGAGGTACAAGACTGCTTCATTGTCTTTTACCTTTGAATGTTCTTGTTGTGAAGTTTGTGGCTAGCCTTTTGTTTGTTTTTTATGAGTGATTTGACTTTTGGGCTGCGTAGTAAAAAAACTCTTAGTCCTTGAGGTATAATAATGTTAATAAGATATACTGGTGTTAATTAGTCTCTTCTTTAGCAATTCCTTCAATGAATGTTTATTGTGGACTTCTGGGGGCCAGGCATTATTTTAAACTTTGGTGACATACCAGTAAACAAAAAGGAAAAAAAAATACATGTTCCCTTACCCCATGGAACTTACATTCTGGTGAAAAACTTAAAAGGAAAAAAACCCCTGTCTCTATTTTCTCAGAACATAGTATACCCTTTCAATGTATAAATTCATTTTTTTAAAATAGGGAACATTTTCTTAATTTATATATTTGCGTGCAAACTATGTGTATGTTGAATTTCCTTCATCTTTGCCCTATTTTTCTTTTAAAATTCATTGTTCTGTGTGATATTTTTTCATTTATCTAATATCTATTTTTCATATTCTTAGCTGAATTTTCACTAGTATTTTGCTGCTCCATTTGGTCCTTCTTTTTTGTGATGCTCTTATTTTTCTCTTTCACTTCCTTCCTAAACCCTGGCAGCTTAAACTTCTCTTTTCCTTGTCTTAGATTTTTCTGTCTTGTCTGTCTATAATTTTTCTTTGAATTATTGTTTATGGGTTATATTTTTAAATTAAGTTGTTGAATTCATGAAAAAAAATCCTTACATTTTTTATTTTTCCAAGAGTCTTTCCCAAGTGTTGGCAAGAAGTCTCTCTAGTTTAATGGAAATATGTGCAGGGGTGTGTGTGTGTGTGTGTGTGTATTGGTTTGACCTTTCCTATGTCAAATACAGATCACAGAACCACTAACTATTCACTTTCCTTCATTCTGTATCTTTACTGCAGTGTCCCATGTCTATGTAGTTTTTCATTCAGCATCTGCCATTCCCTGGTGTCGTGTGTGTGTGTGTGTGTGTGTGTGATCTGATAATACTTAAGCATATTATCTCACTATAGTAATATACATATATCTACTTATTTTGTTATACTATAACAATGTGGAAATTGTTCTGGCATGGTTCATGTTCATTACATGTTTGTTGAGTGGATAAGTGGCAAAGCCTTCCATGTTATAATGAAAGAGAAAATGGAAGGGAAGGCCAAGGAGGATGGGTAGTGCACCAGGCCAATTTCTGTTGACCTCACAGCTTTGCGCAGAGTATTTTAGCATTGCACCTTCACACAGGGATTCTCAGGTGATGCTCCTGCTGCTGTGTCCAGCCCTGTGAAGACTGCAAGGAAGCCACACCCTGATTCTCTCTATCCCTACCCAAGGACATATGCCAGTCTCAGATCCTCTGTTTGTTTCTGTTTTGTTTTTTTAAAATATCATTAACACTTTATTAATCCACATTAGAAACTTAAGCAGAAATGCTATGATTATGGAAACATTAATGGTATAGGAACCCATAGTTCCCAAGAATCCATGTGGACCATTTATGACCCTTGAACCATATTGGTTTTAGATTTTAATTGGGGTTATTAGCCTGGGTGAGGGTCAGAAGGTGTCATTCCCCCACCTGGACTGGGATGCTGAGGAGCCAGAAAGCACAAGGGTTGAGAGGGACTGGAGATAGACTACCTGGGTTCATATTCCAGCTCTGGGATCTTTTGATTGTGATCTTAGACATTACTTTGCCCTCCATTACCAATGTATCAATGCCATGGGAGGAACTGTCCAGCAGAGAAGGAAAATAAGAGCATCCCAGAAGAAAGGAATGCCGAGGCATACCTAGAGGTATAAGAAGGTATAGCATATTCAGGGAACCGACCATCCAGGATGTCTTGAGAATGCTCCAGGGCCCAGGGTCCTGTGGAGAGGGACCCTCATGTCTGATTGTGAACCTGAATTGCAGTGGTGTAAGGGCCAATAGGTAGGAGATGGACAAATCAAGTGACCATGAGGATGAAGACTCCATACATTCTCCCCCTCTACCAACGTCTCCCCTTTGAGATGGAGGGAGTTGGGCAAGGGAGGGGTAGGAGGAGGGACATATAGAGGTCATAATTTAGCCCATCTTGTACCTGGGTCACCTCCTTCCCATGATTTCTGCAAGGAAAGCTTGGTTCTATAAAATCAATCTCTCTTTGCTCAGGCTGCCTCAAAGGGCTTCTGTTTCTTGTAAGCAAATGGTGCCATGACTTGAGTTCTCTGTCTTAATTTCTGAGTCCACCAAATGACATTGTTGGCCTAGATGCTGACTAACACTTGGCATCATGATTCTTATCTTTTACCATGTCTGTCAGGGCACCTTGCATGCCATAGATGTCTAGTAAATCACTACCCCTTGAATTTTGAATGCATATTCAATTTGTATTATGAAAGACGACATTTTCACACCAGGTAATTAGTATTTCAGTACATCCAAAAATGGAAGAGGAGTTTTGATGGAATGCAACCTTGGGTTTAAGGAAACTTGAATGGATTCCTAGAAAATTATATGCTGTCTCCCAACTAATTCAAAATGCAATTCAGTTACCAAATTCTGTTTATAAGCACTTTGTTTACAGGAGAAGCTTTAGCCTTAAGGTTCTCTACCAAATACTTTTTTGTAAAGAGAGATTTGCTTGAGAAAAATACATCAAGGCAATGCACTCTGAATCCTGAACTCTCCTTTCTTCCTCTTTTCAGCCCCTGTCTGAAGGAAGAGGACTCTAGTAAGACAGGTCTCCTGTCTGGGGCCCGAGGCTCAGGCATCTAAGCCTAGTTAGGTGCCAACTATACGAGAGATATAATCCACCTCCACATCTAAGATGAATCCAGACACTGTCCCATATAAATATTTTAGATGCTATGGAAATTTCTTCGCAGTGGGTAAATAGACTCTTAAGATAATCCTTGTGAAAGATAAACTTGTGAAGTTCAGTGACAAAATCTTCATTACTCAAATTTTCTTAGGTTTCTCCATCTTATGAGAACAAGTAAGGTTGCACGAACAGCCATAAATCTAAATCTAAGATATATTTTCATAAGATGAAAGTATTTTCATCTTATGAAAATACATCTACACTGATATATTTTCAGATGAAAATACATCTACACTGATATATTTTCAGATGAAAATATATCTACACTGCTGTGGAAAGTGGGGTGTATGTGTGCTGAATGGAGGGCTCCCAGAGACATCTTTCACTAGCTCATCAACAAATCCAGGGCATTCAGATTTGTGTCAACAAATACCCCCATCATGTCAGATATGGTCACTTTATCTTGTTAATGTCTCCTTTTTTCCTTGTAGTAAAGACTTATTTTTTGTGTTTCTTTTTTGGCCTCAATCTTATTAAGATAGAATTAATATAAAACATTGTATATGTATAAGGTGTACAAGATGATGATTTGATACATGTATATATTGCAAAATGATTACTACACTAAGGTTGGTCAACACATCCATCACCCCGAATAGTTACCTTTTTTAAAAAAAAAGATTGATTTATTTATGCATACAAGAGCTGAGGTGTAGGCCAGAGGTGGTGGGGGTGAGAGGATTCACCAGAGAGAGTGGGGAGCAGAAGGCGGATTGAGTGAAATACACTGCTGAGGGGAGCAGCTGGCAAATTAGGAGGGTTAGCACCATGTGGGTTAGCAACCTGGCCTGGGATCGGAACTCTTGCTGCAGTGACTGCAGATTGCTTCATAGTGCTGAGACTGAACCCCTTGTGCCACCAGGGAGGCCCCAGTTACTTTTTTTTTTAAATAGTTACCCTTTTTAAAAAATATCCTGGTAAATTCTTTAACAGGTAGCTAAGTGTTAATATAAGAAATCACCTCCCTCTTAGTGACTTAAAATGACAGCCATCTATCTAGCTTGTGCTTTTATTAGTTGGCTATATGGACTGGACTCTGGTGGTTTTCCCTCTGTGTTGGTCGTTGGCTCTGGGTTGGGTAGGGGGCTTTGCTGAACTTGGCTGGGCTACCTTGGCTGGGCTACCTTGGCTCTGGGCCATGTCTCATCCTCCAGCAGCCAGCTCAGCTTATTCACACATCAGAGCAATGTTCCAATAAAGTGGGGGAGGATGCAAGGCTCCTTGAGAGGCTCTGAAAAGGCACAGCAGCTAGCCTCTGCATGGCAGTCACCTCACTTCTATTCTCAGAATTTGCCTTAACCCCTCAATGGTCACAACAGAGAATGGGCAGCATTTCTGACTCTCTGTGTCCCCTACTTATTTCTTCTCCCAGAATCCACTGGGAACAGTGAAGTAGACCTTGGGCCTCCTGTTCTACTCTGCATATCTACTCTTTCCGAAGGCAGACAGTGGAACTCTGATCTAGTGGCAAAGCCTGCCTCTTGAGATGTTATGAAGGAATTTGGAAAATCATTTTCTCTCAGGACATGCTTGACATTCTTTCCAATGTTTTGCTAAAGAGAAGAGGAAAGTCAGCTTTGAGACTTGAGCTCATCAGTGCCTTCCTGCTCTCTCACCAAACTCTACAAGTTGTCCCGATATGGAAACCACAAGCCACAAAAAGCTAATAAGCCCTTGAAATGAGGCTGGTGCCACGAAGGCACTGAATTTAATTTTACTTAAAATTAAAATTTAAGTGCTGATGCTTAATTCCATTATTGGGAAACTTTTAAACATGCTCGGAGCAATGTGGGTATGTGAATCTACTTTTTCAGATACAAATTTTACAAAACCTAAATACAGATCAGTGTTTTTGACGTGAATTTCCTGGTCAAATTGATATATGTGGGAGTGTGAATACACACCTGAATTCAGCCTTAGTAAATGAATGTAAAATGCTTCATGAATAATTTCTTTACAACATTTGCATATTAAAATAATATTTTAGTTTAAACAAAATATACTATTAAAGTTAGTTTCACTGGTTTCTTTGTACTATTTTTTTTTTAATAGAGGCATGCTTTATTTATTTGTTTGCTGGTTTGTTTTGTTTTTGTTTATACATGCACTGGGTACAGTCAGAAGCGCGGGAGGGTGAGAGAATTCACCAGAGCCAGAGCAGGGAGCAGAGCAGGCAGAAGGACTGAAGTACACTGCTGAGGGGAGCAGCGGGCGGCAGGAGAGGTCTGCGCGCCATGTGGGACCCTCCTCTGGTGGCCTGGGAGCAGCCGGGGATCGAACCGGCGCCGCAGAGGCCGCGGGCAGCTTCGCAACCCAGCGGTCAACCGCTGCGCCACCGGGGAGGCCCTCTTTGTACTATTTTTAATGTAGCCAGAATATTTTACACTGCACCTGAGTCTTGCATTGCATTTCTACTGGAGGAGCAGTTCTGCTTCTTTGGGATGATAGATGTCTTCATCCAGTCCTGGCCTTCCCTACATCACAGAAGCATGAGGAAACATGGCTGTCATGTTCAACATTTGCAAAGTATCATCCTCACAGCCGATGTATTGTCCCCATGCTACCTTGAAGGGTAAAGCCCATTCCTTTTTTCTTCTGTGGCTTATGTGTGGGGAAATTCATGCAAGACAGATTTTTTTTTTTAAGATTTATTTTATTTTCATGCATACAAGAGCTGGGGTACAGGCCAGAGGTGTGGGGGGTGAGAGGATTCACCAGAGGCAGAGTGGGGAGCAGAACAGGCAGATTGACCGAAACACACTGCTGAGGGGAGCAGCGGGCGAGTCAGGAGAGGTCTGCTGTACCATGTGGGTTGCTCCCTGGCCAGGGATCCAACTCGTGTTGTAGTGGCTGCGGTTAGCTTCATCGGTTGCATCTTAACACCCTGAGCCACCAGGGAGGCCCTTTTTTTTGGGTATTGAACAAATCAATCTATCTATTCACCAAGATGGAGAATATAAGTAGAGAGGAATGGATTTTGTTTTAAATAGGGCTTAGGATCAGGGTTCTTGGCAGCCCAGTTTGGACAACATGAGCTGCCCCAGGCCCCAGCTGACTGGTCATTGAATGGTCAGCTGACCCAAACTGGGCTAATGAATTGCTCTCCTGGGAGACTGGAATAAAGACAAGGATCCTAGCTCTACCTGGCTGCTTCTTCAAGAGAGGTGCTCCAAGTCCAATGAAGGCGACCACCATCTTCTGTCATGTGTCTGTGGGGTAGGGAAGGCCAGTCAAGATGAAGCAGAGGATGTCTTTTCTGGTCCCTCAGAGAAGACTGCCTGGGTTCCTCCAGGCGCTGACTCTGTCTCTTACTGACCTCTCCCCAAGGCCCTGACCCTGAGATTGTAGGGACACCTCCGTCCGGGCCCTCATAATACATTCTGGAGGGTGCTCATACCTGTAAAAGAAAACACGCTTAACTAACACAGAGTAGTGGCTCCAGATGGGGATGGGGATGGGGGTGGGGTGGGGGAGAGAATTAATGGGAGAGCTTTGTGTTTATAACTCAAGGCGAAAGAACAGAAGATTTTTTTTTTTCTGTAGAAAAAGCTGATCAGTGGCCTCCTTGTTCCAGGGTAGCTGACACAGTTTCAGCACCACCCTACAGCTGCATTTTGGGTTCAAAAGACTTTTGTGGCTGGCCTGGGAAGCAGATCACCATTTATAACATTGTTTCTATTGGAGACACATTCCAAGATCCAAACAATGAATTTAGTAGAGAATGTTGGCTTCCAGGAGGGATGAGCTGAACCCGGCTATACCCTAGGGACTGGCTACCCATTAACCATTAGACCTGCTTCCCTTTTGGCTTGGGGACCACACTCTTAGGGTTGGGGTCTGCTTGTGGGGGGAAATTCTGATCAGATGCAGGGAACAGATAAAGGGAACCCCATAGCTGGGGTGTGCTCGGACATCGGTGCTCTGAGAGCCCCTGGAGGTCCAGAGAAGGATAAGCCGGGGAGGTGAGAGGTGGACAAAGAAACTTGGCCTCCTTCGCATTGCTGTCACGTCTGCCAGCCCGCGAAGTCCAAGGGGCCTTGCTTAGCCCCTGCTCAGTTCAAACCCCTTTTGGAATTAGCCAGGGTGTCAGATTAAAAAACCAAGAATCCCACACCCTCTGCCTGGAGAAGTCGGGGCGCTAGAGGTGGCTCCGCGGGGCAGCGTGACTTCTCCCAGGGAGTGGCTGTCACAGGGCGAGCAGCTCTTCCCCCTTTGGAGAGCGGTACTGGGGTGAGGGGAGACAACTCGTCTCCCCCACCCCTTGCTACTCCCCCCTTGCCACTCCCCGCTTCTTCCACCCCTCCCCGCCCCCAGCCCGGAAGAGGTGCCGGCGGTCGGAGCCCGGACCGGCAGGCGGCGAAGGGGGGCGCGCAGCCCCAGCATTGTCTAGCGGGGAGGGGAGAAGCTCCGCCTCCAGGGGGGACGGAGGGCGGGAGAAGAGCGAGGAAGAAAGGCGAGGGAAGAGGAGTGGGGAGAGATGGAGAGCTAGAGAAAGACCCGGAGAGAGGACGGTCCGGCCGGGTACTGGGTATGGGCAGATAAAGCCAGAGGGCGTGGAGCGGCGGAGGGGGCGCTCGGAGGGCGGGGCGCCCGACCCCCGATCGCTCGGCGGCCGCCTGCCCAGCCCCGCTGGATTGGAGTCGGGCTGGCTGAACGCTGACCCGGGCGGGGTGGCGCCACCTCCCGCCCGCGGCGCCCGGTCACTTTGGAGCCCCACGGCCCCCGCGGCGCGCGCGATGCAGCCGGCTCCGGACGCAGGCAAGGGCCGGGGCGCGGGCGCGGGGCGCAGGGCGTCTGGCTCGGGGTGCTGCCCCCCGAGCGGTCCTCTCTACAAAATCTCTGTCCCGCCTCGGCGAAAGTTTTCCTGAGGTGTCCCCTGCCCGATGCAATCCAGCCTCTCAGCCCTCGCCGGCCTCTGCTTTCCTGCCTTTGCCCCCAGCGCAGGGGTTCCCGGGTGTGCGGGCGCGCCCCGGGCGGTGCAGGCGCGCGGCCCCAGCCCACGCGTCTCGGGCGGGAGAAAGTTGCAGCCCCGCGTCCCCGCACCCCAGCTGAGGTGGGCGGGGGGGGCGGGACAGAAAGGCGTCGCAATCCCGTCCCCGGCTTCGCGGGACTCCTGGAGGGGTGGCACGGGGCGGCAGGTGCATGGGCAGCCCTGGAAGAGCCGGAGTCCAAGCCGGTTCCCCATTCCCAGCCCAACGACAGTTCCCCGGAGGGTGGGCGGCGCGCGCGCGGAGGGTTCCCAGCCTTCAGAGGGACTCAGGTTGCGGGGTCACCCATGGTGCTCCCTTGTCCCCTCGCCCACCTTCGGGGCTCGTGCCTGAGGTCGTTGGGGACCTCGGCGTAATGTTCTCTCGTGGCTGAGAGACGGGAGCCTTGGGCGACCCAGCCACTTCTGCATTTGGAGAGCTGCTTTGCTTCTGCTCTTAAGCCGGTAGACACCTGGGGACGGCACAGCTTGGGTGGGGTGAGGTGGGATTGGGGGGTCGGGGTGTGGGGGGAACTTGCCCGAGCTCTGTGGGTCCTGGGTGTTCACAGTACCTCTGTGCCTCACTGACTGAAGGTGAGCTGGGGAGGCTTCTCAACGCTGCCATGCCCTTTATTCCCAGGTGTCTGGAATCTGCATCCCTAGAACTGTGTTTTCCCAGAGGACAGAGGCCGTTTATAGTAAGAGACCAGGTTGACAGTAAGTACCTGACATGAGATGAATGAATGTATGAATCAATGAGCTGACAAATAACTTGTCCTGGAGTGGGACTGGATTGCTGCCACTGATCTGCTACAATAGGAGGAAAGAATTAGAAACAATGATGCTTTGAAACAGCTGCAAACTGAGCCAGGAGCCTTTTTTCCAGAACATCTGGAGGAGGAATCTGAGTTGGGATTAATTTGTCAATCTGCATTTACTCAATGGGAACATTTTCTGCACGTGGACTGAAGAATTAAAGAAACTTCTCATGGCTAAGATACATTGCATTGTTTGAGGAGAGTTCATTTAAAAAAAAAAAAAGTATCTAAATGTAGGGCCCCGGGGACTAAGTGTGGAGTGGACCTGGGAGGGACCCATTTGGGGTTAGAAACCCTGGCAGGAGGCCCTGAATGTGAGCAGCAACTATGCTTTTTCCTCTAGACAGATTATCCTGATGCTTGGGACCCTTCCAGGTCAATGGGTTCGGATCTCAAATGATGGCTGAGCTGGGGTGGCTAAACTGGGGTAGCTGTGGAAAGCAGGCCTAGCAGTTGCCCTGGAGGCCCAGAGTCTGCCCAGGCCCCTGGGAGCATGGGATGGTGTAGCTTGAGATCCCCTGTGCTGGGGAGTCTAGAAGGTGAATCCTGTTCCTTATGCAGAAGATGGCAGAGCAGAAGTAGATATTGGGGCTACAGGATAACCTTTGGTGTACAGCCTAGAGCGATCCCCATGTTCCTCTGCCTTCATTTTTATGCTGGTGAGATCTGGTTAGAATAATGAGGGGTACATTGGGGGAGCCTGACTGAGAGTAGTTCAGGGCATCTGGGGCCCCAAGTTGTGCTCTCCTCAAGAAGATGGGGGATGTGCCCTCTGCATCCTAATGAGTGGGTCAGGGCATGTGCAGTTGTGCAGTAACTGCACCTGCTCTATCTGCGGCTGGCAGCACCCCCATCTTCTTGAAGGTGGTCTGACTGCCCCTGGGGCTCTAGGGTCCACCTCCCTGCATCTCTGCATGTCTTCTGTTTTGGGATTCAAGCTCTCTTCAGTTTGTGTTATTCTAGAAGTTCTTCAGAGGCGGTGGATGATGCTGCATCTTCTATGCAATCTCTCAGTTCCCCACTCTGGGATGTGCTGGCCCACCGAGACCTGTCAAAACACCAGTTTTGCTTTGATTTCTTGATCTGTTTCTTGATGCCCCACAGCCAAGCTTCATGTCTGCTTTCTGTACGTGAGTGGCTTAGGAATGACCCAGAGAGTTGGCTGGAGAGGTGCCCAGGATCATGGCACCTCTGCTGGAGTGCCAAGGACTGAACTGGGGAACTTGCCAGAAAGGGGTCTTGTTACCAAAGCACAAAAAAACCTTGGCCTGATTATTGCCTTCAGTTGTCTCTAGGATATAGTGGTAGGCAGTGTCCTCATTGGAAGGTAGGGTATAGAGGCAAGACTCTATTGCCAGAGGATCCCTCAGAGAAGTTGTGTCACCCAGTACCAGGAGATGTACTGGGTGACACAATGAGCAGTCTTGGGACTTGCCTGCATCTCCTTCCCATTTCCCCGAGAATGAGACCTTGGGCAGATCTCAGTACTGCTTGGAATGGAACAAAATACCCAGGCTGTGTTTTGAAGCCATAGTTGCCTAGAGCTGCTATAACAGGGCTTATAAAACTATGGCAGTGGTCCCCTCCTGCCACATCCCAACCTTTCCTTCCCTCTCAACACTGTGATCCAGTTATTCACCCCAGTGACACATTGCCTGTTTAAACGCCTCCCTGCCTGAATTTTAAATAAGTCCTTAAGGTCGGTAAGGTCCCACAGGCCCTTGATTACTGGTTTCATTTACTTGGCCTGTTTGTGGGTTCTCATGGAGGACATGGCTGTGGGAGTGGGGGGAGGGAGACAGGAGGCGCAGGGGAAGCAGGGCACAATAAACAGGGACAGCCTCCAGACTCGACTGGCTGGGCAGCCAGAGGGTCATTTTTAATCATCTCTGGGATAGCTGACCCAAGTCTATAATCATGGTTGAGGTAGCTGCTTGGGATGACAGCTTGGGGCTACAGAACTTCTGCCCCAGACAGCTGTGACTGAACCAGGGAACAGCGTGGGGAAGGGCATTTGGCTTGGGACTGGCATTTCACATGGGACTGGCAAAGTGACTTAGCAGGGCTTTTCTTATTCTTTTGTGGTGTTTGTTGATTTCTGTAGTGCCAATGTTCCCTCCATGGCTAACTTCAAGCTACCAACATGGCATCCCTGAACAGTGAATTGGGAAGAGATGCATTGTCAGCCCTTGTATGCTGGTAGGAGCCAGCTCCAGCACCCAGCTGGCCACGACTGAGCTGGGATGTGGCCTCAGTGGTCTTAAATTCCAGTTTTGTCCATGGGGGTGAGGAGGATAAAAATTGTCCCACATGGCCAAAATTTGGGATATGTTCAAGCTCTACCAGGAACAGTTGGATGAGTCATGGTGTGTGAGACACTTCTGGGGTTCATTTAAAGATTTAGACTACCACCATTATCCATTTCCAGAACTGTTCCATCATTAAGATGTTTACACTGTCTTTGTGGGCCTCAGTTTCCCTATCTCCAATCCATGGATTGGATGAGTCCATGGGTCCCTTTGAACCCCTGGGTCTCTTTGGAAGAGGCTACTACGTTCTCCTGTCCTCACAAGAGAAAAACCTTTGACAAAAGAAAAGCTTTCATGTGTCCACACCTGCTTGCCCACCATGGGACCCTCCAAAACTTTTGTTAGCATCTTTCCTACTGGCAGTGGGGAATCAGTGCACATTTTACTCAGTAAAATTCTGCCTTCTGTGTGTAGCAGTTTCACTTCATCACACAGTATAGTGTGTCCCCACAGGAGCCCTGAGGGCTGGGAGGGAGGAGCTGGTTTCTTTTGGGAAAAAATGATCCCTACTTTCCTGAATCACTGGGCTGTGTCACAGATACACAAGTAGAATCCAAGAAAAGCCCACGGAGAAAGAGACTTTTATATGACAGAATTCAACAGCTGTGGGTTTTACTCATAATGTTCTGTTGACAGTCCTACATAGGGGATTCCCTGGACCAGCAATTCCGCTCAAAGGAATTCTTATCCTAAGCATATAATTGGACAAGTGCAGAGCAGTATGTGCAAGGAGATGTCCTTTACAGCATCATTTATAACAACAATAATGGAGACTAAATGCCCAACAAACATAAATTTGTTAATTATGATATATCTATACATTGGAATGCCCCGTGGCTATAAAAGATACAGATGTGTATAAACTGACATTGAAAAATATGATATATTTCTTAAACTAGGTTATCAAACTGTGCTACTTTTGTAAAATATATCATGTCACTCATTTATATTTTCTTTTGGAAGGCTGTATGGTAAAATGTTAATTGACAGTGATTGCTGGTTGGTGAAATTTTGGGAGAGTATGATCTTAATCTTTTTTGTACTAATCTTTTTTATTATAGCAAAATATGCAACAAAAATCTACCCTTCCAACCTTTTTTTTTTAAAAAAAATTATTTATTTATGCATACAAGAGCTGGGGTACAGGCCAGAGGTGTGAGTGGTGAGAGGATTCATCAGAGACAGAGTGGGAAACAGAACAGGCAGATTGACTGAAGTACACTGCTGAGAGGAGCAGCGGGAGAGTCAGGAGAGGTCTGCTGCTCCATGTGGGTTGCTCCCTGGCTGGCCGGGGATTGAACTCGTGCTGCAGAGGCTGCTGATTGCTTGATAGTGCGGTGCTTAACCCCTTGTGCCACCAGGGAGGGCCCCCCTTCTAACCATTTTTAAGTGTACCATTAAGTGACTGTCTTAGTTTTTCAGGCTGCTATAGCAAAATACTAGAGACTAGGTGATTTATAAACAACAGACACTTATTTCTCCCAGTTCTGGAGGCTGGCAGTCTGAGATCAGCATGGCGACCTGAAGATCCTTTTCTAGGTCACATATTTGGTGTTGCATTCTTACTGAGTAGAAAGAAGGGGCTAGGGAGCTCCTGGGGTTTCTTAAAAGGGCAGTAATCTCATTCATAAGGTTTTCACCCTCATGACCTAATCACCCCACCAAACAAATACCCCCACCTCCTGATATCATCCCATTAGGGGTTAGGATTCCAGCACATGACTTTTTGAGAAAAGCGAACATTCAGTCCATAGCAGTAGCAGTAAGTGCATTCATAGTATTTTATGACTACTGCCATTATCCATTTCCAGAACTTTTCCATCATCCCCTGCACAGACTTTGTCTCCATTAAACATGAGCTTTCCATTCCCTCCTCCTCCTCATCCCTGGTAACCTCACTTCTACTTACTACAGCTACTGATTTGCTTATTCTAGGTACCTTACAGAATTGGAATGGTTCAATAATTGCTCTTTTGTGGATCTTTCTCTTTTTGTCTATCTATATGTTTAAAATTTAAAAAGAAAGGGAAAGAGAAAGCCCTGGGAGGGAGTTGTGGTATGTGGTCTTTGGTGGTTTCATTTCAGGTTGTGCCATGAGGTCCTTCCTGCTCCGCTGCCATCACCTAGGGTGGAGGTCATGGTTTGACCTCCCTCTCAGCCTGGTAGGACGGAGTCGGCACTCAGGGGTTGAGAGGGCTGCCCACGGTGTGGCTTGCTGGTCTCTGACAGCTGGGCTTTGGACCAGGCCCCTGTTGCCGAATCATACCATTGCAGGGTGCCCTGTATGAGGTGGTCATTTGGAGGTGTACTTGGGGCTCACCATACCTCAAACCTAACAGCTGGCCTGCAGTGGTAGAGGTCCCAACCAGGTGGAAGTGGGTTGCTGAGATCATTCTTCCCTGATGATTGAAGACAAATGTCTTCACCCTTCTATTTCAGGCATCCTTTGTGTGTGTTCTAGACCCTGCTGCTTGACTCAACTTCTGAAATACCCGCCATGGTGACTGTGAGCATGGCTGTTGAAAGTTTTACCCACAGACTGGGTCAGCCTGACTGTGTGCAGGGAGGACTTTAGCTGGTGGGGTTGAAGTGCTTCAGGGGGCAGGGCAGCTCAGACGATCAGTGCCCTCTGCTGAAGCTCCATGTAGTTGATCAAGTGGGTATTTGGGGCATGGATTGCATAGGTGACATGTGCAATGCGGGGAGGAGGGGCAGGGAAGATGGTGTGTAAGTTTCAGGTTCTGTTCTGAAGTGAGAGGAGGCAGGAAGCTTATGGACCAAGAACTGGGACACTAAGTTGCCTGGCTGTAGTCAGGGATCACAGGAGCAGGCTGAGTGGCTTTTCTCTGGAACACCTCGTTCTGTGGAAAATGCTTTAAGTTCCATGTCAAGTGATCCCCAGAAGGGCTCACCAGATCCTTCAGCGAGGTGGTGAAAGAATGTGTTTGGGAGGGATAGACATGCTCCCTGGGCTGCCTGAAGTTTCTTTGCTGAGCTCTTTCTGTTTCCTATCTGCCTAGCTGGAGGCAGACAATTGGGGAAGTATAAATATTTGACTGAGATGGCCTTTGAAGATCATTTATGAAGTTCTGTTTTTCCTAGTGCTGATTTTCTTTAGCGTTAGTCAGTCCACAGGTGGCAGGGCAGCCAGAAGAGGGTGTGAATGTGGTTTTGTGGAAAACTTCCCCTCAGCCTCTGGAAATGTTCTGGAAACCCCCTACCCCTCACACTGCCTGGCACCAGGAAGGGTCCGAGAAAACCCCGCCATCTCTCCAAACCCAGAGTCTCACCCTATAGTGCCAAAAAAGGAAGAGTTGCTGGGGTTCCCTTTAGGAAGGGGATGTGAAGTCAGAGACGAGCCTCAGAAAAGCCACTTGGTAAACAGGAAGTGTGGGCGGCAGAGCAACCTGGGCTCTAAGGAAGCGGCTGGAGGAGGGCCCTGCTCACCTGCGGTCCCTGCAGGGCTGCAGCCCATAGCTGGGCAGCTGGTTGGAGCCTGGGAGTGAGACAGGCCTCGGGCCTTCCCTGTGGAACAGGGTGCTACTTAAATCTTGTAATTATGGGGCTGGAGGAGAACTTCATTTGTCCTCACCCAGGTAGGACATTAAAACTACTCTATAAAATAGCTCTCAGTTTTGAGAAATGCAGGTCAAGGGATGCCGAGTCTCGGTTGCCCTGTGAAGGCCAGGGTGACCCCAACCAGCCTCCCACTCTGTCCTTGGCCCCGCTTGGCACTCTGGCTTCCTACTTTGTTGAACTGCAGCACATGAGGGGTGCATCTTAGCAGAGCCCCTCTAGTTGAAGGTGATGGAGGTGCTGCTTCCTGGAGGCAGAGGCGACTGTAGATACTGGAGGGTTAACATGCTACAACTTCGGTTTCTCTGAGCCAGTCTAAATTCTCATTCCTCACACTTTCTTTCGCATACCCATACACCCATACATACACATTCACACACACACACACACACACACACTCACACACACACTCACTCCTTTTTGTACCCATACTTATACATTTATATACACCTATAATTTTTCTTTCTGCAGTTTTTATTTCTTTTTTCCTTCCTTATATATTGAGATTTTTTATAGTGAGGTTTTACTTTATGCCTTTTTCTGGCCTAGTTCTCATAATACACAGCTAAGGGTCATGGATTTCTTCTAAACATTCATCCAGAAGGTCACTGTGGCCCACGGTGGGACTTTCCTGTAAAAAAAAGTAGTTGCTTTTCCGGGCCTGGAAGTGATTGTTCGGGTGGGTCTCAGGGGTGACCTTCCAGGTCTCACCTGGCCTCCTCTTGTGGGGGTGGGAGGTAGGTCTTTCTGGCTGGAATCCCAGGACCATTTCCTCAGCTCTTTCCCCAGCTTGTACTGGGGCTCTCGGTCTTGTGTGTGGAAGCAGGAGGGCAGGTGGGGGCGTTGGAAAGAGCAGGGGCTTGGCTGTTGGCAGACCAGGCTGCTGGGGGATCCCAGCGTGGCCACCTGCTGCATCTCAGTTCCTTGCCTGGCAGTGGGCTGGGCAGGGGCTGTCTCCAGGAAGGAACGAGGCTGCCAGTGTGAGTCTTGTGCCTGCATTGTACCTCATATTGGTTTGTCAGCTTTCCTGGCCTCTTCCTGGGGCGGCGGTGGGGGTGGGGTGGATGGGTGGGGGTGGCGGGGGGGGGGTGACAGGCAGTTTGTGGGGCCTGTGAGTGTGAGGGGATAGCTTGTTCTTTAAACGGGGGCTGAGATGTGATTTCGGATCCATGGCCCTGTGACACCGCGAGTGCTTGGGCCCTGGACAGGGTCTCCATCCTGCAGGCCTGTCCCGCAGTTGCCTCCCTTCCCCGTGGCTCCGATGTGACTGGCCGCTGAAACCAGCCTACTCCTGCCTCCCAGCCAGAAGCTTAGCCGGGGAACCAGAGACAAAACACTGGGCTTCCTGTCAGCTCTGTGACCTGAGACAAGTCCCCTAACCTCCAAGATCTTCTCTTTCCCATCTGTAAAATGGTGGAAATAAAGCCTGCGCCATGGGTTCTTGTGATGGATAAGATGAGGCTTCTAAGATCTGGTTATCAGCAGTGCCACACCACTTGGGGGCTTTTTGATAAATGGACATTGTCAGACCCCACTCCATAAGTGCTGAGTCAGAACTGGGGGCTGGGGGCACCGTAACCTCTATTTAGTGAACCCTCCAGAGGATTCTGATGTGCTGGCATGAGAACCAGAATGGCCAGGTCAGGTGATTTTTAGCTGAAAGCTTTCTTCCCCTTCACCACAAGAGAAGCTGTAGACAACAGGGGTTTTACTTTGCAGCCAGAGAGTCCTGGGTTCGAATCCTAGCTCTAACCCTCCTTGATCTTGTGTCTTTGGACAAGTTGCTTTGCGATAGTTTCGTCTGCGAAGTGGGGACATCAGGGTTCCTTTCTTCTTGGGGTGGTTATTAGGATTGAACGAATGGAAGCAGGTAATCGCCTGCCCTGTGGTAAGCTGGGATTTGTGGCAGCTGTTTGTATTCATATTCGTTGCTTTGCTGTTAGCACAGTAATAACACGATGGCTGTTGGTAGGGAGAGTGTGAAGGCAGATGTGAGTAGTCTTCTGCCAGTGCTCTTGAACTAAACCCTTGCTGGCCTGCCTGCTTTCAGGTCAGTGCCATCCCACTTCAGGCAGGGCAGACCAGCCTCTTCCCAAATACCTTCTCCTCCTTCCCTGCCCCTTAGCATTCTTTGGGGTGGGAAGGGCAGGTTTTTATTTACAGTCAAACAGACCTAAGAAATGGAGAACATACACGTAACACACTTGGCCTTCACTCTCCCTCTGGTGGTACATGATGCTGAACTTTTTAAAGATTTATTTTTATTTATTTATGCATACAAGAACTGGGGTGTAGGCCAGAGGTGTGTGTGTGTGGGGGGGCAGTGATAGGATTCACCAGAGGCAGAGTGGTGAGCAGAGCAGACTGTTCCTCTTTCCCCCTTCAGTTTCAACCGAGGACTTGCCAAGGGCACACAGCTCTCTCCCTGCCGGTAAGGAAGTGGCTCTGTGGGCTTTGTACCCTGGGAATTCTCCACGGAAACACAGCTGAGGGGAGCAGCGGGTGAGACAGGAGAGGTCTGCTGCACCGTGTGGGTAACTCCTTGGCTAGGGATTGAACTCATGCTGCAGTGGCTAGCAATAGCTTGGTAGTGCTGAGACTTTAACCCCTGCACTACCGGGGAGGCCTTGGACTCCTTCTTGAGCAGAGATTGGAAGAGCCCTGTGGGCGGGTGGGTGGGGGCAGGTTAAGGGGATGGGATGTAGGCGCTACATTGGGGAGGTGGGGGGGAATTGATTTGGGATGAATGGCTCCCAGAGGACCTGGGTCTGACCAGTAAGTGGACCTTCATTGAACAAAGCATGCAGGCAGGAGGCCAAGTGTGCCCTGTTTCCTCCTGAGGCAGGGGAATTTTGTCCACGTGTAGCACAGGCTCAGGTTCAGAGACCATGAGGTAGAATCTCTTGTAATCTCTAGATCTTGGCAGGATTCCAGGCCGAAGCTCAAGTCTCCTTCCTTCTGTGGTACAATAGAACTAGAGTTTCCTGTTTGCCATGGACACTTCTTCCTGCCCCCATTCGAGGGGGTCGAAGTGTGGGGGGTTAGCACTTTGTACTTGGTTCAAAGTAGAGTCCCTCAGGGACTGAAGCGGCAGTCTTCAACACTAGTAGTATGAAGCACCATGTCTGATGACCTTTTTCTCTAACCTAAGAACTACAACTTGCCCCCAGGGGGAAGGGCAGGGCTCAGAGAAGAGGTGGGGGCAGGCCCCAAAAGGGGAAGCTATAAGCTTCCAGCGAGCATTTCCTTTGCATCTGGGGCCCAGGGCTGGCTTCCTGGCTTCTGTAGGCGTGGTGCCCTGGTTTGCAGTTGCTCTTTCATGAGCTCTGCGCCTGTCTACACTCATCCTCTGAAGTGCCTGGATGCTCTACACTGCCCGCTTCCCCCTCTGAAACGTCAGTAATGGGGAGGGGGGAGCTAAATGTCCAACTCAGTTTGGTTTTATAAAATTTGATTGCTTCCATTCTTTTTTCCCCCAAAGATTTATTTATTTATGTATACAAGAACTGGGGTACGGACCAGAGATGTGGGGTGTGTGTGTGTGTGTGTGTGTATGTGTGTGAGAGGATTTACCAGAGACAGAGTGGGGAACAGAACAGGCAGACTGACTGAAATACACTGCTGAGGGGAGCTGCAGGCAAGACAGGAGAGGTCTGCTGCGCCATGTGGGTTGCCTTCTGGCTGGCTGGGGATCGAACTCATGCTTCAGAGGCTGCGGATTGCTTCATGGTGAAGTGCTTAACCCCTTGCACCACCAGGGAGGCCCCCTGATTACTTCCATTCTTAAAAGGCTGCTTTGAGATGCATTTGGTGCTGTCCTCAGCCTACAAAGCTCTATCCCTACCTGATTTCCTGGTGTTCCTCGACTCTAGTTATACACTGGCTCAACCTATGGAGACTTTAAAAAAGCTCATACCTGGGCCCCTCCCGGAGAGTCTGATGTGAACAGTCCAGGTTGTAGCCTGGACATTGGGAGTTTTAAACCACCCCTTCTGCGTCCCCGCACCCTATCTAATTCTGGGCTAATCAGCACCCAGAATTAGAACTTCTGAGATGTGAATCTCAAGGGCAGCTGTTCCTCCTTCCCCCTTCAGTTTCAACCGAGGACTTGCCAAGGGCACACAGCTCTCTCCCTGCCGGTAAGGAAGTGGCTCTGTGGGCTTTGTGCCCTGGGAATTCTCCGCGGAAAGTTCTGTCCCTGAGCCTGTCTCTTTCTCCTAGCAATGCTTTCCTAGAGACCGGGATGCCTGGTTCCTATAAATTGGCTTTAACCCTCCCACCGCACACTCTATCCTGTGAGCTGAAGCCTGGCTTCTGGTGTACAACCAGGAGGACATTTAGAAAACCAAAACGAAGAAACCACTAAAGTGGGTCATTGTCTCACCCTGGATTTTCCTGCTAGGAGCTGACCAGCTTTCTGTTCTGCATTTACTCTCCCACTGGCAACTTTCCAGTCGATCGATAAGGTAAGAGAACCCTAGTCTCTAGCCTGGAACTAAACTGTGTGGGGACTAGCTAGCATCTGGGGATGCTCTGAGACGCGACTGATGGTGTTGTGTGTCCTCCGGGCGCCCCGACAAAGCAGTGAGGGCCCTGGAGCTTGGAGGAATCAAGAGATGAGGAGAGGAGGTTCTGTGGTCTTTGGGAGAGCTTTGGATGCCTTTTCCCACCTTCTCAAACTTTCTGAGAATTGGATATTTGTCTTCCTCACAGGAAGTTGAGCCTGTGAATTTCAAGGGCGTGGGTGGTGCCTCAATTATTCTTGAGGCTATCTGGTGTGGAAGGCTGGAAACACCTGTGTGGGGTCTGTGAAAAGGAAAGGAAGGAGCTTTTGTGCAACTGCTACAAAGTTTTCACTGGTCCTGGGCACTCTGTCCCCATCCCTGCAGCTTCACTTCATGGGTCCTGAGGGGGCAGCCATTTCCTCTCAACTCTGAGGGAGATTAGGAGAAGGTGACAGAGCTGCTTTAGGCCAACTTGGCGCGGGGGTAGTGGACGTTGCTGGCACCCACCCTTTGCCTATTGGGTGTTATGGGTGCTGACGGATATTAGCTGCCTGCTCGTCCTGAGAATTGCTCCTTCAGGGAGATGCCTGTGAACCCACCCCCTCCTCCCTGGGGTGGCCCTCAGCCAGCGACTGGCACTGGGTTACAGAGGCCTGGTCTGCCTGTCTCAAGATGGGAGCAACTCCTTGTAGTAATTCACACCTCAGAGCCCTCCTAAGATCAAACTATGGCTGGACTCCAGGTGAACTCCCATGGCTCGTGAGCAATTTCCTCTGGCCCTTCCTGCTTCCCTCACCCCGTGCAGACGTCTCCTGAAACACATCCTCAGCAAATCATCTGCACAACAATCCTCTTTGGGGCTCCACTTCTAGGAGTCCCCTAATCTAAGAGGGCAAACTAGCTTTCTTGGGCCTGGCTGTTGAACCTACTCTCTCCTTTGACGAAATAATAATGATAATGGGAATATTTGCCGGACAGCTCCATAGGCTGGGAGCTGCGGGTTCAGAGAGACTCCAGATGCAGGGAAGGAATGAAGCAGCAGACAGGTGGTTTCTGTGTAGTGTAAATGTTGTGAAGAAGGACCGGCTGAGGTGTGAGTACCCATCCTCCCAACATTGCCCAAGGGGCAGTTAACCTTGGAGTTAAGTTTTGCATCAGGGTTCAGGGAACACTTGCATTTGCTTGCATTTGAGAAGGAGCATGAAAAGCAAGCCTTGAAGGTGCTCTGTGGCTGTGAGGTCGTCAAGTTCAATGTTTTAGGACCTTCCCTTTGTAAAGATACTCTTGGCTCTTAGGGAATTCTGTGTCCTAAATTGTCTTTGAAGCAGGTGGGAAGTAATGGATGGGTCTCCACAGGACACACGAGGCTCTCCTGAGGAGCTGGATGGCCTGGCCCAGTCATTTAAGGGCCTTGAGGAGAACCCAGAACATTCTGCCAGGGCCTGAAGTCATCACAGAAGGGAGGTTTGGCTGGTTGGTGGCCCCAAAGGGTCTGTAACACGATGAGGGCCTGGGTGGCTCAAATTCCAACTGGACAAATTCTACTTGTCTACAGATGTTTTAGCAGCTGTACTTTGTAGATAGTTGGTAGGCCTTCAGTGGATTTTATCTCAAGTTTTTATAAAGAGAAGCTGTACTGATTTAGAACTCTTGAGGAGTAAATAACCACGTTGATAGAAGGAGATCAGTAGGTTTAGATATGTTTTAGATTTCCAAAGAGCAGCTCTACATTAAAAGTCATTCCTGTCAAATCTGCCCTTTTCTTCTCGTCCCCTGTCCTCCTGTCTGTGTGGTGAGCTGTGAGCTGTTTCCGTTCCATGCTCAAGGAGCTGGCAGATGGGAATCCCCTCCTTTCACTCCCTGGCCTGCTTTTCTCCTCTTCAAAATGAGGGTGCCCGTCAGCTGTGTATTTTCAGGGCATCGTGAGATCCATGCTTGCACATGATTCTTCCAAGACATTTTGGAGTCCGGAAGGACTCCATCTAGCCTCCTCCCCCAACCCCCACTTTTAGTGTTTTATTTCATAAATTTCTGATATTAACAGAGAAGGCAGAGTAGCAATCAGACTCGCCCAGGCTGCGGACACTGCCTGCGCCCTCAGAGGAAGTGTCCAATAGAATCCACATTCCAGGTCCACTGCCATCTTCCTCTAACCCTTCCTTGTGTGAGGAACAATGCTCTGCTGAAGGAATACAGGCTGGCCTCTACATTTCCTGCCCTTTGTTAGCGCTGCTGCTATGTTCGCCTTAAAGTATATGTAATTTCAGCTGACGCCCAGCCCCTGCCCCACGCTGGCTGCAGGTGGGCAGTGATTCGCGGTGAAGGTTGGGAAGTTTATGAAGAGAGATGCAGATGTTGTCCTTGAGACAGACTAGGGAAGGGCTGTGTGTTAGAGTCTGTTACCTGTAATTTCAACTCAGCAACATGGTAGGGTGTGTATTTTCCTCATCCTCCTTCTCCAAGAAATATAAGGTGGAGAAAAGGTCAGGCTGGAGGCAAAGATCAGGCCACCTTCAGACCTGTTGATTTATATCAATCTGGTAAGTAAAAGAGCAGTGATGAGGGAGGTTAAGTATCTTTTCACAGGTTTATTAACTATTTGTATCTTTTGTGTGCGTGTGTGAAGTAGATGTTTATCTTCTCTGCCCAATTTTCTATTGGATATAGAATCTTTCTCATTGATTTGTTAAGGCCTTTACATATTAAGGATATTAGCCTATTGTCATATGTATTATTAATATTTTTCCATTTTGTCTTTAACTTTTTGGTTTTGAATTGGGTAGGATTTTTTTTTCTAAACAGAAGTTAAAGTTTTTGTTCGGTAACAATTAACTTTTTTAAAGTAGCTTCTGGATTTTGGGTATTATATGGAAAAGTTTTTCCTGCTTCAAGTTTACATGTGTATTTTCTACATTTCCCTCCAACATCTTAATGTTTAACTTTTTGGATTGATCTCTGATTTCTTTTGGTGAAATAAGTCAGGGATTTTGCCCCCCACCTTCGCCTTTCCTAAAGGCCAGCCAATTCTCCAGCCACATTGAAGAAAAATAATCTATTATCCCTTGCTATTTAGAAATGCAGCCCACATTCTATGTTCCCAAATTATATGGGTCTATTTCAGTTAGTTATATTGTTTTATTGATCTTTCTATTTTTTCTTCTCAAGTACCACATAGTCATAAAAGCTGTAAAAAAGGTTTAAACTCTCTACTGGTATTGCCAGTAGTTTTTTGTTCTCAAATCTATTAATTTATATATATATATATTTTACATCATTGTTCTTTTTTTTTTTTAAGATTTATTTATTTATTTATACAAGCACTGGGTACAGTCAGAAGCGCGGGAGGGTGAGAGAATTCACCAGAGCCAGAGGGGGGAGCAGAGCAGGCAGACTGACGAAATACATCGCTGTGGGGAGCAGCGGGCGGCAGGAGAGGTCTGCGTGCCATGTGGGACCCTCGCCCAGTGGCCGGGGATCAAACCGGCGCTGCAGAGGCTGCGGGCAGCTTTGCAACTCAGCGCTCAACCGCTGCGCCACCAGGGAGGCCCCATTGTTCATTTTTGTACAATGTTTGCTTTCTCCTCTCAGGTGTAGTCCCATAAAATCCCCACCACCAATTCATCCCTGCACCATCACCACAGTCCCTTGTGCCCTTCCCTCCCCAGTTTGGACCCCTCTCCCTCCTCCTCCCTGCAGAATGTCTGAGTACTTTTAAGAGGACATGCTCTCAAAAAGGAATTGTCTTAAGAGCGGGGACAATTGCTTTCAGATGTGAAACAAAATTCCTAAATTATAGGTTATGATGGAGGCAGTGAACAAGAGAGCACCCTGCAGAAAACCCAGTGAGCTGAAAGATTCAGTGGAGAGTTCTGAGGAAAATAAAGAAATAGAGATTATGTAAACATGATATGAGACTTGGAAGAGAGTTGCAGGAATGGAGGGATGCTTGGCTGGACAGTGCCTCACAGAGGGGACAGACACTGCTGGGAGAACCAGCGGTGGAAGGAAGAGAAGCACTCATCAAAGAAAGAATAGAATAATATTTCCTGATTGGAGAAAGACTCGGATGTTCAGGGTGACAAGGTCCATTGATGGCCAGGCACCACGAGTCCAATTTCTGCTACACTGAGGCTGTGGGATTGGCTGTGGTCAAGGTGCTTCAGGACTTGATGTGATGAGCCAGAACCTACTCTGGATGTCCCTTCCTTGTGCTCCCATCACCAGCCACTGGCTCTGCTGACCATGGCTGCCTCCACAGGCACCATGTGCTCTTGGCTGTCTACATCCCAGGGCCTCCCTGTTTTCCTCACCCCTCTCTGATCTGTGGAGCACGCTGGAGGCCAGCCCATGGTCTAGCCCCTCAGCCTGCTCTGCCCTCTCCTTGGTGACCTCACCTCCTCAGCTGCCCTTCTGCCCTCAGTCTGAGTCAGGATCCCCTCTGTCCCTGTCACTGAATCGCCATTAGTAAGTGCAAAAGTTGGCACAATTAGGCGGAAATAAATGTTTGCTGCAGTATAGATCTGTACATACATTGAAGGGCGATCCTTTTTTTTTAAAAAAAAAAGTTTACTCACTAGTTATGAGTAATCACTACTTAAAAAAAAAACTTTCTCACTTGCCTGATTTTCTTTCTTCCTTTTTTGGCAGTACACATGTACTCCAATTTTAATCACTTGTTTCCTTTTTGGAAAAGTAGAGAAAAATGAAAATTGAGAGAGATCAACTGTGTTCTAAGGATACCTCTTTTAGGTACACACAGTATGAAGTTTATGAATGAACTCAACCCTCCACTTTTTCCCCTCAACATATGGTTTCCTTGGAGGACCTTTGTGCTTGTTTCCCGTGGTTGCCATGACAAATGATCAAAACTCAGCGACTTTAAAAAACATCAATTTATTAGCTGGAAGTTCCGTAGGTCAGAGGTCTGACACAGGCCTCACTGGGCTAAAATCAAGGTATCACGGGACCTGGGGGAGGATCTCTCTCTTCTTTTTTGTAGCTTCTAGAGCCACCCACGTTCCTTGGCTTGTGCCCCTGCCTCCAGTTTCAAAGCCAGCAATGGGGTTGAGTCCTCTCCCATCATATCACTGGAACCCTGACTTTTCTGACTCCATTTTCCATTTCTTTAAAACCTGTGGCATAATACATAAAAATGGCCATCTGTACCTTCTTCAGTGTACAGCTCAGTGGCCTCAAGCACATGCACTGTTGTGTCCCTGTCTTCACTCTCCAGTCATAGACCTCTTTTAATCTTGCAGAAGTGAAACTCTGTACCCATAAATAATACTTCCCTCTGCCCCCGCCCCCCTCTGGCAACCACCACCCTACTTCTGTCTCTGAGTCTGAGCAACCTAACTACTTGCTATCAGTGGAATGATCAGTCTGTCCTTTTGTGACTGCTTAGCACAATGTCCTCGTGGTTGGTCCAAGTTGTTGCATATATCAGAATTTCCTTTCTTTTTAAAGTTGGTCATATTGCATTGCAGGGTTGTTAATCCATTCATCCTTTGATGGACGCTCAATTGGCTTCCATCTTTTGGCTCTTTTGGTTAATGCTGCTATGAATGGAGGGGTACGGCTGTTTCTTCAAGTCCCTGCTTTCAAAAAAAATTTTTTAAGACCCTACTTTCAGTTCTTTGGGGTATGGACCCAGAAGTGGAACTGCTGGACCCTGTGGTAATTCTATCCTTATATTTTGGAGGAGGCCCGATCTAGGGTCCACAGTGGCTGTACTCTTTATTCCCACCAGCAGCGCACAGGGGTTCCTGTTTCTCTACCTTGTCACCAACGCTGCTGTTTTCTCTGTGTGATGGTCACCATGCTGATGGGTGTGAGAAGCTAGCGCATGTGGCTCTGATTTTCATTTCCTGATTAATTAGGGATGTTGAGCATTTCATGTGCTGTATCGTCTTCAGAGAAATTTCGTTCAAGTTCTTTGCCCATATTTCCCTCCCTCCCTTGATTCCCTGCCTCCTTCCTTCCCTCTTTTTTTTTTCTTACCTCCTTCTTTCCTCTTTCTCTTTCTCTTTTAATTGAGGTACCATCGGTTTACACTGTGGGATTCAGGGGCCGAGGACCATGCCTCCTCAATGCGTGTAACCACAAGGCACCACAAGGCACCCACAGTTCTTTACCATGGTCCATTGAACCCCCTCCCTGCTTTGTTTTCCCACCTCCCACTCCCCATCGTGTAGCCTCAATTCCACAGTCATTTCTGGGGTTTGTTACTGGTTTGGTTCTTGCTGACCCTTTGCTTTGTCTCTATTCCACATATAAGTGAAACCATCCAGGATTGGCCTTTTTCTTATGTTCATTGTCCATTTTTCTATGGGGTGATTTGCTTTGTTGTCATCGGGTTGTAGGAGTTCTTTACATATTTTGAATATTAACCTCTTATATTTGTTTGCAAATATTTTCTCCTGTACTGTGGTTTGCCTTTTCACTCTTTGATCCGCTTTGAAGAACATTGTGATGACATTAACCCCGCTCACATACTCAAGACTTTCTCCCTGCCTTTGGCGCACTGTTCTGCTTGCCACCGGCCTCATCTTCCTGCTCTCGCTTCTGTTAGGACTCATTTTGTAACCGGAAGTCCGGAGCTTAGGCCAAAGGCCAAATGTCACCACCAAATGCCAATAAAGTAGAGAGAGAAATTGAATCTTTAAGGTATGCTTTAATCAGACAGCTGGCAATCTGTCAGGTTAACACCCTAAAGAAACCACCTTAATATTTCATTTCCAGGGCCTCCCTGGTGGTGCAAGGGGTTAAGCACCACATTATGAGGCAATCCGCAGCCTCTGCAGCACGAGTTCGATCCCAGGCCGGTCAGGGAGCAACACACATGGCGCAGCAGACCTCTCGTGTCTCGCCCGCTGCTCCCCTCAGCAGCGTATTTCAGTCAGTCTGCTTGTTCTGTTCCCCACTCTGTCTCTGGTGAATCTTCTCATCCCCCACACCTCTGGCCTGTACCCCAACTCTTGTATGCATAAATAAATAAATCTTTAAAAAAAATTTCATTTCCAGCTGGCTTTTTATAGGGAGTTGAACAAAGACAGTTGTTGGGCACTAAGAAGGCCTTCACCGCTGCCAAGAGCTGGTGATGTGTGGCCCCCGGAGCTCCTTATTGTCCTCCACACCTGGACCAGTGTGCTGAGTCTGGCGTGATAGCACTGGACCCCTGCACTCATCCAGATGTGTCCTTGGGCTGGAAAATGAGATCAGAGTTATAACAATGTGTGTACGTGTGTGTGGATTTCTTGCTATACCATGCATAGTGTCTACCTGATACCCCCACTTCCTAACCCCGATCAGTTTCTTCACTTCCTTCATCAGTGGCTGAGAGGAAGTGTGCGGGTATCGTCCTACTGAGCTCACAGGTTCTTGGACTCCCCCGTGCTGATTTGCACCATCTCCTGTGATCTTAGGTTTTCTCCAGACTTGGGAGACTAAGAGGTCAGCATCTGCCCTGTGACCACCCCAAGCCCCTGGTAGAGACAGAAAAGGACTTCTGCTTGGCCTGCTCACTGTTCCCTTTCTCCAGACACCCCTCCTCATACCTCTGCTCTCACTGCATGACTGTCTTCCTGACTAACCCCTCTTGCTCTAATTACGCAAATTCTTTTGTTGCATAATTGTCAAAAACCCAGAAAAGGGCAGTGAATTTAAAGGGAAAGATTTTAAAAACCATTGGAACTATAAACAAATGTTGAAGTCAGTGATAAGGATTTTGAAGGATAGGGGGAAATCACTGATATTTGTCACTGGCTTTTTTTTTTTTAACAAGAACTATATATTTTTCCAGCTTTATTGATATAATATTGTGTGTGTTTAAGGTGTACAATGTGATGATTTGACACACACGTTACAAAATATTTACCAAGCTAAGGTTAGTTAACACCTCTATCACTTCGCCTATGTCATTGTGCTGCACATTAGGTCCTCTGAACTTAGACATCTTCTAACCTGAAGCTTGTGCTCTTTGAGCAACTTTTCTCCATTTTCCCCTACTTCCCAGCCCCTGGTAACCAATATTCTGCTCTGATTGTATGCATTTGGCTTTCTTAGTTTCCACATATAAATGAAATCATATCATACTTGTTTTTGTCTTAGCATTATACCCTTAAAATCCATATGTGTTGTTGCAAATGGCAGACTTTCCCCCTTCTTGTGGCTGAATAATATTCCACTGTATATATTTATTCACATGTCCCCCCTTTTGATATCTTCTTTGACGCATTGGTTGTTCAGGAGTGTGTTACTTTCCACATATTTTTTAATTTTCATGTTATCTTTCTGCTGTTGATTTTAAGTTTTATAGTAAAAATCAGAAAAGATACTTGGTATGATTTTAGTCTTCTCAAATTTGCTAAGACTTCTTTTATGTATAATTTACTTTGAAATGTATCAACAAGAAGAAAGATTGTCAAATGGGTAAAGGGATGTTTACATGGACAGTTGTGTGATGAAGGATATTAAAATGAAAGAGTAGAATAGCCTTAGGTACATGGCTACTCATCACCGTATTTCTTCAGTTTTACATTTGGAAGTTTCTCATAATAAAATGTCTGAAAAAATTGCTGGTAGTGTCATTACCCAGAGAGAGCCAGCCTGTCATTCATTTATGTATGTCTTTACATATAGCAGGGGTGTCAACTGGAAGCAATTTAGCCCCCATGGAACACTTGGTAATATCTGGGGACATTTTTGATTGTCGTGAAGGGTCAGTGCTGCTGGCAGCTAGAGGGTGTACTGTGTGTGACTAGGGGTGCAGCACACCTTCCAGGGCACAGGACAGCCCCACAACAAGAGTGACCCAGCCCCAGAAGTCAGTGGTGCCACAACTGAGAAACCCTGATGCATGTATCTTAATGTATATCCATATAAATATGCAGATATGCATATTTTACACTTACATATATTTTAAGCAAAATCAGACTCATAGTTTTATAACCTGCATTTTCATAATAAATTGTCATTTCCCCAGATAATTAAAGGTCTTTTCCATTTTCATGTTTGAATGGCAACCCTAGACACATGCGCAGGGAGGCATTGCCTGCACCTCTGTTTGGGCGTTTTGTGTTGGTTCACCAACTGCAGTCGTCGAGTCTGAGCCTTCCCCGTCAGTCTCTGTTGTGTGTCATGATGGTTCCTCCGGGAGCCCTCACGGATCATCCGGGAGATCTTCGGTGTCCGCTTTTCTCTGGCAGGACATTTGTTCTGGGGCTGCCCAAGGCGGGTTTGTCCTCCGTTGGGTGTTCTTTCTCAGAGGTGGTGGAAACAGGCAGCCGTGAGACATCTCACTTGCCCTGAGTCAGCATTTGGCTGTGCAAGCTGTGGATGTGGAGCAAAGACAGAGAGCCATGTCCTCCAGTTCTCTGCCCCTTCCTAGCCTAAGTTCTATGAGTCCCTAAGGACACAATCTGACTTTAACCTCTCTCTTCTCCTCTCCAATATAGGCCTCTTCTTCTAATGAAAAGAGCAAGGAAGAATGGACTACAGTCACCAAACTTCCCTAGTCCCATGTGGACAAGATAAGTACATTTCCAAGTAAGAGTTGCTGCTGCACTGCTCTGTCCCCAGTCCCCTGTGCATGAGGGAGCGGGGACTCCTGTGTGAGATTTAAGCAGCTGAGTGTGCTGGCGAGAGCATTAACTAGATTGCTGCTGTGGATAAAAACATGCCCCCAGAGCCTAGCCACAGAGTGTGAGGGACAGGGGCTTCAAGACACAGTACCTCTGGAGACTTGAAAGAGATGGCATCCTGGAGGACTTCCTTGAGGAGGCATTGATGGTAGCTGCTCAGAGTCCTCTTCTGTCAGGAGTCCACAGAGTCGTGTCCCTGTGCTGCTGGGGTCCTGCCTAACATAGTCACCAGTGTCTGTGAGCAGAAGGGGCGTGTTTCATTGCTTTACACGTGCTAAAATCTCTCCAAGTCAGATTTTTGGCTTATGTGACAGGGGTTGAGTTAATTAGAAAAATGACTTTTCTAAATTTTAAGTTTGAGGACATATTGTTTTACCCAGCACAGGGATTTTTCTGTAGTGGATGCCTGCTAATTTAATTAAATGTTTAATTTATTTGCAACTAGGTTGCTGAAAGTCCTTTGGACACACTTGGTCACACACATACACATCCACACATATGCAGAGTTATGTGAGATCATTCTGATCTCCTCATTGAAGGGTTTCCCCAGGGACTTCTAGAGGCAGTCATTTTCAACCTCAGTGCTGGATCTCTGTTCAAAAGTACCAAACAACTTTTCTTGTAGGTTATTTGGAATCACATGTTTCACTGATTCATTTGCGCTTGCATAGAATTTTTCCCTTTATCTAGGTTTAACTTATCAAGAGCTCCTTGGAATTTCCAGCCCATCTTGACCTCTAGTATGATTCCACATCTCCTCACTGAGTGGCTGGTTTGAGAGATCAAATGCCCTTGTCTCTTGCCGGAGACTAGTCAGATGCACACACAGCCTCCTCAAGCCCCTCGCTCTCCCAGCCCTCACGGGGTATAATACCGTGCACTTGAGTATTGTCAGGTTTGACGAGGGCCCACGCAGGTGTGAATCCTCCCTCTCCTTTGGTCTGTGGAGCTGCTTGTAGGGGCCCCCTGGAAATCAATAATTAGATCAAAGGAGGCCAGACACCATGCCAGAAAGGTGGTTTGAAAGTTTTTTTTCTTAGTTTTCATAAATTTAAATAAAGGCACTGGAATAAACAATTGCCAGGGCCCAGAAGACCCCTCTTGCCTATGGAGTCACTGTGCCCCAAGGTGAACCACTATCCTGAATGCTGACACTCATTTTGAACTTTATATAAATGGAATCATACAACCTGGGCTTTTTTGGGTCTGACTTTTTCACCCGACATAATGTCTAGGAGGTTCATCCATCTTGTATGGAGTTTTCTCATAGTGCCATGGCTATAGAACTTGGCATTGTGTGACTATAACCACCCTTATTCCTCCATTCCACTGCTGATAAAGGTTTTTAAACAAAAGCTCATGTCAAAGTATACATTGGTAGGGCCTAGATCTGCCCCTTTTAACCTTCTGAAAAGCCTAGTGATTTCTGGGTCTCACGAAGGTCTGTTGTGTAGGCCCTCTCCTAGCTCACAGCCTGTGTGAGGGCGGAAAGTCTGTGGGGAGGTGGGAGAACTGTGCCTGTGGGCTCTGAAGTGTGTTTGCCTCTATGACTGTGACTAGTCAAGGCCTGCTGACTCAGCTCCGTTTTGGGGGTGTTGTTGGAATTGCTGCCTACAAGGGTCGACCAGACCTGCCTTGGTTTTCTCGAACTGCTCCTTGCATTCAGTCAGGGGAGGTGCTTATTCTTGATCTTGATACAGAGAAGCTGATGATGAGGGATGGTGAGAGAACATTGCGTGTGTGTGTGTGTGTGTGTGTGTGTGTGTGTGTGTGTGTGTGTGTGGGCAAACTCCAAGTCTGGGGTCACTGAAGGCCAGGTTAGAGGTGAGAAAAAGAGGGAAAACTGCATTACAAGTGACTTGAGCTGAGAATGTTACAGTTCTTGTATTCTTCCCCACCCCCAACTCCCCAAGGAATGAACTTCTTCTGCACCTGAAGACCTACAACTTGTACTATGAAGGTCAGAATTTGCAGCTTCGACACCGTGAGGTAAGCAATCCCCAGGGAAGCCCTGGTGGGCCTGCCCAGTCTTTGTCTTCCTATGTCCTGGGTCCGGAGGCCCCAAGGACCTAGGAGGTCCCTGCCTTTCCTGCTACAGTGAGTGGTTTCTCATTAAGGGTGTTAGTGGGTGTCCCTGGAGTTCGTTGAAGGGAGACCCCGGGCCCATTTTTCCCTTGGAAACAATGGGCTTTTCTTTTCTAGAGATACGTGGTGGATATGTGGCTGGACTAGTAGTCTCCAGGAGGGGGTACTTCAAAGGGAGGCTTTTATGGAATGACCCCTTCAGTGACACTCAAGTGGACAATTCAGAAATCTTACCCAGTGCTTGATGTTTACACATCTGGGCCTGTGTCCAATTGTAGCAACTCCGGAAAGTCACATAAGCTCTGCGTGATACTACCTGGTCCTTCTCTGCAACTGCAGCAGCCTTCCTGGGTGCCTTCTTGCAAAGACCTTTGTTATCCATCTGCCTCTCCCCAGCCCCCATCCTGAATCTAAGCTTACTCATCCTGTATCCATTTCTGTAACGCCTGTTATCAGGTAGATGGTGAATTATATAGGAGCCTGGTGGAGTAATTTATACTCAAGTGTTCTTGACTGATAAGAAGGCATGTGTAATACCCTTCTAAAGACACATTTTTAGGTTATCGAGCCTTGGTGATTTAATCCGTAGAAATGGATAGCAGATGGTGGAATTTCAGCTACTAAGGCAGGTTGGTTGGGGATAATGTGTGGGATGCAGTGGCATTTTTTTGTGTCCCTCAAACCACTCCACTTAGACAAAGTCTGACTTTGGGTTAAATTCTGTCCTGTGATCATATAATATAAAATATGATGCTAGAAGGCCACAGCTATTGTCTGTACTTAAATATAGCTTTTCTCCCTATGATCCCCCAGATTCCCCAAATTGCTTCACTCCTCTCCTGCCTTCTTTCATTTCTCTTTCCCTTTTGAAGGGTGAGCCTGGAACCCAGGTTAGTTGTTCGGTGGACAGGTGTCATCATCATCCAGAGGCTTGTCCTGAAGATGTGACCTTGGCTCATAAAACTTGGGTTCAGAAAGGTTTTCCTGTGACTCAGGAAAGGAATCTCTTTTAGGCATTGTCCTCAGAGCTTCCACCAACCAGTGGCTGGGCCATTAGCAAGATGGTCTCTAAACAGCTTTTCTGGGGTGTGTCCTGTAGAATAAATACTCAAAATGCTTGATGATGCCCCCCAGGCATTTTCACATTTCACTTCTCGGTCAACAACGCTTGCATATAAATTTGGAGTTCTTGCAGGATTTATTCACCCCTTATTGTAGCACATTATCTTGTTATACACTCTGGGAAGTTCTGCTGTTAAGAAATCTGAATAACACGTCTCCCAACCTGTGATCCCTTGGCACCCTTTTAAAGGTCTAACAGTTGATCTGCTAGAGAACAAATTGGGGGATGAGGCTTTAAATCTCCTTCAATCAGATCACATTGCTAAACACATGTTTTAACTAAAGACGCATTCCTTTCCATAGTGAGGGAGGGGAAAGCTATTTCAAGAATTTAGTTCTTGCCTCTGTTAGCAAGTCTAGTGTCACTTACTTTAAGAGATGGATTCTTCTTTCTTTAAAGTCATTAGTTTAAAAAACAATTTTTATAATTTCACATTTGCATTTAATTTGAATTTCCAGTCACCTTTTGTGCTGGCCCGTGCGGTCAGCTCCAGGGTCTCAGTGCTGGAGTGTGGCCCGGGTGGCTGCCCCGGCTCTGTGGGTGGGTGTGCCCAGCCAGGCCACGTTGAGGATGCTGTCAGTTGTCACTCCATGGGGCTGGCTTCTTGGGGCCCTTCCGGACTCACTGCCACGTTGCTCTGTGCGCAGGAAGAGGACGAACTCATTGTGGAGGGGCTGCTGAATATCTCCTGGGGGCTGCGCCGGCCCATTCGTCTGCAGATGCAGGATGACAACGAGCGCATCCGCCCCCCGCCATCCTCCTCCTCCTGGCACTCCGGCTGCAACCTGGGGGCTCAAGGGTAAGTGAGAAGACATGGAACTTGGGGCAACTGGGGGTTCTCAAGCAGGTAAATGTCACCTGCTACCTTGATCCTGGTCCCCCTTCCCACCACCTCCGCTGCTCGCTGCTCCACTCTCACATGAGAAGGGGGCAGATGCAGGTATGACCCGGTCTCCGTGCCCGTCACCAAGTGACAGTCAGAGGGAGGAGGGAGATGGAGTCAGAGAGGAGAAGCAAAGCCTGGGTGGGCCATTGCCCTCCTTCATGGAGAATTCCCGAGTCTCTGGGAAGCGGGTATTGCTAGTGGCCAGCCAGGCCCAGCTGCAGCTTTGTGACTCAATCCCCCAGCAACTCCCCTTCCACAGCCTCCCCCATGCCCTCTTCCTCATAGAATGACCCCACTCTGGAGGCAATTAGAGCCCAAACCTCACCAAAGCTCTCTGTGTCTTGGCAGAATCAAGAAGAGGAAAAAGAATGTCAGGTGCAAGCTAGCCAAGTGAGGTCAGCCAGGGGACTGCTCCCTCAGGCCACACTGGAGCCAGGGGGCAGCCCGAAGGCCATTCTGGAAGGTGCCTTTCTCTGGGACCCCAGTGGCAGGTCTGCGAGGGCCCCGTCTGTTCCTCTCCTGTTTGGTGGCCAGATTAGTGGCTGAATGTGTCCTGGACAGCACACCCTTGCCACCATCCTTCTGGGACTCCAGTTTTTAGGATCAAGTGACTAGCCTAGTTCCATCCTGAAACTTGCTGATGCCAACGGCCTTTGGGCCACAGCCTGGGTGGGGCGTGCTGACGACTCAGCCAAAACCACAGGGATTTTTTTCTGTTTTAAATGAGGACCAAGCCCTGTCAGCCACTTTGAACATTGTTTGAAACACCCCACAGCCCAATCTCTCTCTGAACTTGAGAGGAACCTGCAGTGTGGCCAAGCCCTGGAGCTGATCAGGTTTCTTTCCAAGGGAATTTAAAGTAGTCTTAGCCCATCTCATTGGATTTCACCTAACCTCATGGGCTTCCCACTCTGCTTCGCTGTCTGCACTTAGACCGGACCTCCAATGGGTATAAACCTTTCCACCAGCCGGCCTCGTCCCCAGCCTGTTACATTCTACTTATTAAGTGAGATGATTTTAAAAATTCCATTTGATCATCTGGCCCTTGGCTGGGCTGGCGAAGGGCTTTTCACAATGCAGGCTGGTTTCTTCTCCCCTGTGGCATCAAGGTGGTCTTGGTTGGTTCTTGAAATCTGCAAACGCTTTGAGAGTTTTCAGGGATGGTAAATAATTATCTCCCAGCCGCCTGGACTGCTCTGTTAAGAAGGGCAGTGGCTACTGTAGGTGCTGAGTGTACTAGTCCCGAGACTCCGATCAGTCCTATTCTGGGACTCCGAAGTCCGCATCATACTACACTAGAAGGTTTTTTTGGCTTCTTCAGTTTTGTCTTTTCTTAAAACTCTGATCCCCCAAATTGAGTCCTGTCTCTCCACTGCACCCCAGGGAACCCACACTCTCTCAGCATGGGTTCAACCAAGAATTTGTTAACCGTGATTTTCCTCTCAAGCCCAATCCTCTGTTGATTTGGGGTGTGCTTTGAGGAGTTATTTGCCAGTTATCACAGCAAAACCGCATCTTAGCTCACACTCCTGTGGCCCTTCTCTGGCTTGGCCAAGCCCTCTGTCCTGCAACCCTGTCAGCCCAGAACACTGTGGTCAGCACCATTTCCAAAGCTACCCTGACTCTCGTAGCCTCCAGTTTAGTACTTTCCATTCCCTTTAGATGCCAGAAATAATTTCTGAGTTACTCTTCCCACAGAAATGGACTGAAGCTGGAGTCTTGTCCTGAGAAATAGTCACTGTTAGTGGTTCCCCAATAAGTTGCAGAGCCCCTATGTACTTCAGGTAATACATGGGCGCTTTCCATCCTGGGCTTAATGAGTTGGATGCTTGTGTTCTGCAGATGCTGGAAATGCACATTTCCTCCCTCTTGAACCCCACCCTTCTTCCCACTAGGTGCTCAGCCCAGGAGGTAGCACCACACTCAGCACAGCCGCCCACAGCCTTCATGCCGATGGGTGCTTGTCCCTGGCTCGCTTGTTCCCCTCCTTGCAGGAATGAGGGTGGGGGTCCTTGTCCTAGGGGTTGAACCACTCCCTCTTTTGCTTGTTTTTTGTCCCCACAGCACGATCTTGAAGCCCCTCACCATGCCCAACATTCAGATCTCAGAGGTGGATGCCCCACCTGAGGGTGAGGAGACATCGAGCCCCACAGGTAAGGGGGACTCCAGCCTAGGGTTGGTTGTGCAAAGAAAGATGTGAAAGATGCTCTACTGTGATACTTGTTTTCTGAATAGATAATATTCATGTAGTTCAAGCATCAAGAACAGTAAAAAGGAAGAATGACATGTTTCCCATCTTATCCACCCCACTATGTTGTTTCCCTTCCTAGAAATAGCCCGAGGCATCCTTTCCGAGATATTCTCTACAAATACAAGCAAATACGCACCAGTTTGCTTTGGGGGTTGGATGCAGTTTCTTTTCTTTCCTTTTTAATAGAAGTGCTAACATTTTGCATATCACCATTTATCAGTTTATCTGGGGGATTGTTCCAAACAAACGCTTAAAACACTTCTGCATCTTGATGGCACTGCTCTATTCCATAGGATGGAGAACAGTCATAAATCACTCTCTATTGATAGACATTTCAATCATGTCTAGCCTTTTGCTATGACAAACAAGACTGCAGTCAGTGACCATGTCGATGTGTCATTTCACACATTTGTTTGTCGGAATCTGTGGGATTCTTCTGGGTGGAATTGGTGGGTCTGAGTTGATGTGCATTTGCACTTTGGATTTTGTCAGTTTGCACCCTTGCAAGTCCTTATATCACACTTACCCTATGCCAGGCAGTGCTTTGTGAATGAACTCAGTTTATATCCTCACAACAACACTAAGAGGTAGGAAATTATTCTCCCCATTTTATAGATTGAAGAAACTGAGGCTCAGAGGGGTCAGTGATATATGGCAGCGGTAGATCTGGGATTTGAACATGGGAATCTGGCTGTGAATCACTTCATTGTATTGCTTCTCAGTAAATTATGATTATGTCTCCCCCAAATCAGGAAATTCTATCTTGATAAAATATTTGGGGAGGCAGTGGTGCTGTAGCACTGGCCACAAAGAGGCTGTGGAGGGGGCATTGCCTATCCCAGTCCTGGCAGACAGTCATTTCCCTCTTCCCTCTCAGATTCCAGGGGCCTGAAGCCTTTGCAGGAGGATACCCCACAGCTGATGCGCACACGGAGCGATGTTGGGGTACGTCGTCGAGGCAATGTGAGGACACCCAGTGACCAGCGGCGAATCAGACGCCACCGCTTCTCCATCAATGGCCATTTCTACAATCACAAGGTGCAGAAGCAGGGGTGGGGGCATTCCCAAGGGGGACACGGCCCTGTCCTGGGTAGCTACCACCTGAGGGCAATAGGCACCTGGGCGACTGTTTGCTGCTCAGTATTTGGATCATGGGTGCACTGAAGGCTCTGTTAGCTCCATGAAAGATGAGGGACCCCAGATCAGGAGCTCCCTAGGCTGGTGGGTGAGATGACTCTACACATACCCCTCATCAGACTTACCCTCTTCCTACACCATGTGCCTCCTGCTGCCATCCCGCTATGTGCTGTCAAAAGACTGGAAACCACATGAATGTCTATCATTAGGGGTAACAGAGCTGTGGGCTACAGATCAGGAGCAGTGGAGGAACACTTTGCAACCTCCCCAGCTCCCCAGTTTGCTGACCCTCCTTCCCTCCTGACACCTGTTTTCAATCCAGCCCCTGAAACAAGTGCATCATGGGAGAGTAGTCAGAGACCTCCTCTGGTTGAAGTTATGATGGAAGGGCTCTGTGTGTGCAGTATTTGGAGAAAGAGCCTCCCTTACCTGCTCCTATTCCCCCTCCCAAGCTGGTTGCATGGCGATCTTGGTCCTTTCCAGCTTCGCATGGCAGGGTGTGAACTCCTGAGTCAGGCAGAGCTTGAGGGTTGCTCCATTGACAGGCAAGCCTGATGCCTGCCAGGCTGCCAGGGGAGAGCAGGAGCACTGTCCCGTCCCTGTCCTGGCTCCCCCCCCCGAGCTGGACCTCTCTATTGACAGACATCCGTGTTCACACCGGCCTACGGCTCCATCACCAATGTCCGGATCAACAGCACCATGACCACCCCGCAGGTCCTGAAGCTGCTGCTCAACAAATTTAAGGCAAGTGCCCTCTGCTGGCGGCCTCAGATAGGTGGTGTGTGCGCCTTGGAGGCCTCTGGAAATACAGAGGTGGGGGCTGTGGAGAGGGATGAGGCAGTGGTCAGAGGGTTTGGGTTCTTCCCTGTGTGAGGCAGCATCACCTGGGAGCTTTAGAAAAGCAGGTTCTTGGGCCCATCCCTGGTTTAGACCTGCTGAATCAGAAGCTTGGATGTGAGGCCGGAGAAACTTTCAAGCAAGACTTGCAGGGGATTCTGGTGCCAGTGGAGTCTGAGGAGCACCAGCCTGGAGGCCCTTTAGGGGCCACTATAGAGGGACCCCAGGGTCTGACAACTGGTTTTGGGTCCCATGCCCAGATGGATTTCAGGAACACAATCGGGAACCTTCAATAGGCATGTAAATTATAGAGACTGAATGCTTCTGAAGTCCTGTTACGAGGGAGTCTGGCTCACCAGCTCCACATATTCACAACTAGATTGCCCCAAACAAAGCCAAATCCCTCTCGCATGCATGACCGCAGCACACAACAGGAGCAACCTTAAGTGAACTATGCTGACAGTGACATCCAGGCAGTGCAGCCCACGAGTGTGAGGCACAGCTGCTGTGTGGAGCCCCTGCAGTTGTTAAACTTGGTGGCACCCACCCTAGGGACTCTTGAGACCCAGCACTGCACTGGAAAGGGGGGAATGCAGAGTTGGCTCCCAGGACTAAGGGTGCACTATTGGAGAGCTGCAGGGGTGGGGTGCAGAGTGAGGATGACTGGCTTAAGCCTGTGGTTTTCAGTATAGAACAACGAGAGCTTGAAATGATGCAAAAGCCCAGGTCAGACCACCTGTGTCTCCTCCCAGAAGCGGCTACTACCAGGCTGGAATACACCTGCCACCACTCTCCCTGCCCCCCCACCCCCCCAGCTAGAACCAAAATAACAAATTAACACTTGCATTAAGGAGGCTCAAACACCTGTAAATGACAGTGGCAAACACCCTAGGATAAGGCTCTTTGTTGGGAAAGAGAGTAACTCCCAACCTGTGACTCCATATCAGCTGTAATCCAGGTTCAGTGCTGCATCTGGCTTGGAGTGGAAGTGGCCACAAGACAGCATGAGACACTGAGACTGAGGGGCTGGCCTAAAGGGGGATCGCCGTGGAGCCCCACCATACAACCCTGGCACCCACAACACACTGGGAGCTCAGATCCCTGGCGCTCACTGGAGATCATCTCATCCAAGAGCCCACCATTTTACTAACCCTCAAGCAGAAATTAATAGAAGCAACACCTAAGGCACCAGAAGGAACCTAAACATAAAGGATGACTCAGAAAAATAAAACAACCACCAAAAACCGAAAACAATACAAAATGGCAATGCACACTTATATCTCAATAACCACCTTAAATGTAACATGAATTCACCAGTCAAAAGATAGAGAATGGCTGAATGGATTTCAAAACAAAGTCCAACTGTCTGTTTACAAGAAGTTCATCTTTTGAACAAAGACAAGAATAGACTTAGAGTTAAAGGCTGGCAGACAGTCATTACACAAGCGAATGGTAATCTAAGAGAAAATCAAAAGCAGCTCCACTCAATTAAAAGAGGTAAGAGAGGGCCTCCCCGGTGGCGCAGCGGTTGAGCGCTGGGTTGCGAAGCTGCCCACAGCCTCTGCAGTGCCGGTTTGATCCCCGGCTGCTCCCCGGCCACCAGAGGAGGGTCCCACATGGCGCGCAGACCTCTCCTGCCGCCCGCTGCTCCCCTCAGCAGTGTACTTCGGTCCTTCTGCCTGCTCTGCTCCCCGCTCTGGCTCTGGTGAATTCTCTCAGCCTCCCGCGCTTCTGACTATACCCAGTGCTTGTATGAATAAATAAATAAATAAATAAATAAATAAATCTTAAAAAAAAAAAAAAAGAGGTAAGAGAGATGGACACTTTTATGATTAAGGGCCTAATACAACAAGAAGAAATAACACTCGTAAATATATATTTAGCAAACAATGGAGACAATAACAGAACTAAAGATATTGATAATAACACAACTAGAGGATTTTAATATACCACTTACAGTAATGGACAGATCAACACGACAGTAAATAAGGAAACAATAACCTTAAATGAGGGACTAGACCAAATAGGTCTGACTAGTGACATCTGCAGAACACTCCACCCCAAAACCACTGCATGCATATTTTTTCTAAGGGCACATGGAACATTTCCAAGAACAGACCATATATTGAGACACGAGTCAATTGTCAGTAAAACTACAAAGGTTGAATTATACCTAATATTCTTTCTTGACCACAATGTTATAGAATCAGAAATCAACTATAAGGGGGGCAGGGCGGAAAACAAGAAAAACTGAATACATGAAGACTACAATGCGCTGCTTAATAGCTGTTGGATTACAAAATTTAAAAATGCCTTGAGACAAAAATGATAAAAGCTACCAGAATCTCTGCAATACAACGAAAGTGGTCTTAAGGGGGAAGAGAATTGTAATACATGCCCACATTAAAAGCAAGAAATATCCCAAAGAAACAATCTAATTCAAGCAACTTGAAAAAGAGAAGCAAGATCCGAAGTTAGTCAAAAGAAGGTAATAATAAAAATAGGAAATAAATGAAATAGAGATTTAAAAAAGACTATTAAAAAAGTCCTGTTATGCTTTGTTTTCAACAGTCCCCTTATGGCTCTTTTGGGGACCAGGTATTTTTATTTTTAGTGGAAACCAGTGCTGCCTTGTTGCCTAGGGGCTTAAGCTTTGGGTTCAAACCCCTGTCTGACCCCTGCTGGTTGGATGAGTTGGACAAGTTACTTGAACTCCCTGTTCACTTGCTTCCTCATCTGTAAAATAGGCCAATGGTAGCCTCCTACAGAGTTATCATGAGTATTAGGTGAGATAAAATATGTAAAGTGTGTAGAACCATACCTGGTACTTTGTAATAAATATTAACTCTTATGAGCTATTATTATTGATAAAGTTACTGACTTGCCCATCTTCTTATCACTTTTGAGCTGTTGATAAAGAGTCATCCCTTTAACAGAACCTAAAACCAGTTTGTTTTGGTGTATTAAAACAAGGGGATGGCTTGAGGTAAGATGTGTAAATGCATGCTTTCACCAAGTATCTTTTGCTCTTGATTCAGATTGAGAATTCAGCGGAGGAGTTTGCTTTGTACGTGGTCCACACCAGCGGTGGTAAGTCTGAAGAGCACAGTGTACTTGAAAACTTTTAATTAGCTCAAAATAGCAAGTTAAAAAAATACCTCTGTCTCGTTCACTTGTTTGCTTGGGTTTTGGGAACTTCAAGGGCTGTTTGCCTTCAAGGCTGGTGGGCTGAAGTCACTGGAGAATATGCCATTTATGGTCAATAAACAAATTCTCAAATTTAACTGCCTATTAAAAAAGGAACTGGCGGGCCTCTCTGGTGGCTCAAGGGGTTAAGTACTGCACTATGAAGCAATCTGCAGCCTCTGCAGCACGAGTTCGATCCCCGGCCAGCCAGGGAGCAACCCATATGGCGCAGCAGACCTCTCCTGTCTCGCCTGCTGCTCCCCTCAGCCGTGTATTTCAATCACTCTGCCTGTTCTGTTCCCCACTCTGTCTCTGATGAATCCTCTCACCCCCACCCCTCATCTCTGGCCTGTACCCCAGCTCTTGTAATCATAAATAAATAAATCTTTAAAAAAAGAAATATATTTTTAAAAAGGAACTGGATTTTCTCAAGAGGTGGACAAAACCATCTGTAATGCAGCATCTTCCAAAGGGTTTGCGGCATGTGATTATCATTGGAGAATGAAGTGAGCGGAGGGGACACCTATACAATTGTTTGACAAATCAGTCTCCTGACTTGTACAGCTGCATTGCCTAAGATGCCTGGTCCATTCAGGACCCGCAGTTGAGCACTACTAATGGTGAGAAAGGCCTCAGGCTGAACTCAGACTTGTTCTTGGCTGTGTGTGGTTCCAGAGAAACAGAAGCTGAAGAACACTGACTACCCATTGATTGCCCGAATCCTCCAGGGCCCCTGTGAGCAGGTCTCTAAAGTGTTCCTCATGGAAAAGGACCAGGTGGAGGAAGTCACCTATGATGTGAGTCTCCTTTTGGTTGAATGATGTGTCCTCAGGAGGCCGGGGGTTTGGTTGGGATATCTGTAGCTGATTTTCAGCTTGACTTTTGGCCAAGGATCATGCACCATGTTGCTGCTATTCTTCAGTCCCAGGTTTTCTTAATCAGTAATGGCCATGGGGCGGAGAGAATGAACACAGAGCCTAGGTTGAGGCCTGTGGGAGTTTTGGAGGAATGCTCAGATACAAGTGAAATAAATGTCTTGAGCCTTTCTGGAATATGGTAAGAAGGCTGAGAAGTTTCTGTTCTCTTAGCAACTTCAAGAAGCTGGGAATGATTTTATCTTATGTATTAGCTTTGCTGCAGTAACAGATGTCCTCAAATCTTAGTCACTTACAATAGCAAACATCTACTGTTTTTCCTTGGGACTCTGCAGACTGGTGGCAGTGGCTATGTTTTAGGCTGAGGGTTGAGTTCAGGTCTGCATTGCATATCTCATGCAGAAAGCCAGACTCAAGGGGCAGTGGCCATCTGGGGTAGGCTTCTGATGGCAGATGGCTAGAATGCAAGAAATCAGAACAAATCATGTAAACCCATTTGAAATCTCCATTCAGATTTGATAGAGCTCAAGTCCACACCCATTCCATGGGCCAAAAGCAAACCACATAGCCAAGGCCAGTGTTGACAGGGTAGAAAACTGTACTTCTCCCATGGAGAGGAGTTGATAGAGTAGGGTCAGGACAGTTTAATTTCTGCTCACCTAGGAGCTACCCCCATCCACACAGCTTCTCAGATGCAAGTTCACATGTGGATGCTTGTTTGAGACTTAAGACACAAATGATTCTGAGCATGGTTCCTTTAATTGTCTTAGGGGAGAACAAAGGAGTTTATTAAATATCTCGGGTTCAGGTCTTGCTCTGCATCACTGACTCAAGAGAAAGTGCTTTTGCATGTGTGACATCACCTCATCTTGGACTGAATACATGAGATGAAAATGAGAAGTAGTGAGATACATGTCATTGCACATACGAGATATGTGTCGTCTGTACCAGCCTTGGAAGCATGAGACTTGGTCCCTAAGGAAGTCCTGCATTAGTGCACACGTAGCTGCCCCACAGCTTTGTGCCTTACGTGAGAGAGATGCCAAAAGGAATTGGAATAAACCTGGGAGGGGACATACAGCCCAGAATGACTTTTTCCTCCCCAGGTGGCCCAGTATATAAAGTTCGAGATGCCAGTCCTTAAAAGCTTCATCCAGAAACTCCAAGAGGAAGAAGATCGGGAAGTCAAGAAGCTGATGCGCAAGTAAGCTTGGCCAGTAGGGTGGCTAGAGGGTCTCCCCTGGGCCCTGACGGAGTGGGGCTCTTATCGGGTGCTCTGCAGGGGCCGGGACAGCTGCTGCAGGAGTCTGGGTCTTAGGAACCTTCTTTAGGGAATGGTCCATGGACAAACCTGGATCTCATCTGGGCATGTGAAATTTAAGTGTGTTGGTCTCTCTGCTTCTGATGTCAAATTCTCATTTTGATTTTGAGAGATGTGGGACATAAAAATATTCCAGGGATTTCAGGAAGGTTCTCGTCACAATGAAAAGTAGTCTGAGTAACCTCCTTCTTTTTTTTTTTTTTTTTTTGTGGGACCCTCGCTGGTGGCCAGGGAATGAACCGGCGCTGCAGAGGCTGCGGGCAGCCTCACAGCCCAGCACTCAACTGCTGTGCCACCAGGGGAAGGCCCGTAACCTCCCTTTTTAATATTTTCCTTCAGAAGTTGCATTTGGGTTAAAACGATTTCTCTTTGGAGAGAATGTGATTTTTGGGGGCCATGTTTTTCCTAAACTAGATTGCATTTCTCAGGTATGTCTTATGTCAGAACAATGGATTCATTTTTACCACTAAATAATAAAACCAATGGTATATTTGCTTTGTGGATGACAATAATTAGCATGAAAGTTAACACTGAATAATTACTATATGCCCAACTTAAAAAACAGTTTTTGCTGTGCATTGCAAAGCCCCAAACATAATAATTGTCCTCTTTAGCCTTGCATAACAGTGCCCACTCCAGTGCTGACATAGCCATAGTTCAGGGAAGGGAGGGGGAAACTGCACTTACCCACAAGCCATGACCCTCCTCACCTGCTAGTTGCTGTGGCAAAATGCAAAATGCACTAAATACCAGGTTGAATCATGAATATACCATTATAGCCTCCCCACTCATTATAGCCTCCCCACTCCTGCCCAAATGGTCAAATAATGATGATTTCATATGCTCTAGCCCATGTGAAGATTATATGTTACTGTGCATGTGAGGTAGTATGCACAGTGCCTTGCACATAGTAGTGAATGGAACCAGTGATTGTTATTATCTCACCATCTCCTCTTTTTTCCAGACTGTATCCTTGGTAGGATAATCTAGTTTGAATTTGGCCTCTTCAGTCACTCTCTGTCCTGTTGTGGAAATGCATACAAGCAGCACAGTGACCGAAGAGTGGGCCAATGAAAGAAGCAAAGGAACAGGACACTTACCCAAGTGGCAGGGAGGCTCAGGAGGGGGTGTGTGCTGGTCTCCACTCCACCACAGCTGTTTCTGCCCCCAGGTACACGGTGCTCCGGCTGATGATCCGGCAGAGGCTAGAGGAGATAGCCGAGACCCCAGCAACAATCTGAGCCATGAAAGGGAGGGATCCCGACTCTACAGGGACCGCCTCTGACATGGGAAGACCCAGTGGAAGCTGGACGCCTTCCGTCTATGGAAACATTTAAATGCCAACCTCTGCGACTCCTGTCTGGCCACCGTGCTGCCTGGAGCAGGATGGAGATGTCAGCAGACAGGTCTCCTTTCTTGCACTTTTGTTATAGGGAGAGCCCAAAATATATGTGTGTGTGTATGTGTGTGTCTGTGTGTGTGTGCACGCACACATGTGCACAAGGTACATGTCCACATGGTAAACTGATATTTTCACATGCAATTAAATTCCAAGTAACCAGCACAAGTGCCAGAGGACCAGGGGGTGTGCTGCTTAGAGGAATCACTGATCTGAGGGGCTTTAGACTGAAGAAGAGTTTTCTCCCTTCAAGGGTCAGGGAGCAGCCACACCTATTGACTCAAGTTTAGAAGGAGAAGTGGACTCAGCTAGCTCACTACTTGTGGTATGCAGATGCTAGTTTGAGCTTCTCCAAGCAGCCTCAGAAGATGGGCCAGAGGAATTTAATAACAGTCCCATGATCTTGGGGCAGGTCTTGTGGAAGGAAAGAAAAACCATCAGTGCAATAAGCCCACAGTTTTTACACTGGAAACTTTGTGCTGATTTGTGTGTCTGCCAGTAGAATATGGATTCTTCCTGTCTTGTCCCAGGGCCACCTCTATGGAGAGGAGCCCAGAACGTGAGTATTCTCTCAGCCCACCCAACTGCCTACCCTGCCTCTGGCGCCTCCTTGAGTTGAAGGCAGGTCTCATGAAGCAGGCCTTGCTGGTTTGCACACGGTGCTGGCTGCCGGTGTGGCCAGTGCCTCGCCTTGTTCTGGGTGGTGGCCAGGAAGTTTCCCTCCTTAGAGAAATGTAGAGAGAGAAATGACAGGTGCTGTGAATCCAGCTCATTTCCCCACCATCCAGGGGTCTGCCTGCTCTTGCTTCTGGACCATGTGTATGAAGTCAAGGCTTTATTCTTCCCAACCTCAGGACTCTTGCAAGTTGCCCTCACCTTGTTTGTGAAGATGGAGCCCAAGAATGAGGCCTCGTCCTGCTACTGACCCAGTGTGGGGTTCAAGGAAGCTTTCAGGCTCCCCGGAGAGGGAGGATGAAGCTGAGAGAACTCACTCCTTGGAGCAGACACCTGAGTGGTCTTTAGAAAAGACCCAGCAGGGGAGGGGCCTGGGCCTGCCTCTGGTGGCCCTGCAGGAAGCTGTGCCTCTGATGTACATTGAAGAGAGGCTGACAGAGGCTGGGAGTGGGGTGCCTGCTCTGGACTGACCAAGCCAGGTCAGTGACACTTCATAGGAGACGTCTCTGTTCTCTTTGGGGTACGGGTACACCCTGCCTCTTTTCTACCTCCTCTTCAAGGAAGGTTTGGAGAGCTGGTCAGTTGAGGTGAGACAACTGCAAGGCCAGTGGACCTTTGCAGTGGGTGGGGTGCACTGTTACTACTCAGACACCCCTCTACTCTACTTGCCCCTCCTCAGCCTCCATGGTCTCTTCAGGTAACTCACAACTGTAGACACATTGCCTTTCAAACAGAGGGAATGCTGCCATCTGGCATTTTGCGGGGATCTGTCATCATCCTACCTCTGTGGGGATAGCATTGACCCTTGGTCTTAATCAAACACCTCACTGGGCTTCTTTATCGTGCACAGAAGAAAAAAAAAAAAACAACAAAATCGAGGGTGGGCACAGAGAGCTTCCTTTGTTAGGATGGGAACCAGCAGCTTTGTGAATGCAGTCGGACTTACATCCTGGGTTTTATATTTGAGAAAATGAAAACTTACCAACTAGTTATTTTAATTTCGAAAGTTCAGAGCCTTTGTTGGGAGTCTCCAGGGATCAGGGAAGTTAGGAGAATTTCCACAAAGCAAATTACTAACCGCGGACTTTTTTTGGCTCACTATTTTTGGTTTGTGAAAGTTTTTGATAATTTGCTCTAGCTTTGATGGTGTTAAATATGGAGATGTTGCAAAATGTCCGCTGTGGCAATGCCAGTTCACTCTCTAACAACGTGATACTAAGGTAGGACTGCATTTTTAAAGATGGGGTGAGTGTGAGAAGAAAGTGAACCGTACACAATAGGGACCACTTCCTGCAGGTCACACTTTTCCATGAGTGGCCTGTCCTGTGGAGAGATCATGTCCTGATAACGTGACCAGGAATTTTGGAAAGGTCCTTTGAAAAAGTAGCAGTTGAAATGAGACACCACGGCCCTGTGGAGCGGGGCTTTCTCACTGGTATCGCATGGCCTGGCAGCTTGGAACACCTTGACTGATTTGTGTGGGTTTATGTAATTAAGTGCAATGACCTTGAAATTGTGTGAAGAACAAAAGGCCAGTTTATAGTTTTTCCCCCTAACTTGTGAAAAGCAGTGTAGCCACATCTGGCTTTCTTTTTCCAGTGGCTTATGTTACAAGGTGATCAAATGAAGGAAAAACCTGACTCCATCTGACAGGAAGGGGGTCTGTTCCCCCAGGTGATGGTGGCATTAAGCACAAGGTCACATGCTCTGTGATCACAGCGGGATGGTGATGGGTTAAGTGCTTGAGGTCCGGGAGGTTACCATGGGGAAAAAATGAAAAGCACAAATAACAACCTTGCCTGTGCCAGGTGGGAGGTATGCAGGTTTGTCTGAGGGCTGGAAAGGTTTTAACTGAGCTCCAGTTGAGGCAGGAGAACCTCAGATAAGCTGCCCATATGCATGAAATACTGGGACCTGAGGTGGAGCTTGGGTTGTGAAACTTCAAGGAGAAATATTTTCACTCTTCTTTCCTCCTTACCATACTTTGTTCTAGACATCTCCAGATACAGACATTTCTCCATCGGTATAGATAAAGCTTCGGCATATAATGACAAAAGAAAAATGTTGTTTTCCTGAGGTAGAAACTTCTGGGCAGGAATTCATTTCTGCAGCTTATGTGGTGATTTCAGATTATCAGGGTGGAATGCACCACAGAAGGGTAAGAAACTCTCAAGAAAAAAATTACTTCAAAGCTCTGTAGCACAGAGGACACAGCGTCATAGAAACATCTCCAAGAGAAAAATGTATATGAGCAAAGGATTTTCAGGGGTTCAAAGCGACCCAGCCATGACATGGGGGCTGAGATGGGAGACAAAGGAGATTCCTTCAGCACTCGTGATGCAGCAGCACTTAAATTATTTTACACAAAATCTTGCTTGAGGCAGATGAAATGAGAAATAATCTCCTGGAGTGGTGAAAATAAAAACCAATGTGCACCCCATCCTCCAGATGTAATTGAAAGTGTTTACCTAGTCATCTGTGCACCCCGTGTTTTAACCAAGCACAAAACACCAACAAGCTGTGAAGGGAAAGCCTCAGTTTACTGTTAGTGTCTTCCTGACAGATGCGTTTTCTAGGCAGATGGTTTGCGGTGTGTTACCGCTAGTGTGTCTTAAGGGTATGTCCACTTCTTTAAGTTTTGTGAAATACTCTTTTCTTACTCATAACTTGCCTTTCAGCAATGGTACATGACCAGGTTCAATGTTTGGTTTTGAACTTTAAACTGATGTGTTTTGGTATCTTAACATAATTTGACAAGGCTTCAGTAGGGAGCCTAGGGATTCTGTAACATTTTGATATGTGTAAATGCACCTGACTTAGAACTTGTGAAATAAAGCACTTTTCAAAGAAAGTTTCCTGGTAGCTGGATCTCTGTATGTCTGTTGGGTGGGAGGCTTTGAGTCATGGCAGGGTGGGAAAAGGAATATGAAGTCCTGTCCGGGAGATGAGTTGATTGCCTTCTAGGTTTATGGCTTGAATGGGCTCAGAGTTGGCTGTAATGTTTCTGATAGGAAGTGAAATGAAAATATCCCGTATGCCTCTCGAGTTCTGGCTCTAATGGAGCCAAGAGCTGTGGTAGAAAGAGCTGGAAGTACCCTTTGGTGAGACTGGATTTTCTTTCCTATTTTATCCATGACTTGTGAGGCCAACTCACTGAACCATTTTCTAGGTCTTGGTTTCCTTATCCATAAAATGCCCAAGTCATCCTGCAGGGTGTGGGGGCCTGAACTTCTACTGGGGGCAGGCCCCGAGGAGTCACCAAGCATCAGGCCTTCAGAACAGGGCCCAGCTTCCAACCTGTGGTGTGGGGAAAAGCATGACAGCTAATTTTACATGTCAACTTGGCTAGGCCATGGTATCCAGGTATTTGGTCTATTTGTCTGGAGCTATCTTAAAAACTAAAAATGGAAATGCCACACGATACAGCAATCCCACTTTTGAGTATTCGAAGAACACAGAATCATCAACTTGAAAAATTGTATGCTCTATGGTGTTTACTGTGACAATATTTATAATATTTACAATATGGAAGCATCCTGCATGCCCACCGAAAAAGGACTGGATCAAGAAGATGTGGCCACCCCCTTAACGAAAAACTATTCAGCCATAGAATATGATGAAGTGCTACCATTTACAGCAAAATAGAAGGAACTTGAGGGGATAACACTAAGTGAAGTAAGCCAGAAAGATAGACAAATATTGTACTACGTATCTGAGTAATACAAGGAAACAAAACAGACAAAGTGATAAAATAATTACAAACTTTTGAATATTGCTAATCAAACTGAAGTTCTTTGGGTTAAGAGGGAGGGAGAAAGGATCCAGGAGGCATAGGGGATGATGATGGGGAATTAAAAAGAACAAAAGTAAAAACATGGTAGATAGGACCTCTCTAGTGTTTCAATGGATTGAGCACAGCACTGTGAAGCTGTCCGTAGCCTCTGCAGTGCAGTTTTGATTCCTGGCCGGCCAGGGAGATACCCACATGGCGTGGCAGACCTCTCCTGCCTCGCCCGCTGCTCCCCCTGGCAGTGTCTTCGGTCCATCTGCCTGTTCTGCTCCCCACTCTGTCTCTGGTGAATCCTCTCACTCTCCTGCGCCTCTGGCCTGTACCCAGTTCTTGTATAAATAAATAAATCTTTTAAAAAAAAGCCAATTAAAAAAAATGGCAGACAGTCTTTGCTATGCAGAAAACCAACCCTAAATGTAGTGACTTGAAACAAGTATCAATATCACATGATTCTTTGGGTTGGCAGTTTGGACTGAGACCAGCTGGGTAGTTGTACTTTTGATCTCAGTGGATTCATTCATGAAGCTACAGTCAACGGGCAGTTGGGCTGGGGTTGGGTGGTATAGGGTGGTTGCCTCAGAGCTGGTGGTGTGCTAGCTGGTTACCAGAGTACTTGGTTCTTGACCACATGAGTGTTCTAAATGTGCAAGAACAGATTCCTTCATCCCCAGTTCATTCCATACCACACTCACACACGCATACGCGCACACACACTCACACACACACCACTAGTCTAGAGATGGCTGGGAAGGTGTTTTTTTTTTAGATCAGATTAACATTTAAAACAGTAGACAGAGTAAAGCAGAATCTCATCGTAATCAGTCACTCATTCAATCAGTCAAAGACCTTTGGAGAAAAGGACCTGCCCCCCAAAGGAGAAGGAATTCTGCCTCCAGTCTGCCTTTGGACTTGATCTGCAATATCAGCTCTTTCCAGAATCGCCAGCCTGCTCACCTGCCCTGCAGATTTCAGACTTGCCAGCAGCTACAATTGTGTGGGACAATCAACTCCTTACAATAAGTCTCTATGTATCTGTCATCTTGGCTGTGTTTCCCTGGGGAACTCTTGACTAACACAGAGGGCTTATGTGATTGGTTCACAGAGTCTGGCAATGTGATTGACAGTTGTCCTCTAAGAGACCTGGCCATGGAGCAGAGATAGTGACCAATATAATTTGTTCTCTTTGAAATGGGAAACAACAAAGGCACATTTTTAAATCATGCTCCCAAACAATGTGAGTGTGTGTGTAATTTTTATTTAAAGAGATAGAAAATTCTGGATAAACCATGTTCCCTCTTAGTGTTGTTTTGATTTCCTATATTTAGAATTTTTATTCCACACAGAAGTCTTTTAGTTGCTTCATTAAGTTGGATGAAACAGATGAGAGGAAAGTTAACACTTACAAAGCAGTGAGATTTTTATACTGTGTATCATGTGATATAGGCAACTTAGACAAAAGAGAAATGGTCCTTTTGGGGACTCTGCCAGATTCCTAATCAGGCTGTAAGACTTAGAGAAGTTGAGTGCCTAAAATCACTGAACAAATACTTCTGCCAAAGGAGCTGGCAGCTCTTGGCTTGCTTTATGGAAACAGATTTTATGAAATAATTGATGTTGTCTATTTTAAGGTAATGAAGTTATTACTGGATGGAGTTTGCTGTGAGCACAAGACTTTACTGTGAGTTTTTAATGAATTCATTCAAATGGGTTTGCTGAGACGCAAACACTGAAAATTGAACTTGGGTAAAATTGACATTGCTATTTTCACTTCAAAATCATGCTGAATAAAAATTACGATGATTTAAATATGTAAATCATATAAATACATAAATCAACTATGTATACATAATAATTATACATAGCTGAGAATATACTTTATTAGTATCTAAGTTAACATTAGAGGTTTTAATTCTGGACCCACTGTAGGGACTACAAGTCCTACTTTGCTTAGGATGGATCCAATTTATGCCAACTTATGCTCCAATTTACGCAATCATCAGTAGCACCCTCTTTACTCTCAAAATGTGCCCGTGTGGATGACAGATATGGTCACTCTAAGCATTGGCTATAAAGTAGCCTATCATAATTTTAATATTTGAATTGAGCATTCAGTTGGAATTTAAATGTTCAGTTTAAACTTTAGGGTGAATGGGCCTTCCCTGGTGGTGCAAGGGTTGAGACACAACCTATGAAGCTATTTGCAGCCACTGCAGCACCAGTTTGTTCCCCGGCCAGGGAGCTACCCACTTGGCACAGCTGACCTCTCCTGACTTGCCTGCTGCTCCCCTCAGCAGTGTATTTCAGTAGATCTGCCTGTTCTGTTCCCCACTTTGTCTCTGGTGAATCCTCTCACCCCCCACACCTCTGGCCTGTATGCCAGTTCATGTATGCATAAATAAATAAATCTTTTTTTTAAAAAAGGAAAAAAAAGTTAGGGTGGAACTGAAATATAAACAAATGGCATGTTGGAATGCAAAATATGAGTATTTTATTTATCAATGTTTGGATCACACTGATGTAAACATTTTTTTAAAGATTCATTTATTTATGCATACAAGAGCTGGGTGCAGACCAGAGGTGCAGGGGGTGAGAGGACTCACCAGAGACAGAGTGGGGAGCAGAACAGGTGGATCCACTGAAATATACTGCTGAGGGGAGCAGTGAGCAGGACAGGAGAGGTCTGCTGTGCCACATGGGTTACCTCCTTGGCTGGGAATTGAACTCGTGCTGCAGTGGCTGCTGACAGCTTCATAGTTGCGTCTTAACCCCTTGAGCCACCAGGAAGGCCCCTGATGTAAACATTGTTGCATTAGAATGAGGTACATTTTTTTTTTCCATAGTAGAATTTTGAAATTGGACATTTGAGCTTTAACTATGACTTTGAACATCATGCTGCCCATGTGGTAGAGGGGATCGGCAGCACCCGGATTTGGGCCTCTTACTATATCCTCCACGGAGAGAAACCTTCTCAAGTAGAAGGGGGGTAGCTGGTGCAAAGGTTGGGGACTGGAGGAACATGACAGCCCGAGTGTGTTGTGCTAATAGAGAGTAATTATGTCTCAGAGATGTCTGGGATATAATTTTGGGAACAAACTGCTGATGAGAATTCCCACGCATAGTGAAGATTCAATGTCTGGCTATAAAAAGCCTTGAATCCAAAATGATCCCAAGGGAAGATTCCAAAGAACAGATTTAAGAAATATATTTATAAAAAATGTAATGTATTGTTTGATTTAAATTGTTAAAGATCCTTACTCCAATTTGGGCTATGACACAAGTTGTCACAAAAATTAATTTAAGTAGTCTGGCCCAAAGCTCTTGGGATAACTAAACAAAAAAGAGAAAACTAAAATATCTACCCATTAAAAGTTGAATTTAAGATGGCAATAATAATCTCAAAAGAAATTATAAGAAATACTCAATGAATTTTGTAAGGTTGCTGAAAAAATATGAATATACGCAAAATCTTTTTGTTTCTACTTGTCATTCATAAGGATTATGAAGTAATTTTAAAATGGAAAGACGTGTCTCATTTATGAGATTGGAAAAATAACAGCTCTCCCCAAACTGAACTAAGTGATCACCTGGGGACTGTCAGGCGGGGATGGAATTCCAGGGACTTTGACTTAATTCCTCTAGGGGGTGCCTCTGATGGCAGGATTTTTTTTTTTTTTAAGATTTATTTATTTATTTATACAAGCACTGGGTACAGTCAGAAGCGCAGGAGGGTGAGAGAATTCACCAGAGCCAGAGCGGGGAGCAGAGCAGGCAGAAGAAACAAAGTAAACTGCTGAGGGGAGCAGCGGGCGGCAGGAGAGGTCTGCGCGCCATGTGGGACCCTCCTCCAGTGGCCGGGGAGCAGCCGGGGATTGAACTGGCTTCCAGAGGCTTCGGGCAGCCTTGCAACCCAGCGCTCAACCGCTGCGCCACCGGGGAGACCCTGATGGCAGGATTTTTAACACTGTCCCTTACTATCCCTACCTGGCCCATTCCTATATGCACTGGATTTGAGAACCACTCCACAAACTATACTCTAAGTAGCCCCCTCCCCACGTCCAAAGAACCTAAACCTTAGAAATCACTAAAAGCCTTTCAATATTTTTTAATCCTAAAAGATTCTAGTTCTAAGTGCATAAAATATCCTGAATGGTGAAAATGACCCTAATTCTAAGGTCTGTGAAAAACGCAATCATTTAAATGACCTCATGGTGAGGGTGTCTTATGACCCTAAAACCATGATGACTGAAAATGATCCCAGATGGTCCCAAACTATCCCAGAACTCTGGAGGGCTGTGGGGGGATCTTAAGATGTTGATTCAGATTCAGCAGATCTGGGGTGGGTGGAGACTCTGCCTTACTTCCAAGCTCTCAGGAGCTGCTGCTGCTGGTCCCCCGACCTCACTTGAGCAGCAAGGCTAGAAACCACATACACCTGAATGACTCAGAAGGGTCCTAAGAGAACTAAAACTGTACTCCAGAACTTCCTCAAAGGTCCCAAACAATACCAAATCCTAAATTCTAAACAACCACAGATATCCTAAAGCTTCTCAAATGATACTTAACACCTTAAGCCAAAAATTACTCCACACCACCTTAAACTAACCCAAACAACTTAAGTGACCTTAAGGATCACAAAGGATCACAATAGACTCTAAAATATCTTAAACCTTACACCTCCCTAAAGGATCCTTAAACATTCAAATTTTCTTTATAAAAGTTATTAAATTTATGTAATATCAAATTTACTCTAAACACCAACAATTCAAAAGGCCCTAAGAGACCCTAAATATACCTAACATCCCAGGCCCCTTAAACAACACCAATTGATGCAAAGTTATCCTAAACCCAAACCCAAACTGAACAGTTTCAATGGAACCCAACTCTAATTGGCCTGACCTCCCCCTGCGTTTACATACCCACATTAACAACTCAAATAAACTTGTCATTAATGACTCAGTAATCCTAGCCCCTGACAGATAATGGAGCAGACACCTTGCTGATGGCCTGTCTTGAAACTGATTGACCAATGACTCAACCTCTGTCCCCAAGAGCAGGGCTCTATAAACCTTGGTTTTGAACCTGACCCAGGATTGTTATTCATGGTGAGCCAGAAGACTCTGAGTTCCAAATGACAATGGATTGAGGTATGGTTGAGCCTAACTCCCCTGACTCTGATAACCCTAAATCCTTGTTAACATAAACATGATCCTGAACTCTAAACTCTGTTAAAAAGGTTGGAGCAGACTCAAACATACCCCAACCTGAACCCTAAACCCACACCTCTCCCCTTACCAATGGAATGACTTCATCCTAATAATCTCCATGACATGAGAGCAGTGACAGAAATGACCCCGAGGCTTACCTGAACCTAAATGTGACTTTGACTGTGATCCCCAGAGTCCTCAACCCTAATCACCCTGACCTTAAACCCTAAGCACACAGCAACAATAAAGCAGCATTATGATTGCCCATGGGGGGCCTCCCTGGTGGCGGAAAGGGTTAAGACCCAACCTATGAAGCAATCCGCAGCCACTGTAGCACGAGTTCGATCCCCTGGCCGACCAGACCAGGGAGCAATTCACATGGCGCAGCAGACCTCTCCTGTCCCACCCGCTGCTCCCCTCAGCAGTGTGTTTCAGTGAATGCCCACTCTGTTCTGCTTCCCACTCTCTCTGGTGAGTCCTCTCACCATCCATACCTCTGGCCTGTACCCCAGTTCTTGTATGCATAAATAAATAAATCTTTAAAAAAAAAATTGCCCATGAGCTGGTCCTCCTGACATGGAATACTACAACTCTCCTGACCTTGAATTCCACGGCATACCCATCACCTGAGGATCTGGTACAGAATAAGATGAAGTAGTCTTTCTCTGAAGGTCATTCTACTTTTGACCCAGTCCCCAAATCCATGGTAGGCGCACGTATCACACTTTTCTCAATGTAACCTCTGAAATTTTGAAGCTAGCTGAAAATAATGCAGACTTTAGACTCTTTTATTAGACTAGATTTCTGTTACTTCTGTGGTCACAAAGTTGCTTCTCAGACACATGTGACATTCTGCTTGTTGAGAAAAGAAAGGAGGAAAAATTCCAGAAGTAGCGACCTAAAGAACAGACCATACACAAGAATCCACACTGGGTACTGAAAATGAATCCTGCTAAGTGATCATGACTTGAACTGCTTTATCCCCCAACAAGGAAGATGCTCCAAAAATACCTGCCCCAGAAAACTCAAGATCCATAATTCCTTCATTCTTCAGGAACATATTGAAAGAAAGCATTTTGGTTTCAAGGAACTACATAAAGGATCTTCAAGTTCTGGCAGTAGAGATTTGTTTTACAGTATGGATGATTTCCTTACTTCAGAATTTTTAGAGAACGTATATGAACGTTCACAGACCCAGCACAGGATTTCACAACTAAAAGTAGATGTGAAGACATAATGTTCAATGAAGAGAGCTAGTTGGTAAAAAAAAAAACACATAAAGATGGTACTATCCGTGTGACACACACACACAAATGTATGTGTATAGAAAAAGATAGAAGGGATATATAATTGAAGGGATATATAATTTTTAACGTTTACCTTGAGACTAGGGTGGGAGTGGGGACAGCTTGTGATGAATTAACTTTCTTCAAAACACAGTTTCTCTTTTCTGCAGTGATATGCATGCACATAATTTATTTTTTTAAAGATTTATTTATGCATACAAGAGTTGGGGTACAGGCTAGAGGTGTGGGGGCTGAGAGGATTCACCAGAGACAGAGTGGGGAACAGAACAGGCAGATTGACCGAAGTACACTGCTGAGAGGAGCAGCGGGTGAGTTAGGAGAGGTCTGCTGCACCATGTGGGTAGCTCCCTGGCCAGGGATCGAACTTGTGCTGCAGAGGCTGCGGATTGCTTCATATGTTGTGTCTGCACCCCTTGCACCACCAGGGAGGCCCCATGAACATAATTTAAAGAGTCAAACAAGAACAACTTTGTCCTGCCCTCCCAGACCCCACTTTCCTTCCTGCCTACTTTCTATTCTGTCAGCAGATACTTGGGTATTTCCCACTTTATCTAAAAGTAACATATTCATGTTGCTCTTGCTGATTTGCTAACCTGGGTCCTTATCGTCCCCACTTCTTGTGCCTCCATGCTGCCAATTATAATTTTTAGTTAAATTCTATGTCCAGGCTTTATGCTTTACAAAGCTGAACTGTGTACTGTGTTATGATTCCTTTTTCCCCCTTTTTAACACAGCTGTTTTTCTTGAAGTTAACCATTATCTTTTTGTTTGCTTAATTTCTTTTCTTTTTTTAAAAAGATTTATTTGTTTATGCATACAAGAGCTGGGGTACAGGCCAGAGGTGTGGGGGGTAAGAGGATCCACCAGAGACAGAGTGGGGAGCAGAACAGGCAGACTGACTGAAATACACTGCTGAGGGGAGCAGCGAGCGAGTCAGGAGAGGTCTGCTGTGCCATGTGGGTAGCCCCCTGGCAGGGGGGGGATCGAACTCGTGCTGCAGTGGCTGCGACAGCCTCATAGATTGCGTCTTAACCCTTATGCCACCAGGGAGGCCCTGTTTGCTTAATTTCTATGTATTTTTCAAGAATTCAGCCTCACTCTAGTCTCCAATTCTTTAAACCTCTCAGATGCTCAATCTCCCCAGCATTTTATTAATTTTATTTTCTTGGAGGTTGGTCCAAGAAGGGGTCACTTCTGGGCCTGGCGCATGGCCAGCAGGCGGGGTGTCTCCTCACTCTCTCCTGGGGTGCATGCCTCCCTCTCCCTTCTCTTTCCTGGAAACCATCGTCTACCTTTAGGTCGACTCCCTGCAAGATTGCAAGTTCTGATTTCTCAGACAACTGCTGCTCTGTGGGATTACAAGCTCCCAGGATTTAGGAATTTCTCATTTTTTTCAAGAACTTCTAGAAATGCAGATAATGTGAATCTCCTAATCTTTAGCATACTGTGCCAGGCAGAAAAAGACCATCACCTGGACAGACTCAAAAGCTGCTCCTTTTCTCTCTCTGCTTGAGTTACTCCAAGTTATCTTGAGTCAAATTGGCCTCCCCAGACTGAGCACAAATCTCGATAGTCCAAGATTATTAGTAAGACCTTCTAGATGAAAATCCACGTATTTCTCACACAGAGAAAAAGTAAACTGTGTGAGAGAGGAGCTGCTAGCCTTACAAGATTTGCTCGGGGTTTCTTTAGTCATAGGGGTTTGGGTTAGAACTTGATGTTTGGCTATGGAACCCAGGTCGCCCCTGTAATCTCAGGATAAAGCTCACCCCATGGTCACCATCATCAGACCTGCATCTCTACCATGCCAGCCACGAAGGGGGGGTTCGTGTCCTGTTCTAACAAGTACAAGGTGGAAGCCCCAGGGCCTCTTTTTCAACCTCTGCAGGCATCTGGCCACATGGCTCTCCCAGCAGCCTGTCCGGTTGATTTCATACCAGGGACTCTTTCCAGCCAGGCCACACATTCCAGCACCTTCAAACCGATGCCTTGGGTCAGCCCTGCCCCTGCTGCCTGCCTCCCTTGACCTGTCCTGAGCTGCTGCTGCATCTCCCACCCCATCAGGAGCTTCCATCGGGACCTGGCATGAGTGGGCCAGCTGGGCCTTTTGACATTATCATTACTAAACTAAGATGATAGTGTCTGAGTTGGGCTCCTCCAGAAGTGCTGAGACCTGGATTTGACAGTGATTCCAAGAAACACAGGAAGTGGAGTGGAGAAATGTGAGAATGAAGGGAAGAAGGCATATGTAGGCTGTTGTCCTCAGAAACTCAGTCCCACTGGACACCTTTGGGAACCAAGGTAGAACCCACTTCAGGGTGCCGACTGAGGAGCTGGGGGCCGGGATATTGACACCCTGACCTCCATCAGGCATTGGCTGAGGACCACTTGTGGGAGTTGAGAAAGGCATGAATTCCCTGGCACATCCAGGTTGCCATGTGCACAGGCAGAGCTGAGTCTGGTGGTCAAAGAAAGTCTGCAGGCCAAGAGGTACGTGGTGGCTGCTGAGGTTAGTCATTCATGAACAGAAATAGCAATGGATGCAGACAATGTCCGCTCCACAGACCTACTGCATTGTCTGTGTTCAAAGTGGTCATGTGTGAGATGTAAATATTTAATGAAGCCACAGCTTCATGAGCTTGTTTCTGCATTTCTTCAGCTGGTGATTTCCTGGATGCTTTAAAAAGAACGGCTGCTCCCCTTCCACCCCAGCTGACACGCTGGGGATTTTTTGAGGGCCCATCTAAGGAACCCATGATGATCTCCCTTTCTCAAGAGCTTTCACTCCATCACATTTACAAAGACCCTTTTGCATCAAAGGTAACATTTACAGGTTCTGGGGATTAAGAACTGAATTTTTTTTTTGGGGGGGGGGGCATTTGCCAGCCTACCCCACTGTGGGAATCGTGAATTAGTTTGGAAAAAGTCAAGTGAGAACAAAAGAAGTGTCCCCAGTCAGCGGGATGGCCCTGTTTAGTGAATAAGAAACCGCCTAGCCTTGGAAGCCTGAACTGCGAGGCATGACAAACAAAGGTAAGTGAACAAGGTCCAGGCGGGGCAACCCCAGGCCCCCAGGTCCCAGCACCCTCACTTCTTGGTGAGCAGCCTCTGCTAAGTCATCTCAAGGCTTGTATTTAAGGTTAATTCCCAAAGCAGTTGGTGAACTTGGGAAACTTTGCTTCTTTTTCCCCCGTCACTCATTTAACACGGGTAACAATTACGAGCCCAGAGACAGAGACAAGAGGGAGTTTTCAGGTCTGGAAGGACAGTATGTTCCAGAAGAGGAGCTGGTTGGGAACTCAGAAGGCCACGCCCTGCTCTGTGTAAGGCTTAATGATTACTGTCCCTCTTGGTTTTGCTCCCTACCCGAGCAGCTTGTTCCAACTTGTCTCACCTGGGTGGGGTCACCTCCACTCTCGGATGATGGTAGAAGGTCCCATCTCAGATATCCAATTCCCTTCTCTAAGGGGTCCAGGCCATTGTGTGTGTGTGGGGCATCAATGAACTGGTTTTTTTTTTTTTTTTGCATTCTCCTCCAAGTGCACAGCTTAACCCATAGGGGTCTGCCAGAAGGAAGTTAGGAAGTGAAAGCATTTTGGGGATACACTGCTGAGTTTTTAGCTGCCTGCCCATATTACAGATGGATTTGAGGTTTGCTTTAGGCCCTGCAGGGGCCATCCAGGCATCTAGCACACCAGGCTTCCTTAGCCTGTGTCACAGGTCGACGCGCGGACTCCTAGGCATTATGGAGCTCAGCTCAAGGTTGGGCAGTGCCCTTCCTGTGGGTGACATTTCAGCTTTTCTTCTGGCTCATTGTTTAGTTATTCTCCTGGGGCTCTTTTGGGGGATACACCCTGGTGACCACTTGCCGAACTCCACAGGCTCTCCAGGTGAGCCTGGCGCTTCCCAACTCTTCTAGATCCTGCCTACTCTTTGTACTTTCTACCTGTGACCATAATACCCTCCCTGGACAATTTGGACCCGGTGCCCAGACCACTCCTATCACCAGCCCTCAGGAAGCTGCTCCCTTGGATGCTTCCACTGCCTTCTTCCTTAGACCCTGCCTGCAAGTGGCCCTGGAGCCCATCAGGTTGGGGAGCTCTCCTCCAGTCCCCAATGGCTTTCAACTGCTCTTAGAATGAGCCACTATGTAGTCTTCGAGGCCCTCAGCAACAGCCCCTGGCTACCTCCTCAACCTCATCTCTGCACCCACCCTTTGGCTCCCTTTGCTTACACCTACCTCCCCCACCCCCATGTCTTCCACATGGACACTCGAATGCAGCATCTTGTCTGTCTCCCCTTTTACAGTGGAAACTCCCAGAAAACAGAGCCCTGTCTTTCTTGTTCACTGCTGTGCCTCCTAATTGGTCACACTGAATGAATGAATGAACAAACGAATGTCTTTTGCATTTGTAGGAACCCATAGCCCCTAACTGTAAGACTGCAGACTCACTGGAAATATCCTGGGGGTCAAGCATTGTCCTCCCCTAGAAGGACCCAATTCAAGGTGCAGGTACCCCTGGGGTGAGTAGCATCCTCAGTTCCCTCCCTGGGGTTCCGTGGAAATGATTTGTCAGAACTGTCTCCTCTGCCTCACACTCTGCCTCACCACTCCCATACCCACAACCACCCAAACTGACAAGGCCATGCTGGAGAGTCCTGTTCAGGGGGGATGCGGTGAACTTCTGAGGACAGCCCCTCTCCAGGAGGCGCTGACGCGGAGCCAGAGGAGGAAGGCGACGCCCCCTGGTGGTACCTTCTGGTTCTGCGACTCCTGCAGGATTTTCTGGTGGGATTAGCCGAGAGTCACAGCCCGGTTCCCAGTCTCTTGCCCGACGTTGAGAAGGAATTGGGGCTAAGAAAGACAGGCCCATCTTTCAAACTGGGTGAACCTGATGTTTAGCGAGAACGCGAATAACGAACTCTGTAGAAAGATTGGGTCTCAGCTGCCCGTTTGTGAACGCGGCTGCCAGGCGGGCCTCTCCACGACCGTCGGTGATGTTAGCGCGCCTCCTGGTGGTCAAGTGGCGGAACTACGCCCTCTCCCCCGACCTTTCTGAGCCGAGGCCACCAGAGTGGAGCTGGACAAGAAACGGCGGCCCTGCTGCTTAAATCGAAATAAGGCGATTTTGAAATATTAAAACCAGTGACATGTCCATCTTGATGCCCTGACTTGGCTTATGTTCCAGCCCCGTAGCACGTGGCTTAAGGAGAAGAGCTACTGCAGGCGCTCGGGGGTGCTTCCCACCTTGCAGAGGCAGAAGGGCACTCCCTCACCTGCACTCTGTGGTTTGGGACACAAAGCTTCTGATATATCCCTGATGTTCTTTGGTGCTTTCTGAGCCAGTTTTTCGGATGCAAATCCTTGTTCCACTATGGAGAGCCGTTAGATTACTTCCTGCCCACCTCTGTTTCATCATCTGTTTGATGGGAGCCTGGGTGGAGAGGAGGGACCCAGGAGAGGTGTGGACCTCACCTGTGTCGTTGGCACCCATCTCATGGGGTGGCTGCAGGCATTAAAGGCCTTTCAAACGCTTAGAAAATAGAAAAAAAAAAAAACACTTAGAAATTTACCTTGGTGGCTTCAGGCATTAAAGGCCTTCAAAATACTTAGAAAATTACCTTGGCAGGGAACTATGTAAGTGACAGCAACTATTATTTTTTACCTTTACTGACACTAAAATTCTCAGAGTATCCCGAGAGGCTTAAAAGTCACAATAAAAAAGTGTAAATCAAAGATAATACAAGTAATGCAAATGCAAGAGGTCAAGAAGATGGCCCACTAAAATTAGTGCTCTTAGAAGTACATGTGTTCCGTTTATAAATAAGTATTAGCACACTGAGTTGGTGTCCAGTCCGAAAAGTTTGGGGTCTACTGGTTTTGAGCCTGGGTGGAGGTGACGGATCCTGGTAGAGGTGTGGGCCTCACCTGTGCCTCTCTCTTGCTTTGCTCAGCTGCCCTTGGTTGGCAAGGGCTTCAGTGTCCTATTTCATATGGGGATACTGAAGCACAGAAAGGTCAGCAGCCATGTCCAGTCACACAGTGTGGTCCCTAGATCCTGTCCATGACAGCTAACCTCTTGGTTATCCGTTACCCATGGAGGTGAAAGGGGAGGCCCCTGGCTAAGACTTTATGCTCTGCCACCCCTGCCTTCTCCAAAGCATAAGCACATATAGGACCAGGGGAGGCCTGGGTTGAGTCTGTCTCTGAGCTTTATGTCCAGGCTAGAGCATGTCTTGCATGGTCTTTGCCCTGGTCAGGGCCACTTTCCTGGGCTCTTCCTGCCAACCTGCTCCATTGGGGTGGCTGTTGTAATGTCCAGGCCATGTTCAATGCCACTGCTAACGAGTAGGTAAGAAGTTACACATGATTGGTAAGGAAACGTTTGTCTGTATCTGAGTTAATAGCCAACAAGAGCCATTTCTAAAAAACCAACTATCCTGATGGTTGTAGATGTTTATAGAACAATTGCTTGGGCTTCAATATGGACTTATGGCCCAGGAGCTCATTCAAATGTCTAATCGGTTGGTTGAGCCTCAGTCATATGGCTGATGCTTTTCAAGGTGCTGAGGACATGGGGTAGGTTCCTTGTGTGTGCAGGGCTTACATGCCAGCGGAGAAGGGAGGAATGAAATACCAATAGAATGTGGCAGTTAAGAGACTGCCCTCCACCCACACTCCTGCCTGGCCTCACTATGGCTGGAGCACACTTCTCCACTCTTTGACCATGGATTTGATTGTAAGACTTGCTTTGGCCAATGGAATGTGAGTACGAGGGACAGTGAGGCAGCTGTGAGCCTCGGTCCTAAGAGATGTCACTCATTTCTGATGGTTCTATCGTTCCTCTGCCATTGCCATGAGAAAAACACACCCAGTCTGGTCTGAGGGAGGATGAGAGGCACACGGAGCAGAGCTGCCCCCAACTGACCTACAGCCACCCAAGGAACAGAGCCGCCCAGCTGAGCCCAGCCCAGACTAGCTGAATCCCAGGCCACCTCCACATGGGAGCCATAATATAGGATTGTGGCTTTTTTATTGAACTCACATTGCTTTATAACAGAAAAATTTCAGGAATGCAATGTTAAACCCTAACATCTGTATATACTACATTAAATCCACCATTAAATGTTTAATTCCATCCTTCCCATTACAATTGATCCCTTTACCCAGCCCCCTCCCTTCTTTCCTCTGAAAACCACTAATTTGATCATGTAGTCTAAAAGTTAATTTTTGTTTTATTTAGTTTATTTGGTTTGTTTCTGTGTATCATACGAGTGAAATCATATATATTTGTCTTTCTTGTGTCACTAAGCATAATACACTCCAGGTCATTCTATGGGGTTGCAAATGGCAAGATTTTGCATGCATGTGGATGACATAGGTAACCGAGTAGTGTTCCACCACATCTGCTTAGTCCAGCTGCATTCAGGTTGTGTCCAGCTTTTGGCTACTACAAATATGCTGCTATGGATGACCATTTGCTTCTGGTTCTGGTGGCTTTGAGCCACATCCTTCTATTTGCTTCTGGTTCTGGAATATTTGATTCTTATCCAGCTGGTTTGATCCAGTTCTGGTCATTTGGATCCAGTCCCAGCTTGTTGAGCCAGTTTGAACCAGTTTCAGCCATCTTGGTTTCCCCCAGTATTTTATTTTCCCCCAGGGACGGCATCTGGGGGGTGGGGCAAAGAAGGGAAGGGTCAGGAGTAGAAAAGAACCGAGCACCGAGTCAGACTAGAGCAGGCTGTCTGCAGGGCAGAGGCACCTGAACGCGTCGGGCTGAGGTCTTCCCGCCACCCCTGGGGAGCTCCGAGCGAGCGGAGGAATGCAGATACCAGTGCACAGGCAGCCCTAGGTGGGGAGCAGGGGACAGGGCACGAGTCCTTGACTGCAGCCCCTCCAGAGACGGACGGGCACGGGCCCTGCACGGGGGAAAGCCTTGTGAACAGCCTCTGGCCGGCCTGGCAGATGGCGCGTGGGGCTTCCGCCGGGCCCACTCCTCAAGCTTCGGCCTGACCTGCGCCTTCTCCGGCAAGCAAGCTTGGCTCTGCGGCTCCCGCATCCGCTGCAGGGGAGACCTTCTTAGTGACAGGAGCCCTTCTGCTTCTCCTACCCAGTGTGCCTCCCCAGCCCCCCCCCCGCACCCCCCCGCACCCCCCCCCCCCCCCGCACCAGGACCAGCGCTGCGTGGAAGCCGAGGTTGCCCCACCTGCTCCTTCCTCTGGGGTCCTTCAGGGGCATTTTCTGTAATAAATTTCTTATGAGTCTAATTCTGTCTCGGCATCTGCTGCTTATGGCTAGTAGGCATCTGTATTATTTTCAAAAGTCCTGCTAATTATAGCTCAGAGGTGTTAGGCATCAGTATGGGGAACAGGCACATTTAGGATCCACATGCACAGAGAGGGAAACTGAGGCACAGCCAGATGTGAACCCATGTTTGGCAGGCTCCACATTCCATAATTTCCTCTTAGTTTCCTAGAGCACCTGTAGGGGGTCCACAGCCCTACTTGATGCCTCTCCTGGGTCTCCCAGAACCCCCCTCCACACACTCTCTCTCTCTCTCTCACACACACACACACACACACACACTCACACACACGCACGCACCCCTCTGCTGCTCACATGCTTATTTTGGATGGTGAAGTTCTTGAGCCCAGCCTTGTGATAAACCCAGCGGGTTTGTTGAAGATGTATTTGGAGCCTGCAGAGTACATTACTTGGTCATGTACCTGGGACAGCCTGATGAATGGAGCATAGAAGAGGGTCAGGGACTGGGGAGTGTCCACTTTGGCCAAAGAATTCACCCTGGTGACAAGAAAGATTAGATACCCAGGGCTCCTGTGAGGGCGGGTTTGAGCCACAGGCATCCAAAGCCAGCCTGGGGGACCTCCTGTACCCTCTGGGATGGCTGGGGACTATTCCTCACTGAATATGGGGTCAGAGCTCCTGAAAGATCCCTCCTGGCCCCAAAGCATCTAAGCCCTGACAACTTTCTGAGCTCCCCCCGTTAAAGAGTCGTCCTTTTGGGTGCGGGCTCTGCCCTGTTGTTTTCCCAGGTTCAGTACGTAGGCGAGGAGCAGAGCCAGGGAAACCCAGGCCTGTAAGGGGCATGGCGCTTTGTCTACCGGCAGTACTGACTATGACCAGCAGGGGGCTCCCAAAGCAAAGCCAGCAGGAGAGACAGGTCTGGAGAATTCCGTTCCTCAGGTGGTACCGACTTACTTCTGGGTAAATTGTGGAATTCCAGCTTGGGAGATCCCAGAAGCCCCAAGTCCTGTGATTTTCTGCCTTTGGCTATACCTGCACCATCTCTATATCTAATTAATTTATTGAATATTTTCTCTATACCAGTGACCTTTTAAAAAGGACATGTTTAATAAAAACTACAGAAACTTCCTATCACTCTTATCGGGAAAACTAGTATCCCTTGGTATTTATAAATCAGGTGCAACTAGGAAAGAGAATATAAAGGATTGGAATAAACATTCTGGAAGTCTGGCTAGATAATTTTGCTTATCCCAAAGTGTTTGGGAAACAAGAAAGAGAAAAAGCCTGCAGAGGGAGTCACTTGCCTCTCATTAAATTTCTATAATAAATTCCATCCATCTGCAGAATTCACTACTGATGTCCTCAATATGGTGCATTATTGAAGGGGGGAGGGGTGTTCTTATTTAAGAAACATTTTCCTCTCCTTAAGGTAAGAAAGATGCCCTAGGTTTTCTCTTTAAAAGTTTCAGATTTGTTTTGTCATTGAAGTCCTTAGACCACCTGGAGCTGACATTTCTGTACAGTCCACAGCACTTCTTCATAGTGCTCTAATATTATCTAGAACTAGAATTCAAACAGTCTGCAGTTCCAAATGCCTATTTAGCATATGGGGTCGTATACTAAAGTCATGAAGTTTGGCTTTGCATCATGAAAGAAGGTTTTGCTAAGCAAAATTTAAATGATAATGTACTTAACAGACAAGGCTGTTTTCCAAATATTGAATATGTATGTGCCAGGATCCTCTGTTAACTACAAATCTGCTTATGCTTTTGTTCCATGATATTTTAAAAACTGTTTTCAATTCTTTCATGGAAGAGGTTCAGAAGAAGAGAAGAAGGCGGGTGAGAGAGAGAATGGTGAAAGAAGGGCTACCCTTGGCTCTGACCTTTCCCGTGCTAGCCAAGAAGGACCCGCCAGGTGTTCTCTGGAATCAGACACACAGTGAGAGTGCATTGTTGGGGTATTAACTATGTGCACCTGGGGTTTTAACTTCTCCATCATTTTTCTTTCCCCATGGCCAGTCCTTGTGGCTCAGTGAAACTAACCGTTCCACGTCTAAGGGTGGTTCCTGGACCCTGGCTCAGCTAATAGAGTCCATAGTGATTGGTCCTGGGAGTGTGCAGGCTCATGACCCCACATTGACCAATGAGAGCTTTCCTCAGCACTGCAAGGGGAAGGTTGCTTCCACCTGCTGAGTGGGCGAGCAGGAAGGGACTAGGAAGCCAGGAACTATGGGTAACCATCTTTGCCACTGTAAGGGTGAGAAACACTGCCACTGTAACGGGGCGCTGCCCCAGAATGAAGCAGATTCAGAAGACAGATTCCTGTTGACTCTGATTGCAGCATCAGATCACCTCCCATGGACTCTTCAGACATAGGTGAGCTAGCCAAGTCTATTCTTTTTTTTTTTTTCTTAAGGTAATTTTCTAATTACCTTACTTCTATATTCTATCTCTTTTAAATTAATTATTTTTTCTTCCATTGTTGTAGTCCCCAATATTCTCCTGCCACCATATCACCTGTGATCCATCGCCGTATTCCCTTGCATGCTTCCCTCCTGTTTTGACCCTCTCCCTCCCCCTCTTTTGCTGGATGCCTCAGATCTATGGTCAGCTTGCTAGTTTTGACTTTTTCTTGACCTTTTGTTTGGTTTCTCTATTTTCCACATATAAGTGGGGCCATCTGCTATTTACCTTTTTCCTTCTGACTTATTTCAGCTAGCACAATCCCTTCCAGCTCCATCCATGTTGCTGCAAATGGCATGAGCTTGTCTGTTTTGATTGCTGAGTAATATTCCATAGTGTAAATGTATCACGACTTTTTGATCCATTTGTCTATATTGGGGCATTTGGGTTGTTTCCATATCTTCGGCCAAGTCCATTCTTAATGATTTAAACATCTGAATTGAATTTCTGTAACTTGCAACTTAAAGGCAGTTGGTGAATCTATCTATCTATGTATCTATCTATCATCTACCTACCTACCTACCTATCTGGCTGGTGAATTTAGAGATCAAAAGTCTTGAACATGGCTTGGGGAGGAGAAAAAGATGGATCAAGAAAGATAGGATAAAGGCACAACTGGAGGGGATTATGCACATACTTTTCCTTTTGTCAGAAAAACTCTTCTTTGCTGGAATTCAAAGCTCCTTACAGATGCCCTTCCCTTAAAGAAACTGTCCCTGCTCCACAGGCTAGGTAAATCCTAGCATCTGGGACTTTTTCCTTTTGAGCACACCACAGCTATGTCCAAGATAATTCATCACATATTAAAGTAGTTAATGTCTCCCCAATGAGGTTATCAATTGTACGCAGGTGGAGGGACCTTGTCTATTTTGCACAACTGTGTATTCTTAGCATACTGCTCAGAATCTGACTAAAAACAGGGCATCTATTGAATGGAGTGAGTAAGCTAGTCACTCCATTTTGGTCCTGACCATGTTTTCTGTGTCCATATCAATAACATCCAACCACTGTAACTGTCACCACCATAACAAATAACCAAAACATTTTATGGCTCTACTGTGTCATTACTCAAGTGTGTGTGTGTGTGTGTGTGTGTGTGCGCGCACACATGTGCCATGTAGAACTTCCTGGCTTTGCTCCTGAGAAATGGAATATTATGTTCACCCAATTAAAACAACACAGTGGTTTAAGACATACAGATTCAGTTAAAGGTTTCCTTTCTCAAATGGCAGCTCCAAGCTCAGAGTCTGTAGTAATTGTGCAGAAAACATTAGTGAGTTGAATAGATGAACAATGAACAATCTTTGGGCTCTCCAAAATGTAAGTTCCAGGCCTCCCTGGTGGCACAGGTGGTTGAGCACAGCGCTGTGGAGCTGTGTGCAGCCTCTGCAGTGCCGGTTCAATCCCCACCAGCCACAGAGCAACCTGCATGGTGGGGCAGACCTCTCCTGTTTTGCCCGCTGCTCCCCTCAGCAGTGTATTTCAGTTGTTCTGCCTTTTCTGTTCACTGCTCTGTCTCTGGTGAATCCTCTCACCCTCCTGCGCATCTGGCCTGTACCCCGGGTTCTTGTATAAATAAAATAAATCTTAAAAAAAAAAACTAAAAAAAAAAAAAGAAAGTTCCTCCAAAGCGGATGAGATTAAAGGATGCCATGTTTCTGTTGACATTCTGTTCCCTCAACATGGTCACCCAACAAATAAATTTCAAGCAAAGAGGTTCTTGGCTGCTTATTCTGTTTGCCTCTGCTCCCCTGCCAGCTCCAGTCTGTTCTTCTCCATGTCCTGGGGGCTGACATTACAGATTCCTCTCTCACGCTCTAATGTGCTCTGGTTTCTGGTTGTTTTAGCTAATGGGAGGTACAGGCAAGAAGCAAAGAGGAGTTGGGTCTTTCCCCCAGGCCCCTCCCTGCTGTACCTCATAGCTCCTGTCTCATGGCCCTTCTCCAAGGTTCCAGCTCTTTCTAGGCTCTGGTAACAGTCTCTCCCCTCCACCCCTCAGCCCTAGGGGCAGTAATAATTCCCTGATGTCTCTAGTCTCTGGGGGTTTCAACACGCCTAGTTGGTTTCTTTAACTCTGTCTATATGCCAGTTAATATTCCCTGTGAGTTAAGTCCTTTGTTTCTCCTGCCAGGATTTGAGGGACGCAGTGCCAGCCAACCCGAGTGGGAGGGCAGTCACCCCTGAGACGGTCATCATTCAATGGTTTTCTACTCAGCACCCCCTCCTCCGGCAAGTCATTTTGATGTTGAGTTACCTTTATAGACAATCTTGCCCAGGAGTCAGCAAATTTTTTTCTGGTAAACAAATGCGTGTGACAGTGTTCCAGAGAAATTTAATTTCCAGAAACAGTGGCAGACTGGATCTGGCAGGTAAATCTTAGTTCACTGGCCTCTGATCTTGATGAATCTTAAATCTTGCTTTTCTGGCCACATCAGGACATCTCCTGGTCCTGGATGCAGAGGCAGCTCTGACAATCCCCAGCCAGTGGATGGACTCACTAACTCTTAGGCATCCAATAATGTCACTGCTAACGCGGTGAGTGGAATTGCTGGAGGGGTCATGGGGACAGTGGGTTGGCCAGACTGGTCTTTGCCCAGGTTCAGAGAAATAGAGATGGAAGTGTCTTCCACCCTCAGGTCAAAAGTGCCATCTAGGCTGCTGTTTGGGAGAAATGAGGAACAGATGGTATATCATCAGTCCCCCCCAGGCGGAGGAGCCACAAGAAACACAGGCCCAGGTTTTTCTCCTAGTTCCCCACTAACAAGTTGTGTATTCTGTCTGGGTTTCAACCTATATTAACTAAAACAGCAAGTGTTTACCGAATGCTTGTCATGTGCCAGGCATGCTGTTAAATGCCTTGTATCTGTTATTTTATTTGTTGTACATCTGCACCTGTGAGTTCGGCTATTATTAACCCTGTTTCACAGATACTATCTATTTTACTAATAGTAAAACTGAGGCGGGGGACAGTCAGATGTGGGTCTTTTATGGACAGGGCCTAGATATGAAAGTCCCGGATGGGAAGACAAGCCTTTGCCCAAAGCTGAGAGCGCTTCTAACCCAGATACTGCTCTCGTGAAAGCCTTTTTCCCCTTCCAAGTCCCACTGATAGACTTGTAGTTGTTGGGCAGGGAGGTGCAGACACCCTGCCTTGTAGCAGATGCAGATCTGAGTTCTGGAGTCCCACAGTCCAGGGAAGAAAGGCAGACTGTCATACCCAGAAAAACTAGGGTCACACATTATTAAAATAGAGATGGAAATGTGAAGAAATGCAAAGACATTCCTTACTGATGGATTGGAAGAATTAGAATTCTTAAAATGACCATTTTACCCAAAACAATACCGATTCAATGCATCTCTATCAAAGTTTAAATGACATTAAAAAAATAGAGATGACATTACTGAAATTTATATGGAACCACCAAAGACCGAAGTAGTCAAAACAGTTCTGACCCAAGAGAAAGGGAAGACATCACAGTCCCAGATTTCAGATGAGCGTCATAGTACAGGCCTCATGGAGTCTTGTGGGGACTAAATAAGATAGCATTTGGGGATTGTAGGATAAATGAAGACTGCTTAGGCTTTTGCGCTGCTGGCCTCTGTGGCTGTCACCTGCGGCCTTGAATGCAGGAGGTGCTTGGGAGCTTGGGCTCAGGGTACACAGGCCTGGGGGTGGACACCTGGAATGAGGTGTGGCCATGCATGAGCGGGTACACCTGAGCCTGCAGGTGGGGATAGGGGGCGGCAGAGGACGGTGCAGCAGAGAGTGGTGGAATGGCTATGAGCAAAAGAAACTATGAGACGTCAGAGAAAGCCCAAAAAAGTAAAGCTCCTGCCTGTCCGGCTCCCCTGCCTGCCCTGCACCTGGTTGCCTCATTACAAATGGTGTAGAAAGATCATTAAATAGGCTGAAAAAGCCACTGAGGGCTCCAGGACGCTCCTTTACCTGTCTGTCCCGATCCATGGAGAACCTGCTCTTGCCCTCCCGCCACTACAGGGACACACTGGGAGCTTGAGACCGGAGAGATGGCGGCAGGGACAGCTGCCTGGGGACAGCCCTGCGCTGCCGCCTGAGCTGTCCCATCTTGCCCAAAACATGGAGCCAAAAGTAGAGGAAAACTAATCTCCATTTTCACCTCTGCAGTTCAATCTAAACATGAGGTCATTTTCAGGAAATTGGCAGCTTGTGCTTCAAAACTCAGGAGTTAAAGCTACGCAAAAGCTTTTCACTGAAAACTTGTGTGGAGACATTTTGACAGGCTCTGTTCTCCCACCAGCTCTAAGACCTCCTGTTTTTTTTTTTTTAAATTTTATTTTATATTTTTCTTACATCATTTTTCATTTTTGCACAATGTATGCATTTTCATTTTGGTCCTAAGGCCTCCTGAACCTGTCTGACTTACACTTCCCTTTGCTACCTCGTCCTGGGATTGGGCTGCCACTGTTCTCCCAACTCCCTCTGCTTCCAAGAATAGGGAGCTCACTCTGACCCGTGAACACCCATGGGTGGCCTAGCCTGGGCATTTTCCTTCTCTTTTTTGACCTCTATCTTGATCCTCCCCCACACCCCCCAGGCCTATGCAGATCGTGACCTGTAGCAAAGACATTTGGGCCTGTTCCTGACCCTTTATTCCAAGCTCAATTCCATTCATCTGATTCTTCCAGGATTGGGTTGAAGCTCTAGCTCCTCTGATTTAAAAATAGCTCCATAGCTAATGTCTGTACATGATTCTAAAAAAATGGGACAGATGGTACAAAAGGGTGAAAATATAATTCTTCCTTTTCCCTCCCCAGTTCAATTCCTTTGCCCAGAGACAGTGTCTTTCTCATCCTTCCAGAAGCACTCTGTGACCACAGATGATGCCTACATGGTAACACACCTGGGTTTTTGCCTTTATCAAAAGAGTTTGGGGATATTTCATATCCACACATGCAGAGCTCATCTATTTTAATGACGGCAGAATATTCTATCTAGAAGCACACAATTTATTTAACCCACCTCTCCTTTTTTCAGAACCCATCTCTTCTTGACAGACATTTGATTAGTTCCATTCTTGCCATGACAAACATATGCAAATAATATCATTGTGCAAATGGATTTGTGTGTAAGTGTGAATATGACTGTGGGAATTATTCTTAGAAGCAAATATTCTGGCTGACTGCATATTTGCATTTACAAGTTTGGCTCCATTTTTGATATATTCTGTAAGAATCTTGACTTTATTTTTTATAATTTTCATATCTGAGCAGACAGCTACCTTGGTTGATCTTAAATCAAAAACTTGGTCTCCTCTGGGCTGGGCAGCTGCTGAAATCTCAGTTCAGTTCTTTTAGTCACATTTGGGGATATTTAACATCAGTGCTGGGCACACAGGGTTGGAAAGTTGGCCTGAGGTGCAGGCAGAGTTTATGTACAGTATTTGAGTCTCCTCCCTCTCTGAGAGTTTTCTTTCTCACTTTCAGTCACGATGGCTTTTCATTATATAGTTTTGTCTCTTGGCATGCCTAGTCATTTCATTCCGAGTGCTAGACATTGTAATAAAAAGCTGTAGAGACCCCAGATTATGGGATCGTCCACAAGAGAGGCTTCACTCTTTTGCCTGGCAGATGGACTGAGGGAGCGATCCCCTTAGCTCATTCCAGGCAGGGACTGAGCTGAGTCGAGGCTAGGCTGTATTTCTGTTAAGACTCATTCCTCTGCTTTACAGCTCCAGGGTATGAGGGTGTGACTACCGGAGCTTGCAATGGAAAGGCTGGTGGATTTTTGTTAGTTCAGCACTGAGAGATTTCTGCTTTCAAACATCTTTAACCACTTGCCTTGAGCAGCTCAAGAAGTTGGAAACTGTTGCTCGGATAAAATCAACATATGTTCGACACCCCTCAATTCCCTAATTTCCTCAGTCTAGTCCTATAGGACTGCTGCTCTCTGCTGCTTCTATGTTCTCTGCTGGCGGCCTTTCCATCCAGAGTCACAGTCCAGCTCACATGTGGAGTTGACAGTGGCCCCAGGGAAAAAGAGGGTGCGGCTGCTTTCCCCTCTCTGGAGTTTTAATCCCTCTAGTTTTTTTGGCCTCCAAAACTTTGATTATTAAAGAACATACTTTTTTACATTTTTACCCACCTTTTCTGGTTGTTCTCAGAAGGAATATTGGCTACCACTATCTTTATTTTCTAAGCTCTTTCTTCTTTTCTGGGAGGAAAACAGACTATGGCAGGACAAGTGTGGAAGTGGGGTGACCAGTTCGGAACCTAAGACAGGCATAATCTAGATGAGAGTGTTAGGGGGAAAAGGATGTCCTAATGCTAATTCCATGCAGGCTTTGTGGACTCCACCCCCACCCCAGGCCAAAGCCAAAGACACTGGGAACTCCAAATCCCATCACCACCAAAGGGAAGGTGGCTGGGACCGGAGGGTGCAGTTAAGCAGCCAGGTTGATATAAAGCCTGACACGTGGGCTTTGGAGGGTCCCCCCATTTTGGCTCCCCACCAGCTCTGAGAGTGCCTTTGGGTTTCCAGATCGGCGGATCGGGTAGGACGCATTAAAGAGTTTATTTCCCTATTTTCTCCCTGAGTTGTACATTTTCCTTATTTCCTTTTCCCTTGTAAATAAACCTTTGATTAACCTTTTGTGTGTGCCTGTAGTGGAGTATTAATAAGTCCCTTTTAAGCGCGCGGGTGAGGACCCACAGCCAGGAACCCGTTTTATATCTGGGCTGCCCTATAACAAGAGGAGTTGGCAACTTGGGCTGTAGAGGGAGAGGACCAGCGAGGTCCCTCTGCCAAAGAGAAAGGAAGCTAGGAGCAGAGATGTATGAAAAACATGGAGCCATTTTTTATTAAAAATGGATTTATATGTACATACACAAAATGGAGGTATGATATTTTTTATTTTAATGTGCTTTCCTCTCCTTCCCATCCATAATCTTTTCTTGAGAATCCCCTGAGTCATCTTTTTGGCTAATGGGGCATTTGTATCTGCTTCAGGGAGAATGTCACGGGAAACAGTGTCAGCTTTTGTCATTCAAAATAGAATTACACAAAGGGAGGACAGCCTTGCAAGGTAGAATTCTCCAAATTCTTTGATCCCTCCCTCATACCAATAAGCAAACTTGAATGCGGGTTATGTTTTTTTGAGAATCTGGGGGTGGCCAGTGGGCCTTGATGGCCAAAAGCAGCCTGTGTTTGCCCAGCAGCTAGGCGGAGGAGAAAAGCCAACTGAGAAGGCAAAAGCTGGTGCTGATGCTAAGTTTGGGAAGCCCTGAGCGGCTGTTAAGCAGCCTGAGTATGCTGAAGACCTGTGAGTCTCATAAAATCACCTGTGGGTGATGCCCTGCTCATTGTCGAGTGAGGGTGAGGAGCTGAGGAACCCGTCCTTGGGGGACGGGTGGGGAACGTGGCTTGGGGTGGAGCCCAAGCCGAATGTAGAGTTTGGATCCCCGACCCATGTGCTTGTGCAGTGGGTTGGCTTGAGTGCAGGGGTCTGTGAGTCGCATTGGTGGCTACGAAGGCCAAGTGTTGGAGCGACTGCAGACAGAAACCCTGAGGGTTGGCGATTACCCCCAACAGAATAGAATCACCAGTCCCAGAGCGAGTGCATCCTGGGGGTGGATGCTGTGTGTGGCTTGTAGCTGAAACTACAGTCAGAGAAGGCCAGGAAGCCTGACGGCTCCTGGTGTGTTACAGTAGATGCCGTGAGTGATTCCCCTCCATCGTAGGAGCAGTGCCTTCGGCAGCAGATTTGGTGGCTCATCTGCTGGTACCAATAATTGTCTTTTGCCACTAGGTTGGGGCCCTGCCTGGTCTTATTTGTGTTCTGTTGTATTTTGTTGTTATATTGTGATGTATTTGCTTTTGTGGGCCAGGGCTGCATTGTTTATGTTTGCTAAGAAAATTGTATATATGAAGACTATATGGCAGAAAACCCTGAGGGGGTGGACTGTAGGGAAAGGAAAAATGTCAGGCTTTTCTGCCCTCCCGCCATCAGGATAGATGATGGATCCTTGTGGTCCTGAATGCATGCCTGATGGCGGGCACCTGGGGTAGAGTGTGGGCATAGGTAGATGGGATTCACCTGGGCTGAGACTGGGCTTTTAAGGGCGGCATCACGGGGACGCCAGCAGAAGCCGAGCAGAAGCCGAACGAGAAGCAAGAGAAGCAGAAGCCGAGAGAAGTCCGGAGCCCATAGAGTGAAGGCCTGCCAGCCTCCCAGCCCCCCAGCACCCCTGCCTGCTGTGTACCAGGTAAATCCCAATAATAGACCTGCAAAAACCCACTGAGGACTCTGACTCCTCCTTTACCCAGTCTGCATGGGATCAGAAAACCTGCACTGTGGTTGTAAGGGGCAGGACTGGCCACAGTGCAGGTTCTCTGATCCCATGCAGACTGGGTAAAGGAGGAGTCAGAGTCCTCAGTAGTTTTGCAGGTCTTTTATTGGGGTTCACCAGGCATATGGCAGGCAGGGGTGCCGGGAGGCTGGCAGGCCTCCCAGCCCCCAGCAAGTCTTCATTCTATCTGGGCTCGCTGGCGTTCCTTCTGCTGCTTCTCAACTTCTCTTTCGGCTTCTACTGCAGCTGCTGCTGGCGTCCCCGTGACGCCGCCCTTAAAAGCCCAGTCTCAGCCCAGGTGAATCCCATCTACCTATGCCCACACCCTACTCCAGGTGCCCGCCATCAGGCATGCATTTAGGACAAGGATCCATCATCTATCCTGATGGTGGAAGGGCAGAAAAGCCTGACATTTTCTTTACCCTACAGTGGTCTTCCTGAATTTACAGGGACCAAGAATTCTCATGTCAAAAAAAATTCCCAAGTGATGCTGATGCAGCTTGTCAGGGGACCACACTTTGAGAACACTAACTTCACCCCACCAGCTAGGGGATGGTACACCCCACGCGGATACATACTGTTTTGTTCCTCACAATGGGTAGCCTCCTTCCAAAATATCCTTGCAGTCAACAGCCAAGTCCATCTGTTCATTCCTACAGTAACAAGATGTCCAACAAATCCCCAAGGAAGTTAATGAGCAACTTGGATCCAACTCTTTATTGTCTGTCAGAGGAAAGGAATCCATGCTTGGTAATGAGCCTGGGTTGCTCTGCCGGGCTCTGTGAACAGAATAAAGCACCCACTTGGTGCTTTATTCTAAGCCGAAGATGATCCTCCTTGAGGTGGGAGACCCCTTTCCAGTTTCCTCTAACTGGTAGAGGCCTTACTTTTTTGGGGGTGGACCAGAAATCCTGGCCAAGTCACATTCTCCTGAATAGCACAGATTTTACACTCTGCTAAGTTGGGGGAGCAGAGGATGGTTTCTACTCTCAGAAACCTGTTTCTCTCCATCTTAGGGATATGGGGACATGAGAGGCCCACATTGTGTGGCCCACACTGGGCCAAAGCCTGGGACATCTGGGCCCCTACTGCCATTCACCCAACCCGTGAGCATTTAGCATTTAGCAGTCATTTTTACCCTAAACCAATTGCAAACATGTGTTTGGGTCTTTAATGAAATGTATCCAGGATCTGTCTCAAGGCGAGGCCTCTCACACAGCTCCAGACTGGGAGCATGGCAAGGCCTCAAGAAACGTCAGCCTTGATTATTATGGGTGTGATTAAGAAAAGAGTGTCCCAATCACCGGCTGATGTAGAACTCTTGCTTCATTCAACTCACAACCTCCTTCTGGGAGGAAATTAGCATTCTTGATAAATGCTTAAGCAATTTTCTGATAAACTTTAACAAGATTAAAACCTCTTTGGGGAAATCAGCTACCTAAACACTCAACTGATTATCAGACATTCTTTGTCTTGTATTCAGTTTAATAGTGATTATTCAACCATCCTTTTCCCAGGAAATGTCCTTTACAAGAGAGAACCGGGACTTGGCTTTGTGGCAAGATTGAAATAAATGCCTGACACTTGCTTTTAACTATTTTATCTGGACAAATTTAAAACAATCATGATGGAGCTAAGATATAGGAAGAGCAGCTAACATTTATTAAGTACCTGCAGCTGGCCAGACATTATATTACAGGTTTTGCATAGCTCAACTCACTGACTCTATAATGAGCTGGGTTACAACACTCTGCTTTTCTTAAGCAGTGCTTGCCCGAGATCACACAGCTGGCAGATGGCAGAGCTGGGTTTGAGTCCAGGCCTGTCTGACTTCAGAGCTGGAGCTAACAATGGCTCCATTCTAAAGGAATCACAGCAGGAGATGGACGGTTGTCCACTCTCCAAGGGACAGACACAGATCGGGCTGTGGGACAGCAGACTGGCCATCTCTTTTGGGGAAGAGATGGCCCATCCCAGAAGAGGAGGCAGGGAGGGATATTGGAGACAGGAGAAGGGCAGCCAGGAGCGATGGCCTGGGCAGAGGCAGAGGCGAGACCTTGGCACACTTGAAGGAGATTGTGGCTTTCGGTAGGAGACTGGGGGAGCCAGCCCCAATGCTTTCAGTGGAGAGAATCCTGTCATCTAGTGTTGTGACATCTCCATGCTCCTAGTGTAACAGGGTGGTCCCCAGGAAAGGGGGGAGTTCCAGGTTCCCTGCCCCACCCAAGGGAGGGTGGAGCTGAGCAGGGAGAGAAGAAGCTGCAGAAGAGACTGAGGAAGGAAGCAGGATGGAACCAGAAGGAGACCTGGAGGAGGCGCATGGGGCCTAGAGACATGTGAAGAAACTGCACTTGTCTTTTGGTCATGGGCTGGGTGACACAGATGTGGGTGAGACCCGTGGGGAGGTGACCATGGCAGCTTTTATCTTGATGTTGATTTTGCTCTTTTCCTTCTGGGCTTGTCTGATTGTTTCTGACCCTTTGCTGTGGGTCCCCACTGGAAGATGCTTTAGACTTGTGGCAGGCTTTGGGGCCTTGCTCTGCGCCATTCCCATATGGATGGAGTTTTACCCACAAGGGGACGGGTAACTTTGGGTGCTTCATTTAGAAACTAGACTCTTTGCCTTACCTGTATTGTTTCCTAGTTTTATTAAAGTTCCTTCCCATTAAAGTCTCCTATGTTTTGTGTTGATGCGGCGGATGGCAGAACCCATTTAGAATAGGCAGGTTTGCGGGGTTTGGGCTGCCCCTCTCCCTGTCCTATAACACTAGCTGGATTTTTATGACTCTGGATTTAGAGAGGTCATACCAGTTCTAGCTGTATAGCCTTGGGCAAGTCACTTCACCTCTCTGAGGGGCTGGGTTCTTCATCTGAAAATTGGGGGATAATAAGCATCTCTCTCATAGGAAGATCAAATGGGACAAATTATAAAAAGTAATTAATATACATCCGGCAACTAGTAAAGCTGCCTAAAGGTGAGCTATTACTGTCTCAACATGAAGCTGGATTCATGGTGATAGTTCCTCTTTATTTTCCAGGGAGGGCTCTGAATTTTTTTTAACTTTTTATTTTACTGCAATTTCCTACTGTTACAAAGATTTCAAGAATATGGTACAAAGAATTCCTGAATATTCTTCACCAAGATTCCCTCCTGAACTATTTGCCTAAAGGCTCTGTGCCCCTAAACATTTGAGTGTGTATCCCCTCAAAGCAAGGGTTTTGTCACAGTACATTGTTGAGAATCATGACGCCCATGCTGCCACAATACTGTTAACAAGCTACGTTCAGATTTGTGTCATTTATCCTATAGCGTTCTGTGTAAACAAAAGAAAATCTCAGATTATATGCTGCATTCCCTTGTCAGTTCCCTGGTTGGTGTGGGTGTCTTCTGACCTTGACATTTTGGGCCATACTGGCTAGTTACTCTCTTTGGGTTTGTCTCATGATTCCTCATGAACACACTCAGGCTAAATGTTTTGGGCAGAAGTAAAACTGTGTCACCTCATTGTCAACAGTTTTGTTCACAACCTCAAAATGGTGGGGAGCACTGGCCCACGTGCACAAGAACCCCCTGAGGGACTCAATAAATTTTCAGGGAATCTCCTTCCTCTCTCCCACCGGGTACCTGGTTGGCCTCCATCCTAGTGACCACTCTCCTAGTGTACATTCCTTCCAGCCAGGACAGTCCAAGACATGGCCAGTAGATGGCGCTACAGCCCGCACTTTCAATGCTGCTTTCGCCTTTCTGGAAACATCTACTGGAGGGAGAGTTTGATTGCTTCAACTGTGCGGCTTGCTCTCTCTCCTCCTGTCCCTTCACAGTGACTTCTGTGGATACCCCAGGACTGCAAAGGGGTCTGAACTCAGTTGGTGGCTGAAGATGATCCTCCTTGATGTGGGAGACCCCGCCCCAGTTTCCTGAAGAGTCAAAGGAATTGTTAAAGTAATACTACCCCCAACTAGTGTAGACTGGGAGCATACCGTGTGCCAGACACTGTTACAGGAGGGAATCATTACAGAGCACGTAACCTGCCCAAAGTCACACACACACACAGCAAGTCACTGTGGCCGCCTCCTGATTTGATCTTGGTGGAACTTGTGCTTGAGTTAGAGGAGGGGGTAGGGGGATTGTGAACGCTTACTTAGTAGTGATGCCGCCATTTTGTGAACTGAGTGACCAGCTTGCCTACTCTAAGTTTTGTTGATGATGAATTCTTTTCACTTTACTGACAATTAAAACCCAAACTGCTGAATATCAGAATATACTGGACCTACTGAAAATAAGGATTTCCTTGCTAACCCAAATGAATTGTAGAGACTTTGAACTTTGCCATATCAACTTTCTTAGGTGACAGGTAAGGAATAGGTATAAAAATAATGTTTCTGAGCATTTATTTAGTTAATATTTTATATACTTTTAATTGAAATCAACTCATATTCAAAAATACAACTCACATGTTGTTCAGCTCAAAGAAATTTCTTTCTTACATACAAATATGTAACCACCCAGATAAACAAATGTAACGTTTTTTGCATTCTGGACATCCAGTGGCTTCCACCTCATTCTTCTTTCCAGTCATCACTTCTGCAAAGGAAACAACTCCCTGACTGTTACAGGACAGGGAGAGGGGCACCCCAGAACCCCCAAACCTGCCTGCTCTAAATAGGTCCTGCCATCTGCAGCATCAAGACAAAACAAATAAGACCTTTAATGGAAAGGAACTTTAATACAATTGGTGTGCAATACAGAAATGACAAAGAATATAGTTTCCAAATCAAGCACCTGAAGTTACCCATCCCCTCCTGGGTAAATGCCCAGCCTTACAGGGTTGGCCCAGAGCAAGGCCCAAAAGCCTGTGACAAGTCTAAGCACCTTCTGGCAGGGACCCATAGAAAAGGGTCAGAAACAACCTGACAAGCCTGGGAGGAAAAGAGCAAAATCAAAATCAAGCTAAAAGCTGCCATTGTTAACCTCTCCACAGGTCTCTCACCCACATCTGTTCCAACCAGTCCAGGACCAAGAAGCAAGTGCAGCTTCTTCACATGTGTCCCTGCTCCATGTGCCTCCTCCAGGTCTCCTTCTGGCTCCCCCTCCTCCTTCCTTCCTTCCCCAGTCTCCTCTCCAGCTTCTCTTCCCTTCTCAGCTCCACTCTCCCTTGATGGGGTCAGGGAACCTGGAACCAACACTTTTCCTGGGGACCACCCTGTTGCATGACTTCTAATCATTTAGATTACTTCTGCCTGTTTAGAAACTATACAAATGACATCATATAGAATATAATCTTTTATATTTGGCTTTTCTCCCCTTAACTTGATGGTGACATTTATCTGTGTTGTTGCTGTTAGCTAACTTGAGGCTAAGCTCAGACCCTGAGGAGCAGCTGGAGGGAAAAAGTATGTGAGATGGATTGGCACTTCTTGCCACTGTGCATCACGCAGAGAGCCTCACTGGAGGAGGCTCGGGGTGCAGGAGTCCATGGCCAGGGTGAGTAGCCAGTAGCCTGTCATGTTCATCCAGAAGCCTATCTGTCCACAGAGCTGACATCTTGAGCTCCAAGAGGACATTTTTGAGACAACAGTTCTTATGCAGACCACAAATCTCTTGAATGCTCAAGAAATCATTATGACAATTCTTTTTTTTTTAAAGATTTATTTATTCATACATACAAGAAATGGGGTACAGGCCAGATGTGAGGGAGGGTGAGAGATTCACCAGAGACAGAACAGGGAACAGAACAGGCAGCTGACTGAAATACACTGCTGAGGGGAGCAGCAGGCGAGCCAGGGGAGGTCTGCCGTGCCATGTGGGAAGCTCCTTGGCTGGGGATCGAACTCATGCTGCAATGGCTGCAGACAGCTTCGTAGATTGAATCTTAACTCCTCGCACCACCAGGGAGGCCCCCAGGAGACTTATTTTGGCCAATGAAGTGTGAGTGGAAGAGGCCTGTGTAGCTCCTAAATGAAAGCTTTAAGAGCCACAGGGTGGTTCAGCCAGTGCCCTTTCCCCTCTGCCAGGATGTTCCCTGGGGCAGTGTCCCAGCAGGTGCTGCTGCAGCCTGGGCCCACAAGGAAAGAGCTGAGCAGAAGCCGCTGACACCCCAGGTGAGTGAGAAGTCAGCCTTTGTGGTGGTGGGTCTCTAGGGCCTTGGGATTGTTTGGTCTGTAGCAAAACCTGGTGAAACCTGATTAATACACATGAAGAATATTTTATATTATCATTGCCAGGTAAAGTAAATAGAGGGGCCCTCTGCCATAGACAAGGTGAGGAGGAGGATACAAATAATACAGAGCCTTCAGCTTCTCCTTTAAAAGTGAACTTCGGGGTCGGGTGTGCTCTGGCCAGTACTCGTGTCAAGAATAGACTTTCAGGGCCTCCCCTGGTGGTGCAGCGGTTGAGCGCTGGGCTGCGAAGCTAACTGCAGCCTTTGCAGCGTCGGTTCGATCCCCGGCCGCCGGGCGAGGGTCCTACATGGCGCGCAGACCTCTCCTGCCGCCCGCTGCTCCCCTCAGCAGTGTACTTCGTCAGTCTGCCTGTTCTGTTCCCCGCTCTGTCTCTGGTGAATTCTCTCACCCTCCCGCGCTTCTGACTGTACCAAGTGCTTGTATGTATAAATAAATAAATAAATCTTTAAAAAAATAAAAAAAGAGAAGAATAGACTTTCAAAATGCTCAAGTATCAGGCAGATTTAAGCCCTCCAGCCTTTTTTTTAATGAGAATAAAAAATTTAACAAAAAGTGTTTTGTAAAAGACTATGAAGAGATAAGAATTACAGTTAAAGAAATAGTGAATAAGGTCATATTGAAAGGAAAAGAGTACTAAAAATAATTGGTAGATATCAGACATTTTGGTGTCCATAAAATTTTTGCAAGATCCAGAGAAGGAATAAAAACATAATAGAAAAGAGAAAGAGGAAGGTAAAACATTAAAGGAAAAGCACAAAACATTTGAGAATAGTGTGCCTGCCTTCCTACAATGCAGTGGACTCCTGATGTTGCTCAGGAAAATAAAAGATATTAAACCTCAAGAGCCTGATTGCTGCTCACCCAGGGGCCACGTCAAGCTGCCCACGTGAGGTACAATTGGGCACATCTCTCTGCCCTCAAGACGATGATTTGAGGCCTCTGTGTTGTCTCTCCGCTGCCTCTTAACATGCCTTGTCTGTCCTCATCAGCAGGCACACGGGCTTGCTGCTGAACTCCAGCTGCAGAATAACCTTTGAGGTGTCTCCAGGGATCCACAAAGTTAATAGCTTTTATTTTGAGTCAGACACTTCACGTGTAGTCTCTTAATTTAGTGAGGATCCAGCTATTGGCTTTCATAGAATGTGACAATAGACAGAAGCAATTGGTGTTGATGGGTACGAGGAGGAAAAGATGGCAGAGTGAAAGCCCCTGATGACCCTCTACACGCCTCTCAGGTGTAGCAATGACAGCAGCAGTGACAAAATGACAGCACAAGTAACAGAAGAACATGCCATCTATAATGAATTTGGAAGATATGAGCAAATCGGCAAGAGTTTCTTCCAGAAACCCAGAGATGTCTGCAACACATTTAAGGAAGATCTTGAGCGGCCCTGCCTCTCCCCTGGATATCAAGTAGGTGCCGCTTCCATAAAAGTAAGTGAGAGAGTCTGGAAGGGTCTGGCCCACATCTCTGCTTGGATAAGGACTCAGGGCAAGATGAACTTGAGAGTTCAGGTAGGTCAAACCTTGAGTCTGTCTCAAGCCCCAGGATGGTGTGAACCTGGGTATAGGGAAGACCCAATCACCTCCCACCCTTATTCCCCCCCCCCCCCCCCCCCGAGCTGGGCTCCTACTGCAAACCAACAACTTGAGGGCAAGTGAGAGGAAAGATAGGAATACACTCTGACATCACCCTTGCACAGTGTGAGCTGACCGGGGAAAAATAAACCGACCACCGGGTAAAGGGTGGCCTGAGGCATCGCCAAGGTCACAAAGGGATCAGGGGATCTGAATCAAGTCATTAATCAGATTGATGTGAGAAACTATATTGCCTTCTACATCCTGCAAACAGAGACTGTATCTTTCATTGAAATACCCATGAGAGCATTTATAAAGATTGACCGTGGCTAGAACAGAAATATCAGTGTGTTTCCACAAAATATAAAGAGTCAAGACCTCTGACCACCAAGCAATAAAGCCAGAAATTAAATCAAAGGGAAAAATGAGACAAAAATTCAACTACCTGGAAAATTTAAACACTTCTTCAAATTCCTGTGTTGAAGCCATGACTTCCATTGAGATGGGTTTGGGAGGTGGGCCCTGTGGGAGGTGGCTGGGCTTACATGAGGTCATGAGGTACATTACAAGGTCACACTTCACACTAGTGACCTTGTAATAGAAGCGACACAAAGCGATTGCCCGTTCGCTCTGTCATGTTAAGACACAGCTAGGAGATGGCCATCTGAAAGCAGGAATTATCCTAACCAGAGAACAAAGTGACATCCTGATCTTGAACTTTTGTTGTTTAAGCCACACAGTCTATGGTATTTTGTTATAGTAACCTGAGCTGACTAAGACAAATACCAAGACTGACAAAGCAGCAAAAAAGAAATTTACAGATTAATTTTGTCTATGAATATTGAAGCAGAACTTCTCTGTGAATGATTGATAAATGGAATCTCTAATAAACATAGTCAAAGAATAACAAATTATAGCCAAACTAGGGGAGGCTGACACACAAAAATCAGGTGTGTCAGTCATATTTCTATATATTAACAAATGATTAGAAAGAAATTAAAAATGCAGTGTCATTTATAATAGCTCTAAAAGATGCAATGCTTAAGAACAAATTTAACAAAACATGTACAGGAGCTATATGATGCCAGCTGGAAGGAATTTTGAGATCAAAGACTTCAATGACTTCAATGAATGAAGAGACCGTGTTCACAGTTTGGATGATTCAACATAATAAAGACAACATTTCTTTCTCAAATTTATTTTATCAATAGGTTTTACATAATTCCTATTGAATTTCCAGCAGGATTTTTAGTAGCATCTTAAAATATCTACAACAAAAAATACATATAAAGACAAAGGAATGCAAATATTAAAACATTTCAAGATGAAGAAGTTCGAGGAATCATAATACCTGATGTCATTATTTATCATGTGGCTCCCATAGTCAAGAAAGTGTGGTTGGCAGAAGAGTGGACACTTAAATCAGGGGAATAAAATAGAGTCCAGAAATAATCCCATAGAAGTATGATCAGCAGATTCTTGACAAAGATGCAAAAGGATAGAGAAAGAATTTCCTTTCAACAAATTGTGTTGACACAGTTGAAGTTACAAAATAGAAAGTCAAAACAACAAAACTTTTAGAAGAAGACAGAAAATCTCCATGACCTAGGGATTTGGGAAGAGTTCTTAGACAGTACACCCAAAACACAAGTCATGAAAGAAGAATAATTGCTATACTGAGTTTCATCAAAATTAAAAACTTTTGAACTGTGGAAGACTGTCAAGAAAATGAAAAGACAAGTCACAATCTGGAGGAAACATGTGCGATCCATATAGCCAAGAAAAAACTTGCGTCCAGAATATGTAAAGAACTCTTTGCATTCAATATTACGGTAACAATGCAATTAGAAAATGTATAAATGACTTGAACAGACACTTGATAAAAATAGATAAAAAATGCAAATAAGCTCACGAAAAAAGATGTTCAACATAATTAGCTATTAGGAATATGCATATTAAAGTCATAATGAGATGCCCTTACATACCTATAGGGCGGCTCACATTAAAAAGTGCTTATCAATACCAATGCTTGATAATACCAAGTGCTGGTGACTATGGCAAGAACACTGTAGGGTAAAAAAAAGGCCAGGCTTTTCTGCCCTCCTGCCATCAGGATAGATGACGGAACCCTGTGGTCCTGAATGCATGCCTGATGGCGGGCACCTGGAGTAGGGTGTGGGCATAGGTAGATGGGATTCGACTGGGCTTTTAAGGGCAGGGCCACCGGGACGCCAGCAGAAGCCGAGAGAGAAGCAAGAGAAGCAGAAGCTGAGAGAAGGCCGGAGAGCTCAGAGTGAAGACCTGCTGGAGGCCTGCCAGCCTGCCAGCCCCCCAGTGCCCCTGCCTGCCATGTACCTAGTAATCTAAATAAAAAACCTGCAAAACCACTGAAGACTCTGACTCCTCCTTTACCCGGTCTGATGGATCAGCAAACCTGCACTGTGTCCATTCCTGCCCTGAACAAACACCTATTTATATAGCCCTGACTCTTAGAACCATGGGAATGTTCCACATACCCATTTAACAAATAAATAACCAAAGCCAATCAAGAGAGGTGGGAAAAAATCCAAAATGGCATACAAAATGAATCTGGGTGACAGATAATGAGATCACCCCCTGAACGGTATGGGAAATTAAAGAGCCAACCAAAGTAACTCTGGAAATTAGTATTTTAACTGGATGCATTAAGGGTATAGACCAAAGGATCACATACCAATATATCCCAATGAATATGTGTATACTACGATTGTACCCCCAAAATAAATGTATTGTGAATAATGAGAGCCAGGTTTACCATTATCAGAAAAAGAAATTAGAAATAAGAGCTAGAATGAACCCGAGTGTTGCTGCATTCACCCAAGTGGTTAATTCCAGGGCTTGGGCACCAGCCTGGAACACATTACAGCGCTAGAGAGTAAGGATGCTTTCAGAAAATGATGGGGTCAGAATGAGAAGACATAGGAGCTCACCTGAAGTCATTCTTGATGGCTTAAAGCTGCAACCATTTGAGTAACAAAGATTGGGTTACAACCCTGTTCTATTTTTTCCCACAACCATTATCCTCTCTTATTAACTTATAATGCTTGTTTCTTACATCTCTCTGCTAGTTAGAATATAAACTTTACGGAAGTGGGTATTTGGGGTCTTTTTTGATATCTATGTATCTGCAGACTCACTAAGTATTTGGAGAATGAATGAATTTTCTATCCTCCCTGCTCTGGCACATAGATTGGGGAAACTGAAAGTTCTAATGGAAACAAAAAGAATTTTTCCAAATAATTGAACCCAACAACACTATCTGATTCTCTGCTTCAGCACGTCTGAGATTCACATGAGCAGGCAGGGATGGTCCTAAGGGAGCTGAACAGTCTGGAACATTCTCCCATGGAAAAGAACATAGCGACCTGGGAGCTCATCTACCCAGGGAACACTTTGAAAGATTTTCTTCTCAAGAGGATACTTGGACCAGCTGAGGTTACTTTGCATACTCAGTGAGAAGATGACTTTCGCCTGGACTGTTTATTATCATTTGGCATTTTTCTTTTCTTTCTTTTTTTTTTTTTTAGATTTATTTATTTGTGCCTAAAAGAACTGGGGTGTAAGCCAGAGGTGGGGGGTGGTGAGAGGATTCACCAGAGTGGGGAACAGAACAGGTGGATCTGCTGAAACACACTGCTGAAGGGAGCAGTGGGTGAGACAGGAGAGGTCTGCTGTGCCATGTGGGTTAGCTCCCTGGCCAGCCAGGGATCAGACTCATGCTGCAGTGGCTGACGATAGCTTTCTAGCTCTGTCTTTAACTCCTGTGCCACCAGGGAGGCCCCCCGGCATGTTTATTTTCACTGAAAACCTCCCTCTTGTGATGTTGATATTAGGTGCCTGTTGTGTGGATACAGGAAAGGAAGCACATTCAAGGTAAGTGCATTAATTTTCAAAGGCTGCCATTAAAAAAGTAGCACAAACCGGGCAGTTTAAAACAACAGAACTTTTTGTCTCATAGCTCTGGAGGCCAGGAGCCCACAGCCAAGACATTGGCAGGGCCATGCTCTCTCGGAGGTTCTGGGTAGAGTCATTCTTTGCCTCTTTGTAGGATAAATGAAGTTGGTCAAGCTTTTACAACATTGGCCTCTGTGGCTATGACCTGAGGCCTTGATCTTGTTTGTTAAGGTAGAGGGCGTGTGGGTGGGGGGCCCTCGTGCCTGACTATGGACCCCTGAGCATGGGTGGGCGTGCATGTGCAAGTGTGCAAACCTTAGCCTAGGAGTCAGCGATAGAAGGTCAACCATACTCAGCGACAACTGAGTATGGATGAGCACTAGCTGCCAGAGGAAGCCATGAGAGAACGCCACAGAAAGCCCAGCAAAGAGAGAGTACAGAGATTCACAGGGGCTCAAGCTGCTGTTTCCCTGATGGCTTGTTTCCCCGGCTTAACATAAAGACCTGTGAAAATGATGCCAAGGCCTCTAAAATTCTCTTTCAAATTGCTAAAACCGATGATGAACCTACCTGAACTGGGATGGTGGCAAAACACTCTTCCTAGATGCCAGTAGTGTAGAACACTCCTTTGTCTGTCACTGCATCAGTCCAGTCTCCACCTCCTTCACCCTATGACTGTCTTTCCATCATCTTGCCTCTGTGTGTGTCTGTCTCTGTCCACATTTCCCTTCTGTAGGACACCAGTCTTCTTGGATTAGGGTACAGGCCAATGACCTCATTTTATTTTGATTACTTCTGTCAAGACCCTATTTCCAAAAAAGATTACATGTTGAGGTGCTGGCGGTTAGAATTCAGCATAATTTTTTTTGAAGAACACAGTGAAACTCGTAACAGTTAAGTCATTTCAAATCATGGCATGTTAAAGCTAAAAGGGACTTTTTCGGTTTGGTACCACAGCCCTCTATACTCCCTTTCCGCTGCGCCAGGAAGCTGTCCAGGAGTTCACCAGAATATAATCTATGGTAAAGGTCATCTTAACTTACTAGGCCGCCTGTGCCTGTGGGCTTTGATCACCCTTCAAAAGGCAGGAGTTCGAGTTCTCTCTGGTTTCCTATTGTCCTGGGTTTTTCACCCTTTTAATTTAGCATCTCATGGCTTCTCTGCCTCCTGAATACCCCCTGGAGCCCCAGAGACAGCTAGAGGCATCAAAAGAGTAAGAACAGTTTGAAATTTCCATTGGGGTGCTCTATGATCTGACCAGAGTAACATGAAAGTGCAATTGAGGGCTGACTGAGCATGTGCAGCACCTGCAGAGGAACGCTATGGAGACAATTAACATCTTACTGTGCAAGAGTTATGTGATGAGGGCCCAGGGCAGCCCACAACTGGGGAAAAGATTGGAATATTAGATTAAGTGACAAGAGATTTCAAATCAAATCACCAGCTGCATATTAAGTGTCCAACCCAATACTGCAATGAGTCGTGGGTGATCCAAAGACATATATCTGCTTCTTGCCCTCAAGGAAATTATAATCTACTTAGAGAGTAGATTATTCAGGAGAAGTTAGATAGCAAATTATTTTTTAATAGCAATTCACAATATTACTTGATACATTACCAAATAAACCAGACAGCTAATAATAATTCTGAGCCAGGAAAGATTACCTGCTCAGTGTGGGCTGGATGGGTGCGTGTTTTCTTGCTGGGGGAAAGAAGAGTTAATTGAGCAGGGAAATCAATGAAGCTAAGAGTTGTCTTCAAAAGTGATGAACAAATTTGATAAACCTTTAGCTAGACTAAGAAAAAGGATTATTAAATAAAGTCAGAAATGAAAGGGGAGACATTAAAACTGATGACACAGAAATAAAAAGGATTATGAGACCACTATGGGGGCCTCCCCGGCGGCGCAGTGGGTTGAGCGCAGTGCTGTGAAACTGTCCGCAGTCTCTGAATCTTGAAGAAATAGAAGATCTGAGCAGATATAACTATGAAGGAGATTGAATCAGTAATCAAAAATCTCCCAACAAATAAAAGCCAGGACCATATGGCTTCATTAGGAATTCTACCAAACATTTAAAGAAGAGCTAATGTTAATTCTTCTTAAACTTGTTAAAAATATCAAAGAGGAGGGAATACTTTCAAGCTTGTTTTATGAGACTAGTGCTACCCTCATGCCAAGATAGCAGAAGAAAGCTACAGATCAATATTTCTGATGATCATGGATGCAAAAATCTTCAACAAAAGATTAGTAAATTAAATTCAACAGCACTTTACAATGATTATACACCATGACTAGATGGCATTTATCCTTGGGATGCAAAGATGGTTCAACATACACAAATCATGCATGATACTAACAGAAAGGATTAAAATAAGATGATCATCTCGTAAATGCAGAAAAAACATTTGACAAAACTCAACGCCCTTTTATTATAAAATTCACTCAACAAACTGGGAATAGAAGGAAACTACCCAACATAATAAAATCCACATATGAAAAGCCCATAGTTACCATCATGGTGAAATACTGAAAGCTTTTCCTCTAAGCCTAAGTATATGCTGAGGATGCCCACTATCACTACTTATAGTCAATATAGTACTGAAAGTTTTAGCTATTGCAATTAGGCGAGAAAAGAAATGAAAGGATCCAAATTGGAACAGAAGTAGTAAAACTCTGTTCACAACTGACATGATTTTACATGTAGAAAATCCTAAAGATTCCACAGAAAAAAATTAGGATTAATAATTCGGCAAAGCTACAGGATACAAGATCAATATACAAAACCAGCTGATCTTATAAAGCCTAAATGACAGTTGGGTGTGAGAGGAGTTCTGCTCCATACAATCATTCAGGGACCCAGGCTGCTGGACTGCTGGACACTGCTATCTTCAACACATTTATCTCTGCTCTCCTTGGTGTCGAGATTCAACTAGTGAAAAGAGAGGGAGGAGAGTCTGAAAAGGAGGGAGGGAAGGAAAGAGGGACTGAGAATCATGAATATTTAGGAGCCATACCTGGGGTGGCAAGCGTCACCTCTGTCCACATTCCTTTTGCCAGAACTCAGTTTCATGGCCACATGTATCTACAGGGGAGGTTGGAAAGTGCAGCTCAGGAAGAAAGAAAAATGACTTTGTGGGTAACTATCTAGTCAGATTCTTCCACACCTGTCTCTTCCTTCAGGAGAGGAAACTTAGACACAGAGAGGTCCAAGGTCATACAGACTTAGACACAGAGAGATCCAAGTCAAGGTACCACGCTGATGGAGAAAAAACACAAAAGTGCAAATGTAATATCTGAAATTATAGTCTTACCAGTACAGGACTCAAAACTATTGTTATGTAACTATTTTCAGAGCCTCCTATTAAAAACAGCCTCACTACTTCCCCGGGATTTCTGCTGATAGGTCTGTGCTAGGGGTCCCTTGAGCTCACTTGAGGTGGGAGGAAAGCCTTCTCTAAGGGAAATAGAGAATCCAGCCCTGGATTCTTTAGTGGCCCCAGGTGGGAAATCGCTTTTCTCTGCCTCATAAAGCAGCCTTCTGCTGTGCAGTGTTTTACTACCCATGTTCCTCTGCGCCTGGGAGAAGAGGCCCAGGTGGATGTGCTGGGAGGGGAGGATTTATGTACCAGGTTCCAGGGGAAATCCTCAGGACACTTTTATAGTTTCCTTTGTCACCTAAGCCAGGAGTAGCCACCCAAACCAGTCAGCTTGAGGGGGACAGCATGCCTGAAGTTAGGCGACGATTTGGAATTTCAGTAGTGGTCTGGCCACATACATATGCATATGGGTCATGGCAACAATTAACAGGCTTCAGTGTTTTGGTGGCTAAAACCCTCTTTCTGTTAATACTAACCACAGTGGGTTCTGCAGTTTGAAATTAGGGAGCCTGGCCAATGCAGGGCTTGTAGCCCCAGAGGGAACAGAGCTGAAGATGAGAGTGGGGTAGGAGAGCAGAATTCTGGGGCCCTCCAGGGGCCAGGCCACAGAGAATAGGTCTCTGGTCAGGCCACAGAGAATAGGTCTCAAGTGTCATTGGCTTTGGGCTCACTGTCTTCCCCAGCAATGTGTCTGGGGACCAAAGGAGTTGAAGAACAGAAGGCCTCCTGTGAAATTGGAGGCAGCATGGTCCACAAGACCACCCTCACTTCTGCTACCAACTGCAAGTTTGAGGGTTTCCAAGACTACCCGAAAATTCCACAGTGTTCTAGGAGGACTCACAGAACTCACAGGCAGCTTTTGCAGTCAGTTATAGCTCGTTGAAGGGAAAACATAATGATTAAAATAAATCAAGGGAATAGGTACTTAGAACACGATCTGGGAATGTTCCAACACAGAGCTTCCAGCTGACCCTCCCTGAGGATTTATGGACTATATTACTTCCCAGCCTCGTGGTGACAATACACAGAGTGCTGCAAATCGAGCCCGGTGTCCAGAGTCAGTGGGCTCCACCCATAACCATGGTTGTCTATCAGTGTGGATGGCCACTGTGTCCAGCCCCTCGGATGTCAAGAGGCTTCCATGTGACCCAAAGCCCCATGATAGTTCACATTGTTGGCCTATCTGAGTGGTGGTCCTTCAGGTAAATAAACACTCCTGTGGGACACCTTTCCAAGGTCTTAGAGGTGAGCTCTCAGGGGCTGAGGGCAAAGACCAGACCTCTCTTTGAGCTCGGTGAATTTGCTGATTCCACAATCCTCCAATGTGACACCTCTCCCCATAAACTCAGACACTGCCTCAGGAGAGGTAGCGTCAAATACCCAACTGCTAAATTAACAGAAGACTCTTTAAGTTCCTGGATTTGATTTCTAGACACCTATTTTACAGCTGTACCTCCCCTATACATATAAGGACATATGAATAAGAAATGATGTGTGGATAAAGTTGCTCATTGAAGCACTATTTGTTGGCAGGAGTTCCTTGCTGGAGAGAGAGCAGAGCTGCCAGCTGTCGAGGAGTTGATTAAAGCAACAATCAGCTAAAGTGAAAGGCACAGTGAATCCCAAGTATCTACACAAAGAATGCCAAAACCTAATTAGAAGGGCCATGTGCATGCCTATATTTGTTACAGCATTATTTACAAGAGCCAGGTTGTGGAAACAACCCAACTGTCCAAGGACAGATGAGTGGATTAAGAAGATGCAGTATATGTACACGCTGGAATACTACTCAGTGATAAAAAAGATAAACGCTTGCTTTTGTGACAACATAGATGGAAGTAGAGGGGCTGATGCTAAGCAAAATAAGTCAGAAGGAGCAAGAAAAATAACAGATGGTTTCACTTATATAATGAATATAAAGAAACAAAAGAAAGGGTAAAAGTCAAACCTTGTCATGAATAAGTGTTTCTCCCTTGTTTCACCACAAATCTGGTTCTACCATATTCATCAGGGACTTGCCTGGGTTTCCCTGAGACTTTCTTGATGCCATCCCCCAGAATGTTCTCAAATGTAGGCTGCGTACAAACTATCCTGACCTACTTTAAAATATGCAGAGGAGAATGACTCACAATGTTTCCAGTATTGTGGAAGTTTAATGGCACAAGCAGGTAAGCCTCGTAGTGGCTGATGCACTAGTTGTTCAGAACATGTGCACTAGCCTTCCCTCTTCCCCATCTGACTTCCTGCTCTTCTTTCCCGGTACTTCTGGCATCATCTTCCAGACAAGCTACTTATACTCACCTTCACCTCCTTGTGCCAGGATTTGCTTCTGGGGAGCCCAAAGGAAGGCAGATGATAATCATATCCACCACTTACCAGGGCCTGGCTACACCTTGATACCCACCGAAGCTTCGTGTGATCCCATCGAGTCCCGAGTCCCCTGGAGGGCTTCCTAGCCCCCCTTCCAGGGGAGGAGGCAAGGTTTAGGGAGACCTTGCCCACGGCCCTAGGCAGATAAGTTGGAATCAACTCTCCCCCCAGTAGCTGAGGCAACGCCCTTACAGCAGGGGCTGGAGGTGGGTGTGGGCCGCTCTACCTCCCCATGCTGGACCCCAGTGTCTGCTAATAGGAGGTGCTTAGTAAGGACGCCCAGTCAATAGATACTGAATCCCCACTATAGCCAAATAAGCCCTTTTTTTATGGATTACCTAAATGTCATTGTTATCACAGATATAGGAAGTGGCTACTGTTATTATCATCCTTACTCTATAGGTGAGGACCAGTGGGGAAAAGGGCCTGCGTGGGCCACATGGCCAGCCCTGGACAGAGCCTGGGCCCTTCACCAGCAGGGATGGCTGTGGTGGACACGTGGACAAAAGAAAAGAGGAGGGAAGAGGGGAAGCCATGGTTTACCCAGTCCCCAGCTGGTGACAGCACTGGGTCTCATCTTGGAAACTCTCTCTGCCACAGACAGGGTAAATGGGTCTGTTCCCTGTGAATTATCTGCTAGCCGGCAGCCCCATCCATCTGCTCATTAACACAATTAAAAAAAAAAATCAAACAAGCCTTCTGATTCCCAGTCCCTGGGGGTCCAACTACATAACTTGGAAATAGCTCTTTATTAAGTCTGATAAAAGGCTCGTTGTTCAGTAATTAGAAACCAAGTCCTCTTCCTTCAGGCTCAGGGCTCATAAACAACAGTTGGATGAGCTTTTTATTTGGGTTGGACCAAAAACCCAGACGGATCCATCTTCTTCTGATTTATCCCCATCTCAGTGGGGAAAAACAGCAGGGGGCTGAGTTTTTGCTCTGGGAGAGCCAGTGGCTCCCATGTCCACAGCACAGGCAGGAAGTGAGCTCGAAACTGAAATGAACAAGCATCTTAGAGAGGGGCCCTCAGCACCAGGTCCAGGGTGCATGGAGCACACCCCACTCCTAATTCTCTCTTAGAGGTTCCCATGGCCCACGGGGAAGGGGTGTGTGGTCCAGCTGGAGCCTTGGAGACCACAGATGGGTCTGCCTATCCCCAAGCCCCTTAGGCCAGGAGAGGGTGTATAGTAAAGAAAGAGGTTCAGCTAGAGTAGCAGGTGGTTCCTTCACTGTAACATCAACGACAATTTATTGGGGATCCTCTGCTAGGCATGGGGGTCAGATGTGAACAGAACAAGATGGTGCCTCCCTTAGAGACATCACAGGCCAGTGGGGGAGGACGGTCCATTGCAGTAGAGCAGGTAAACCCAGAGGCACAGAGGGGGTGGGCAAGTGTTCTGAAGAGCAGGAGAGGGGCGCAGGGCAGGCAGAGGAGGAACATCTTCATCCCCCAACATCTGTGATATGCTGCACATCTGGAAATGCAACTCGCTGATCTCGCTGTGGCTGCCAAGTCCTTCTTGTTCCTTGCTCTCAAACACTCATGTACTGGACGTTAGCACCCAAGAACAGGAATTCCTAGGAAAGACCAGACAGGACAGGGTAGTAAAGAGCACCCTCTACTCCACAAGATGCACCTTGGATCTCAAGGGAGCCACATGTCTTGGGAAACATGAGCTGAGCCAGAAACCAGGTCAGGGCATCAGTCGCCTGTGTGCCTCTCTCCCCAAGGTCTCCATAAAGTACAGCTTTTGCCAGCTACATTCTCTAAGGTAGCAATTAATCTGTCATTTCCCAAGCTGCTGCTTCCTGGCAGGCCTCATAAATGTCCTTTGTGTCACCTAAATTTTCTTTCGTTGGCAAATAACACAAAACTGTGAGCTGCTATGGTTGACTCTCCCATCTCTTCAGTTCCCATCACCCAGAGGGGCAGGAATTCTGAGCTCAAGGCAAAGTCCAATGCTCTCCCATGCTGCCCATCCCCTGCCTTTGAGATCAAACAAATGGACAGAGTTGATGTCAAAATTCAAAAGAATATGCTAAAATAGAATAAATCTTTGAATTACTTCCCATGCATGAAACTGAGCTAGATGCTTTCAGAGTTGGCACCCAGTTTTCAAAGAATCCATTGAGGTTTAGGCTACACCCCATTTTATAGAGGAGAAACCAGGCCAACTGGGTGAATTATCACTTAGTCTTGGCTTTGAGCAATGATCTGTCTTCTGTGAAGACTCAGCAGTACTTGGGTATTGAGTACCTCTGGGCCCCTGGCTTGGGGCATTTGCTTTTCAAATGTAGCAGTTGGTCAACGTTTTGTGTTCCTGCAGATTCTGCTGCCCTGCAGACTCGCTGGCGGCTGTTATTTATGGGGTGCCTGTGATGTGCCAGGACAAAGTATCTCACAGGCCCCACAACTTAGTCATCCCACCTTAGAGATGTTCTTCTAAAAGATAGTCTGAACCTGGGGGCACACATGGACCATCATATGCTTGTCAGAATAGTGGAGAGAATAATGAAGAATCAGACATATTCCTTGGTATTGAAATAGTTACATAAATGATAGTCCATCTGATGGGTGAGACATAATTCTTATAGACAGTAGGAAGTCTTAGGTTTCAAGAAGGGAATGAGGCTAAAGGGTGATGCTAAGTTTAAAAAGAAAAGAAAGAATACAGGTATAAGTACTAGCAGTGCAATTATCCAAATAAAACAAACATTTTTTAAAAAAAATGCTTAGAGGAAAAAAGACTGGAAGGAAGTACAATGAAGTTCAAACCATGGATATGTTGGAGCAATGGGTTTATGAATATTTTCCAAAAACCTTTATTATATGGCTATATTACTTGGAAAAAATTTTAAAAAGCTTTCAAATAGCTTTCAGAATCTGACTTGTTGGTAAGTCTAGGATTTCAGTCTTTTCAAAATGAGGTGGTCTTGAAGTCACCCGTGGCTGGGGGTGGAAGGCAGTGTGGCACAGGCTGTGTCCATACCTCCTGCCCCCACAGAGAGGCCACTTCTGAAGGACATATGGTGTCTGGTGTCTGGGATGTTGGGGAGCATCCTACCCCAGGCAAGGCTGGGCTTGGTTCCACCCACTAAGTTATGGTCTCCAAATCTGGAAAGCTAGCCCACCTTCTCCCCAAATGCTCAAAGTCCCCCTGAACCGACTGACCTTGCGGATCTGAAGAATAAGGTCGTAGAGTTGAATGTGGCTTAGCAGAGGGAGTGGGAAACCATTTGCCAACACCTCTGTAGGTTGAGAGAGATTTATTAGTAACATTTTACCAAAGAAAAGTCCTCTTTGCAAACTCAATGCACAGTACATTCCCATTTAATTGTCACTACCATCTCACAGAAAAGCCACTGGAGTTCAGAGAGGTGAAGTGACTTACCCAAGGTCACACAGCCTGCAGAAGCACCCCGTTTCCCAACTCCAAGTCTAGCTCTCTTTCCACCAAATAGTGGTGTCACTCTGGACTTGGAAAAATCCACAGTGATTCTTACCGTTGACCTTGGGGTAAATGTTGTTGAGAATGTAGTAGTTGAGTAATGCCTCCAACAGCTCCACCTGGGGGAGAACAGGAGAGGTACACTGTAACCTGGGCCATCTCGCCCACTCTGTAACCTGGGCCATCTCGCCCAATAAACTCCATGCCACTCTGGGGATGGGATGGTTCTCTATGTGCTGATGTGATAAGAGGCTTGACGTAAGCAAATGCAATAGGTACCTACATCATGCTACTGTTTTCGTAAGATAAAACTGTTTTGATATACACATAGAAATATTTGGGAAAGTTACATTCCATGGTGTTTCCTCCAGGAAAAACATCAAGGATTGACTTAGTCTTATTTCTGTTATTTATCTTTTTTTTTTTTTACAGTGAGAATGTTTTCCTAAATTAGTTGTGGGCTACAAAAATTTTAAGTCAAAACAAAATTTATGAAAGATATCTTGTAACACTCCCTGTATTCCACATATAGGGCTTAGAGCATTACATAAATCTAGGATTCAGCCTTTATAGGGAGGTGAGGATAATGTTCCCATTTCACAGATAAGAAAAGTGAGGCCCACAGAATGAAAATGACTTGCTGGAAACTGGGCAGCAGGATCAGGGTTTGAATCCCGAGGTATCTGATTTTACAGGTCTTGTTTTTCACATTCCATGTTCTGAACACCTGATAGGATGACTTTTTCTGAATCTTTCCACGTGAACTGAATATTTTATTTTATGGAACATTTTTACATGCCCTACACAGATACAGTATAAGTGTGTTATTATTCACTTTATTCTTTCTTCCTCTGGAAGGAGTCATCTTTCAGGGTCTCTAAGGGCAGTATCTCTCCCTGCACATCATAGCTTTGTTTCCACTACATAAGCAGTTAAAGGAAAGTCTGGGCAGTGGAGGGCAGGGGTAAGGTGGTCAGAAGAGCCCAGCTCCGGTGGGATGGTAAAAGAAAAATAACTCCAGCTAGTTAGATCTTCAATCTCCCTTCAACCTGTGAGAAACAGCTGCCATCACCACCTTCCCTCTTTCCAGAGATTTCTCTTGATGGCTTCAGCCCACATCAGTTTTCCCATCTCTTTTCCTCCTTTATTGGAGGTGGGGACATCTATTTCACCACTTTTCCTCCTTGTGGAAATCACTTGATTTTGCCTGTGCATTATGTAATTCTGCTTGTTTTTACTATCAGAGTCCCTATTTTCCTCCAGGGAACCCCCTTTTCTAATCCAATATACTGTTTCCAGAAGTGTAGCCAAAACCCATGCTTGATCAATTGACCTTGTCCAATTTCTGGCCCCAGTGATTGGCTAATGAATGGGCAATACTAAGATTAATCCAGTGAGAGCTAGCACAGGGATTGTTTTTTTACTCTGTAAAAAGTGAAATGAAACTATAGGAAACTGGAGGTTTTTCTACTAATTGGAGAACCCAATGCAGATGATAGCAGAATGGAGTGATGAAAAGAGTACCCAGTCAAGCCTCTGGATCTAGCTATGCCTGAAGCCTTTAGCCTTGTTTTTTTCATTGTTTTTAGTTATAAGGCTCTCTATATTCCTATACATTCTTTAAGACATTTTCAGTTGGCCTTGTTCCTTATAGTTCAAGAATTCTGTCCAGTATATGATTTAATAATTTATTATTGTGTATTGGGATGTAGTTGTTCCTTGGCCCTATTCCATGTCCTTGAGAGTTTCTGTTGTTCTCTGTGGCAGAGAAAAGCTCTTCTTCTTTGTTATTTTCTATTATAGGTGTCATAGCCTTGCTTAGTAAACACTCTAAATTAATTAATACCCTAATCATTTCATAAATAAAAACACTTACATTGAATGCTCCAACTTTAGATTCTTTCAGTTCCACATGTATCCTATAATGAACAAAAGAAGATTCAGAGACATGGGCATTATGCTCATATGAAACCTCGCTAATGTGGGGATTAGCAGAAAAGGGGAGGCCCTTACTTGAGAAGGCTCAGGTTCAAGGCTGGGGTAGGGTGGGAGTGAAAAAAATGACCAAGCAGCCCAGAACAATGATACGGTACTAGTGAGAAGACTAGCAGAGGGAAAGCGGTCAAGTAAAAGAATTCAATTGACCTATAATTTCAGGAAGTTAATGTAGCTGATGTCTAAAATTCATAGATTTAAAAGTAAAGCACTTATTAGCACTTTCCTTAGAAATTTGGAATGGGGGATTAGGTGGAGAAATTTTGTGGAGGCAGGGCTGGTGAAGCAAAAGAATTGGACCAACTGGAATGAAAATTAAGTTTCCTTCCCAAATTGTGACCCACCCACCCCCCCCAACATTAACAGGAAGATCTCACCATTCCCCTGCTCCAGCTACAGAGACTTAAGAAGCCCAGTCAAATGTCCCCCATCCCCCCATCCTGGCCCCTGGGCAAGAGGCACACTTACTGCTCTGGCTTTAGGGATGCAGTGATCTTGTTGGTGTTGAAGGTCAATGTGGCAGATATATTAGTGGCCTGGAAATGCCAGAAGAAGGAAGAGGGTCTAAGTGAGGGAGGTCATCACGTACAGGAAGGGCGACTATGAGGGCTGGTTATCTCTGCTAAGCAAATGGCTCAATGAATCAATGCAGGAATTTGCTATTAGATTGTAGATTCCCATAAGGTGCAATCTAATAATCCCATTTAGGTGCTCAATAAATGTTTGAACTTGAACATTTTTTCTTGAAATTGTTGACTATGACAGCAGTTAAACTTTGAACAGATTACCAAGGAAGGTAAAGAGTACCTATCCCTGACAATCTCTAAATGGGAGAGTTTCTAGCTATTTCAGGGCCAAGATTCAGACCTGGTGATGATGATGATGATATGATGATAATAATGATGTCGTCTTACTTTAAAATATATTGATAGCAATTGTGATAATGACAATATCAAATTGCAGATACAACTTCTAGGGCCAATTACCCTTGCAGAGATTTGTCTTGTTGACTTCGAAACCTGAAACAAGATAGCCAAGTTCTCTATCCAGTGAAAAGTATCCCCAAGGGACTCCGAATCCCTTACATAGAGTTCATTGAGAAAGGAGAAACCACTCTCAATATTTAATGCAGAGGCAATTTAAAGCAGGGGATTTGTTTACAAAAATGACACATTGCTGAAAAGCCAAAAAAGAATTGGAGAGGCAACTCAGGCATCAGCAGAGACAGCAAGCCACTTCTACCCAGGACTGCAGAACAGAGAGAGGAACTGGGAGTGTGGGGGCAACTGGGGAGGAGACACAGTCGCTGCTAGAATCTCTGTCCAAGGTCAAGAAAGGAAAAAAATACTCTGGCTTTTTCCTTCCTCCTGCCCTCCATTCTCATTAAGTGTCTGTCATGGACTGACCCAGCTGGAACTCAGTGTAAGACAGCCTGGGAAATGTAGTCTCCAGGGGTCAGACTTAGATTAGAGCAGAGCAAAGACTCCTATACATGCCCCCACAGTAGCCCAGACTCAGCTAATGGGTGACAGAGAGATACATACATTGAACAAATAAATCTATAACAGTTATATAAGTATCTGTACTATAAATATTATAAAGAAAAATAATAGGGAGCTGCAAGAATAAATGGTAAGGGCCTAAGGTAGACCAGAAGAAAGTATAATCAAGAAAGTTCTCTCTGAGGAAGTGATATTGAAGGTGAGCTCTACAAGTATTAGCTAGGTGGTGATCTGGGGAAACGTATGCAGAAAGAGGGAACAGCATCTGCAAAGACTTTGGATCTTACCGCACCAAGCTTGAAGACAGGCACCCGGCCAGTGTTCGACAGCACAAAGCCATCAATCTCTATCTCGGGGGACAAGGACAGATTCCCAGGGCTGAAGTTCAGTAATGGGGCAGAGGCTACTGCTCCCTGGAGCTCCAAGTTCATGTTGGGGTACAGCCTGCCTAACTGGGGGAGGGGGAGAATGAGGACATGATGTCAGATGAAAGAAATATGCAAAACAATAGCCCAGGGCATGTAGAGGGGTGATCACATTCTCACCGGGTATTTGCATACAATCTGACAAAATGCATAGATTTGGATTGAGAACTGGGTGGTTGGGGGACAGGAGTGGATGGGTCTTTCCAAGCCACATTATTTTACGCCTTGAAAGTCCAGCCAAAATATTTTTAAAGCACCAGGAATAGGCCTGGCCACTAGTATGTCCTCCATCCCTCTTAGGTTTATGGATTAGGGTACATTTTGTGGGACATGTTGGTATTCCTTGGAATTTTTAGATATCACTACTGAAAATACCAGTCTCTGTGGTCCCACGAGACCCAGGCTTTGAAGGGAAGGGAGCCCCAAAGCCAGCAGCACCCCAGCCTTCACTAGGGGTGGACTGTCAGCCTTGAAACCATTGGTTAAGTTAACAAAAGGTTTTAAAGAGAGGTCCCTGAAAGCCAGAGGGCTCAGTGTGCACCCACCAAGGGCTGAGGGATGTCTTACCCGAGGGGCAAAGGAACGGAAGGACTTGGTGGTCAGTCGGATGTTAGAGTCAGGTGGAATCTGCAGCAAAGAGACATAGAGAAGTTTTAGGGTGCTCTGGGGGAGGTGAAGGTCTAGAGAGGTGGAGTGAGGGGGAATGGTCAAGCCTGTAGCTTCTCAAATGTCCTGGGTCACCATGGCAGTGACCATCCAGATGCCTGCCCTGCACCAGAACATGAGTCTTTGAGGGGCTGGCTGCACTCCTTGGGGTGCAGGCAACATGCAGGAAACACCTTGAGAGTCCACGAGGGTGAGGGTAAGATGTGCCATCACACAGACACAGGTTTGGCTGCTGGCTTTGTGCTGTGTGGTCTAGGGCCAGGCCCTTAACCTCTCTGAGTCTCAACTTCTTCATTTTAAAATGGGGATAAGCAAAGTCTCCACTCACCCGGTCACCATCTAGCACGAGGTCTAGCACAGTGAGCACTTAGTAAATCACAGCTGCTAGATTGTGTCCACTAAAAGGAGGACAGCAGCAGTAAACATAATAGCAGAAACTGGCCGATGTATGTGTGACAGGTCATCCCAAGGACACAAAGTCCATGCCATCCATCTACCAGATGCTCCCGGTTTATGAAGAGAGCAAACTGGCCTGTACATGCCCTGTGTTCCTGGCACCATCCTTGTATTGTTCACGAGGCTTCAGCTTTTACAAGGACCAAGAAGAAACAATCTTTTGAAACCCAGAAATATTAAAGAAACAGGAGAAATATTGATGATGTGACCATAATAACATTTGGTATCGATTATATAAAGCCTCCATGAGTTGCTTTAGAGGTAGATGGTAGGAAGACTTTGTCCCTCCTTTTCACCACGCATCACTAAAATCATGTGCCCTTTTCACTGTGTCTATAGGGGAGCTCCCAGAAAAATTTTCTATTAAAAAGATCAATTTGTGGGCACAGTGTCTTCACAGTCGTGCTATACTTTTATTTTCTATTCTACGTATTTTCTATTCTATTCAGTGCATCTTTTATCCTGCCCACTCACTAAAATATTTTTAAAGAAAGATTTTTAAAAGGTCTAAAAACCATGAAAATAAGACAAAATATGAATTAGAATAACATGTCTATGTAAGGTCGGTGCAGGGGGCCTGGGGAGGGCCCGAGGCCACTGGCACAAGAAGGGGCCTTGAAACCTCAGAGGGAATTCAACCTTTGCCTCAGCTCCTGGAACCAGAGGCCTCCACCAGACACAAACAGAACCTGGTAGTGTCAACCAGAAACCACCAAAAAAAACCAACTTCAGTTCCGCATACCCAGTTTCCTGCCTAACATTTCCTCACCCTATAAAAGGACTTATCCCCCCATCATTGGGCACCACTTCTCTAACCCCCATGGGGGGGTCCAGTGAATCTTGCGGGGGGGGGGCAGGGGGGTGCTATAAATTTTCCCCACCTTTGAGAAACTTGGCCTGGCTCTTCTTTTCTTTACCACGCCAAATCTTTCAGTCTAGCTTGAGGGGTGTGGTGGGGGAATGGAATACGGAAGCAAGCTACAATGCCTTCCTTTGTTATAAGGGAGAAAGAACGTTGACTTTGAGCTTCCTAGAAGCCAAAGTAAAAAGGGAAACTGTGCCTATATTTTTCCTGGTCTTGATCTTTTTTTTCTTAATCATAATTTATTATCCCATTGATGTAAATGGAAAGGAAAGAGGAAAGGAAAGACAGTTTTTTTTTGTCATTTGTAAGTGCTCTTCTGCCACCATCCTCACCAAGTCATCTGTGATGGAGAAGGTCAGGTATCCTGCCTTTTGATACACCAGGCTGGCTGTGTTGAAGACATAATTAGAGATGGTAAAGTAGATCATTCTGCTGTGTTCCTCAGGAAGGTTCATAACTGGAGGAAGGAGAGCAACTCGGGAGTGGTGATCACGGTGAAAAATTTCACCCTGAAGAGAGAAATAGGGTCCACTTGAACTTTTCAGTCTGTCCCATGACCAGACACCTGAGAAAGGTAGTCCTGATGGGTGTGTGTGTGTGGGTGCACCCTGGCTCTAGGTATTGCCTGAAGCTCTATCACTAAAGTCTTTTTCCTTTGAATCAGTGTTGTCTATCCAGATGCCTTCATGGAAAGCTCCTGAATGCATTAAACTTTGGTATATGGATCATATGACCTCTATATCACCCAGGGTCAGCTCTGACAGACTTCACCTGTGTACTGGGCAAGGTAAAGGATGGGGACATAGAAAGAGGGGACGTCTTAAGGCCTAAGAGTTGGAAGTCACTTGTGGGAATATGCTGGCTCTGGGAACAGTCCCCACCACATTGTCTGGACTTCAACGCAGTTGGCATTGTCTGGCCTTCAACACAACTGGCATCACTGGGGAGATGAGGACAGACAAGGTGCACTGGAGGCTCCAGGAAAGGAATGAACCCGAGGGAAGGCTACACTGGAGTTGGACCCACCCCAGGCCATATCCCAGGTCCCTTACCTTAAGCATCAAGTCCAGTGATTGGGATGTTGCCCTTGGTGCCTCCATTAAACTGTAATCAATACTGATGAAACTGTCAATCTTTGCTGAGACTGTGGACCAGGAGAAGGCAGAATTAGGAGCTAGGCAATAGAGAGAAGGGGTGACCCACATCCCAAGGAATTGTTGCAATGTATCATCAACAAATTCAGTAAAGTTGCAGGACACAAAATCAGCATACAGAGATTAGTTGTGTTTATACACTAACAATGAAATATCTAAAAAGGAAAGAAAAGAATCCCATTTACAGTAGCATCAAAAACAATAAAAGACTGAGCCAAGGAGGTGAAATATTTATGCATTGAAAACTATGACTGATAAAAGAAATTGAAGAAGGCACAAACAGATGGAAAAAGTATCTTGTGTTCATTGACTGAATCAATATCACTAAAATGTCCATACTACTCAATCTCATCTATAGATTCAATGCAGTTTTTATAAAAACTCCAATGGTATTTCTCAAAAGAAGCAGAAAAAACAATCCTAAAATTTGTAGGGAACCACAAAAATCCTGAATGACTAGAGCAATTTGAGAAGAAAAATAAAACTGGTGGCATCATATTTTATGACTTCAAATCCTACCACAAAGCAATAGTAATCAAGAGAGTATGGCACTGTCATTAAAAATAGTCAAGGTGTGGAAACAATTGGAGCCAGTCAACAGATGGACTGTGTGTCCAAGAAAGTGTGTGTGTACATGTATATACATCATACATGTGTGTGTAACAAAATAATATTCAGTCTTGAGAAAGCAGGAGACCCTGCTGTATGTGACAACATGAATGGAACTCGAGGATACTATGCTAAGTGAAAGAAGTCAGACAGAGAAAAACAATATGGTGATTATTTACATTATGAGCATAATGAATCTTAGAAAGCTAACTTGTAAAAGCAGAGATTAGAGGCCTCCCCCGTGGCGCAAGGGGTTGAGCACAGCGCTGTGAAGCTGTCCAGCAGCCTCTACAGCACGGGTTCGATTCCCGGCTGGCCAGATTGATTCCCACATGGCATGGCAGACCTCTCCTGTCGCATCTGTTGCTCTACTCAGCAGTGTATTTCCATCAGTCTGCCTATTCTACTCCCCACTCTGGTGAATCCTCTCACCCTCCTGTGCTTCTGGCCTGTACCCTAGCTCTTGTATAAATAAAAAAATAAATCTTAAAAAAAAAAAAAGCAGAGATTAGAATGGCAGTAACAGGAGCTGGGGTGTGGAGTAAATGGGGAAATATTGGTCAAAGTATATGAACTTCCAGTTAGAAAATGAATCAATTCTGGGGATGTAATACACAGCATTGTGAACATAGTTGACAGCGCTATACTATGCATTTGAATGTTGCTAGGAGAGTACATCTTAAATGCTCTCAGAAAAGAAGTGGTAATTATATGAGGAGGTGGAGGTGTTAGCTAAGGTTACAATGGTAATCACATTGCTAATTGTGTCCAATTAGCATATTGCACTTTAAACTTACAAAATGTTGTATGTAGATTATATCTACATACAAGCTGGATAAAATAAAATTCAACTTTTTAAGATTAAAAAAGAAAATATGTGCTGATTTCCAAGTATGCAAGTTATAAAAGAACAATGTATATATTATGTGTAGACTCAGATATTTTCATAATTATGCATATACATATATTCATGAACAAAGGGCTACATTTAGGAATGTATACCTGCATGCTTATTATGTTTATATTTATATTTGCACATGCAAAGAAAAATAGAAAAGAATGGACTCCAAACAGTTTACCTCTTGGAAGAAAATTTGAGGAGAAAAGAGGACTCTATTTTCACTCTCTACACATTGTTCCATTTAGTGTTTTATGAGGTATGCATATACCTTTTTTTTTTAAAAAAAATATTTATTTATTTATTTATTTATTTATTTATTTATTTATTTATTTATACAAGCACTGGGTACAGTTAGAAGTGCGGGAGTGTGAGAGAATTCACCAGAGCCAGAGCAGGGAGCAGAACAGACAGACTGACGAAATACACTGCTGAGGGGAGCAGCAGGCGGCAGGAGAGGTCTGCGCGCCACGTGGGACCCTCGCCCGGTGGCAGGGGATCAAACCCGCGCTGCAGAGGCTGCAGGAAGCTTTGCAACCCAGCGCTCAACCGCTGTGCCACTGGGGAGGCCCTATGCATATACTTTTAGGAAGAAAAGTAAACTGTCCCAGAAATGGATGGGATGCTGTACCTGGCAGAGTCTGGAGATAAGGCTGTAGGTCAGAGGTCACTGATTTCTGGATCAATTCACAAATCTGGAAAATAAAAAAAAGGGAAAAGGAAGGCTGTCTGAGCGCCTGGGCTTTGGTCTGACCCTGTGCTCATTGCTTTAGTCACATTATTTCATATATCTGCTCATTTTTATCGATCCCACAGATATTTACAGTGCTTATCATGTGCCAGCTACTGAAGAAACAGAGATAATAAAAAATACATAGGTTCCCCTGTGGATCCCAACAGGGTCCAGCTGGACCTTTCAAGTTCATTCTTAAGGCTGGCCAATGGAGCTAGGTAGTCCCCTCCATAGCCTGATTGGGATTCAAGGAACTTCATTGCCTGAAGCTCCATCATTAAAGATGTTTTTCACTGGGAGGCCCTGGAATGTAGCTTTGAGTAGCAGAACTAGGCAGAAAATGGAAGCAGCCATCCAAGTGAGTGTATGAGTTCATGCAGTTTGCTTTTTAAATGTCATTGCTGCACAGGTGGGCTGGGTTGACCAGTGTTTTCCCTGGATGCCCATGGATGAGTGAATGCTCTTGAGGCTACAACACACAGTAGGCCCACAGAATGGGTTGCCACCATGTGAGTTGCAAGCTTCTCCAGAAAAGAAAATATTGTCTTCTCAAACGTGTGTCCTCTACTCACTGTTGTAACTACCCAAATCATTGCTTACGCAAACCAATGAATTATGAATGAGCACAGAGTTGTTTCTATGAAAACCTAAGAGAAGTGAGTGCTTTGGAAAGGTGAGTTGCTTCAAGAAAAATGCTGTTAAATTTGGAATGGACAAGAAAAGCTTAGGAGGGAAAAAAATAAAAACGTAGAAGGAAGCTGTTCTCGGATGGCTTCGCAAATGTCTTTTGAGTCTCCTTGTGGTTCAAGGAATCTGTGCTGGGATTTGTTGCAGATCGATGTTTTATGCAAGAAAGACATCAGTGCCAATAGAGAGGCTGTTTTCAAACAACAGATCTGGGCCCGACATCAAAAGATGGCAAATGAATTTACATTTCCTCACATGTAAATATTTTCTTTGTTCATGTATAGGAAAGCTTTCTCATTTAAAACACGTTTCTTCAATTAACCAGCTACCACCTGTTGTGCTAACAGATCTACATGTGCTATGAGGGAAGGGGACATGTTGAGGGGCTCCAGGAGCATGGGGGATCCCAGCTTAGTCTGGGGGTCACAGAGGGCTCCCTTGAAGACATTTTAAGGGCAAGGCATAAATCAGCCACAAGATTGTGGGGAAAAGCTGGGCAGGGGGCGGGGCAGGATAACCCCTGCTGCAGCTGTCCTCAGTTTCCAGGAGGGGAGGTTGGGAGTGGAGGAGCTGCTCCAAGGTGAAGAAAAGCGTGGTGAGGAACGTCCGTGATCGGTTTCAAGGGAACCAGGAAACTTGTTTTTTCCTGCAGACCATGGCCTAGCACATCAACCCAGCGACCCACGCCTGGATGCCCACCCCACAGGGGACACGAGTGAGTGGGGAAGGGATGCTCTCAGGTGCCTCAGCCCCAGACACAGTAGAGCTTCCCAAAGAGGTAAGATGCAGTCGTGGTGGTTAAGGGTGCAGAGGGTGTCAATTAAACCTGGTATTCTATCCTCTCCCTACTGGCTGAGTAACCTTCACCTAATCTTTCTAATTTTGAGTCCTTATGCACAGGATACACAGTAAAAAGGCCCAGTGCTTCCCAGGGTGTTTTGGGGGTGAGAGCAAGCACCCAGTCAGTGCTAACATTCTTATTTGTCCTGTTGCTCAGGTACCACACCCCACCCTGCGTGGGGAATTAGAAAGGTCCTGTACCAGGTACTTAGTTTCCGTGGGAGGGAGACTTCCGAGGACTCCTAAGGATGGGAGTTCAGCTCCTCACCTTCCCAAATCACCCAGCTTTCATAAGGCCTTGGTACAGGTTGCCCCACGATTGAGGGGGTTCAAATCCTGACCCAGCCCCTCCCAGCAAGACAACTGCTGGTTGAGTGGGCCCCTCTGAGAGCCTCCTCTGTTAGATGGGGAAAGCGGTTCCTCCTTGAGAGTTAGAGGTGGAGATTCAAGGGCACCGTGTGTGGAAAGTGCTTAGCACATTATTCTCGGCCAGACTGCAGGCACAACAAATAGTCGCCATTATTATTTCCAGGAAGAATAGTTACACAATAATATATTCTGTATAACATTAATTACATTAATTTACCAAAGCCATGATGATATCATCGGCAATTTATTACCAGTGATAATTACTATATTCAAATTAATTTTAATATATTACTATTGTTAGAGAATATTGTTAATCATTTTTATCTCTATCATCAACAGGGAAGCATAAATCCACCCCGCTGAAGAATATTATGTCCCACTCGGAAAGGCACGGCAAGGGGTGCTTGAGAAAGAGGTTGGCCTATTTCCCAAGCTCCCCTAGACCTTAGGACCCCAGAACAGAGAACAGACTCACCCTCTGCACCCTTAACCATGACCGCATCCTACCTCTCTGGGGAGCTCTACTGTGTATGTTACAAGTGCAGCTTCTAACATCCACTGTGAGATCTGCCTGCTATTCCCAGCTCAACCACAAGGAGGCACCCAAAGCTAAACTGGAGGTAGGCCCAGGAGCAGGTGGTGTGTGTCTGTCTGTTTGTGTGACCCCACATTCCTCCTTCAGTACTTCCCACTTTCCCCAGCACAGTCATTGCTACAGACACTTCCTGGTTTGTGACATCTCAGGGTGGGGTTTTGGGGTGAAGTGTTTGGGAAACTGAAGTCTAACATGGGTAAAAGATTAAAACTCTGTCAGATTCCAACATCTAGCAAGTTCCAATAATTTCTGGTGGGAAGCAGAGCTCCCACCTGGTTGACATGCTCTCGAAGTTTGTCGCTTGTCTCTGCAGACACTGAGGGCTGCTGTCTTGTTTGACCACTGTGGGATGCAGGGCAGTGGGGCAGGGGTGGGTGTTGGGGGGTTCCGCAGTGATAAAGCCAAGCAGAGGGATATTTTACTCTTTGCTGAGAGTTCACCCATTCTCTTCCTAACTGGACAGACTCACGTTTTGCCCACGTTTTGCCCCCCAGCTTTGCCACATACCTGCTCTGTGACCTTAGATAAATCACTGTCCTTTAAGGGCCCAAGTAGGCCTCTGTCAGATCCCACCACTGTCCTGATCCAGAGGTCAGTGAAAGGCCCCAGGGATTTTCCCTGGCCCTTAAGAGGCTCAGTGGACACCAGCAGCTCAGCCATTCTTACCTTGCTCTCCAGTACTCGTCGGAACTTGGATTCGATCTGGTTGTGGAAGAGATTCAGTAGCCAGCTGGGGAGAGGGAACAGTGGATGGTCAGCTGTGTGGCTCTAATGCAGGGGCAGCAAGGAAAGCCAGGCCCTGGCCTCTGGACAGTCCAACCCCCAAGGGAGCCCATCCCACCCAGCCTGGTGCTCTGCTATGTCCCAGAGGCCCAGATGAAACAAAAATGTGGAGACCCAGTTCCTAGCTCACTCACTGATTCAGACACCTGGCATCTCAGTTCCTGCTGTACCCCAAATAAATTCAGTAGATTTGGGGGAGGGGCCTAGGAATCCACATCTTTCTATATATGGAAACTGAGACCCAAAAGGACTTGCCCCGGGGTTTGTATATATTTCCCTAAACTCTCCTTTGGCCAAAAACCTTTATATTTCTCCAATGGCCAAATTTCATTCATCTGCTGATGGTCCCCTAAAGTTTGTTTTTTTTGGTGGAAATGACACACCAATACCCCTGGCTCAAATCACACCCATTCATCTCAGCTGTGTTCCCCAAAGGATGACCTCCAAGTGCCCTTGATGTGCCAGGGCATCGTATCTTGGTCTTGCGCTAATCAGAGGCCAGGCCTTGGACTGGATGTGGGAGGGTCAAGTTGGCAGTGTCCCGTGGTGGCCTACCTCACGTCTCCTGACACACGCACATCCACATCCCTGATGTGGCTGCTGCAGCTGGAGGCAGTGACCGTGGGTCTCCCAGAAGAATCGCTGCCCAAGAGAAGGTTGAAGGAAATGGAGATGCCTTTGACCTGCAAATCAAAGGACCCTTGTAGTCTCCTGGAGGAGATAAAACAAATAACAGTTGATTCCTCGACCAAGGTCAGTCACCATTTCGGTGGAAAATATAAAGTTTAGTTCTTACCCCTAAAATGAGTGGAACTGACACAAAAACTTAAATCATGAAAAATTATTACAAATATGACAATGGAAAGACTTAATACAAATAAGATACTAAAGATCAAGAAGCAAGACTGGGTTTGTGGTCAGAGATACACAAAGGCCTTTCCAGGCAGGATCCAAATCTCAGAAGTCATCGGGAAATGACTAATAACCTTGCCAACAGAGAAAATGAAAACTTCAGTGACCAAAACTGTGCCATAGGCAAAGTAAATAATAGAATTGCATCACAAGCCAAAGAGCTAATTTCCTTACCAAGTGAGGTAAAATATGAGCTAATTTCCTTAATACACAAAGACAAGCCATTAGTGCAGAAAGGAGAAGACAACCCAACAGGAAAAAGGGGAGATCGAAGATATGAGGGGGAAGCTTAATTGCAAATAAGCACGTGAAAAGTTATTAAAAATGAAAATAATAATGATGCCAGTTTTCCCCTATCAGGTGGGTAAAACTTTTTTTTAAAAAAAGATTTATTTATTTATGAATACAAGAACTGGGGTTGAGGCCAGAGGCATGGGAGGGTGAGAGGATTCACCAGAGATAGAGTGGGGAGCAGAACAGGCGAATTGACTTAAATACACTGCTGAGGGGAGCAGCAGGTGAGTCATGAGAGGTCTGCTGAGCCATGTGGATAGCTCCCTGGCTGGGGATCGAACTTGTGCTGCAGTGGCTGTGGCTAGCTTCATAGGTTACGTCTTAACCACTTGTGCCATCAGGGAGACCCAGGTGGGTAAGACTTTTGAGTATTAATGCCCATTGTTTGTGAAGATCAAGCAGCCCCACACATGGTAGGGGTAGAGCATGCCTGAAGTGCCAGATGCAGGGGGTGTCTATCCATATATCTTTGACCCAGTAATTTGACTTCATGACTTTACTCTGTGGCTCCTCCTCCCAAGGTGTATGTGTGTGGCAGTTCACTCAGGCATGATGGGGAGTAGCAAAAAAAGAAGGAAACCACTTAAATGTCAACGAGTAAGGGTAGGTTCAGTAAGTCACGGGCATCTCAGATCTATGACTGTTAAAAGGAATGTGGCCAAGGGTGTCTAGCTGCACTGTGAGATATGACTCATCCAACAGAAGGAAGTACTGCCCATGCCAGAATGCAGGTAAAACTCAAAAATATTATGCTAAGGGAAAGTAGGCACCTAACATGGCACACAGCAGACGATTACACCAATATGAAATAGCCCAAATGGGTAAATCCTTAGGGACCTGACATATACAGTTGATGGCTGCCAGGTTGGGGGAAGACGAAGGTGGGGGTGACTGCTTTGTGGGTCTGGAGTGATCTCTTGGGGTAAGATGATTTGGAACTAGATTGAGGTCATGGTTGTATGACATCGTGAATGCACTAAATGCCACTGAATTGTGTACTTGAAAATGGCTAGTTTTATGTTATGTGAATTTCATCTCAACAGAAATATACATTTATCTTTTTTTTTTTTTTTTTGTGGGACCCTTGCCGGCGGCCAGGGAATGAACCAGTGCTGCAGAGGCTGTGGGCAGCCTCACAGCCCAGTGCTCAACCGCTGCACCACCAGGGGAGGCCCTATACATTAATCTTAAAATGACATTGCTATCACATTCAAAAAGGCAGTATCATTCCAAATGTAATTAACATAACATTTATTAATGAGAATTCTCATGTTCTTTTTTGAACTAGAGCTTCAAAAGCAGTGTTTCACACTTACAGCAGCTCTCGATTTGTATTTTCAAACACTCAGTAAAGACATGTGACTCGAAGCTTCTGCATTGGACAGTACAGGTCTAAATGCTGGTCATCCAGAAGAGCTTGATCTGCCCTTCTGTTATGGGCTAAATTGTGTCCTCACCCCTCCCCCCAAAACCATATGGTGAAAGCTGAAGCCCCAGAACCTCAGAATGTGGTTATATTTGAGACAGACCTTTATAGAGTTGATTATGTAAAAATGAGGCCACTGAGGTGGGCCAGAGTCCAATCTGACTGGCATTCTCAAAAGCAGGGGGGATTAGAAACAGAGACACCCAGGCACATGCCCACAGAGGGCTGTTTAAGCTGCCAGTCTGTGATATTCATACAGTAGCCCAGGCACACTAAGCCACCAGGGTTAGTGGAGAGGTCAGAGGTCAGTGGAGAGTTCAAAGTGCTAGAGGGTCAGTACCTCGGGGTGGGGGGGTGGGGGCTGCCCTTGACCAACAGCAAACAGGGCTGAGCTGGGGTAATTCAGAGGTGTGCTATCTCCAAAAGGCTGCCAAGTTTACTCCCTGCCTCCCTTCCCCACACTCCCAAGGACATTTCCTTAGGGCATTTCCCAGATAAAGTACATGCACTTGAATTCTTGACTTGGTGTCTGCTGCTGGGGGGATGCAGACGCAATGTGATCTCACCTAGCTGGCCCACAACTCCACCCGGGAAGAGAGGGGAGAGTCTCATCCAAACCAGTGTCCAGGTGGACACTAGTTCACCGCTGGACATGGGCTCCTTCAGTCCCCCATGGGGACTTTCCGATGAGCTAGTAACACCTGGGCCCAAGAAGGATGAATGTTGTGTGTGGGCAATGTCAAGGGCCCAAGGGCTGGGGAGCAGAGTCAACTTACACGAAAGATTTGCGCGCCTTCCATCTGCCCTGCACCCTGATGTTGGAGTTGGAGACGGAGAAAGCCAGGCCCTGGCCAGGGAGGGGTTTCAGAGAGGAACCCCGCAGCTCACAGCTGTGGATTTGCAGACTGGGGAGAGACACACAGAGGGCAGTGTCAGGCATGACCTGTGTCCAGACAGGCAGGGAGCTTGCTCTCACCCCGCCACCCCCTTCAGGGAGATGAGCCAGCAGGGGCTGCTTCAGGCAGGTGTCTGGCTACTTCCCTACAGAGAGCCTGCTGTGCGCCCTGCGTGGCCTTGCTTAATACTTTACATGTTATGTCAGCTAGGCCTTGCACTGAGGGTCAGCATTTTTCTTGCTCCTTTTTTACAGAGCGGGGGATAGAACCTCTAGGAAGGGGTGGTTTGCCTGAAGTCACCAGTCAAGAGCAGAGCCCAGAAATCTCTCCCTCCTGGGTAGAACTTGCAGTAGAACCTATAGCAGCACCACATTTTATTTGCAGGCCCTTCACCCAGCCAGCTAACATCTAAGATGACACACACTATGAAGCTGTCAGTGGGAAAGAAATTGATCAAGTTCTACTCTATTTGTCTGGCACATAGTAGGTGCTCAAATATTTGCTGCTCTGGGCTCCACTGCCCTCCCTCCATTGCCCATCCCTCAAGTTAGTGTTTCGTGCCTCTTTTAGAGTCAGCTGTTCCTGTCTAGTAATCCTTCGAAGACAGCTCAAATGCCACCACCTCTGGGAAGCCTTCTTTGACTCCCCCAGATGGACAAACCTCAGCGCCGACGGTGGAATACTTATATTTAAGGTTTAAGTTCTATCTTCCCCTCTGGACTACATTTGGCAACTAGACCAGAACCTGGGTTACCCCCCAGGAGGCAGCTGTGCCACCCCGGTCTTACACACAGGGAAATGGAGACTCAGGCCACACAGCTAGCACATCTCGACTAATATTTGTTGCACACATGAATGGAAGAGTCCGATTCCTCCTGAATGCTTCAAAGAACTCCCCCACTGTCTTTCCCAGAGAGGTCCTGACTCAGTTCTGAGACTCTTTCTTTCTCCTTCCCACTTCAGCTCCTGCCCCCGCAGTGGGACGCTCACCTGCGAAACTCATAGTTGCCTTTGCCGATGTATTTGATCTTGAAGTCCCCCGTGAAGTCAGGCAGCATGAGTTTGTACAGCTTGCTCTGCAGGGCCTCCAACCCCTCTTTGGCCGCTGTGGACAGGAAAATCTGGGAGTCAGCCTGCTCTGCCCACCTCCCTCCCTCTAAGTCCTTTGTGCCTCTGCGGGCCCTAGGGAGAGGTTGACTTCCTTCTTAGCACTAATTCCAGTTACAGCCCAGGGACCCCTCTTGCAGACCCGGTGTCGAGAAACAGCCAGGAGCCTCTTTGCCTCTCCGGTGCTTCTGCTGTGTTCCTGCCCTTCCTAGGGGTGAGGACACAGAACGTTTGTCAGCAGCTCCGCGAGGGAGGACAGCTGTGTGCTGGGTGGGTGATCTCTTTCTTGTCCTCCCTGGCACCTAGCCTGTTTCAAAAATGCTGCAGGGATTTTAGGACTGGATGTTGGATTTTAGGATCCTGGAGTTGGTATCTTTCTAGCTGGTGACCTTGAGCAAGTTCACCATCTTCACGTTCTCCACCTGTCAAATAGCAATCATAACAACACTTTCCTCACTGGGGAGGCATGAGGATGAAAGGACATCATTGCAAAGCAAAAAGGGGACTGGTTAGGCAAAAAGGACTCCGAGCTCAGGCCCTGGCACACAATAGGCACTCGGTCGATGCCTGCAACAGCAAAGCAAAGCTTACATTGTGAGAGTCATAGAAAGGGACAAAACACTCAGCTCCAAGGGACTAGTTAAATAGACACGGTACATTCTTATGGTGAAAGGAGCAGAAGGCAAACTGTGCTTGATTTAGGGTTTCAATATAAACAACATTGACCAAGGTCCTCTGTGTATCCCGAAGTGTGAGGAATCCAGGATTCTGCCCTCAGAGAGAGGAGATCATAGATCACTGGCCGCCCCTCCTACCTCTTTTCAACTTGCTCTCCTCCCTCTAATACATGCACATGCTGGTGTCAGAATGCTGTCCCTTGTCTCTGGCTACCTCCCGCTTATCTTTTCTACCTCCTCCAAGAAGCCTTCTCTAATTTTCCTTGCTCTGCCCTTCGCCAGTCTGGGCTCCCAACAATGCTGCCAGAAGGGACGTTATCACCCCCATTTAACTGATAAGGCAATGGAAGCTCCACAAATGTGAGGCACAGCCCTGGATCAATGGCTGTGGTGTATAAATACCTCGGCTCCCTGGCCCCTCGGAAAGATTAATGATAAGGTTTTGTTTCACCAGCTGAAAAAAAATAATCTTACTACTTATCACTAGTCCATTCTTTTAAGTTGAGGATGACTTACAAAGAGTAGCTGAAGGGCACTAATCTTCAAGGCATTGCTAGATGAGTAATTCTTGGTCTTAAATGTCCACACCCATGTAAGGAGAGAGGGTGTTTGTCCATACACCCACCGAGAACACATTTCCAGTGCTAAAGCTTCCCTTCTGCCTTTCGAGTTTGGTCCCTGCCTCTGGAGGTAACCATCATCCTGACTTCTGGTTTTAAAGCACATGTTTTCTAACGTTACCAAAAATGTTCCAGCGAAATTGTTCCAGTCACGCGGGGGGCAGTAGCTGGTTTAATAAGGTACCTCTCCTGGCTGCCCTCCCTCCCCCGCTCACATTCCCGCTCACCCCCAGAATCCCTCTCATTCCTGGAATTATGTCCCAAACCAATCACTGGCACCCAAACCCTTCCCTCTGTTTGCTAGCGGGAGCTCAGTGGGGACAAACAATGTGTCCGAGTCACTCAGTGCTTAGGTGACCCCGGGCCAGAATCCGACCCGGGGCTGCCTGACCCTGAGGCTGGTCATACCACCCAGAGGGAGCGTGCCCCGCCTGTGCCCCTCCGCTGAAGCCAGAGCGGTCTGTGCCACGAAGGTCAGCCAAGTCCAACAGCAGCCACGGCTCCTCACCGTACTCCAGGCCCTTGTCAGTGATCCGGGCGGCCAGGCCAGGGCTGGCAGCCAGGGCTCCGGGGGTGCATGTGAGCAGTGCTGCCAGCAGCAGGGACTGCAGGGATCCAGCTGACACCCCCATCCTGGCTACTCAGTGAGGCGGCCGGACTGTCACAGCTGTGCTGGGCCCAGCTCCCTTAAGTAGAGGAAGCCACAGGGGTGAGGGGATGCTCCTGAAACGGAAATGGGAGGTGCAGAGCAGGTGTTTGCGACATGCTGGAGTCATGGGTCACACTTAGAGACCTGTATCACTGCCCTGGGTTGGCCTAGCTCCAGGCAACAATCTCCAGCCACCTTCCCAGAAACACCCCTCTCTCTTTGCTAGGAAGGCCTGGCTGTAGGCTAAGAGCCAGGCTCAGGGAGGCCAAGTCACTCCCTCAAGATCACCCCCAGCACGTGGTAGAGCTAGGAGGCAAAACAGCTCCAGGACTATGCACATTCTTTCCTCTTTCTCCCCGACTGTTTTTTTTTTTTTTTTTTTTAAAGCAATGGTCCCCCTGCTCCTACTCTCCCCTCTTCAGGAAGAGAGGTTTTCTCAAACCTTGCTGGTGGTTAAATTTTCTGGAAGCCACATTGGCAATTATTTAAATATCTGCATGGCTGGTGAAACAGCAATTCTGCTTCTGGAAGTTGACACTAGTTACATCATTTAGTCTACATGCAAATGTGTCGTGGCCAAGAAGTTCCTTGCTGAACTGTGTGAAATTCAGACACAGAAGTGGGGCCCAGGGCAAAGTGACCAGCCAGAGGGCCTTGGCACAAGCCGCTACTGTGCATTTAACCCAAGGCTGCAGAAATAAGTGTATCAATTTTTTGATACACAAAGATGGTCACAGGGTGATGGGGTTTGGGGCCATCTATTTCCAATGGCACCACTTCTACTTCTTTGTTCTAGTCCCAAATTTACCTATTTGGAAAATTTCTAACAAGGGAGTTAGCAGGGATTGTCATGGGCAGGAATATAATTTTGCTTGTTGGTTTTTAAATTTTCTATTTTCTTGGGGCTAGTTCTAGGGACATATATTTATTGTAGATAAAGATAGGAAAGTTTCACTTGGAAAAACTGAATTGATAGTAGGGACTGTGCTAATTTCATAGGGATCCCAAGAGGACTCCTTCACTTTGTGAGCTTTGTTTTGCCTCCACCTCCAGGAAGCCTTCCCTGATCAACCACACACACATTTCCTTAGATTAGAGAGCAGTCATCCTCTGAGGTCCCAGAATCCTCTGCATGTTCTCCGCCATACCATTAACCACTCTCTGCTTTTCTGTAATTGCGGTCCTTTAAAGATAAGCCTACAAATTCTTTGATACACTTCCCATCAAAAGGTGTAATCTGCGTGCCCTTCCCTGGAAATTGTGTGGGTCTTTGCTATCTGCCCCAACAAACTGATTGTGACAGGAGACAGTTTCTTGCCAGTGTGTCAATAAGAGGCACTGGAATTGGGAGAAGATGGATCCTTACCCTGCTGAGCACAGGGAGCCCATGGCCTGGCCCTTCTATCCTTTGTAGCGTGAAGCTCTTGTCCTTCAGGCTGAGGTTTGTCTGGGTCCTATCCTTTCCTCCCTTCCCTACTCTACTCTTTCTCTCTCTCTCTCTCTCTCTCTCTCTCTCTCTCACACACACACACACACACACACACACTGGCCTGGGTGCTCCTGGGAGCAGGGCAGAGCCGTCTGAATCCATGGTCCTTTCTGATCAGGAGGAACTGGCAGGAAGGTGATACCTACTGAGCAGCTACCTACTATGTGCCAGTCGCCACACTGGTTATGCCCCCTGGCTCCTCTTGCCCTGTAGCAGTCTCTACGGTAGACACTTTTATTTTGAACCAATGGTCAGGGAAGGCGTCTGTGAGGAGATATATGAGTTGAGAGCCTAAGGATGAGAGGGAGCCGGCCTATGGAAGAGTGAGTCCAAGCTCAGTAGAGGGTCAGGACAAAGGCTGGCTAGCAACAAGGGCTCCCCAGCGGCTCCCAAGGTCCTAAGGGTGTCTGCTTCCTTGGCTCAGCCTGCCGAGTCAGGAGGGGTCCTGGGTAGGAATTGGGGAACCTGAGTTCCGACCTGGCTCAGTTCCTGCCTGGCCATGTGACCCTCAGCCAACCTTATTTCTGCTTTGTGCCTCAGTTTCTCTCTGTAAAATGATGGGGACCGAGGAGATGATTCCCATGGGCCTTTCCAGCTTGGACAGTGGGAGATCTCAGTCTGGAGAGTGGGACCTCCAGGGGACACAAAGGTCAGTCTTCCTCTGGCAACACTGAGGATGTTCCTGGCGAGGGGCCATGCAGGGGTGGAAATTCCCACAGCAGCAACCTTTGGGTCAAAGACTGCCCGAGTCAGCGAGCATGCTGCATGGCCCCAGGGCTGGCCTCACCCCCACGGGTGCCCAACCCTGGCTCTAGGTCCCAGCAGCGGCCCCTGGGAGCAGCATGACCCCAATGCTGGTCAGAATCGCCAGCCTTTCTTCTCCCAGGCTGTCCATTCACCCAGTGACACCTGCAGCTGCCATGGCTCAGCTGTGAAAACGCTCTCCCTTTGACCAGGAAGCGTGTTTGTTGTCTTCTGATTACGAAAGTATTGGTTGAAAAGAATTGGAAAAACACAGAATTTGGAAACCGCAGCGTCTGGAATATTGAGCTGCACACATGCTAAAGAGATGTTGAAAGAGCACATGTGCACAAAGCAGGACAGTGTAAGGTTGGGGACATGGACTCTGGGACCAGATGCCTGGGTTTGAATCCTGACTCACCCACTATGTGACTCAGTGCTCGGTCTAAGAGCAGCACGACGGGAGGCCAGAGGTCAAGAAGAGAGCAGTCAGAACATTCTCCCCTGCTGCTTCCTCCTTTAAGATGGGGGTCTGGCAGCGGCTGTGTTACTCCTGAACCCCTCACCTGAGGTTCCTGTCTCTCCGAAACTTGGGCGTACCCCATCTCTTTGCTTTGCTGCTTCAAGTCTAGGGATGCAGGTTCCAGGGGCTTGGGCATCCTTAAGCCCATCTCCCAACTCTACAAATAGCCCCTTAATTCAAATCCCAAGAAGCATCTGAGCTGGACTATCATTTCCTGCCTAGATGCTGATGGACACGTCAGCACACTGGCCGTCGCCTCTGCCCCACCGCAGATAGTTGTCCCCTGTTTCTAATTCTTCTCCTAAGTCTGTGCAGGTCCTCTGTGGAGACAGCAGACTTCACAAGGCGGGGCCGAAAACACACAGCAACCACACTCCTTCACGCAGGAGGTCCCTGGGGCCTTGGGGGGAGGTGGGGACATGCTGTGGGATCTTGAAGGTCACACGGAGGAGAGGTCCTGGACAGAGCAGCGTGGCCTGAACTCAGAGCCATAAAATGAGAAGCACCAGCAGCAGGAAGCCTGGGTCCTTGCAGGCACAGCTCCTGATGCTGTGTGACCCTGTGTGATCCTGTGTGATCCTCATTTCCCTCCAAATGCAGAAATGGACAGCATTTTTCAAGTCATCCCAGGATCTTGTTTATTTATTTTTAAATTTATTTTTATTGATCTATGATTGACATGTAAGATGAAGGTATATTTATACTTACAGATTTGATATATTTATATAGGGCAATATGACCCCTTCCACCACGTCACATATTCATTTCTCTTTTGTGTTGGGAACAATTAAGATCAAGTTTCTCAGCAATTTGAAGTGTATAATATAGTATTGTTGTCTATAATCACTGCGCTGTGCACTAGATCTCTTAGTTATCTTTTAGATCCAAGTTATACTCTTAAATAACAATTCTCCCACCTCCCAGCCTCTGGGAACTGCCATCCTACTTTTTTACCAGTTCAGCTTTTTTAGATTGCACATACAAGTGATATCATACAGCATTTGTTTTCCTTTGTCTGTCTGACTTAGCTCATTTAGCATAATGTCCTTAAGTTCCATACACATAATTGCAAATAGCAGGATTTTCTCCTTTCTTGTGGCTGAAAATATCCGTGTGTGTGTGTGTGTGTGTGTGTGTACCACAGCATCTGCACTTAGAGAAAAGGGGACCTGTGAGCACTGTTGGTGGCAATGTATATTGGTGCAGCTACTATGGAGGTTTCTTAAAAAATTAAAATTTGAACTAACAGATGATTCAGCAATTCCACGTCCGGGTATATGCCTGGAGGTGATGAAAACGGATCCTGCAGAGTATGTGTACTCTCGTGTTTATTGCAGCATCATTCACTGCAGCCAAGAAACAGGAACAGCCTAAGTGCTCACTGATGCTGGCTGGATGAAGAACTCGTGCTATATATGTATTTACACGCATGTACACACTCACACACACACATACACTCACACACCAGGATCAAGTTGAAATGCAAATTCTGGTTCATCAGCTTCCTTTGGGGGCCAGGACTCTGCATTTCCGATAAGCTTCCAGATGAGGGTAATCTTGGACTGTGCTTAGAGAACAAGAGCCGAAGCGAGGTCCAAGTTCCCTCCCAGCTCAGCAGTTCTCTAGCTGGGTTCACTCTCATTTTAAGCGCAGTTTTCTGTGATGGCGCCACCCTCCTGAGAACACTGGGTCAGGCTGGGAGAGAATGATGCTATGCGGACCCGCAGTTCTGGATCCCTGTAGGGTTTTCTGGGGTGGAGGTTTAGAAATAGATGGCAGCTTTCCCCCAAGTCCCACTATAACCTGCAGATACACACACACGCACACACACATATACATGCACACATACACACACACATACAGCCGGAGGCATGTGGGTTTACAGAAGAAAAATCATACTGCCAGTGACAAGCCAGTGCTGTCTGACGTTCTGAGTCACCTACTTGGGATGCTAAGGGACCCCCGAGAGCAGGGCTGGCTGTGTGGATGCACAGCCCTTCACCCAGGGGGCTCTAAAGAACCTGAGGACCCTCCCATCTCTCCCTCCACCTCCTCTCTGCCTCTGCAATTGGCAGCAGCCAAAATCCCAGCAGTAGCCTCAATTTACTGGGTCTTGACAGCTTGAGGACCCCAAGGAGCTTCTGTTAAAATGAAAATTTCTCAGCAAGAAGACATTCTTTAATATTTTGCCAGAGCCCACTTTATTGGATTCCTTTCCTGGAATTCCAGAGGGTCCTTGCTTTATAGATGGGGGAGCTGAGGCCTAGAGAGGGAGAAGGATGGGCCCAGGTCACACTGTGAGCCCAGCACTGCATGCCTTCATTTCTGGGCCAGGCGGCGGCTCTGTTCTTGGCATCAGACCTTCCAGGCAGGCAGCTCCAGATCAGGTTTTGAGAATCACTGACTTAATGGCTTCAAGCCATACATATGTGGATTCAGCAGCATAGCATTTAAAAAATAAGTACTTATTGCGCACCTACTCTGTGCCAGGCATTGGGCTCCACCTCTGACAAGCCAGCGACAGTCCTTACAGCATAGCAAGGAGCACTCGGTTTACTGATACTTGGAGCTGGCTTTGGTTACTACTTATCAGGTCCTGTAACACAGACTTCACATATATTTGAATTTTATAAAACCCGGTGAGGCAGGTACTAGTCTCATCCTTACTTTATAGATGAGAAAATTGAAGGCCAGAGAGTCAATCATCCAAGGTCACGCAGCTGGTAAAAAGCAGGATTGGGAGTTGAACCCACAGTGTCTGGGAACACAGCTCATGCTCTCAACTATGGGGCCGTGGGCTTGTTAACTGTCCACTGACTCCTCCCAGTCACCTCATGCCAAAGAGGAGGGTGAGGTTTTATTTTCACTTTTCAGAGAAAGGGGAGGATCAGAGAGGTTAAGTAGTATCAGGAGAGTTGTGCAGCCCATGACATTTGAAACTAGGCCCAGACAACTCTGTAGCCCAGGCTCTGAGCACTGAGCTTGTGGCCTCAGGCAGGCCACATAATCTCCCTGAACTGCAGACTCCTCCCAGGGCAGGCCACTCGTGGCCACTCATGGGATGAGGAAAAATGGTGAACACAGAGGTTAGTCTCCCCATGATCCACCCCAGTCTCTCCTCTCCTGGGGTACCCTTCCCTCTTATTGAAGTCACTGTTTCCAAAAGGACCCCAAGGCAGAATGCTTCGCCCAGAAGGGAAGCTGCTCCAACGATGAGCATTCAGGCCGTCTGCAGTGGGCAATTGGGCAATTATTTCTTGCACAGCTCTGTGACAGGGATTTCACAGAGGGGGGCGTTTACCCACTTACAGTGTGTAGTCAGTGGTTTTCAGTATATTCACAGACTTGTGCAACTACCGCTGCAAACTAAGTCTAGAACAGTTTCAACACCCCCAAATAGGAGCACCATCCCCTTCACTGGTTATATGGAGCGGGTGAGGCTTAGCCTGAAGGGAGCAGCGGCCCAAACAGTGGTGTTGTAGGTGGGCAGGTGGATGATTTGGAGTGTGGTGGAGAATGTTCTTCAAATGTTCTCAAACAATTGCCTGTTCCTCAGCCATTTGAGGGAGGTTCCCAGGGCAAGGGGTGTCTATTCACCAGTCTTCAGGTGCAAGAAATATTGCATGTTTCCTATAGGAAGTGGGGCAGACGTTGCCACAATGTTTCTGAAAGTTGAGGGTAGGTTTGGGAGGGGCCATCTACCTCCAAAAGAATGGAGGAGAGGAAGGGGGGGTGGGGGGCTGCAGGGCTGTGTCCCCTGTACTAACCAGCTATGTTCCCTACACAAACCAGAGGGGTCTTTTGAAAATGTGAATTAGTTATTGCCATTCTCTTGCTCAAAACACTCCAATGGCTTCTCTTAATTTTTAGAACAAAATCCAGAGTCCTTAACAGTCTCAAAGGCCTCTGAGTCTCACCCATGCTGTGCTCCTCCTGATTCTTTTCCTTCTAGTCTCACTGTCTGCTTTTCAGTTCCTATTCAGCAACTCCACAAGCCTTTGGCAAACAGAGAAAGATGCACACTTTTGGTGGACAAATTAGAGAAAGCATTTTGTTCCCTTAGCCTGATGTCTTTTTATAGTGCACAACTTATGCAACTGAGCACAGCAGTCCTGCCTTAAATTTGTCAAGTCCCAGAGAAGATTTTGACTTGTGGCCGGGGTGGGAAAAGCATGGACTCTAATAGTAGAGACAGTGGAAATCCCAGCTCTGCCACCTGCCAGCTGTGCGATCCAGGGAGAGTAACTCCATCTAAAAGAACTGACCCATTCTCAGCTGGGGGGATGGAGAGTGGGGTGAAGATGACACAAAATCCTTCATGTGCTGTGCATCCTCCCTTCCAATGTGGTCCCAGAGCCTTTACCTCCACTTAACAGAGAGTAGATGATATTAGCAGAAGTGTGTATATTTTTTTTTCTAAGATTTTTTTAAATTATTTATTTATACAAGCACTGGGTACAGTCAGAAGCGCAGGAAGGTGAGAGAATTCACCAGAGCCAGAGTGGGGAACAGAACAGGCAGACTGACGAAATGCACTGCTGAGGGGAGCAGCGGGTGGCAGGAGAGGTCTGCGCGCCATGTGGGACCCTCGCAGGCAGCCGGGGATCGAACCTGCGCTGCAGAGGCTGCGGGCAGCTTCGCAGCCTAGTGCTCAACCGCTGCGCCGCCAGGGGAGGCCCAAGTGTGTATATTTTTTAAAATAAAAAAATTTAAAGCATCTTTTTATCTGCTTTTCTGCATTGCAAATGTTTCTCTCCATTTTTACTATCACTGTGGATGAATTCTGAATAATAACAGACTCTATTTCTACCCCTGTCCCTCCAGTGCTTTAGAAGTCACAACAGGATATTTAAAAATGAAATCTGGTCATGTCAACTTATAACCCACTGCCTGCTTAACGCTATCCAGATGTGTCATTGTTCATCCAAAAGCTACAGAGGCTGTCTGGGATTTATCGATCAATTTGAGGCACAATGGCGTTAGGACCCATGCAGTGGCCCGAGACAGGCAGACCTGATGCCCTGTGGTAGGAAGTGGCCTAGAGCCCCTAAGGAAATTCACCAAGAGTCCTGGCCTGAGCATCTGGTTTCCATTCCAGCCTGGAGAGTCTTGGGGAAGTGTTAATTGCAACTGAGGATGTGATTGACTGAAAAAACTTCAAGGGTGTCTGTCCCTTGGCCCAGTGTTCTGCTTTGGGCACAATGGCTGGACAGGAGAGCATGGACTAAGGGAGCCATCACATGCATGTGACTGTGTAGGGGCAAGTGTTTGTGTGTAGGTTGTGCAGGATAGCTGTTCAACATCAAAGCCCATTGGTGGTGATGGAGCCATGGTCACAGTGACTACACAGGAAGACAACGGGCTGTGCAGAATCATTGTTCAACAGTGACACCATGAGGCAGTAGCAGGAACAACAGTCCAGTGGATTGAGGTTATATTAGGAAGCAAGACTTTCCTTTTGAGCCAAGTAAGCCCAAGTACTCTTGGGCAGTGCAGAATGAGGGATGTCCTAAAAAATGGACATTAGGAGGCAAGTGGGGGCTCAAGAGAGTAACTAGAGAAATAAAAAGAGGTGATTATATCTGTGCTGTGAACTGCCATAACAAACCGGTACGGCCAACAACTGAATGAATGGACTTAAACAAGAAACAAACCATCACACAGAATTCCACAGTAAAAAACAAATGTTGTTGTTGTGTGTGTATCACAAAAAGAAGTATTGTGGTTACAACGGAAACACAATTCCTAGAGGAAATGTGCATGCAGCAATAGCCCTTAGAAGAAGTTCCAAGGGCTTCACACCACCACTTTTCCAAGGAGCAAGGTCCCCTGTGTTTAGATCATTTTTGAATCTGAATTCAGAGGAGTCTTCAAGGGGTTCTGCGTCAAGAACGAGAGAGGGATGGCTGGGAAAAGGTGGGCCGGCTGGAATGGGTGCTGACAGCACCTCACCTGGGTGGCTGACAGCCCCACCACCCTCGGCGACTTCAGCTGTAGTCAACATCTGCACCGAACAGCAGGAAATCCTAGGAGAGATGGGAATGCTGTCACCGGCTGAATGTGCACCACTTGTTTGTGATGTGGGGCTGCTCTGCTGGGTTTTAGAAGGAAACTTCGAGAGCCTGCCAGTTGGGAAGGAGGGGCAGGGTGGGGCGAATGGAGAGGCAGGGGTGAGCCTGGGGCGCTCAGGTCTTGCCACTGGGGTCTGCACACCACTGGCTGCCATGCCCCTGATTCTGTCAGCAGCTTCACTGGCAGCTGTTTCCTTCTCAGGCGTGGAGACCCCGGGGCTGCTGTGGAGGCTTCATTTGTCATCCTGGCCTCATGGTAGCCCAAGGGAGCTTTTGTTCTGATCAAGGCTGCAAAAATACTTCTCTTGGCTCCTTTGCGCCCTTCACTCAGAATTTTCAGAAATGAAGAAATTAAATTGTGCCGTGGGGGTCTTTGTTTTTTTCCTTTCAGTACCGTGTCGGGAGCATGGGCATGCGTTCCTTTGTTCTTTCCACTATTTCTCTACAATCTCTTAGCCCCACAGGCTCTCTGGTCTACAGGATGATTGGGTGGTGGCGGTGAGGGAGACTGAGAAGTCTGGGTGACATGGGGGCTTCCCATGAGGGCCACGAGGTTATCAGAAAGCCACTGACCAAGGAAAATGCTATGATGGGTGATGGTTTCACTGCAGAGAGATCAGCTTTGGGACATGCCAGATTTTAGGGGTCTCGGGGTAAAGCCACTGGGGATGCCAACAGATGCACCAGCCAAGAGGGTGGCAGAAACGAGAGGCAGGGCTGGGTCACAGGATGGCACTAAGGAGACTCTTGAGCCTGGGTAGTTTGATGAAAGTGAACAGGGAAAGCCAATTTTGGGGGATGAGACTCTGCAGGGAACCCTGAGAACTCCCTCTGGCAAGGAAGGGGAAGGAGGAAGCAGCAAGGAAGAGGCTGGAAAACCAGAGCAAGACTCTGAAGTTAAGAGAGGAAACACTCCATGAATGGGGTAAATGTGTCAAATGCTATTGGGGCCCAGGCTGGAGGAAGACCAGAGGAGGTACACTCTTTGGTTCCCCGTGTTTAGATCCACACCAGGGATTGCAAATCCACCTGACACTGACCACACTTCATACCCTACCTGCCTAGAATGAGGCTGGATGCAAAGGAAGATTGATAATGCATGTGTCAATATTTATACCCATCTGCCTTAGGGAAGAGGCTCTGTGGCCACCCAGGAGTTGCGTTTTCACCACGCACAGTGTCAGACGGATGCAGCTGATGGTTCAAAGTAGACATCTGCCTTTGACTCTGGCCTTCACTGAGTAGCCGGTGACTTTTCTGAGTCTCAGTATTTTTTTCTCTGTTTCTTAACAGCAACCACCTTCCAGGGTTGTTGTAAGGTAGAAAACTCTTGATACAGGGCTTGCATAGGTGAAGCTTCCTGCAACAGTTGCTATTACTAAAGAAGATTGACAAAAAGGGCCCTTTGAGACTTACCTGGTGAGACTGAAGCAGCAGGTTGAGGAGCTGGACGTGGGCGGGCAGCGGCAGCGGGAAGCCTTGCTGCAAGCGCGCTGTAATGGGGGGAAGGTCAGGCGCAGGGGAGGAGAAGGTCGGGCAGGGGCCCAAGAGGCAGCTTCCCTGAAGCCTGGTTTTGGGGAGGGACTGACGTGGGCACGTAAGCCTGAACAAAAGGTTGCCCTGGAATCTCCCATCTTCTTCTCCACCATGATCCAGGGACCTGCGGGCCTCTAATTCCTGCCTAAGCCCACACCACTGTCCTCCCAGGGGCGATGGCACTGCTGGCAGACATCAGGCCCGAGGGATGCCTGGGGTGGCTGCTTGCATGGGTTAGGGACAGCCCACGGATATGCATTTGGGACTAACTCCTTGCATGTGCCAGAGACCCTCAATGTTCAGGGAAAGCCAGAGATGGGCAGTGGACAAGGGGCGAGCGCTGCACCTCACCCCCCCCCCGCCCCCTGCATGCTACCACATTCTGAATTGGAACTCTGGAGACTCAAACCTGCTCTCTCAGGTCATTTTGAAGCTACATGTTTCAAGGGGTGGGGAGGGGGAATAAATCGGTCTATTTAATAATGCGTTGTCTTAATTTATAATTTCTAAATATTCTAGTCACGTGGTATGTGTGGCCTCTATTTGTACTCTTGTCTCTGCCTCTGCAATGGCAGGCCTTGCCAGGGTGCTGAGCTGACCTTAGCCCTCTTCCCTGGCCCTTTTCCCAGAGCTGGAAAGAGGCTGATGGGATCAAACCCAGTTAGGATCGAACGCAGTTCCACCTGCTCTGTGATGCAGAACAAGTCACTTAACTTCCTTGACCTTCCATTTCTTCCCACGAAAACTCCTATCTCGCAGGGCTATGGTAAGGACTGGAGAAGAAATGGATGGGCAGGTGGTAGGAACTCAGCTCCCATGGGTTCCTTTTTTTCCATGCTATTTGAGATTCCTTTGAGGTGACCAGAACCCACAACTGGGGCCAGGTATTAGGTGGTTCTAGGAATTAACCCCACCCACTTTTGACCAAAAAATTGGGGACCAAAAATCAATCATTTCTCCAAAGCTCCTTACCGTTAATCTTGGGAAGAGCAACAGTGGGCAAAAGAAAGTTCATAACATTCTGCAGGCTTTCAACCTGGAAATCAGAAGGAGGATGGGGCCCGCATCAGGACCCTGTGGCCTCAGCAGTCCTCTGCCCTCTCCATTCCCGGCCCCCCCTCCAGCTGGGCAAACTGTGATGATGTCAAGACTATGGCTGGATCAAGGTCACTTTCGTTCTAGAGTTTCCAGGGAAACACCTACTAAACTGTAGGGTGCAAGAGAGGCCATCGGAGTATTATTTGTGAAATTCTGTGTCAGATTCCACAGACTGAAGAACAGAGTGTTTCCATTTTTTCAGGGGCTATTTGGCAGTTTCAGCAAAAGTCTTAAGAATGTGTGTGTCCAGTGGGCTGCAAGCATGCCTCTATGGTGTTTATCCTCAGGAAATGATGTAGGGCCTCGGCAGAGAGAGCAATGGAGGGATGCTCACCCAGTGACAGATATAACCAAAGCAATAAATTAGAAGCACCCACATTTCCAATGTTTGGGGGGAATCGTGGCCCTTTGATCCCAGGTAATACTATGCAGCTGTTAAGAAGGATATTATAGAAACACAATGATCAGCACAGAGATATTCATGAGGGAATTTTGAATAAGGAAGAGCAGATTACTGAAGCCACTTAATTCTATTGCGTTGTTGTCAATAAATAGCAAAGGTCAGGAAGGATATACTCCAAATGATGACTTGCTGAAAATAGGGGTTTTTAAAATTTTTCTTTGCTTTTACAGATGTATAGGTTCTGCCTGCTTGATAATGTCTGTGTTTTGCTTTTGCAATAATGAAAAAAAAAATGTAAATAACGTAACACCCTCAAGATAATTGCCTCTAGTGGTGACATTTACAACTTGCAAATAGGTCCATTTTTGTCTCTGGAACAACTGGGTTTCCTTCCCCAGGCTGTGATTCCCTGAGCTCATCAGATCTGGTGCCCTTCTTCTCTTGAATCTGGGGACTTACTATTTTTATTTTCCATAGAAGCAGAAGTTAGCTGCCAACAGAGCTACACCTCTGGGCGTGTCAGGGAGTCCATGTGTGCAGAGGCTCCTCCAGGTGCTTCTGTTGGTTGTAAGCTCATCAGATGGACAATGGCTGGCTGGATTTCCATCAGATTTAGAGGGAGGTTTGGGATAGTCTGAATTTGGGGTTGGGTGGCTAACAAGGCACCCACTTGGTGAGGATCTTGGGGGGCATTTCAGAAAGCTAAGGGAATGTTCTTTAGGGATTCCCCAGAGTTCCCTGGGAGGTTAGAGCCCCATGTATAAGATGCCTGTGGACAGAGCACACCATGGCTCCAAAGGGAAGTTCTAAGGTGATGCTCATTCAGGATGGCTGTTGAAGGGCATCTGAACCTCACGTATATGGGCAACTCGCCACTAGTAACTGGGGTGAGGGTAGGAGGATGGGCCTACTTCATGGTGGTCAGTGATTCTGGGGAGTGGAATCATCTACTAGGTCTGGTGAGATGCCAGCTCCTCTTCCTCCCACCTGCCCTGATCAATCTCAGAAAGTGACTTTGACATTCACCCGGCTGCTGAAGCCAGCACCTAGGAGTGATTCCTCATCGCCCTTTCTCCTCACCACACACATCAGATCTTACACCAAGTTCCATCTAATTCTATTGCCAAAGTATGTCTTCAACCCACCATCTTTCTTCTTCTACCTGGCCCTGTTCCAGCCTCCATCATCTCTCACCTGCACAAAGGCCCCAGTCTTCCCTGACCTGTGTGATCTGACACTTGACCCTGCAATCCAGTGCCCTCACCCCAGCCAGTGGCATCTTTTACACTGTTACAAATCAGATCATGCTCTCCCTGCATGAATGAGCCCATTTTCTCACTGTCCTTTCAACACTATCTTCTTCAGCCCAGAAGGCCCTGGGGGAGCCAGTCCCGCCCTGCCTATTCCAGACATATCTCCTCCTCCATCCCCCCACCTTTCTCTGTCCCTGTCACACTGTCTTCCCTCCATTCCCCAAGCATACCCAGCTTGTTTCCACCTCAGGGCCTAGGGCCCTGCCATTCCCTCTGCCCACAACAGACCTTCGCCTTGCTGGCAACTTCAGCTCCAATATCCCCACCTCCAGAAGGCTTTCCCCAATGACATAGTCTAACCTCAACCTTCCCTGTCACTTTCTAGCCCACCTCCATTTTGTTATTCATTGCATTGTTCATGACTGGAAGGATCTTCATTTCTTTTCGTGTTTGTCTACTATGAGGTAAGGATCTGGGGGAGCTTCCTTGTCCCTTTTATCCCATACCCTCAACAGTGCCTGCCACACAGTAGGTGCTCAAAAAAGTCATTAACTTGTTTGTCCACAAGCATTTGTTGAGAAATTTTCCATACCAGATTGTGCACATTTCATCCCAGTTAAAACTCATCCCATTAACTCAGGTGGAAAGGACTGTCCCTGATCAGTGAGGAGGGAACGCAGCTCAGAGAGGAGGCGACAGTCATAAGTAGGGAGCATGGATTCCAGCTCAGGTCTCTCTGCCCACGGAGCTCCTCCCATCATTACTTCATATGCAACTTATATGCAAATGAGCCATTGGCCTCCTAAATGACCCCAGGGGTCCCCTGAATAACCTTAGGATGGGGAGGTGGGGTGGAATGAGTCACCAAGTGTCTCAGACTCACCGAGAAGGGGCCAATGTCGGAGTGCTTCAGTTGTAGGAGCAGCCTGTGAAAAGGGGGGTGAGGGCTGAGACCACCATTAGCTTGACCCATATCCCACCCCCAATCCACATTCCCTTCCTTTATCTATAGCCCCCCTGATTTTTCTCTGGGGAAGCCCCCCATTCCCTACATTGCTAGTGCTGAGCCCTGGGGTGGGCTGGCTTAGGGCAGAGACACCTCTCTTGCCAAAGTGATTGCTTCAGGGATGGACTGTGACCCACGATGGTCCAGGGAGAGGTGGTTCCAGGGCTACAGCTGAAACTATGGTGAATAAGGTGTTCTCTTTCCTCCAGGAAAATTAGGGACCATTTTTGTCACCACTTATGATAGTTTTCTAGGAAATGAAGCAAGGCATTTTAACTGTGACCTCAGAGAAAGAGGAAAATAAATGGCTGTTTATTGAACTCTTATTATTCAAAGCATTAAGTTGGGTGCTTTATCCCACTGAAATCCTGCAACACCCAAGAGGCAAAGGCCATCACACGCCTGTTTTACAGATGAGGAAACTGACCCTCAGAGAAGGCAAGCAACCAGATCAAGGTCACACAGCTAATCAATAGCAAAGTAGGATTCCAAACAGGTCTCTCTGATGGCAACATTCTTGTCTCCAAAACCCTAATAAAGCTTGAAAACTGTCTTGTTCACCAACAGTCAGGAGCCCTGGGATTTCTGCCCTATAGAATTCTCTGCCATCCCCTGCATATTTTAGAAAGTCTGTGCTCAGTCATCACCCAGCTGTATCCTCTCTGGCTCCTCTACTTGAGAGACCCACTGGTGTTTCAAGGAAAATTAAGCCCACATGTTTCTGAAGCGGTAACACTTGTCAAAATGATGCCAGGAGAAAGAAGCAGCGCGTAACCCTCAGGAGCCAATCTCAAGGTTAAGAAAGACAGCTCCGTGCCAGAGAAGAGGTGGAAACAGGCAGGAATGTGGGTCAAGACTCCAGGTGAATAGTGTGATCGTGATGAAGAGCTGGCCTCTAGGTCTGGATGTTGGGGTGGTCACATCTGCTCTCTTGGTGTCGCTATCTCTGTGCGTCTCCTTCTTTCTCTCTCTTCCCTTCTTCCGTCCCTCATTTCGTCTCTCTCTCTGAGTCTATCAGTCTCTGTTTCTCTCTCTCCTCCCATTTCTAAAATTCCCCTTTACTGTGTCTTTTTCTCTTCTCTCTTGCTTACTGAGGGCATATTACTCCCTGGAAGTGTTGCAGACATTGAAATGAATGTTAATATCTCAATTCATCCTCATGCTGATGTTGTTGGCAAAGACTAGTTGTTGGGCTTATTTTACAGCCAGGGAAACTGAGGTTGCTTGCCCAGGCAAGCTAAGTTTCAAATGGAGGTCAGGGTCCCCATCCCCCCACCACAACTTCTAGGCCAGATTCAAATGGGCTCACGTGGATTCCAGAGTCTCCCAGCAGGGGGGCAGTTGTGAGGGCCCAAGGACAGGGTATGAAGATGTAGGTTGAGTGAGTGAGTTTGGCAAGCGCCAGGGGAGGCCAGGGACATGGAATGGCCAGGAGCCATTGTGGTTGGAGGCGGGGATGGGGATCAGCAACTGGCACTGAGGGGTCAGGTCAGCTCAGGCCTGAGGGGTGCCCTAGGACTTTCAGGGCAGAGGGACACTCCAGTGAAACCCAGATTGTTGGTCATGTTAAGAAGTTTGGCCGTGGGAGGTCACTTCATTTCTGAGCATCCATTACAATTTCTGCAAAGTGGGGATGATTTGAGGTTTAATTTAACTGACAGACAGGAAAGCAACGAGACAGTGCTTGGCATATGATAAGGTCATTGTACCCGGGGAGCACCAAGAATGGATGGCAGCTGCCTCCTCCCGTCCCCGCAGGCCCACTTACTTGTCCATCTTGAGCTCTCCAATAAGCCTTCCGGACTTGATGTCAACCTTCACAGAAATATTTGTGCTCTGCAAAACAATATCCCAGGAGTTGAGGCCCCACGACCCAGAGCCGGGGGCTCTGCCAGGCCTCCAAGACCAGGAGAGGCAGCTTCACAGGGGCTCCTCCTGGGAGCCCACACTGCTGGGTCAGACCCACAGAATCCAAAGTGGAGGGAATCAATCCTTTTCCTTGTGCTTGTTGATAAGCCCTAGACTATCAAGCAATTACCATTTTCTGCTTCTGAGACCATTTCAATTATGCATTGGTGTATTTGTTCATTCTTTCGCTTATTCATTAAAATATTAATTTATTCAAATATTCATTAGATAGCTAACTTGAAATATGCCATATCTTTTCTGGTTCACAGCCACTCCTGGCGGCTAGGTGAGACAGACCTTGGGGCTGGAGTCCAGGCTAGCCCTATTCTTGCAGCCATCATCCAGTATTCATTCAACAAGTATTTACCGAGTCAGAAACTGAGGTTCCTAGATCAGATTTCCTGCCACTGTCTGTGTGACCTTGGGTGACCCCTTCAGAATCCACTTAATCTATAAAGTGGGGATAATGGGTCTCAATTTGAAACTGGGCAGACCTGCCTGAGGCCCAGGAATACCTCCTGGAAAGAGAGTCTGGTCCTCACCCCAGTAGTCATAGTGGGGGCCACCAATTGTTTGTGGAATGACAGAGTGATCGAATGAATGAATGCACAAATCAACAACAGCAATGAAACTTGAATTAGTGAAGGACTAACCACACAAATGAAGGAATAGACAAAAAAATGCATGGATGAATAAATGATGAGTGAACACATATACAAATGAATGATTAATTGAACAAAGGTATAAGTAGATGAATAAATGAATAATGGAATAAATGGAATGCATGTATGAACCAGAGAAAGCACAGCATATTTCAAGTTAGCAATCTAATGAATAATTGAATGAATTAATAATTGAGTGAATAAATGAATGAATGAGCAAATATACATATGCATAATTGAATGACCAAAGATATGAGTGAATATAGAAACAGTCTTGTAACGCTCATTTCCAGCCGAAGAGGGAATGGATAATTGAGTGAATGAATGAATGGGCATATGTGGGAGCCAGACGCAGTGTGTGTGGTGGTTCTGGTCACAAGTCCTGGAGCCCCACTGTTTGGGTTTGAATCTGGGCAGGATTCACACTGGACCTCTGACTCCAAGGTCAGCATGCTTGGCCTGTCTATGGTGCCTTATGTGCCCACCCCTGGGAACAGCTTACCACACCAAGCAGGAAGAGGGAGGCCAGGGTGGAGTTGGGGAGGATGGCAAAGGCCTGGGCCTCCAGGGCAGGGCTAAGGTCAAGGCCGGTAGGGTGCACAGTGAGGTAGGGCGGAGAGGAGACTGAGATGAGCAGCTGCATCTTCATGTTGGGGAACTCCTTGGCCACCTGCAGCCCCCAGTGAGGACAACCAACAAAAGAGGCAATTTTATTAACATGTTTTAAAATCCCACCTTGTCCTGGCTCTACATCAGCACTTTCCCTGTCTTACCATGTCTTTTCCAATAAATTCTAAAGACTGCAAGATCTGACAGCTGGCGCCCTGTTAACCTCACTCCAAAGGCCTCTCCTTCTGCTTTCCAACTCCAGTCACCCAGGATTCCTTTTTGTGCCTCAAGTATGAGTGGCTCTCTTGCCCTCTAAAGCCCTTTGCACTCTTGGTTCCCACTCCCCTAATGCCTGACTCTCCACCCTTCTCCTAGCTTGGCTATTTCCCTCCCTTCAGGTCTCAGCTCAACTCTTGCCTCCTTAGAGAGTAGTGGTGGCACCCAGGGAAACTGAGGGGGATTTTGGCAGCACCCCCATCTCTGTTAGCTTCCAATCCTCTCCCAGGTAAACTCACAGCCTGGAAAAAAATTATGATTGGAAACTCCCATATAGAATGTTCTGGAAGTACCACCATGGATGAGGCCATTATAGACTGAATGTGGGAGTCCCCTGTCCCCCCAGTTAATATGTTCAAGCCCTAACCTCCTAGCCCCTCATCCCCAGCATGCCTATATTTGGAGAAGGGTCTCCAAGGAGATGATGAAGGTCAGTGAGGGCATAAGAGCAAGGCCCTGTGCCAACGGGATTAGCATCTTTATATGAAGAGACCCAGAGCTTGCTCTCTCCACGTGCACCCAGAGGAAGGACCACGAGGACACAGCAAGGGGATGGCCTCTTGCAAGCTAGGGAGGGGGCCTCACCAGTATGAGACCATGTTGGCACCTTGATCTTGGACTTCTCAGCCTCTAGAGCTGTGAGAAGTTATTTCTGGTTAAGTCACACAGTCTGCGGCATTTTGATGACAGCCTGAGCAGACAGAGACAGAGGCCTTCCTTGATGGCTTTGTCTAAAGCGGCCTCATTGACCTGTGGCTTCACTTATCTTTTTGTTTTGGGAGCCTGAATAATAATTTTCTCACCCACTAGACTGCTTTCGGAGGGCAGGGGGATGGTCTGTCAGCTGAATGCCAGCACAGGGCCCCAGGCACTCAGTGGGTACTCAGTACGTATTTGTTGAATAACTGGGCCCCCAGATCTGCCCTCCTACGTGGGTCCCCTTTCTCTGTATAGGGGGTGGCCGCACAGAGCTATTTCCATTCTCTTAGGCGAGGTTGCTTCTGAGTCTGGGGGGAGGGGGTTCTCATCTGGCTGCTTAACAGAGTCCTGTCCTCTCCAGCACCCCCAGGCCAACTCCCGAGCAGGCTCTTTCTTACCTGTGGTATGAGAGTTCCAAAGAACTCGGTTGACAGTCGGATTTTGGATTCTTTTGGAATCTGTAGGAAGGGGAAAAAGAGGAAAGACTTCTTGAGGATGATGTTAGAGATTGGACAACCGACAAATTTTATGAGGAGTGAGAGACGGAACGTACGGTCAGTGTGACAGGCACAGACCCACTGCAGCCATCAGCCCAGAGTGGTCAGGCAGGGTCAGTGACTGCCCGTGCAGGATCAGAGATGCTCACAAAACTGATCACACAGGAAGCCCTGCTGCTGTCTCCATCTCTCCTACCAGCAAGACTCCCGGGGCTTCTGCTTTTTTACTCCACCCATTCCCCACCCCCTGCCTGCCTTTGAGGCTCTGCCACATGCATGTGATGGTGACTGACCCTCCTCGCTCTGATCCTTTCTCATTTGAATGGACTTTTTTTGTTTCCAGAGGGGCTGTGGGGTTGGCATTTGTCTGTACCCAGAAAGAGAGGGAGACTGCAGCTTTCCCAGGAGCAGCTTAGGCTGAGCTCTGAGAGGGCGTGACTAGGTAGGGATCAGGCTGCACTAGATTCTGGAGAGGATGGTTATTTCCTCATGTGACTGAGACCCAAAGTGGGGTTTGGCTATGAATATTAGAGACAAAGACAATGAGGATAATGCTATTGTGATACAGGACTCAGGCTGGGTCACTGGGCCGGACATAGGACAAGCACTCAGCTGGTGTGGGCTGTTCCTTATTGTTCGTCTAGTGCTTTCTACGTGCTGGGCCTGTGTGGAGCTTCTCATGCATTCCTGGACCCCGCAGTACATCCCCCAAAGGCAGAAACTGTTATCAGTGTTTTACTGATGACAAAACTAAAGTTCTGGGAGGTTACATGGCAGGCTGAATGTCATCCAGCTGGAAAGAGGGGCCATGATATCTGAACTTGAAGGGGGCTGGTTGACACTCAAATCAAGACCTTGATCTCCACAGGGTGAACAAAGGCTCAACTCTGGGTCTTCTGCTGCAACCTCGTCCAGTATCCGTCCCACATCCGCCCCCACGCAGCCTCACCATGTCATCCTTGAGGGTCAGGTGCAGGACTCCGGCCTGTTGGTACACAAGCCCCGCCGTGTTGAAGAAGTAGTTGGAGATGCCCAGGTACACCATGCGGTCGTGGTCAGCGGGGAAGGCCAGTGCTGGCGGGGCAAAGGGCGGGGGGCTGCGATGGCCCAGCCGAAAAAACTCTCCCTGGGGGAGGAGGCAGCGGAGTGAGCAGGGGAGGGGGGCACCCTTTAGGGAGTACAATTCAGCATCTCTGCTCCTGGAAAGTACGGGCTGAGCAGCCCACCCCCTCCTGGGCTTGAATTTTTAAGTGCTTTCTACAACAACCCCATAGGGAGGTATAACCAGGCTTATGTCCCAGGTTGGGACAGTGACTGAGACACAGGGAGCAGAAGAGGTGGCCCTGGGCCCTCAAGGGCGCATGGCCCAGGGAGGGGTTGGACTTGGGCATCCAGGGCCCAGCAGCACAATCCCCACCCCTCCACTGGCCCAGCTCAAGCTTTCTGGAAAGTGCAGGAATTCTACTGAAAGAACAATGCCATTATTAGATTAGCAAAATGTTGAAAGGTTTAAGAGAAAGAGATAAACTGCTCTGTGTGTGTGTGTGTATGTGTGTGTTAAACACATTCTATTCATTTTTGCTGAGCATGTTTATAGCCGCCAGGGAATATGTGTTTATAGGTTTCTGAAGACCAATTGACAAGATGCTGCAAAAGCAGATCATTTATTCAGCTAAAATAAGAATAATGTGGAGTTATAAAAATACATATGGTAGGACACCATTTATGTACAATTTAAGGGCCTATAAAACATACGATATAAGAATCAATTGATGCACATAGACATGCAGTGAAAGTATGAAAATGCAGGAAGGACACATGGAAACGGTCATTTGACTGCCTGGAGGTGGAGGCACCTGGGGCCTCAGCTTTGTGTTTCTATTGTGTTTCATTAAAAAAAAAAATCAGAGGCAAATAAAACAATACAGTAACATTTCTTAAATCTGGGCAGCAGGTAGGTGAAATCCAGGTACAAAGATGCTCATGGCAGCTCCAGTGCTGTTTGTGGCAGAAATGGCAAGAGCTCAAATACCCCAGGAGAGGGCTCTGTCTCTATCACGAGCTGTTCACTGTAATACCCAGGGCCCCAAAAGATCTAACTTGTGTGCCAATAGAGCATATTTTTGAGTTGTAATATCTGGGTGCTCTTTCTCTTTCCCTCTCCCATCCCTTTCTGCTTCAGTGCCAATGGTCAGGGAGGCCTCCTCGGGAGAGAATGTTCGAGCAAACACTTGAAGGAAGAGAGCACTTTTGCAGATATCTAGACAAGAGCGTTTGGGGCAGAAGGAGCAGGAAGTGCAAAGGCCCTGGGGCCTCCAGTGTGACTGGAGCAGGGAGAAGCTGTGGAGAGTGCAGTGGGGGTGGGAGGGTAAGGGTCAATGGGAAGGGGGTGGAGTCATTGTAAAATTTGCATCCGAGGATGAGAAGGAGCCCAGGAGGGTCTGAAACGAAGATATTGAGGGTTTATGATTCTTAGCATGTCTCACCTTCAGCTGCCCATCCAGGCTGTCAGCTGTGACTGTTGGAGGTGCCAGCAATGAGTAATCGATCCCGGCCACATTATCTATCCTGGCTGTCACTAGAGGGGAAGACAACAGAGCATGTGCCATCTCCCTATGGCAGCACCTTTGGGCCCTGGGATGCAAGGTCAGCATCTCCTAAACTTGAATCAAGAACTGCAGTGCACTTCCATGCCCACTTCCTCCAGGGAGCCCTCTCTGAGCCGCCTTTGGAGGAAAATGAATCCACACCCTTATTCACACACATCTCTTCTTCCAATAGACACTAGGACAGGGCCTAAAAGACAGTGTCAAGGAGCGGAGAGACCTGGTCTTGAATTGAACCACATATGAACTTGGACATGTCCTTTTACTTCTGTGAGCCACTTTTTATCCATTGTAGAATGGGGTAGAAGCACTGATCTCACAGGATTCAGTGAGAAGGTAGATATGCCTAATGTTCTGTGCATGGCAGGGGCTCAAAAGCCAGAAGGGATCAATATTAGCAGTAATGACATCCCAGGCTGAGCTTAACTCAGGTCAGTTTCCCCACAGTAATCAATGAGTATTTTTTTTATTTATTTATTTTATTTGTTTGTTTGTTTTAGTTTATACAAGCACTGGGTACAGTCAGAAGCGCGGGAGGGTGAGAGAATTCACCAGAGCCAGAGCGGGGAGCAGAGCAGGCAGAAGGACCGAAGGACACTGCTGAGGGGAGCAGCGGGCAGCAGGAGAGGTCTGTGCGCCATGCGGGACCCTCCTCCGGTGGCCGGGGAGCAGCCGGTGATCGAACCAGCGCCGCAGAGGCTGCGGGCAGCTTCGCAACCCAGCGCTCAACCGCTGCGCCATTGGGGAGGCCCATTGAGTATTAAACAAATATCATTGAGCCATTCTCTCCCATGTTAGAGGGGAAGAAACTGAGGCCCAGAAATAGTACTTGTGCAAGAGGGCACCGCTGGTTTGGGATTCACACCAATATCTTTTTCCTGTCTAATGAACCAAACCTTAGACTCTGCCACTGCATGGGTCAAGCTGACTTCCCCAGGGGACTGGGGCATTGCCTTTGAAATGAGCACCTACTACGTGCTGGCCATGCCAGATGCCATGGGGCGGGAACTCAGGGAGGAGGCTGGGATGCAGACTCTGGAGTAAAACAAAAATTTCTGAATTTAGATCCCACTTCAGCCTCTTATTGGCTTTGTGAACTCAGGCAAGTCTCTATTCGCCCACGTCCTTGAGGGAAGTCCAGAAGTGAGGGAGCAAATCAGCCCACACACACCCATCCCTCCACCCCCGCGGAGGCCTCCTCATGGGAAAACTGAGAGCGTGCACCCATCTTGCTGAGGTGTTGGGACGCCAAGAGCAAGCAATGCTGCTGGGTGCATGTCATATGGTGAGCCTCAGCCAGAGGACTCCTCTCCCACCAAATGCAGCTCTTCACAGTCTACCAAGTACTTGGGGTTAGAGAGAATTGCCCCCATTTTAAAGATATGAAAATTGAGACCCCAAGAGGAGCAATCATCCACCTTGGATCTGTGTGTCTGGCCTCAGAGAGCTGGAAGTACTTGGTTTTTCAGTTCTTTCAAGGGTAGGGAATTAATGGGTGTGGGTGGCTTTGCCTCCTCACTTATGGACTTGCCATAAGGACCAGAAGCAATGAGAATCCAATGCCAACTGCCATTTGAGAACAATCTATTCTACCCATTCCCACCCAGGCCCAGGCAAGTCTGGGAAACTTCAAGAATTTTCCCACCTCTCTACCCCCTCCTTTTATCTCAGACTCCTTGATCCCTCCCCACCCTTACCTGGCAGTGTCTGGAAAAAAGGTTGCAGTTTGGAGATCACAGAGCTTCTCATTACCTCGCAGATCTGGGGAGAACCAAGGAAGTGATCAGTGAGGGATTCCCATTGTGGAAGCTGTCTTTGGGGAAAACAATCCAGACAGGTTTTGTTTTCCTTGAAAATAATGTAACTAAGGAAGTTTCCCTTTTTCTTTGGCCACCAAGAAGCTCAGAATTGGGCCTCCCCGGTGGTGCAGCGGTTGAGCGCTGGGTTGCGAAGCTGCCCGCGGCCTCTGCAGCGGCGCCGGTTCAATCCCTGGCTGCTCCCCGGCCACCGGAGGAGGGTCCCGCATGGCGCGCAGACCTCTCCTGCTGCCCGCTGCTCCCCTCAGCCGTGTACTTTGGTCCTTCTGCCTGCTCTGCTCCCCGCTCTGGCTCTGGTGAATTCTCTCACCCTCCCACGCTTCTGACTGTACCCAGTGCATGTATAAACAAAACAAACAAACAAATAATAAATAAATAAAACATGCCTCTATAAGGAAAAAAGAAAAGAAGAAGCTCTGAATTCAGTAGGCAGCTTAGAAACAATTACTGTATATGACTGTATATGATCTCTATATCTGTATTTTCATTCTTAATCTGGTATGGAAATTCCCTGATGGATATTTGATGTTTTTGTTTTATATTTGGTTTTTTTTTCCCCCACATTGAGGTAGTTACTCCTTTTCTTGAGACCTCTATTTTCTCATCTGTGTGATGGAATGTGGCAGGTTGTATTTTCCATCTGACTTGCTCTTCTGTAACGTGGCCTTGCCATGCCCCCATCATTGGTGGACTATGTGATCTCCCCCCTAGAATCTGGTCATTTGTTTATAATCAATAGAATATGGCAGAAGTGACATCATGTAACTTCAGCAGCAAGGTCATAACAATGTGTGCACCTTCCACCTTGGTCTCTTCAAAGGTTCCCTCTGGAGACCCAGTGACATACTGTGAGAAGCTCCAGCTCCATGGAGGGAGTTACAGGTAGTTGCCGGGGTCAGCAGCCCCAGCTGAGAGGAGCCTTCTTGTCTTCCCAGCCCAGGAACCATAGGTGTGAGAGAAGATCCCTTGGGATAGTTCTAGCCGTGGGCTTTGGAGTTTTCCCAGATGAGACCTAGACATCATAGAGCAAGACCAGCTAAGACAGCTCTGCTGTGCCTGTCAATTTCCTGATCCACAGCCTCCAGGAGCCTTACAACACGGTGGCTGCTTTACGATGCTACATTTGGGGCTGTTTCCCAGTGATAGAGATTCCCTAGCCTGAAGGGACTGGGGGGCTAAACAAGCCCCTGCTTTCACAAGGTTGCTCTCCCCATGAGTAACCTTTGTTTGCCTCTGAGTCACTGTGGTCCTTGCCTTTCTTGACTGTCGGGTAGCCCCTGCCATGGGGGCTCCCCTCTCCTTCCATCTACTCTTCCCCAGAAATGGAAATACTGCGAGCTCTGATTCCCTTGCAAAAAAGTCAGAGCTCCTTGGTGTTCCTTTCTGGGTCCCCGTTCCTTCCACACATGGCCCTGCCCTGCTGGAGGTCACCTGCGCCTGGCGTGAACAGCTGGTCCACACCCTGCAACCCACCCCCCTGAGGGCTGAGCTGCCCAGATCTCGCCCCCAAATGCCAAAGAGTTATAGGCGCCAGAAACAGCCTGGGCCGAAGAGAGGTGAGAGTTGGTGCAGAAACACCTTGGCCTCCTCAACCCTTGGGGCCAGTTCTGAGAAGGGGAATGAAGCAGGGAGCAAGAGAGGGAGCGGGAGGGTTGGAAGGGAGAGAGAGAGCAGCAACAGAAGGAAGAAAGAAAGGAGAGCAAAGCAGGGGTGGGGGGAGACAGAGAGAGCAAATCTGGTTTCTTAGGGAGTGTGTTTTTTTGTTTTTTGTTTTTTTTTACAGATTTATTTTTCACTTATACAAGAGCTGGGGCACAGGCCAGAGGCACGGGAGGGTAAGAGGATTCAGCAGAGACAGAGTGGGGAGTAGGACAGGCAGACAGACTGAAGACACTGCTGAGGGGAGCAGCGGGCGAGACAGATGAGGTCTGCCGCGCCATGTGGGTATCTCCCTGGCCGGCCGGGAATTGAACCCGCACTGCAGAGGCTGCGGACAGCTTCAACAGCATGGTGCTCAACCCGCTGCACCACTGGGGAGGCCTGGGAGTGTGTTTCTATCTCATAAGACTCCATGCTTCAAGAGGACTAGAATCTGAGGAGACTGCGCCTCCATTCCTAGTGGCCAGGGGTGGACAGGGTAGGGGGTGGTTATGGGGCAGTAATCTGGTAAATGGGACCCAACCACGCCTGAACTACCTACCTGCCCCTGAGCCACTGCCCTCCAATGCTGCTCACCCACAAGGGCCACCAGATGGCTCCAGAGCACAGCAAATCACACGGCAGCCTGGAGCACGGCTGCCTGCCACCACCCCGCTATGCTCCCCCCACCCCCACACACCTGATACAGAGTTGGGCTCTTCTTCCCTCAGGTAATACCTCTCCTCAGTATTCCTTGAAGTCAGATTCCAACTCACTTCTCTTTCAGCCCTTCCTAGCATCAGAGACACCCTAAACCTTCATTCATTAATTCATTCCTCCATTTGTTCAGGCCAAATACACTCTTCTAAACAATATCTTCTTATGATTAAGAGCTCTGTCTCTGAGGTGGGTGACTTGGGTTTGAATCCCAGCTCTACCACTTCTTCTATCTGTGTCTCAGTTGACTCATCTGTAAAATGGGGATACCATGACAAGTAAGGACTTTGTGTGGGTTAAATGCTAGACTCTTTGTAGAGAGCTTAGCCCAGGGCCAAGCCCACTGCAAGCACTTAAGAGTGTATAGTCCAAACTCCTCCTCCTCTTCCCCAACACCATGGTCCTCTTCACCACCATCTCCCTCCTCACCACCCTCATCATTAGCATCATCATCATTCCTTTTTAGTTGGGTGACAATTGAGGGGGCTCGGTGCTATCAAGAAATAATCTGTTTAATAGTCCCATATGTTAAATACATGCTAACCCCCCTCTCCTGCTGTTACTTCACTACAAAGACAGTGAGCAGTGGGGGAGCAGGCTGCTAGGTGAGCATACTGCCTGCATTATTTCAGTCATCCTGACGGCAGCTTGGCTGAGACTATGTTAATGTCCCCATTCTACAGATGGTAAAACTGAGGTTCAGAAAGGTCAACTAATTTGTTCAAGGTTATATAGCTGGTGACACCCTGGAACAAGAGGGCTGGTTCCAGAGACTTTACCTCTAAAACCAACAACCCACAACTCACTGTGTTTTTGTTTTGGGTACAGTCAGAAGCGCGGGAGGGTGAGAGAATTCACCAGAGCCAGAGCAGGGAGCAGAGCAGGCAGAAGGACCGAAGTACACTGCTGAGGGGAGCAGCGGGCGGCAGGAGAGGTCTGCGCGCCATGCGGGACCCTCCTCCGGTGGCCGGGGAGCAGCCGGGGATCGAACCGGTGCTGCAGAGGCTGCGGGCAGCTTCGCAACCCAGCGCTCAACCGCTGCGCCACTGGGGAGGCCCTGCACAACTCACTGTTATGTATTTTTGATATCCACACTTTTTTTTTTTTACTTTCACGGCATGCCTTTGGAGAGAGTATTTCATTTGACTGACGTGTCCATACCCACACTGTCAGTGCTTTGGTCCAGAAACCAGCATCTCCCATCTGAAAGATTGCACAACCCTCTCCAGTCCCTCCCTGCCCCCACTCACTGTCAGCCCCCCCCAGACAATCTCATGACAGCCAGAGAAATTTTTCTAAAGCGCAGATCTAGCCAAGTCCCCGCCTTGCTCCTCACTGCTCTCTGGAGAAAGGCCATGCTCATTCTCTTGACCTGTGAGACAGGCTCAGGGGCTTCCTGGAAGCTGACGGTTTTTAATGAAAACCAGCCCAGTCCACGGTCGGTGCGGGGAGGGGAGCCGAGGGCAGCTCCGGGAGAGCTGTTTCTTCTACCTGTCCCAGCTTCAAGGATAATCTTGGCCACACACAGCCTCGCAGCTTCAGTGTGTGTTTTCAGGGTGGGAAACAGCAAAAACAGGGTTCAAGGTGTGGTGGGGCTGGGGAGGGAGGCCAGGGCTCTATGAGGGCTGTCGGGAGAGCCACAGTTTCCCTGCAGGGAGGATGTGGGGGCGGGGGAGAGCAGAGGCAAGTCTGCTGTGGCTGTGGGCTGAGACTGTTTCTTAGCCCCGCCGACCTGCTCAGACAAGCACGCGTGGCTGATGTTTAGACTAGACCGGCGGTGAAAGGGCTGCGAGGCCAGTGAGGTGGCCGGGGCGTGGGGGAGGCATAGCTGTGCCCCTGAGGTGTGTGGAGACTAAGGGCACCTCCACCTCTGACAGTGATGAGACCCTTGCCCCTCCTACCTTGCTGGACATGGCATTTTGGAGTGAGGACTCGATTTTTTTGTGGAAGAGTTGGATCAGCCACCTGGAAATTGACACGTGGGACATGAGACATCCCAAATGTCCTCATTTGTCCTCCCTCCTCCACATAGGACTGGTCCCCAAATGCACACAACCCCCCCCCCCATTAGCCACGTCTCCCCTTCACACCATTACATCCTCATTCACAACTGGACCTCTGTAACCCCCCCCAGCCCATTTCCTTCCCATCTCTATACACCCACACTGTTCCTCCATGTCCCCCTTGTGCCTGGGTCTCCACCCACCCCAGGGCCTTGTACATGCTGTTCCCTTTGCTAAAAACACCCCCTGCCCCTGACAGCTGCCTAATTAACTCCTACTTATTCTTTTCAAGTTAATTCAAATGTCATTTCTGCAAGGAAGAACCGGCCAGTCCCCAGACCAGCCCAGTTCCTCCTGATCTATGCAGTGGGTGCACTGGCTGCCTCTTTTTCTTAGTTCCATCCTTTCGTAATTCTTTGCAAACTGCTAAGTAATGCAATGATTCAATGAAGATGTCTTCCCCTCTCGGCTGGCAGCATCGAGAGAACAGGGAATGTGTGGTCAACAGTCTAGGGTCAGATAGCTCTGGGTTGAATCCCTTCAACACTGACTAACTGAAAACTCAGGTGATTTCCCATCCTCTTTGTACCTTGGTTTTCTCCCCTGAAAATGGAATAATACTAGTGCCTCACAGAGTTGTCGTGTGGCTTAGCTGAGCTCAGGCATGAGCTTATACCCATGCCCAGCACACAGTAAGCCTCTGGTCCACATTACTTATTTCTCAAATTTTAGTGGCCATTTCTTGGACACACTGCACAAGCCTGGTGCACAGCAGATTCTGACTCCATTTGTTGAGTGGAGGGGCAGAGAATGCCTACAAGTCTGTGCTGAACGTTCTATGGTTTAAGGTACATAAACTGGTTAGCCCAGGCCAGAGGCATAGTAAGAGCTCTGTAAAGTCTGATAAATGGTTGTTGATGGACAAGTGGCTCTTGGAGGCAGGGACATTGTCTGCTCCATCTGTGGAGTCTTGCGGATGAACAAGGCTCTGGACAAGGCCTGGCATGGAAGTGGCATCGGACATGTTTTCTGTCTATAGCATGATGGGGACAGCTCCCTCCTCCCACCCACACCCCGGGAGACCATACCCCAGGCTGCTGCCCGAGATGTGTATGTGGGCGCTGTCCATGTGGCTGCTGCAGCTGGCACAGAAGATGGTGGAGTGGCCTGTGGTGGAGTTGCAGCCCAGTTTCAGAGCAGACAGAATGGAGATGCCCTCCAAGCTCAGGTCAAAGTTGCCACTGGCTTTGCTGAAAGGAAACAGGAATGACTTCAGCAAGCAATTTCTTCCCCATTGCCATTTAACCTTCACCCCAATGCTGGAAGTTAGGGTGACTAGAATCCTTCTCCAGGTGAGGTGGTGGAGTTCAGAAAGGGAAGGAAATCTGCCCAGGTCACACAGCAGCTGAGTAAAAGAGCCAGGATCCCAATGTGAAGTGTAAAGCCATGTCTGCCTGGCAGAACCTTGTTCTTACCCACTGCCTCAGTCCACTGTCCTTGCTGTGTGACCTGGGGCATATTTCTTAACCTCTCAGGGCTTCATTTCTTCACTCAGACCCTGCATTAGCCTCAGAATACCAGTTTTGATACCAAGAAGCTGGGTGTTTGGGGCCACTGACATTAATTCATGAATGACCTTGTTCATTAAATGTGGTTAAGGACTCCTAAGGGGTAAAATGGGCTCTGGGTAAGAGAGTGGACAGGAATAGAGTTTGTCAACTCTTCCATAATGTGATGAAGTGTTGTTGTTGTTGCTGATATCATTCATCAATAAATGTAATGATAGAAACCAAAAAGCCCAGGTGGAGAACTAAGCAAATCTCGTGCTGGGAACAGACAGAACCAGAGGCAACTGAGGTGCTCCCTTGCCATTGCCGCCCTGGCTCCCCACAAAGGACAAGTTGCTGAAGTGTTTGGTTAATCTGAGCTGCTCTCACTCGCAGGCAGGGTTTCTGTGGTGAGAATCCAATTTTGAGATTCAGAGTTGAGGAGTGTATAATTTGCCCCGATTTCTCACCCTCTCCCTGACCCTCAACCACATCTATACCCTCACCCTGTCTTGGGCAGAGGGGGTGCCCATTTCCAGGCTCTTGGCTTTGGGTGTGGCCACAGGGCCTGCATTGGCCAATGTTCTGAATAGGAGTGACTGCAGGCTAGTCTTGAGCCTAGGTGTAGGCTTTAAGGGCCCCGACATACTTCTGATTGTCCCTGGGTACCTCTGCCAGCACCGAAGATGTGCTCAGTGCGCGGGTCCAAGCGGGAGGCAGGGAGCAGAGCTGTCTCGCTGAGCCCAACTGAGATCAGGGAGCCAGAGACAACAGGTAGATACACAAGTGATAACATACCATTTATTCTAAGCCTCTGAGCTTGGGGTGGTTTGTTACCCAGCCATCGCTATCTGATTCAGGGGAAATTAAAGGTCCCCCTTAGTCTTCCATCCTAAGACACATGGAGCAACTGAGCCTTGCCAGTGCCCGGCATCTGACATGTGGACAAATGCTAAGTGATTAACCAAGGGATGTGTTGAATCTTCTTGGGTGAAAAATTACCCCCAAGAATTCAATGGGAACAAATGGCAAAAATTCCTGAGACCCTGGCTCTCGTTCCTTCTGATGATCACCAAATGCTCACCCGGAGAGTCAACAAACCCATGCTTGGAAACGCACATGAAATTCTTTTTTGCCTTCCACTTCCCGCTGATCTTGACATTGGCATTTTCGATGATAAGATTAAGGCCCACATTGGGCAACAGTTTTATCTGGGAACTGGGAAGCTGGAATTCATGGATAAACATGCTGAAGAGAAACAAAGAGAAATGACTTGAAGCCAGCACTTTCTTCCCCATCGCCATTCACCCTTCACACCGATTCTGGAAAGTTCAGTTTAGTTAGTCTCCTGGGGTCCAGACAAGGATTCAGTTAAAAATGCAGACTCACCCCCACCTCCACCCCAGCCCTTCACCCCATCTATTCCAAGAGAACCCAGAAGACTTGAGAATTATGGACATTAGCTAGGCTTTGAGGTGAGGCAAATCTACATTTGAATTCCGTTCCTCGATTTATTATTGTGTGGCCCTGAGCCTCAGTCCCCTCATTTATAAAATGGACACAATAATCTCTGTCTTGTAGGGTGTCTGTCAATTAGTGTTATATCTTGATTATAAGTACTGCAGAGGAGTGGAATGAATCTGTCTTTTTTCACTATTTATAGCAAATTTTTTGAGTACCTACTATGTGCCAAATACATACGATGTGTCAAATACATAGTAGGTGCTCTAATTATTTTCAGAATGAATAGATTCATAACATTCTATAGAAGATTTATGAGATTTCAATAAATTCCAATTTATGGACTTTCTACCCAGCACCATTAACTCCTTCTTATGGTAACAGAACCGCTGTTTTACTTTGGGAGAACCACTTCTTACATCTATTCCATGTTACTCCAAAGAAAATTTATTTCTCCTCCATCTTCAGGGAGAGAAGCTTGTGACTTAGACATAGGTTAATTAGTGTATTTTAGTTCCTTGACCAAAGTGATTGGTTTAGGAGTATGTATTTAGCCTATGATGGATAATCAGAGTGCATTTTAGGGTTTTTGCTTTAGTAGTAAGGCAACTCCTGCCTCAGGACTTGGAGTTCTGAGATGTGGTGGTCATCTTGCCTCTTTGAAGGGACATTCTACTTGAGAATTAGACCTCCTCAAGGGAAGTGAGGGTGGGAGGTAACGAGAGAAACAGGGTCCAATGACATTTGAGCCTACCTCCAGCTGATCCTGAAGGCAGACTATTCCAGGAAATTTTCAATCATGTGAGCCAATTAATTTGATTTTAGGCCATTTAAGATTAGGCTTGCCATTCTTGAACTCCCTCCCCAAAATCCTAATAGATATGTGTGCCTGGTGCAAAGTTCTGGGCTCATGATACATCCCCTGTGTAGTCATGGTAAGTGCCTGCAAGACAGTTTTTCTGGCTTCCTCCCTGCTCAGCTTGGGGAACTGTACCTCCTTGGGATGGTGTCAACTCTAGATTTGGGGTCCATGTCATTCTTAGTTGTTGGGGTTTATGCCTCTGGGCTTCCATGGTTTGGTGGCCCCAGAATACTTGGTGATCAAACGCAATAGGTCTTACCTATAGAAGTTATACTGCCCTTTACCAATAACTTTGATCTTAAAGCTTCCTGAGAAATCTGGAATCTTGATCTTCTCCAACTCTTTCTTCAGCACAGCTACTCCCTGCTGGCAGGCTGAGGAGAGAAAGCAGTGGTGAGGTCAGAGGCCCATTACCTCTGGTCTATACAGGAGACAGTGGGATTAGAAAGGTCCAGAAAGAGGTCAGTCAAGATTCTCTGTAAAGGACCGGATAGTAAATATTTTCGGCTATCTCAGCAATATGTCTCCATCACAACTACTCAGCTTTGCAGTTATTATCCCAAAGCAACCATAGACAATATGGAAATGAGTGGTATGGCTATGTGCCCACAAAACTTTATTTATAGACACTGAAGTTTGAATTTCATATGATTTTTATACATTGTGAGATATTGTTTTTCTTTTGATTTTTTTCCTTTTAAAAATATAAAAACTACTCTTAGCTTATGGGACATACAACAACATGTGGCAGGTCAGAATTGGCCTGTGAGTTTGCGAGCCTTGGTATAAAATATCACCCCCTCCTATACGCAGTCACGTATGCTAAGAGTATTGTTAGATACCTGCTCTGTGCCTGGCTGTCACAGATATTCCTTCTCTCGGCTTCTGGACTCTCCACAGGACCTTTGCATGTGCCATGCCTGCTGTCTAGGAGACCCTTTTCTCCCATCTTCACCCAATCAGCTCATTCTAGTCAGCTCATTCATCACTTCTTCCTGGAGCCTTCCCTGACTCAGCACATGAGAGCAATCCCCTTGTTATTCTCACCACACTGTGGGCATCTCCTTGAAGCGCCATTGCCACAGATAACACATTTATCCACCTCACTTTTTGATTAATATCACTCTCCCTTAGTTGATGTAAGGTTGAAGGTCAGTGGTAATCTCTGCTTTACCACTCCCCTATGTTTACCACAGCAACTGGCACTTAATATTAGAATGCACTTGATATTTGTTCAATGAGTCAATCAATAAATTTACCAGTGTCAGGAATTCAACTATCAGTTATTACATGGCTAGCATCATTAAGGAACCAACTAGAAGGCAAACACATTACCTGAAAAGGAGTAAGTAGTAAGGTGAGGGGTCACAGGTTTTGTATTTACCATGCCAGTTTAGAAATAATAATAATAATAATAATAATAATAAACACTGATAAGCTCTTTTTCTGTGCAGGCACTATTCTGCATTCTGTATCTATATTAAGTTACTAAATCTGAACAATCCTAGGAAGTTGGTCCTTCTGCCACCCCCAATTCACCTATGAGGAAGCTAAGATTCCTGACAGTAGTGGAAGCAGGATTTGAATCCAGGCCTGCCGAACCCAGAGCCAGGGCTCTTCTGAAGGTTCAAAAGTAAACAAAGCGATGGCCCTTCTGAAGGTTCAAAGGTAAAAGGCACTTAGCCACTGCCTGGAACGGAAAGAGGATGTGGGAAGATCGGGATCTGGGGCTCAGCAAGTCCAGCAGGGTCTCTAATGCTGTGCCAAAAGGTAGGACAGCCTCTAAGGGCACCAGGGAGCCAGTGGGTGATGTGAGAGGAAGGGGAGGTACGTGAGCAGATTGTGGCTTTTCAGAAAACTCCCTCTGGTTGCCACATAGGATGTGAATAGAGGGTAAACTGAGGCTACTATTACAAAACACAAAGACTTCTGGGTTTAAAGGCTGAGTCCAAGTCTCTGCTCCCGGGAAGCTCAGGGTCACCCCAGGCATTATTGTGTGACTAGCAACATCAAAGAACCAAATAGAAGGCATATTCCTTTCTCCTAGTTCATGCAAACCTCTGTCTGCACCTTGGAATTCAGAGGCGTCCTACCTGGGCTGGGATAGGAATTCAGGAACCAGGTGTAGGGTGCCCCTGAGTCCTAACTTAGTTTCCCCGTTGGTACACCAATTAATAGGGCATTTCCTTCCCTAGGTCTGAGTTCCCTGGGGCTGGCTAACCTCCACTGTCATGCATCTCATCTCTCTGCCCCTTGGAGGCAGCATAGAGCAGTGGCAGCCCAGGGTGTCAGGCCGGACTGGAGCTAAAATACAGACGGCACATTTTCAGAGTCCCTTCTCCAAGTCTCAGCTTGCTCATATGTCAATGTTGCCAGTAACAGAATGTCCCACCCAGTGTGGAACTACAGACGAATGGACTCCAGTGGTTAAAGCTCCTAGCTAGTGCCTGGTGCTGATCTGAGCGGGCCAGCGATTCATGCCACTGTTTCCTCTGTCTGGGCCATATGAGTGGCCCTCTCTGGGTCACCCAGATGGGCACACCCAAACCCCTGCCCTCAGGGTGGCCACTAAGAAGATTGCTCCCACACACATTCCCTCCTCCTACCAGCATCCTCAGATAGCCTGAGCAGCTCTGCCCACAGTGAAAACTGAGCCAGGGAATCTCAAGGCACAGAGCTGACAACCAGCTTTGGAAGAAAGTGGAGGGCCTAGAAACCCGAACTGAGGATTGGGTGAAGGTAGGGAGGGGACCAAGGGGACCTTAGAGGCAGGAGCACAGCACTTGGAGTCCTCCAGACCAGTGTTCCAATCCCATAAAGGGCCTACTTGAAAAGCTGTGAGCGTGCCATGTACAGGACTTAAAGGGCTGCACACAGCAGGTGTTCAATAAGTGCTTTTCAGGGGTGGGAGCAGAAAGAAAGAAGTATTACCATAGTCCAGGCCCTTCTGGGTAATCCTGGCCACGATGCCAGGATTGGTGGTCGCAGTCACAGCTGTGCCTAGGGCAGCCAGCACCATCAGGCTTGCCCACCTCTGCATGTTGTTGTCTAGGTCCCGGGCCATGTCTTCTTCCTTGGAGCTGCCAAAGCCTCCAGGCCTTGGAGAGGATCCAGGGACCTATAAAGGGGCTGCCTGGGGAAATGCAAGTCAGTTGAACTTAGAAATGAGGAAGGAACCTGGGAGGGGAAAGAGTAGGGGAGGCTGTTGGCCTTCAGTTCCCCACCAAAGTTGGGGGCATAGCTCTGGGGCAGCCAGAGTGTATGCATGCATGCATGCATGCATGTGTGTGGGGGGGGGCGTATATGTACGCAACCTGCGGTGTGTGTGCATATGAGTGCTGTGTGGCCTATGTGTGTATATGAGGTAAATGTGTGCAGCCAGCAGTCTGTGTGGGTATGTATATGTAGGCATGCATGTTTGTGATGTGTAGCACATGCAGGTATGTGAGGTATAGTGTGTGGTGTGTGTGCAGTATGTGGTGTGCATATGTGTATGCAAGTGCACGTGTGTACGTGTGTGTGTATGTGTACGTGTAAGTTAGCTGGGATTTCTGGTTCTGGGCATTGTTCCCTGCCCTAAGCACCCACTTCCTTTCTCTGAGTCCCCACCTTAATTCCCTCCATCTAAGGATTTCCTTGAAGCTCCATGGTGCATATATCAGGGTACACTCAAGTTTTCTGTTCTATTGAGGTATAATTGCCATATATACTTACGATGTATAAACTTGTACCTCATGCAATGTGGTGATTTGATATATGCCTGCATTGTGAAATGCTCCACAACCAAGTTACTCAACACGTCCCCCCCTCACACGTAGTGACCATTTTTTTGTGTGGTAAGAACACTTGCGATTTACTCTCCTAGCAAATCCCAAGTCTCCACTCCAGCACTATTACCGATACTCACCATACTGTACATCAGATCCACCAAACTTACTCGTTTTATAACTGAAAGTTTCATTTTTCTTTCTAGTTTTGATTTCCTTGATATTTCCCATAGTAAAACATACAAGAAAACAGAACTTTTGATAATTTGCCTGTCTTGAGCGACAGTGGTGATAATTGATGGAATTTTGTAGTCTGCTCTCTTCGCTGTGGTTTTAAGTTTCAGCTCTGCCACTCTCTGCTAGTTTGACCAATTTCTTCTTCTGTTAGGAGGGAATAATCAGAGCACCCTCCCCCCTTGGGATTATTGCGAAAACAGAAAGGGCTTTAAACCACATGAAGAACTTAGCAAAATGCATAATAAGCAACACAAATGGTATCTACGAATGTCACCCTGACTTTAAAAGTAATGTGTTCAGTGGTCAAAATTTAAGAACCAGAATCAAAATTACCTGCAATCCCCGAGTCTAAAGAGAAGCAGAAGTATTTAGAGTATTTTGCCCACCCCACCCCCCTTATTTTTTGGTAAGGTAGGTAGGTCCAGTGTGTGTTTTTTAACAAAGAAAACTGCGGTGACATCGGTCAGTCTGTGGCGTGCCCTTTTTCAACAAACAGTGTGTCGTGAACATTCTCTCCCAGCATTACATATTTCATTGCTTCCTCATCCCACAGTTTTCTTCGCCACACTTGTTTTCGGTCTTTTTCACCCCTTCCTTTGACAGATGTGGAACTTGAGGTTTTCAGCGGGGAAGTGTTCTTCCCACAGCCACCCAGCCAGCAGCGAGGGGAGCTGGGAACCAAACGCTGGCGCCTAGGCAGGTCCCCACACCGTCCTGAGTCCTTCAGCGCCTCGGAGGGCTGTGTGTGTGGGGGGCACTTAGGTACTCTCCACCCATCCCAGCTTTCCCGACGGGTCCCAGTCTTCTCGGCCCCTGCAGCTCCCTTGCAGCAGCTTCAGGCCCTGGGTGGGCGGGAACCCCGCCGGGCCAACAGCTCGGTCTCCATGGTAATGGGAGGAGGGGCGGGGCGTGGAGGGGGCAGCCGCCTTCTCTCCCGCTGGGGCTCCATCAGCCCCCTGGCGCCCTGTCTCCCCACGCTGATTTTATGAAAGTCTAATGAAGCCAGCTGAGACCCCAGGACGTGAGACCTCCGGGGTTTTGTATGTCCGCCCCCTCTCTCCTTTGCCTAGTTCTCAAAGGTTCTCCCTTCCCACCCCCATCCACAACAAGAATCCTGGCTGCTGAGGAAGGCAAACACTGGCAGTGCCCAGAGACCAGTATACTATGTACCAGGTGCTTTTCGTATAGTACCTTCCAGGGCTAAAAACAACCCGTGAGGGAGGGATGATTTTTTTTCCATTTTGGAAAAAATTGTTTGATTCAGAGCCATCATGTTCCTGTCAATGTCACATCACCTTTCATGGAGAGAAGACTCCTTCCCTCTACCTGGGCTGTTGCCTGGAGGACTTGTCGCCCTGGGTCTTTAGCCCAGCTTTACCTTCCTGGGCCCCCAGAGTCATATGCACAAGGAAGATAGCTCTAAGATAGCTCTAACATATAGATGGATGACTTTTCCTAAAATTAGATGTTTGAAAATACACAGTAGCCAAAAATTGCCGAATCCCCAGGGCCCAGGCAGATGTTGCATCTGTGAGGGTGTCAGACAGGAAAGGAGCATTAAGATGAAACTTGACTTACATTGCCACAAAATTAAAATCTTAAAACCACCCAACAAGTTTCTGAATAAGCAATCCCCACCCACTTCTCCCTGATGGTTCAGGTCCAGCCAAATTCTGATGGCCACAGAAGTACCCATTGCTTCAAAAATGACTCTACTTTGTTTTAGCTATACTGTCTTCAGTCCAAATAACAGAAATGCCCAGCTCACATTGGCTTCATCTATAAGCACATTTATTATTTCAGAAAAAGAAGTCCACAGAGAGGATAGGCTTGAGGTTTTGGTTGATTTAGCAACTAACAAATATTTACCATCTGCCTAACTCTCTCTGCTCTGCCATCTTAGTGTCTTAGATTTACCCTTACACTGACTTCTCTCATGGTTGCAAAATGGATGCAGCAGCCCCTACCATCACATATAATCAGGTAGCTTCCAATATCACCTATATTTCTTCCTCTCTCTCCTCTTTTTTAGTTGAAGGGTAGGCCCCCCAAGATATTCAGAATGGGCCTTCCTTAGACTGTCATTTTGACATGTGGATTATTTCTAGTTGAGGTCAGCTGAGGCCCTGAAATCTCACAAGAAACTTTTGCCACCCCATTAACTATTTAGAAAAATGAAAATTATCTTAAAAAGAGATCAACACTTTTTTGAGACATTCTCATAAGAAGTTATCTCCAAGGTACAAGAATCCTAATCCACCATTAGGGTTTTTACCAGAAGTAAAGTCTATTGGAGAAACCTATGCATATGGCAGGGCAAACATCTGATCTTATCATATAAATTACCTGTTCCTATTCTGATGAGTCCCCCTCTTTTCTCCTGGAAGCCTCAACCCCCTACCTCATTCCTTAGTTTAGGAGATATATCTCCTTATTTTGCCCCATTGACACTGGAATCCATGTCCACGTAGATTCTTCAAGCATATGCAATTAACTCTGTTCTTTTCTCCTATTGTTCTCCTTGATGTTGATTTGATTGCTTGACCAGTCTGAGAAGATCCCAAATGGGTGGGGGGAATTTTCTTCTCTACCCCTACATGATCTTATAAAATATTTCAGACATATGGATAAGAATAGACAACTCTGCTTTATAACTTAACATCATGCCTAATTTACTTCATATAGTTTCTTTTAGTTCAACAACTTAATACAAGTATAGACATGGCAGAACCCCAATCAAGATAGAGAATAGTTTCATCATCTCCTTAAGCTCTAATATCCAACTAAACAAGGCTCAAATAACAAGGAACATAGATGCCAGCAGGAATTCAGCTATTTAAGAGCTGGTTAAGAATGGTTCAATTGGTCACTTAGAAAAATAAAAATGGGAAAAAAATTTTTTAAAAAGTTAGTTAAGTCTGCTGTGCCATCTTTTCCTATTTTTTATTTTTATTTTTTTAAAGATTTATTTATTTAAATATACAAGAGATGCAGGGTGGGGATGGTGGGTGGTGAGAGGAGTCACCAGAGACAGAGTGGGGAACAGAACAGGCAGACTGACTGAAATGCACTGCTGAGGGAAGCAGTGGGCAAGACAGGAGAGGACTGCTGTGCCATGTGGGTTTCTCCCTGGCTGGCTGGGGATTGAACTCATGCTGCAGAGGCTGCAGATTGCTTCATAGTGCTCAACCCCTTGCGCCACCAGATAGACCCCTCTTTTTCTATGTTTTTTAAAGATTTATTTATTTATTTATACAAGCATTGGGTACAGTCAGAAGTGCAGGAGGGTAAGAGAATTCACCAGAGCCAGAGCGGGGAGCAGAACATGCAGACTGAGGCAGTACACTGCTGAGGGGAGCAGCGGGTGTGGCAGGAGAGGTTTGCGCATCATGTGAGACCCTCGCTGGCGGCCGGGGATCGAACTGGCACTAGAGAGGCTGTGGGCAGCTTCACAGCCCAATGCTCAACCGCTGTGCCACCAGGGAGGTCCTCTTTTTCTATTTTTTAAAGATTTATTTATTTATGCATACATAACTGGGGTACAGGCCAGAGGTACAGGGTGTGAGAGGATCCACCACTGACAGAGTGAGGAGCAGAACAGGCAGACTGACTGAATTTACACTGCTGAGGGGAGCAGTGGGCAAGACAGGAGAGGTCTGCTGCGCCATGTGGGTTCCTCCCTGGCCGGCCGGGAATCAAACTCGAACTCATGCTGCAGAGGCTGAGGATAGCTTCACAGTGCTGTGCTTAACCCCTTGCACCATCAGGCAGGCCCTGCTGTGCCATCTTTAGGTGGCTCATTTTTTCCGGAAAAAAGTGCGTTGGTTTTGGAGCCGGCTCACCTGGGTCCCCACCAGGCTACCTTCTCCCTTTGTGATTCCATTCAAGCTCTCTGACCCTTTTAAAAATTGGGTTCCTTATTGAAAGATGGGGAAACAATGCTTGTCAAAGGGGTTGTTATGCAGATTAAATGAGATAATAATGAGTGAGAATCAATTTGTAGGGAGAAAGTGCTCCATAAATAGTCATGAATCATCCTTTATCACGAGTTAACTGGAGAGCCCCCAGGAAAACACATGCAGTGGGGGAGGGGCTACCAAAATCAATGCTCCTGGCCCTCTGGTGTTTGCGTTTGGGCAGAAAGAGGAATCCATGGCTCACATTGCCTCTCTGGGCCTGCCCTTCCGGCACAGCAGGGTAGTCTGGATGTCACTTACACCTGCCAAATCACAGCTTCACTTTGCTGAACCTCTGTTTCCTCAGTTGTCCCCCTCTCTATGTGCAAGCAGGGGCCCTGGCTCAGGTCCAGCTTTTAGGTTTTACCAAGGGGCCACCTTGTGGTCAGTTGAGGCCCTATAAGTCTCTCCCTTTCCGCTGGATTCTCTGTTCTTTTCCTCCTTCCTTCCCATCCTGGTCCTGCTTCCTCTGTGTATCTGCTTGGGTATATGTTGTCTGTCACTTCCTGGTCCAGGACTGGGGATACAAGGGTAGAAGGGGCTCCATGGTGGGTCCTAGGAGTAAAGGGGAGGAGAGGAATAAGCCCCCATGGAGATCTGGCCTCAAGGTGTAGTGTCTAAGAGGCAAACAGATAATTTGCACCTTGGAGATGACCTTTCATGAGAGTGTCTCCCCAAATTGTTAGTGTCCTTCTCAGCCTCGGGTTTCATAAAAGCACCCCTTTGGGTACTGTGTTTCTGGAGGTGGAGCAGGTCTTTTCCTTGAGATGATGGTGATGGTGATGGTGATGATGATGGTGATGATGTTGGTGATGACCGTGATGATACCAGACCATAAGTGCTTGGAGCCTGAGAAGGACAAGCTCAGGCTGACCAGGCAACTCCCCAAAGCTTCCAGAAGGAGGTGATGAGACTTGACTTACCTGTGTCTCCTGTGTCCTGTGGAGACAGCCCACCTGCGCCTGGGAGCCGCGAGGAGGGGCCCCTCTGAAGATATTGGCTCTGTGCAAAGGACAGTTTCTGGGAGGTGCTGAAGTTGAGGGAAAGAAAAACAGAGAGCAAAGTAGCTCTCTCAGGGGGCCATGGGGAGGGCGGGTGTCATTTTCAGTTCCCCTTTCTTTCCAGAAACTGAAGAGCTTTGCCTGTGCTACAAGCTTGATTTAGCAGGCTGGGCCTCCTCCAGCCAGAGGGAGGATCACAGGAAATGAAGCAACACACAATTGCCAAATGTCCAAGGGCCTCAGGCACCCAGAGCCATTTCCCTTCAGCCACATTAGGAAATAGGTGTGTGTGCACAGAAAGGCCCAGGGGGCTGGGGACTGGTCCCAAAGAAAACTCACCCTGGCCTTCCCCGGGTGTGGTAAGGCCTGGGTGTGGCCTTCCCTGGGCTGAGGACACAGACAAATGCACTAGAGGGAAGGCTACAAGGAATGACCTGGCCTTGAGCCCTGACTTTGCTTATACATGAACTTGAAGGAGTCTTTCCTCCTACCTAGGCTCCAGGGTCCTCATCTATAAGAGCAGACCCCATCTTTGGAGGGCACAAACCACACCAGAAGCCAAATCAAGCTCTTGATTAACATTTTCTTTTGATCTTCACCTATCTCCTGAAAGTAGGTATCATTGGCTCCATTTCACAGGTGAGAAAATGGAGGTTCGGAGAAGTTAAGTAACTTGTCCAAGACCACACAGCTGAGAAGTAGCAAGGTGAGGTTGAGGGCTTCAAAACGAGGGGAGAGTGAGTGCATTTCCTGTTGGATCATGAGATGGAGGTGACTATGAAATGCCAGGACTGTTGGAGAAATATGTCTCCTGAGCCCGCCTCTGGCAGGGACAGGTGTAGGGACACTCAGGCCAGGCGCAGAAAACAACTCGAGCAAAGGCACTGGAGGCTAGAAACCTCCAGCGGGGTGCAGTGTGGGACTGCCAGGGGGCGGTCTGTGGTCATGCTTTGGTCCTGTTTTAGGAGACGAGTGACCACCTCCAATACCACCACAATTTTTCAAGTACAAGGTCCTTCCCTAACAGTACTTAGATTGACAACCAATAGGTTAAGAAAAAGTCAGGGCATATTTAGCAATTCTTTTAAATGGATTTGCATTTTTTTAGCTCCCACTTTCAGACATTTGAAATGAAGAACATGTTTGATGATATTTGATACTGTTTGACCAAGGGACCTCCGAATACCCAAAACTTGCCCTGCCGGTTCCCTAGCCTTGGTCCCCAAGACACCCGGGGAGCTCAGAAACAAAGTACTGATTTATTGTCAACTCTGCTGGCGCCAGGGCTGAGGCTGGGCTGGAGCACCAAAGACTGGGGAAGCGGGGGAGGCTGCCACTCAAGCTTTCAACTCATGCCAAAGTGCTCTCTTCGTTGCTGAGCACCTACCATGTGCTAGCCAGGCCTGGCACTCTGCACCGTTGAGGGGACACGTTTGTTGATGACTGGAGGTGCCCACTCTCTACTTCAGCCTGTCTGCTACAGAGCCTGGCTTTGCTGGCCTGGCTTTTCTCTGCAGTGTTTTCTTGGATTCTGGGAAGCAGAACGAAGAAGAAGGGAGGGGTGAAGAGTGAAAGAAAAGACGGATTTGCAGCTAACTCTGGGGCTTAGCTCTGTAACTTACATGTGGACAATGGGGTGCTCACTGCTTTGTTTCCTGGTCTATACCAAATACCTAGAAAGGCTCCTGGTACATAGTAGATGCTCAAGAAGTGCTTGTTGGTTGAATGAAGAGTGTTTGGAGAATGGGGACTCCCCAAAAGATGATAGTGATGGTGATGTGGGATGGTTAAAGAAACTGAATTACTAGGAAGTAATCCTGTACAGTGTGCATATCCCCTTTGGGATGTTCAAAATTGCAAGCAAGAAACTTGAGTCATTTAAAAAATTATTGGGGAGGGTTGTCAGGACTATGACCCTTAGATTGCCACCTGCCCTGAGCGGGGCCAGTGGACTCACACAGTTATCAGTGGGATTTGTGCAACAATCTTCCTAGATCCTTACTGAGCACTTAAGTGATGCCAGGCATCGTGCTAAGTGACCTGCACTCATGCATAGGGGCATGCATACACATGAATGTATACCCCTACAACATCCTGATGAAGTAGGCACCCACTGCAGCTCAGTTCAGAGGACACAGCTCAGAGAGTTTGAGTAACTAACCCAGGGACACACAGTTGATAAGTAATTAATTTGGAGTATGTCGGAGAGCATCAGAGCCCCCCTCTTGATCTTATTCTCAGATGCAGGGGTCTAGGCAGTGGGGAAGAGTTGACCACATGGTGGCCACTGGCTCTGAGAGGTCCAGGCTCCCTTGTGACAGCTGAAAGGGCTTCTGCTGTGTCTCTTGTCTTGTCTGCCCAAGGGAGGAAAAATAAGCATTGACAAGGCAGGACTCAGGGTTCAGCTGGGGGCTGCTGTTTTCCCAGCTGTGGAGTGGCCGCCTCCTCCCAGATTCCCGGAGCCAGTCCCGGACTCCAGTGGCTCCGGGGAGCCACGACAAAGTGTGATCATCGTGGGAAAATTAGCAAACACAGGAGCAAAAGAAAATAGCCATCAGCTGTAACCCCTCACTCAGAGACTTGTGGACAGCATCTTGGTGTTTCCCTAGCAGTTTGTCTGTCAGCCAGTGCGTGCCTATGTCTGTTTTTGTCCATTACCGACACACAGACACAGATGGAAGCCTATTAGCTGTGTAACATGGATATTCATTTGACTTTGTGAATGTTTTTGCATATCATTAAATGTTCTTACACAACACATCTTTCCTTAGCTTTTGCGTTGTTGGCTTATGATGATTTACAAAGGTATTATATGCAGCACGCAGCACCTTTTATAGTTTGCATTTTTTACTGAGGTGTAATTTGCAAGCAATAAAGTCACCTTTGCTGGTGTTTGTGTCACTGTGATATAACATCAGCAAACCCATAGTCAGGTTATCACCCCTGTAATCGACATATAGAATAGTTCGTTTTCCCCACAAATTGTACCCCTTTGTAGTCAGCTCCTCCCACCACCCCAGCCCCTGGCAACCACTGATGCTTTCTTATCCTATCCCATATTTGCCTTTTCCAGAATGTTATGTCAATGGGACCAGAGTATGTAGCCGTTTGAGTCTAGCTTCCTTCACAGCATGGTACACGGTATCTCTCTCTCTCTCTCTCTCTCTCTCTCTCTTTTTTAATAGAGGCATGTCTTTATTTATTTATTTATTTGTTTGTTTGCCTGTTTACACATGCACTGGGCACAGCCAGAAATGCGGGAGGGCGAGAGAACCCACCAGAGCCAGAGCGGGGAGCAGAACAGGCAGAAGGACTGAAGCACACCGCCGAGGGGAGCAGCGGGCGGCAGGAGAGGTCTCCGCGCCATGTGGGACCCTCCTCCGGTGTCCGGGGAGCAGCCGGGGATCGAACCGGCACCGCAGAGGCTGCGGGCAGCCCCGCAACCCAGCGCCCAACCGCTGCGCCACCGGGGAGGCCCTCTCTCTCTCTCTTTTTAAAGGTTTATTTATGCATACAAGAACTGGGCATAGGCCAGAGGTATAGAGGATGAGAGGATTCACCAGAGACAGAGTGGGGAACAGAACAGGCAGATTGAAGAAACACACTGCTGAGGGGAGCAGTGGGCGAGTCAGGAGAGGTCTGCTGCGCCATGTGGGTCTCCTCCCTGGCCGGGGATTGAACTCTTGCTGCAGTGGCTGCGGACAGCTTCATAGGTTGCGCCACCAGGGAGGCTCTGTATCCCTCTCTTACCAGCGCTTCTTTTTATTTCTCAGTACTAGTCCATCCTGTGGATAGACCCCAGTTTATTTAACCATTCATCAGTTGCTGGAATTTGTGTTGCTTCTAATTTCTGATGATTATGAATAGAGTTTTTTAAACATTTGTATGCAATTTTTTGTGTGAACATAGGTTTTTATTTCTCTTGGGTAAAAATCTAAGGGTGGATTGCTTGATTCTAGGGTATGATCCTAAGTGTATTCAACATCTTTTCTTTTGAGTTGTGTTTGGTTGTTTGTCTGATATAGTTATTCAATATTTAATAACTTATAAATACAAACTGCTAGCAGTTTAATATAAATCTTCCTTCTTTGAAATGCATCTAGGAGCACAGGTTTAGATAGCTTAAAGAATATTATACCATGTGTGTGGTTCTATAGTCTGTTCTTTTAAAATCTCTTTCCACATCACTACGTAGTAATCTACATCTATTTACTTCATGTGGTACATTGTAGGGATGTACAAAAATGGGCTTAAACAACCCCCTCTGTTCAATATACAAATGGATTCTTTTCTAGCTTTAGTTGATTTTTATAATAAATAACATCCTTGCTAAGACAAAGAGACACATGTGATTTTACTTCATTTTACTTTTCCCTTAACAACCTGCACTACAAATTAGAAGGTAAGACTGGTCTTGCCAATAAACAGTGCTGGAATAATTGGCTGTTCATATGGAAGAAAATGAAATTAATTTCCTACTTTATATCATGTATTAAAAATCTACTGCAGGGGGCCTCCCCGGTGGTGCAGTGGTTGAGCACTGGGTTGCAAAGCTGCCTGCAGCCTCTGCAGCGCTGGTTCGATTCCTGGCCACCGGAGGAGGGTCCCACATGGCGCACAGACTCTCCTGCCGCCCGCTGCTCCCCTCAGCAGTGTACCTTGGTCCTTCTGCCTGCTCTGCTTCCTGCTCTGGCTCTGGTGAATTCTCTCACCCTCCTGCACTTCTGACTGTAACCAGTGCTTGTATAAATAAATAAATAAATAAATAAAATATATCCTTAAAAAAAAAATCTACTGCAGGGCCTCCCCTGGGCGCAGCCATTGAGTGCTGGCCTGCACAGCTGCCCGCAGCCTCTGCAGCCCCAGTTTGATCCCCGGCCACAGGCGAGGGTCCCACATGGCATGCAGACCTCTTTTGCCATGCCTGCTGCTCCCCTCAGCAGTGTATTTCATCAGTCTGCCTGTTCCCCGCTCTGGCTCTGGTGAATTCTCTCACCTTTCCATGCTCTGACTGTACTCAGTGCTTGCATAAATAAATAAATAAATAAATAAACAAACAAACAAACAAATAAATAAATAAATAAATAAATCTTTTAAAAAACCTGCAGATTAAGGGTTTAAATGTAAATGGTAAAAATTACAAGTTTAGGATAAAATGAGAATTTCCTTAAGGAAAAATCCTTTGATGAAGACTATAACCCATAGGAAGACTATAATAAGATTCAAGAACGTAAAGGAAACTTTCCTTTAGATATTCAAAACATTTAAAGGAAATCTTCAACTAAATTGATAACTGCCATTCATCAAAAACCCAATTAAGAGAACAAAAGAACAGGTCAAAATCTGCAGTATTTACAACACACATAACTAACCAAGTGAATTAATAAGAAAGAGACCCATAAATAACACAGTAGAAAATGGGCCAAAAAACATGAACTAGAATTTCATAAAAGAAGAAGCAGAAATGATCATAAACAGGAGAGAAATTACTCAACCTCTTTATTGAGGGGAGTGTGGATTAAGACTCAATGAGATATCATTACATACCCATAGGATTGGCAAAAATTTGAAAGTTAGCTTGAAAAGATATGAGGGGGGCCTCCCCGGTGGCACAGCGGTTGAGCACTGGGTTGCGAAGCTGCCCGCAGCCTCTGCAGCGCCGGTTCGATCCCCAGCTGCTCCCCGGCCACCGGAGGAGGGTCCCACATGGCGCGCAGACCTCTCCTGCCGCCCGCTGCTCCCCTCAGCAGTGTACTTCGGTCCTTCTGCCTGCTCTGCTCCCCGCTCTGGCTCTGGTGAATTCTCTCACCCTCCCGCGCTTCTGACTGTACCCAGTGCATGTATAAACAAAACAAACATACAAACAAATAAATAAATAAATAAACATGCCTCTATTAAAAAAAAGAAAAAAGAAAAAAAGAAAAGATATGAGTGTGGGGAGAATTGGTGGGCATGTATTTTGAAAATCAGCTTTTGGTTTCTTTACTAAAGCTGAAGACCCTGCACTGTGATGCAAACATACATGCATATGCACTTGCACTCCTGGGCTTATGCAAAAGCAGCCTTGGCATCTCTGTATTAGCAATATATGCAGGAATGCTCACAGAAACATTGTTCACATAGCAGAGAACCTGGAAAGAACTCAAATAGCCATTAACAGAAAATACATATTATAACATGTGGTTGTACAATACACTGTTCTAGGCAGACAGTGAAATACTCGAACTGAATGAACTGCCCATGTCTACAAGGAGGAATCTCAAAAGCACAATGTCCACGGAGAAAAGTAATGGCAGAAGAATACATTCAGTATGACTGCATTTATCGAGTATGTAAACAGACAAAACAAAGGAATATTTTATTTAACAATTTAGATAGGAGAACTACTGGAAAGGCAAGAGTATGGTTACCTCAGGCAAGGCCAGGAGGCTGGAGGGAGGATGGTATTAATCATGCTTTTTACTTTCTTTTTTTTTTTTTTCAAAGATTTATTTATTTATCTACACAAGCACTGGGTACAGTCAGAAGCGCAGGACGGTGAGAGAATTCACCAGAGCCAGAGCAGGGAGCAGAGCAGGCAGAAGGACCGAAGTACACTGCTGAGGGGAGCAGCGGGCGGCAGGAGAGGTCTGCGCGCCATGTGGGACCCTTGCCGGTGGCCAGGGATCGAACTGGTGCTGCAGAGGCTGTGCAGGCAGTTTCGCAGTCCATCGCTCAACCACTGCGCCAGCAGGGGAGGCCCTTTACTTTCTGTTTCTTATGATGTTCTGACATCTCAAAAATCTTGCTGGTCTAGGAGAGACAGCCCTCCTAGGGCTAGCCAGTTCTAGAGGCCGCAAAGGGCATGCCTTTTATATGCAAAATATAATCTTGACCTCCTACCACCTCTTTACCTAACTAACCCACACACCAAGACTACATTTCCCCTGCCTTGTATCGTGCAGGGCCAGCTCCTAGGCAATTAGAGACCACCCCTACAGCCCAAACCCCACTAGAATTATTCAAGCTAGCCAATCCTAAACTGTTCACCCAGCCCTGCCTTGCCTTTTCTGTGGAAACCACAATAAATGCCATGTCTAAGCAATGCCCTGCGTCACAAATCAGGGGGAAATCCCCCCACCCCTTCCGGTCCTTCTGAGGCTGGAGAAACAAACAAATGAATATCACATTGATCAGTAGGAGAAAAAGACTAAATTTAACAATATACTTATGAAGAACTTACAAAGCTGGAAATTCTGACGTAAAATGGTGGTAAACTTGGGGTTTATGTCCTTCGCTAAGAACACTGAGAGAAGGGGGGCGGTTCCCATAAGAAGGGGGTGACTTCATCTTTTTTGTGTGTATGTGTAGAAGAACTGGGGTGTAGGAGGTGAGGAGATTCACCAGAGACAGAGTGGGGAGCAGGACAGGAGGATCTACTGAAATACGCTGCTGAGGGGTACCGTGCGTGAAATAGGAGAGGTCTGCTGGGCCATGTGGTTAGTTCCCTGGCTGGGGATCAAACTCAGGCCATTGTGGAAGGGCATCAGTGGTAGCACTGAGATTTATCTCTTAGGCCACCAGGGAGGCCCCATAACTTCATCTTTGGTGGTTAAAAAAAAAAAAAATAGAGAGGCTATGTGCATGGATAAATCTGCCCCTGGGTGATATCTCCAACCACATTAGAAAGAAAGGTGATCATGTCTTCAGTTAGGGGCAGAGTGATGGGATTAAGGGAAAGGCAAGGGCTCCTTTGCCTCCAGGGCCTCAACTGCCCTTAGTTCCACATACCCAAGTGTCATGTGTTGGACATCTTGGAAGATGCCTATCTGACCACCTCTTTTTTTGGGGAGATAAACCCTATGCCTGCTTTCTGCCTTCTGACCACCCCAATGTCTTTTCTATATGGTTGTGAGTGGGGTGTGTGTCCCCTTCCTTTGGGAAATGTAAGCAAAAAAATTCTTCTTTTGATGGCATTTCCCTCTGAATCACCTACATAAATTAAAACCCTGCAGCTACAATTATGGGGGGCGGGGTTTACATGATCACAGAGGGGCACACAGGGAGTATGGGGGGATGTTCTATTTCTTAATGGATGGGTGGGTTCAAAAGCATCCATCGTTGTACCTCAAAAAATATATATATCTTTGCATCCATATTCGTTCATTTACTATAAAAATAACACATTGTCCCGATGTTAATTTTGTGGGTTTGCTAAATGTACTGCAGTTATTATGTAAGATGGTAAGAGTAGGGGAACCTAGGTGAAATATATTAGAATATTCTATCCTGTTTGTGCAACTCTTCTGAATATCTAAAATTACTTCAAAAAAATTTTTTTAAAGTGGGACAGAAGCCAACCCACGCAGGGCCTTGGAAGCTTGGATTTGTCCTCTGACCAAGGGGGCTTCACTAGAGAATTTTCAAGAAATGGGGCAGGGTCTGGGGATGTGAAAAGACAAAATACAGCTTCTTAAAGAGTTTCAAAAATGGTCAGAACTTCCCTGTGGCCAGATAGAGATTGTCTTGACCATGGGCCACGTGGTCTCCATGATGGGAGACACAGGGAGAAAACACAGCATCCATTGGTGAGAGTGAACTGTGGTGGGGACAGAGGGCCCCAGAGACACCTCCCAGGAGGCCCCTGGGAGAGATGGGCAGGAAATGGGTGGGCCAGAGGTTGCAGAGGTAAGGGAGGGATAAAAGAGAGGAGGTCTGGGAATTGAGACAGGGCTGGGGGGGGCCCCACCCTCAGTTTCCTGTGTCCCTAAGCCTTCTTCCTCCTCACACCTTCACCCCTACATATCCACAAGCAGCGGTAGTTTCTTTCACCTCCTTTCCTCCCCTCCCCCACACTCTGGCCTGTGCACCTGCCTCTTCCTCCTCTCCCCTCCCTCTCAGCTCCCAGGAAAGGCCCAGCCCTCCACCTGCAGTCTTGGCCCCTTTCCTGACCCTTTTCGAGTCTCCTCAGCTCACAAAATTCTCCTTTATAAAATCAGATAGAACTTTTCTTTGACCCCCCCTCCAAACCTCCCTCCAGTGACTGCCCTCCCTCTCCTCAGCCAAACCTCCTCAAAGCCCCATTTGTCTGCCTGGCCCAGATTTCTACTTCCTGCCCTCACCACCCTCTGCTTTCAGGCCCTGGAATCTTCTACCCCACAGATACCAGCAATACCCTCCTCTTGGTCACTCACCCCCCCCTTGCCATGCTTTCTCTCTTTTTATAATCCTGAGATAGCATATGTGTATTTGCCTTTTGTCTGTCCCCTCCCTAGATTGCAAGACCAATGTTGTGTGTTGAATTGTGTTCCCCCAATTCCTATGCTGAAGTCCTAACTCTCAGTACCTCAAAATGTGTCCTTATTTGGAGACAAGGTCTTATAGAGGCCATCCAGTTAAAAGGAGGTCATGGAGGGTGAGCCACAAAAAAGGAAGACACACACAAACACACACATACACACACGGAGAATGGTGGGTTAATGTGAAAATGGCCTCTCACAAGCCAGGAGAAGAGACTACATTCTTTCTCCACAGGCCTCCAAAGGAACCAACTCTAAAGACATTTTGATTTTGAACTTTTAGCCTCCAGATCCGTGAGAAAATGAAGGTCTGTGGTAGAAAGCAGCCTGTGGGTGGTGTTTGGTTGGGGTGGCCCTAGCACGTGAGCGTGAACGTGTTAGGGTGGCAGGGTTCACCTCCTCCCTTCACCATCTCCAGTGCCAAGAACAATGCTTGCCACACAACAGGAGCTCAGTAACCATATCTGCTGTGTGAAAAAATGGAAGAACTTCTTTCAAACTCAACAGACATTCCTTTTAGTCACCTGTTTGTTATTTTTTAAAAGCATATTAGAATAGGGGAGACGCGTAAATGATTAGAAAGGGTAAACTGTGAAAAGCATTCTGACAGAGATGCTGTGTGAAGCAAGGATCATCGGGTTATGAAGACGGGTGGTCTTTGCAAGACTTTCAGAGCCATCATGTCCCACATACAGCTGGGCGCTTTATGTCCTTACCTTCATGTCTGGTGGATGCAGCCTTCAATATAACCCCAGTGACCCTTGTTTCCATGGACAGTCCTTTCCCTCTTTTGAGGGGAGGCTGACTCTGACATGCTATTGTGCCATAACAGTGTGTGACTTCTGAGGTCAGGTAGGAGATGTGGTGGCTCCCACATTCCTTTGCACCCTGGGGGAAGCCATGCTGGAAGGCTCCTCAAGCGGCCCTGTGAAGTGGCCCTCAGGATGAGAGACTGAGGGGTTGCCAACTGCCAGCACCATTTATTAGCCAGGTAAAGGCACCCATCTTGGAAGTGGGACTTGACAGACACACTGGTCGAGTATTTGGAGGTCTGCAGCCTTGGCCAACCTTTGGATGACAACCCCAGCCAGACCTCTGATCCAGATCAGTGCAGCGAAGCCATTGCCAAGTTCATGAGCCACAGAAATTGAGAGATCATAAATGTCCATTGCGCTTTAAGTCTCTGAGTTGTGGAGTCATTTGTAACCCAGCAACAGATAATGAATACAACCTGGAAGAGACTTCCTCAACAACCCGTGGAGAGCAGTGCCTAAGGAAAATCATGAGGAACTATTTTAATCCTTGACGGGATGGGTCTGTAAGCAGCTTGAACACCCCTATCTCTTTCTCTTGAAGCATCCCTTGGCTTTGCCCAAAAGATCTCACTCTCCTTGGGGCTTACACAGCTCTTTCTCTGGTTCCATGTGCATTTATGCTTCACCCCATAAAACCCCCTTCCCTTTCTGCTTAATATCAATAAACAATCAGTGGATCTAGCCTCCCACCAACCCCGCATTATACTGCCAACTCCCCAACTCTCCCACTCTAACCCAGATTTCTCTAGTTCCCCAGATTGTTTCTCCCCAATCCCCGCCTCCCCAAGGAGAGGAACACCCCACAAGAATCTTGGGCTCAAAGCTAAATGTATCTTCTCTGCAGTCCTGCTACTCCTGGAATGTCTCCAACTAAGTGATGGCCCTGCCTCGTGCCAGCAACCTGGGGTCATCCTGGCCACCAGCCTAGACACCTCCCCTACAATAGCAACAACTAGGCCTATGGATTTTGCCTCCTGGAGACTTAGCCTAGCATTACTTCTCTCCTCCTCATTGCCTCATGCCCTTGCACTGCAATCCAGACCACCCTCTCCTCCTGGCTGGACCACCAAAGTAATCTTTCCACCCGCTTCCATTCTCTACATAGCAAACAGAAGGACTTTTAAAATCTAAATTAGGCCATGCCCCTCTTCTGATTAAATCTTTGGTTAGCTTCTTATACTTTACAAAAATTAAAAAAAAAAATTCTTAGCAAGTAACTTAAGTGCCTTTTAAATTTGGTTCCTGCCAACTTTTCTCCAGTTGCATCTAGCTCTTGCCTCAGGACCTTTGCATTTGCTGCTCCATCTTCCTAGAGACACTCCACTAGGATTCCTTGCTTCCTTTAAATCTCCATTAGGGCCTCCCCCGTGTCACAAGAGGTTAAGCACAGCACTGTGAAGCTATCCATAGCTTCTGCGGCTTGAGTTTGATCCCCAGCCAGCCAGAGCGCTACCCACATGGTGCAGTAGACCTCTCCTGCCTCACTCACTGCTTCCCTTAGCAGTATATTTCTGTAGATCTGCCTGTTCTGCTCCCCACTCTGACTCTAGTGAATCCTCTCATATTCCACACCTCTGGCCTATACCCCAGTTCCTGTATGCATAAATAAATACATTCTTTTAAAAAAATCTCCATTACTGGCCCATAAGGCCGTGGGCCGGAAGCGCCGCTCTCTCTTCCTGTTCTCCATCATGGCGCAGGATCAGGGTGAAAAGGAGAACCCCATGCGGGAACTTCGCATCTGCAAGCTCTGCCTCAACATCTGTGTGGGGGAGAGTGGAGACAGACTGACCCAGGCAGCCAAGGTGCTGGAGCAGCTCACAGGTCAGACCCCCGTGTTCTCCAAAGCTAGATACACCGTCAGATCCTTTGGCATCCGGAGAAATGAAAAAATTGCTGTTCATTGCACAGTCCGTGATGCCAAGGCAGAAGAAATCTTGGAGAAAGGTCTAAAGGTGCGAGAATACGAGTTACGAAAAAATAACTTCTCAGATACTGGAAACTTTGGCTTTGGGATCCAGGAACACATCGATCTGGGAATCAAATATGATCCAAGCATTGGTATCTACGGCCTGGACTTCTATGTGGTGCTGGGTAGGCCAGGTTTCAGCATCGCAGACAAGAGACGCAGGACAGGCTGCATTGGGGCCAAACACAGAATCAGCAAAGAGGAGGCCATGCGCTGGTTCCAGCAGAAGTACGATGGGATCATCCTTCCTGGCAAATAAATTCCTGTTTCTATCCAAAAAGACTAATAAAGTCTGTTCAGTGAAATGTAAAAAAAAAAATAAATAAAAAATAAAAAAAATAAAAAATCTCCATTAATGGTCATTTTTTCCTGAGAGACCTTCGCTGACTACCCTCATGAAACAGAAGACCCCAGTTCTTTAGTCTGCTTTACATTCCTCCTCATGCATTTATTTGGTTATTAGCTTGTGTTTTTCTCTCTTTCCCAGCAGAATGTAATTACATTAGAATTAACAATACATTAGAAGATAAGGTCTACGAGGGCTAAGACTGTCTGTTCACTGTGCCAAAATCCAGTGACTGAATAGGGTTCAGCATACAGTAAACATTCAACAGATGTAATCAGTGAGTGAGCTTCTTGCTTTACATTTTGGGCTCCAGTAACACTGAACTGCTTTTGGCTGACTTCATACACCAAGTTGCTTCTCACCTGGAGGCCTTGTTCATGCTGATCCACTTACATAGGGGGTTCCTTCTCCTTTCCTTAGATATTCCCTACGGCTACTTTAAGATTCTGCTTGTGTTATCACCTCCTCCAGGCAGCCTCCCTGATCACTATGCCTTTGTCTGGATTAAGGTACCCTTCCCTAGGCAACCACAGTATGTTAAACATCTCAACCTTAGTTCTTTTCAATGTACCTCTGAAGAATCTGGGCTGTTTTGTTTTGCTTTTGCTTGCTTTTTGTGAACATCTTGTGAGCAAACTCTTCAGCACAGTCTAGTATAGTCAGAGATGAGTGAATGTTTTTTATAAATGAATGAATGAATGACCGAATTGGCTTGGTTCTACTCATAAAATTTTCTCAGTGATCCTGTCCCTCTCTGGAACCCAGTTTTTCTTAATCTGTAAAACCAGGGGTCTCACTAGCCTGCTGTGTTTATTAAAACTGCAATTTCCAGTCCTAGCCCTCGGGGTTCTGATTCTGGAGGAGAGGGGGGGACATCTGTATGTAATACATACCCACAAGTCATTCTGATGTGGCAATAGCTGGATCCCACGACTTCTGAGGCCCCTTCCTGCTCTTCAGACCTGAGATTCCACTTTGATGAGAAACCAGAAGGGGGGGCCACATGTGAGGACCTCTGGAGGACAGTCCTGGAGCACTCCCTGGGGTGTGGGGCCACAGACAGGAAGACAGTGATTCTTTGCCACCACCCCCAATAAGGGCTGCTGACTGAAATGGGGAAGGAAAAACAAGCACAGCTGCACAGGACAATCCAGCCTTTCATCACAGGCTAAGTTCTCAGCCTCAGGATGACCTTGGCCCCTTCCCTGTCCTGTTGCAGTTGCCACAGCACCAGTTGCCCAGTTTTTATTTACAGTTTTTCATCCCAGGAAGAGGCTCAGGGTGTCCTTGGGTGTCCACAGAGGGGAAGGGGCAGTTCCCCATGAGAAAGAAGGAAGAGGAAGCTAGAGTTTCGGGAAGGAGGCATGTCAGGCTAAGAATTTCAGGGATGGGGGTTAATCAGGCGAAGCTGCAGGCATTGAGGGTGTGCAGGCATTGAGAGCTTCAATGTCCCACTTCCAATTTTTTTTCCAGCTCTGCCAAGCAAAAATAATGTGGGGAAATCCCACCAGCCCTACCCTCCTTACCTTCTCTGTGAATGGGGGGCCCCACACATCTGATGTCCACAGCTCTGATGAGATGAAAAAGAGGTCTGTTGGGTGTCTGCCATTCCTAGCATTCTGAGATTTGGGGGGAGAGCTCTGGGCTAGGGGTTACAATGCTGGTGGGTCTGAATCCTGACTCTCCTCTGGGCATGCTGTGTGGCCAGGGAAGACTGCTGACCTCTCTGGGCATCTTTGCAAGGCAAGTGGAGGGAGAAATGGAGGCTACCTAAGGCAGCCTGCTGGTGAATTACACTATCCTTGACAGCATGTCAAGAGTATTTACTATCAACAGGACTTTCTCTGTTGATGTTGACCTTGGCAACCTGGCTGAGGAGGTGTTTGCTACCTTTCTCCACAGTGAAGTGAGTCCTTTCCCCACTTTTTACACTGTGTTCTTTGGGAGGAAGTCACCCTGTGCAGCCAGCACTTTGGGATCAGGGTGAAGGGGCCGGAGGGGGAATATTCACACAAATCATTTAGAATTCTGCTCATGGGATTTATCTATTTTTCCCACTTATTTATTCACTCATTTATGTCAGTATTCTGGTGTTGGTCATTAGAAGCTCCTCCAGGTGGTTCCCATCATGATGAGTTCTGTTTGTTTTTTAGTATTTCTTATTTTTTGGCACTACAAGAGACTCCAGGCTCCTCCTGTCTATTTCCTGGCCCAGTCCATTTCTCTAATGGTTTCTTTAATCTTTTTTTAGAAATTAATATGTGGGTGCCAGCTGTACTCATTGCTACTGGGGGGGTCATTGTTTCTATGCTCTCTCAACTGATGGAGCAAGGGAAAACGTGCATGCATACTAACTATAGAAATACACATAAACAGCTTTGTAGACACACACACACATACACACACACCAATCAATCTATCAACCTATCTACATCTATAGCTATATTAAGCTATAGATACCGTCTTTTAAAAAATCCAAACCTTACAAAAACATACTGTCTTCAGCTCTAATCCATTACTAAACAGAACATTCTAGACCCTTGTTTGTAAGCTCTCACTTCAATATTGAGAAAACCACACTATTCTTTTTTTTTCTGATCAATTCATCTGAACTTTGGTTACTGGAAGCCCCTTTAAGTTGGCTCATTCCAACTTTGTCTCATCATCCTTGAGGGTTTCCTTGCTTTCTGACAAGATTTTTCAAGTTCGCCTTGCATTGTCCCTGCACAAAGCTGAATTCAGTCATTTCTCTGAAAACCGGAGTTTCATTTAGTGGGAAATGGTATATAAGAATTAAGGTCTGGACACTGAGTATGTTTATTGCTCTGGAGGTGTTGTGGTGTTCCCTGGTTTCCTCAGTGGGCAGGGTTAGGGTGTGTGTGCGTATGTGTGTGTGTGTGTGTACGAATTTATACCGATGCTCAATTAAAACTCAGGGCCACAGAGCCTTCCTTCATTCTATATTTTTACCTTCCTTTTCTTATAGTGAAAACCCAGTTTCCCATGTCATTAATATATTTACTCTTTTCTTCGATCTCACACCACACCAAAGTGGTTTCAGAATTAAAATGCCATGCCTCTGCCAAATACTATTTATTAAAGTTCAGTACTTCTTTATAGTTTCTTCTGTCCTTAAAATATATCCCACCCGGGGTAAGGAGTAGTCAGAGACTTATGGCCAAAGTAACATGATCTCTTTTGTGTGGGTACGTTATTAATCTGGCATGCAGTTAAAATACATTTTCCTCTTTGTTTTCAAGTTTAAGGCTTAGGGTTTCATCTTTTTATTTAGTTTAATTTTTGAAAATGTTAAATATTTACATGGTTAAAAAATCAAACCCTTGCAAAGCATGTTCAGAGAAATCTCGTTCCCAACTCTCCCTTCCCCAAGGCATTGCCACCAACTCCTCAGGAAAAACCATCTTCAATAAGTTTCTGGGCTTTGCATCATTAAATAAACATGGACATTAACAGATAGATGCTTTTAAGTTTTATCCTCCACAAAAGGTAGCACACGAAACACAGTCCTTCGCACTTGGTTCTTATTTTACTGTTTTGTGCCCCATATAGGTCCAGGGAGATTTTTTTCTCCCTTCTGGTTGCAGTGTTTCCTTGTGCAGCCTCATAGACCATTCAGCCTCAGATGGACACTCGCACGCCAACATTTGTTGGATATTCCAACATGTTGTTATAAACCAGATATGCTGCAATGAATAATCTTGTGCACAGCTTCTTCATATTTGTGCAATTGTATTTTTAGGGTAAGTTGTAAAAGTCCTGGGTCAGAGGGTGGAGCATATGTCATTTTGTTAGATATTTTCTGATGTCATTCCCAACAGAGATGTAGAAGAGTGCCCCTTTGCTCAAAGCCTCACCAACAGGCATTGCCAAATTTTTGAACTTTTGCCAATTTGATGGATGAGAAATGGGCCTTCCATGCGGTTTGATTTGCATTAAAACTTCTCCTAGGTGCCCATTTGTATGTATGTTTCCCTAGGACACGTGTTGGTGGTTCAAACCACCCTAATAGATTTGATCTTGGGACTGACCCAATCCCATGGGTGGTTGGTGGCTCCGACTCCCATCATACTAGGGGCCAGTGGAACTCCCCACTCCCCATCTCTGAAGGCCATTGACCCTTCCCTGGGCCCCCCACCAGCTGAGGGAGCAACTATTTCTTCCACACAAAGAAGACTCTGAGTGAGGAGAATGACTTGGCCTCTGAGAAATGCTGAAGTCTTGACCTCATCCACCACTCAGAGGGCCAGTCAGGATAGGGGAACGACAGTGCTTGGACCATGGGTGGGGAGTAGAGGGGGGCACAAAATATAGGGGTGGGATTGCTGTTTGAGGAAGCTGATATGGAGACACAGAGCACACTGTCTCCCCAGGGAGACCGAATCAGTCTCTCAAGCTTAACGTTCATCCTCCTCTACACGGTTGCTTGAGTGACCTGCCTAAAACTGAAGAGAGGACCATGGCACCCCCAGATTACAAATTTCCTCTGGCTCTCCACGAGGATGAACATAGCTGGGATATGACCTCCACTTACTTTCCAAATGGAACCCCCTCCCTTCCTAACACACCCTGTGTCTCTCTGTCTTTCCATCCATGCATGCATCCATCCATCCTTCCATATCAGTTATCTATTGAGGCATTATATGCCTTTTTAAAAGATTTGCTTTTATTTATTTATGCATATAAAAGCTGGGGTACAGGCCAGAGGTGTGGGAGGTAAGAGGATTCACCAGAGACAGAGTTGGGAGCAGAACAGTCGGATTGACTGAAATACACTGCTGAGGGGAGCAGCGGGCAAGGCAGGAGAGGTCTGCTGCACCATGTGGTTAACTCCCAGGCAGGGGATTGAACTTCTGCTGCAGTGGCTACAGATATCTTTATAGTGCTGAGACTTTAACACCTTGTGTCACCAGGGAGGCCCCTGGTGCATTATATGCTACCTTACCACGCAACATCTGAAACATTTATTGTTTCACACAGTTTTTGTGAAAACAGGTTGTTGGAAGCAGCCTAGCTGGTGGATCTAGCTCTGATCTCTTATGAAGTCAACCTGACACCATCAGATTGTCAGCTGGGGCTAAGGCCAACCCAAGACTTGACTGGGCTGCAGGGTTTACTTCCAAAGCACTTGCTCATGTAGTGAGCAAGTAGTGGTGGCTGTTGGCAGCTCCTTACTACGTGGGCACTTCTACTGAGTTGCTCGAGTAGGGGGGATGTTAAGCGGGCAGCTGGCTTCCCCCACAGTGAGTGACAGAGAGACAGCAAGGAGGAAGCCACAATGTCTCTTATGACCTAGTCTCAGAAGTGACAGACTGTCAGTTCCCCACATTTGATTCTTCTAAATGCAGCCTATCCAGAAGGGGACTCTGCTTAGGGAAGAAGTGTGAAGAAATTTGTGGACATATTTTAGAGTCACAACACTATCCATCTACCTTGTGAACAATGTATTGAGCTCCTACTGTGTGCCTGGTCCTGGTGGCAGTTCATAGTCCAGAACCTTGAGAAGCGCATCATCTAGATGGGAGTGCAAACTCAAATGCCTGTGGAGTCCAGGAAGTAGAATGAATGAGTTAAGTGACCATGTGGGCTCCATTGAGCTGGCTCCATTGAGCTTCAGAGTTAATGTGAAGCATCCTTATTTTTAGGTGTTGACAAGTAAATCAGTTTTAGCTTGTTTTTCAAACTCTCTGTTTGCTTGGTTTGGCCCATATACCACCCGTTTGCAGCCATACCAAATTTCTCAGTGGTCTTCCCAAATATGCATTCATTTGACAAATATCTATATGCACTGGACTTCTAGGAGATATCATAGTTTCCACTCCCAGCTCTTTCATACTTGTGTCCACAGCTCCATTATGGCCCCTGCCTCTTTCACCAGGTGAGTTCCTGAGGGAGGAATGAAGACAGGTGCCACTGAGCAAAAGGGGCAAGATGGCCTTAGGGCACCAGGTCCTGGGAAAATGAACAGGACTTCCAGCCAGGGGATTCCCTGGTGGGGAAGAGGATGAGCAAAACTCCAGTGTGTGGAAAGCGTGGGTAGTGCTGAGGCTGGCAGAGTCCCAGCTCCTTCCCCTTTAGACCTCCCCTAGCTGGCAGGCTCTTGGCTGCCTCCCTAGATGGTGAGCGCGGAGGTCTGATGGCCCTTCCAAGTAGCCAGGGGAGAGCTGGGAAGGGAAACAGCTGGAACAAGAAACCCAAATCCTGGATGAATCATCGATGGAATCTGTCCCACAATAACAAGAGAGGGCTGAACTGGGAGGAAAAGAGAAGCCCTGAGGGTACTGGGCCCAGAGAGGTGAGGGTTAAGAGATGGCCTGGGAGCAGCAGGGTGGCCTCCAGCCCCAAGTCTCCCTGGGACCTTGGCTCTTGGCTCTCAGTTTCCATTGTCATTGGAGCCAGACCCCCCTCCAATCCTCCATAGCAGGCCCTTGCTGGTGGGTCTCTGCAGACTCCGCTCCCTTCCACTGTCTCCACCCAGTTAGAGGAAACTTTTGGGGAAAAAAAAAAAGAATCTTCTCACATTACTCCCTCCTTTGCTTCCTCCCATGGCTTTCCATGGCTCTAGGGAGAACATCAAACTCTCACATCTGCAAAGTGCTGCCCATCTCTCCTACCTCTTCTCCTGTCCCTACTCCCCTTAGTCTGACTCTTTTGTGTCTCCAACCAGCTCGCTTGCCACGGGGCTCTTGCATGTGCTGGAAACTCTCACTCTAATGTTTTTCCCTGACTTTTCTCACCAGTTATTCCTCTCTCTTCAGATCTCAGCTTAAGCCTTGAGCGCAGCTATCCTAGACCATAGAATACCTGCTCCTTTTTCCCTTGAACGACTGAACCACCATTTGTATGATGCATTCATTATTAAGATCTGATCCCTTACTACACTATGAGCTACATGAGGGCAGAAGCTATCTGTTGTGTCAGCCTGGTATTACCAACAGCCTGCATACTGTCCCTGCCACAGGTGGATGGTCAGTAAATGCATCTCCTGGCCTCTGTCCTTGCAGGACATGACAAGTGTGTATGACTACTGCTTCGCAGCAGCAGGGAAGGAGTTTAAGCAGAGTTACTGATTCCATTGCACAGCTGAGAAAACTGAGGCTCAGAGAATTTGGGCTGACATTTGCTGGGAACCTATTATATGCCTGGCACTGTGTTAAGCCCTTTAGTGCATTATGTCATTGGATTCCCACAAAAGCCATGAGGGGAAGATTATAACCTCCATGAGGAAACTCTGGTTCCCAGAGGGTAGGGAAATCTACCCAAAGCTACACAGCAAATCAGTAGCAGAACCCATTTCATATTGCTTCCCTGGTTTCTCTACTCCATCAGACATAAGGCCAGTGATAGATTTTGCTATTTCTCAAACTCAAAAGCAGTGACTGGACCATAATTCCATTATTCACTTACCAAAGAAAGAGGAAATGCATACTTGTATAGCCCTTGGAAAATCCCGAAGAGACAAACCAAGTACAGTCCCATAGTTAAGCCTGTGTTTTGGAGGCTGATTTCACAATCATTGGATCCTAACATAAACAACATTTTGTGTGTTGTATATTAATTCTGCTGAACCAGGCACAGTGCAACACATTTTATATTCATTCACTGATTGAATCCTTACTACAAACCTCTGAGGACATAAATATTATTCAGTCTTTGTAAGATGACCCATCATTTGTAAGGATGAATCTGAGACTCAGAAAGGTGAACCTTCCTGAGGTCACATGTAGTATGGAGTTGAACCACATTATTAGAGAGTATTTTTGGAGAGCATGCATGGAAATAAAGGTGCAAAGGATGTTGAGAGGCCCAAGGGGTGGACTGTAATTAGTGCTTTATAGCCACTTCAGGTCATGCAATCTATTTCCTTCTGGGTAACCTATATTCCTGACATGCTTAGTATTATTGGGACCCTGAGCACATCTCTCTTTTAAGACTTTGAATCTATCAAGAAGTGACACAAGCCAGGGCCTCCCCGGTGGCGCAGCGGTTGAGCTCTGGGTTGCGAAGCTGCCCGCAGCCTCTGCAGCACCGGTTCGATCCCCGGCTTGCTCCCCGGCCACCAGAGGAGGGTCCCGCATGGTGCGCAGACCTCTCCTGCTGCCCGCTGCTCCCCTCAGCAGTGTGCTTCGATCCTACTGCCTGCTCTGCTCCCCACTCTGGCTCTGGTGAATTCTCTCACCCTCCCATGTTTCTGACTGTACCCAGTGCATGTATAAACAAAACAAACAAACAAACAAATAAATAAATAAAAACATGCCTCTATAAAAAAAAAAAAACTTAAAAAAAAAAGAAGTGATACAAGCCTTAAGATTCACTTGGGTAGCACAAGAAGGTAGTTAATAACGTAATTCCTAGAAATGAATGTTCTTGTCCAATTTTGGACTCACCATTTACTAGCTATCTGATATTGGACAAGTTGCTCTTGTATAGAATAAGGAGAGTGATAGAATCTATCTCATCACTGTCACACATGCAGAGAAGCACCTGACCTGTGGAAAGTTCCATTTTGGCGTATTTGTCTTGATGCAATTCCATCAGTCTCCAAAGGTTTTACAATTCATTCCTGCTAGTGAGACCCCAGAGCATCTCCTTTGTTTCCAGTGCTTTCCAGAGCATGTGCACCTGGCCTCCTCATTGATTCTGTGAATACCTGATATCCCCACCAATGCCTTATTTCTCTGTTTAATTAACTCAGAACCAGTGTGTTGCCTGCAACCCCAGAACACTAGCTGTCAATTGTCAATTCTGCTTCACTACAAAGCTAGGACTCAAAAACCTCCAAGTTACGATCCCCGCCCCCAACTCCCAGTGGAGTTCTGCACCTGACATGCATTTTCTGTCTGGAGTAGTGATACTGCAACCATCCAGACTGGCTCCTGCAGTTTGGAGAGGGTTTATGAGATTGCTTAATACAAGCCATCAAGATATCCTCTGGCATGTGTGCATGGTGGATCTATTGGGGATTATTAATACCAAATTAACAATGAACCACTGGAAGCCCAGGATGTGAACTGGTTATTAAAAGTTACACAGGGTAGTGCATTAGCACCTAACTCAAGTTCTCTCTGCTAGAAACAGATCAACCATGGTGATGGAAAACGGACTGTGACTATGACAATGACTTTGAACTTAAACCTTTACTGCTACAGTCATTCTTTTTTAGTTCTTTACTAACTCCCAGTTTCTTTGAGCTTAATACCATCTCAGGGCCTTTGCACATGCTTTTCCTGTCTCCCGAAATTCTGCTTCTTTCCCCCACTCTTTACTAATTCCTTCCCTCTTTCAGATCTAGGGTTCTGTCTCCTTCCTAAACCTCAAGCTGTAAGTAGATCACCCTACAGTTCCCAATGTCAACATTTGTCTGTTTTCTTAGTTGTCACCACATAATAATTCAGGTTTGTTTGTCTTTTTTTCCTGTTGATGTGTTTCTTGCCTATCTTCCTTAGTAGATTATGCATTACCAGAGGGCAGGGACTCTGACTTGTTCAGGTTCAGCGCTTTGCAGGATATTTGATCAATAAATGGAACAATCCCAGAATCATCTAACCAGAAAGCATCCAGTTTCTGGCTTTTCTCCAAAGCTAAAGAAGCATGGTTTGGCTAAGGTTATAAAGTCAGTCATCATTTAGGAGAAAGCAGACTAGAACTTGCAGTCACATCATCTGTAAGCCCGGTGATGGGTGGGGCTGGATTCCCAGGGAAGGGTGTTGGAACTTTGCTTGCTCCTCCCCACCAAATGGAAAAGCCAGGTACTAGCATCATCTTCCCTCTCTCTTCCCCGCTTCCATGTCCTCTTCTACTTTACCCATGAGGAAACTGAGGCTTAAGACAGTCCGAATCTCCCATCTGGGGAGTGGACAAGAAGACACTCAAACTCCGCTGCCTCTGAAGCCCGGTTGTGCTTTGCCCGCCTGGGGAGGTGGCGGCCTCGCCCTGCCAGTCGGTGCAATGGGCCCGCCGCGGCCTGCGGAGCGTCTGGAGAGCAGGAAAACCCGGAGGGACGGGCTCCAGTTCTTGGCAGCCGGCTTGGCCCTCGGGCCTGGAGGGGGTGCGCCTGGTTCTCATCACGCGCAGCAGCAGGGACGGGGGTGGGGCGGGGCGGGGGGGGGGGGTGGCCAAGCGCCGGCACAAAGGGGCCGCCGTCTCGCCGCCCCATCCCACGCGGGGCGCAGCGCTTCGACCCGCCCCGCCCCTGAGGCCACCCCTCCGCTGTGGCCCGGCCCGCGTCTCTCCCTCCGTCTCTTGGTTTCTGGCTGCCTCTGGTCTTAGTCTGCGCCCTCGCTCCAGCACTCCGGAGACGAGGCTGGGGTGCGCGCCCACCGCCAGACTGCTCAGCTTGCTCCAGTACTAGACCCGCCGGGGCTGCAGCGCACAGACGGATCGGCAGACTGACTGACCCCAGCGCCCTGGAGAGCAGCGACCTCCGCGTGTAGCCCATCGCCATGGTAACGCCCGCCAAGGCCTGGACCACCTTGCTCCTTGCTCTCTCCCCTTTCGGTGGGGCACAGCCCCTCAGTGGGTGTCCAGGGCAGACCCCGACCTTTTATGCACGGAGACTGCCCTCAGGAACTCGCCAGAGGGCTATGCTTAACTGTCCCCACCAGCAGGGGTGGAGGGAGGGGGTCAGGGATGTGTCTGGAGATGCCCTGTCTGCCCTCTGGGCTTCTATCTCTCCGCGTGCGAAGTGGGTGGAGTAAGGTTAGGTGACTTGTAAACCTGATACTGCCCCAGCCTGAAGCACAGGGAAGACCTTAGTCCTAACTCTTGGACCAAACTTTTAGACTTGGGACGGAGGGTCTGATATGCCCATTGTCCCCACAGGGGGTTTGGTTGGAGATGGAGGTTAAAGGCCCCTCCCAGGTCAGTTAGGCCTTACAGGGCAAGAAGGATTAAGAGAGTGAAGTGGGAGGAAATTGCTCACCAAAACTTGAGCTCATTTAGCTACTTTAGACTCAAGGCTGAAAAGTCAGATTTGCAAATTCGTCCTGACTTGAGGTGGGTCCCCTGGGAAGTGGGTGGGGAAGTAGGCCTAGAGGAGGCGGGAGAGAAGGCAATTCCTCCATACTGTGACTTCCTGGGCTGGCACCTTGAGACAGTTGTATGTGTGTGTGTGTGTGTGTGTGTGTGTGTGTGTGTGTGTGTGTGTACACCAGTATCTGGAAACAGAGAATGAAAGAAAAGTCTGTTTTCAGGGAATCCCAGCCCAGCTCCAGACAGGCCCAGGAGCTCCAGGCTGATTTGCAGGAGCATTGGGGATTTGGAAAATGGCTGTGAAGACAGGCCAGGGCTTTAACCCTTGACTGTGATCAAGCATGTTGAGTGTATGTGCGTTTTCACTTATGTGAATGTCTGTACACAGAACTCTGCAGAGAGAGGAGTTCACACACATGCAGAGAGCACACCAAGACATGCCTACACTGACTCACATGGCTGAACACACATGTCCTCTCACACCTGAGCCTGGTCCACGTGTTTTCCATTCCTGCTAAAATACAGCATACACAGCCTACACACCACACATGTACTGTAAAACCAGGCTCCTGAAGCCATGCTGCAGCAGGGCAAATGAGCACACACATTTCTCTTGCAGCTGTTGGACAATAATCATCATAAGTTAATGTTTATTCACCTCTCACCACAGGCAAGGCCCTGTGCTAGTCAATTGTTATACGGGAACTCATGTAACTCACACCAGCTCTAACAGTGAGCCTGCTGGTATCTCCACCCCACAGATAGAGATGAGAGACTTCAGGAGTTAACCGGCCATTGAAGGCCACTCTACCAGGAAATGGGAGTTAGGAGAGCCTGAATTCTGAATCTGCACTTAGCTGTCACAGTCATCCCAGTGCCACAGTCTGTGCCAAAGGTGCTTGCCAGCGTTTCCCTGCTTTCAGACCTAACTCAGTTATTAGTTTAAAATCCAGAAACTCCTACCTAAAGCCAAGATCCTCAGATCAAAGGTCTGGCACTGGGTGGCTCCTCTCAAAAGCTGAGCAACTCCTTCCTGAATGGGAACGATGGACAGATTTTCCTCCCATCTTTGTCTTTAAACCTTAAATGTTACCACCTGCCCAACTCTCTTGCTTACCTCTGTATTCTGGCCACTCTGATCTTGGTTGAGAGACTCTTTTTGTTTCATGCTTCTTACCACAGGACCTTTGCACAAAGTGTTCTTACTGGGTGGGACATTTATTCCTATTCATCCTGTAAACCTCCACACAAATGTCACCTCATTGGGAAAACCTTTCTTGATTCCTCCAACTCTCACTCTAGCATGCCATGTATCTCTCCTTTAGAGGCACTATCACATTGCAGTTTTTGTGGGGTGATACGATTAGTGGCTATCTAGTTTTCTGAGGCAGCCCAGTGTCAGAGCATCTTATGACAGAGGGGCTTAGGATTTGTCCATTTCACATTGTTGTGTCATCATAACACTTTTTGCTTATATGTACTGGATAGCTATTATAAGGAGATAATAAAATCTACCACTTATTATTTGTTTAATATTTTCCTTTAAATCAACTTACTTTATAAACTAAAAGATATATTTAAACAGAAAATTATATATCATGATCATGAAAAATAGGTATCCATTGTCATAAATGGATCGTAACTGTAAAATATATATAGCAAAAGGGCTTTGGTAAATTCTGGCAAGATGGGGCTGGCCATGAACCATTCCCAGTCCAACGACTACTTTGTTTCTGTTGGAAGGAGCTGTGAATCACTTAACATGTTTCTGTCAACAGTGGTCCCAGTAGGCCCCATCATACAGCCTAGTGTGTCGTTGGTTATTCCATCTAGGTTGGAGTAATTACATGCTGTGATGTTCACACAAGGATGAAATCTCCTAAAGATCCATTTTTCAGAACATACCCCTGTGGCAACTGACACATGACATAATGACAACGTATGTGAGAGCTGCTCAAGATAGACTGGCATTAATTGAGACTTTCTCTTTAGTGTCATCACGAGCACTGGAGGAGAGTAAGAGTAACTTTCTTGCTGTGATTTCACATGGAGTTTGTGTCCTCCCCAAATCATCCTGGGGGCCACCTGGGATCCCATCCCACGAAGTTGACTCCTATTCAGTGCATTCAATAATGCCAAAGGACTGAGTTCCTGGCGACTCCCTAAAGCACCTACTGTGTACCAGGCTCTGTGTGAGGGTCTGGGTGTAGAATTGAGTCTGTTCTGGTCCCTGCCTTGGGGACCTGCAGTCCATGGGAAAGGCATATTCCCTGAGAATTCTGGGCCAGAGATGGGCAGTGGGAGTCCATCCTTTGCCTGGAAGCATGTAGCATGGAAAAGAGGAGAGATACAGGTCAGCAGGGCTCTGAAAGGTAGGAAGACATTCCCCCCAAGTGGAGAGGGGCACAGAGGGAGCTCAGAATTCCGAGAGTGGGCCCCCACCACAGGTCCTAGAGGGAGGAATTTTCAGCAGCATTGAAATGAACATTTTTTATTTTACAGCTTTTCAACATTTTGAGTGTTAGCAAGTGATCTAAACAGCACACATGCACAATAATAAATAAAAATAAATTTATTTAAGTTAAAATGAATTGACAAAAAGACAGAGTACATAAAAAGTAAAATAATAATTTCAAATCATTTTGAAATGCATAATTATTAATGTGATATAAACCATGAATTAGGATATGTGACCAGCAAAAAGAGCTCATAAATCCAGCATGTGGATGATTGGGGAGCCCTGTGCTAGACTGTAAAGGGTGTTAGAAGAAGCAGGAAGGGTATGTTGGGTGTCCACTAAGAGGTCACCCATGCCAGGCTGAGTTGCTAAGGCAATGGGGAGCCACCCAGGTTGTTGGGCTGGGAAGGGTCACATGCGGATCTCTGTGTGAGGAAGGCCATGGTGGTGGTCACAGGGGAGCCTGACCTGATGGCAAGGGACTGAGAACTGGTCCTCCTGTGTGCAGATTCATATCCCAGGTCTGTTCTTTCCTGGTGGTAGAAGCTTGGGCTCAGTTCCTTAACCTGTAAAACAGAAATTAAAATACCATCCTAAAGGATTGTTGGGAAGATGAAATAAAATAATGTATGGAAAGTGCTTAGCGCTGGACCTGATACAGAGGGCTTGCTCGGCAAGAAGAACTCTAGTTACAATCGTTACTAACGTTATGTAGTTTGAATGGGAGATGCTGAGTCCCAGGGCAGAGGCCGGGGGTGGGGGAGGGAGAGAAGGGAACTCCCAAAAGCTCACACCTAGAGGTGAATGTCTTGCTCAAGGTCACACAGATGATGCAGGATAGAGCTGGACTTGAACGTGGTCTTCTGATGCCCACTTGCTTCTCAGTTCATTGCATCTAAGCTGTTTTTCCAGTTTCTTAATTTTTTTTTCTTTTTTAGAAAATAAGGAGCCAGTTCTCACTCATACCTCCACCCACACAAAATTAAAAAGGATTTAAAGCAGGAGAAGTTTTAGTTGGATGTGAGGCAGGAACTTCTTGGCAGCCAGAGGCACAGAATGCTGGTTTTAGAACCTCCAACCTGGAGAAGTTTAAGAGGAGCATCCCAGGTAGTTGAGCCTGGTGGTCACGAGCCGACACCCAGTGGGCTGTGTCTGGCTCACAGATGTGTTTGGTTTGGCTGATCTTTAAGAAACAGGAAGTTTTATTAAAATGCCAGTAGATCAGGCAATGCTGGGCAAGGGCAATGCCTTGTTGGAACTTACGCGATGGGGCTTGTAGCCCAGGCCTACAGCTTTTTACTGCTGCCCTGACACTGAGACCGACTCTCAGGGGCCACTCACCTTGGGGTGAGAGGGACTCTTCTCTCACATTAGGCCTACTCTGTCTTCCTTGTCACCTGTCAGGCCCCTGTAGGCATTAGGATTGGTGGCTGCTGATGTAGACTCTTCTGGGCCTGCAATACCTCCATGCATGAGACAGGTCTTTTAAAAACTTTCTCGCCACCTGAGGACTAATGGATTCCACTGAGAAACCCCATACCCTGGCTCTAAACCTTCCTAAACCTGGTTATACTTTGAGTTCTAGAATGGCCCTACTGGAAGAACCTTGAGAGAGAGAGCGCGCGCGCAAGAGAGAGAGAGAGAGAAAGAAGCCCAGTGCTCCCATTTTACAGATGGGGAAACTGAGGTCAAGGTTACCTAGAAAATCAGGGGTGGAATCCCACCTTCTAGACATTTTGACCACACAGGAGAGCAGAGATTGAAGGCAGCCCTAAGACTGTCCTCTCTTTACCCAAGCTAGGAGGCACAAATGCTAAGTGGTGGTAAAATCCTTGCCCGAGCAAATGGATACATCTGGATCTTTAAGAAAAGTTCAGCCCACATCTTAGAAGGCCCAATGAACAACATCTGGCGAGACCATATAAAAGGGGAGCCAGCCTTAAACACACACACACACACACACAATCACACTTTTCTTTTCCCTCTTGATTATAAAACTTCTCCAAAAGAATATTTGGAAAAATCCAGCAAACTATGAAGAAAATTAAAACAGTGCCTTATAAGGCCCCAGCCCCTCACAGCCCTCAAGGTGACTGCAGTTAACACTTTATTTCTCGACCTCTTGGCTTATACACATTTTTACACAGGAATTACAGGCAGTTTTCTTTAAAAGAAATTGCAGTGAAAGAGTAGTTACCAGTGGAATGGGGGAGTTGTCTGGGGGGCCACTTTTGGGGTGGTGGAAATGGTGTGTATTGATATGAGTCAGTGTTACAGAGGTGTGCGCATGGGTCAGTGCATCAACCTGTGCATTTTATATTACTTTATTTTACTGTATAAAGTAATACTTAAGATTACAACAATAATAGAGGCTTATTGCAAAGATATCCAGACAGAAGTATACCCTCCTACCCTGCCCAGATGCAGCCCCTGGGAACAGATATTTTTCTGTGTCTTTTTGTGTAGAAGTTTCCAGAATATCACATGTGAGCCAGCCCTGCAGACGGGGCCTGCCAGTCCTCCTGATGGGCTCTGTCTGTGGCCCTGAGCTGCAGGCAGAGGGCCTGAGGGGTTGGGGGTACCGCAGAGGGATCTAGCTTATCTCACCTTCTTCCACTTCAGCTTCTCTTGCCTCAGTTCTTGTCGAGGAACAGTTAAAGGTCCAGCCAGGCTGTACTCATTGGGAAGGAATGGAAACATGTCGATTAAGTTTCACGGAAATCATTTTGAGGGGCCCATGTCTGGCCAACTGTGTTTGGGTTCCTGTGGTCCCAGGCTAGGCTGCCTTGTTGATTTGGAGTGGAGAGTGGCCAGCTTTCCTTCCTGCAGCAGCCTGGACCCCTTCAGCATGTGCTTCCCCCAATATTTGGACAGTTTATGGGTCCCTGGGGTTCAAGCCTGTAGCAGGTAATGCTCTGGCCAAGAACGCCAAGTCTCATTCACTTGGAACATTCTTCTTTTTTACTGGTTCCCCTTAAATGGTTACAGTGTGCGGCCAGCTGAGCCAATTTGCTAAAGCCAAAGGCATCCTAGTCTGCAAGCCTCCGTCTGTGAGAGGTAAACAACTTCTTTAGGCCCCACTTGAAACAGCGCAGGACAGCAGCTGGGGAGGCCACCCTGAAACCTGTGGCTGCTGCCGGTCCCAAGGCAGACAAGGCCCCAGGGGCTGGGGGCAGGCCTGGCTGCTTCAGACCTGGGGTGAATCCCCACTCGATCTTTCTCCTCACTGTGATCTTGGGCAAGATCAGCCTTGGTGTCTTGATCTGCAAAGTGGGATGTCCTAGCCACACACACCCCACCCCCACCCCGGAATCCTCATGAGGCTAAGCAAGAAAATGAATGGAGGGCCCAGTGCACAGTAGGTGTCTGGAATCTGCTGCTCTCTTTGGGGTGATGGTAGTAGGTAGTAGGAAAGGACTGCGGCAAGGGAGATGTCTTCACACAGAGGCTAGGACTTGAGCTTTATCTCAGAGGATGAGTAAAGACAAAAAGCAACTAATTAGAGTTAACAGTGGCAGTAACACTTTTTGATTTCTGCCCCCAAGATCCCCTCCACCTGTCATCTCCATGTATCTTAAGAGTAATCCTCTGAGTCAGACGGGATCAGAACTAGAATCCCTGCTTACAGTTGGGGAAACTGAGGCACATCAAGGAAGAGATGGGTTAGCCCACTGTTTACCAGCCGCTGGCATGCACAGTTGGGACAGTTTGTCACAAACCGAAACTAAAGAACACGGAATCAGGCAGTAGAGTCGGGATCTTCCGAGGACCCAGGGAGAAAGCCTCCTTCTGGGGACAAGATGTCCTCAACACCTTTCTAAAGCATCTCATTTTGGAAGAAAGAGAGAAAGACCTCTTGAGGTTTTAGGGAGTAACTGATTCTCATTGTTTACCCTTTCTTTTAAAAACTAGTTTTTTAAAAGAGAAGTAGAACTATACAAATAAAATATTCTGTCTTATGTATATTTATGATACAGTTAGAGGTATATTACTTATGTAAAATATACTTATGTAAGCTATCCACTATGGCCATTACAATAATAAATATATTTAATAAACATGCATATTGTTTATATAAATAATATAAAAGCCATTGGTTTATTTTTGGAGCTACATTTTGTGTGTGCCGGTTGATACACACTTTGCATTTACACTGGTGACACAGCAGCCGCCTGAACACGACCACAGAAATAGCAGCGGTGACTGCTGATTCTGGGAGTCAGGCCTGTACAGAGAATGTCTGTGCAAGAAGCTCATTCAGTCTCATTCAACTTTTTAAAGATTTTTTTTTTTTTAATAGAGGCATGTTTTTCTTTATTTGTTTGCTTGTTTTTGTTTTGTTTATACATGCACTGGGTACAGTCAGAAGCGCGGGAGGGTGAGAGAATTCACCAGAGCCAGAGCGGGGAGCAGAGCAGGCAGAAGGACTGAAGTACACTGCTGAGGGGAGCAGCGGGCGGCAGGAGAGGTCTGCGCACCATGTGGGACCCTCCTCCGGTGGCCGGGGAGCAGCCGGGGATTGAACCGGCGCCGCAGAGGCCGCGGGCAGCTTCGCAACCCAGCGCTCTACCGCTGCGCCACCGGGGAGGCCCTCATTCAACTTTTTAAGGCAGGTCAGGCAACAACCTCAGTTTTACCAATGAGGAAACTGAGGCACAGAGAGATAGGTGTCAGTAAGTGGCATCACCCAAATTTGGACCCAGGCTAACTGCGTTCTGATAAGCAGCCAGGTGATGTAAGGCCTCCATTTCAAAAGACACTTTATTTTTTATTTTTTTTTTTTTGTATAGAGGCATGCTTTATTTATTTGTTTGCTGGTCTGTTTGTTTGTTTTGTCTATACATGCACTGGGTACAGTCAGAAGCGCGGGAGGGTGAGAGAATTCACCAGAGCCAGAGCGGGGAGCAGAGCAGGCAGAAGGACCGAAGTACACTGCTGAGGGGAGCAGCGGGCGGCAGGAGAGGTCTGCGCGCCATGTGGGGCCCTCCTCCGGTGGCCGGGGAGCAGCCGGGGATCGAACCGGCGCCGCAGAGGCCGCGGGCAGCCTCGCAACCCAGCGCTCAACCGCTGCGCCACCGGGGAGGCCCTAAGGCCTCCATTTCAAATGCAATTAGATACATTTTTTTTTTAAAGTGAGTGGCTTTGAAGAACAGCAGTAAGTGCTAATAGCACAAATGGCACTTCGAATGTGCTAAAATTCTTGAGGATGACAGTGAATGATAAAATTTCCAAAAAGAAAATGAAAAAATACCAGTCCAACCTCACAGGCACATGAGGAAGGAGGCTCAGAGAGGGAAGCCGTCCCTGCCAGGTAGCACAGTGAAGCAGGAGCCAGGAGGCCCAGCCCTCCGAGGCAGAGTGGGGCAGAGAGGGGGACGCATGTGGCAAGAAAGAGGTGCTGGCCTGTTTGACTTGGTGTGTTTGGTTGTTTACAGATGTCTGCGGTCCCCTGTTTCTGTTCCCACTGCTTTCCTGAGGGGTGTGTGTGTGTGTGTGTGTGTGTGTGTGTGTGTGTGAACTATTAGGGGCTGGCTTTGTTTGGGGGGAGTGGGCATTACTACCCCAGATGAACCTTTGCCTGTTCTGCCAAATTGAAGGACTCCCTCCTCTCACCAGACCCCACAGGCCCTCCTGGGCCTGTACACTTTGGACCCCAAGTGCATGCCATAAACCATCCCCCATGAGCTCACCCCAAAGAAAGTGCTGAGACTCTCCTTCAGGAAGGAGGCTGCAGTTGGCATTCTTTCCACAGGGGGCCCACCCTGTGCCCCTGTGGGTGCTGTGACACTGACATTTGTCTAATGCTTCAGGCTAGTGTCCTCTGTTTCATAGCCTCCTGGCACTGGGCTCTGCTTGGCCTCATTTATAAAAATGATTTCTCTGTCCTGAATAAGCTCTTTCTGTTGAATCCTTATTTATTCTCACCTTCCTTTATATCCCTCAGTGATCGATGGACCTAGAACTTGTGACCAACCTGGGACAGCCAGATGGCTTCCATTAGGCTTTTGAAGAGTTGAAAATCATTGCCCAAGCATTCTAATACTGTGCCTGGTTGGGGCTTTTACAGATGGAAAAACCGTGGCTTGGAGAGGGGCATGGTGTCTACTCTTGCACGAGACTTACTGAACACCTATTTTGTACCAGGCCCTATGCCGGGACTGAGAGCCTTACCAGAATAGGCACCTGCACTGCGGGGTTCATGTCTGTTCCTGGAACAAGTGATCACAGGCTTAGTCGTTTACAGCAGCAAGATATATCATCTCACGGTTATGTGGATCAGAAGTCCCACCCGGGGCTCGCTGGACTCCCACCAGGGTGGTAGCTACTTTCTCTCCCGGAGACATGCGGGAGGATCCATTCACTTTTCCACCTTCTAAGAACCACCCACAGTCCTTGGCTCTTTGTCTATTTTTAGTCTGTGATATCATGTCTCTCCATCCTTCTTCCACATTCCCATTCCCTCTCACTCCAGCCTCTTCTGCCTGCTCTTGTACTTTGGAGGAAGCCTGGCTTTCACCTTGGGCCCCTGGGTAATCCAGGGTCATCTTCCTATTTTAAGGGCAGCTAGTGAGCAGTCTCAAGGCTGTCAGCAGCTTGAAGTCCTCTTTATCATGTAGGTAACATGTTCATAGGCTCCAGAGATTAGGAAGGGGCATTTGGGGGGCCATTATTGTGCTAACCACTCATCCTCAGGGAGTCCACTGAGGGAGACAGCAGTCAGTGTGGGAGCTGCTGTGAAAGGGCGCCACTGGGGTCTGGAGAAGGTGACACCTGGCCTAGCTGGGGGAGGGGGTAGGCGGGCAGTGAGAATGTCCTGGGAGAAACAAGAGACTGAGCTGAATCTTGAAGGATGAGGAGTCAGCCAGGTGGAGAGGCCTTCCCAGGGGAAGGAACCGCCTATGTGAAGGCCTGGCGATGACGAGAGAGAGCATGCGTCTCAAGCATGTGTCTGGTGGAAGAAGCGCAAGAGGCGGTGGGGCGGGAGGGAGGCTGGGGAGGTGCTCAGAGGCCGGATCACAGGGCTCTGAACTCCTGGAGGCCAGCTGCTTCTGAAGGCAGTGGGGCGTTCTGAGCAGGAGACTGACAGGCCAGCTTTGCTTTTGAGGACAGTCACTCTAGGGTCCTGATGGAGAATGGCTGGAAATGAAAAGATTAGTGATTAGAAACCAGGGAGGAGTGACTCAAGGGAAAAGGTGGCATAGAGGCCTGGGCCAGGGCAGAAGTGGGGGGATAGAGGTTGGTGAATTGTCCATGGCTGAGGGTGGGAAACCACCCCAATACAGTGGGAAAACACTCAGGAACCTGCATGTTGCCTGAGGTTCTCTGACGGAGGTGGTCTTCACTCAGCTTCAACTCACAGGTTTGCAGGTCAGCTAAGAGGTGGAATTTGGGGATGCCAAGCTCCCCTGTCCCTGTGGCTCTAGCGTGAATGGCTTCCTTATTCCTACACTCTACCATGCATCAGCAGATGCCATTTATCAAAGCCCTGCAGGAGGTGAGGGGATGAGGTTTTGTTGAGGAAGAGTATTCTAGGTAGAAGGAACAGTCATCGCAAAACCCTGAGGTAGAATTGTGCCTCGGTATTCAGGTTCATATGCCTGGGGAGGGAAGAAAGGAAGGAACTGAGAATAGGAAAGGAGGTTGGAGAGTCATGGAGGCCTTAGTCATACGGGGCTTGGAAGGTCTCGGAAGAGGCCACTGCTCTTATTATTATTACTGTTACTATCAGGTTTTACCCTCTCTCCCTTCCTTTACAGGACCCCCCACCCCTGGATACAGCCATCCAACATGCCCTGGCAGGCCTCTATCCCCCTTTTGAGGCCACGGCACCCACCGTCCTGGCTCAGGTGTTCCGTCTCCTAGATTCTGACTTCCACGGGGATGGGCTGAGCTTCCTCCTGGATTTCCTGATCCCTGCCAAGCGCCTGTGTGAGCAAGTGCGTGAAGCAGCCTGTGTAAGTTGGAAGGACACGGGGCCAGGGGACAAGCTCTCCCAGAAGGCTGAGGGGCTGGAATTGAACAGAGAAGGAAGTGGGCTGGTGCTGTCTTGCCTCAAAGCAAGAACTAAGGACATGGGATGATTTTCCATTGCTTGCCCAAAGGGAGCTTTCAGCCCTTAAATGAAGCCAGAAGGTCACCTGACCTTTGACCCTCTGAAAGCTAAGAGTCAATCAAGTTTGCATTTTCACTGGCAGGAAGGGAGGGAGGCTTGAGGGTCCCCTACTCACCCCCACCCCCCAGCCTACCCTGGGACTGACATTGTGGTTGTCTCCAGGCTGCTTTTTCTGAAGTAGGGGCAGCTTTTATACCATAGCAGAGAATGTCCCAGACCTTCCCCGGAACCCTTGAGGCATCCAGACTCTCACTTTCCTCTCTGAAGACCCCTTCAAACCCATATCTCAGGAATGCCCTTTGCGAGGCAGAGTGGAAGGAAAAATATTTTAGGCACGACTCATTATTGACTGCAAAGAACGAATCCTTATTCAGACCAGAGCAGGGCAGTCAGGCCTCAACCCCAAGGTGACCCACCGATCAGATCCCTTGAGGACCCTTTCTGTCCCTTGTTTCTGCTTTTTCTTGCCTGCCAGCAGCACTCTGACAGGCTAGGGTGTCCCAGCAAGGCTGGAGCCCATGGCAGCGCTGGGATCAGGTCCTAGCCTGGAGAGGAAAATGCACCTTCCTCTTCAGCAGTCATTTAAAAACCACAAGGTGGGCCTCCCCGGTGGCGCAGCGGTTGAGCACTGGGTTGCAAGGCTGCCCGCAGCCTCTGTGGCACCAGTTCAATTCCTGACCGCCAAGGTGAGGGTCCCACATGGCGCGCAGGCCTCTCCTGCCACCCACTGCTCCCCTCAGCAGTGTACTTCGGTCCTTCTGCCTGTTTTGCTCTCCCCTCTGGCTCTGGTGAATTCTCTCACCCTCCTGCGCTTCTGACTGTGCCCAGTGCTTGTATAAGCAAACAAACAAACAAATAAATAAATAAGTAAGTAAATAAAAACCATAAGGCAGGACCCTGTCTAGACATACTGGGTCCTCTGTCCATCCCTAGGCCAATCACTGTGGTCAGTGGAATGGGGTAGCAGGGTCAGCCAGGCTCAAGCTCTGTGCATACCTGTATGGAAAGAAAGTAAAGACTGTTTTTGAGATTTTTTTTTTTTATACAATAGCTGGGGTACAGGCCAGAGGCATGGGAGGGTGAGAGGATTCACCAGGGACAGAGTGGGGAGCAGAACAGGCAGACGGACTGAAAGCACTGCTGAGGGGAGCAGCAGATGCAATAGGAGAGGTCTGCCGCGCCATGTGGGAATCTCCTTGGCCAGCCAGGAATCGAATCCGTGTTGCAGAGGCTGTGGACAGCTTCATAGCACTGTGCTCAACCCGCTGCGCCACCGGGGAGGCCCTGAAGACTGTTTTTGAAAAAAGGGTAGGAGAAGCCTGAGGAGACCAAACCCTCAGATGCCCACAGTAGGAAATTGCCCACGCCCTTCTTAGGTCTGCCAACTGTGCCCTGCTCTGCTCAAATGACCAGCTCTCTGTGGCACCAGCCTCAAAAATGATCAAGAGTTTCATAGGCCCCTCCAGCCTTTCCCAAGTTGCTCCTGCCTGTTCCCGAACATGGTGTGTAGGAGCAAACAGTAAGGGTGGGGGCCGTGTGTGTCATTTCAGTGAGAAAGAGGAACCGGATGTGGCAGCTAAAAGTTCAGGCTTCGGAGCCAGAATTCGAGATGTTTGGGACTGGAAGGAAGCTGAAATCATCATTAAGCACACTTAGCTCAGTGCCTGGCACACAGGAGAGCTCCATGGCCACTGATGGTGGTGACAGGAGAAGCAAGGCTCTCACCCAAGCCTCTGCCGCCGCCAGCCCCAGGTCTGCATGGACGCTATTTCATGAACATCCTTCCCTGTCCTTGTTTCTTCTCCCTGACAAACTAGACAACCACCCACTCCATTTATTTGGCCATAACAACTGCATTTGCACTGTCCCCTTCCCCATTTCTTCCAGGGACAAAGGTCACAACATTTTTCAATTTCTTTTTTAATTAAAAAAATTTAAATTACAGGCAACTTGAATTATAACTGTAGATAAATTTGTGTCATCTCAGGGCAGGGTTGGGAGTTGGGTAAGCTTGTGGCCTCAGGAGTCAGGTTCTTAAGCCCCATCATTCAGACTGTGGGGGATCCATACCATAGCTCTGAGCGTCAGCTTTCAGAAGGGAACAGCAGTAACACAGACCTACCTCGTGGAGAGGATGCACACAGCTGGGCACCAAGTCTGGCCTCCAGTAGGTGCTTGGTAGCTGCTGGCATCACTATCCCATTTCCTCTTTCCTCTGACATTAGAATGCGCCAGTCACAACATCTGCCTTTGCTACCACTGGTGCCTAGAGGCACCCTCAAATGAGGTCTGGTGGGGCCTGGGGACACAGCAGTCGACTGCAGTTGTGCAGGTCTAGGCACAGGTCCTGCGTTTGCCACTTATCAGCCATGTGACTCTGAGCCAATCCCTGCACCTCTCCAAGCCTCACAATAATATCTGCGCTGCCTCCACCACTGAGTTACTGTGAGAGTCAAATGAGATGACTACAACTCTCACGTTCGTGGCGCTTTGCAGTTTGCACATTACTGCTGGGCTATTTTGTGTTGTTCAATGAGAAGGGGGAGGGAAGCATGTTGTGAACAGCAGAGGGCTACGTGAAAGGGGAGGAGTAACTCACAGACAGGTGGGTGGACAGCCGTGCGGTTTCTCAAGGCAGGCAGATCTGCAGTGCAACTGATGTGAGCTGGTTTATCAACTGTGTAGGTACAAGTATGGTCAGATCTCATTATTTCCCCAATTAATAATCTCAGGAAACACCTGATTAATTAGCAGGACGTTCAGTATCACTTTCTGGAGGCCTCTCACATATTCATCCAAATTGTATAAATTTGTCCCGGACTTAACTGTAGGAATCGAATTCTTTTCCAAAAGCTGGCTAGAGAAAGACCTGTTGTCAGACTGGCAGAGCTGTTACTCCCCTTGTTGCCGCATGGTGTCGCTGTTGAACGCTGTGCCTGCACTGCCTCGTGGAGAGGCTCCTGGAAAAATTTCACCCACATGCAGGCCCACTCCAGGATGACGTGCTGTGTCTACCTCCACAGAGAATTGCCAACATCCTTCCCTGCTGAAAAAAAAAATATATATATATATGTATATATATATATATATTTTGAAGTTTTGCCTCACCTGTGATTTTGCCACTAATGGGAAATAAACACAAGCAAATAAATAAACAAACAGATGGTAAACATTCAGAACCAGGATAGTGCAATCAGTTTTAAAGGTCACCCAGCAAGCTAGAGGCAGGGGCAGATTTCCCAACTTCTTACTCAGCATTGTTTCGCTCTGTAAGCTCTCTACTGCAGAATTAAAGAATAAAATAAAAGTGGAAAATGACCTTTCTATTTTTTAATTGGAAATCCTCACAGTTTTTTAAAGGGTAAATGTCAAAGGAGATGGAATTAATATTTATTGAATATTAGCTCTTATATGCCAGGCATTGTGTTAGGTTTCTCTCACTTAATCCTCATACCAGTCCATTAATGCTGATACGTGATATTCTTCTCTGCAGATAGGGAAATTGAGTCTCACAACATCAATTTTAAGTAATTTGCACAAATTAGCAATTCAGACCTCGGAACCCATGTATTTTGGACTTGAAAGTAGAGAGCTAAGGCCCGAGCTGGGTTGAGAGAAGTTTTGGATAGATGGGGAGAAGAGAACATGAATCAGCACAATGATGCTGGTGGACAAGCCACGTGCTGATTACTGCCTGGGTCTCAGAGATTTTCTCCCTTGAGCCAGAAGTCTGGCGTGTGCCTTCAAGGTCAGGGTCAGGACTAGTGAAGTACAGAAGATGTACCATTTGAGGAGGTGCTCATTCTTAGAACTGTGTGAGTGGTTAAGAATCCCTAGAGCAGGCAGGGATCCTTAAATGCCACATGTCAGGCACCCCTCTTACCTTACCCTAGTCTCCAACATGTTCAAGATTCCACTTGGGAGAGGGTAGGAAGCAGATCCACCAGTGGAGCTTTCAGAGCCAATTTTCTGATATCCTTTCCTTCTCTCTGCAGGCTCCCTACTCACACTGCCTCTTCCTGCACGAGGGCTGGCCACTCTGTCTGCGGGATGAGGTCGTGGTCCACCTGGCACCCCTCAGTCCCCTCTTATTGCGCCAGGGAGACTTCTACCTCCAAGTTGAACCCCAAGAGGAACAGTCTGTCTGCATCATGGTCAAATGTCTCTCCTTGGACCTTCGCACAGTGGACACAAAACCTGTTCCTGCATCATCTTACCCTTTGCTTTTCACCCAAGCGTGGCTGGAGGCCATCAACAGTGACTTTGAGGGAAGTCCCCTCCACAACTGCCTGGTAGCTTCCGAAGATGGGGTTGTCCCTGTGCCCTGGACGAAGATAACCAATCCAGAGTTTGTGGGTGACAGGCCCCAAGCACTGAATTTCCACTCCCCAGCCTGGGGGTCCCTTCAATTAGAGGCTCTTGATTTGAGCAGCCCTCAAGAGCTGCAGCAGGGCAGGCCCTCGGGCAGCCAGGAGCTTCTTGCTCACAGTTTGACCAAAGGTAGAAGCAGGACTTATAGGAACAAGTACCCGGGACTCATCAAGGTGGAACAAGCCAAGCCTGGGGAGGTGGCTTTCAGGGTGGATGGTGTGGTCAGCCAGGACTTGGAAGGAGAATATGTGGCTCTCCTGGACTTGTCCCAAGAGAGCAGAGGGAGGTTTCCCAGTGGGGAGGTGGAGACATCCAGTGCATGTACTATGGGGCCTCTGAAGGAGCTGCCTGGAACTAAGGAGATCCCTTTCTCTCAGAGGATGCTGCCTCCCTCAGGGACCCCTGGGAAGCCTTCCATGGAAAAAAGGTCTTGTTGGAAAGCAGCCAGCTCAGAGGAGGAGCCCTTAGGCTCGAGGCGAAAGGTCAGCCATAAAGCTCCCAGCCATGACTCAGAACTTCAGCTCCAAGAGCCCTACCTCAGTGTCCTTGAGACAAGTGTCTCAGAAGAGCCAGCTGACTCTAAAATGCAGGTACCGCTGGGAAGCCCAGAGAATATGATTCAGCTCAGGCCTGGACCAAAGCACACATCCTCCCCCAGCCTGGGTCCAGCTTCTCCTCCTGTTGCTCCTGAAGCCACGACGGAGGAGAGGACCGACGAAGGAAACAGTAAACTTTCTAAACCCATGACTGGCCCCAGTCAAGTCACTTCCTCCAGACCCCCCACTCCTGTGCTCAAATTCTCATTCTTGAGAGGGCAGAGACAAGCCCCCGAGTCCCCAGAGAGACCCTCCGTCCAGCATGACCGGCCCTGGAAAGTCTTGTGTTCGCTCTATTCATCCAAAGCCAATCGAGCCAAGCGTCCGGGGAAAGGTAAGGTGACCCCGGCTCTGCTGGACAAGGGGATGCTCTGGAGACGTGATCGGGCTGCGAGGTGGCCCTGGTAGTCAGGAACAGAGACTCACCTGGACTGGCTCAGTCTCAGGGATTTAGCACCCGAGGTGGCATTTCAAGAGGTTTGGAGTCTCATGGGTCTCGAATGGAGCAGACAGCCCCAGTCCACATGCCAGCTTTGCTGCGCACTAGCTGGACGACCTTCATCAAGGACTTACCTTCTCAAGTCCAGGCCTTTCTCTGTGCAATGGGAATCCCAACTAGACTTGTTTTTAAGTTCTAAGAGACACCAGAGGCAAGAGCTTAGCACCATGCCTGCCACATAGCAGATGGGTCAGTAGCTGTAAGCTCTTTTATTCATCATAAGGCGAAAGAGAAGACATTTCCCTTGGGAAAATCTGGCTTCCGCTTAACACCATTTTCTTTGTTGTTGCTTTTCCCCAGCTGGAACAACTCAGACCAAAACATCTGGCCTGGCTGCTGACTCAGACCCACTGACCAGGGGGGCGGCTGATTTCCCAGAAGCTTCTGCCAGCCCTCCAGAAAGCAGCCCTACTCTGGATGAGGAACCCTCAGGCCCTGAGCCCGGGATTGGGGCTCTGAGTACAGAGCTCTTGCACTCCAGGATAGCATGCCTCCCAGGTGCTCAGGGGTTATGGGGCAGGGTGAGGTGGAGGGCAAGGAGCTATGGGGAAGGGTGGGGGTGTCCCTGAGCATCCTTAGATGATGCTGAGTGTGGGGAAGATTGGAAAATCCTGGAGGACCATGTTCTGGGCCAAGTCTCCCTGGGACTCAGGTTCCCCATCTTTCCAATGAAGGAGCTGGATTATATGAAAACGGTTTCTAGGTATCCGCCCATTGTACTTTACGTGAGGTGACTTAGGTCAGGTTCTCTAGAAGCAACTGGTAACCAGGGTTCTTGGGAAAGTGATTTATGGAAAGTTATTCTAGGGAAAAGGTGTATGAGGGAGGCAGGATAGGGGAGGTGGATGGAACCAGGCCTGGTTCCATCTTCAGGAGCAGAGACCAGGCCCTTTGCTTATCTAGTCTGTGAATCAACTGCAGGCTGATACTGGGATGGGGATATGGGCTGAGCCTGTAATTCAGTCTAGCTAGTGGCAAGTCCTCAGAGAATCTATGGGCCACGCCTTGGATTTAGCCCTAGAATTCAGCAGGGAACAAGTCTGGTGTGTTCTCTTTACTCAGGAAGCCTAGATTCAAGTGATGATAAAAATTCAACTGGTTGATACATCATGGAACTGTACGGGAGCCGTGGAGAACAGATAAGGCTCCTGACCCAGGTTTGATGTAGGGGAGAGGTCAGGGAAGACTTCCTGGAGGAAGTCATATAAAGCTCAGTGCTGTAGAATGATGCCTACTATGAAAAGTAGAGAAAAATTTCAGACATATAAAAAGTAGAGGCTGGAATAGTAAATGCCCATATATGTAATACCCAGGTTTAACAAATCACAACATTTTTACACGTTTCAACTTTTTTTCCCTGAAGTATTTTAAAGTAAATTATGGATCTCCGTATTTCACTCTTAACTATTTCAGGAAGCATCTCTTAACAAAAAAGGAGATTTCCTTTCATAACCACAACACTGCTAGCACACCTAACAACCCTGAAAATAATTCTGGATACTATTCAATACCCAGTTCATATTCAGATTTCCCATATTATCCCAACAATGTTTTTTCTTTTAGAATTTATAAATTCCAAATTATAAATACAGATATATTCCACATTACACATGTATACATACACAGAAGGACTTATAGGATGTGTATGCTATAAATTTAAATATATATACAAATGTAGATATTTTGTAATTTTCAATTGTCAACTTTTCAAACATGTGAAAGAATGTTCCAGATGGTGCACTCCTGTGTCAGGCAGCTCTTGTGAAGGTGGCTCAGTTTGTCCAAGGCTTCATGAGCTATAAAGGAGTTGTGCCTATGCAGAGTGGGTGTCACTACAGGGTTGCCCTTAATGAGGTGACTGGGAGGCAGGGTACAGGACAGCCCCCCATCTCACACCATCCCCCATTATCCCCCTTTTTCCTCCAGTGCATCCTGGCGGTGCCCACTCCCTGGGCCTTGGACTCTTGATCCATGTGGGGAGAGTAGGACACACAGCCCTGGTTCCTGGGGCAAGGAATAACCTGTGGGGAACCCCTGCAAAATAAACAGCATGCTGGCAACTGGGGCTCTGTACTCACCCCTCGAGGGGTGATGCGGATGGCTGCCATGATCTTAACAACAACTGCTGTATGTGGTGCCTACTGCATGTTAAGAGCTTGTCTGGCACTGTCTCATTCAGTCCTTGAAAAAACCTTCCAAGTTCAGTATCTTATTATTCTTTTTAATAGGTGAGGAAACTGAATTTCAGAGAAACTTTGACCTGGCTAATGGCAAACAGCAAGTCAGTGCAGAGCTGGGGCTTGAACTCCTAGCTGTGTGACCCCAAAGTTCACTCCACAGCTTTGCCTCCCAGGTGTCCTATTCAGGGGGAGCTCAGGAGAGGGTGCAGTACCACTGCATGGAGGAGGTGCTCAGGGATGACTTTTCTGAGGAGGGGTTCGTGACCTGTGTCTTGAAGGGTGGTTAAGAGCTCAGAGTCACAGGGCAAGGAAAGGGCCTTCCAGAAATAGGGACCAGGGTGGGCAAAGGCCTGAAGGCCTTGGAGCAGGCTCCCAGGGAGGGCTTCAAAGTTCTCACGGTGTCTGTCGTCTCTCCTCCAGGCTGTCAGGACAGGACTGGGCGGCCCCTGCTTCTGGTGTCGACCAAGGAAGAGGCCTGGGAGGCACCCTGGTGCACTCCCCCAGAGGTCACCAAGTTGCTCTCCTACCTGTGCACCATCCCCAGGTAAGGAGCTGCACCAGCCTAGCCACTCCATCCCTCCTCTGCCCTCATCCCCAAGCCCAAGAGCAGGCACCCAGTGGGGAGACATCATACCCTTCCACCGTGTTGTCTGATCCCAGAGCCAGTCCCCAGCCAGGTGCTGGGGAAAGGCTGAACCTACTCCCCTAAATCAGTACAGTGTTATAAACCAATATTACATCAATAAAACATAATACGAATTTTAAAAAGAAGAATGAATTTCTAACAAATTTTCTGTTGATTCAGGCATGACTGGGCCGGGGGCCACATTTTGAGAATCACTGTCACAGTAAGAAGGTGGGGTTAGGGTGGGGGTTGGCAGGCTACTTACAATTGGGAAAATCAGGGAAAGCTTCTCTGAAGAGGTGATCATTGAGCTGAAATCTGAATAATAAGTATTTGTTGAACTAATGAAGGAAAGTGTAAATGAATGAGAGAATAAAAGAATGAGTAAGTGAGGGACCATTGACCCAGATTGACTTCTAATAACATTGTCCACTGCCTCCACCCTTTAGACTCCATCTTGGGATGGCTGGAAAGAGGCACCCTCCTTTCTCCTGAGTCCCAGCCCCCAGCCAGCGGGATCTTAGAGACGGTGTTTGCTCAGGACTGTGGTTGTGGAGATAGACCCCCAATCTAGAGGTTGTGGTGCCTGGATGGAGTCGGGTGGAGGGACTAGTGGAACCTTCTGGGAACCTTCTCTGTGGTTTGCCCTCCCCCATGGGAGCCTTCACTGCCACCTTCTGGTCACTTAGGTTTTTCTTCCTGTTGTACAAGGCTGGGTAGCTGTGCTAGGAAGGAAATAACCCCAGAATCTTACCAACTTGCTGTGTGACCTTGGGGCAGTCACCTCCCCTCTCTGAGGCTCACCTGAAAAAGGGGATGGCTAAGTGTGGTCACAGAAGGGGAAGATGAGGTACAGTGTAAACTGTAGAGTGTGGTGCACAAGTTCTTGTGTGCCGGACTTGCTTTCCCACTCCTGCTTTGAACCAACATTGCTGGGCACCTACTTTGGGGCCAGCCTCACACCAGCCATCAGGGACCCAGATGCCCCTCACATATAGTGCTGCCTTTGAGGGCAAGTGGTCGAGAGGCGTGCAAGCAAACTGTTCTCCCAGCACGGACATACGCAGAGACAGGTGAGGCTCAGGACTTGAAGTCAGAGATCTGCTTCACCTCCAAGAGCTTCCTCTCACTGCCTGCCATGCCACAGTTCTGTGCCTCAGTTTCCCTTTGGAGGATAGTAATAATAGTAGACATTTACATTCCTCCTCCTCTGCACAGTCACTGAGCGCTTTATAGCAGCAAATTCTTCCGGCCTCACCACAGCCCTAGGGGTTTGACGTCATTATTATCCTCCTGTAGAGGTGGGAACTCCCGGCAAGATGATAACTTGCCCAGATAACTGGGCAAGTTAACTTGACCTGATATGATGGTAGTGCCGTGGCTTGACCCCATGCTGCCCATGAACTGGCTGGATTTAAGGCTTAAAGGTGGTTGGGGGTTCTCTTCCCAACCTGCCTCATCACCAGAATGGCCAAGGGCACTTGGGCCCACACAGACCTCCTGGCCCCACCAAATACCTGCTGCCCAGATGTCTGGAAATAAGGTGGGGGTGGGGTGAGGAATCAGTGTTTTAACAAGTGCTGACAATGGGTGGATTTTTGGAAATCCTGAGATAATCACTGAAAAATACAGTGTGAACTAGTGAGGGTATTTTGGCTGCAAGTAACAAGTTCCAATTCAAAAGGTCTCATCAGATAAGGAAATTCATCATTCTGTGTCTCTGCCTTTTATCTCTCTGTGAAAACTTTATCAAGTTTTCCAATAGTCCCCTCCAGCAAACTTCCCCTTCCATCTCGTTGGCCAGAAATGTCACATGGTCCTAATCTAGACCAATTATTGGCTGGGAGAATTGGATCACTATTCCTGGCCTCAACGAACCAGAAACCAGTATGGATGGACATGTTTATTTGGAGGGAATTGATTCTTACGGGAAGAGAGTGCTATGCCCATGTAATAGGAATGGCTGAATGCTGGGTGACTTGTCCGCTGCAGCTGGGATAGTGGCTTATAGTTTATGGTTATTAGGGTATAAAAGAGGGCTATGAGAAGTTCTGTGGGAACTCTGAAAAGGGAGCAAAGGACTCTCCCTGGAAAAGAACCATGGAGGGCTTCCTGGAAGAAAGAGCATTAGAACTTGATCTTTCAGTAAAGAGTTCACCAATAAATAAGGTTTCTAGCAGCCAGTTTTCTCATCTTTCACTAGATCCTCCCCCTGTCCATCCAGCAAGACTGCCAAATCTGCTTACCACCCACAGGTCTGAAGATAAAACCAAGGGGCTGGCAGTTGTGATTGATGCCAGGAAGCAACCCCCGAAGCCTAGTCTGCTCAGTGCCCTTCAGGCCACACAGGTAAGTGGGAGGTGACAGCCTTGGGCTAGCCAGTCTTGGGATCCACAGGGGCCTCTGACAGTCCCTGAGTCTGGGAGCTGGAACCAGGCAGGGCTCTTTGTTGTAGCTGATAGAAAACCCAACCCAAAGGTTGTTCATTAGTTCATGTGACCCCACAGACTAGTTTAAATCCAACTTCAAGTGTGATTTGATACAGGGGCTCAAAGATTGTCACCTAGACCTGGTTCTTCTCTTGCCATTTCTTTTTTTTTTTTTAAAGATTTATTTATTTATTTATACAAGCACTGGGTACAGTCAGAAGCGCGGGAGGGTGAGAGAATTCACCAGAGCCAGAGCGGGGAGCAGAGCAGGCAGAAGGACCGAAGTACACTGCTGAGGGGAGCAGCGGGCGGCAGGAGAGGTCTGCGCGCCATGTGGGACCCCTCGCCCGGCGGCCAGGGATCAAACCGGCGCTGAAGAGGCTGCGGGCCGCTTCGCAAACCAGCACTCAACCGCTCTGCCACCGAGGGGGCCCTCTCTCTCCATTTCTGACCCTGTTCTCCTAGAAGACTGTCGTTCTCAGCTGGATCCTCCACCCATTCTCAGTGGCAGCCTGGCTCCCAGCTGCTCTGCCTTCACATGGTCTTTTATTTAAGTCCAGTAGGAAAATATGAGATTCTTTTCCCAGTGATTCCAGCAAAAATTTCTTTGTGTCTCCTCAACCCCAAATGGCTTAGGTTCTATTCATCAGGCCTTTTTTTTAGAGAGGGAGGGTTGGAGGGGAGAAGCTACCCACTGATGGGCTCAGACTTCAGTCACACAGACCTCCTGAGGCAGGAGTGGGGCAGGGGAAAGGCTCCTAACCAGCTGTTCTTGATGGCAGAATAAGTGGAAGTTTGGCATATGTTGACCTCATGGTCTGATCTCATGATACAGACAAGGAAACTGAGGCCTAGAGGGGCCGGGGCATCTAGGAAGTTTGCGACACAGCTTGACACTCCTGCTTTCTTGACTTCCAATGACTCACCCCCCAAATATACCAAAGGTCCCACCCTCAGCCCCCCGCCCCCATGGCCATTTGCCTGCATCTTAGCGGGGAGGCACCATGGAGGCTTGGGCAGAGCAACACTGACATATTCTCTCCAACAGGCTCTGAAGCCAGCTTCCATCTGTGCCTTGCTTTTCCTGGGGGAGAAGGAGGCTGCTCTCCAGCTGGAGAATTTACCTGCCATCCAGGTGAGGGGGAGGCAGTGTAAGCAGGGGCAGAGAGGAATTATTGGGCCTGCCCTGAGCTGGAATGAGGATTTGCAGAATTCATGAGCTAGGAGAGGCCCTGAAACCATCTAGCCATCTAGCATCCAAGGCCCGGATGCTACAGCTCTCCAGGCTGCTCCCAAGGCAGACATTCCACGTCAGTCGCAGAATGATTTCTCTCCGGCCACCCTAGCCACTCCGACCAGGAGATTAAGAGCGGCACATGGCATGGAACTACTTGAAAAATTTCATCCAGTGAGCTCCTAATCCCTTCCCTTTCAGATGAGGAAACGGAGACCCAAGGCCACACAGCAAGTGAGAGGCAGTGGTGCCTTGTCCACCCTGCGGCCCTGATATCCTTCGTTTCCCTCCCTAGTTGCTCTCAGCACCTCCCACTCAGAGGCTGAGTTGATTTGGGACAGTGCGAGAATGAGCCTTGCAGCCCCTGTTAATTGGTGCCATATACCACAGTAATGCGCATGGACACCCTGCCCCCTGCCCGGCTTCAGGAAGTGATTTTAAAGGTCTCCTTCTTCCTCCTGGTTAGTAAACAGGCACATTATGAGCTAGAGATGTGCTTTTCAAGGCTTTATGTGCCCACAGATCACTTGGGGAATCTCATCAAAGTACAGATTCTGATTAAGTTGTTCAGGATGGGGCCCGGGATTCTCTATTTCCAACAGGCTCTTAGGTGATGCTGGTGCATGGACTGCACTTTGAGTCCCACGGATATCAAATCCATACACAGGACCCCAAACCTACAAAATCTGCCGAATTCCAAGTTTAGGTACTTGTAGCTGTACCTTGCATAAATCTCAAACATCACTGCCTGGGAGAAGCACTCACCTATCCCTCCTCCATGTCCTAGGGGACACTGTTAGGATTGAGTGACCGTTTTCATCAGCCCTGAGAAGGAGACAGCACCTGTGTAGGCTACCAGGGAATAAGGACTGCAAAGAGGTTACATGACAAGAGCTTCAATCTATTTGTGTAAATGCCTGGAGAGAAAGAACCCAACACAGAGGGAGCAAGTACTATGATTGATTAATGATGTCTGCCTTGGGCACAAGCTAGGAGAATGGCTGTATGAGTGCTGTTTATTTGCCACTTTTTACCAAGGGTCTGGTTCTGAATTTGGATTTGTCAATCAAATCGGTTACTAGAGAACATGTTTGGCAAGAAAATAACTCTTCAAGCCAGCCTCACCTGTGGGAGGTAGATGGTGCTGGAGCAGGGTCTGGGCAGGACCTTCTCAAATATGTCCTCACAGTGAGTCTCCTGGTCCATCTGACTCACTTTTTTTCATCTGCAGGTAGAGGTCCTGACCTCATTGAAGGCCCTCAGCCACCATGTGGACCCCAGTCAGCTGCCCAGTGCCCTGGAAGGCTCCTTCCCCTACTGCCACAGCGAGTGGGTGCAATTCTTCCAGGTGTCTACCATCATGGCCTTTAGTTCCACACCCTCACTCCTTGTCTTTCTCTCTCCACTACCCAGCCCCATGGATCCATCTACCTGTCAGGTTCAAAAACAGTCATTCAACTGTTTATAATGAGTGCTCAGAGTGGAATGATTAAGAGCCAGATTTTGCAGCCAGTTCGCCTGGGTTCCAACCCCAGCTCTGTTATGTGACCTTGGGCAAGTTATCTGCACCCTCTGAGTGCTTTTCCATATCTACAAAAGTAGGGAGGGCACTAATAATAATAATACTAATAATAATACTTTTGGAGAGATTGTGAGGATTGTGTTCCTCTGGGTAAAGAGCTCAGCAGAGTGTCTGGCACATGCTAAGGATTCTATCTATGTTAACAGAAAATAAATTTACAGACATCTGCTCTGTGGACCCATGTAACTCAGAGAGCTCAGGGGCTGGTGGGGGAGGCAGATGTGTCCTCCTATAAGAGGGAGGAAGTGAAGAAATTGCCAGTGCCAGGCTCCTTTCCCCTGTGATTGCAGTCCCTCTTCACCACAGCCCTGCCAAGGAAGTGTTTCATGTCCAATTTAACAGGTGAGGATGCACAGGGCAAGGATGGCCTGCACAAGTGCACACACAAGTCTCGGGCTGAAACCTTACCCTAACCAGCACCCATAAATGTCTGCCTAGGGCTTTCTCTAGACCAGGGCTTCTCAACCCCAGCATTCACATTTGGGGCCAGATCATTCTTTCTCGTTGGGAACTGTCTTGTGCACTGTAGCATGGCTAGCACCATCCCTGGCCTCTGCCCATCCACACCTCTACCACAAATCATAACCAGAAACATCTCTAGACATTGCCAAATGACCCACCGAGAACCACTGGCCTATACTAACCATTTGGTGTTTTGTTTATTAATTTTTGTGTTATTAGCTTTCAAAAATTGTGCCTGAGTTTGAATAGGCAGTACCTTCAAAATTCAAGTGGTACAAAAGGGGGAACTGAAAAATCTCTTTTCTACTTAACCCCCAGGTGCACATTCCCCCCCCCCCAGGGGATTAATCTAGAGACTTTTGAACTATATCTTTGTTTTACCACCTTCCTTTCACTGAAATCTCACTTACAAACCCGGAATATAAAACTGATTTCTAATATGCTAGGCTGGGAGCTATTCTCAGTGCCTTGCACAAATGAACCCATTTAATCCTCACCCATTTCTACATAGCAGGAACTTCTGTGATCTTATTTTACAGAGGGAAACAGCACAGAGAAGTTAAGTAACTTGCCAAAGACCACACAACTACTAAGTTGTGGGCTGGGCTCAAATGGGATCCAGCAGAGGAAGTTGCCCCAACTCACCCTTTACTACATTTCCTCCTCCTCCCTCAAAGTATCCCCATTGGCCTGGAAGTCGCACAGGCCTATCTTCTTCCTTCTCCCTCTCTCTTTCCCAGTACCAGTGGTTCTCAGTGTCTGGTGCCTGGACCAGCAGCATCAACATCACCTGGGAGCTTTTTAGAAATGCACTTTCAGGCTCCGCCCCAGAGGAACTAAACCAGAAACTAGGAGTGGGGTTCACAGTCTAGATTTTAACCAGATTTCCAGGTGATTCTGATGCAGCTTAATTTTGAGAACCACAACATATTGCCCCTCCTGTATCCTCCTGGGCTGGGGAGGACACCCTCCCTATAGGCCCGGCTGACATCTTTGGCTTTCTGTCCTGCAGAAATTGGACCCTTTCCTTACTGACCTCCGCCAGTCCTCCTCCCTGCTCCGGGCATCCATCAAGGAGTTTGAGAAGGGGGACCCTCCTGGTGGAGTACAGGTGAGTCAGGAGCATGGGGCGGGGAAGCCACACTGCACCCCAGATTCCACAGACCTGAGCGTATGAAGGGGACTGCCAGGACAGGCATTAGCATCCCTGTTTTTCATGCATTCATTTGACTAATATTTATATTTAACATATACATATTTATAATGTACTTATAAATATATTTCATATACAATTAATTTACTGTGCACTCACTGTGTGTCATGCCCTGGAGACCCAGCCTGGAGCAAACCCACTTGTGTCCAGCCTGACATGAGAATAGGAGGAAGATTGTGCTCCAGGGGGAAGGCAAGCACTTACAAATATCCTGAGGTGGGATTATGCTTGGTATGTTCAGGAAAAGCAAGGAGAGCGGTGTGGAACAGTCAGTGTGAGAGGGTGGGAGAAGAGAAGAACTAGAGGATTTTCTGGATCCACCAGGGGCTGTTTCAAAGAGGAACTGAGTTGAAATTTGATTCCAAGGGGCAGTGAAGTCTCTGGAGAGTTTTAATCCCATTGGCACTTTGAGCTGCCATGTAGTACACAGACTGCAGGGGGAGCCAGCGTGCTACAGGGAGAGCAGTGAGGAGGCTGAGTTAGGTGTCTCAGCAAGAGATGACTGGACCAGTGGGGCTGACATGGTCATGAGAAGGAGGAGTGGCTTGAGGAGGTATTTTGAGATAGAAAGGATAGACTGTGTGGGACCTGGAATGTCAAACAGAGGTGGGAGGAGGTGTAGGGGCAGATTGTGTGACCTGGGCATGAGGATCCCTGGGAGGTTATAGGGGGAAAGTGGGGACTGGGCATCAGGCCACCTCCCTACATTGGCAGGAGGCCTCCAGGTGTCTAAGCAAGTCCAAGGAGCTGATGGAAGCTGTGCTGAGGGACCCAGGCCTGTTGGGCCTCCAGAGGGAAGGTGGAGCCACCCTGGCCAGGCTGCAGCAGGAGGCCAGCAAGATGGACTTCAACCCTGACATCAGGTATGGACACCCAGACTTTTCCTCCCCTGTCCCCCCACCCCCGTTCCTTGGCCTGGGATCCTGAGCTGGGGCCACCCCGCACAAAGGACACAAGCTGGGCCCTGTCGCTGCTCAGGAGCGGGTGTTTGCAAGGCCCATCTCCTGCAGTGAGGTCTGGTCACATGCCTCCATCCTGGGCCTTCATGCCCCATTTCTTCTCGATTGCCCCTCCTTCAACCCCCAATATCTTCAGCCTGGGATGGACATCAGACGATAGTCCCTGCCTGTCTCTGATCACCCCCATGAACCAAGTTCTTCTGACCCGAACGGGGGGCCATCTCATTTATTCGTAGAAGGAGCCTGGTGTCCACATCATCCCCACTTCGCTGCTGGGTAACTGAGTCTCAGGGAAATGGAATCACAAACCATCTGAGCACTAACCCCGGCTCCAGCCTGCCTTCCGCCGCAGGCCGCTCAGCTTGGCCAGAACCTCATGGTGTATCAGGGGTCTCGGAGCCACAGAACAAATAATATACATCCCTGGAAAATACTTACTGTCTGTCTTTCTTTATTAATTGAGATATAATTGACAAAGTACATTCTATTCATCTCTGCTGCACAAATAGTAATTTGATATTTGTAAGTATTTCAGAATAACCAGCACAATAAGTCTAGTTAGAATCATCCATACAGTCACAAAACTTCCAAGTATGCAGCACAGTACTGTTAGCTGTAGTCACCACGCTGTCCATTGCAGCTCCGTGACATTTATTTTATAGCTGGAAGTTTGTACCTTTGGACCCCCTCCACTCATGCACTCACGCGCCCACCCCCTGCCTCACAGCCGCCAGTGTTTTCTCTGTCAAACAGGGCGTGCATTTTTTTTCATTTGAGTCCACACTTATGAGAGATTGTACAGTATTTGTCTTTCTTCTTCTGACTTATTTCTCTTAGCATAATCCCCTAACAGTCCATCCAAGTTGTCACATTTGGCAAGATTTTGTTCTTTTTATGGCTGAATAATATTCCCGTGGGTATGCACATGCCACGTTTTCGTTATCCATTTATCCAAAGATGGACGCTAAAGTTGTTTCCTTATCTTGGCTATTTTAAAGAATGCTGCAAAGAAGGTGAGGATACAGGTATCTTTTTCAGTTAGTATTTTCATCCCGAAGTGGAATTGCTAGATCATATGTTAGTTATATTTCAGTTCTCTTAAATTTAGGGATGATGGAAGGGAATCAGTAATCAAATCAGTTAGGAATTATAAATGTTATTTCTGTTAGAACAAACACATTAGTTACAAACTGTCTAAACTTTTTAGAAGTTTGTTTATTTGACACCTAAATAACACTTAGCATGTGCACAACATTGTTCTAAGGGCTTTATGAACAGTAACTTGCTTTATTCCCACCTATGAGGTGGGTCCTGGTGGTGTTCTCATTTTACAATGAGACTGAGGCTGAGAGTGGTTAAGTGACATGTCCAGGGTCACACAGCTGGGATGTGGTGTGGCCAGGACTTGAACCCAGGGAGCCCGACCCAGAATCTTGAACACACCGCCCTTAGCTGTGCTTGCTGTCAGACTCACAATGATGTGAGTGCTGGGCAGTAGTGGGCCCTGGTGCTGGGTCTGGAATGGTCTCCCTGAGTTTCACAGGGCTGAGTTTCACATGCCGCTGCCTCACTGCCCAGCCCCTGCTCCTTCTTGTCCACCCTGGTTCCCTGCAGACCATTTTCTGCAGGCAGCCCCGCCAGGGGGCGCTGTGGTCCCATGTGAGCAGCTGTCTGCGTTTATTCTGCAGACAGGCCCCTGCAGCTCTCCCCCTCCCGCGCCTTCCTCTGCCCCTCCCACCCTCCCTGCACCAGGCAGTCTGGCTTTTTCCATCCGATTCACACTTACTGGGTCCTTGCCCCTTCCCTGAAAGGGCAGTGACCCGTGGGAAGCTGCAGGCAGCTGGGGAGGCCCCAAGCGAGGTTCCCTCCAGGAATGCAGACTTCTTTCCCTTGCCTGTTTTTCCTTTTCCTTCTGAAGATTCCCTAAGGCAGAGGAGGGTGGAGTGGGATTTAAGGGGTGTTGGAAAAGCCCCCGGATTTCTCCCTTCACTCAAGTGTCACCCCATCAGGAATCCCACACGTGCCCCTTCATTTGTGTCTTGCTGCCTTTGATTATATTTTTAAAATTACATGTGCAACACACCATGAGGGGTTCCAATTCAGACTGCAGGCAAAGAGAGCCCCTTCTCTGTCTGGACCTCAGTTTTCCCACCTACAAAATGGAGGGCGGGGTGAGAGGCGTCTCAACCACTCATCATCACTGCAGAGAAATAATAGGCAGCTACAGGCGCTGGGCCAGACACTACTTTGAATGATGATGCTGGTTCCCAGCTCTCCTGCCGGGGACCTCCCGAGGAGCTGTGTGGAGCCCGGTGTCCAGGCTGCGCTCTGAGTCTATTTGGCTGAGGTGGTGTTCGCACATCCGGATGTTTAAACTCCCACACAGGCTCTAACATGCAGCCAGGGGTGAGAGCCAAGGCGGTCCATCATTTTATCCATGTCACTCTGTGAATTAGGTTCTGTTATTCCCACTCTTGACAAATGAAAAAACAGAGACACAGAAAGGTTGAGAAATCTGTACAAGTTCTCATTACTAGACTGCCTTCTAGTAATGCTGGGCTGGGACTTGAACCCAGATCCATCCAGGCTGGGTCATAACCTCCTAGGTCCTCTGGTCCTCCCGATCCCATGGAAGGCCAAGGTTGAGACCCAGGGAGATAGAGGGATCTATCCATGGTCACACAGCTTGTTGGCAGCTGGAACACCCAGGCTGACACTATGTTGTGGGTGGGAGTTGGTGTGGGGTGGGGTTGGTTCAGGCCTGAACTCGGGGGGTGGGGGGTAGCAAGGGGGGGTTCATCTTGAACCTTCTGTCACCCCCTCCACTTCCCAGGAGCCATCTGGCTGAAGCCACTGCTCTGTACAGCCTCGTGGATGAGCAGCTGCATATCCTGGTCACCACATCCAACCACCTCCTGGGGAGACTGGAGCTCCGCATCCGCCTGGGCCGCCTAGAGGCTGCCATCCACCAGGTGAGTGGGGAGGATGACCTAGGCATGTGGGGCTGCAGGCCCTGCCCCAGCCAGGTGCTTGCTGCTGTAACGACTCCGGGCTGGCAGTCCTTAAGGACGACGCAGGCACTCTTGAGATTTGGTACATGATACAGCACTCGCTAAGTGTTTAATATGTTCCCACATAACCCATAAAGTAACGCTGGGGGAAAATGAACCAAGCCGGATGGATCTGGGTTCAAATCTCAGCCCAGCATTACTAGCATAACCCATAAAGCATTACTCATAAAGCTGCACTTATTGAGCACCAACTGTGTGCCAAACCCTGGACCAGAGCCTTTCACTTTCTGACCTCGTCACTTACTAGTGATTTGGGGAAGGTGCTGGATTTCTCCCATTCACAGATGAGGAAACTGAGGCTGGGAGAGATTATGTCACCTGCCTGTGGTCACTTGGGGGGTCTGCTCTTGAAGTCCCTCCTGCCACCACTCTCTCCACTGCCAGGCCTATAGCCAGTGCATCTCTCCCGGGCTGGGGCTGCCTGCATCCTTGGGGCTGCGGGGTGCAGTGTGTTCTGGAGTCCCAGTTCCAGCTCCAGCACTTACTAGTGATGTTTTACACCAGTTATTTCACCATTCAGTGCCTCAGTTTCCTCATCTGTTTAATGGGGATAATATCAGTGCCTGCTACATTGGGCTTTTAGAGGATAAAGAGAATAACATGCTCTGCAAGACACCCCAGAGCCAGGGGACTTTGCCCTTGGAGAGTGTTGTTCATGCCCTCTGTCCCTCATTGAATCCTCATTCTACCCCATGTGGCCACTGAATAAACTGATGCCTGAGAGGGGACGTGCTCTGGTCCCACACCGAGTCCATAGCAGGACTCTACAGCAGCGGCTCTTTCTTTTATTTATTTCTCCAACACAGCTTGCATCCTCCCAGGGACAGGGAGCTCATCTCCTGAGGCTGCCCCTTTTGTGATTCAGTGGCACTGAGTGGTTAGAGTAAGCTGAAATTTGCTACCCCGTGACTTTATTCAGATAAGGTGCCCTGAGGGCCTACCATGTGCAGGGTGCTGGCCAGGCCAGATGTCCTCTGGGGCCCCAATCAGGGAGTCCTCTCCCTTTGGACATTTGAAGAACATGACAATGTACTTCTCCCCTAGAATCGGCCAGACCAGTGGGCACAAGTCCAACCACTGCAGGACTGAGAGAACCTTAGCCACTAAGGAAGTCAGGGAGCTGGCCAAGGGACATCTCCTCAGTGGCCCCCATGTCTAAACATCCCTTCCCTGCCCCAGGTCAGCAACTGGATGGAGCAGGAAGGAAGCCGGTGCCTGCAGGTGCTGATGCCCAAGGACAGAAGCTTGGAGGCTGTGGAGAAAGCCCATGCGGAGTTTGAGGACTTCTTCCTTCAGGCTGCAGTGCGTTCCTAAAATTGAGGAACAGTACTGGAGCAGATGGAGAGGGCATGGGGGGCAAGGGGGCGGTGAATGGCTAGAGCAAAGGAAGGAGGGGAAGGGGAAATGCTGGAAAGCTTCTAGAGACAGTGAGGAGACCAGGTTGGATCACAAAGCATTCTGCTTACATGTTATCTCCTCCAGGAAGTCTTCCCAGACCACCAGGTGCAGACAACCTATCTCAAAATGCCTAAAGGGTTTCTTAAAATGCAGATTCCAGGGTTTCACCCTAGACTTATTAAGTCACCCTTGGGTCAGGAAATCCCCAAGCTTGATGTATTAGGCCTGGAGCACAGGGTGATTCAGCCTGTTTCACCTCCCAGGCTAGCGCAGGAACAGATAGAAAGGGAGAAGTTGCCAAGGAAACTATCCTGGGGGAGGTAACACTAAACAGAGTCCTGGCCAGCAAACTGAACTGGCTGCACAGGCCTTGGTCCTCATTGTAGAAATGAGGAAACAGGCTCGGGAACATTTATATCCCCACAGTGGGAGATTCCTAATATCTGGGAGAGGCTCAGCTAAGGGGCGGGGAAGCTGAATGGACACCCCCTTCTCCCCACTCAGGCCCAGTACCGCTGTGGCCTGGAGCTGTCCAAGCAGGCGGCCCAGCTGGGAGCTGCAGCTGGAGGGACTGGTGAGGCAGAGGGGACAGGGTTCCCGGAGCTGGCAACCTTCACTGCTACCCAGAGGGCCTTTCAGGCTAAGCTGACCCACTTCTACATGGCGGCTGAGCGGCAGCGCACGGACCTGGAAACACTGCTGCACCTCCATCACTTCTGCAAAAAGGTAGGTAAGCCTGTGTCCCACCTGCATGGACTGTCCCCAGCCCTGAGCAGGGGAGTGAGTGGGGGCCGGAAGTGGCCCAGATACAGCATTAGATTCTTTGCATGATTCACTGCCATCGTCCCATGACGGGGGAGGGAAACATTACCCACACTTTCCAGAAGGGAAAACAAGGTTTGAGCAATTAAGCCATCCTTCTAAACCAGGTCAGGCTCATCCCTGATCCCAAAGTATCCCTATACCAGGCAGCCTCCCAGTGACCTAGGAGGTGACCCGGATGTCAGCTCTCAAAGGCCCCTTCAAAAGCCCTGCTTCTTAGACTTTGTGGTTAAGGGAAGGAGCCAGGATTCCTGGGAATCTGATCAAATCCATATGCTTTTATCTTCACATGTAAATTTCTGCAGGCAACTTCATAGGTTCAAGACCAAGCTAAGAACCTTGATCTGGCTGGTCCTGGCGTCTGCTGCAGAGCTGGGAGAACCAGATCAGAGAGAAGCTGTCACTTAGCTAAGGTCACACAGCAAGCCCATGGACACCATTCTAGTGCTCTTGCCCATGCTTCACCTTGCCCTGACAGATGGGGGTCTCGGGGGAGAAGGGGACAGCTGAGGATGGGCCCCAGAGACTACTCTAAGCACCCTCAGAACAGAGTCCTCACCAGGAACCCAGAATTTGGCCAGGAGATAGGAGGAAGAGGTAGAGCGTTCACGTGTTGCAGCACAGGGAATCTTGGTGGGAGGTGAGAGGAACTTCATCACTTTGCATCTATCATCTCCTGGCAGCCCAAAGGGGCAGCGTTGATCAGCCCTGCTCTACAGATGTGAAGACTGAGACCCAAAGAGGAAAGTCACTTGCTCAAGGTCTCCCAGAGGATTAGTCATTAAACAGGTTTTTATTTAAGAGCCCCCATCACTTCTAAATCCATGTAGCCAAACCTCTTACATTTCCAATGGGAAATTGAGGCCTAGGGGATGAGGGAGCAGTCTGGGAGATCTGTGACCCACCCAAGTGCCCTTAGTTGCCCTCACACTCACCAGTGAGGATGAGGGTGGGAAGAGCCTGACCCCGGCCCAGCTGTCGGGCTGACCCAGTGCACAGGGGACAGAGAACACAGGGTGCTTGAGAGGGCAGCCAGAGGGGCTGGGTCAGCCCAGGCCTGGGGCATGAGGAGGACAGGCCACTCTCTGTCCCTCCCAGACATCAGCAAAGGGATCCCTCCTCCCAGCTGTGCTGAAGTCAGAGAGCAAGGAGGGGCAGGGTCTGGGACCGAGATGCAGGCTGGCCTGTGTTTGCACAGACTGTGGGGCCTCCACAAGAGACTTCCCCGCCCTGGACCTCAGCTCCTCATCAATAATATTGATGATGATAATAGTAATAATCAATACTCACATAGTTCATATTATGTGCCAGGTCCTGTTCCAGTCATTTCATTTCATGTATCATTTTATTGTCACCAACCCCATGAGGCAGTGTGTGTCCATTTTACACACAAGGAAACAGAGAGGTCAAATAACTGAGCCAGGATCACACACCTAGGGAGTGGCAGAGCTAAGATTAAACCTGGATCATCTGGCTCCAGAGCCAGCCTTGCCAAGTAGTGAAAGAATAAAATTTGATATACTAACCCCCTGGGCTTTGCTTAAACTTGGAAATATTAACACCATTATTATTGCTAAAGTTAGTAGGAGGAAGGGGAATAATACATCATAGGTTAAGGGTATCTGGAAGCTTCTCTCCCTCATTAATATTAGCCGATTTCAGGCCCATTAGTCTTCCTTGGTAAATCAAACTTGCTCTAGCTCTGAGGACTTTGCAGTTGCTGTTCCCTCAGCCAAAATACTCTTCCTCTCAACCCCTGACTTTCTTTCTTCAGCACTCAGTCACTTCCTCACAGAGACTCCTCCTGACTCCCCCCACCCCCAGAAACCTGCCCCCCATCCTCTCTCATCCCCCTGATTGTATCACCTAATGGTACTCTGATGCTGCAGTTCCCTTATCCTGTTGCTTCATCACCTGCTTGTCTCTTTGTCACCTGTGAGTTGAGCTTTTCAAGGCAGCAACCAGGTCTGGCTGGCTCCTGGCCGCATCTGTCCTCAGGGTTAGCACCCAGAGGGAGCCCCGGGAGAGCGACCAGCCGAGGGAATGGAGCCAGAGTGAGGGACGAAGCAGTGACAGAGTGGACCCAGGCCTAGAAGTCACACTGCAGGTGGCAGCCCTCACCCGCGTCCCCACTCTGGCCGTCTCTCGCTGTTTGATCTGGACGGGCCCCTTCTCTCTGCCCTGATTTCATCTGCACAACAGGGGGCTAGGCGAGATGATTGCTGAGGTGTTATTCATCTCTGTCCAGCACGGCCCGGAATATCGAATTCCAGACAGACAGACAGACGGGACAGCCCCTTGCCGGGCTCAGCCCCGGAGGCAAGCGAGCATGCAGCAGCTTTGGCCCTAAATAATAATAACACGATTGTGCCGCTAACGGAGATTTATGGAGCCCTTTCCCAGCCATGAGCTCCGTGTGCTTCCACGAATATGAAGCCATTTATCTAAAGACAAGTTCCCTTAATCCGTGGAAAGATGGTTTCCTCGGAGAAAATGGTTCTCCAATCCCCACAGCCTAACAGCTCGCTGTCGGCTTCTAAATTAATGGAGAGAAAGATTATGTTTTTCACAAGCTGCTGGGACTGTGTTGGCGCCTTTGCAGCCCGCAGACATTTTGTGGGTGAAGTGAGGACAGGGAGACTCCCAAAACGCGGCCAAGGTCTGGCTGGAGAAAGGGGGTGGGGGCGCAGACCTGGGTCTCACTGTGTGACTGTGGGGGCCCAGCCCGGCCTGGACCAGCTTTTCCTGGGTGAGGAAGGGCTCAAAGCTACTCTTGCGAAGGCTGGACAGACCTGAGTTCGAACTCCAGCTCCTCCCTGACTCACAATGTGACCCGGGACAAGTGATTCATATCTCAGTCTCAGTTTCTTCCTCTGTGAAATGGGCTGCTGGGACAGTTCAGTGTGACCACACAGGAGATGCACAGAACCTAGCAAACAGTTGGTGCTCAACAAACATCAGTCAGACTCCTCCCTCGGCACCCTGCTTTATGTGATCATCTTGTGCAAACACCCATTTTATGGGCGAAACTGAGCCCCAGAAGGGGGCAAGTCTTGCTGGCTTCTGGGTCCATAAGGCTTTGACTAAGATCTTGGAGGTCCTGGGGACCATTTTCCCATGTGTATCCCCAGGAAGAGAAGGAAACCATTGTCATCATCAGCGGAGAAAGTCACGGCCATACTGAGGGGACCCTTACCTCGACCAGGCCCTAATGTTAATTCAGTCCGGCGTGTTTTGCTCTCCCTGCCCCCTCTCGCTCTGTTCTCATGGAGCCCCTCCTCCCTCTCTTCTTGTCGCCCAGATGACCTGGTTCCACATGGACTGTCAGGACCTGATGGCCCAGCTCAGTCTGGGCAAAGCCCAAAGGGCCAGCCCTGGCAAACAGCGCCGGCTGCACCGCTACCTGCAGCGGCTGGTGTCCGAGTTCTCCGCCGAGAAGCTCACCGCCATGGGGCTGCAGGTGGCCTCCCTGAGCCAGGAAGACCTGGGCCAGGACCTGTGGGAGGAGGCTCAGGTGAGACACGAGGAGATCCAAACTCTCCTGAAGAAGGCCTTGGCCCACTGTCCCTGCCCGGAGGGGCCCACTGCTCGCTTGGCACGCCTGGAACTAAGAGGGGCAGCCGACAAGGGCCAGAGAAGTTGGAACAGAGAAGTCACTTCCAAGGGATGGCAAGACCTGCCTGCCCGGGACTCACTGGGCCTGAATCGTCCATCAAAATCCTGTTGGCCTCCTCCGGCCCCCAGAGTGGGGCACAATAGAAATTTCCAGGCAGGCACTCCACTCCAGGAATCTGGTCAGGCAGTACAGGCTGATGAAGCCAAAGATCCCCACGAGGCCCTGGATCTTGCCCCTGAGCGTTTTCTTGCCACTGTTTTCTCCTGGCAGCGGTTCCCCAGGCAGGGTCGGAGTCCCCACCCCACTGGGGGCAGCTTCTCCTCGGAGGGGACTGACTCACAGACATCTCTAGAAGACTCTCCCCAGACCAGTCCCCCTGCTTCACTCTAACGGGGAGCCCTCACTAACCACACCAGGCCCCAGAGGGTGGCCGTGGGGTTCAGCTACAGAGGGAGCTGGGGGACCCTGGCCAGTCCCATCAGGATGTGGCCCCTGAGCATTCGGAGTGTTTGGCTGAGAGAATCTGGACCTGCTCCAGCTCCGGGAAACTCCTGGAAGACCCAGCTCATCCATGTGGAGTGGTGAGAGGACTAGACCAGGCGGGGCATCTGATCAGCTCTAGAAAGATCTGTCGGTACAGATCCTCCCAGGGGTCTCGCTTTTAGGCAGACTAGGCGCCCTGCCAGAGGTTGGGGTACACATGCTTTGCTGGGGGCATAAAGGGGCATCGTTACCCTCATATGGAATCATGGGTGGGAAGGTTTGGAGATGATTTCTTGTCCTGAGGCCCGGGGAAGCAGACCCTAGACAAGGATTCCAGCGCATGTTTATTTGGCAGGGATGCCCGCAGCCACTGGAGGAGCAGGGCAGTGAGTCTAGGAAGGGAATAAAGGGATGTTGTCAACATGGCATTTATTTGCAGGCTCTACTGGCCTCAGGCAGATCATCACCTGCTGGAGGCCGGTTGTGGCCGTGTCCAGAGGGGTGAGGAGGGAACGTCGCTGCCCTCTCGCCACTCGTCCTCTGACCACATGGACCGTCAGCCTCAGATGCAAGAAACCTCCCAGAGTCGTGTTCTTGCACTGCAGAGAGAGCCCTCTCCCCTGCGAGGTTTCTGTCTCCCCCTTTCTGCTAGGTCTCTTGAACTCCTCGACTTCCACCTCCCTGCCCCACTTCTCTTTAGATGTGACCTCTGGAAATCAGTGTCTTGGGGGTCCTGCTGGTCGAGGGAACCCGGTAAAGGTAGGGAGTCCCATCCCCATCCAGCAGGTGGTGGTGAAGGGACAGCTGGAGTAGCCTTTCCACCTCTGCTCATGGAGAATCTGGAAGCCAGCAACCCTTCACTCCACCGGAGTCACCCCTGCTAGGCCCTCCCCGAGTGACACCGTGCTCAGCGAGTCTGCCTTGTCTCTGCCTTAGGGTGACTGCCAGGATGGCTTTCTGGTGGCCTAGCCCTGAAATTTCCCTTGCTTTGCAAAGTTGGGGGGACACGCTTCCTCCCACAAGGAGAGAGAGGAAGGTCTGGGGCAGGCCTCGGCGGACAAAGCATTTCTCAGGAGTCATCTCGGCAGAGAGAACCACACAAACCTCACTCCCCAAAATGGCACCAGGAATCTCCTAAGACTGAGGATCCCCCCACATGGGGTCTGGGCCTGTCTGCACAATACCATGAGCAGAGAGGATCAGAGGAAGCTTCCTAGGGGATCCCACACCAGATAATTAAAACCAGACCCTTGGGGGTGATTTAAATCTGAATTTGTGACCAACTGCTCAAGCAGTTCCCCTGCAACACAGTGAGGTGGGGGTGCGGTTGAGTCTGACCTGACCCCCCCAACCCCAAGCAGCTCTGCTTCTTGCATTCTGCTCTCACACCTTCCATCCAGACAGGCCCGAGGATGCGTGTGATCAGCCCGTCTCCATCCATGCCTGTCGCCTTCACGGGAGGGGTGAAGACTTTTAAAAAGCTGTTACCATAGCAACAGCATCCATCCAGTGGGAACCACAGGCAGGGAGCCAGGGTACCTGGGGTGCAAGGATGGAAACTGACTTCTGAGAGACTACAGCTGCTGCTAGGGATGAGGGAGGGCATAGGAGGGGGTGAATGATCTGCGAATCCTCGGGAAGGAGGGGACCCCAAATCATCTCGTGCATTGTTCTGGCTTTAAAGAGAACTGAACTGAAAAAACCTGTCTACTCATAGCAAGAGATGCAGAAAGGAAATATAATAATAAAGTATATATGAAACTAATGAATAACAGGAATGCTAATAACTAATTTTTTTTCTGCGTTCGCTTGGTGCCTAGCTTGGTGCTTGATCCTTTTCAAGTTTTTGGGACTCGCTGAATGTCTTACAACCACCTTATGAATTTGATACTCGCCTCACACCATGTGACTGGGGAGGAAACTGAGACTTGGAGAGGTTGGGTCATGCCCTCCCAGTGCCCACGGTGAGTGGCCCAGCTGGCACAAGAGACCAGGCCTATACTTCGGATTCCCCCTCAGATGAGCCTGGGCCAACCACAGGCTCTGCAGTGGCTGGACTCTGCCCTCTCAGTGGGCCCAGTGCACCCAGTGGTGCACCTGCTGGGTGTCAGGTGCTTTGCCCAGGTCGAGCTCAGTCCTGTGTGCAGCACTCACATCCAGGTCTCCTGTGAGGCACATGCCATTGTGGCCCTGTGGCCTGTCACATGACTGTGGAGCTGGAAGGACACCCAACCATTCACAAGCTGTGAGACTTTGGCCAAGTTGGTCTACCTCTCTGTGCCTTGCTTTTCTCGCCACACAATGAGAACAATCAGACCTCAGAGGCTCACTGTACGAATTAAAGACCTCCTCCCTCCCTTTCTAAGGAAAGACCTTAGAAAAGTGTCAGGAACATAGTAAGTGTTCATTAAACACTGTCTAGTATTATGCTTTGGCACTAGCCCCAGCCTTCATGACCTAACAAATCAAGGAAGAAGTTTCTCCACAGGTCACCCATAAATATTACACCACCCCCCCCCACCCCCCCGCCATTGATTCCTAAAGACTCATGTGGGTTACTTAATTAGTTCCCTGGGTTCCAAGTTGTCTCTCAAAGGCTGGAGGGACCTGATTTTTTTACATTTTGCCCTGACCAGCCCATGATGGAGCCATGTCATGCCCCGCCCGGCAGTTTCTCAGTAGTGATGACAAAATTTTGAGTCAGCAGACCTTAGTCCCCCAGGGACTTCTGTGAGGAGCAGAGGTGCCATTTTCCTCTGTGGGATTTTCTTAGAAAACCTGCAGGCTGTTCTGGTGAGAAGAAGATGGGGCTAACAAGGAAACCCAAGTCTGCAGTGACGCGATTATAAATAGTCCATGACCACAGGCCTCTCTTTCAAGCTCAAGGATTGCTGTGCAGAGGGTGACAAGAGGAGCATGACCTGGGACTCAGGGACCTCATGTGCTTCTTCTACCCTGTTGCTAATGTCCTGTGTCACCCTAGACAGGTGTCTCCCCTCTCTGACCCTCAGTTTACCCTATCCACTGTCTACTGGAGACACTGAATTGATAAGCATCTTTCTCATCTCTGGAAGCAGAGAGCCCTACTTTGACACCAGGCTTAACAGCCAGGTAACTTAGCAGATGGCTGCCTCAATTTATCCCATCTGACCAATGGGAGTGCTGAGCCTTCTGGGCCAGGATAATAAGATCTCCCTCTGTATCCCTGAGTGCCACACAGGGCATGTACCTCTGCAGAGGGGTGACCCTCTTGTGAAGGAGCAAGGCCTCAGAAATCCACTAAGAGTGGGAGGGAGCAGAGGTAGAACTGACCACAAATAGAAGCTCAGACTTCAATTTTATAATTTATAAATTTCTCTTTTTGGTCCATTTCCTCATCTGATTTCACTACCATCCCAGAGGATACAAAGCCATCCTCTAGATGCCCCCATTGTTCAGATCAGAAGACTGAAGACTAGAGAGAGGTGACTTGCCCAAGATCACACAGCAAGGTAAGGGATAGAGAAGGGGAAGGCTCAGAGTCTGAACCTCACTCTGATCCATGCCAAATCCAGGAGCACTTGTGAGCCTCCACCTTGTCAGCCACTCTGTGGTGGGCATTCCACACCCTCATGCCTTGGCTTACCCACACAGGACCCAGACAGGACAGCTGGCAGGAGGCAGGAAACCGGTTGCCCTCAGGAAACAGAGGTGTTCTGTCCTCTGGGGACTGTGAACTGGCTTCCAGCCCAGGACAAACCCATGTGAGCCCCCAAACCCCACCCTCTCCCAGCTGAAAAATAGCTTTTTGAAGCCAGAACCAGTGGGCCCCCTGGACAGTGAGTGCTTTGGTTGGGCAGCAGGATTCCTGGGGTCCCATCCACCTCTGGGACATGATGGGGGATCCTGGGTAAACCGCTGCACTTGCTCAGGCCCCACTGCCCCCTAAGGGCAGGAGAAAGACAATGATGCCCACTTTCCCTACTACTATTCAACATAGTAATGGAAGTTATAACCAAAATGCTTCAACAAGTAAAAGAAACAAAAGGTATTCATATTGAAAAAGAAGGAATAAAACAATCTCTATCTACAGATGATATGATCTATATCTAGAAAATCCCAAATAATCCACATATACTAGAGCTAATAAATAAATTTGGCAAAATTGCGGGTTACAAGATCAACACACAAAAAACAATTGTGTTTTTATACACCAGCAATGAATAATCAGAAGAGGAAAATAAGAGAGTAATTTCCTTTACAGTAACATCTAAAAGAATAAAATAACTAGGAATAAATTTGTCTAAGGAGGTAAAAGACTTACACACTACAAATTACAAAATGTTGATGAAAGAAGTTAAGGAAGACCTAAATAAATGGAAAGACATCCCATGTTCATGGGTAAGATAGCTTAACATTATTGATATATTAGTACGACCCAAAGCAATCTGCAAATTACTGTAAACCCCATCAAAATTCCAACAACCTTTTTTAAAGAAATAGAAAAGCCAGTCCTCAATTTCTTAGAGTTACGAGAGACCCAAACAGCCAAAGAACCTGATGACACGGAACAACTTGGGGGACTCAGAGATGCCAGTTTCAAAATTTACTACAAACCAACAGTCATCAAAACAATGTGGTACTAACATAAGAATAGACACTTAGACAAATGGAATAGAATTGTGAATCCAGAAATAAACCCTCGCACCTACAATCAGTTGATTTCCAGTAAGGGTGCCAAATGCATTCAGTGGGAAAAGAATGGGCTCTTCAACAATAGTGCTGGAACAACTGGATTTCACATGTGAAAGAATGAAGTTGGACCTCTACTTCACAACATATACAGAAATTAACTCAAAGTTGATCAACAACCTAGATGCAAGAGCTAAAAATATAAAACTCTTAGAAGAAAACTAGGAGTAAATCTTTATGAATTAGGATTTAGCAATAGATTCTTAGGTGTGACACCAAAAACATGATAACAAAAGCAAACAGTAGTGAATTGGACTTCATCAAAGTTAAAAACTTTAATGCATCAAAGGGCATTACCAAGAAAGTTAAAACACAATCTACAGAATGGGGGAAAAATGTTGTAAATCATCTATATGATAAGCATTTGATATATAGAATATATAAAGAATTCTCACTCAACAACAAAAATATTAACAACCCAATTTTAAAATGGGTAAAGAACTTGCAAAGACATTTCTCTAAAAAGATATACAAATGGCCAACAAGCACATAGAAAGATGCTCAGCAGAATTAGTCATTAAGGAAATATAAATCAACAACATAATGACATGCCATTTCACACCTACTGGATGGCTGTAATCAAAAAAGCAGAAAATAGCACATGTTGGTGAAGATGTAGGGAAATTGGAATTCTTATATATTGCTGGTGGAAATGTAAAGTAGACATCTAATGAGGAAAAGTTTGTCACTTCCTCAAAAATGTATACATAGAATAGACCCAGCTAGTCTACTTCTAGGTCTATACCCAAAGGAATTGAAAACAGGGACTCAGATATATACTTGTATGTCAATGTTCATTGTAGTGTTATTTATAGTAACTAGAAGATAGAAACAACCCAAGTGTCTAACAGATGAATGGATAAACAAAATGTGGTGTATACATAAAATAGAATATTATCCAACCATAAAGACGAATGGAATCCTGATGTATGTTAAAGTACGGGTAATCCTCAAAACCTTTATGTTAAGTGAAATCAGTGAGACTGAAAGGACCAATATTGTATAATTTCATTACATGGAATATCTAGATTTCATAGAGACATAAAATAGGTTAGAGGTTACCAAAGGTTCAGAGGAGGGAAAAATGGGGAATTACTGCTTAATGGCACAAAGTTTCTGTTTGGGTTGGTGAAAAAGTTTTGAAAATAGATAGTAGCAATGGTTGTACATTTCAAATGTAATTAATGCACTGAATTATACTCTTAAAAAGAGAGTGATAAATTCTGTGTTATAGATTTTTTACCACAATAAAAAAATTTAAGGACAAAAGTGCTGACACATGCTATGACGTTGATGAACCTTATAAATTTTGGAATAGATGAAATAACTCATCCTTAGAGATTACATGTCATATGTTTTCATTTATACCAAATATCCAGAACAGGCAATAAATTTGATTGCTTAGGGCTGGGCCTGGGGCTGGGGGTTAGGATGTTATGGACCCTCTAAGACTAAAGAGTTTCTTTCTGAAGCCATGAAAATTTTCTAAAATTGATTACAGTGAAGGCTACACATATCTGTGAATATTGACTTTGTATACTTTAAATGGTGAATTGTATGGCATGTGAACTGTAGCTCAACAAAGTGTTTTTTGTTTGTTTGTTTGTTTTAGATACACAGAAGCCAGAGAAGGGATGCTCAGAAACAAATGGTGATCCTAGGGAATCTGGATGTGTGGATGTGTAGCACTGACAATGTCTGCCTACAAGCCCTTCCTTGTCTCAACATCTGGAATGTTCTTCCCCCATCTTTTCAACTATGAATCCTCCTTATCCTTTGGATATCAGCAATAGGGTCAACTATCCTTATCCTTTGGATATCAGCAATAGGGTCAGACTTCTGGCCACTCTGAAGGAACCAAACCCTCCTTTTACAATATCCATATTCTTTTTTCTTTTAAAAGATTTATTTATTTATACAAGCACTCGGTACAGTCAGAAGCACGGGAGGGTGAGAGAATTCACCAGAGCCAGGGCGGGGAGCAGAACAGGCAGACTGATGAAATACACTGCTGAGGGGAGCAGCTGGCGCGACAGGAGAGGTCTGCACACCGTGTGAGACCCTCACTGGAGGCCAGGGATCGAACCGGCACTGCAGAGGCTGCGGGCAGCTTCGCAGCCCAGTGCTCAACTGCTGCGCCACCAGGGGAGGCCCTAAAATCCATATTCTTCTTAATAGTAATTATCTCAATTGTCATTTTGAAATAGTTTATTATTGCTCATGTCTCCTACTAAACTGTGAGTTTCAGATCAGGAAATGAACTGACCTGTTCAATGTATCCTTGACACAGGGATGAAACTTAAAAAATTTGTTAAATGAATGGGTGGATGAATGAATGCCAACTTTGATCAATTAGTAGAGACTGTATAGAGCATCTGGTTGACTCAGTAAGAAAGAATTCTGTGATTGATTAATGATGTCTGCCACGGGTGCAGGAATGGATAGATGTAATGGATATGTCCCAAATTTTGCCAACCCTGCATGAAATAGGGCCATGCTTCAGGGTCCCCATCAGAGGGCACTCCAGAAACAGCCTCATGTCTCCCCTAGCTCCCAGGAGGGGAGCACAGTTGTCATCCCAGCTGGTCTTGATAATCAATCACACAACCATGTAGAGCCCATTAGGATTTGTCATTGAGCCACATCCAGGTGCACCAAGCAGGAGCAGGCAGGCCTATTTGCATCTCATCTGCATGTAAATTTGCGTACTCCTCCACAGCCCTGTCTCCTTGCAATTTTCAAGTTAAAATGTCATTATTGCTCCTGTGAAGCCTGTTATTTCTTGATTTCCTTCTCCCTGTTCCTCTACCCTCATTTCCTCTTATGCTTCAGACACTCAAGCCTGGACTGGGAAAAGGAAAAGGGTTTAAGTTCTGGTTCTGTTGCTGCCAACTCACTTATGAATCTATTCTTGGGCATCTCTGTGTCAAGAGGCACAGGGTGCAGGGACGTGGCTTCAGAAACTATACTTCAAGCAGCCACAGTAGGACTGCATAAATATAGTCTCTCTGTTTTCCCCTCTCAGAACCTCCAATTCCCAACTCAAAGCTTTTGCCCATGCTTCACCCTCCTCCTGGAAAAGTCCTTTCCTACAGAGTGAATGTCCAATGCCCTCATCCATTGGTTTTCTGCTGGTATCAACCATGAGCCCCTTGGTAGTAAGCAAGTTGGGATAGACATGTGATCCAAGCTCTCCAATAAGATTCTGTTCCCAGGATTTGGATTTGGGAGTCAAAGATGCTAGGCTTTCTAAACTGAGCATGTCTGATGCCAGTGTGGAGGATGCTGTGTTCAGCCATGGCCATAGACAGCAGACAAGTAGTCCCCAGTGGAAGAGGAACAAAGCTGATAGGCCCAGAGCCAGACACAAACACCCAGTGGCAGCAGCAGTTTGACTCTGGGTCCAACCTCACACTCCACTCTAAGGTCAAGCTGCTCTGCTCACCACTGGTTCCACCATCCACCACCACCTGCTTCTTCCTTCCTTGCCTCAGCAAGCTCTAGGGACATCTAGGCAAATGAAATGTGAACTCAAGGACCCCAAAAGGAACTTTTGAAGGAAATGTATTGGTATTTGACATCTCAAAGAGCTCATGGTAGTTGTCATACTGAACCTCAGTGAACTTTCTTTTTCTGGTAGTTACAGTAGGAAAAGTGGGCATCATAAATTCTTTAGAAATTAGAGCCCTAACTTTAATCTTCCCAAGAATCTGGACTATGATCCTGCCCAAAGGCCATCTCCTCCAGGAAGCCCACTCTGATTCTCCCACCCAGGTCAGAAATGTCCCCCTATATCTCTGAACCCCACCCCACAGACCTTGATTTATCCTTCCCAGCATTCACTCCTTTGCCCTGACCTTCATTCTTATGGGACTGTGTATAACTGGAGGACAAAGCACTTTCTGAGGCCTCAAAACTTGCCTCTTTCAGATTTACCATTACTATTTCATTATAAAACTAAAACAAAATAACAATGGCTCTTATTTACTGAGCATTTATTCTGTGTCTGCTTTGCTGTGGATGTTCTACCTGTGTTATCTCATCGCATCCTTACAACACCTATTGGGATAGATGGTTTTATGGATGACAGGATTAGGGTAGAAAGGCTAGGCTGCAGATCCGAACTCACACAGCCTGTGTGTGGTAGCATCAAAGTGCAACCCTGGGCAGTCTCATTTCAGGGGATGTGCTCTGAAACTGTACCGAAAGATTTGAGTCCTCCTAAGGGGTGAACTTGAGAGGTTTCTAAAAACATACCTGCCCCAGAACTCTTTTACCCTAACTTGTGGCTAGTGCCTCAGTACCTGACAGTCATGCTTCCAATACTTTCAATTAGTAGGGTGACTAATGTCCATCAGTAGGGTGACTAGATATCCCTCTTTGCCTTCGACAGTTAATACCAACTATCTCCACTTAATTATTAATAGCTTCTCTATAGTCTTCTTGTTTGGGCAATAAATTACAAGGTCACCCTACCTAGCTGGTGTATTTCACTGAAGAACAATGCCTCCCTGGGAATGGGAGATGAGCAGGTCCTGTGCCTGCCTAACTGTTGAGAAACAAGGCTGGGGCAGGAAGGCCAAGGGCAGACTCAGGGCTAGTGGAATATGGATGAGGGAATGAGTCATGAGGACTGTCTGATCTGCTGCATCTGCGGGGAGGGAGCTGCTGGCTCTCCCTGCTCCTCCATTATTCCCACGTATCCTCTCACCCTGAGGAAGGAACCAGGGTCCAGCTGCAGCTCCTGCTCCCCTCCCTCAACTCCTTCAAAAGGCAGGTGACATTCTTTGCTCTCTGGGCCTGGCTTGGCCCTTCTGTGAGAATGGAGACAATTACCCTGGTCTGGAGATGGGATGCCTGTGGGCCCCACCTGTTCCAAACTCACCAGGAATTCCTGTTGATATAGCTGCATCTGACTGGGGCTCCCGGGAGTTCCAGCTGCCCATGAATAGGGGCAGGAAGCACCAACTCACCTAAGCAAGAGCTGGGAATATCCCAGCATTTCTGCCCCCTCTCTGGACTGGCAGTGTGCACCCTCCCACCCCCCAGCCGAAAGTTCTCCTGAGTGCTGATTGTGAGTGCCAGGTGAGGGTCTTGTCCCATTTATCCTCTAGATAAATCACATTTCCTCCTCTGTAAAATGGGATAACAGTAACATTTTGGGGTGATTTTGGGGTCAAGGACATGGATGTAATGCTCAGCATGTGGAATACCATCATGGGAGGTGGCATTATTATTATTAATGATTTTTACTAGAAATTCTGAACCCCAAGAGGCCGCCCCTGGACCATCTCAGTGGAAGGAGGAAGGGCCCCGGTTTGAGTCCCAGCTTGGCTGCCTGGTTTACATTGAGACTCCAGGCAAGCCCCTCCCTTTCTCTCAGCCCCCGATTCTCCTCTGATTGCTCCCAGATGGTGGAAGAGGTAGAAATCTGGACTCTGCTGGGTGGGGAGCTGTTGTTAATCAGGGCCTGGGGGGAGGGAGGATGGCTGGTCTGACTCTCACCCCTGCCTCCCCAGATCAGTGAATCTTTCCACTCTGAAAGCTGCTCACCATCATATGACCCTGGTGACTGCAGTCTCTTTCAGGGCCCTACTTGACCATCTGTTCCTTAAGGGTCTCCCTCTGTGGGTTCAGAATAAGACCCCAGCCCCACCCTCTAGCCATCAAGGCATAATTACATCCTCTGGGTTGAGGAGTCTTTTCCCAGCGGGGGTTTTATCTCCACATTTCCCCATCTGCTTGGCCAACCCTCCAGCAAAGCTGGGTTCACTGGGGCTATTGTGTGGGTGGAGTTTTGCTTTTGTTCCTGTCATTGTTTATAAGAAAAAGGCATAACAACCCTGATCACTAAAGCATTCCCCCCACAAGAAGGGCCCCCAGATTAGCTCTGGAAGAAGAACCAGGATTGAGCCTGGGTTGGGTTTGACCAGAGAGGGAGTGACAGGCTGTAAGGGAGGAGTCTGAGTGGTGTGCGCTCCCAGTGAGAGCACTGCAGCTGCGTGGAACCAGTGGAGATCCAGGGCCCAGACCCCGCCAAGAGGTCTTCGCTTGCACTGTATGTGGGGGGCATATGGTATTCCCTGAAATGCTATGGTGTCTCCCAGCCACGCCTGTTATTACGATGTTGCCCTGACTCTCCTTCCGCAGAGTGGTGCAGGTCCAAGCTCCTTCCCTGTGGCTGTACTGATGGACCAGCCGAGCATGGACAAAGTAATGCTTTGTGCCTTCCAAAGCTGGGTCATAGATGCGCCTCCATTAAGTGCTCTTGGAACCTACCACCATACCGGAAGGAAGCGCAAACTCGTTCACAGGAGGGAGACAAGCAGAAAGGGCCATGGAAAGGCGTTTTGAGCTCCCTGCAGACAGCCAGCATCCATAACCAGGCCTGCAAGTGAGGATGCTTCCGGGGGATCCAGATGCCAGCCACTGAATCACCCTGAAGAGCTCGCAACTGACATCATGGTGAGGACAAACTGTCCCTAATTTTGCCGTGTCCGAATCCCTGACCCACAGAATCTGGGAGTATCATAAGACAGTTGTTTTATACCATTAAATTTGAGGTTATTTGTAACAAAGAGATGATGCTAAAACAGCGAGCCTGTCTGGGGGCTGCCACACCCCAAGATGTGTGCTCTGCCCACCGTTGATGCTCTCCCTCCCCCTCTCATCACTGAAACTCACCCAGAACCCCACCCAGAACATCCCCTCACTTTTCCAAGGGAGAAACAAGTTCAGAGGGTCCAGGGACTTGCCCAGAGTCCCAGAGCCTTCAGGATTACCTACTCTGCATCAGGGGAAACTGATTAAATCCCATCCCTTAGAGCAATCAGTGAAGACAGCCAATAGAATTGGCTCCCTGTCTGCTTTTATGAATAAAATTTTATTGCAACACAGGCACACACACATTCATTTACATATCTCCTGGGACTGTTTTCACACTGAAGGGCAGTGAAGTCTGGTCTACAGTCTGAAACATTAGTACTTGGCCATTTTTAGGAAGTCTGCCTGCCTTAAAGGCCTGAAGAAGCTGCAGCCCCTCCTAAAGTTCAAACCACCCCAAGGGACAAGTTGGAAAAATTCTGAACAAAATGCTCTAGGTTTGGCCCCAGGAGACCTGAGTTTTAACCTCCTTTCCGGGTCTCACTGTTCTTGTTACCGAACGCCGGCCTCAGTTTCCCTCAGCCAATAAAAGGAAACAGAGTTTGAGGAAAAGGAAAGTGGTTTCATTTGTCGACAAATGAGGAGGGCAACAGACTCACGTCTAAAAGACAGCCGCCCCCCCTCTTGGGCAGAGTGCAGGGCTATTTATACAAAGGGGAAAAAATGGAGATGTGCTAGGGTCTGCAAAGGGGCGGGGGAAGGGATCTGCACTGAGGCAAGTGGGTGCCAGCTTGTTTTTCTTCTTAAGGGAAGGGGGAGGGGGTCATCAGGAGGGTGCCAGCAGGAGGGTCCTTGAAATGCAGAAGAGTTTGTTATCTAAAGGCAAACCTGTCAAACAAGAGGGAAACTGCAAGAAATGGGGAAAAGACAAACGTGTTAATGCCTCTCTAAGAGACCAGTGGTTTGTAACAGTATCATTCTCTCCTGCAAAATTGGGCAGTAACTGCTCCTGCTTCTAGTTGGCATTTGGTGGAGGGAAGACTCGCCACTGGCAAAGCCCCTCTGCCCACAGGCGCTGGCACAAGGCAGCTCCCTCCCTTCCCTTTTACCCTGAGAAGTTTCTGGCATTTAGGGAGGCGGGCAAGAAAGGAGTGGAGCCCCCAGAGAAATTAGTTCCTTGGCCCCAGTGGCTTCACCTCATTTGTGATGTTAATTGCATAGATTTGCATAATGTGCTCACTGAGGTGTTATTTTACTTGCACATTTAAATCATTTAATCATCTGTGTTTTTCCCCCTTTTAATCTTGATGATGCCATGATGGGGAAGAGCAGAGGAGGGGCTGAAATTTTAAAGGAAAAGAGAGGAGAAGATGTTTCTCCAGGCGCTCTCTCTCTCTCTCTCTCTCTCTCTCTCTCTCTCTCTCTCTCTCACACACACACACACACACACACACACAGAAACACACACACACACACTGATAAAATGCCATCCTGAAGGCAACCACCGCTGCCCAGCATGCTCTTCACCTCTACCACTGACTTGGGTCTAGGCCTTCTTGCCAGTCAGTCTTTACATCTCAAGCAGCTTCAAGAGCTCCTGCCTCCCTCTGCATGTCTTACCTTCCCCAGCTACCTACACAGCCTCCCCCTCACTCCCTTCAGACTTATACTCTAGGGTCGCCTCATGCAAGAATCCTTCCTTGACCTCCCTATCTCACTGAGCAGCCTCTACCCTGGAAGCACTTGTCACCACCGCCATCAGAGGACACATTGGTCTATTGGTCCTGCGTCAACCCCCTCACCAGAATGTAAGCTCTGTGAGGGTGTAACAGGGTGGTCCCCAGGAAAGGGGGAGGTTCCCTGCCCCACCCAAGGGAGGGTGGAGCTGAGCAGGAAGAGGAGAAGCTGAAGAAGAGACTGAGGAAGGAAGCAGGATGGAGCCAGGAGACCTGGAAGAGGCTCATGGAGCCTAGAGACATGTGAAGAAACTGCGCTTGTCTTTTGGTCGTGGACTGGGTGACACAGATGTGGGTGAGACCCGTGGAGAGGTGACCATGGCAGCTTTTATCTTGATGTTGATTTTGCTCTTTTCCTTCCGGGCTTGTCCGGTTGTTTGTGACCCTTTGCTGTGGGTCCCCACTGGAAGATGCTTTAGACTTGTAGCAGGCTTTGGGGCCTTGTTCTGGGCCAATCCCATTTGGATGGACTTTTACCCACGAGGGGACGGGTAACTTTGGGTGCTTCATTTAGAAACTAGACTCTTTGCCTTACCTGTATTGTTTCCTAGTTTTATTAAAGTTCCTTCCCATTAAAGTCTCCTATGTTCTGTGTTGATGCGGCGGATGGCAGAACCCATGTAGAATAGGCAGGTTTGCGGGGTTTGGGCTGCCCCTCTCCCTGTCCTATAACAAGGGCAGGGGTTGGGTTTTCTGTTTACTGTGTGAGAGTGCAAGGGAAAATTCTCCATCTCTCTGGGTTCTTCTCACACTGGCCGAGCAAACAAGTTAATGTTAGACAGACGAGCAGGAGAAAAAGACCCAGTTTAATAACTGTAAATTTTAAGTAAATGAGACAAACCCGGGGTTTATATCCTATGCTTAGGGGCCCGGAGCATCCAGAAGAGAAGTGAGGGGTGGGGGTCTCACATGATGAGGAGGGGACCCAGGTTTGCTGCTACCATGGCCAGCCCGTGAAGCGCTGACCCCAGGTCAAGTTCTCTGGGTGCTAGTCATTTCCAGACAGATGGGAGCAGCCATTTGGGCTGGGAGAATCTGAATCCACAGACATTCTGAGGAACTGGGCAGTTGTTTTGCAGCACAAGCATCTATGGGGGCATTGGGAGCCGGTCTGATAAATGCAGAAGTCACTTTAACCACAGAAGGCACAAAGGAAGACTCTGAGTCATGGGCAGAGGTCACCAAGAGTCCGAGTGGGCTGCTGTTCCCACCTCATTGCAGATATTTTGAGCCAACAGTCAGAGCTGGAATTCCAAGCCTCCTCTGCACCACTGTGCGGATGAGGAAACTAAGGTTCAGCCAGGAATTGGCTTGTCAAAGTACCCTTAGCAGGCCCTGCCTCTCCCAGGAGCCCCCAGGACTGAGAGACCCTGGTCAGGCTGTTCCCATCAGTTGTGACAACTCTTCCTCCTCTACTTCCCAGCTCAGACATCACTTCCTCACAGAAGCCCTCCCTGACATTTATGGTTTAGGTCAGGTTCTTCCGTTCTCACATCTCTTCACAGTGATGGTCTATGTCTCCCCAGCCAGGCTCTGAGGTCCACAAGGGCAGGGAACCTGCAAGGGTGTTCCAGACACCCCCAACCCCCACATCCCATTCTCAAAGCCTAGCACATGGTGGTCTTGCTGATGTTGGTGGAGGTGGAACAGTGCAGGTGGAAGGAAGCCACCACAGGGACTGGCGAGGAGCTAACATTGCTCAGCTCCCCTCAGTGCAGGCAGCAGAAGTTCTCTGGTGGTGCTCTGCCCACACCCTCGACCCCTGTCCTGTTCCTGCAGCAGCTCCTGTTGTGCGCTCCTTTCCAGCAGCCTATCCTGTGTCTCTGTAACAGGCTCCAGAAGGGCCTTTGGCTGCATCCTTGGGGCCTGGTGGGTGCAAGGCCCCAGTCCAGGCCCTCCGGGTATGCAGTAGACCCTGGCTCTGCTCTCCACACCCTCTGCCTGGCAGGGCCACTTACCTGATTGGGGGATCTTTGCCTGGATTCTTACCCTGCCCTCTCCCACTTCCCTCCTCACTGGGCCTCTCTGGTGTTTCCTGGAGACACTTCATAACAAACCACTTTCACACAACCATGTCACAGCGTCTGTTTCGGAGGCCCCACCTGAAACAGCCCATGTTCCTCAGGACGCTTTCACACTGGCCTAAAGCTTGGGTTGGACATCAGCATCCAGCTCCAATCCTGCTGCTGACCACGTATGCGGCCCTGGCCTCTTCTTCAACCTCCCTGGTCTCCTCTGCACCAATTGAAAATGGTATTTGTGGGGCATCTGACCCTGGCTCACGATGGTCTCATGAGGATAAGTGTTCTTCAGTGTGACCATTAATTTCATCTGAACAGCTTTGATCCTGCCATGAAGGGGGAAGACAAGTTTAGAAAAGCAGCTGCATTGGCCTTGGGCTGTGCCTGTATCATGAACTCTGGTGCCTGTTCCAGAAAGTTCCAAACAAATGGTCTGACCTTCAGCTTTCCCATCTGTGCTGAGTGTCCTTGGCCCAACCCCCAGCACTTGGGACACTGGTCTGGGTCAGAGTAAGTTCTGGTGAATTCAGAAACGTGAGCATCAGGGCTGTGGTGCCCGGCAGAGGATCTGTGTGGGTGGCCCTTACTTTCACTTTTTTGGAGCATCTCTTCAAGATAACTGTTGCTCAGCAGGCCCTTAAAGCTGTACTCTCCTACTCCTCTAGGCCTTTGCACCGGCTAGTCTCACTTGCCTGCCTGGCAAACTCCTACACATCCTTCAAATCACAGTTCCCATGTTACTTCCTCCTGGAAGTCTTCCCTGACCATGATTTTCCCTAGGCTGGGCTTAGTGTCTTCTTTGGTGACCCACATCTTATGTCCTTGTCCTTGACAGAGCTGACCACGTTTGTGGTTGCCTCTTGACTTGTCTGTTTCCAGGAGAATTGGGACTGGTTTGCTTATAACTGAATTTCAATGACCCAGTACAGAGCCTGGAGTACAGTAGGTGGTCAAGCAAATGTTATGCAAATGAATGAATGAATGAATGAATGAATGAATGAAGATACCAAACTACTCCCAGATTTCCCGTCCAAGTTTGTAGCTCAAATGTTGGGGGTGAGGATGGGTACAACTGTTCCTTGTGGGTTTGTCTGTTTTGTATTTCATTTTTGTTTTTATTTTGTCTGAGGAAATGGTTTCAATCCCAAGGGGTCCCGTCCTAACTCTTTTATTATCAGAAAAGTGTGGGCCCGATACCATTGGCGACACTGACAGGGGTTTTGGGGGTAGGGTGGGTGGGAGAGAGCTGCTGACACCTTCCCCTTTTGGGGGGGTTCCCCGCACCATCATGGCCTCTCAGCCTCCTGCCACCTTCTCTGTGAGGCCCTGTAGTGTTGTTGAGAGCTGGACTCCATACATAGATCTGAGTTCAAGTCTGTTAAGCCTGTCACTTACCTAGTTAATTGACCATGGATAAGTCACTTCCCCCCTCTGCCTCAGTTTCCCTAGTTGTTAACTGGACAGCTTAGAAGCCCTTGATGGCATTCTGGAACTCTTCTCCCTGTCTCTTGTTTCTGGGGAAAATAAAGGACCAAAACAGGTATTCAGGGAGAGAATAAGGGTCTCTTTTCAGGCGAGAAGAGTGGAGCTCAGGGCAGGAATGGGGGCCTTACACTCTTGGAACAGAGTGTCCTGACGAGCTCTTGGCCCTGGGAGGCAGCTTTGCCACTGAAGCCTCCAGCAGGGCTGGGCAGGCTGAGCTGGCAGAGGGAGGAGGCTTGTTTTTCAGGGCCTGAGTTTCCCAGGGGGCAACCCCTCCTTGTTTACAGGACTCAGCCCAGCCCCTGGCACAGCCAGGTCTCAGCTGGGATGAGAGGTAGGAGGGGGCGACTTAGCCAGGCTCTGCTTTGGCCTTTCTTACCCTGGAGGTCACCCCCCATAGGCCTGGCTCCCCTGGACCAGGAGCAAGCAGCAGTTAACATTGAAGAGGCTGCCTATAGCAGTGACCATAAAAATAGACCAGTATGAGATCTCTAGAAAGAGCATGGTGGCCTGATGGCTACTGTTTTGAATCCCTGCTTTGCCTTTTAACTCTTCTGGGCCTCAGTTTACTCACCTGTAAAATGGGACTAATAATAGTCTCAATCTACCTCTTGGAATTGCTAAGCATTAGAGAAGCGTTTATTTGCTCGTACAGCATTAGTTCACAGTCAATGCTCCACAATAAGTTTGTGCTTATATCCTTGGGAAAGCAGAAGTCCAGTTCCATCTCTGGAAGTCTATTTCTAGTTTGAGTTACAGCAAACGGATGGGCAGTAGGACAGACAAGTCATGTTCTGGAAGGAGAAAAGAGAGAGAAGAAGGCTCCAAGGCAAGTTAGAATATGGGGTGGGTGGAAGGGAATTTTCCTTTACTGAGAAGATGAACTGTTTAGTGTTAAGAGGCCTGTGAGTGACACCCCAACGACTGGGAGAAAATTTTTGCACACAACACTAATGATTAAGGACTGATCACAAAAATCTACAAAGAGCTGAAGAGACTCAACAAAACCAAAGTAAATAATCCAGTCAAAAAATGGGCAGAAAAGCTAAAAAGGAACTTCTCCAAAGAGGAAATGCAAATGGCCAACAGGCATATAAAATAATGTTCAGCATCACTTGTAATCAGGGAAATGCAAATCAAAACTACAACGAGATACCATCTTACACCAGTGAGAATGGCACATATTCAAAAAACTAGCAACAACAAATGTTGGCGAGGGTGTGGAGAAAAAGGAACCCTCCTGGGAGTGCAAACTGGTCCAACCACTATGGAGAGCTGTGTGGAGATTTCTTGACCTACTAACCATAGAGCTTCCATAGGATCCAGCAATTCCACTCCTAGGTATTTACCCAAAGGACACAGAAACATCAATTCCAAAGAGCACCTGCACCCCTATGTTTATAGCAGCACTGTTTACAATAGCTAAGCTTTGGAAACAACCCAAATGCCCAAAAATAGATGACTGGATCAAGAAGATGTGGTATATATACACCATGGAATATTACTCAGCAATCAAAAAAGATAAATTCATGCAATTTGCAGCAACATGCATGGAGCTGGACGGGATCATGCTCAGCGAAATAAGCCAGAAAGAAATAGAAAAATACCGGATGGTCTCATTCATAGCAATTATTTAGAAAACCTAAATAAGGGACCAGGAAAAAGACTAATTATAATAAAGTAAAAATCAAAATCAACAAACAACAAGCAACTATAACCAGAGACATGCTACAGTGAGGGGTTGGGGGGCGGGAGGAGAGGAGGGATTAGAGTCAAAATATGGAGGGTGGGAATTGTATGGGGAATATAACCGAGATGAAAAAGCATACATTGTGCAAAAATGAAAAATGATGTAAAAATATATATAAAATAAAGCATTAAAAAAAAAAAAAGAGGCCTGTTGAGTGTGTGCCTATGGTAGGGGTAGGACAGGCGTAATGCCCTAGTCTTGGGTCAGGAAAGCCTGGGTCCCAGCCCAGCTCAGATCTATATTGTGCTCTGTGATACAGTAATGCCACTCCCCATTTCTTGAAGACCAGGAGCCAGAAACATCCAGTCTCAAGGAATTGCTTCCACCATAATCAAGTGGTTGGGTGGGGCCTCCCTGGTGGCGTAGCGGTTAAAGACACAGTGCTATCAGGCTATCGCCAGCCTCTGCAGCACGAGTTCTATCCCCCGGCTGCCCATGGCTGCCCAGGGAGGTGATGCACATGGCGCAGCAGACCTCTCCTGTCTTGCCCGCTGCTCCCCTCAGCAGTGTATTTTGGTCATCCTGCCTGTTCTGCTCCCCACTCTGCCTCTGGTGAATCCTTCACCCCCTGCACCTCTGGCCTGTCCCCAGTTCTCGTATGCATAAACAAATAAATCTTAAAAAAAAAAAAAATCAATGGTTGGGGCTGGACCCAGCTCAGGAGTCCATCAATCAGACTCTGACCCCATGGCAGGAAGATGGGGCACTGACCCTTATCCTGATTGTCTCTTCCCTTTGGCCCAGGCAAGGACCTTATGCCAATTTTATGGATAAGGAAACAGCTCAGAAACTAAGCGGCTCTTTAATATAATTTCTCAACTTACAGCAGCAGGCATGGGTTCCAGAGCCCTTCTGAATGTTTATTAACCCACTTAAACTCCATTACCACATCACACACAAGCAACTGAGTAGCTTTGACACACTCTGAAGGGGATGTTTGGAATGATGTGAAGTTAAATAAGGCCATCTCCAGGATTCAGAACTCACTTGGGGGTTTCCAGGACGACACCAGAGCATCTCAGGGGGAAGGCAGACATCTAGTGGGGTGGAAACTGAGGCTTGAGAGGCAGGTGAGAGATGAGGCAAGTGTACTGAACAGCCAAGCAGGGAGAGAGGGCAAACCCTGGCAGACGGGTGTGGACGTGGATGTACCCATCGATTTTTGACTAAGCTGCCGCCAGAAGGTCAAGTGCATGTTGTCAAAGTCACACGCTCTGAAGGAAGAGGTGGCGTGCCTAAGTCATTGAACGATGATCAACTTGGACGTTTGGCAATTTCTGCTTTTGCCCATCGCGCCAGCACCTCCCACAGCCTTCCCATCCCAGACAGCGGCAACTCCCTTCCTTCCTTCCTTCCTTGGAATAGTCGTTGATGCCACTCTCACATGACACTCAACCTGTTGGCAAATCCTACTGCCTCTGGCTTCAAGATGTATCTGGAATCTGACCCTTCCTCACTACCATCCCCACTGCTACCCTCATCTCTTGCCTGGATCACTGCACTGGCTCCTTCGCTTGCCCGTCAACTTCAAGCTTCTCCTCAGGGTGATCTATTCCCCCCACCAGCATCCAGAACATCCTGTTAAAATTAAATCAGATCTCTTCTCACCCCGGCTCAGATTCTTTCAGTGAGTTCTATCTTATTCAGTCAAAGACATAAATGTCTTTAGAATGTTCTAGAAGACCTAAAACAGTCTAGCCCTCCTTGTTGGCTCCTTGCAATACTTCTGGCAGGTAAGCAAAGACAGAGGGGTTGTTCCCACTTTAGAGACAGGGAAACAGAGGCCAGGAGGATGGAGATTCTGTCCCTGGGTCTGGAGCACAGGCTACCCATCAAGTTTTCTGTCCACCATTCTGCCCCCAATGCCTGACTGTGCAGCTGCTAGTGTCTCTAATCTAGTGGGGCCACGCCACAGAGTACTGGCTTCCTGCCCATTCTCCAGAGACAAGCCAGATGCAGAAATAGGCTTGTGGACACTGAGAGCTGGGCTGACACAGGCCCCTGGATTCCACACCTTTTTAGGCCAGATCAGAGCGGTGTATGGTCCACTCTGGGCTGCTGAGTAGTGCTCAGAGGAATTTCAATCTGCTGGGGCCTGGAAGAGTCAACCCTTGGACAGCCTGCTGTAGCCCAGCATTTCCTCTCATCCACAGATTGACCTTGGGCTGGTCACTTCTCGGCAATCCACCCACCCCTACGGACTTCTTACATTTAAACATTCTAAGAATGAGCTGATGAAAGGTAGGCTGCATCCTAGAGGCTGACACTTACCAGAAACCAGAAGAGGCCAAATATCAGTTCACTACTGGCCCCAGGAAAGTCTTAGGGTGGAATGTCCCCAACCCCATCCTGTTCAACATGTCTGTGGATCATTTTAAGTAGAAAGTTTATCCTTACCATGTAGGAAGGTCAATAAGATATTAAACCAGGATTCCAGAGGCCTTGATCAGCAGGACCAGCAGACTGACTATAAAAAGATGAAATGTAGTGAGAGTCGATGTCAACCCCTGTACATGGACCCAAACGCCAGCATTTGGGATGGGAATGGGGAGATTGACAAGATGGAGATAAAGAGAGTTTAAGTCAGTAGTTTTCTAGGGGTCACGTTACAGATTCATGGGGCCATTTTTGGCTGTCACTACAACGGACATTTAGGGGGCAAGGATCGTGGATGTCAGGCACCCCACCATGCAGATAACCATCACACTGTTGAAAATCGCCCTGGATCCTTCACAACTTTCAAATGTCCACCAGATAAAAAGTCCTCCGTATAAATAAGCTGAGTTTTAGTGCATCGCAATGCAGAAAGGTTTTTACAAAATGTTATGTGAAAACTCAACAGCTTAGGAAAAGATTATTATTGACAAGGAAGCTTAAAGGGAATAAGGACAGTAATTTGATTATTTAATAGTCATGCATATCTTAACGGCGGGGATGCATTCTGAGAAATTCGATGTTAGCTGATTTCGTGGTTATGCAAGCGTTGCAGCGTGCACTTTCACAAACAGCCTCCTGCACAGCTGGGCTGTGTGTTGGGAGCGGAATCGTACATGTGGTCCATCACTGGCTGAAACATCGCTATGTGGGGCCTAATTTTCTCTTTCTGCGCAGTCTACCTAGTTATCAACTACGCATTTAGAGGAAAAAGTTTCCAGAGTGTGAGTGCAGTGGAAATGCAAAAACAGTGAAACCAATCATAAATATTTAATAGAGGAGGTGTGATTCCTTTTATTTTTTTTAAGGCTTAGAGTCAAATATTAGTAAATTAAAGATGCAAGAAAACTCATTTAATTTAAAGATGGTTGTTTTAAATCAATGTTATGAAAATTACATATTGAGATGATTTATTTTGAGATTACTTGTTTTTCAATCTTATCTACATAGCTTCCCAATAGCAGGTTGGGTGAAGCTTCCTTTAGTGACAGGCCCACTTGTCGCCACTGCCTAAGGAGGGATGTGATGGCTAAGGGTTTGTGTTTTTAAGTTCTTTTTAAAAAAAAAAAAAAGATGTATTTATTTATGCATACAAGAGTTGGGGTGTAGGCTAGAGGTTCAGGGTTGTGAGAGGATTCACCAGAGGCAGAGTGGGGAGGAGAACAGGTGGATACACTGAAATACACTGCTGAGGGGAGCAGCGGGTAAGACAAGAGAGGTCTGCTGTGCCATGTGGGTTAGCTCCCTAGCCGGGGATTGAACTCAGGCCAGACAGGCTGGTGATCATCAAGCACTGAGACTTTAACCCCTGTGCCACCAGTGAGGCCCTGTGTTTTAAGTTCTGAAGTGGTAACGCACCCTTCTCTTGACAGGTGGGATTCAAAGAAAGACTTGATTTCTGTGTGACCACTACCCTGCCTGAGATCATGAAATGGGAATTCTTTCTCACGGCTCTCTAGGTCTCACGGTCTACTTGACAGGCTGCAAAGTGTCTGATGTGTTCTTTCTATTTCAATTAAGTCTCTCTCTCTCTCTCTCTCTCTCTCTCTCTCTCTCTCTCTCTCTCTCTCTCTCTCTTTCTCTCTCGCTCTCGCTCTCGCTCTCGCTCTCTCTCCCTTCCTCCCTCCTTCCCTTTCCCTCTCTCTCCCCATAAATAAATGGGGTCTGCCATGTCTTGCTCTAACAGCAGTTTTTATCTTAATTTCCACCGGCACCTCCTGCCCTGTCATTTTCCTGCACTCCTGCATAATGTATCTGATCCAGTTACGTCTCAGGAATCCAAATGTCATCATTACAGGCAGTTTTGGCTCTTATTCATTATGGGCAGGTACTGGTTATGATGTCTTCGTGGGTAGTTGGGCCCAAGAACCTACTGAAATACACAGAATTTTATTACAAATTACTTCCTCTTTACATCTCCTTTACATTGCAGACTGGGCATTATATTGACATATATATGAGTGTTGATAGATTATCACCCATGAACTTCATTTCAGAAAGTTAAAGTGAAAGAAGCATAAAATATTTGCTATAAAAAGGGGGTTTGACAATTTCACTTTTGGATTTATATCCAGCTAGATGTTCCACATGCTCACCAAAAGACATGTGCAAGAATATTTGCTATAGTCCCAAACTGGAAGCCATGGACTACCCATCAAAGCTGAATGGGTCTGTAAACTGAACTGAGCCACACAATGCAATACCCCCCAGCACAAATGAGCTATTTACAACCACACACAACAGTGCAGATAAATCTTATTGCAACGTGCAATTGAGTGAAAGAAGCCAGACACGAAGAACCACATAGTGAAAGAGACCATTTCCATAAGTTTCTAAAACAGCATAGCTAATCTCTGCTATGAGAAGCCAGGAAAGCAGTGACATCTGGGGGATTGAATGGAAGCGCAAGAGGCCTGCTGGGGGAAATGGTCATGTCCTATTTCTTGATCTGTGGTGTCCAGTTAGTGAAAATCCATCAAGATGTATGTTTATGTACACTTTTGATATTTATGCTTATATTAGAATCTCCAGAGAAATGAAACCAATAGAAGATATCTATACATGTATAGATATATTCATATCTTACATCTATAGATCTATCTATTGATCTATCTATCTATCTATGTATCTATGTATCTATCTGTTTAGAGAGAGAGAGGGAGGAAGGTAATTTTAAGGAATTGACTCATACAACCATGGAGGCTGCTGTGGGTTAGCCCAGCAGGCAAGAGTTGATTTTACAGTTTAAGTAGGAAGGCAATCTGGTGGCATAAATCTCCATCCCTCAGGGGAGGTCAGTTCTCTTCAATTAAGGCCTTTGACTGAGTAAATGAGGCCACCCACATTATAGAGGAGAGTCCGCTTTATTCGAAGTCTGGTGATTTAAATTTAATCTCACCTAAAAAGTACTCTCACAGAAACATCTAGAATAATGTTTGAGCAAATATCTGGTATTGTGGCCCAGCCAATGTGATACATCACAATGCTAGACCTCAAAGATTTGGGGCAGGGGGTAGAGTCTTTGGACTGACAAAATTGAGAACCACTAATTTCGTTGAGTGGAATAAAGATGTCCACATTATGACTATAGTGAGTTACCATAGAATCGGTTCTACCTGATGTTGCATGAGTAGAGGTATTGTAAGTAAATCAAAGGAGGTGATTTTCTCTCTCTCTCTCTCTCTCTGTTGATCAGTTGTCACTTGGAGAGTCTGGTCACTTTTGGAGGCTACCTTTCACAGTGATTGTCTTGTCAAAGGGACATGAACACAAAATAAAGCAAAAACCTTAAAAAAAATGGGTGAGTCTTCATAAAAGTGAATGTTGTAAAGAACATTTATGAAAAACCCACAACTAACATCATTCCTACTGCATAAGTCCAGATATGGTTTCCCCTAAGATCAGGAATTAGACTATAATGTCTGCTCTTGCCATTTCTAGTCAACATTGTCCAAGAGGTTTAATGCAGAGTGATCAGTTAAAAGCCATTAAATTGTGCAGTTTAAATGGATGAAGTTTATGGCCTGCTAAGTTTATCTCAATAAAACGATGCAGACAATGAAAGGGTGAATCCTTGATTCCATGATTAGAAATTTATCCTGAGATAATAGTTGTCAACACTCTCAAAAATAAAGTTTCTATCCCTCAGAGTTCAATTGCAGGAAGCAGAAATCACTTTTACCATTTTAAATAGAAAAAGGTTTCATTGAGGAAGTTGGGACTTTGCAAAATAATGGAGAGGTCTAGAGAGGAATCTGGACCCTCAGAATGTCACTACTGTACTGCCTACCCATGGGAGCTGCTGCCTCAGCTGTGGCTCAGACGCCTGGGCACTGTTGTCTTTAAGAATTTGTCACTTTAGGGGCCTCCCTGGTGGCGCAAGGATATGAAGCTATCCGCAGTCACTGCAGCACGAGTTCGATCCCCGGCCAGGGTGCTACCCACATGGCACAGCAGACCTCTCCTGACTCGCCCGCTGCTCCCCTCAGCAGTGTATTTCTGTTCCCCACTCTGTCTCTGGTGAGTCCTCTCACCCCCCACACCTCTGGCCTGTACCCCAGTTTTTGTATGCATAAATAAATAAATCTTAAAAAAAAAAAAGAATTTGTCACTTTAGCTTTAATCTAGGGATTAAATGCTGATGATTCCCCGACCCTGTTCCCACCACCACCTCTGGGCACCCATGAGCTTGTCACTGGACATTGAGTCCATGACTACAAAAACCATAATGCCTTCACAACCAGCAGGAAACAGTCCAAGCTAGAAGGAGATGGCCATTTCCTTCCTTTTGTCTTCAAAATCACACTGAATGCTTTCCTTTTTTGCTGGATGTGTATTCACTTCATGGCATGACCTAACTGGTCTCTGAACCCTCAAACCCTCGCTGTGAAGGACTCCGGGAAAGGCAATTTTCACCCTCCCAGCCCCTGCAGTACAGGGACACACGTGGAAAGGGGCTGAAATGGATGCTGAATGCTGAATGAGCCAATCCACCATAACTGATGCCTGCAGGGGTGGCCCCCATTTACAATAGTGAAAAAGTGGAAAACAGCTTAAATGTGCAACGAAAGGGGCTTGATGATAAATCCAGCTTCATCTATTTGATGACATTCTCGGCACCCAAGAAATGTTGTGACTTGAAAAATGTTAGCCAACTGAAGAAAGGCAGGTGACAAAGTCATCCTTCCAGGCAACCTGGAAACTCCAAGACAGAAACTCCAAGAAAGCAGCTTATTTGCCTGTGTGTGCCCTGCTGCCTGGCACATGGTTGGCACAGAGCAGGTGATCGGTAAACACTTGTTGGATGACTGAAAGTGGTTCCTTTTTTAGAAATTAAGTACACATAAATATATGTTTAGTTATGTAATTTATAAATACACATACAAACATATAAATATGATATAGCAACACTGAAGGAAATACAGCAGGTCCTCAAATAACATCCTTTTGTTTAAACATCATTTAATTATAATGTTGATGAGAAAAAATACAAATGAACAATTCCCACCTGGGTCCATTGTGTGCAGAATCTGCACGTTCTCCCCATGTTGTTTTCTCCCGGTGCGAAGTGGGTAGTTCAGCTTCCTCCCACATCCCCAAGATGTGCAACTTATGGTTATAGGCATGTTGTCAATCGTCCCAGTCTATCTGAGTGTGTGTGTGTGTGGGGGGGGGGTGCATCCTGTTCAGCATGTGTTCCTGCCTTGTACCTGTGCTCCCAGGAGAAGCTCACATTACCTGGTTACACCTGAACTGGGATAAGTGAAGTGAAAAATGAATGAATGAATGAATGAATACAAATGATTGCTTAATATTAGAAGTGTTTTTTTGGGTCTTTATTTAGAAATTGGGCAATGTTTTTGTGACCTGAAATACACCATAGAAACTTAACTCTTGTTTATATCAATTAACCTGCAGTAAAAGTGGCTTCATTACACACTGTTTCACTTAAAGTTGCAAGCTCCGGGAACCTCTGGATGACATTGAGGGCTTACTGTAGAACAAAATGTTAACAGTTGTTCTCTCTGGTGGTGATATTTGGAGGGACTTTACATTTCTATTTTAGCTCTTCTATGTTTTACACAGAATTTGAACAGTAAACACACATTAATATCAGTTAGGAAAAAACAGAAAGGAAACATGCTTGCCTCATTTCTCTGTCTCCCACAGGGCCTGGCACAGGATGGCTCCAATTTATGCTGGCTGACCAAGTCAGTGCGCCTCCATTACTGCCTGAAGTCTTCTTGGGCCTTTCCCAAGGAGCTGAGGAGAGAGTTGAGTTTCTAAGGTAACCCTGATTCTAACACGATTGCGCTTTGCTCAGCTAAAATTAGCCTAGTTCCAAAGTCACATGGCCCTTCCCGAGTGCCAGTCTCCAGCGCTTGCAGAGCTGTGCCTGGTGAGGTCATGCTCAAGGGTCTTTATTTTTTTTTAAAGATTTATTTATTTATTCATACAAGCACTGGGTACAGTCAGAAGCGCGGGAGGGTGAGAGAATTCACCAGAGCCAGAGCCGGGAGCAGAACAGATAGATTGACGAAATACACTGCTGAGGGGAGCAGCGGGCGCTGCAAGAGAGGTCTGCGCGCCATGTGGGACCCTCGCCCAGTGGCCGGGGATTGAACCGGCACTGCAGAAGCTGTGGGCAGCTTCGCAGCCCAGCGCTCAACCGCTGCACCACCTGGGAGGCCCTCAAGGGTCTTTAAGAGCTACATCAGAGACTCAGTCCTGCCCCTCCTGTGGACTCAATGGGCCTGGGGCCATTGCTGCTTCAGCCTGCCAAGCCATCGCTGCTACCAGCTGGGCTTACCAGGCAGAGGCTCTATGGGCACTAGCAGGGGGCTGTCTGACCTCCAGGGCTGCTCCTCAAAGTCATGAGGAGTCCCTCAGTGGGTGATCTGGAGCACTTTCACTCACATAGCCACTAAGATCTTAGGTCACACAAGAGGGACAAGAATGAGAAAAGCGAGTGTCCCAACTGGCTCCATGCCACCTAGAGCCACACTTGAGCTGGTGAGATAGATGATCTGCCTCTGTCTCCCCATTTCACCACGAGCCAGCTTCTCTCATACCTTCTGCCAGTGGACGAGACACCTGGTAGCAGCTGACTTCTTCCTTCTCAGTGCATTTGTGAGGGCTGGGTAGACTTCAGAATGCTTGACAGTCAGAGCCAACTGTCACCTCAATTATCCTTTTCTCCATTAACCAGGCATGAAAACGTAGGCTCCACTTGGTCAGGGCCACACAGCCAGGAAAGAATATGTAAGGAGAGGGGCCCTTATCAGCCAGGATCCTCCAAAGTAGGCCTGAAGGGGAGAAAGAGAAAGAATGCCACAGAAGGCTGGGAACCAGCCTCTCTCACAGGACCTGCAGACACATCCCAGGGTCAGACATAACCCTCCCTGAAGGGGGGGGGGGAGAAAATGCTTCCACCCCTGACCAGCTGTGAGCAGCATTTCCCTTTCTTGTCTCAATTTGCAAATTTTAAAATAGGCCCAGAGGATCATGATAACCACTAACTTGAAGATCTAAAATTCCATAGTGAGGGGCCTCCCCGGTGGCACAGCGGTTGAGCGCTGGGTTGCAAAGCTGCCCACAGCCTCTGCAGCGCCGTTTCGATCCCCGGCTGCTCCCCGGCCACTGGAGGAGGGTCCCACATGGCGCGCAGACCTCTCCTGCCGCCCGCTGCTCCCCTCAGCAGTGTACTTCTGTCCTTCTGCCTGTTCCGCTCCCCGCTCTGGCTCTGGTGAATTCTCTCACCCTCCCGCGCTTCTAACTGTACCCAGTGCTTGTATAAATAAATAAATAAATCTTTAAAAAAATAAAATAAAATAAAATTCCATAGTGAATGATTGCACCATTATCTTCCCAAAACTCACCCCTAACCACGCTTCTCCACTACTTATAAGCTTTCCCATGGCTCCTGATGGCCTGAGCCTGGCATACAACGTCCTTCATGGTCTGGGCCCCACCAAGCTCTCCAGCTTTCACATCTCTTCCAAGTACCCCTGCAACTCTAGTCATACTGTTTGACTCCCCCACCTGATGACTTCTCCATATTCTTCCTCACCTCTATCTCTTTGCCCCTGTATGCATAGATAAGTCTCTGCATGAAATGCTTCTTTTTGCCTTATATGCCTAAAAAGCTCCTACTCACAATGCAATGTCCAGATTAAGTGGCACCTCCTCTGTGAAGCATGCCCTGATAGACCACACAGAAAGTGTCTTTCTCCCATCTGGATTCTTCAGGCCCCACACCTTCCTTCACCACAACCCTCAACAGAGTTTAGGGGAATTATTGTTTGCACAGTGAGTGCCTTCTAACATGTTCTTCCATTGAGCTGAGATTTCTTGACAACAGCAATGGTGTCATATTCATGCCTATTGTTCAACAGTAGGTGTTCAATAACTTTTCAATAAGTATATTGTTCAATAAAGCAATTTCTTTTTTTAAAAAAAGTCCATAGCTCAATCTCCAACTCTATGGGTCTTCAGACAATGAGACCTCTCTGGGCGCCAATGCCCCCAGCAATCAAATGGCAAGGCTGAACCAGTTGGCTTCAGAGAGCATGACCTCTCTCTCCTCCAAAGCTACAATGACTCATGACCCCAGTGACGCTGCCAGCTTACTTAAGAGCTAGTTTGGCTAAAGGGGAAATTGAAACACAGAAAAGTGAAGCAATTTCCAAGGGCTCATAACACATAATCTGTGGCCAAATCTTTACCATTTCGTCATCAAGTTACTTCCAAGTTCACCGCAGCCTGCCATTCACACACAGCACCCACTTCTCAGGAACTTATGCCATGCCCAGGTCACCACAGAGCATCTCAGGCAGAGGGAATAGCTAGTGCAAAAGCTCTAATCCAGGAGTATGCACAGCAGGAGCTGAGCAATCACAGAGAGAGTGGTGGTGGGGTTCGGGGTGCAGGGAGAGCAAAGACAACCAGGCAGAGCCCGTGGAAGACTTAGGGACCTGATGAAAATCTTGGCTTTAGGCAGAGAAATAGGGAGCTATTGCAGGTTCTTGAGCAGAGTAGTACCATGATCTGAGTTACATTTTAAAGTGTCCCTCTGATGGCTGCAGGAAAGGGACAAGATAGGAAGCAGGGAGACCTAGTGCGGTAACATCAGAGACTTGGATCAGTGTGGGGGGAGCAGAGGCTGTGAGAGGTTAGAGGCTAGAGATATTTTAATGGAAAAGCCTTCAGAATTTCCTGACCTTCTAGGGGTGGGGACTGAGCAGGTTGGGGGGGGGCAGGGGGAAGGGTCAAGGTTGAGTCCAAGGTATGGAGCCTAAGCAAATGGAACAGTGACATTGTTATCCAATGAGACAGGAAGAATGTGAGGAGAGATCAGAGATCAGGAGAGTGGGAAAGGCAACCCAAAAACTGGGTCTGGACTTGAGGAGTGAGGACAGAGCTGAAGATGCAAATATGGGAGACATCAGTACGCAGGTAATGTCTGAAGTCACTGGGCTGAACTCGCAGAACTGGTGTGCAGCTTGGAGGAGATGATGGATGAAAAGAGCAGGTCCCCCGCACACAATAAATGCTTAGCAAATGATGACCACACGGCTGTTGATGTAGTGGCTGTCATCGGGACATGTGTAACCCTGAAGTTAAGCTGCAGAAGACAGACAAACACAAGGCGCTGCCTGGCAGAGGCATGGAGGGGTGAACAGAGAGGGTGCCACAGCCTCCAACCCCAGGGCCTCCATCTTCTCCCTCCCCCTCTCTCCCCGGGACACTAACACCAGCTTCTGCCCTGCTGTCCCCATGACCTTACTCCCACCTCAGTGAACAATTGGTATCTTGACAAGGGAACGGTATTTTGCAAAACTGCATGGGTTTTGGAGCTGGGCGGCCCAGGTCCTGAGCAAATGCATCAGTTTCCCCACTTGCAGAAGGGGGAAGGGCATGGAAAAACTTTAACAAAAGCCATAGGAGGTGGCTGAGCTGGTGTTGGCTGCTCCCTGGGACCCTGGGAGTAAGCACTGATGCAGGTCCTGCCAGCCTCTGCCTGCTTGGGGTACCCAGTGGGTTGCCTATCTGAGAGCCATCAAGGCAATCCCAGTGGGTTTAGAAAGATGTACTTTTGTCCAGGTTACTTGATGGCAGGGGAGGAGAGAGGATGGAGGGGAAGGGGAGGGAGAAAGAACAGGCAGTGGAGGTCTGAAGGTCTGAACACAGGACCGGAACCCACGGGGATGGGACAGACGGGTAGGAACGCACCCCAAGAGACTCCAGAGCCCATTCCAGCTCCAGCAGTTCCACCCAGTGATCACGGGCAAGTTCCTTGCTCTCTCTGAACCTCTCTCTTCTCATTTGGAAGTGAGGGAGCCATTCATCATGCCAAAGGATGACAATGGAGTGTCCTTGTAGGGCCAGATGTGACTGAAAACAAACCATCTGAAAGTAACAGAGTGCAAATTCTCTTCACACAGAGCCTGGCACACAGGTATATGATGAAGCTGGCATCCCCTCTCACTGACACTCCAGAGCTAACTTGAAGGAGCCAATGGAATCTGGGGGACTGGTACTCTCATTATCCCCATTATTTGGGTGAGAAAACTGAGGAACAGTGACATGAAGGTACTTGGATGAGACCTTGTAGCTGGGTGCTGGCCAACCCCCAAGTCCTGCCTAGTCCCCCTTCGGGCTTTGTGACAAGCCTGGTTACAGGCCTGAGCATCCCAGGAGGGGCCTGACCTGTGGGGGAGGCAGGTCTTTATCTGAGAGAAGGTATCAGTCATTTGCCAGTTCTCCATCCCCTGGCAAACTAGCAGTCTAAGACAGGATGGAGTTAATCTCATCTGGGCCTCCAGTATGTTCTCAGGGTAATTCATTTTATTTAAAATGCTTTAAAAAAAACCAAAAACACCTAACCTGTCAGCTCTTGTTTAGAAACCTGAACATTCTGAAAATATTGATGAAGAGAGGGGGCCATGTCCCTTAGCAGATTCTCAGCAAGCGGGTGATGCTAATCCAAAGTGACAGGGGTATTTTTTCTTAGTCCAGAAAGGCAGAGAGTGCAAATTGCTCTTTGGGGAGGTCAGCTAGCCTGGCAGTGAGCTCAGGAGGCCACTTGTGGGGGCTGCGGTGGGGTGAGTGCTCAGCACCATTCCACCAGCTCCACTTCTCTGGAATTGTTTATCAGATGATAAGACTTTGATCACAGAATCCAGAAATGTCTGGAATTCATTATTTGTCATTGAGAAATATTTGTCATTGAGAATTTGTCAGTGGAAGAACTGAGGCCTGTAGAAAAGGAGTGAAACATTTACTTGGTCAACCACCAGTCATTAACATCTGCTAGAACCTGCATTATGAAGCTGCTCCCACCTACAAAGGTGACCAGGGATTTAGATAGGACGCTGGAGCTCCCTTCATACGTTCAATTTGGATTCAAGTCCCCTCTGTGTGGTCTGAGGCAGGTCATTTAGGTAAAATGAGGGCAACATCCCTAAACCCCAGAGTCCTTACAAGAATTAATTGAAGGCAATGAGAGTATATCCACTCAGTTCTTTGGTTGCATGAACAAGCACAGACTCCAGGCAGCTTGACAATACCCAAAAAATTCAATTGGAAGGTCTTGTAGATGGCTTACCAATAGATACCTACAAGAAATGGAAGCTTATGTCCACTTAAAGAGCTGTGTCTATATGTATATAGCAGCTCAGAACAACCCAAATGTCCCTCAGTAAGCTAATGTATAAACTGTGGTATAGTCATTCAGTGGACTACTACTCAACAATTAAGTGGAATGAACACTGATATGACGCAGATGGATCTCAAATGTGTTACGCTAAAAGAAAGAAGCCAGACTCAAAAGGCTATATCCTGTATGATTCCATTTATAAGACATTCTGGAAAAAACAACAGCAGTACTAACCAAATCATTGGTTACAGAGAGATGGGGCGAGAATTGCCTGCAAACAGGCACCAGTTAAATTTGGGGGATGGTGGAAATGTTCTAGTTCATGATTGTGATATGCTAACACAATTGCATATATTATCAAGTCACTGAACTGTACGCCAAAAAAGGTAAGATTCTATTACATGTAAATTGTAATGCAATAAATCTAACTTTAAGAAAATCGAATAAAAAGCAAAAAAGGCTAGCTTCAGCCAAGACATGAAGTGAGGTAGTTCTAGGAATGAACCAACTAACTTTAACCATGATTTATACCCTGTGTGGAGTCAGAAGATTCAAAAGTCCCAGGAGAAGGTCTGATTGGCTGAGTTCCAGCCCCAGGCCTGCCCATAGCTAGGGTTGGGTAGAGCCACTTGACTGACAGCCTCATCAAGCCTATAGAAATGGGAAGTTATCCAGAAGCAAAATGGTGGACTAGCAGTCTCTACAGAGGGAGCCATTAACTGCAGAGATATGCATGCTTTAGGGTTGATTATGCATGCTTTAGGGTTGATTATCCATATGCATGCTTTAGGGTTGATTATCCTAAGCACCCAGATCTGCCCTTTCAGGAAAGAGGCCAAACTTCCCATGCCCTATGATGATGGGTGGATGATGAAAGTGAGAATTCAGATAAATTGGGGCAAGCTAAGTGTTTCCTTGATCCTAGGAGCCGTCATTCCAGGCAGAGTCACTGAAGTGGCTCATCAAACGAATGGGACAAACAAGTGATCAGTTCATCCAAACAAGTGTTCAATTTAGTCAGACAAGCTTGGCCACAGCCTTAGAGGGTTATTTATTTCCATGAAAGAAAGTGTGTTTGAGTCTTATTGACTGAACCGGGTGTGTCAAGCAGACAACTAATGACTCAGCCTAAGTAGGGAAATGCCCAGAACACAGCCGAATCCGGATAGTTCGTCCACCATGTGGTATATGGAAACCTCAAATGACTATGGAAGTTTATCCACTTCAAGACTAAATTTTCTTGCGTGAAATTCTAGCAGTATTGGTTGCAAGCTACAAGCAGACTCTGGAACACTCACTCTGCCTCAGCCCTGTGACCTTGGACAAGTCACCTCTTGCTTTTGTACAAAGTAAAAGTTTTTTCAAGCACTTTCTAGGAGGGAGAGCAGAGAGGAGGGAGGAAGAGGGAAGAGAGAGACTCCAGAGCATTTTAAGACATACATACACAGTTGTAAACAAATACAGCATACAGTCCTCAAAATCCTGAATTTCAGATGTGGGAACATTTGTCACAAATTTCCTCTTCATTCATGTACTGTGCTTGTGGGTTTGATTTTGTAAGACTGTGCCAATATGGACAAAAGTATTTTATGAGTTAATTGTGGTGTTTGAGGCAACATTTATTTTCCTTTATTTCTTCCCATATTTTTCCTACCTACTTTGCCAGCATTTCTTTTTGTGTGAGCAGTTCCATTTTTATAAAAGCTCAATTCTAAATGTAAATCAGGTTATACTTTTCTTGTTCAAATTTAATCTTTAATTACCCAAGTGATAGATAAAAACATTTCCTCACTTAAAAATTTTCTCACCTTTCAGGAACTACTCTAACCACTTTTAATCACCTCTACTCACCCCTCAGTCATGGTCCCCTCTCACTGCTGTCAGCAATTTGGAGTGGTTTTTCCTAACTTTCTTCTGTATGTTTACGTTCACGTATTTTATGTATGTTTACTTCTCCTTTCTCGTAGATAATGAGCAGGCTGTGTAATCACACCCATGTCAGATCTCAAAACTTTCTTGCTTTGCACAAGATTGTGATTTGTAATTGTTTCCATGTCCAGAGAACGACCCTTTCCGTTATTTTTTATGGCTGCATAATATTCCCAGGCAGAGTGTAGCTATCAATCCCCCTTTGCCCAGCACTAAGGTTGTGGCTAGCTCCTCTTATAACAATGATTGTAAAGACCCTCCTGTGTACATCCCTTCGGTCAGGCAAATGTTTCTCTTAGGTTTCTAGTTTGAGAATGGGACTATATTTGCAGAGGTTTACGGTGCTTTATTCTTGGTTTTTGGTTTTGTTTTACCAATCAACCACTATTTTTTAAAAACACATTTTTGAGATGTAATTCACACCCCATAACATCCATTTAAAGTCTCCAATTCAATGAGGGTTTTTTTTTTTTGGTATGTTTGCAGATTTGTGTAACCATCACTGCAAAAAATTTTAGAATATTTTCTTCACTCTCAATGGAAACTCTGTATCCATTAGCAGTCACTCCTCATTCCACACCTCTCCTTCATTTCCTGACATCCATTACTCTACTTTCTGTCTCTATGGATTTACCTATTCTGGGTATTTCATATAAATGAATCATCTAATTTGTAGTCTTCTGTGACTGGTTTCTTTCATGGAGCATAATGGTTTTGAAGTTCATCCATGTAGTAGACATCAGTACTTCACACTTTTTTCCTCGTCAAATCATCGGTCATTTTTTTTTCGGCATGGTGTTAATCCTCACAAAAAGGTCTTGAAGTAGTCATTATTATTATATTATTTTATTATTTATATTATTATATTATTTATAGATGGGGAAATAGGGCATGGGAAATGCTATGACTTACCTAAGGAGAATAAATCACCAGGAGAATAAATAGAGCTGGATTCGAGCCCAGGTCTAGCTGAGTTCCCAAGCCTGGATTCTTGTAACTGAACAAGGCTGCTGCTTAGCAGAAGGGAGTGGGAAGTATCTCATGAACTCAATATGCGGATCACTGAGTCCCTTTACTCATAGGATGCCTCTGAGATACTGCCTTGACTGTGGATGGCAGTCCTGAGAGACCAGAGTGGGCAGGAGATTTACCCCAATACCAAATAGCACCGGCTATCACCCACATCACGGCCTGGACCTGCTCCTGCAGTTTCTCTGACATTTCCCTCCTTTTTGGCACCTCCCAACTCTAGTGCTTCTCTGCCCAATCCTGATGTTTTCACTTCTAATCATTTGGGACTATTACATCAGATCAGGATGCTCTCCTTGTGAGGATGGTGTGCCAAAAAATGATAATTGGCTTTAAAAGGTCTGCAGTGTATTCTATGAGTAAAACATATCTTGCTGCCTGAAATGGTCAGGAATCTGCTCTCCAAAAATTCTGAAACTCACTATTCCCTGGGGTGTCTGGAGAGTTGGGAATTACAACCACTTAGTGGTGATAACAATAATGTCAACTTGTTCTCCTTGAGGGGAACTTTTCACTCCTCTTTGGATCTTTTTATCTGAGCCCAGTGGCCTGGGGCTTTGAGTCCTTTTTTGTTTGTTTGTTTTTTGTATTTTAAATTGTCAGTTTATAGGAGATTGAGACTTGAGGCTGCACAGTCAGTAAGGGGGGGGCCAGGGTTGGAGGCTGGCGCTGTTGGGCCTGTGTCAGCCACTGCCACACCAACTTCTCACTGATTCCACCCTGCAAGTCTCATATGTACCCAAATCCCTGTTACAGAGCAATGCCCCATTGCACCCTAAATAAAAGCAGCTTTCTTCAGGTTCAAATTTAAGGGGAGAAAGGCAAGACTGTACTTCTTTTTCTTTTTTTTTAAGATTTATTTATTTATGCGTACAAGAGCTGGGGTACAGGCCAGAGGTGTGGGGGGGTGAGTGGATTCACCAGAGACAGAGTGGGGAGCAGAACAGGCAGACTGACTGAAGTACACTGCTGAGGGGAGCAGTGGGCAAGGGTGAGTCAGGAGAGGTTTGCTGCGCCAATGTGGATAGCTCCCTGGTGGGCCGGGGATGGAACTCGTGCTGCAATGGCTGCAGATAGCTTCATAGGTTACATCTTAACCCTTGTGCCACCAGGGAGGCCCAAAGCCAGTACTTCTATAGTGTTTGAGGCCCACGCTTTCTCTGCCCTATCTTGCCGTGTGACCTGGGGAAAGTTGTTTGCCATCTCTAAGGCTCAACAATGACTTTTCCACTCCTGAGATTGAAGGAGATGTGATTAGAGAGTTAAGATGGGCCTAGATTTTTCATCCCCATGGAAGCAGCCGAATTGAGAGATGGGACCTCCCTGATGGCACAAGAGGTTAAGCACAGCACTGTGAAGCTATCCACAGCCTCTGCAGCACAAGTTCAATCCCTGGCAAGTGAGGGGGTTTGGGGGTGGGGGTGACCCACATGGTGCAGCAGATCTCTCCTGTCTCCCCTGCTGTTCCCTTCAGCAGTGTATTTCAGTCTATCTGCCTGTTCTGCTCCTCAGACTCTCTGGTGAATCCTTTCACCCCCTGTACCTCTGGCCTATACCCCAGTTCCTGTATGCATAAATAAATTAATCTTTAAAAAAAAAGAATTGAGAGTGGGCGCAGCATCATGTCCTGGCCTGTCATGGCAACTAGTACTATGTGTCCTGCCAACCAAAGCTCTAGTGTTATCTCAAGAGCCTGACCCAGGCTTGAACAAGTCAGTTTCTCTCTCTCCCTCTCTCTCTCTCCACCCGCCCCACTCCCTGTGTCCCTGTCTCTGTCTTTCTCTGTGCTGTAGGTTATTTATTCATTCAATAAACATTTAAGAGCCAAGTGGGTGGAATGAGACAGAGAGGCACACACTGGTCCTTAAACAAAGCGAAGCAGCCTGTAACTGTGTGCTGTGGGTGCTCTATGTAAGGGAAGAGAGGTCCTGCTCTGGGTGGTTCTGGAAAGAGGTGGCCTTTGGGCAAAACTTTCATAGGTGAAGAGGAGAGGGCATCCAGGCAGAGAGCACAGCTTGAGCAAAGGCCTAGAAGTGTGAAATAGCAGGGTGCATTTGGGGAATTGTAGAGTTTCTGAGGAGGCAAGAGGGTACAAATGTGGGAGCTGCAATTGGAGGATAAGTTGGGTGAGACCCCAAGACCTTGAATATCAGGTCAAATATCTGAAACTCTTCTGATGGGTGTCAGCAGGGGAGGGACCAGTTCAGACTGCTCAGAAGGCTCGCTTGGACCACTTGGCTCCTCTCATCATCACACCAGCACCGTGAAGACTCCATGTGATTTCTGCCTCTGCAGGAACAGAAACTAAAGCCTTAGAGAGGTGAACTGAGGCACAGTTCACAGAGCTTAAGTGGCATTGCTGGGCCTGAGAACCATCTTCAGGGGCTGGTGGGAAGGGCAGATGTATTGTGAGGGTGGAGCTGAGGACACCATGAGCAGGTCAGTTTCTCCAACTGCAAAATGGACACATTGAGAGGGACTCCCCAAACAGATGCCTTCTCCCTGCTCCCAGCAGCTTAAGTCACCCAAATCCTGTCTCAAATAGGCCACCACCACACTCTCCAAAAAGAGGCGTGAAAGGCCACGCCTACCCCTTGACATTTTCCCAAAGTTCCCATCCTAACACCCCTGCCTCATCCCATCCCACCTCATGGGAGTCTGGCTCCTCCCTGGGCTCCCTCTCCAGACGCTGCTCATCCGCCATTAGTCACCAGTTGGTAGAAAAGCTCCTATCGTTTCCCACCCACTGCCACCCCTCCCTCCTTCTCCTCCCAGCTCAGCCATCCAGAGTCATCGTTGGCCTGGGGGGGTCCCTTGTCCTTGAGGAATGGCCAAGCCCAGGTAGGGCCTAGAAGTCCAGCTGTGCCCTGTGACCACATGCAGTTTCCTCAGCCTCTCTGATCCTCACTCCTTTTCCTTCCTTCCTTCCATTCGTCCTTCGGTTCTCTCTACTTCATTCCTCTTTCCCTCACGCCACAATTGAGTGTTCACTGTGCGCCAGAATCATGGATTATTGTCCTTGAAGGCGTCCATGCTCGCATGCGCTGGACCCACACTTACACTTTGTGTAAGAGGAAGCTCAGATTGCTGAAGTGACTTCTCATAGGCCACGATGTTTGGAAGAGGCAGAACATGTTTATAACGGAGACTGCTAGATTCTCACACAAGGGCTATAGGCCTGGGTGTGACCCAGGTCTCTGAGGAAACACCTGTGAGGGGGCAGACAGGGCTGATCTCTAAACCATGAAAAAACCAGCATAGGCTTTTAAACTGACCCCAGGTTCCCTGCCTCCCCCTGACTAGGTGACCCTGGGCAAGTCACTTCACCTCTCTGACTTCTGTTTCCTCATTTAACAAATGACAAAAGCACATTTTGAGATCTAAATGGGACATCTGACTGGCAAAGGGTAATTCAAAAGTTCTAAAAATTCACTTTTATTTCCACCTGAAGGCTTGGAAATCCTCAGGGAAGCAAAGGACCAGTCTCTCTAATGTGGGATTTAGGCACCAGCCAGTGACCCTGGGCATGAGACTTGCTTGGGAGACAGGAGCTCTTTTCACACCCTCAAATACTCCACACTGTCTGCAACCTGTTTCACAATCACATAGGAACCTCCATGGTGGGGGTGGGGGGGTCAGGGAGTCCTGACTCTTAATAATATCATCATAAAAATGTTTTAAGTGCCATTTATTGAGTACTTACTGTGTACATGGCACTGAACAGGCACACAACTGTCTCTATTCCCTAGAGATGGTGACTCTGACTGTACCCCTTTATGAAAGAGGAAGCTGAGGCTCAGAGAGGTCTAATAATTCGCCCAAGGTCACCCAGCCAACAATGATCTCACCCTTGCACAGCACCTCCTCTGCACGGGGTAATGAAAGATCCCAACTTGCATTGTCTGGGGACCCTGAGCCCATGACCACTGTCTCTGAGCCCCAATTTCCCCCCCAGTAAAATGGAACTTTGACTCCTTGCTTGTCCGATGAAGTAAGACAAAGCTGTTTCCCAGCCTCTCTAAACAGATGGGAAATGGAGCTAGAGCTGGGCAAGAGCCCCTTGCTCACTGGGCCTAGAATCAGTCTCTGGCCCAGCCCATGCTCTAGCCTCTGCCTGCCACCTCTCAAAGCCAGTCCTGACCCCGACTGGCCTTGCTCTGGGATTGCTGAAGGCACTGCCTCACTCAGGGGGACACAGTTCCATGGAAACGGGAGAGGACAGAAGAGGAAGCAGCTGATTAGGCTGGGACAGGCCTGGCACCAAACACAACCTAATGGGTATTCTACAAAGACTCAAGTTAATTTCTGTCCTCCAGAGAGTCCCCAGGAGGGGTGATAAAGGAAAATTAGTACCAAGAAGTAAAGAATATGTCATTTTCAAATGGAAATAAATGGACAAAGGCAAACTCCATCCTTTCACTTGGGCAAGGCTGACACTTGGAAGAAGAGACCATCTTTAGCCTTCCTTCTGCAAAGCCTGGCTGGCCTCAGGTCTCCTGTTTCTCTTGGAGGTCTCTGGCCCTCCGAGCTGGTTCCAGGGCACTTGACAGTTCTGCTCCTCCATTACGGTTCCCACTCGTTTGCTCACTGTCCTGGAGCTCCCCTCAGTCATGTGGTTGTGTCTTACTCCAGGCACGTGAAGGAAGGACTCTTGCCCCCATTTTGCTGAGGGGGAAACTGAGGGCTGGAGGCCACAATACCTATCTATGGCCACACAGCTGGTTAGGAGCAGTGTGGGAACTTGAATCCTGGCTTCTCTCACCCTGTTCCCTTCTTGCTCTCTGGCCAGTTTCAGGGAATGGCTTCTGCAACAATGTCTGTACATGGGTCAGGGACAAGGCCCACCAGATCAGCAGGGCCCAGCACTCTGTCACGACTTTCATCACTGAGACCCCAGCCAAGACCCATTTGACTCAGGGACAAATATCCACGGAGGCCACAGGTTTGTTCCCTGCTCTGCATCACAGAGGAGTGGAATTGGGACACAAATCTGTAACACAAATTTTTCAACAGATGTGGAGATTGTTCTGGAAAAAATGACCGAGGGAGACCCACAGGTCCCTGTCTCTCTCCAGGAACCCTCTCTGCTCAGGTCACATGGTGAGTAAGAGACAGAGGAGGACAGGGGACCAGCAGGACTGAGATGGGCCCCCTAGGGAGCCTGGTGTGAGGGGTTTAGAGGCTGAGTCTCTAGAAGGTGCCTTTGTTCCCTTCTGGCACATAGAGGGCCCTCAAAGATCAGCGGAGGCAGAGAGGATGAGAGGGAGGGGAGAATGAGTAAAGATGGATGGATGGATGGATGGATGGATGGACAGATGGATGGATGGATGGATGGATGGATGGATGGACGGACGGACGGACGGACGGATGGATGGATGGACGGATGGATGGATGGATGAGTGGCTGATGGGTGAACGGATAAATCGATAGATGATTAGACAGAATGATGACTGAGATACGCAGATTATCTGGGTTTTGCAACAGTAAGAGACGTGGGTTTGTCGATATTTGTCCGTATATCTGCGTGTCTGTCCCTGAGTCCACACAGCATCTGTGTCCATCCTAGTACCTGCATCTTTGTGTGTCGGGGGTGTCCACGTATGATGGGTGTTGGTGTCTGTGAGCCGGGGGCATCTGGACACCTGCTTATTTTTGTGTCCAAGGTTGTGTGTGGCTCTTGGCGCGTACCTGGCTATGTATGTCTGGTTGTGTCTTTCTCTGTGATTTTAATCTGATTTCATCTGATTTGATGCCGATGTCACTGTGTCCACATCCCTGCCCCACGCGGATCTGTACCTCTGAGTGTGTCTCCTTGGCGCAGGGTCCGGCTCACCGTGGGTCCATGTCTGTGTCCCCAGGTGTGCCTGTGTGTCCTGGTGCGATTGTGTGTCTGGATCGGCGGGTGTTTTTGCGCCCAGGTGGCTCTGTTACCCAAGGTCAGCTTCCGTGCGTCCAGGTAGGTCTCTGCCCTGGTCCCACTGTGTTTCTGTCCCCGCCGTCCTACCCGCGCACCCCGTTTTGTCCCCCAGGGGGCGCCCGTGCCCGGCCGCCGCTCACTCCGCAACTCCGGGCCCTGGGTACGCCCGGCGGGGCGGCGTGGGCGGGGGCCCGGACCAGGCAACGGTGGCCTCACCAGGTCGCCGCCTTCTCGCACGGCCCGCCCCAAAAACGGGCTATAAATTTACTTCTCTCCCAGTGCTCGCCGCCAGTGGTCGCACTCGGAGGGTCCTGCCTCAAGTTGAGGAGCCACCGCCACTCTCTGACCATGGCTGAGGGTGAGTATCAGGGCCAGCGTCGCCCCCCGCCCAGGGACCCCGGCCCGGTCATCCCTCCCTGGTCTCGGTGGAGCGATTGTGCAGTGGGCGTCAGGCCTGGCTGGGGCTCAATTCATTAGTTGTGATTTGGAGAGCAACAGGAGGGCTGGACTGGGTGAGAGGTGCCAGGCTCCCAGTTCTGGCTCTGGGATTTCAGTTTCCCCTGCCCTGGGGCATAGTCATTAACCCCTGCCTCCCTGGATCAGAAGAGGCATGAGGTGAACTAAAGTACTGTCCCAGCAGACCAGTGCCACTTGTCACTCACCGGCCAGTGAGTGGGGACGCTGTGTGCCAGGTGGCATGATGCCAAGCAGGGAGTGCTGGCCTGGCCTCTGTTCTTAGCTTTGATTATTAGCCCCTGCCAGCTGGGAGGAGGTGTGTGTGCACTCCTGGGTGGTGTGCAAGCCCAGCCTGCTGACTGCATGGCCCCTGGGGGAGAAAGAAGGGGTTCCAGCATCCTCTGGGGGTGTCAGCTGGTAGCAGACTGTTCTCAGATGTCTTTCCTGCCCACAAGTTCTGCAGCCCTAATCCTGAGCCACTTGTTGAGTCTCAGTTTCCCCTCCTATAAAACATAGATATGAATGCCAGCCCTCGGTACCTCCATCTGTGAGGGCTGAGAGGAGTGGAGAGGGGCTCAATTAATTTCCTACCTGTCCCTACACACACACACACACACACACACACACACACACACACACACACACAGTGCTGTCCTAAGACTAAGAGAAGGGATTTCGACAATGAAAGATGTCCCTGTGCTCATGCTACCGAACACAGTAGCTCCCTGGCTGACTCTGGGTCAAGCCCTTTGGGACCTGGCCTGCGGTCACTGCAGCCCAGGGAAGGAGGTGTGGGGAGAGGGTCTGCAGAGCAGCACTATGGAGCAGGGATGAGCAAGAGGAACCATGGATGGACCTGCCGTGGGACCTTGGGCACTTCTTGTCTCTCTCTGGGACCCAGGTCTTCAGCTTCACCTAGGTGATCACTTGTCCCCAGTGCTGTTTCCTGTCCTTAAAAACTTGCCTCAATGGCCTTGGGGGACCCTGGAGCTACTAGTTATGATGATGACACTTGCCACAGTGGCCACTTCCTACAGGGGTCCCCATGGCCTGGAAGACCTCAGGTCCTTTCTCAATACAGAAAGTCTGTGATTCTAGGCCCCAATGTTTCTGCATTTTGAAGGTGGGCATTGTTTCTGTAAGTTCTTCAGATAACAGCCAGAGAAAACACCCCATCTATGCCAGACAGGGATGATTAGGCTTCCCAGGGAGATAATAGTGACCCCTTTTCTGCTTAAGTCCTCTGGGATTGGAGAAAATATATTTCTTCACCCCTCCCAGGCCAGCAGGAAGTTCAGTGGGGGTCTCTCCTTCTGGGATTGCAGGGGTTCAGTTCTCTCAGGCTCTAGTACACAGGACATGGGAGGAAAGGGAAAGGAGTGAGGTGATGGAGAACAAACCCCAGGGGGAGTGACAGGGATGTGGTAACCGGGCAGGCACCAGAATCCACAGCCCTGGCTACAAATCCAGAAGCCATTGTTGGCCCTGAGGCCTGGGGCCACGCACTGTCCCCCTCTGCAAAGCAGGGGAAGCCCGGGACCTGTGTAAGTGGAGTTGTCCTGTGGGCTTTAGTTGAGATCATGCAGGTAGAAGCCTTTGGCAGTCCCTTATTTAGCTGGCACCTCAGCAGAGACCTGGTCCAAGTGCTCCCCACAGGAGAGGGAGGTGAGACTGGTGGGAGCACGTGTGTAGTTTTACTGAGGCATGATCACCTGTTCATCCCTGAGCCAATCTCTTTGGCCTGTGTTGCTCTGATTGGCTGGCTCTGGTAATATGGCCACACCCCAAAATAAGGGGGTAGAGTCAGCCTCACCAATCAACGTGAATGACAGTGAAAAGGGGGTGGTTTCCTAAGGAAAACCAGGTAGATGTGACCGGAAATTGGGTGACTTTGTGAAATCCCCACCCTTGAAATCCCCACCCTTGAAATCCCCACCCTTGAAATCCCCACGGGTCCCACAACTCTGAGTTTGCCTTCCCCGCTGCCCCCACCTGCAGTCTTCCTAATCTTGACCTTGATGAGGTCAGGCCGGGGTTTCCATAATACAATTGTATTATGTGTTTCTCTCGACCCCATTAGTCACTCCTACCCTTGTCCCTCTGAAGAGACAGTACCCTCTGAAGCTATACAGAGAACTTTTCTGTATCAAGCTCTTGCTCTTAGGCTAAGTCCTGGAGAAAGGACCAACATCTTATAGACCTCAGCAACCTGGAGGCCCAGCGGAGACACAGAGAGGGAGAGACACCTGGCCATAATCACACAGCAGTACAGCAGAATTCTAACAGGTTCCAAAGACTCCAAAACCCCTGTTATCTTGAAAACCTCTTATTATGGAGAATTTTAGAATACATAAAAGTACAAAGAATAAATGCCCATTACCACCTAATCCCAGCCACCACCAACCCATAGTTACTCTTGCCCCCTTATCAATACCCCCTTCCAACTATTAGTTGAAAGCAAATCTCAGCTCTATCACATTATTTCATTTGTATAAAGGATAAGGATTCTTGTTTAGACATAAACAAATTGGCCACAATTCTTTAATATCACCATCATTCTGTCAGTATTCAAATTTCCAGTTGTCTCATTCAGTAAGAGTAATAAATTTTTTAATGGTGTTTTAAATTCAATATTCAAATAATGGGATGGATGTCTTTTAAGTTTCTCTTAATAGTTTCTCCCTTAAATTTTGTTTTGTTTTGTTTTCTTCCTTCCAATTTATTAGTTTAAGAAAACAGATCCATACAGTTGATAATATATTAACTGTGTAACTCATAACTTTTCATGGAATTAGGTAATTCCTTGAATCTCTGAATATTTAGAAAATTTATATTTTTTTACATATTTTATATGCTTTTCATTTAGATTTGTCCTTGACTTATTTTGGATAGTTGTTAAAAATTACAGTATTTCTGGACCATAAATGCCACTTCAAAATGTGAAATTATTAAAGGGCTTCCTTGCCATCTTCTAATGATGTTTTAATAATCAAAGATAAATCATATGTTTAAAAAAAGAAAAAGAAAACAGATCCTTTGCCTAGACGTTTCCCAGAGCATAAATTGTGTTGCCTACATCCTGGTTCTGGGTCTAACACATTCCTTGGTCCTCTGTATTTCCTGAAAAAGGAACCTAAAAGGTGAAGCCTGTGTAACTGACCTAAACCAAATACTCCTCTTTATGCCAAAAGCACCCTCCAGTAATGACAGAATAGCTTGTTTTTAAAGCTTTTATTCTGGTCCAGGCACTGTGCTAAGTTACAACAGCCCAGTGAGGTGGATCCTGCTGTCTCCACCTGTGGACATATGGGGACACTGAGGCCCAGAAAAGTTGGGTTGCCTGAGATCACATAACCAGGAGGTGGCAGAGCCTTCTCTCAGTATGCCACAATGGGCACAACCTGGTGATCAAGAGTTAGGGAGATCTGGACCCCCACCAGCCCCTGGCTGATGGAACGGGTGGAGAGTTGGGGGAGAAAGTATCAGTTGCCTTTATCTCAAAAGGGGCTGCTTACTCCGAGGAGGGTCCTGAGGGACCCCACATACGGAGATCACAGGTGTATGGCCAGGGGTCATAGCTGGCAGAGTTATGCCTCCACAGCTCATGCCCCTTCTGCTGTCTCCTTAGAGCTGATTCTGGAGCGATGTGACCTGGAGCTGGAGGCCAATGGCCGTGACCACCACACAGCCGACCTATGCCGGAAGAACCTGGTGGTGCGGCGGGGTCAGCCCTTCTGGTTGACACTGCATTTCGAGGGCCGGAGCTACGACGCTGGTGTGGACCGTCTCACCTTCAGTGCGGTGACGGGTGAGTACCTTCCCGCCCTCTTCTCCACCCGCCCAGCCCTGTTCTGTGATTTCTTTGTCCCCTGACAGACAGGTGACTCCATTCCCTTTTGCTCCCCAGGAATTCCAAGCAGTCATTGGCCCATTTTACAGATATGAGAACTGAGACCCAAAAGATGAAGAGATGTCTGCCCTTATCACCGGTGCTGGGGCTGTGTCCTACCACTGAGGCCCATCAAATTCCTTGCCTGCTCTTCCCCACATCCAAACAACTTTCTAGCTCTTACCAGCAGCTGCTTCCCAAAATCCAGGCAAGCAGACCAGGCCTCTGGGATCAGGCCCAAATCCCATCTGGCTGGGGGAGAGAACCCAGTTGGCTTCTCTGAATGGGCAGTTTTGTGCCCCTGTAGTTCCTTCTCCAAGTCTCAGGAGGCTGCCTCAGGCCTTGGGGATGGACAGACAGGCCTGGGTTCTGGTGCCTCCAGGGCTGCCTCTCTGCTGTGTGACTGTGACCATGTTGCTCACTGTGTGGCTACAAGAACGAATAAGTCCTCCCAAACTGAGAAGGTGATTTGAGTGCAAAGAACAAAGCAGCCATGTCTGTTAATCACATTTAAAATTTATTAAGGGCAACTTGTAAATAAGGGTCATTCATGCTGAAGTCGATGGATAGGTCTTGAGGTCAAGGCAGGACCACCCCTCCCAAGCTGACAGAGGTCTTCTTTTACCCTGTTAGTTCATGTGATTATTCTTATGTGAGAGGAACGGCACCACATGCATCTTTGTCCTACTAAGACTTTGGAGTTGGGTGTGACTCATGAGCACAGGTTAACACACCAGTCCTCCCAGAACAGGGAAGTGTTCAGATGGTGTTCATACAAGATGGAGTCACTTTGGTCTCCCTACACTGAGCCTCTCTGAGCCTCTCAGCAGGTGAAAAGCTCGTAGGGTGGGGGGGTGCTACGTGACATGGGAGAGCGCCCTGGAGATATTAGTGCTATTGCTAGTTTTGCTCTAGGGGACCCAATGATAGTCAAGGGGATGTTGAGACTCTGGTCACCTCCTCCCCAGATGCCCAGTGCCCATTCTTTGCACCATGCCTGGGAAAGTGATCTTGAATGCTAAATCTGTTGCTTTGGTTTCTGGTAGGAAACACTCCCTCAAGGTCAGAGAGGGACCACCTGGCTAGGACTTTGGCCCCAGAGTGAGAAAGTTCAGTTCCTTCTGAGCTCTCCAGAGCAGCGAGCAGGAGCTGCACCCCTGCTTATGCCCACATTTACCTGGAGGCTGTTTGATAAGGCTTATCACAGTGCCTGCAGGCTGGACAGGATGTCCCCTCCATCCCTTTCCTCCCTCCCCAGCCCTGGCAAGGACTCAAATACTACCCAGGGGCACCCCCCACATACAAACACCCAGCACCCTTGAGGCCCTTTCTAGTCTCTGATATTTCTGGCCTCATTTTCTCCCTCTGTAAAGTGAAAGAGCACATGACAGTTCAGGGGAAGTTACGGTGTCAGGCTTGGGACTGTTATAGGGCAGCCCCGATACAAAACAGGTTGCACACAGCAACGGAGCGCCTTCTGTATGCACCCTCGTCCTGAGCCCTCCTAGAGGGGCAGCATCATGAGCCCCCCTTTCACAGATGGAAATAATGAGGCTCAGAAAAGTCGAGTGACTTGCCCAGATCACACAGTGAGTTAGTGCCAAAGCAGGATCCAAACCCCACCCAGGGTTAAGGCTTTGGATGCCGTGATCCGACAGCAGTGAATTCACCACAAGTGCCTGCCAGGCCTGGGTTCCGTCCATGTTACTGGAATGGACAATGAGCTACTGGCTTGGCGGCCTGTGATTTCTCTGTTTCTCTTTTCATTTACTGTCAAGGAGTCCCCTTTCTTTCTCCATCTTCTCCATTTGTCTAGACAGCCTGGCATTAGGTAACTAGCCCCAAGTTCAGGACTGGGGGAGTGGACTAATTGACCTTTGCACCCCAGTAACTAAGCTCTGTTCTCCAGTCTCTACAGACTTATCTCAAGCCATCGCCAACTTGCTGTGGTCACTTGCATAGCCCCTGTGAGCAGCCATGGTGGGTGGCTTTATCTCTGGGTGCACTCAGCTACACTGTCTGGGTGGCAAGACACTCCCAGCGGAGAAAGAGCTGCCCAGGGTCACTCAGTGAGTGGAATGTGTGGTCAGACCCCAAACACACTTAACTGCTACAAACTCACCCAAACATTTGGAGCTCTTATAGGCTCTCTTATGGGGTTCAGACTATAGTAGACAAACACTATCCCTGTTATGGGAAAAGCCCTGCTTCTCTCCAAAGGGGGGTCCGGGCCTGAGGGTAAATGGGCTGGGAGTGAGGTCACCCTGAAGCAGTGAAAAGAACCCTTATGAGGTGAATAGAGGGCTTTACTCTGGAAGGTTCCCTCACACACTCCACCTCAGGCCCCTGCCATATGGTCTGGGATAGTGGCCAGGACCCCTCAGGTCTCCAGAGCATTTATGCCCAGAGTGGACCCTGTGGCATCTCTGGCCTTACAAAAAGTACCGTGTGGAACCGCAGCTTACGTGAGCAGCTGTGGGACTGTGAGGACAGCCTGTCCTCATCCCCCCTCCCGTGTCCTTGGAAGAAAGGGGTTTGTGTGCACACAGCTGAGAGAGCAAGAAAGGGAAATGTGTTTCCTAACCGGCCCCATGGGTGGAATGTCAACAGTGACAGTGGTTATGGGACCCAGTCCAGGCCATTACCAAGGTGGCCAGAGAATCGATCAGGAAGGGGCACCATTAGTAATTGTGCAGGAAGCACGGGCGTGAACTGGAACTGTCCTGGGCAAACTGAGACATTGGGTCACCCTGACTTCAGCTCTATCAGCTTCAGTTTCCACATCTGTAAAGTGATTCAACTGAACTAGACAGTCTCTGCATTCTCCAGCTCTCAAAATCTGGTATTTGCAGAGAATTCTGATTTTTAATGGTTCCTTTTAGAAACACTGAGGCTAGCTCACATTTACTGTGTAATTATTATGTGCTAGTCCTTGTTTTATTTATTTATTTATTTATTGTATTTGTTTGTTTGTTTTTGTTTATACATGCATTGGGTACAGTCAGAAGCGCGGGAGGGTGAGAGAATTCACCAGAGCCAGAGCGGGGAGCAGAGCAGGCAGAAGGACCGAAGTACACTGCTGAGGGGAGCAGCGGGCGGCAGGAGAGGTCTGCGCACCATGTGGGATCCTCCTCCGGTGGCCGGGGAGCAGCCGGGGATCGAACCGGCGCTGCAGAGGCCGCAGGCAGCTTCGCAACCCAGCGCTCAACCGCTGCGCCACTGGGGAGGCCCTCTAGTCCTTGTTTTAAATGGCTTCTATGACTGACTGAATCCTCTAAACAATGCTAGGAGGTGGTAGTAACAATAACAGATGCTACTTTCTGTTTATTGAGCACTCTTGCTATGTACTTTATCGTCTCACCTTCTTTAAGCCTCACAGTGACCTCATGAGCAGGTACTGCAATTGGTCACATTTTACAGATGAGGAAACTGAGGCACAGAGAAGCTAAATAGCTTGCCCAACATCATGCAGCCAGCTTTTGACTTGGATGTTAGACCTCCCAAGGCATGTGATCTAAGCCTATTTTCTTCTTTGATGAAATGACTGTGGATCAGAGTCCTGATGACTGAACCCAGGTCACACAGCACTTAGGGCCAGCGTGCTGTGGTGGGGAAACCAGACCCAGGCTAGTTCTCAGCCCCCAGTGCTGCCTGATTTCCCCCTCAAATACCAGTTCTAGTGATAAGGGAGCATTTAAAGCCTTATGGTTGACTCCTGGCACCCGGACAGCAGGAGGCCTGTGTCATGCCTGTTAGTTCATGGTTATATTTGGACCTGGGCGTGGGTGGCGCTGGAGGTGGGGACGAGGGGGCTGGGTACTGGGAGGGAGCCCCCAGTGAGTAGGTCCCCTTAGTGTCGGCAGTGGGTGGGCAGAGCTGCAGGGAGGAGATGAAAGAATAAAAATAAACTCTCCTGGGCAGCCGCCCAACTGAAAAGAGAAGATTCTGTTTCTCCTCTCTGTTGCCCAAGTGCAGAGGGTGGCCAGCCCCCTCACCCTCCCATGACTCAGAACTGCCTGCATGGGCGAGGCCCTCCCCTCCACCTAAAAAGCAGCCTGACCTCTGCCTCACCAAGCCCTGAGACCCCCCTATGTGGGAGCTCTTGGGAGCACCTGGGCTCGGATACTAGTTTTGCTGCAGACCGCTGGACATCCTTGTGAAAGCCCTTCCTTTAGAGTCGCTGTTTTCCCCCTGGTACAAGGGGTCTTGGGAAACAGGAGGTGCCAGGCACTTGATAACGTGTCAGAGGATCACTATAGGATGGTGAGGAGTGGCTCTGACTGGCTCCTTGGAGCTGCCTGTAGAGACACAAGCCAAAAGCTGGAAGGGGCCCAGAGAGACAAACACCTAGAGGCCATGCCCACCAGCTCCTCCGTTAGCGGACAGCCTGGGGCTCTCAGACAGGGCCCCAGGGACATCAGAGAACCAAAGGCCGGTCCTACTCAGAGTCTCACATTCGTTCTCTGAAAGGGAAAGCCCCATGCTAGCTGTAAGAGGATGTAGGCATCAAAGGAGGCCCCTTGCAACATCTTCTTAATTCCTATCCATGCACAGATACTCAGAGTGAGCGGGATGGTCTGCCCAGAGTCATGCCCGTCCACAGCAGTGGGACAGACAACCATGGGACCTCCAGCATGTGCCAGGCCCTGCCAGCCTTGGAGCCCCCTTGCTGCCCACCTAGCCTCACAGCCCTGCTTTCTCCCTCCGCAGGCCCAGACCCCAGCAAGGAGGCCGGGACCAAGGCCCGATTCCCACTGTCCAGCGCTGTGGAGGAGGGTGCCTGGGCAGCCACCGTGGTGGACCAGCAGGACAACGCTCTCTCACTGTTGCTCAGCTCCCCAGCCAATGCTCCCATCGGCCTGTACCGCCTCAGCATGGAGGCCTCCACCGGCTACCAGGGCTCCAGCTTCGTGCTTGGCAACTTCACACTGCTCTTCAATGCCTGGTGCCCAGGTGAGCCACACTCCATCCACGGCAGGGAGTGGTGATGGGCCGGGCCCGTGGGGCCAGTGAGGGTTGGGAAAATGGGAAAAGAGAAAGCAAAGGGGATTGAGCCAGGCTCTCTTTGTGCCAGATCCATACTCCAGCCTCACAAAACCCTTGACATGAGTGCTCCTGTTATCCCCATGTTAAGATGGGGAGACGGGCTTGTGGGAAAAGAATGCCCACTCTGCCGCCAAGGGCACTCACCCCATGTCTGAGATCCCCATGTTCCTGTGGCACTGTGAGCTGGGTGGGAAGGTGTCCCAGCTTCAGGAGCCCCGTTCAAGAATGGGGTGTCCACCTGATGCCTGGAGCCACTGCTGGCTCCATTCCTATTTTAAATGTCACCATGTGAAGGGACAACTGAGGGAGGTGGGGGGTGTGGCTGGCCGGGAGACCTGGGCAGGAGTAGTTTGGTTACCTAAATGTCTCTAAACACTATTTCGGTTATTCCTCTCAACAATCCAAAGCGGGTGATGTCAGGGTCCTCCTTTCAGACAGGAAACACTCAGAGAGGTGAAGTGGCTTTTGGCAACTCCTTTAAGTAAATGGACATAGCTGGACAAAACTAGACAGCCAGAGGGAGAACTTGGAAGCCCTGAGGCTGACTCAAGCTGGAGGGAAGAGGTGGGGACTGCCACACCCCTGCACAAGCCTCAGTGTCCCCATCTAACTAACAAGACTGTCTGACATCTGCTTCCTTCCTCTCTCACAGAGCAGGGGGAGAGGCCTTCAGCTGACAGCAGCCTAGGAATAGGTGTCCATCCTCGAAGCCTGGGCTGAGAGCAGAAATTCTGGCCTCTCCAGCATCAGATAAACCAGCTTCTTACTAGACCATTGCTTTCATTTTTTTTTTCTTCTCCATTTTAGGCCATTTGATAGCATATTTGAGCAGGAGGATATTTTTATTTTCTCTTTTATAAATGTTGGCTTTTATTTTTAATTGAACATCCACTTTATAAAAGCTTCAAGCACTATAGAGAAACAGCCAACCCCCACCCTCAGCTTCCCTCCATGGGGCACACTGCTGTCTTGGGAAGCTGGGGAGCCTCAGATTCAGGTGTATGTCCCCTGAGACATCACTATACTCCTGGATTCCTCTCTCTCTCAAACATCAGAGGAGCTCACAGTACGCCTCAGTCTGCTGGTTCTTTTTAAGAGCTGGGAGTCCCGGATCTCTCCCTACCCCCACCACCCCCGCCCACCCTGTGGACAGTTTATTTGCCTGCCCCCACCCCGGACCTGAAGTCACCCCCAGCAGCTCCCCAGAGGGTGGTGTCCCAAGGAGCACCCCTGCTCAGACACCCTTGTGGCCACATATGGAGTGGTTTCTGGGGACAAAGGTGGTCTCACTGGTTCCCACTGGAGACTTCCCGTCAGTCTGTGGGGGCCCTGCCCTTGGAGCAGAAACTGGGCGTCTCCCTCTCTTGCACCACAGAGTTTCAGAGTTCAGGAAACTGGGAGTGAGGTCCTGGGGATGTCCTTTCCTCAGGACCTGCCCCCTCCCCGCCTGGTGGGTTGGGGTGGCGGTCAGCCAAGCAGCACAGTGACTAAAGTGACCCACATCCCCGGGGGCTGTAGCCTGGGGGAGGCAGTGGAGCTGGCCGGTGTGGAGGCAGGAAGTTGGGCTCTGGTGGGGGCGGGGTGCTCGGCCAACTAACTGCTCTCTCACTCTGGGGACAGCCCTAATCGGCCTGTCCCCACACTCCTTGGGGACCCGAGGGAGCAAGACTTGGAACTGCTGTGCGTGGCTTCCATCCTTGGGGCCCCACCTTTATCCGGGAGCTGGCGCTAGGGCCTCACAGTCCAGCCTTCCCTGGCTGGAGTGGGTACAGTTCAAAGGTGCTGACACTCTCCTTAGCGAAACACTTTCTCTTTCCTTCTTCCCCACATCACAGCGGATTTACTATCTTTACGTTCTTTCTGTTGCACGGTTTCCGGAGCCCAAGAGCAGGACGCTTGGCCACTTTCGTTTTTGCTCTCCTCTTGAGGGTCCCTGCTCGGCAGCCCAGCCAGCACCCAGGGCGGGGGCAGGTCCTGCATGGCCAGCCCAGCTCTGCCAGGAACCTGCCGACTCCCCCAGGCCCATCTCAGTGGGCACATGCCTGGGTCTGCCTGCTTTTAAGCCTCCATGAAAATGTTTTAATTTTTTTAATCAAGAGGAAAAAGTGAACATTCAGATCAGAGAATATGGTTTTTTGGTTTGGTTGGTTTTTTTTTTTTTTTGGTGGGACCCTTTCCGGCGCCCGGGGAATGAACCGGTGCTGCGGAGGCTGCGGGCAGGCTTGCAGCCCAGCGCTCAACCTCTGCGCCACCAGGGGAAGCCCCAGAGAATATGTTTTAATATATAGTGCCACTGCAGTCATCATTATGCCAAGGCAGAGGTAAAATATATATTTAATGTTTTTTTATTTTATGGAGGAAGGGGACCAGGGAGGCAAAAAAAGCACAGGGCCTGCCGCCAAAGTCATAACGTGTCTCTGGATTTCTCCTTCCCTGCCTCAGTTGCTGGGTGTTGGGAAAAGGAAAGGCCAGTCTGATCTTTGAGCTCCTGCTCCTCTGGTGCCAACTTCTCAGCCCCTTTTTCTGTCCTGGCTGCCACAGGGAACTCAGTGCCCTGTGTTTTCCAGGAGCCTCACCTTTGCCCTCTCTGGGCCTCCACTTAGAATGTGACCCCTCCTGACCCCTAAGCTGACCCCTCTACTCTCCCGCAAGATGCACTGACATTTCTTGGCTATCTCTCCCTGAATCATGCCCCTTTCTCATGCTGACTCACAGCTTTAGCTTGCAAAGCATCTTTCAGGTCTGCAATCACATTTATCTCTGGGAGAGCACAGTGGGGTGGGAGGGAAAGGAGACGTGATCACCCCAGAGTCTCACAACAAGTAGGCATTCCTAACTCCTGGCCCAGTGCCCTTCTATCTCTTGTTCTGGCATCTGCTCGCCCATCTGCAGAATGGTCCTGAGCCTCAGTCTTCCCATCTGTAAAATGGGCCCACAGAGGGCTCTTGTGGAGATGAAATAAATGACCATATGTCATTCACTTATCACGGGTCCTGATAAACAGTCACACTGTCACCGACAATACCTTACCTCATTGACGTGGGGTTATAAATGATCAGTTTTCCCCGTTAAAGATAGAAGAACTGGGCCTCCCCGGTGGCGCAGCGGTTGAGCGCTGGGTTGCGAAGCTGCCCGCAGCCTCTGCGGCGCCGGTTCGATCCCCGGCTGCTCCCCGGCCACCGGAGGAGGGTCCCACATGGTGCGCAGACCTCTCCTGCAGCCCGCTGCTCCCCTCAGCAGTGTACTTCGGTCCTTCTGCCTGCTCTGCTCCCCGCTCTGGCTCTGGTGAATTCTCTCACCCTCCCACGCTTCTGACTGTACCCAGTGCTTGTATAAACAAAACAAACAAACAAACAAATAAACAAAATAAATAAATAAATAAAGCATGCCTCTATTAAAAAAAAAAAAAAAAAGATAGAAGAACCTGCTATGTCTTTGGAGACCCTGGGACTTCCCAAACCCAAAACTGAAGCCATTTCTTCCATCTCTTCCCCCCACCAGCGGATGCTGTGTACCTGGACTCAGAGGAGGAACGCCGTGAGTATGTCCTCACTCAGCAGGGCTTCATCTACCAGGGCTCGGCCAAGTTCATCAAGAACATACCTTGGAACTTTGGGCAGGTAGGTCACACCCTGCCCTTTCCAACCATCTCAGGCCCATTGTGTACCTGTCCCATGTCTGAGGCAGTCAAGCTGCAAACCTGTGAGCAAATCTCAGAGTCTCCCACCCCCTGCTGTCAAATATTCAGAGCATGCCCAAGCCAGGTCTGAGTCACATAGCAGAAAGTTGCCCTACTCACCATCCTGGATTCGAAATAGCAAAAGAATTGGGAGAACCTTTGGTAGTGGTGGGCTGGCAGGTGCTCCAGAAAGAAGGGAAACATGCAGGACCATGGATCAAAATAATAGGCAACACTTGGGAAACATGATGTACTAGGCATGGGCTTAGAGTGGCCTTTAAACAAGTATCTTCCAGTTCAGTGGTTATCAAACTTGAATAGATATCAGAATCACTGCAAAAGTGTTTTAAACCTTCTCAGAACAAAATGTTTCCAAACAAAATATTGCTGGGTCCCACGCTAGTTTCTGATTCAGTAGGTCTGGGTGGGGACTGAGAATTTGCAGGGTGGTGCTGCTGATCCATTAAGCATACTTTGAGAACCACTGTCTGGCTATATCAGTCAGCTGCTGCTCAATAACAAACCAGCCTGAGACATAGAGGCTTAAACAGCAGCCATTTATTATTTCTCACAAATCTGTGGATCCAGGGGCCTCCCTGGTGGCGCAGGGGTTAAAGACAGCACTATCAAGCTATCACCAGCTATTGAGTTCAGTCCCTGGCCAACAGCCCAGGGAGCAACCCACGTGGTGCAGCAGACCTCGCCTGCCTCACCTTCTGCTCCCTTCAGCAGTGTATTTTAGTAGATCCACCTGTTCTGCTCCCCACTGCCTCTAGTGAATTCTGTCAGCCCCCGCACCTCTGGCTTAGACCCCAGTTCTTGTATGCATAAATAAATATATCTTTTAAAAAAACACATCTGTGGATCCTCCAGGGCATGGGCTGGGCCCGGCTCCTCTCTGTACCGTGTGGTCCCCCCTCCAGCAGGCCAGCTGGGGCTCATTGCCTCTACCATTCAAGCCTCCAAAAATATTTTTGAGACATAGCTAAAAAAATGCATAAAGCAAGAACCACCACATCACTGGTCCTTCCACTTCTTGGTGTCTTGTGTGTGTCGTGGGGGTGGTGGGGGTGGTGGGGGTGGGGGAGAGATTGGCCTCTTGGGGTGGGGTTCACTTTGTGACTTTTCCCAATACCTAAGGACTGTGGTTTATATTCAGTTCTAGTGAACCCCCCTCGGGGGATTTTCTGTGTGACCTGGGGCTCTGACTTCAATTTCCTTATATGAGTATTGGGGATAACAATTACAGTAACGTATGCCCACACACTCTCAGCTAGCTGTGGGCGTAAGTGAAATGGTGGGCTGATTGGAAGACACACAAGAAGTCAAAAACCGAGTTGGTTTCCATTTCCCAGGGCTCGGTGTTCTCCCCTAAGAAACAAAACAAGGGCAATTCCTTCCTTTCCTTTCCTGAGTTCCTGTTCTATGACTAGGCTGCGCTGGGCCTGGGGCTTGGCCCTGGCAAAGCTGCTGGACGTCATCACACTCCAGGAGATAAGACCTAAAGGAAAGAAGGCGATGACTGTTTATGATGTAGCCACGCTGGGCTGGGCTCTGAAGGCTGCACTCGGCAGAGAGAACTTCGTGAGCAAGAGCTCAGGGGTGGGAAAAGTCACATCTAGGAGCACTTAGTGTGGAGGAGCCCCCTAGGAGATGGAGTGGGAGAAGTCAGCAGTGACGAGAACAGTGTGAATGTCAGGCTGGTGGCAATAGAACCTGGGAAATGCAGGACCCCTGAACTAAAAGACTCAAACCACAGAGGACTGACTGTTCTGCAGCGTAGAGGGTGACCTGTGGCAGGTCTGGTTTGGGGAACACAAAGCTGGGGAGCAGAGGGCAGATGGGAGAGCCTTTGAACATGTCAGGTTGGGTGATCCAATGGAAGACGACAAGGAAGGGGTCCTACTGTTGATAAAGATAATGTTTGGGTTGTAAGGATAAGGGTGAGTTATACAGAGAGTGGCAGAAGAGCATTTCAAGCAAGTACAAAGGTCCTGAGGCAGTGAGCCTGGGGCAGAATGAGTGTGGCTGAGAGTGGTGAGAGATGAGGTAAAAGTCCTCACAGAGCGTAAAGGGCCTCACGGGACTCAGTGATTTTACTCAGGGTCCAGCGGAAACAGGAATGATGAAATTAGATATAAATCTAATCTCAACAATTTCTGTTCCAATCAAAGTGAGGTGGAGTAGGGAAAGAGGAGATTCTTATCAGCTCTGCAGGGTGAGTCAGCTTTAGGGGAAGTGGGAGATTTGGCCAAGCAGAGATAGGAAAGGGACAGTGACAGGGCTGGAGATGTCTCTGAAGGGAAGGAAAACACTGGGGTCCCCACACCGTGGGCTCTAGCCCAGATTCCAGGTCCCCTTGGGCAGGCGCTGGGTGCAGACACATCCCTACCCTTTCTCACATGCTCAGTCATTGTGCCACCCCACCTCTCTCAGACCAGGTGAGGCCCCATCACAGAGATACAGCTGGCCCAGCCTGAGCCTCCCTTGTGTAGGATGCTGAACGGAGAAGACCTGCTGGGCTTCCAAGCAGACTTCCTGGAGGAGGTGATATCTCGTCTCCCTCATTTTACTCTTGTTTCTTCTGACACAGTTCGAAGATGGGATCCTGGACATCTGCCTGATGCTCCTGGACGTCAACCCCAAGTTCCTGAAGAACGCAGGCCGAGACTGCTCCCGCCGCCGCAACCCTGTCTACGTGGGCAGGGTGGTGAGCCGCATGGTGAGTGGCAGGACCCACCCCAAGGGTCACAGCTCATCAGGGCCCCAGTAAGCCCCTCCTTCCCTGTAATGAGAGGCTACACCTCCTGCTGACACAGTGGGGGACCTGGGAGATAGATACATCTCAGCTAAAAGAGATTGTAAACAGAGAAACAAGAATTACACAGATGAGGATAGTATCATGTGGTCCTTCAAAGCACTTCATTTGTTCATTCATTCGTCAGAGTTATTAAGTGCCATCCACCCAGGCACTGGGGAAATAGCCATGCTTAAGATCACTGTGGTCCCATGGGTGGGGGTTGGGATGAGTAGGAGGAGACAGACGTTAGTCAAAATGTCACATGAATGAGTGTGGTCATAATAATGAGGCACATGTTGAAGGAACCCAGATATGTGAAAGTGTCTGACTGCAGGGCCCAACCTAAGTGAGGGGTCAGGGGACCTCCTCAAGTGATGACCCCTGGGTTGACATAGTAACTAGGAGGAAAAGAGCGAGTCAGGCAGAGGCACAGCATGTGCCAGGGAAGAGGGTGTCCTTGGCAGATGTGAGGAGCAGAGGGGAGGCTGGTGTGGCTGGAGCAGAGCAAGTAAGAGGGAACCAGGTGCAAGACAAGAGGGGCACAGATGTGGGTGGTCATCAGACCACACAGGGCCTTATGGGCCACGGTCATGGGGTGGGGCTTTATTCTCCAGGTTAGGGGAGTCTGGGGATGATAGTTGTATGGGGGCCAGAGTGGGTCTTTGTGGGTTTTTGTTTTGTTTTGTTTTGTTTTTTTTAAGATTCATTTATTTATGCATACAAGAACTGGGGTACAAGCCAGAGGTGTGGGGAGGTGAGAGGATTCACCAGAGACAGAGTGGGAGCAGAACAGGCAGACTGACTGAAATACACTGCTGAGCGGAGCAGCGGGCGAGACAGGAGAGGTCTGCCTCACCATGTGGGTTGCTCCCTGGACAGCCGAGGATTGAACTCGTACTGCAGAGGCTGTGGATTGCTTCATAGTGCGGTGCTTAACCCCTTGCGCCACCAGGGAGGCCCAGAGAGTGGGTCTTTGTAAAACTCACATCACGTCATGTCATTCCCCATCACCCCTTGGACAAAGTCACATCTCCAGCATCACAACCTTGACCCCTCTCCACTTCCTGCCTTCCCCCCCACCCTCTCCTGCACCCTGGGCTCCAGCCCCTACCTTCTCCAACACATTGCTGTCTGCCGCACCTTGGTCCCTTTGCCCCTGCTGTTCCCTCATCCTGGACTCCTTCCCCGTCTTTCTCTGTGTGCTGAATTCACACCCACTCTGGTGCAGCCGTAACCCTCTCCTCAGGCTCAGTCCCCCCATGTGCCGCTGGTTGCAGGTCAACTGCAACGACGACCAGGGTGTGCTGCTGGGGCGCTGGGACAACAACTACGGGGACGGTGTCAGCCCCATGTTCTGGATCGGCAGCGTGGACATCCTGCGGCGCTGGAAGACCTACAGCTGCCAGCGCGTCAAGTATGGACAGTGCTGGGTCTTCGCTGCTGTGGCCTGCACAGGTGAGCTGCGCGCTAGCTTGGGGGGTCGGGGGAACCTGGAACCATCCCCCAGCCTCCTTGAGCCCTAGAATTTGGGCACAGAGAACATGAGTGGAAATCAGGAGACCCCAGTTCTGGTTCCTTCTCTGCCACCAACACCACCTGTGTGGCCTGGAGCCAGTGACTGCCCCCTCTGGTCCTTTTCCCAACAACTACCCCTCAGATAGTTGTTAGGATGGAGGGATGGGGTTTGGAAGACATCGTGGGCTCAGGGATGAGAATTTAGTCTTTGGAGCCAAGCACACCTGAGTTAAAAATCCCTACCTTTCCACTTACTTGATCTGTAATTTTGAACAGTTTCCTTCTCTGTAAAATGGGGACATCGACAGGACCTACCTTAAGGTGTGCTAGAAAGCTGCTCGGCACAGGACTTGCCCAGTGGAGCTCTTAACAAATCTAGAGTGTTGAGCCCAGAAAATATTAAAGACTCTCCTAGGGTTGCTGATGGTGCTTCTGAGAATGGGCTAGCATTCTGTACAGGTAAAAAACACAGAGTCTGGAGTTAAGGCCTGAAATCAAATCCCAGTTCTGCTCCTTACCAGCAGTGTGACCTTGGGCAGGTCACTGAACCCCGCTGACCCTCGGTTCTATTATACAGAGAATGGGTTTCTCAGTGGGCACCCTTGTCCTGGGGTGGTTGTGAAGACTGAATGAGTTAAGGTGTGAAGGGCCCGCCGGGATTCCAGGTGCATGACAGCAAATACTGACACTGTGCTGCTGCTGCTGCTGCCTCTGAGGATGATTCTCAGGCTCAGGACATCTAAGAGGCTCCTCTTGGGTTCCAGCTTTTCTGACCCTAAAGCCAGTGTGCAGCCCCAGAGTCCTCCCAACACTGTCCTCCACACTGGCAAGCTGGGAGGGCCCATGGGACTGAGTTATGTCTATTCTCCCTTCCCCGGCGCCACTCTGCTATGACTCCCTGCTTCCTTGTGATCTCTGAATTCCCCTTCCTTGTGGAAATTCCCCTTTTCTACACCCTTTTGTCTAGAATGTATCTTCTCGAGGAACCCCATGTTTTCTGGAAGAAACTCTGCCGCAGACCAGCTCAGCGGTGGCGGGAGATCGAGACAGTCTCAGGGTTGAGTGAGAACGAGCAAAAGGTGGTCGAAGGAATTAGGGCGGGGGACAAGAAAGAATGACACACAGACACACTCAAGGGAGAGTGAAAATCTGAGTGTAATTTGCTCAAATCATTACGCATATTTATACATTTTCAAAAGGCATTAGGTCACACAAAATCTATTTTCCCAGCATAACAATGTTTCTTGTTACCTAGGCATAGAATACAATTTTCTAGCTAATAGTTTACAAGTTGCTAAGCATATGTGGTTACATTTCCTGAAACTGATTTTTACATATATAGAAAAAGTCAGGTAAGAAAATTAATTATGGACAAGTTGCTAAGTTACTACTTATTCAGAAACAATGATTAACTGGTTAATGGTTAAACTGCTTTGTAGGGAATTCCATCAGGCTTGTTTGTAGGCAACACTCTTAGCAGCCTTGTTTTCAAGCAAAGAAGGGGTTTTTTACTGCAGGCTTATTGCCTAGATTGGGCTTATAGGCTTGTAGGCCTTGTTTGATCTGAACGCCAAAGTTTATTATGATGAAGCCCCTCGGGGACTGCGCCTGTCTTAGGTCGTCAGGAGTCACAGACATGAGGCTGGCCAGTGCCTTCTTTAGTCTGCCCCCGATCTTACCCGTCATTGACTGTCCAGTCCAGCGCACAGGGGAAGAGGGTCTTACATACTCTATTTGTGAGCATCCACAGTACAGCCACTCTTTATTTCATCCAATTACTGGTGAGCAATGGTGGCAACAGTGGCATTGCCAACCATGGAGGCAGGAGCTGCCACAAAACTCCATTGTCTGTGGCCTGGGTGTCCAAGCTCACCAGCCGAGGGTTTCTTCGCCGTGTGACCACCTGAAGTGCTGGCACTCATGTGTCCTCTCTCCAGGGACAGCCGGGGGCCTGTGCAACCACCTCCCAGGCCTGGTGTGTTTGGAACCAGGGCAAACGAGGAGCTATGTGACTCCCCCATGGCCCTAGGGTTTCTGTGGAGAGCCAGACTTGGCTGAGTCCAAGGACTCTGGAGTCAGACTGCTGGTTTCAATCCCCTGGGGAGATGTAGGCAAGCAAATTGGCATCTCCAAGCCACTGTTTCCTTACCTGGAAAATTGAGACAATGGTGACTGACCTAATTCATAGGGAGCTCTTAGGGCTGGGAGATATCATGGGGCACAATGTCTGGTCAAGTTGGTTTGGCCTTGGGGTTTCCGGGGGAAGCTGAGATCCCCCAGCCGGATCCTGCAACTTTTCTCAGTGTCAGCCAACAGCGGCTGGATGGACATTTTCAGTCCTCTGACACACTTTGTGGTTCCACCCTATGCACTGAGCAGACAAGACTGCCCACACCCACTACCTCTGAATCATCACACCATCCTCAAGAACTGCTATTATTAGCTCCTTGTACAGGAGGAAATGGAAGGGAAGTGGCTTGCCCAAGGTCACACAGCTGGGCAGTGGCACAGCCAGGCTAGGAGCCCAGAGTGCCAGTTCTGGCACAGCCTCTTGTGTGTAGACAGGATGATGATCACCGCCCTGCCCCCAGTCCCCCACAAGACCCCTGGACAGGAGTGGTGCCGCACTCTTTGGATAGTGGGGATGGGCCTCCTGAAGCCTTGGTCTGTATGCTGAGGCCTGTCACATGGTGCCATCAGGCAGGGGTTGGCCCACAGTCTTCTCGAAGGCCACCAGCAAGTCCGGCCCCTGCCCAGGACTCAGGTTATAGGAACTAGGCAAGAGGTGGCGGGTCACAGCTGTTTCTTCCTCCCTCTTCTACACCCACTAGTCTCCTGGCCAGAATCCAAGGCCTTGTGGGAAGTTCTTGCCCTGGTTGATAGCGGCCACAAGACAAAGGTTATATCCCTGGCCACCCCCTCCATCTGAGAGACTCAACTTCCGTCTAAACAAAACCAAAAAAACCAAGAGTGCTACAGGTTATATCTATTTAGTAGGCCTTTTTGTTTCACTTTTCCTTTTAGAGATTTACTTTCTTTAACCCAGACGATACACATCAAAAGCACATTTAAAAAAAAAAAGGAATAAAGGCACCATAATTCTATCAGGAGCACCCACACTGTTCTTTAGCCAAGATCTGTGCCAGCATTTTCTTTCCTCGTCCACAGTCTGTAGGTGCCAGTTGGTTTCCTCTTCACCCCATTGCAACACCAGTCCCTTCCCTGCAGCTCCCAGGTAAACTGGACTTTGGCTTGAAGGCAAGGCCCTCCTCATCCACTGTGGTGTCCCGACACTTCTGAACCCTGCACCTGCATCCTGAGCCCATGATAGAGAGGAGGAGACAAGGCCCACAGAGGCGAAGGGACTGTCCGTGGGAACACAGCCTGAAGCAGCAACGGATGAGGGGGATGGCCTCCTGAGCTTCCTTTCTTTTCTGTCTGCTGCCCTGAACCTCCGCTTTGGCCCTGCAGGGTCTGGCCTCAGACCTCTGAATCTCTATCATCGCTTCCCTCTTTCCTTTCCTCCCTTCTCTCTTTCTGCTTCACCCTCTCCTTCGTTCCATTTGCCAGAATAGTCTGTAGCTGGCCTATACTGGACTCGGCAAGTAAAACACAAGACAGATCCCTCAGGGCCCTCAGAGGACCACGTGAAGAATCCCTCACATGGCTGTGTATTGAGAATGATGATAAATCCTATCTTGCAATGGATGCAAATGAGGGGGAAATCTAAACCCAGCTGGTCACGAGCAGAGCATGTGCCAATGTCCTGTGGCTGATGGGAGCATGGAGTGCTGGAACTGGAGCAAAATGTTCAGGAAGTACTCAGGGGCCAGATGCTGCAGGGCCAAGGGCCACAACTAGAGGTCAGCCTTGATCTCAAGGGCTGTGGGGAATGATTGATAGATTAGCAGAGGAGTGTTGACCTCAGCTTTGCATTTCAGAATCTTCTTTTGTTACCTAGGATGTTTGGGGAACAGAGTGGACATGGGGCAACCAACAAGGGGGGTGTCCAGACAAGGGGACATACCACTCTCACCATCTAGACAGTGGGTACAGGGCTCCCTAGGGCACAGGTGAGCATGTGGAGGCCCAGAGTAGGGCAGATGTCTCCAGGGCCTTTCTAACCCTCCCTCTGCGGTTCCCCCACTCAGTGCTGCGGTGTCTTGGCATCCCCACCCGTGTGGTGACCAACTATAACTCTGCCCACGACCAGAACAGCAACCTGCTCATCGAGTACTTCCGCAATGAGTCTGGGGAGGTCCAGGGTGATAAGAGCGAGATGATCTGGTAAGGAGAGCAACCCATGGTCCCAGGTAGGGCCCAGTGGGGTGGGTCCCTTGGAGAAAAACCTGGGAAGATTGCTCAGAGGAGGTCACGCTTGAATTGGGTTTAAAGATGAAAGTATTTTGATAAGGGGGATGTAGGCTTGGGGAGGGCTTTTTGGGTAGGGGGAACAGCATGAGCAAAGGCCAAGAGGAGGGCAGGTCAGCATGGAAGGGCATCAGGGAGGCTCTGCTGTCGGGAATTGGACTGGCAGGGAGCCTGGGCTTGATTCCAAAGGCTGCAGGTTATCACTGGGAGAGGGACATGCTGATGACCTTGGAGCAGAAGGTCAGAGGGGGAGCAATTAGAGGCAGGGGTTAGCGGCGGTGATGAAGCCTGAACCAAGGAGATCCCGCAGCCTGGAAAATAAGGGGCAGTTGAGAGATAAGGAGGCACGTCAGCCAGAGTCTATGGGAGGAGAGCAGAGAGGAGAGTTGGGGTGGTGCCGGGCTCAGCTTAGAACACAGGGCGTGTGGACCAGCCAAACTCTGCTCTGCTTCCTGACAGGAACTTTCACTGCTGGGTGGAGTCATGGATGACCAGGCCGGACCTGAAGCCTGGGTACGACGGGTGGCAGGCCCTCGACCCCACGCCCCAGGAGAAGAGCGAAGGTGAGTGGGGAGGGGCCCATTACCCAGATGAGCAGGCTGAGTCTTGGAGGGTGCTCACCTGCCCGAGCCCCTCAACGGGAGGGTGGCACAGCTGGGCTTCTGACCCAGGTCCTGCCCATTCCAGAGGCCATTGCCACATGCACATAAGCATGAGGATGGCGCTAGTATTTCATAATATGCTTTTTTTATCATTTGAAAAGCAATCCCATGCGTTGTAGGAAATAAAATATGGAGAAGATAGGGGAAAAAGCCAAAAAGCATCTGTGCTAACTTGCCTCCAAAAGAAGGATCATTAACATTCATATATAGCTTCCATTAATTTTTTTTTAAAGATTTATTTATTTATTTATACAAGCACTGGGTACAGTCAGAAGCGCGGGAGGGTGAGAGAATTCACCAGAGCCAGAGCGGGGAGCAGAGCAGGCAGAGGGACCGAAGTACACTGCTGAGGGGAGCAGCGGGCGGCAGGAGAGGTCTGCGCGCCATGTGGGACCCTCCTCCAGTGGCCGGGGAGCAGCCGGGGATCGAACCGGCGCTGCAGAGGCCGCGCGCAGTTTCGCAACCCAGCGCTCAACCGCTGCGCCACCAGGGAGGCCCAGCTTCCATTAATTTTTAATTATTTAGGGGTGTGTGTGTGTGTGTGTGTGTGTGTGTGTGTGTGAGAGAGAGAGAGAGAGCAAGAGAGAGAGAAAGAGAGAGAGAGGGAAGACTCCAAGATAAAATTTGATGAAACCAAAAGGATCCTTTCTCAGAATAATATTTTCACTGCATCGACTAAATAATACCTGGAGTTATAAAGAAAACCAATTATATTGAAATATAGTTATCACAACTTTTAAGAAATAAATTAAAATATACTAATATATGCTTTTTATAGCAGAATCTAATGGTAGAGCTAGTAAGTTCCATAATTCAGTGGGAGCACTGAGCACTGATGTTATTTCCAATTCTCTGCCGCAAATTCCTGTGGTTCTTCTATGGGCGACAGGCTGAGTGCACCCAAGACCATGGCTTGTCTGCTTTCACAATCAAGGGGGGTGCTATCAAAGTTTAGTGGAAGTAAAGATGCAGTTTCTTTCCCTCCAAGTTCACGCACCCCTGAGCGCTATTCTCAGTGCCTGAGGGGGTGCAAACCCGCAGCCACAGCCTTTTATCCTGGCTCTGTCGCTTCCCCAGATATCATTAGCATTTCTCTATCAGATAGCTGGCTGTGATTTGCATTTTAATTTAATGTTAGCGTGTTCCATCAAATGGATGTACTGCAGAAGAGAGCTACCCAGCCTCCAGTCCTCCACATTTAAATTGCTGGCCAGTTTGAGGCAGTTATAACCCCCCTGAGATAAACATCCTGTGCATGGGTTGGACATGAGTGCAGCTCTCAGTGTAAACAGTAGAAGACGGACTCCTCTCTCCAGTGTCACCTACAGCTCAGCCCCTTCCTTTCGGGGGGAGACTCTGAGATACACTTCTATTTTATTTCTCACTCACATAGCATTCAGAATACATGAATCTTCATGAGGCAGATACAAATGTCACCCCCATGTGAAACCGGGGCTTAGAGCACGGAATTGACTTACCCAAGGTCACACAGCTAATAAGAGGCCGAGCTGAGATTTGAGCCCTAGAAGCTGGGCTCCGGTGGCTCCCTTCGAATTCTTACTTGATGCTCCCTTCCCTGAAATGGAGTCCCTGAGTCAAACGGCTGTCTGGCCTCCAGGTTGTTTGCTACATGTGGTAGAATTATGGAAGGCTTTGGCGGGTGCCGCCCTCCCCACAGCCCAGGTCCATCATTTTTGCCTCCTCCTCCTCTCATCCCCACCAGGGACCTACTGCTGTGGCCCAGTTCCGGTTCGGGCCATCAAGGAGGGCGACTTGACCCCCAAGTACGACGCACCCTTTGTCTTTGCTGAGGTCAACGCCGACGTGGTGGACTGGATCCAGCAGGAGGATGGGTCCATGCACAAGTCTGTCAACCACTCCCTGGTGGTGGGACTGAAGATCAGTACGAAGAGGGTGGGCCGGGACGAGCGGGAGGACATCACCCACACCTATAAGTACCCTGAGGGTAGGTCCAGTGCCCCACTGCTCAACATCTTTAATAGTACCTTGCCCATCAGCGTCCCGTTTCACCAGCCCAGCAGGCATGTGTGTGTTTTTGGCAGCCTGCAAGCAGCTAATGTGTAGGTTCCACTCCTTTTTTTTTTTTTTAAGATTTATTTATTTATTTATACAAGCACTGGGTACAGTCAGAAGCGTGGGAGGGTGTGAAAGAATTCACCAGAGCCAGAGCGGGGAGCAGAGCAGGCAGACTGATGAAATACACTGCTGAGGGGAGCAGCGGGCAGCAGAAGAGGTCTGTCGTGCCATGTGGGACCTTCACTGGCATCCAGGGATCGAACCGGCACCGCAGAGGCTGCGGGCAGCTTCGCAACCCAGCGCTGAACTGCTGCGCCACCAGCGAGGCCCTCCACTCCTTTTAAAGATATTGTTTAGGAACAGGTGCAAACAGAGACAGTAAAAGAGGATTATTTATTCAGGGAAAGAAGTCTCTAGTCCACAGAAGAATTCAATTTGTTTTTTAAGCCTCATCTTTTTGGTTGTTTTGACTCAAGCTGAAAGGGATGGTTGTTATGCAGGAAAGGCAGGCATCTTACTTCATGTTTGAGGCTCATGTTAATTATGATGTTTAATAACAGTATTTATCAGTGAAGGGACCTTCAGCTGTAGCTGGGCGATGCCACATTTTTATTGCAATGTATTTGTACTATGGAGACTTGAAAGTGCAGAGGGGCATGGAGGGAAGGTTCTGGAACTGTAGTGTTGGTTTTTGCATGGTTCCCCATACAGCTGGGGAAGGGAGCATGAGAGTGGGTGGGGAAGTGTTAAATTCAAGAGAAACAGGCCAAGAGAGACTAAAGGATAATAAGATGGGCTCAATCAGATCCAAAGAAGAGGTTTCTTTTTGCTACTGATATTAAATCAGTAGAGGGGAAAATCAGTTACTTTTAAAATTGGATTTGAGTACATCCAGTGGCCAGTCCAATATGATAGATATTTTCTAGGCATCTACTATGTGTGAAGCTCAGCGGGGTTCACAGAGGTGACTAAGAAACCATGGCCCCTGCTCTCATCTGAGCCCCACACACTCCCGGGATTGACTGGGGGAGAGGAAGAGGTATTAAGTGGCCAAGGTCTGGCAGGAAAGGATAAAACAGAAGCAAAAGACACTTTCCCTGGCCTCAGAAACGTCTGGAGCTGATGGTTTAATGGAAGAAATAGAGATATACCCAGCAATGTTGGGGTGGGAGGGGGCTGTCAAAGGAACACAGGAGAGAGGTAAACAGAATGTAAAGAAGGAACCAGTCATTCCTGCTGCAGAGCTCAGCTGGTGAGAAGGGGAAAGGCTTACCGGTAGAAGTAATCCCTGTCAAATACTTTGGGGAGAGAGAATTTGAGTTGTATTAGTGTCCACTATGTACCAAGCATTGCTGTAGGCATTGCATGCAATGCAACAACAAATAAAGCCGTCTTAGTCCTTAAGCAGCTCAAGAGAGTAAGATTATGAACAGAAAACAGTCTAGTGAGTTAAAAACAATATGGTAGTCAATAGGCAGCTGTGAAACCTGAGAAGATATTGTGACTCATTGTGGGGAAGGAGTGGTCAGAGAAAGCTGCATGGAAAAGGGGTTATTGGGGGCAGGGTCTTGAGGGATGTAGAGGAGTTTGCTGGTGGACAGTAAATAAAATACCAGGACTCTGAGAAGCCAGCTTGTCCTGCCCCAGCTTCCTTCTCATTGATCTCTATGCCAGCCAAGGTGAAGCTCTCCTCCTGTTCCCCACAGGCTCCCCAGAGGAGAGGGAAGCCTTCGAGAGGGCCAACCATCTGAACAAGCTGGCTGATAAAGAGGAGACAGGGCTGGCCATGCGGATCCGTGTGACCGAGAGCATGAGCATGGGCAATGACTTCGATGTCTTTGCCTTCATCTCCAACAATACCGACGAGGAGCACCTCTGCCGCCTCCTGCTGTGTGCCCGCACTGTCAGCTACAACGGGATCCTGGGGCCCGAGTGTGGTGCCAACAACATACTCGAACTTCCCCTGGAGCCCTTCAGTGGTAAGGTCCTGTGTTGCTGGGGCGGTTACCACTGGCCGGCAACACGTGGGTGTGCCCTGAGCACCATGCGCAGTTTACCCCATGACACTGACCTGGCACATGGGAGTCGTGACCTAGCGGTGTGGGCTGCCCCTCAGGGAGGAGTCTGCACACACAGTAGGCATCACTATCTGGGCCCTTGCATGTTCATACACAGAGGTGGTGGAGACGCCCAGGGCAGGAATGGGCTGTGTTTAGAGTCTGTTCACTCTCCCTTTCCTCTGCTCTTACCTGTCAAGCCAGTAATGTTTCCTCTTCATTATTGTCTCTGCCTGAACCTTGGCCTCACAGGCTGGCATAGGGGGCACAGCTGTCAAGTTCCTAAGAGAGCCCGTCCATGTCAGGCGGGTGTCTGCGGCATCAACAGTGCCACTTCCTGGTGTCTCTACCCTCGGGGCCCTTGTTCTGGCGCAGCTTCAGCCTAGCCCCTCAGTTTCCCTCATCACCCGGGCACATGTCCACAGCAGAAGAGCGTCCTTCCTTGCCTCGGAGACCATGAGGGGCCGGGCCTGCAGGAGAGGCAGAGGCAGGGGCAGAGGCTCTGTGTGTTACCTTCAGGCTGGAAGGTGGGGCTAGTCCAGGATATCCTATTGGGCCTCTGAGGCCAAATTCACCCTGAGAAAGTCTTTCACCCTCTGAGACCCCATGCTTGGCTGAGTTGCTTATTATTCTCTGATGATAAGATCTGGGGGATTTCCATGTGCTGATGGACAGGAAGCCAGGCCTAGGACCGCTGGACAGAATCCTTTTGCACCCATTCCTGCCTCCATGCTCGGCTGCTTCATCCCTTCCCAATGCTGCCCCCATACTTTCTCTTTCCTCCCTTTTCCCTCCAAGTGGGTCACTGGAACACAGCCAACATGGCGGTGGTGATCTAGCCTAGGCATCTTCCAGAGCAGGGTAAATTGTCTGAGGAATGGCCACATACATTTCCTTCTCCCTCAACAACCAGCAGCTGGGCCCACAGCCAAGGCCATGGTCCCTGGCCTGTGGACAGCAGTTCTCAGAGGTCCAGCCCCACCCTGGCCTTAGCCTTCTGGAAAAGTCAACATTTGGGGCCACATCCTCCGAATATTGAAGGACAATATTCTCCTTCTTTCCTGTGGAGCTGGTCAGAGTTTCCACTCTGTTCCACTAGAGTTGACCCAGGAATGTTCACTCCTTTTGGACAAAGGTTTGGTTTTCTTCCCCCCTACATCATCTGAATGAAGGTGGGGGCAGATCCGCCCTGTGAACAAAAGGCCAGAGACTCTAGGGCAGCTTTTCCCGAGGAGGGCGGCTCGGACCACATGTGCGCACGGCAGGCCTAGACCCAGACTCGGCCGGTGAGAAAAGCCCGTCTCCTCAGCTCCCACAGTCCTCGGGCGGACCTCATGGAGCCCATATCTGTGGGTGCTGAAGGGACTCAGCATCCCTCGCCCTTGCTCATCTCCCTTTGCACAGTAAATGCAGGCCTCAAACCCTGAGCCCTCAGCAGACTAGACCATCTAGCCAGAACTGAATAAGCGTGTGACTTTATTGGCTACTATTTCTTTTTACCAGTTACTTTCTATTTATGGTCAGTGAGACTGGTTTGCTACAAATAATGATGGAAAGTTTCCCTAAGCAAAAAAGGTTAAAAAATATGAAGTGAGTGGAATGAAAGGAAAATGAGCAAATATTGAACAAACAGGCTTGGAAAAGCCACGTGGGTGGCTGGAGTTTGGGAAGCACTGTCTAGTGGGGGAGGGAACAGATGGAGGGAGAAGAGGCGCTGGGAGGAGGTAGAGGGGTAGCCTGGGCTCCCGCGAGCCAAAGATGGCCCCTCCAATCCTCTGTCTGACGGGTTGGCCTGAGGAGCCGAAGGGATGGGCCCGCTTCTCTGTGACAGAGCGGACAGCCGGGGCCTGGTGCAGCTCTGAGGATTCCCAGCCCCCATCTCCTCCCTGACTCCTGTGGGGATCTTGGCCTCAGTGTCTGAAAAGTGGGGCTAAAAATCACACTTGGCTTCTCTGCAGTGACAGGGATTGGCCCTGAGAGCTTCTTCTCCCCACTTGTGTCTTTTGCTCTGGTCTTAGTTCTGTCTGGTGGGCGCTGGGTGGCCTGGAGAACAGAGAAGAAAGGAGAAACCCTTGAGGTCCGGGGGTGAAGTGACTTGCCCAGAATCATCAGTCAGCATCCAGCCTCATGGTATCTCCTGTTGATAAAGAGCAGAGGTTGGGGGCCTATTGGAGCCCCAGCTCTCCCCCCACCAGGTGTTCTGCCTCCCTCCCCAGCTCCTCCATAGGAACTCCAGGGCCAGGGCATGTGGAGCGAAGGCCTGCAGTCTGCCCGGCCATCACCAGCTGTGTGCTGCCCTTTCTGTGGCTCGTGGGGCTGCAGGAGGAGAGGTGGGGGCAGTGGTTCAGCCTTCATGAGCACCCTCCCTCTCCCCCTGCAGAGAAGAGCATTCCCCTTCGCATCCTCTATGAGAAGTATGCTGACTGCCTGACGGAGTCGAACCTCATCAAGGTGCGGGGCCTCCTCCTGGACCAGGCAACCAACAACTACCTGCTGGCTGAGCGGGACATCTACCTGGAGAATCCAGAAATCAAGATCCGGGTAAGGGGCAGGCCAGGCACCGTGTGGGGCAGGGACGGGGCCCAGGACAGGCCCCACGAATGTAATCTCTACATACCTGCATCACAAGGTTGTCGATTTCTTAAGGTTCTTTAAACAAACCAACAACAACAACAAAAAAAAAAAAGTACAAGAATGTGGGGCTTGTAGCTTCTAGGAATGAATGCTAGAATCCCAGAGTGATAGGGTCATGGAATTTATGGATCTGAGAACCATGGTCCCTTAAAAGCAAAACTCCTAAGGCTGGATCTCCAAGCCCTGGGGCCCAAATGGGGCAGAGAAAGTTGGAGGTGTTAAGGACACAGAGTCTGAGTACCACTGCCTGGCTCAGTGGGGTTCCACAGGACCCGGGGGGGGGGGGTGTATAAAGTACCTCCTCTGTTCTAAATCACAGACCGGGGAGCCAGGCTGATCTCTGCCCCTTCCTCACCGTGTTCCCAACCTCTCTGAGTCTTGATTTCTTTATGGGAATGAAATGCCTGACCACAGGGGTGTCATGAGGATTAAGTGAGCAAAACGTGGGAACCCCTATGCCTGGTTCATGGCCCTCACTCTCTCCTCCTCTGTGAGATTACCATTTATTTGAAACTGCTGCATTTGGGGTTCTGAGATGGTGGTTTTTCCAAGCAAATTGCTATGGTGATGATGATAAGAATAGTCCACTCTTATGGAATGCTTCCAGTGTGCGGCTATGGTGCAGGAACCCTCACAACACTCCCGTCTTACAGATGAATAAACAGGCATAAGGGGGCATGGTCACGGGTCCAGTCTAGGAAGGAAACAGAGGCAGGTATCATCACCCATGTTTTCCAGATGAGGAAACTGAGGCACAGACGCAGTGACAGTGGCAGAGTCGGGCATGTTTTGTTCCACAAATATTGAGCCAAAGGGCAGCAAACGGACCCGGCTCACCGGGTCCTTGCTTGCTTTGAGGGGCTCTGGGCCCCTCTCCCTCAATCTGCCCACTCCCTCTTCTAGATCCTGGGAGAGCCCAAGCAGAACCGCAAACTGGTGGCTGAGGTGTGCCTGCGGAACCCACTTACCGTGCCCCTGACTGGCTGCATCTTCACCGTGGAGGGCGCTGGCCTGACCGAGGAGCAGAAGGTGGTGGAGATGTAAGTGCTGCTCCCTCCTGCTTGGGCAGGCTGGGGGATGAGGGCAAATGCTCATGCAGGAAGGGGAGGCCCTTAGGCCCCAAACCCTGGCCCATAATCGCCTTCTCTCATCTCCCACATACCTGCCTGATATGCCCTTGTCTACTCCCAGAAGCCCCTGCGGCAGAGCCCACCCTGCAGCATCTCTCAGGGACCACGCCCAGTTGGCTGCATCCTATGTAGCTGTCTTCCCAGACTTCCCAAACCTGAACACTTACACATCCAATCCCAGAGCACCCACCTCCCAACCCTGGGTCCCCACATAAGCACAGGCAGCCATGCGGGGGTGTATCTTCATAGGTACGTGAGGACGTAAGTGAACACCCATGAGCATCCACATCTCATTTTCACTTTTTTATTGTAATGTAATTTATGTACGGGACACAATCACATGTGGACAGCTGAATGCATTGTCATCCATGTGGTCACCTGAGTATGGTCACTCACCCCCAAGCACATGGTCAACTTACACACACGTGCACACACATGTGCACACACACATGCTCCACTACACATAGGAGGGCAGATGGCCCAGGTCCTCTGAGTGCATGGGGGTCACGTGATGCTCTTCAGCATCCAGCTGTGCATCCATGGCTCTCTGTTCCAAGCTCTCAGGAGTCACCATCTTCCTGGCTTGACCCCATTCCAGGGATCACACTAGGACTCCCCTCCTCACTCTCTTCCTCCGTCTCTCTCCACAGCCCCGACCCTGTGGAGGCAGGGGAAGAAGCCAAGGTCAGGGTGGACCTGCTGCCACTGTTCATGGGCCGCCACAAGCTGGTGGTGAACTTCGAGAGTGACAAGCTGAAGTCCGTGAAGGGCTTCCGGAATGTCATCATTGGCCCTCCCTAAGGGGCCCCTGCCGGCCCCGCCCTGATCAGCTGAGAGCCCCAACTTGACTCCAATCTTTGTCCCAAACTAATGAGCAAAATTTGCCCCTTCTTGGGCCACAGGCCCCAGGGCTGGCATAGGATGCCATAGGGCTCTTCGGCATAGAATGTGCTTCTGGCCCATCTTGTCCCCTTGAGCCTGGTTCCTCACCCCCCTGACCTAAAAAAAGTGTTCTGTGCCTCACCAGTGGGAGGACTGGGCCTGGGGCTGGGGAGGATGGCCCAGCCTTGCTTTCCAGCCCATGTGTCATTTGGAACGCCACCGACCAGGCACCATATTGCTTGAGCTACTCCATAGTCTCTTGGAGCAAGTGAGAGAGAGAGAGAGAGAGAGAGAGAGAGAGAGAGAGAGAGAGGAGAATGCATGCACATGCCATGGGTTGGATCAAGGACGTCAGCTCCCTGGAGTGCTCTATTGCATTTCCCCACATAGTGCCTGGGTACCAGGTGTGGATGGGAAGGGTCCCAGCAATAGGCCAGGCCCAAGCTCCCTGCCCCATCCCAGCAGTCCTGGCCCGCAACCCACCAGCCTCCTCACCATTGTGAGACACCTACTATGTGCCTACCTTCCTGTGCTTGCTGGTGCTCACTTGGCCACCAACCCATTTCATCGCTGTGAGAAACTGCAGAGTGAAAACTTCTTTGCTGATGAGGAGGCTGAGGCTCCGAGAAGGGTGGTGGCCCACTTTGCAACAGACAGCTGGTGGATCTTTGCATGACTAAGTCAGGTAAAAGTGCAGGAATGGAGCCCAGGTCTTCTGATTCTGAGTCCAGTGCCCTGTTTGTGACACCAGCCCTGAACTGAGGATGCCAGAGAGGTCAGCTGGGACCTGACCCAAAAGGACCTGGTTGGGACAAAGAGGTGGGGAGAGAATTGGAAAGGTCCAAGCCCATAGTGCCAACAGACACTGTCTCCCCCTTTCTGAGACCTCAGTTTCCTCATAGGCAAAGGAGGGGTTGAACCAGCTCCTCGCTGAGGCCCTCCCAGCTCTGCACTTTTGATGCCTATGTGACCCCGCCTTGCAACTTATAGAAGTCCTACTTCTGGCTCCTTAGCACCTTCAGTCACAGGCCCAGGATATTCCTGAGCATGAAACTATGACCGTGACCACCCGCCTACGCCAGCCCTGTCCCCACCTGAATCCAGACATCTTTTTCAGACTCCAGTTCTAGAAGAAATCAGCCCTGGAGGCCCCTGTTCCACCCATGAGCCTGCCTACCACAATGCCTAGACTTCACAAAAGCCTTAGCTGCCTGAGCTGGTCACTAACCCACAGGGTGGTAGCTCGGCCACTGCCTCTGAATCAGCTCAGGGAGCGCATGCATCGTCATCTCTGATAACGTACCTCCCACCTGATTGGGCTTCCTCAGGCTGGAGAGAGGAGAGGGGACAATTCTTTATGTGAGCTGGGGTCATCTCTAGGGCCCCCCAAATCCTAGAGAGCAATTTGGGGAAAGTCACGCTGATGCACGTAGAACTTTTTGCTTTGCACAGAGAAGAATCACAAAATGAGCCGACGTGTGTATGTTCTATATAAATATAGCTTTATTTCTTGGTGGTTTATAAATGCTTTTGGATACCAAGCAGGCAGTAGATGTGCTTTTGAGCCACAAGGAGCAAACACTGAAATAAAAGAGTTTATTTTTCACATTCAGACAAGGTCTAATCTTTATGCTTTCAAAGGAGTGGGGTGGGTAAACTCACCCCGGGATCAGCAACGTCCCACCTAAGCCTTTCCTGAGTCTCAGTTCCTCGTCCAGGTCCAAACTGGCATTCAAGGCTCTACATGGTCTGGATCCATCGCCTGCCCCTTCCTTGAACAAACAATGTTTGGGCTTCAGTGAAATTACTATATCCTTCCCAATGCCCTGAGTGTTCTTTTAAACTTCCTAGCTTTTGCAGTGTGTTTCTCTGAGCCTGGAGTCCCTGCTCATTCCATAATGCTTGACACAAAAGTGGCTTCCTTTGTGAAACTTTCCTAGATTTCTGCTCAGAGCACTGGAACAGGGGCCAACTTAAACACTTAGCTCCATGTTAGTCTATCTGTCTGCCTCCCATCCTGAGATCCTCAAGGGAAGTCACCAAGTATCTCTTATATAAATACTAATAAATGCTTAGCTGGTAAATCAGTGGGTTTCAATTCAATTCCCAGAAGACTGGCTGTCCAGTAGTCTGAAAATGCAAGCTGTACATAGAATTTTTTATTTTTTAGTGGCCACATTGAAAAGAGTAAACAGGAAATATGCTTTGATAAAGTATGTTTATGTAACACATTATTTCCAAAATATTAGTTCAACACGTAACCAATATAAGAATTATTAGTGAGCTATTTTACATTGTCATTTTCACAGGAAGTCTTTGAAATATGGTGTGTATTTTACATGGACAACCCAACTCAATTCAGACTAGGTGTATTTCTTTCTTTTTTTTTATAGTTTTTTTTTTAAGATTTATTTATTTATTTATACAAGCACTGGATACAGTCAGAAGCGCGGGAGGGTGAGAGAATTCACCAGAGCCAGAGCAGGGAGCAGAGCAGGCAGAAGGACCGAAGTACACTGCTGAGGGGAGCAGCGGGCGGCAGGAGAGGTCTGCGCGCCATGTGGGACCCTCCTCCGGTGGCCAGGGAGCAGCCGGGGATCGAACCGGCGCTGCAGAGGCTGTGGGCAGCTTCGCAACCCAGAGCTCAACCGCTGTGCCACCGGGGAGGCCCTGAGGCTAGGTGTATTTCAAGGTAGCCACAGGTGACTCCTGGGTACCATACCAGACGATGGAGGTGTAGACTGTGGTTCCAGGAGTAGATATCATTTTTCTGACTGATGAAGCGTTAATAAATGTGTGCTAATTGGACAGATGATGGACAGTCTTTGTCCTCAGAAAACTCACATTAGAGGACAGATTGAAAATCAAATTGAGGGCCTCCCTGGTGGTGCAGGTGGTTGAGCGCAGCTCTTTGAAGCTGTCCGCAGCCTCTGCAGCGCGGGTTCAATCCTGGCCGGCCGGTGAGAATCCCACATGGCGCAGCAGACCTCTCCTGTCTCGCCCTCTGCTCCCCTCAGCAGTGTATTTCGTCTGTCTGCCTGTTCTGTTCCCAGCTCTGTCTCCGATGAATCCTCTCACCCTCCTGCGCATCTGGCCTGTACCCCGGTTCTTGTATTAAAAAAAAAAAAACTTAAAAAAATCAAATTGAAAACACATCCTGTTTTCTGGGTACTGATACATTCAAGGTTTGAACTGGTACATTTGGTTCTGGCCCGAAACTTTTATTAATTAACTTACAAACAGGAACCCCTCTGCTATTTCAGGCTGAGAGAGAGCTGATAAGGGAAAATTATTACAAAGGTATGTGAACTGCACGAATAAAGGAAGGGAGAGAGGGCAGAACAAGGCAGCAGCTGTGGCCCTGGATGGTCTGAGCACACCAGCTGCTGGGGGCGCTGTCAGTGCGGCCCCAGAGCCATGGAGCTGCAGGGACCAGCAGAGCCAGCTTAAACCACAGGAGCCGAGGGCAGGCTGTCACCTCTCATCTTCCTGCCTGCTCTCTGCTGGCTTGCTCCAACCAGAAACCAGCCGGCAAGGGGCTCTGGAAAAGAGTATTTTTAGGCTTCCAGTCTCCTGAAAAACGGACGTGGCTAGGCAACTGGCAGAGTGTTGGAGTTGAGTACGTATCGCTATTTTCCCCTGCTCAGGACCCTTACCATCATCTCCACCTACAGAACTCTTACTCAGTCTTCAAAACCCTGCTCCAAGGAGGGCTCTTCTGTGATGTCTTCCTGGACTGCAGCAGCTGCTTCAACCTCTGGTTCTCCTTGGCACATCAGCATATTGTAGAAAGTCCTTGCCAACACTCAGCAGCCTGCCTTAGGGATGGTTGTTTGTCTGCCTCCAGGTTCTGGAGCACCTCGGGGGTGTTGACCCCAAGGTCAGGGCAGGACCACAATGCTGGAGTCTCCTGACCAGCCCCTAGGGTACCCCACGGATCCAGAAAAGAGAAAGGCCTTGCGGGTCACAGGCCATTTTTGCAGACAGAGAAAACGAGCCTGAGGTCCCGTTCTCCAAACCAGATGTGAGGCCTTGTCTGGGTCCCCATGACATGGAGCTGGCCACGGCTCCCAGCCAGGCTCAGCTCAGAGGGGCCTGGGCTCTGGAGTCAAAGAGTCCAAAGAGCCAAGCCCGACTCTGCCATGGATTTGTGGGGTGACTTCAGCAGATTCTCAGCCTGTCTGTGCTTCCACTGCCTTTGCTGTTGAATGGGCACGAGACGGTGTGTGCCTCACGCCCAGCATGCAATTTCAATAAAATGGTGCCTACCAAATACTGACCTGACTGCTTGCACATTGTAATCACGTTGGCCAATGTTTCCTGCAGGTCAGGAACCTTTAATTCATTGAGTTATTTTCTCCTTAAACAACCTTATCTGGTTATTCCCTCCATCATATAGATTTTATGGTCACATGGCTCATAGTTGTGACTCAAAGCTGAGTTGTGAATCCAGGCACCCTCCCTCCAAAGCACACAGCCTAGCCCAGAGGAAGAGGCCTGATTTCTATCCCAACTCTCCCTTCTAGGGTGCATGAGACAGAAGCCTCCATGCAAGCTCTACTAGAGTGGGGTGTCTGATAGGGGTCCATCTTCCCACCCCTAAAAAAAGCCCCTCTCTTCCCCAGCTGCTCTTGCTTACTTAGGGTGCTTTCCAGCTCACCTCTCTAATGTGAGCCAAACCCAGAAAAATAGGCTGTTGACGGAGTCCAAGAAGGAGGGGCTGAGGGTGGAGGACCAGGTGGAGGGCGCCCAGATGCAACTGTACTTTGTGGCCAGGACTGGTTCAGCACACCCCACTTCCTGGCAGTTATACAGACACACCCTGGAGGCAGCGGAGTCCTGTTCTGTTTCAAGAGGCAAAGCCTAATGGGACCCTAATTAACAGCAGAAGTGATGGGGAAAGTGAGGGTGCATCCTGCCTCGGGAACGCAGGATCTACAGTGACCCACAACACAATGAACATTCACTGAAGCTGAGCAAAAGAAACAGGCATAGAAGACTCCAACTTCCTGATTCTACTCATAGGACGTTTCTCAACAGGCAAGACTCACCTACGGTGTTTCAAGCCAGGCTCCTGTTTTCCCTGCTGGGGGAGAGATTGGCCGGGAGCATAAGGGGGCTTTGGGGGACAGTTTCAATTTCTTCATCTGAATGCTGGGTAAACAGGTACATTTAGCCCATAAAACACATCAGCTATATATTCAATATGTACATTGGTGCTTTGTTTAAAAATATGGTTACTTAAGGAAAACTTCAAAATATAGTACATGAAGCTTGTAAAATTAAGTCCTAAGTGTGTTGGTGAAATGGGAACTCAGCTCCAGAGTGCTCTCCATGTCTTTGGGGGGAGGGGATGCCAATGGGGAATAACTCCTATGGCTATGGCGAGGCTCAAATGAGATGTTTCCATGTAAACACAAGCCTTGTAAGGGCACGGACAGTATGGGCTTTGCTTTGATGATCAGTGTGTGTCATAGCAGCCATCAATGAATATACGGAATGAATAGCTGGGACTACATCAAATTAAAGAGCTTCTGCACAGCAAAAGAGACAATAACCAAAACAAAGAGAAACTCCACCAACTGGGAGAAAATTTTTGCACACAACACTAATGATAAAGGACTGATCACAAAAATCTACAAAGAGCTGATGAGACTCAACAACAACAAAGAAAATAATCCAGTCAAAAAATGGGCAGAAGAGCTAAAAAGAAACTTCTCCAAAGAGGAAATGCAAATGGCCAACAGGCATATGGAAAAATGTTCAACATCATTTGCAATCAGTGAAATGCAAATCAAAACTACAATGAGATACCATCTTACACCAGTGAGAATGGCACATATTCAAAAAACTAGCAACAGCAAATGTTGGCGAGATTGTGGAGAAAAAGGAACTCTCCTGCACTGCTGGTGAGAGTGCAAACTGGTCCAACTGTAACAGGGTGGTCCCCAGGAAAGGGGGAGATTCCCTGCCCCACCCAAGGGAGGGTGGAGCTGAGCAGGGAGAGAAGAAGCTGCAGAAGAGACTGAGGAAGGAAGCAGGATGGAGCCAGGAGACCTGGAGGAGGCGCATGGAGCCTAGAGACACGTGAAGAAACTGCGCTTGTCTTTTGGTTGTGGACTGGGTGACACAGATGTGGGTGAGACCCATGGGGAGGTGACCATGGCAGCTTTTATCTTGATGTTGATTTTGCTCTTTTCCTTCCGGGCTTGTCTGGTTGTTTCTGACCCTTTTCTGTGGGTCCCCACTGGAAGATGCTTTAGACTTGTGGCAGGCTTTGGGGCCTTGCTCTGGGCCAGTCCCATTTGGATGGACTTTTACCCACGAGGGGACGGGTAACTTTGGATGCTTCATTTAGAAACTAGACTCTGCCTTACCTGTATTGTTTCCTAGTTTTATTAAAGTTCCTTCCCCTTAAAGTCTCCTATGTTTTCTGTTGATGCGGCAGATGGCAGAACCCATTTAGAATAGGCAGGTTTGCGGGGTTTGGGCTACCCCTCTCCCTGTCCTATAACACAACCACTATGGAGAGCTGTGTGGAGATTTCTTGACCTACTAAAGATAGAGCTTCCATATGATTCAGCAATTCCGCTCCTAGGTATTTACCCAAAGGACACAGAAACATTAACTCCAAAGGACACCTGCATCCCTATGTTTATAGCAGCACTATTTACGATAGTTAAGCTATGGAAACAACACAAATGCCAAAAAATAGATGACTAGGTCAAGATGTGGTACGTATACACAATGGAATATTACGCAGCAATCAAAAAAGATAAACACATGCAGTTTGCAGCAACATGGATGGAACTAGAAGGGATCATGCTCAGCGAAATAAGTCAGAAAGAAAAAGAAAAATACCAGATGGTCTCACTCATAGCAGGAATTTAGGAAACCTAAATAAGGGACCAGGAAAAAGACTAATTAATACAAAGTAAAAATCAAAATCAACAAGCAACTATAAACCAGAGACACACTGTAGCGGTGTAGGGGGGGAAGGGGAGAGGAAGGACTAGGGTCAATGTGGGTCTGCTACTCCTAGGCAGCCTATTCGGCTGCCAATTTTCACCTAAACAAGGTCAAAGTGGTCCGGCCAGTTAGGAACAGGACCCCAACCCTTCAGACCTTCAAATCAAACAAGAGCACAAACCTGGACCACACTGGGATGGTCGTGCATCAGGAGGTATGTCCGAAATGCCTGGGGTGGGGCTGAGGACCCATGCATAACATGTACCTCACGAGGTATGTGCAGAATGTCCAGGGGGCTGAGGACCCATACATAACACATACTCCTGATTTACACATCACAAGGTATGACCATGACCGGGAACACCCCGGAGGGCCGAGGACTAATGTATGACAAGGGACACCAGAAGCTGATCAGTGGAATGCATTATTGATAAGATTAGAACCATGGGGGGGGATTAAGGTGTGTCATCAAGTAGATAAGAAGTGCCTGGAGGGGAAGGCAGACTCACAATCCCTAATCTTCTACACCCTTCCCCTTTCTTTAAACTTCTTAATCTCCTTACAACCAATTACGTGTGTCAGTAAAAGGGCCAGGATCTTGCTCTTCAGCATCATCCTGCATTATGTAGCCTGCTCCATGACTCCCGTTTGTCAGTGTGGTGTTGTCCGATGCAACAGGTCAAAATAAGGGGGGGGGGTGCAGTTGTATGGGGAATATAACCAAAATGAAAATGCATACATTGTGCAAAAATGAAAAATGAGCAGCTCATAGAACTCAGAGAAACACTGTGTATTCAGGGACATGCTTAAGGATCCAGACAGTCATCCAGATGGATGAAATGGAGTGGAAAGGGGCATGGAGCTGCTCTAACAAATGAATCCATTCCAAGGAGGGAGCTGTTGAAATTTTCGACCTATAGTTTGTTGTTCATTGACAATGTGGGCTTGCACGTAGCGTCTGAGGTGTGCGTGGTGGCATGGGCAGATTAGGGGGCCTGAGCCCTTAACCTGTGGTATCTGCACTGTCTCTGGGTAGATGGCATTAGCTTTGAGTTAAATAGTAGGACGCCCAGCTGGTATCACAGACAGTTGTTTGATGTGGGGGGAGCCACCACATATTTGGTGACCACAAGCGTGAAAAGTGAAGCTTCTGTGTGAAGAGAAAGGAGACACACAGGAAAGAAACACACAGGAGACCTGGGCTTCACCCTACATGGAGAGAGGAAAAAGCTGGTGTTTTCCTTTACAATGCCCAGGAGAAATGAGAACATATGTCCACACAGAATGCTGCACATGAGTGTTCACGACAGCATTACTCATAGTAGCCAAAAGGTGGAAATAAACCAAATACTCATCAACTGATGAACTGGTTCATCAACCGGTGAGTAGATTAATAAAATGTGGTGTGTTTCTACAATGGAATATTACTCAGCCATAAAAAGGAAGTGCAGAGACATGCTACAACATGGATGAAACTTGAGAACACTTAATGCTTACTGAAAAAACCTGTCACAAAAGACTACAAATTGTATAATTTCATTTCTATGAATTGTGTGGAATAGACACACGTGAAGACAGTAAGTTGATTGCTGCTTGCCTAGGGCTGGGGGATGGGGTTTCTTTTTGGGGTAGTGAAATATTCTATAATTGATTGTGGTAATAGATGCACAACTCTGTACTAAAAGCCACTGCATTGGACATGTTAAAAAGTTGAATGCAAGGTATATGAATTATAATTCAATCAAGCTGTGTGTTTTTTTTTTTAAAGTGAATAATGGTGCAAGGGGTTAAGCACTGCACTATGAAGCAATCCGCAGCCTCTGCAGCACAAGTTTGATCCCCGGCTGGCCAGAAAGAAACCCACATGGCGCAGCAGACCTCTCCTGTCTCGCCTGCTGCTTCCCTCAGCAGTATTTCAGTCAGTCTGCCTGTTCTGTTCCCTGCTTTGTCTCTGGTGAATCCTCTCACCTCCCCTGTATCTCTGGCCTGTACCCCAGCTCTTGTATGCATAAATAAATAAATCTTTTTTAAAGAAGTGAATAATGGGGAATGGAGAGGTGATTCTGACCCAGGAGGTCTCTCTGGCTGTGCCGGGGGCGGTGGGTAAATGTCTTTCCTCTGAGATCTTCAGTTCCCCTGCTGTCAAACAGAGAGGACAGAGTTGAGCAGAGAAGCTCTGAAATGCCACTGATGGGGCCACAATGTCACACTTTATCAAGATAGTTGTTTATGATCTTATCTGCTTCTTTCCCACGCTGTGAAGCTGGGGACCTCCCGGGACTAGTAAACCCCTCACTGTTCAAAAGATCTTCCCAGTTCCTTCTGCTCTCACCAGCTGCAGTCCATGCTTCATCTATGTTGTTTCAAAATGACGGAAGAGATGCTTCTCCAAATACTGCTGTCAGTCAAGCAGGAAGGCAGAGGCACTGGTGGAATCCTCAGTATCTCTCCTTGCCCTTCCCTCCTTCCAAAGGCATGCTGGGGTCATTTATTTCACTAAGGCCTGCTACAGGGTGAGCAGAGAGGGGGTACCTGCAGGGAAAGGAGAGGGTGGGCTGCATGAGGGTCTGCATGTATGCATGGCCTGGAGATACACAGAGGAGACTGAGTCATTCTGCAACTTCCTTTTTTGCCGCTAATGTGGGCCAGGTACTGAATTAGGCCCCACGGACACAGCAGTTGCCATGGCAGCAGACCCATCCTACAGAGCAGGGGAGCAGGTATGAGACCTTCAAAGTAGATGTGTGGGAAGGAGATGATTCAGGCTGCGGGCGATGAGGCCGAGGTGACAATCGGAGCAAGATGCATCCCCTGCGTTCACATGCTGTGTCCTCACGACGCCCATGCTCTAGGAGCTAGAGTAACCTTCTGCTCTACGGATGAGGAAACTGAAGCCCAGAGAGATTATATGACATGTGTCCAAGGTCACACAGTCAGAAAATGCAGGCCAGCTGGATCCGCAGCAATTACTCTTAACCACTTGTTCTGTTGTTAAATGCCTCATGACATGGAGTTACAAAAATGAGGGTCTTCTTTGACAATGAGGGGAGGGAAGAGCTCCCAGAGAAGCTAACGGGGAAGCTGAGGTGCTAAGGAAGATGATTCAGGCCAGGAAAGGGCTGGGGTGGGCAAGGCCAGAGGTGGGTGATGTCAGGCAGAGGTGGATTTCTAGGAAGCCAGCGACACTGGCTCGGGCCCCTCACGTGCACGATGGGCCTTGTTCACACAGGTTGGCGGGCAGCTGTGAAGCATCGCAGGCTGGAAGAGGAGCCAGGTTGCTATCTGAAAGCATTTCAGTTGAAGTATTTCTGGGAAATAGCCTCCAGAACTCTCAGAAGAAAGGAATCTGAAGCTTGGAAGTCTCTACCACTTTCGTATGATTTCTTTTCACATTCTTAATAAATATTCATTTCCCCCCCAATTTTATATTCATAATCTTACTTCATATTCTTCTTCTTAAAGATGCCCCCCAAAATTCAAACTGGATCCACAATGTCATAGCACAGCCTACTCACCAAAATGGCTAAAACAAAAAAGCAAAAAATATATATATTTAAATGGGCAGCAAAGATATGGAACAACAATTTTCAGATGCTTCTGGGAGGGGAGTGTAAATTGATATGGCTGCTTTGAGAACTATTTGCAGTATCTTCTAAAGCTGAGCATTTATTTATCCTTATGAGGCAGCAATTCATTTCCTGGATGTTTACCCAACAGAAATGAGTCCATATGTCCTCCCAGAGACACGTGCAGGAATGTTCATGGAAGCTCTCCCATAATATCCCAACTGAAGAGCTCAACACTAGTGGACTGGATATATAAATTGGTAGAATCATTCAAAGCATAGTATGAATGAGAAGCATAGTAGGAATGAGAAGAACAAAGTATAACTACTTGAATCTCATAAAGGTGTGAAAAGATACCAGGCAAAAGGTTCACACTTCATTCATCTGACTTTATTCATATGAAGTTTGACACCAGGCAAAAGTCATCTGTGAAGTTCGAAGCCAAGGTAGAGATCATCTTTAGAGTATAGATTGGAACTGGAAAGGGGCACCTGGAGAGGCATCTGAGGTTCTGGTGACAGTCTGATACTTAAATTGGGTCCCAGTTTACAGGGAATATTCAGTTTGTGGAAATTCATTGAGTCACACATACATGAGATATACCTTTATGGTATGCATGTTATACTTTAATGAAAGTTCCCTTAAGTCCCCTAAAACCTTGACCTATCTTTGAGACCAGAGGAGGATTCGGACTTTATACCTAAGCAGTGGTTCCCGTGGAGGGCTGTGGACACTGGTGATAGGTCTCTTTGATGCTTTAGGAAGCTCCTTCCAGCTGCTCCAGGGAGGGAGTGATAGTGCCAGGGTGGAATTGAGGAGACTTGTGGGAGGAGGTGCTGGAGCAGCTGCAGAGTGACCCAGTAAAGGGGGACAGAGCGGAGAAGTCTTGGGCGGGGGTGACCTCAAGGACAAAAAAGCCATAGAGAAGGTGAAGTCTGTGGAGAGTATTGTTTAGGCAAAGACAGGGAGACTGGAATGGAATGGGGAGCCGAGGAAGAGAGAGCTTTGGTTTCTGATTATTATGCAATGAGCCAGGCACCTCTGCAGGCCAGACTTAAAGCTTGGATTGAACCTTAGTCCTGTGCAAGTCAGATGCCCTGGTACCACCAGGCCCCGCTCTCCCTCAAAGCCAATTCTCTCCTGTCAACTCCCCCTACTTTCCCAGACCTGACCAGCCCTGCTCATGGAAGCTCTTGGCAGTCACCCAGCCAACCTTACAGAGTGGACAATCTGTCTCTCTTAATCATGACTCTAAATTTTCTCATTCTTCTTCACTGTTTAATTGACCCAAGCCTTTGTGAGAGCCTCCCAGCTACAGACTTCAAGCTTGATGATGTTATATCTTGTCTCATTGAGGCCCCAAGTGATCTTGGTGAAGTGTATGGTACTAACCCATCTTATAAATGAGGAAAGTGAGGCTTGACAATGGGCCAAGATCACCCATCCAAAATACATAGAGAATTCTTACAATCCAACAATAAAAAGGCAAATAACCCAATCAAAAAATATGCAAAAGATTTGAATAGATATTTCTCAAAAATAGACATACAAACAGCTAATAAAGACATGAAAATATGCTCAGCATCATTAGCCATAATGAAACTCAAAGCCACAAAGATGTCAGCTCACACCAATGGCTAAGGTCAATAGACAAGTAATAACTCAAAAGGGTGAGTATATAGAGAAATTGAAACCCTCATATAATGCTGCTGAAAATATAAAGTGGTGCAGTAGCTTTGGAAAATAACTTGACAGTTGCTCAAAAGATGAAACATAAGAGTTGCCAACTGACTCATCAATTCTACTACTAGCAGAATTGGAATATATGAATATATGTCCACAGAGAACTGTTGAACACAAATCCTCTTAGCAGCATTATTCATAAAAGCTAAAAAGTAGAAGAAACAGAAATGTCCATCAACTCATGAATGGATAAATAAAATGTGGTATATCCATATAATGGAATAGTATTCAGCAATCAAAAGGAATAAAGAACTAATATTTGCCATAAAAATGGATGAAACCTGAAAACGAGAAAAATATTATGCTAATGAAAGAAGTCCCCCAAAACATACACTGTATGATTCCATTTATATGAAAGATCCAATAAAGAAAAATAAAAAATAGACTAGTAGTTGCATTGAATTGAGGGATCAAGGGGATGGGGTTGACTGCTGATGAGTTCATTCTTTTGGGGATAAAAAAATATGCTCTAAAGTTAGAGTATGGTGATGGCTGCATGAATCTTAAATATATTTAAAACCATTGAATTGCACTTTAAATGATCAAGTTTTATGGTATATATTTCTCACTAAACCTGCTTCAAAATAAAAAGGTACACCATGACTTTCTTTATTCATGCTGTTCCCATACTTGAACTGCCCCTCTCTTCTCCTAATTCTCTGAACATCCAACAACTGAGTTCTAAGGCCCAACTCTAATGCCATTACAAAGACATCCTTGATACATTCCATTCAGAGGTAATTTCTCTCTCCTCTGAACCCTGGAAATTCACATCACTCACCAGAGATGATTTATTAGGTATCTATAATGTGTCTGGCACTTATTACATTTCACATGGTTAAGGACCCATTTCATTTCTGATACTAAAACATAGTCTTTTGGAGGAGATTGTATCTTGTTCCTTTCTGTGTTTTCAGAACCAGCAGTTTGACACGCAGAAAGCGTTCCGGAAAGGTATGTGGAATTCATTCTAAATTTCCTTTTTCTCACATTAGCCTCCCCCTAGGAAATAAGTCCCCTATGGCAGGTTCCAGAATGGCTTCATATTGCATTCCCCACAAAAAACAGTCTAGAATCTGGTAGATTTTTGGTGTTGTTGAATAAACAAAAAATGACTAATTGACAAAGATGGTTTTAGTTTCCATCATGACTAAACAACCAATTTTTGAAATTTTTGAAATGAAGTGAGATTTACTCCAGGTTTGGAGAATGGATATAGAATATATTTTTAGGTTATGCTGGATATAGAATATATTTTTAGGTTATGCTGCAGTAACGAAGAAATCCAAAGATTCCGTGACTTAACACCACAAAGTTCATTTCTTACTCACACAAATTCCAAAGGAGTCAGGCAATTCTCCATGCAGTGACCCAAGGATCCAGGCTTCTCTCATCCCATGACATGGCCATCTCAACATGTGTTTTCCACAGATGCTTCCAAAGGAGATGAAGTGTGGAGGTAGCACATTGGCTCCTAAACATCATGGCCTACACCTGTCACTTTCATTCAATCTCTTTAGCTAAAACTAGTGAAATGCTCTCTCCTCTCTCCAAGGGTATTGAGAAGTGCATCTGCCTATGTCCCCCCAAAAAGAGAGAACCAAGTAGGACTGAGCATTTATAAGGCCATGGAGAGGTTTAAACACAAATGATGAATAAACTTGACCTAATGGACATATAAGTTAAGTCTGCATCCAACACCTCATTTTTAAACACATAAGACAATTTATAAAATTTTACTCTAACTTGAGCTATCAAGGCAGTCTCACCAAATGTCAAAGAACCAAAAACATAACAGAGCATATTATCTGAGCACATATCAGTATAACTTATAATTAAGGTATCAATCAATAAGAAAAGATAGTGAGAAAATTTCCATATGCTTGGAAATCTAAAAACACACTTCTAAGTAACCCATTGGTTAGAAAGAACTGATGGAGGAAGCTAGAAAATATTTTTAATTCATTAGTAATGAGAAAAGCCATACTAAAATTTGCAGATGTAGGTAAACAGAATGTAGAGGAAATTTATTGCCTTAAATAAATATGTCAGAGAAGAAAAAAACCAGAAAATTGATAACCATTTACCCCAAAAAGTTGGAAAAAGAGTATATATATAAAACAAATTCGAGAAAAAAGTAGGAAGAAGTAAATAAAGGCACAGGCAGGAATTAATAAAATAATACTTAGATTAAACCAGAGCTAACCCAACAAAAGGAAAGTTGGTTTTCTGAAGACAGTAAAATTGATGAATCCTAAATGAAATGGATCTAGAGGCAAAGAGAAAAACTGCCACCAAAGCCCAATATTAGGAATAAAACGTGGGACCTCATTACAGATGCTGCCAACATTAAAGAAAAAAGAAGATATTTTTGCTAAATTTGTGAGAATACATTTGAAAATAAATATGCATGAACATCCTAAAAAGTCATCATATACCAATTTTGACTCAAAACAAATAGAAGTTCTCAATAATCCCCTAAAAATTAAGGACATTGCGTCAGTTATTAATATTTCTTTCCATAAAGAAAACTTCAACTCTAAATGACATCCCTGGCAAGTTCTACCCAACATTCAAAGAAGAAACAATTTTAGTCTTTGATAATCTCTCTCAGCAAAAAAGTGTGAATAATCCCCAATTCATTTTAGGAGGCTAATATAACCTGCATACAAAATTAATACAGAAATAATATAGCCTGCATACAAAATAGGACAAAGATAATGGCAAGAAAAGAAAATTACGAGCCAATTTTACTCATAAATATAAATGAAAAATCCATGATAAAGTGTTAGCCTCAAAAATCCATCAATATATAACAGGATACCACAAGCAAAATGGGCTAATCCCAGAAATACAAGGTTGATTTAACATAAGAAAATTCATTCATGTAATTCAGCACATAAACTGATTAGAGGACAAAAACGACATGCAGAAAACCATTTGATAAAAATGTAATACTTATTCATAATTTTTAAACAGAAGGAATAATAATCTGGAAAATCATGAGCAGAAGAGAATTTCTGTAATTTGATAAAGTTGATGTGTGCTGCTAACATAATTGATGGTAAAATAATGCAAGCGATTTCTTTTGAGATCAGAGACAAGTCAAGGGTGCCCACTTTGTGCATTTTATTCAGCATTTTACTTCAAACCTGCAGCAAATCCAGAGAGAAGATGAGAAAAGAAATAAAAGATGTGAGATTGGAAGAAAAAAAAAAAGTCATCTTTGAAAGGGACATGATTATGTATAGAGAGAGCCTCAAATAATCTATTAAATCTGTTAACTAAAATTACCAAGAAAATGTAGCATTTTTATTGGCTATAAACATATTAAAATAATATATTCATTCAATGATAAATATGAATATATTTAAAATGTTTCCATACAACAACCTACTGAATTTTTAAATAAAGCTGCAGGAGGGGAGACTTGCACGTGGCAGCCAAGAAGTCCTGAACATTCAGAGGTGGACTGTGGGAAGAGGTTTCTCCCTCGGTGCGTCAGCGCCCCCATTACTGGAAGGGTTCAAGCTGGGACAGGGGTGCTGAAGAAAGGACTTGACTCAGCGTAAGAGGCTGGCCTCTCTCCAGGCTGGACCTTAGCTCTGCTTACCGTCCGCCTTGGGACACGGCCTGTCTTTCCCCACCTCTTCTCTCCAAGCCAGCTTAATCCTCTGTGAAGGCTGAGGGCTGGTGAACTGACAGAGGATTTACAGCTCCGGGAAATGTTTGCAACAATCTCTAATCTTATCTTTGTCCACTCCCCTCTCCCAGCCCTGCATTCAGAGAAAACCACAACGTTTGTTTCTCTTTCCAAGCTCTCCCTCCCCTCAAACTATGCCACTCCCCCGCCCTGCCACCCCACCAGACTTACCTTCCCATATATAGTTCAAGTTTTCTGGCAGAGAGCACAGCCACGTCCCCCACACCCCAGGGTGGTGGTCTTGACTGGGGGCTTCTCCACGGGGGAGGTCACTGTTCAGTCTTCCAGGTCTGCCTATAACTCAGAGTCGAGGTTTTTTCAACATCACAAACCCCTTTTACAAAGGCAAATCCTTCTAAACACCAGCACGCTGGAAGGGTCCCGTGCCAGGACGATGCTGAGGCCTTTATGCACCTGACTTCTCCCCATTGCTTCCCACAGGTGGGGTCTATTATAAGCTCCTTGATCACACAATGCATGGGCACTTGGGGCCAGAACCACACTTTCCACACAGACCACACATCCTGAAACACGACGCTGCCTGGCTGCCTTTGGTTTTTGTGATTCTGTTTTTCAAACGAAACTTTATACAGTTCCTTAATAACCCAACACGGAACAGTAGAGCTGCTCTTTCCTGGAAGCCTGCCTCTCAACTGTCCCACCATGTCCCCCAAACAGCCCCCCTAAACCACCAAGGCACCACAGACATCTTCACCACAGAGAAGGCAGAGCAGACGTGAGTGCAAACTTTGGAGTCAGACGGTGCTTCCCAGCAACGTGCCCTGGGGCCTTGGTTTTCTAAAAGGCATTTACCTTCACAGGTGACTGTGAGGATTAGGGGTGCTGAGTGTAAGGGCTCATCACACAGGAGGTGCTCCCAACAAGCTGACTGTGGCTACTGGCAGTCTCTGGGGCTTGGGGTAACTAGCCCCTCAATACCACCTGCTGGACTCAACACAGAAGACCCCGAAGATGCTGCAACCCAGGAGCTGAAGCAGCCCTGACCCCCGTCGGGGACATGGCCGTAAAGCCTCTTCTTGCAGCTGGCACCTCATGGGCAGATGCAGGGAGGCGAGGCTGTTAATAAATAAATCTGTCAGTTTCCAGAATACCCTCTCTCCAGGGCTCCTGCTCTGACAGGCTCCACAGGAGGGCTGAGGCCCAGTTGGCAGCAGACCCAAATGTTGGCTGAGCCGCTAGATAACTCTGTAATGAACTGTCCCTCAAGCTGGAGGCATTAACCTTGCTGCCCGCCTGAAGGCCTGTAACCCTTCCCTTCCCAGCCCCAGGGAGGCTGAGTGCACGGCCTGTGTGAGCAGGGCTGTATTGATCATCGATTGCTAACTAACACATTATAGCTGGAAATAGCCAGCAACGAACTCAGGCATTCTCAGGAGTCTGAAAGGCACTTAAGTGGTTCTGAGTTGTTCTGACTCAAGGTTTTTCGCAAGACTGCAGTCAAGTTCCGAGGTTGGGCATCTCAAGGCTTGACTGGGAAGGCTCAGATTCCAAACTCAACTCAGTCCCAGTCCTCAAAAGAGGCATTTCCAAGCTCGTGCATTGGGACCCCTCCAAAAGCCCCCCTCACACCAAGGCAACTGGCTTCCCCCAGCGCTAGCAAGGGAGGGAGAGCAAGGGCAGTGAATCCAGTCCTTTCATAGCCACCCCTCACCCTTCACTTCTCGTTGTTAGCTGCAAATCACTCAGTCCAGCCCATACTGAGGGGGGAGTTACACAGGTTGTGGAAACAGGATGCAGGGCATCACAGGGGTGCTATCAGAGGCCACCTGCCGCAGGGGGGGCCGTGGCCGGGACACACATCTAGACAGCCCAGCTCACTTGAGGCGCATCTGCCTGGACAGCCAGGAGTTGGCCTCAAATCCTCATCCCACCTCTCCCCAAGGCTTGTTGGCTGATAACCCAAACTCACAAGTCTGATCACCACTCACTCTCTCTTGACTTCCAGGCCCCCTCCTGTCTCACCAGGCTGTAGCCCTTACTGGTCCCCCTGCACCCATTCTGGTCCTCCTTCCCCCATCACTTTCACCATCACTGTCTCTTCCCAACAGTATTTTGAAGAGTTTTTTCAAAAGGCAGATCTGATACTGTCTTCCCCTTGGTGAAGATCCTCTAGAGAATATGTGTGAACATTATTGGCACCTTTCAGTACCACAAGTTCGCCCTGTGCCCTCCTAGCACAGCTTTGCACATGCTGTTCCTCTTCTAGATATATTTTCTTGCCCTCTTCACTTCGTTAAACATTCATCACCTTTTATGTAAGCATGTGGCCAAGGGATATGCAGGGACCCCAAACCGTTAAGGGATGCCCACTGTAAAAGGCGTACGGCCATCTATCACACAAAGGTAAATGTAATCCCCCAAATTACACATCCCCTCATGGGCAGATGCCCAGCCAAACAGGCTTGGCCAGAAATGGGGCCACTGAGGCCTGAAAACTTGTTACAAGTCTAAGGAACCACAAGAAGGGTTAGGCAGGTTCCAGAGAGCTAGGACAGAAGAGAGGGAAAATACAAACACATAATCTACAAAGAGGTCAAGATAACGGCTGTCAATTGTCTTTGCCAAGGATCAAGAATAGCCTCTCCACGTGTCTCTCAGTCAAGTCTCTCCCAAGTATCACTACATGTCTCTCCTCCCTGTGTCCCCTTCAAGTTCCTCAGTGCAAGCTGGAGAAGCCAGAGAGCCAGGTCCACCTGCCTTCTGTGTTATATAGGTTCACCTGGCCGCTGAGCTCCACCCCTTGTTCCCAGTAGCTCCCCCATCAGGAAGTCTGGTTCATGTCATGCTGGGACCTGTAGTCCAAGGTGGTTGCCTGTAAGTGGGAGCCAGAAAAATGGCACCTTTCCTTCAAGAAGGTTAATCTGTAACATTTGGGTCTCATTCAAGAGTCCCTTCCTCAAAGAAGCTGTCCCTGTCCAGCTTGTACGAGGCTTACTTTGAAACCTGTTGAAACCGTGTCGTATTGCGGCACTTTGCTGGTACACTGGTCCTTTACCTGATTGGTCACTGTTATCTCCCCCAAGACCGTAAAAGCCCCAAGGGCAAGGGCTGTATCTGCTTTTGTTGGTGGCATCCGTGCTGCCTGTCCACAGTGGATGTTTAAGAAACATCTGTTGAATCAAAAAAAAAAAAAAATTAAGGTCCTCGTGCAGATGAAAAACTACAACCTGGAAAACAATTATTCGTAGGAATTGCAGAACTCCATGGCTCAAAGGGGATTCAGGAACCAGTCAGCCAACCTCATTTTCAGAAGAGGAAAATGAGGTCCAGGGAAGGACTTCCCAGGAGTGACTGAGAACAGAGAATCAACCCAGTCTCTGGTGTGACCCTTCCCCTGACTGTTTCCACTTGTCACCAGCCCCATCTGCCTTCTATCACCACCCAGACTTTTCCACTGGCATTTGACAAATGCTGACAGATCACCTCCATCAGCCCTAAGACCTTGGCACAAAGACTCTGGAAGCCTTGGACAATGTCTCCCTTCTGGTAAATTCTTTTCTGTTTTGGAACTATCTGAAGATGTACAACTGTCCCCCGAAAACAACCATTTCACCCCAAATCAAAAACCAGCCTTTCTTTTGGAAACCCTCCTCTTGGGTTTCTCCCAGGAGCTTTAGGCCATTTGAGCTAGGAGGAACCTGAGAGGTAATGAGTCAATCCCAGTGAGGAAACTGAGGCCAGAGAAGGACAGAGACTCCCAAGGTCACAAAGAATTAGTGAAGGACCTGGGAGCAGAATCCAGGCCTCCCCACTCTCAGGCCAGTGCTTCTGTCTCTAGAGCAGGCTGCAAAGAGCTGATCTGAATTACCTGGAAGGCACCTGTAGGCTCTGCCCTAAGACTAACAGAGTCTTCTAGAGCAGAGATTCTCCCTCGGATTATGGTCAACTATGCAGACTCCTATCACAGGTCCTCAGCGCAAAGTCACCCTGTTCTTGCATAGGTGGCAAATAAACTGGCATTCCAAAGCCAACCAACTAACTAACTAGCTAACTAACTAGTATTCCAAAACAGATAAACGATACTGCCAACAAACTGGTATTGCAAAAACAAACTGATATTTCAAGAAAAATTTAAAAAACTTCCCAACCGGTATTTAAATTAGTTGCTAACATTTAAAAATGGAGAGAATTTTACACACAAATCTAGGTCTCCACCTTCTCTTAGATAAATTGAACAATCTGGCAATACGGGCTCTGCCTCCCAGCATGCCGACACTTGGCTGAACTGTATAGCAGTTGTCACGCTCCTCTGTCCACAGTTGGCCAAATTTTCTCCTTCCCTGGCCTGCCCAGGCCTTAAAGGCTTTTGAGCTTGCCGCCCGTGTTCTACTGGATTTGAGATTCCCTCTGCAATGTGTTCCCCAGGTAAGAGGTCACGTATGTTCTGTTGGATGCCTCCAGGGATGGGGATTCACTATCAGTCTTGTTCCAAAGCTGGTCAAGTAAATGGTGGTGGGTGGAGGAAGGGTTTGACTCAAATCACAGCTTATCTGAGCCCATGTATAACACGCAGTCTAATAAACTTCAATTGCCTCGTAATCACGACTCTCCGTGCTTGTTTTGGCTGAGGGAGATAAGTCACTCTTGGGAATCACTTCACAGACTTCCAGGCCATAGAAATGAAGAACAGATGCCACTGCATTCCAGTCAAACTAGGAGCCAGGTCTGGAAGGTCCTTTTCAAGTTTCAAAGGCAGCCACCGCCCCTATCAAGAGAGGGCTGGGCAATTGTGTCTTGGATTCTTGAATAATGACAGCTCTCAGATAAATTGTTTTTCTATGACCTTGCCAGAAGCTGTCACCACCACCGAAGTTTCATAACCCATGGGGACTGGTAGAGGAGGTTCTTACAGCAATGCCAGGCTGCTAAGAACTTCATTAGGAGGTGCTCAGGGAAGCTGGGCAGACACGCTGTAGAGGCCTTGCTTGGCAAGGGTCAAATTTGGGAACTTTTAAATAGCTATGGCTTTCTTCCTACCACTCTTGTCAACAGTCAAATCTCCAAGTCAACAGAAATATTAGATTCCAGGACTATTAGATCTGGAAGGGCCTTGTCTCTTTCATCTTGCACAATAATCTACCTTAATCAAGAAGCTCCCCATAAACACCCCAGGCAGGAAGTGTGTCAGCCTTGGTGGGGGCAAGAAATCTTCCTGATATGGTTCTGAAGCTCTCCCCAATGAAACATCCATCTCCTACTCCCTCCTCATTTTATCCTCAAAGTGAGGACCGTTTCTATGCCCTCCTTCACCTACAGCCATTGGGCATCACCACAAATTCCCTCCTTGGTCTACAGACTAAACCATCCTTCCTCGGAGGCCTGGGTTGGAGCCCTCTGTATTATCCTCTTGCTATTGGCCAGTGTCCCTTCTCAGCATCTTTTCAAAATAGCTGTGACTTTAAGAGGACACAGTTCTTGCTCTGGGACATGCAGAGAAGAAAGGCTGAGTCCAGCTGTGCTGCATCCAGGCTCGCACGCCTAGTATTTGCACAGATTGTTTCTTATCAGCAAACAGCTTTTATTTTAAAAACATGTAACTCAGTTTACTTTAGCAACATTGATTCATGAAATCCCTATAACTCTCTGGGTCTATTATTATCATTACTATCATCTATTATTATCATCAGTCTGTGCAGATGATGAAATCAAAACACAGACAAAGGAAGTTTCTTGGCCAAAGTGTCAGTCAGGAGATGAGATTGGGACTCAGACCATTGGCATCAGAGTGGAGCTTGTGACCATCCCTGTGTGCCTCTCCATGCCCTTGTTAATGTTAAACATGGACTGAAAGCCTCCAGGGAGATCTGGAAGTAATTGAGTCTTCCCGATAAATTGACACTATGCCCAGATGTGAAATGACTCATATAAAGTCACTCCATTCTACAACAATGGAGTTGGGACTTCACCTGGGTTCCAAATTCAGGGCTCTGTGCTCTAGCCTAGGGCATCCTAAGTGGAGGAACCATATCTGATTTAATAGAAGTAGAAGAAACACACCCTCCAGGGTAGTAGTATCACAAAGACCCTCTCCAGGGAAGTGAAATGCTTTCTAACCTGGCCTTGAGCCCATGTGGGTATCTGATAGGACAGTTATCCAAAGAGTCCCTGGGCCAGGGAGAGCACAACTTCCCAATCTCAGCATCTGATAATTTGAAAGTGTTCATGTTAGGAAATACATGGAGACCTCATTAATTCATAGCCCTCATTAATTCATAGACCTCATTAATCCAGACATGGGCAAATTCTTGTAAAGGACCGGTTAGCAAATGAAACATATTTATGTGAGAGTGTACCTGGGACCTGAACCATTTTCTTGCAGGAAGGGAAGGAGACTCGCAGCCAGTGCTGAACATATCGCCTTATTTAGAAATCTCTCTCCTTCTTCCAGCTTAATGTATACTTCTTTGTTCTGAGTGTGTATCATTTGGCACCTGGCCCAACCCTACTACACTAAGTATTCCCAGAGGCAAAAAACAGGGTTCTCTGCCTGCAGCACAGGAAGGCAGTGTGCAGACTATCTCCCTGTGCCTGCTGCATACATTAAAGGACATAACAAGAGAGTGAAAAGACATCCATAGGATGGGTGAACACATTTGAAAATTACATCACTGATAAGGATAGTCTAGCATCCTGAATATATAAAGAACTCTTACAATTCAATAACAAGAGATAACCCAATTCAAAAATGAATAAAAGGACTTGAGCAGACATCTCTTTTAAAAAGACATGCAAGTGGACAAGAAGCACATGAAAAGATGCTCAATGTCCTTGTCAGTAGGGAAATGTAAATCAATACCACAGTGAGATGTCACTTTCTAGCCACTAGGATAGCTCTTATTATGGATTGAAACGTGTCCCTCCCTACCCCCAAAGTCCCAGAATTTGTGAATGTGACTCTACTTGGAAATAGGGTCCTTGCAGATTTAATCAAATTAGGATGAGCTTATTTAGTTGGGCTTAACCCAATATGACTGGTATACTTACAAAAAGAGGGACAAAGACAGAGGGAAAATGGCCATGTGAAGATGGAGATAAAGATTAGAGTTTCGTTGGCACAGCCAAGGAACCCTTGGAATTACCAGAACTAGAAGAAACAAGGGAGGACCCGCCTCTAGAGGCTCTGGTGGCAGCAAATTTCCACAAACACCTTGACTTCAGAGTTCTAGCTTGCAAGACTCTGACACAAGAAATTTGTTATAAGCCACTCAGCAAGTGGTACTTTCTTATCAAGCCCTAGATCACTAACATAACTTTAAAAATGGAAAACAGCAAGTGTTGGCTAGTGTGATGTTTGGTTTTATGTGTCAACTTGGCTGGGTCACAGTGCCCAGATACTTGGTCAGACATTCTGGATGTTTCTGTAAAGGTATTTTTTGGATGAGATTAACATTTAAATCCATCTACTTTTAAGAAAATCAGGATAACCCTCCATAATGAGGGTGGGCCCTATCCAATCAGTTGAAGGCCTTAACAAAGACTGACATCCTCCGTGAGCAAGGAATTCTGTCAGCCAACTGCCTTGGGACTTGAACTGAAACTCATCCCTAGGTCTCCAGCTGCTGGTCTCCCATTGCTGGTCTCCCCTATGGATTTTGAAACTACCAAATCTCCATAATTGTGGGTCCATTCCTTAAAATATCTCTCACCTATTTCTTATTTATCTACCTATCTATCTAGTCAGCTAGATACCTAGCCACCTACCTACCTATCATCTATCTATATATCTACATAGAACTATTTAGAGATGTGAAGTTCTCTTGTGTGTAGAAATACAGCTCTCTCTCCATTTATCTATTGATATGTATCTATTACCTAATATATATGTTTAAACACCCTTTTGTTTCTCTTTCTCTAAAGAACCTAGAACTGTGAGAATGTGCAAAAATCGGAACCCTTATACACTGCTGGTGGAAATGTAAAATGGTGTAGCCATTGTGGACTATTGCTTGGTTGTTTCTCAACTAAACAGAATTAATATGACTCAGCAATCCACTCCTAAGCATAAACCTGAAAGAACTAAGTGCAGGTACTCAAACAAAAATTTGTACAAGAATGTTGACAGCCACATTATTGACAAGAGCCAAAAGCAGAAACAACTCGAATGTCCAACTGATGGATAAACAAAGGTGGGGGTGGTTATACAACATTGTACACACTGTGAATGTACCAAGTGCCAATGAGTTGTAACCATTTCAAGTGGCCAAAATGGTACATTTATGCCATATGTATTTTGCCACAATAAAAAAACTTGCATTCAAGTACACACAGAATTCATGAATTCACTAACAGGGCGGTGGGGTGATGAAGAGGGCAAAGAGCCTTACTGAAGGCATTGTGGTGATGGGGCACTAGCTTGGCAAGAGTTTACTTCTTTCTCACGCAGGTTCTTTCAACACTCCTCAGAGTGGCTCAACCGCTCCTTCTCCCAGACATTCCATCGTCGTCCCCCATCACCAGACATCTCTCAGGGGTGATGCCATTCCCTGGCTCTTTGCTCTCAGCTCCTTCCTCAGTCCTGAGTAGCAAGTTCAGCACCTTGAGCCTCACCTTTTGGCCAGACTCTGAGATGACCCCTTACCAGTCTCTTGCATGAAGCCCACATCTGGCCCCCAGGAGCAGGCATGCATCCTGTCCCTCTGAAAAATGCTACAGGAGGTTGCACTCAACTCAACCTCCTCCCCATGCTCTGTCATCAAAGCACCTTCAGATATTTCCGGGCAGGGGTCTGTGGAATTGCCATCCAGAGGACACATACTGAACTCGAGTCTCTTTCCCCAGCCTTGAGACAAAGGGCAGGGGGCATCCACTGTTCACCATTGGGAGCCGTTAAAACAGAGCAATGCTCTCTTCAAGGACATCCCCACCCAAATTCCCCTTCCTTCAACTCTCACTCCTGATTCATGTGTACCCCTCTACGTGGGTGAGAGGGTTTCAAGGGCTGCAGGTTTCTGTCTCCATTGTCAATACAGCCTCTGGTGCAGATGTAGTAGCTAACAGTGCCTTCCAAACACTACCTACTGAACATTAACACATGCATTTAAGAACCTACATTCAACTGCCATGGAACCTGAGCTTGTCACAAACATGGCACGCGGCCCTTTTAACATCTATTTATTTATAACTACTTTGATTTATTGATTTCCTAAGAATTCATAGAGAGCTGGCATTTAGAAATCTATAGAATGCATTATGTAGGTACTAAGTTTACAAAGAAATATTCTGAAAGCCTAGTTACACAGCGTTAGATCTGGGAAGGACTTCTGAAGCTTCTTAGTCAGCCTCCTTCATTTTCGTTAAGCAGCAGCAGAGGTCTCGAAAGGCTGAGGGACCTGCCCAAGGTCATCATAGCAAGAGACCAGAAGATGTCGTTATCACTTGCCACAACTACCTTCTATTTGTTTAAAAAAAAGACCCATAAATCCTGATTCATATTGCTAATTTTAATTATCAAACCAGTGATAAAAATGATTTTTAATGCAAAGTAACAGTCAGAGTCTGAAAATTGAATGAACTGGGCTTTCAACACTACATAAAGCTGTTTGAATCCCAATCTCCTGTACAGGAAAATAATGGATTCTTAATTGAATCTGTGCCTCAGACTGGAAGAATGATTTTTAAATGGAAAATCCCAGGGAGGTGGTGATGAGAAATGAGTTTAGCCACATGATCCTAGGTGAAAGTAAGATAACAGCAAATCAGGCAGGAAAAGAGCTTTTTTCTAAAGATCGCAAATAAATCAGGTTTACCCCATCTTTCTAGCCTTGGGACTGTCTCTTGTGTTCTGATGCTTATAGACAAGCACCTCCAGGGTTTCATATAGGATCTTTAAAAAAAAAAAAAGCTGTGTGAAGCACAATGGTGATATCATTACTCTAGCAAATATTGACATGCTGTCCAGCATCCTCAGAACTCAGTCCTGCATTCTTCTCAAACAACATAACAATCATAAGCTTTTAGAGTTGGCAGAGATGCTAGAAATAATTTAGTGCAATACCATGCAATTCAAAGATAAGAAAACCAAGGCCCAGAGAGGGAAGTACCTTGCCCAGGAAGGTCACACAGAGAGTTCATGGCTCTCATCACAAAACTTAAGTCTTTTGACAGATTCATGAACTCTGTAGTAGTTCCACCTTCCATTGAAGACCACAGAGTCACATTTTGTAGCCTGAAGTGCTAATTAAACCAGAGGAATTATGGACTATTTATAGGTAGGAGGAAAGACATTAACTAGGCCATGAAACCTGGGGACACAGAAGGGGAGCTTGTCTCTTGAGATTCACGTTAGACTCAACCTTTACAGTTTAAGAGAGGCCGAAGGCAATGCACAGTCTCCACTTTCCTAATACTGGATTTCATTCAACCTGAGCTACAGTTAGTCTTAAAAGGGACCACAGTTACTGTAGTTTTTTGCAACATGAGTAGACTGGTGACGACTTCTCTGGGCAAGCGCTGCTCTTACCCAGAGGACAGGTTAGAATCATCCTTCCAAACTTACCGATTGCTTCAAAAGGCCTCTTTCCAGCTGTTTTTCTATTAATTTGAGTTTCAACCTGTAATAGTCAATATGCTTTCATTGCATTTAGAAGTGAAAAATAAAGGATAAAGGAAATCCACAAAAATGTTTTCAAAAGACATACCACTTGGGTTTGCAATTATCTCGCATTTTTCTTTTTACTGTGCAGCATGGCCTGCACCATCTTGACAAAATCAAGTATTCCTCAGGAGACTCGTGGTGTGAACAAAAGCGCTGAACTCAAAGAATTTCCAAGTTTTAATCTGTCAGAGACTGTGTGGTACCAGGGAAAGAGTCATTTAACCTTTCTCCGTTCGGTTCCCTCCTCTACACAATGAGGCTAAAACTGTGGCGGTACCTCTCCTGAGTACTGCGGGAACTGGCTAATTAAAGCTAATTAAGGCCCTGGAAAGCAGCAGAAAATACTATGTAAGTGTTGAGTATTTATGGACCACTAAGAGTCACAAAAACTCCCAAGGGACATGATTCTGTGCAGACAGCACAATCTCTTTTGTCGATTACTAATTACCCACCGCTTACAAAGGAAGCACTGGGTGTTCAGTAACAGCACAGGAAGAAGGAACATCGCACGATGTCGTTCAACAACACCATCTTTATTCAAAAATATATATCTATGAGACATTTCAGAATATACTGCTGCCGCCAACGACAGCCTATACTTCTAAATAAAGTCCTAAATTAATATACAAATTTAAGCTTTAAAAATATTCTTTAAGAAAAAAAACAAAAACAAGAACAAAATTAGGTTGAAGACTTTGAGGAATACGACCTAAAGGAAAGGTCCTTTGAGGCCCACAGATGCCCTAAGAAGAAAAACACAAAACAAAAACCACCCACCGCCCCCACCCCCAGATCACCTCATACATCCAAGGAGAAAGGTTCATTTAAATTAAACAAATGAAGTAAGCACATGTGGGGAGGATATGGGAAGAATTAAGATTTTAAAAAACAAAAGCATTTCATTAAAAAACTATAAAACAAAACTAACTTCCTCACAGGAAGTCCACTAGTAACAGGTGTTAAGAGGCCAACACATTCATTTACATAATTGCCGTAGATTCATCTCCTGTTCTTGTTGTAGTAATTATGCACCAATTGCTCGTCAGACTCAATCAGATAGAACAAAGCAGCGGGCAAAATCCATTATGTCGTAACATTTTCATCTAGTTTATCAAATATCTACTGTACCCTTCCGGCTGGTTTGTGGCTAGTAGAATGTTGCTTCCTGGGTGAAAGCACAGTGAAGTCCAAGACGGGACTGTTCAGAAACAAGCTCCTGTTAGGACTAAAGCAGCACGCCACATGGGGAGGGGCCTATGTGCTGAGACAGCAAAATTGGAATTAATCTCGCAATTTTAGTAAAGTTACCTACTGCCCTCTGGCCTCTGAAGAAAAACTGTATATACGCATTAATTTAATAATGACAGGACAACAGGCAGTGTCAATAAGCAAACAACACAGTCTGAATTCAAATCTGAAAAATAGCTTAAATGCTACTAGGTTCTACAAAGAGTTAAACTGAACACCTGCTCTGACTTTTCATTGTTCTCACTTTATGGCAGGCAGCAGAACTTCTTAAAGGGAAGCCTGTTATACTTTTAAAAACATAGGTTAAGTTTTAACATGTTTAACATGTAAAATTACATGTAATTGGCTTTTTGGTAATCCTGAAAATAAGTACTCAAAATAATGGAGTTTCTGAAGCCCCCATCACTGAATTCCCTTTTTACAGCTTTTGGATTTCAGCCTCTGGGCTATAATTCCTATTCTACTATTGGGGCAAATTGTTTTCTGCCCTTTCCAATGTCAAAAATAAGCCTGCGAAATTAGAATGATTTACAGTTAACAGGCCTAACCTTTACTAAAAGCAAGGTAAAAATCCTAACTACATTATATAGTCATGATGTCAGCTGGCATGATAGTGAAATTTAAAAACCCCACGTTAATATTCCCGACTTTCCCCTTCCCCTGCCCAAGATGAGCCATTCAGTAACATCTGATGCAAAGCACTCCTCTTCCTATGGGCACAAGGACATGTGCAGTGGCGTGAACTGACGGACAGACAAACATGCACAAAGTGTCATTTGCAAAGGAGATATTCAAGTTTAGTCACCATACTGTGGACATGCTCCACAGAGTGAATTAAATGTTAGTGCGCCCTACTCCCCAAAAGAAAGGGTCAAAGCAACACCCATGTGAAGTCGAGTCTCAACATGCCTTCAGCTTTCGGGGCCCACCAGCACCATTTCCAATAACTGCCTTCACAACCAAGTGGGGTCAGAAGATCGTGTTTTTAGGAACACCCTCTATGACAGTGGGTGGGACCCATGATAAATGCATCTTGGAAAGGTTGTCTGTAGGAACCTGAAACAAATAATTTATTTTTAACTTATGTTGTGATCCCTGTTACTCTGTCTCTGAACAGTGACTTTCTGTCCCAGATCATCTTTGAATCTTATTTGCCAGATTCTTCTTGTCTGCTTACCAACGCACCTAGGCTTTGACTATAAATAGCTAGAAGTAAGGGTAAGGAAGGATCCTCGATTTGGCAAACTCTTTATGGCAAAGCTGCTTCACAGTTGTGCCTCCAACCTTTTGGGTGGATGGAATCTGGGAAAGCCGATGACTCCAGAGTAAGTCCCTCAGTGGAAGCCTGTACTGAACATGAACAAGCTCAGCTCAGAAAGGAGAAGTCACTTTCATGACAAAATGCTGTCACACAGGACAAGATTTTTCTGAAAGGTTCCAGAAGCACACATGATTTTCAGAACTTCTTGGGTGTAAAGAGAGTTAAAATGGAAAACCGACAGGGGCATGAAAACATGAAATGGGAGAAATTCATATTATTTCCAAATATGAATCTAAACTGGATTCTACTCGCCACTGATCTGAATTGTGCTCAGCAGGAGAGGCTGGAGAGGAGAATCAGAGTCTGTAGTTCTTTCTTGAGGCCGGGGACTGGGGCTACAAGGTTATTTCCAACCATGACCTGCCCTCTTCTTTCTGCTGGTACAGATGGGAATCTGAGGCACGATTTCAACTGCCCTAGTCAGTTGAAAACAGGTCACCAGCAGAGGGCAGGGGGGCCAAGCCCCCTGTGACGTTGGGCAGCAATGAGAGGTCTGGCAAGCTCTGAATATGCGACTTCAGTTCCTTGCGTACCTGGGTTACACGCGCGAGCTTCTGTTTATATTCCTAAGGAGACAAAGAGAGGACAGTGCAGTTAAATCTACACATGCTGATGGTCAGGCTTAACTAATTGATACAGACAAGCTCTACTTGTTCTCACCAGATCGCATTCTTTCAGCCAGCTGAACTACTGATACAATGCTGGGGCTTTCGAACTCTCAAAAGGTGAAACTTTATTTATTTTTTAAGAAGATTTATTTATTTATTTATACAAGCACTGGGTATAGTCAGAGGCGCGGGAGGTTGAGAGAATTCACCAGAGCCAGAGCGGGGAGCAGAACAGGCAGACAGACAAAGTACACTGCTCAGGGGAGCAGCGGGCGGCAGGAGAGGTCTGCGCGCCATGTGGGACCCTCATGTCGCCCGGGGATGGAGCCAGTGCTGCCCGAGGATGGAGCCAGTGCTGCAGAGGCTGCGGGCAGCTTCAAAGCCCAGCACTCGACCACTGCGCCACCAGGGAGGCCCTCAAAAGGTGAAACTTTAAATCAAAAAGGAAATTTGAGTTCATACTGACAAAGGTCAATTAAGTGGTATTTAACTTAGTGATTGGGACTTGGAAGTAAAAAGAAGTGACATTTGTACTTGCACTCTCTTTTAATGAGCTCTTATCTGTTTCAAAATGCATTATAAAATATAGATGCTCAGGTTTTACAATTATTTTGAGACTCCACCTAGATATGGCTAGAAAAATCACTATAAAGCTAGACCCTGTGTTAAACTTAAGAGATGAATCCAGATTTATCAATTCCAAAGAAAAGCAGTAGAAGTTCAAACTATCCCCCTGCCACTACCTGTGTCCAGGACTTCCTCATTCCATACCTCAGTAACTGCAGCAAATCCCTAAGGAGGCCTTCTAGATGTCTCTCCTAAACAGGCAAGACTTATCTGCCAAAAGCCCGGCTTTCATCAAGACACTCCCTGTGAGAAAGTGAAGCACAGTAACACCCTATCTCTATGACTGCTCAGAGCTCAAGGTCTTCTGCCCAGCTGTATTTCTCCAACTTCCCAAGCCCCTCTGCACAGTCACTCCCTGCATGGGCCATTTGTTCATCATTCCTCTCAAGCCTGGAGAGACCTCTTCTCTTGTCCCAGCAAAGTCCTGCCCCCTGTCCTCTCCCTGCCCTCTGAATCCCATCTCCCTAGCAAAATCATCTGGGAGACTAGTCTGGAGCTCACTTCCACTGGCTTCCCAGAGTCCTCCTGTACACTGAGTGTCACTGGAGCCCTAACAGGCTTTTTGCTCTTAAAGCTATTTCCACACACGTAGTACCTTCTATGTTCCTCTAAAATATGACTCTCCTGACAGCAGGAACTGGGCCTACTTTTTCCTTCCTCAGTTCTCAGTGAAAGGTACTCTTGGTAAGTCTCTATGAAATAACAATCCCGAGCAATGTGAGGCCTGTGTTTTATGGCCCCCTGAGGACTTGTATTTTTGCCACTGTGTTATCCCTTCTCAGAGCTTCTGCAAAGATAAGAGGCTGGGCCACCAATGACTAACGCCTCTTCTGTTGGCATGTAACAGAAAGCACTGGCTGAACTCAAAAGATTGAGGTCTGGTTCTGGCTCTAACTTCCCATGTGATTGTGGATGTATTCCCTCTCTTCCTTTGTCTTCACTGTCTTATCTGAAAATGGAAGAATTAGGCCACCCATAAGATTTTTCTTAAACTTCTAGAGTTTTTCATGCCAGACATCTCAGGCACACTTGGAGAGGCAGAGGGTTTGAGAATATAAGCTTAAGCAATCCTGGGAAGTCTGGTAAAACAAAAAAATAGGTCAAAATAAAAAAAAATACATGGTTCCAGTTCTAAAGACAAAGTGAGAAAAGGGAATGGAATCAGGAGCATGAGCATGGAGGCATGGAGACTCTACCCCCAGGTTACTGTAGACAGGCTGCCTTCCACCAGAATGAGCTGTGCACTCAGGTCATCTTAACGAAGAAAAAAGCAAGCTCTCCTGGCATCCTATTTCTTTCCTTTGTAGCCTTAACACAATTAAAACAATGGCTTAGGTAGATTATTAATAATCGCCCCCCCCCATCAGACTAGTAAGACTCAGGAGGCTGCTTCACCAGAACCCACCAGCCTCAGCAGTGCCCCGTAATCAGCAGGTATCCAACACAGCGGCCCAATGAATTCACAATATGTAAAGCACATCATGTGCAAGCATACCACATTATCACCTTTCATTCTTGAAACTGAAAACTAATTTCAAATCTGAGAATCTGAAATGCCAAGGTGCCCTTACCCTTCCCTCTATAAACATTTTTCTTCTTTGGTTTATATACTGCAAGAGAAATTAATGAAAACGACCAATTCTCTATTACTGGACATGGATTCATTTAATTGACATCTCCAGAATTCTACGTACAAAAAGAGTAAAATAGTTACTCAATATTATACCACTGCAGGCCTCCCTGGTGGCGCAGCAGGTTGAGCATATAGCACTGTGAAGCTGTCCTGAGCCTCTGCAGTGTGGGTTTGATTCCCGGCTGGCCAGCGAGATACTCACAAGGCACAGTAGACTTCTCCTGGCTTGCCCACTGCTTCCCTCAGCAGTGTATTTCGTCACTCTGCCTGTTCTGTTCCCCACTCTGTCTCTGGTGAATCCTCTCACCTTACCATGCCTCTGGCCTGTACCCCAGTTCTTGTACAAATAAAGCTTTAAAAAAATATATTATACCCATTGCTCCCTGCCCAAATCTGACAAAGGAAAGCCACCTCCACTGGGAGTCATCCATTACTGGTAACTACAGAGCATTTCAGTCAGAGGAATTCCTCAAAAACAGTGTGAAAAGCTGGGATCAGAATCCCAGGCTTCTAGCTCTTAGGTGATCTCAGACTTTAGCAAGTTTGTCTGAGGTTTAAAAAGCAGTTGATCTGATTGTCTAATTACCATATGTTGAGGTAACTTTCTACTATCCAATTAAAAAAAATATGCCATTTGTTCCTGTTTGGGTTGGGGAGATGGCTCATGATGCTTAGATTACTATTGTGCTCTAGACATTATCAAAGAAATTTCATTTTAATAAAAAAATATGTCCCACATAAAAGTCCTTCCTTCAGGCCACTCTGAGCATAGTTGCATTCAGGACACAGCTCCCCATGCCACTGAGTTATTACTCTTTCCACAGGATTTCTTTTTTTAAGAGAAAGTGCACAAGTACAGGTATATACATCACTAGAGAAAGGTCCGAATAGGATCAAAAAACATAAAGTTGCAAGATAAAAGGATTAACATACCAAAGTCAATCGCTTTCTTCTGTGCTGTCAATGAGCAAGTAGAATTTGAAATTAAAACACAATACACCACATGGATGGAGCTGGAAGGGATCATGCTCAGCAAAATAAGCCAGAAAGAAAAAGAAAAATACTGGATGGTCTCACTCATAGCAGGAATCTAGAAAACTTAATAAGGGACCAGGAAAAAGAATAACTATAAGAAAGAAAATATCAAAATCAACAAACAACTATGAACTAGAGACACTCTATGGGGGTTAGGGGGCGGGGAAAGGAGGGCTTGGGGTCAAAATGAGGGGGTTGTAATTGTATGGGAAATATAAAAATAAAATTTAAATAAAATTTAAAAAAAAAAAACAACAAAACACAATACACTGTTTACCCTAGCACCCAAAACAGTGAAATATTAGCCACAAATCTAACAAAATAGGTATAAAATCTGTATGAGGAAAACTACAAAACTGATAAACTGATAAAAAAAAGAACTAAATAAATGGGGAGACTGTCCACGTTCATAGCCAGGAAGGCTCAATATGGTAAAATTATCGGTTATTCCCAACTTGATCAACAGAGCCAATGCAATCCCAATCCAAATCACAGTTAAGTAGTTCGTGGATATAGACAAATTGATTTAAAGTTTGTATAGAGAGGCAAAAGGCCCAAATATTGAAGAGAAGTGCAAAGTCTGACACTATCTGACTCTAAGACTTGCTAGAAAGCTACAGTCACCAAAATGGTGTAGTACTGGCAAAGTAATAAACTGAGATCAGTACAACAGAACGGAGACCAGAAATAGAGCCACACAAATATGGTTAAACTAATTTTTAACAAAAGAGCAAAGGCAATAGGAGAAAAGAGAAAACAGCTGACCTCTAAACAACATTGGGGTTGGGATGCCAAATCCTCAGCGCAGTCAAAAATCCACATGTAATTTTTGAAACTTCTACTATTAGTTTACTGTTGACTGGGAGGCCTTACAATAACAAATGACGTGATGGACATATATTTTCTGTTATTTGTACTGTGTATCGTACTGTAATAATTAAGAGATGAAAATATTTCTAAAAATCTTAAGGAAGAGAAAATATATTTACAGTAGTATTTATCAATACCAAAAGCTGACATAACCTGTTTATAAGAAAATCTGCATACAAGTGGGCCAGCATATAATAGCACAAATTTGTGTTGCTTAAGAGGAAACTTTTCAACAAACAGTAGTGGAACAACTGGACACATTCACATGCGAAAAACCAAATGTAGACACGTACTTCATACTCTACAAAAATCAGCTCAGAATGAATCACAGGCCTAAATGTAAAACAAAACACTACAAATTCCTAAACGAGAACAAAGGAGAAAATCTAGACAATCTCTGGTCAACATTAAAGGCTTGACCCATGAAAGAACCTATAAGCTGGACTTCATTAAAATGAAAATTTTCCATTCTGTGAAAGATACGCAAGAAAATGAAAAGCCATGATTGGGAGAAAATGCTTTTGCAAAACACATCATATGTCACTGGGAAGATGCAAATTAAAACAACAATGAGATATCATCACAGGCCTATCAGAATGGTGAAAATTCAAAACACTGACAATACCACATACTGAGAAGGATGTGGAACAACAGAAACTCATAAACTGCTGGTAGGAATGCAAAATGGCCCAGTGGCTTTGGGAGACAATTTGGCAATTCCTAACAAAATTAAACGTGCCTTTATCATATGATCCAGCAATAATGATAATCAGTATTTACCCACAGAAGTTGAAAATTTATGTTCACACACATGGATGTTTACAGCAACATTACTCTTAATTGCCAAAACTTGGAAGCAACCAAGATGTCCTTCATTAGGTGAATGGCTAAGTACACTCTGGCACATCCAACAAACAGAATGTGATTCAGTACTAAAAAAGAACAACCAATCAAAGCTGTGAAAAGACATGGAGAAACCATAAAAGTATGCCTGTACATACACAGAGAAAGCCAATTCCAACAGACTGAGTACTGTATGAATCCAATGTCAGACACATTTTGAAATTGGCAAAACAACTATGGAAATGGAGTGGCATGGAAGACGGACGAATAAGTGAAGGAGAGAGATTTTTGGAGTAGTGAAAATACTATAATGATGGACTTAGACCTTTGTCCAAGCCACAGGATGTATAATACCATGAGTGAATTCTAACGCAAACTACAGACTGAGAGATTATGACGTATCAATGTTAAGTCCAGCAACTGTAATAATTATCAACTGGGGGAATGTTGATAATAGGGGCACATGGGAACTCCCTGTACCTGTCTCTTAATTTTGCTATAAAGCTAACTTTTACAAAATAATCTAAAAATGTACTTAGAGGTTTAAAATACATCAGCAAAGACGATTAGGTATACACTCTGAATAGTCAAATGCAAGCAAAGATTGCCTTTAAAATTATTAAAACATGTGTCTGCTTATGTGGGACAGCTGAATGACTGAGTTTAATGCCTTGAGGAGATATGAGTTAGAATTCACAGCAAGCTCTCCTTAGGTCAAACTGATTAGTTTTATAGTTCCCTAAACAGATTCAGTAGTAACTAAATCTGTGATCTATCATCTCCTCCCTTTTATAACATAGATCCAGTCTTTCCAAATAGAGTCATCTATTAATGTTGCCATGGATCAACGAAAAAATTAAGTGAATTCAAACAAAGTTATCCTCAAATACAACCCCAGTTTTTAATCACCTCCCAATTCTCTCCCTGTACTCCTTCAGTGGGGTCATAGCACTCCCTCCTTACCAGCTGCCTTTCCAATTATTCTCTTGGATTCTAGAGAGGTAAAGGAAACAGACCTCAGGAAAATCCAAGAATCTTTTTTGTCAACCTTCCAGCTTACCATCTGACAAAAGGATGACCAACAAACTCTGTAGCCACACAAAAAAAAACATGCCCTCAGCAACTCCTACTCTCAGAAGTTCAGGTTTCTTTTTACTAAAACTAACTTCAATGTGATGAGACCCATTCAAATTCTTTTGGCTCGTTTAAGTGTGCTGCATCCCACAATCTCTTTAATACAGCAAGTACCACTCAAGTAGAGGAATGATGTGGCAAGGTGGTCACATGCTCCTGTTTAAAAGACCTTAACACTTGTGTGTAATAGAGGACTGAGCCTTTAATCTAATGTTCATGCCGCTCTGACTAGTACTGGAATTCAAGAGTTCAGGACCTGCACAATTTATACCAGCAAGATGATACCACTGCAGTGAGTGCTTCTGCTCATCAGTCTTCTCTAGCTACTGGTTGATTCATCTCAAGTACAGTTCATATGGCTCTTCCTGCACTTGCATCTTTAGAGACTTGCCTTTCCTCTACCACCAATCTTAAGCAAGAAAAGACAAGGCAAACCCAACAGAACTGCTGCTTTTCCCTTCCTGCTCATGCATAATTTATACTGGGCTACTGGCAGAGCCGAGGGGTTGAGCTGAATTCTTCATTCAGCTACCCACACCTACTGCAGCAAACCCTACCTCACCCCAAAGAAGTCATGCAGAGCCATGACACAGTAAGAGTTGTATCAGACTTGCTGCTGCTATGAAGCAAGCACCTGTGATAAACTTCCTGGGCTTATTTGACTGCCAAAAAAAGGTTTAAAGCATAGAGGGTAAGGCCCAATGTATAACTCTGAAAGAATGCCTAGTACTTATGCTTGTGACAAAACTTGGGAATCTCACCCCACAGACTCTAAATTTGCAGAAAATATGTCCAACATCCCCCTGCTCCCATGGATCCAGCTGACACTGTGTGAACACAGACCATCAATGGGACACCAGACAAGTGGCTGAGGGGAGCAAGGCTTACACATTCTTTGCCTTTTTTGGTTAGAGCAATAAACCAGACCTGACATGCTGCAGATGGGCTCCGGGATAAGAAGGTTAGAAATGACAGGGGCTGACATTGCAATGACCTTTCTACAGGAATTTCATTTTCAAAACAACAAATTTATTAGCGTTTCCTCTGGCAACTCATGTAAGAAATACTGATTAAAAAGTAAACATTGTCAAACCCATTTTTTCTTGCTAGGAAGTATTTACAAAAGAAGAATGATGTTAGCAATACTGCCAAAGGCAGGGACTTGACTTGACGTGGTAAGATCTCCAGTATCAAGACTCATGTTTTCCTTTATCTTGCCCTGCTGTGCTATAGGACATATGGTATATAAAAATCACCCACTGCTCGGCTACTCGCAATTAAGACTCACTAAAGGGTTATTATGCACGAAGCAGTTTATGAAGGGCCCTATTTTAAAGGTGACCCGCCACACTGAATTTAAGTCAAAGAACTGCTTCATCAAATGAAAAGTTCAGAGTCCAGCAGAAAGGGGAAAGTGACTCGCACTCTAATGTTACGTAAGCACCATCAGGTCCCCTCATCCTGCCAGGTGACTTATCCCACCACTAGGGCTCACAGAATCCACACTTAAGAAATCACAGCCTCGGGCCTCCCCAGAGGCGCAGTGGGTTGACCGCAGCGCTGTGAAGCTGTCTGCAGCCTCTGCAGCGCGGGTTTGATTCCCTGCTGGTCAGGGAGATTCCCACATGGCACGGCAGACCTCTCCTGTCGTGCCCACTGCTCCCATCGGCAGTGTATTTTGGTCGTCTGCCTGTTCTGCTCCCCGCTATGTCTCTGGTGAATCCTCTCACCCTCCCGCACCTCTGGCCTGTGCCCCAGCTCTTCTATAAAAAAAAAAGATCTTTAAAAAACAAATAGTTAAAAAAAAAAAAAAAAAAGAAAAGAAATCACAGCCTCTACTTAAACCTCAACCAACCAATCAATTTCATTTTAAAGGGAAAATACAATATATAATTCTTTGGATTGATAAGAATGTTGCTTTTATTTATTTATTTTAAGGATCTATGTGGGAACAAAAACCATCACTGACCTGTACCTCTCTCCCAGCCAGCTCCATGCTCTCATATGACTTAGTGGCAGCTACGACATTTCAAAATGATACATTCTGGGGTGTCACAGCAGGGCTGGAGCTGCTGAGTAAGACACTGGGGAAGATAAAAGGAAAAGAGGAAATTGTGGCTCCAATCCAGTGCTCAGGGTCTCTAGAGCTCCATTACTGAAACCAGAAATATAGGTACATAAAAAGTTTTCCCAGAAGGGAAAATGACAAAATGTCTACAAACTAGAGGAATGTTCTCAGAGTGATCCAACCATCCACTGGAGGAGTCAAATGGGAAGAAGTTTCTTAAACTTGAAATTGGATCACAAAGTGTTTCCAGTGTGCTTCTTTTTCCCCAGAGGACAAATGGTGAATAGTAAGAGAGCTACTGCCACAAGTAAAACCCCAATCTGACAGTAATTTCAGAAGCAGGAAAGAATAAGTCAGCATTCACATACAACTAAAAAAATAAAAATAAAAAATAAAATCAATTTTTGAACAGGCAGAATTCCCAACCATAATAAGATTATAATATAAAGCTAAATATTTACAGTTTAACAGATGTCCATAAACTTTTAAAAAGATACTTATTAAAAAACACACCTGGATCTTCAAAGGAGAATGAGATGAAAGGTCTGCACCTCTGGTATTTATGTCTAGCATCAATAACCTGGTTTGCCATTAAAACGGCCATTTAGGAAACTAGTTTGTGGGGCTATGCATAAAATTTATAGTTTTGATGGTTAACTTAAAAAGAAAAATGAACAAATTATAAATAAATAGTCTGTGTGCTTTGGCATTTTGGTTTCACTGCTGGAGGACAAGTGAGAAGCAAAGGGCAGAAAGGAAAAGGACAGTTTCCACACAAAATAATAACGTTTATTATCACTGTAAGTGCTAGAAGGTCTGCCTGGGGCAAGGCAGCCTGTAGGTTATTGCACTGCATTTGGCTAGAGATCGCTCTAAAATCAGTAAAGAGACTTCAATTTCTTTCTAGTAACAAACAAAAAATGAGGGAATATATTTACTCACTCTTCCAAAAGACTAGGGCTATATAACATCTCTCCCATCAGAGGGAGGTGGTTGTGGTAGAATGGAAAAAACTTAGCCAGAAAATCCAAGTTCAAATCCTGCCATGTGACACATCACTTCGCCATACTGGACTGAGTGTCCTTAAGGGTAAGATGGGAATAAAAATAATGCCTACACCCCAAGATGGATGAGAGACTTGATGTACTGAGCTGTCCGATGTGCATTAGCGGTTGGGGAGGGGGGGGTCACAGAACAATCATCCTTCCCATATTTATTATTTTATGGGTAATACTTATTCTTCTTAACTTACCTGTTAAGAAAAAACATGCAGAATTGAAGAAAATTATTAATGGGATACACAAAGCACTAAAGTATGTCCTGAAAACTTGTAACATTTACTGTAGCTGATTTGAAATAATGAAAGGGCCCTTGATTTCCAAGAGTGAAGAAAGGGTGGAAAGTGTGGAAGTCACAGCATTTTATATCTAGGTGGCACCACAGTCCAATCCTATCAAGCTAAAAGCCGAGAGAAAGGAATTTTTCTGAGGAGTAAAATCTAGACCTTCTGAGAACATCTAGAAAAAGACTTCATCAAAGACAGGACTTGCCACCTGAGATGAGGATGCTGTGCCAGGCACCAGGACAGTGTTGAGGCTTGAAGAGTGACACTCCAGATAGGAGTATATATTCTATTCAGGGAAATAACCAGATAATCCATAAAAAGAATGACAAACTATGTGGTGTTCTGAAGGAAACAGATAGGGAGCTGCACCAGCACCTATTGGGGGTGGAAATGGGCAGACCTCAGATCTATAAGTTGAACAAGAATCACGTTGGTGAGGGTGACCAGTGAGAAGTATAGGGGGAAGAGTGCTCCGGGCAGAGAGAACAGCACATGTTAAGTCTGAGACCACAAAATTCAGTAGAACAAGCAGCATTACTGATGAGGTCATCGGGGGGGCAAGCCATGTGGGGTAATGGGGAGAGCAGGGCATATGCAAGGATCTGGGTCTATTTTCTAGGAGCATGAGAAGTCCAGTAAATGTTTAAGCAGGGGAACAGCAGGCTCGGAGCTGCATTCTGTAAACATCATGGACTGCCATGTAACAATGGCTTACAGGATCTAAGAACAAATGCAGATGCGGCTACTGCAGGCAGCCAGGTGAGAGGCAATGGGAGTTTAGACTAAGAGGATGGAAATGGAGACAGATGAAGAGAAAGGCGACTAATTCAAAATGAGGAGGTGGAAAATGATGAAGAGGTGGGAAAAAAAAAAGATGAAGAGGTAGAAAAAAAAAATGATTTGCCTACTACTCTGAAGCAGAAGACAAGCAATGGGAGGCTGTTGGGGAAGTGTGCCGCTCAAGTGCTGAGGAGAGAACGGAACAAAATGAGACTCAACGGACAGATCTGGGAAACAGGAACAAGAGGGGAAAACATTGGATGAAGTTTGGAATTTGGTTTTGATGGATGGCAATCCCATCCTCCAAGATAGGGAAAGAGAAGGAAAGAAATGGTTAGAAGCAAGAAGACGGTATGTTTTGGCCATATTAAGTTTGAGATAATGTGGGCTGAAGTACAAGAAAGGTTCTGAGCTAAAGATCTAGATTTAAGCCGTCAGTATTTGATGGAAGCTGAGGCCAGTGTAAGCATGTCATTCAAGGAAAAGATGCAGAATGAGAAAAAGGCTAATAATGGTAAAAGCAAAGAAAAACTTTACTAAATGACAAAAAAAAAAAAAAAAAAAAAGACCAGAACCAGGAAAGTGTGGTATACAGAAACTGGAGAAGGAAAACATATAGGGGGTAATAAACAATATTAAATGCTTTTATAAAGAAGGTCAAAAAAGAGAAAGGAAGATGAGAAACAGAGACTGAGAAGCAGCTTGGAATTAGACCATTGGCAGGGAGTCTGACGACAGTTACTTCAGTGGACAGTAGCTATATATGCCAAGCTGCAATGGGTTAAGAAGTGGTGGCAACAAGGGAAAACAGGACATGGTGATAAAGGAACAGTGGTGTGGTGTGGGAGCATGCTCACGAGAATGTGATTTTTCTTTAAATATTAAAAGAGGCAAAGCATGCCTCCTGCTGAGAGGATATCTTCAGTCTGCCTACTGGAGATGTCGCCCACAAAAAGGAAAATAAATTGGCCCTAAAGGTCCTGTATGATAAGGAAAAGCAGACACCAGTTAGACAAATGCGGGAACTTATTTGCCTCAGGTGAGGATAAAATTGTTATTTTATAAATGAAAAACCGCATCAAAGATAAAAGGCTGCAAGGACCAGGGTGTCAATGGAGAAAGCCAGAACTGAAGATTATTATCGCTGAATCCTAACTGGGTGAATACTATCTTTATGGGAGTGACTCCTACTGCATCTATGTCCCACAGAGTAAAACACTGTGAGCAAAATGACTCAGGAAAGACCCAGCTCCATCACACCAGATCTTACAAAGAAAAAGTGGAACGTGTTTATAATCACTATCCCAATCCTTAGCAAATCACTAAGTAAATTTCTGTTGAGTTGAAATTTGCAACATTACCCTGCTTAAAATACTCAAAAGTACCTAATGAGGGCCTCCCCGGTGGCGCAGCGGTTGAGCGCTGGGTTGCGAAGCTGCCCACGGCCTCTGCGGCGCCGGTTCGATCCCCGGCTGCTCCCCGGCCACCGGAGGAGCGTCCCACATGGCGCGCAGACCTCTCCTGCCGCCCGCTGCTCCCCTCAGCAGTGGACTTCGGTCCTTCTGCCTGCTCTGCTCCCCGCTCTGGTGAATTCTCTCACCCTCCCGTGCTTCTGACTGTACCCAGTGCATGTATAAACAAAAAACAAACAAACAAACAAACAAATAAATAAATATGCCTCTATATAAAAAAAAAAAAGTCTCTTTCAAAAAAAAAAAAAAAAGTACCTAATGACCAGATTAACTGAGAGTTGGCTAGCCTTCTTCCAAAAGATGTTTAAAGGATCCAAACATGAGAACAAATAAGGAGGCCTACAAAGTAACCCTGACAGCTGGCTGGCACCCTTGTCTCTACCATGAAGCATGACTTACCTCTGGGCGTCTCTGGACTTCATGCACAAAGGTTTCATTTTGATTCCTGATTATAATCAAACATTTTTGTCCTAATCACAAAAAAGGATTCTTTCTGATCTTAATTCAAATGTTCCTTTTTTTTTTTTTAAAGATTTACTTATTTATTTATACAAGCACTGGGTACAGTAAGAAGCATGGGAAGGTGAGAGAATTCACCAGAGCCAGAGCAGGGAACAGAACAGGCAGACTGACAAAACACATTGCTGAGGGGAGCAGCAGGCGTGGCAGGAGAGGTCTGCGCACCATGTGGGACCCTCGCTGGTGGCCGGGGATCGAACCAGTGCTGCAGAGGCTGCAAGCAGCTTCGCGGCCCAGCACTCAACCGCTGCGCCACCAGGGGAGGCCTCAAATGTCCCATTTTTCAAGAGAAAAACAATATCAGAGCTGTAACTTCCTAGATTACAAAATATGGCACAATTCAATTTTACTTTCTTCAAAAAATAGCAACTTGCAGCAGGAACATAGGCCCACCTTAACAGTAGTAGGTGCACTCATAAACACTGAAATAGATCTTTCTCAAAATAACACGTACCCATTGGGTCAAACAGACATTTCAAGACAGCAGAGCTCAAATTTCTGCAATTTGAGCTTTCAAAATTATGCTCTCAAAATTATGCTCATTAAAGTCAATGTTATAATAAGAAGAGGTTACTATTTTTCTAAAGCTACTTCAAATATAATCGGATAATTTAAAATGCAGAAGAGTCCCACTTGTCTAATTAAACTGTTCAATGTTTACTCCTTCATGAAACAGATTAATCCCTAACTAGTGAATATACACATCTCCTATCTTCTACCTGTCTGTCTGTAACATTCAATGAAGTCATAGATTGTTTATGGTGATTTGAAACAGAACAAGAACTCCTAAGACAGGACCACAACTGACAGGTGGCAAAAATCTTAAAACATTTAACTTTCAGTATGCTTAAAGATAAGCAGGCCTCTGCACAGAATCCATTTTTCGAATGGATTAAAAGGTTAAAAAAAGTTAAAAAAAAAAAAAAGATAACAGAAATGCCCAATAAAAATAATCATTGAATATTCAACCACAGACATTCAAATAGCCATTTAAAATGCTTATAAGGCTTTTGTTAATAAGTGAAAGTTATCAAGTTTTGTTGTTTTTTTTTTTAAAGATTTATTTATTCATTTACACAAGAACTGGGGTAAAGGCAGATGTGCAGGAGGGTGAGAGGATTCACCAGAGACAGAACAAAGAACAGACCAGGCAGACTGACGAAATACACTGCTGAGGGGAGCAGCGGGTGCGACAGGAGAGGCTGTTGCGCCATGTGGGACCCTCACAGGTCGGCCGGGATGGAACTGGCGCTGAAGAGGCTGTGGACAGCTACATAGTGCGGTGCTCAACCACCTGCGCCACCAGGGGAGGCCCGAAAGTTATCAATTTTTTTTAAAAAGCGTAAACAGAAAACCATCTACACATCATGATCATTTAAAATAAAGGATATTGGGCCTCCCCGGTGGTGCAGCGGTTGAATGCTGGGTTGTGAAGCTGCCTGCAGCCTCTGCAGCACCGGTTCAATCCCTGGCCGCCAGGGTCCCACATGGCGCGCAGACCTCTCCTGGCACCCGCTGCTCCCCTCAGTAGTGTATATCATCAGTCTGCCTGTTCTGCTCTCTGCTCTGGCTCTGGTGGATTCTCTCACCCTCCCGCGCTTCTGACTGTACCCAGTGCTTGTATAAATAAAATAAATCTTTAAAATAATTAAAGTAAAATAAAACAAAATAAAGGATATTGGGGGCCTCCCTGGTGGTGCAAGGGTTAAGACGCAACTTATATGAAGCTATCCACAGCCATTGCAGCATGAGTGCAATTCCTGGCCAGCCAACCCACATGGCTTGGCAGACCTCTCCTGACTTGCCCACTGCTCCCCTCAGCAGTGTATTTCAGTCAATCTGCCTGTTCTGTTCCCCACTCTGTCTCTGGTGAATCCTCTCACCCCCCCCCCCCACGCCTCTGGCCTGTGCCCCAGCTCTTGTATGCATAAATAAATATTTAAAAATAAATAAATTAAAAAAAGGAAAATAAAGGAAAAATAAAGGAGATATGCCAAAATTAAAAGCAGTTATTTTAGTGTAGTGAGATTAGGATTTTTTTCTTTATATTTATTTTTTAAGTTTCCTGTGACATACTTTCTATAATAATAAAAATAAAGAACTAAGTATGAGTTGAGTAAGAATGAATGTTCTGGCAGGCTACCACTCATACAGTGCTGGATGCTGATTTGATTTAGCATGTATATGCATTTTATAAATATGAAAAATTAGTGCTGTATACACCAACTAAAATTCAGTAGAACTGTTCCAGAAAGCAGGAGGAATCACCAAAAGTTGAGCTGTAAGTTTGAAAAGAACTATGGCTAAAAGTATGGTCTTCTTGCCGGAAGAGTTGAAATCGTGTCACTTTTTCAAAGTGAAGTCTCAAATGTCAGCAAATCACGTCCTTAGGTCACCAAGTATGTGACCTAAGTATATTATAATGTGGCATTTTTTAGAGACATAACTATCAATGGCTTCACAATGTAATATAGAAAGAACACATGCACCGTATGCGCACAGACTTGTGCCCTAACAGGTAAGAGCTCCAGCTGCAAATCTGGTCTGAGCAATAAGGGCCAGCAATGACTTAAGTGAATGGAGAAGGAAACCAAAGACCCAAGATGCAACTCTAAACTCCAAAATATTCACAGAACCACAGGACTCTAGAAAAGACCTACCTACTGGAGGGAAACATGGAAAAAATAAAATAAAATTCACAAAAGCCACCTTATCAAACAGGAATGAAAAGTACTCTGCAAGCCATAGTCTGCTCTATAGAGAAAGAAATGATAGCAACTGCCCCATGATCCCTTGACAAGTGCAAGCAGGCAGACCTGTTTCAAGCACTGGTCGCACAGCCCATGGTTCTGACAGCACAGCTAGTCTAGGAAGCAAAGAATTACATGCTAAATGTAGAGTACTAGTGGGCCGGCCAGGCCCGGTTTGGCAGCCGTGAGGGGTAACTCTAGGCAGGGCCTCTCAGTTCCCAGAGGTCATCATAGGGGGAGGGGAGAACTGACAACAGTGATGACAAATAAGGGAGTGCTCTATCTCCATCTACTGCCTATCCCACCACTGAAATAAGTGCTTCTAAACACCTGCACCCTGAGGGAGGTGGGGGATGCTGCCAAAAAAACAACTAATAACCCATCAGTTTGGTTTCCCACCCCCTCTGCCATGGCCAAAGAATTTCTCAAGTTGTCACAACCAACATTACAGACAGATATGAAGAATCACAAGGCAATGTTAGATTCTGGGTGATTTCTCCCTTCCCAGCTGTGCTGTCTGACATAGAAGGCTCACTATAGCCAAGAGGAGGTGCTAAACTGGGGAGAAACAGCAGCAGCCCTAAATACAATGAATGAGTCAATGTCCCACCCTTCCTGTCAGAGCAAGAGCACACACAGTGGCAGCAATGAGGACACTTAGATGCCTGGTGGCAGAGTGGGATCTCTCTTGAATTCTAAAGGTTTTCTCCATGGCCACTCTGGAATGCTTTCATGCAGTCATTTTAATCCCCCTACATAAGATGTCATTTCTCTAAAACAAGATTCCTGGGGAGTATGGAAATGACTCAACTCTGGCTATTCCTCTGTGTAACAGGATGTCTTCCTGCTATTGACGCATGGAATCAAATAAAAAAAAAAAAATCCCACAGCAAACAAAACCACAAACTTTTATTTCCTTCTCTGGGTATGAGTCCCTCAAGTAAGAAGCCACTCCCCACACTATCTCTAAGGTTTTGTCCAGCCCAATAATCCTGTTAATGACGATCTACAAATCCAGGAATTTACATGCCACTTTACTTTGCATAAGGAAGCTGGCTATTATGAGTGTGTCTAATTTTGTTGAGCACACATGATTAGATACGGGGGGGGGGGGGAGGAGGTAAACACTGCCCACTGAAAGGGACGAAACACTATTGCCCTCTACTGTGGTGCCTGATACCTATGGCATCTGAACAGGGCCACTGTAATGTCAAAGCAGTGGTACTTCCAGCATGTTTTTTAAAATTCTGTAGCAGAATTAAAGATCTAAATTAATAGAAAAACATCTCATGTTCATGGATTAGAAGTCTTAGGAATGTTAAGATGGCAACAGTCCATAACACAATCTTCAGATTCAATACAATTCCAATTAAAATTTCAACGACCTTTTTTGCAAAAATAGAAAACATAATCCTCAAATTCATATGAAATTGCAGGAGGCCCCCCTAATAGCCAAAACAATATTGAAAAAGAAGAACAAAGTTTGAGGACTGACATTTTCTGATCTTAAAACTTACTGTGAAACTACCATGATCACAACAAGTGTGGGCCTCCCTGGTGGCGCAGCGGATTGAGTGCAACGCTGTGAAGCTGTTCATTGCAGCGCGGGTTCGATTCCCAGCCGGCCAAGGAGAAACCCACATGGCACGGCAGACCTCTCCTGTTACACCCACTACTCCCCTCAGTAGTGTTTTTGGTTGTTCTGCCTGTTCTGCTCCCCACTCTGTCTCTGATGAATCCTCTCACCCTCCCGTGCCTCTGACCTGTACCCCAGTTTTTGTATAAATAAATAAACCTTAAAAAAATTTTTTTTAAAGTTTAAAAAAAAAAGTGTGATATTAGCATAAGATAGACACAGAAAATGGAATAGAATGGGCATACAGAAATTAACATATTTTTTCTAACTTATTTTTTTTACAAAAGTGTGATGCATTCAGTGGAGAATAGTTTAACAAATGATACTGTGATAACTATGTACCTAAATACAAAGAATAAAGTTGGCATCCTACCTCACACCAATGACCTAAATATAAAAGTTAGAACTACAAAAACCTGAGAAGAAAATATAGAAGTAAATCTTTACGACCTGAATTCTTAAATTTAACACCAAAATATAAGCAACAAAAGAAAACAATAATAGATAACAGAACCCATCAAAATTAAAAACTTATGTGCTTTTAAGGGTAGTATTAAGAAAGTGAAAAGCTTATAAAATGGTAGAAAATACTTACAAATCATCTATCTGATGAGAGTCAGAATTTGTAAGTTTTACAATTCAATAACAAAAACAAACAATCCAATTCAAAAAGACCAAAAGGAATTAAAAAAAAAAATCCTCAAAAAAAGATATACAAATGGCCAATAGGAGCTCCCCTGGTGGCCTAGGGATTAAGTCTCAGCACTATTACCACTATGGCCTGAGTTCCATTCCTGGAACTATGGCATGTGTGGGGAGCTAATCCAAAAATGGCACAGCCAACCTCTCCTGTCTCACTCACTGTTCTCCTTAGCTGTATATTTCAGTAAATCTGCCTGTTCTGCTCCCCACTCTGTCTCTGGTGAATCCTCTCACCATCCTGCCCCTCACTCCTGTACCTCTGGCCTACACTCCAGTTCTTCAATGAAAAAAAATAAAGCTCTTAAAAAAAAAATCAAAAGGCCAACAGGCACATGCAGAGATGCTTAACATCACTAGACACCAAGGAAATGTAAATCAAAACCATGAGATACCACCTCACATCCACTAGGATGATTAGAATTTAAAAAAAAAAAAAGACAAATAATAATGTGCTGGTAAAGATGTGGTGAAATATTATGGTGGAAAAGTAAAATAGTGTAGCTGTTGAAGGAAACAGTTGGTAGTTCCTCAAAAAGTTAAACTTAGAATTACCATATGACCAGCTATTCCCCTCTTAGGTATAACAAACTCAAGAGAAAAACTTGTACACAGGCAATTACAGCAGCATTATTCGTAACATCCAAAAGATGGAAACCACCAAAATGTCTATCAACGAATGAAGAGTTGTAACCCATACAATGGCAATTCAGTCATAAAAATGAAGTACTGATGCAACAATGCAGATGAACCTCAAAAAACCATTATGTTAAGTGAAAGAAGTCAGAAACAATTCCATGAAATAATGAGTGTAGGCGAATCCATACAGACAGAAAGCCAGTTGGTGGTTGCCAGGGCTGGGAGGAACAGGATGTAAGGAACAACTGATTAATAGGCACATGGTATTCTTTTAGTGTGAGGAAATGCAAAAAGCTTCAGAATCTGATATAAATGATGATTGCAAGATACTTTGAATATACTTGAATGCTACTGAAATACATAAACTTTAAAATGGTTAATGTTCTATAAACATTAAAAAAAAATCTGCAGACAGGCAAACATTTCCGCCAGAATTCTTCCTGGTATGGCCTATAATCCGTGCAAGTTCCCAGTGGCACATAGATCACACACAGAGCTATTTCCTTTTACTTCTAGATCACTGCCAAACACCATGATGTGAACTGAAATGGTGTGGTGGTAAAACTGCAGGTACCTGGTTCTTTTTTTTCCTTCAATGCTCACACAGACTCTCCTACCTCTTTTTTTTTTTTTTTTTTTTTTTTATAGAGGCATGCTTCACCTATTTGTTTGCTGGTTTTGTTTGTTTGTTTGGTCTATACATGCACTGGGTACAGTCAGAAGCGCGGGAGGGTGAGAGAATTCACCAGAGCCAGAGCGGGGAGCAGAGCAGGCAGAAGGACCGAAGTACACTGCTGAGGGGAGCAGCGGGCGGCAGGAGAGGTCTGCACGCCATGTGGGACCCTCCTCTGGTGGCCGGGGAGCAGCCGGGGATCGAACTGGCGCCGCAGAGGCCGCGCGCAGTTTCGCAACCCAGCGCTCAACCGCTGCGCCACCGGGGGACTCTCCTACCTCTTTATCGCATGTCCTGATCACTCAGATGGAACATACCTACATTATGCTTTATCCAAATTCTGACTATGGCTTGTGGGCTTCTAGCAAGCCACATGAGGTAAGTCAACCAAATATGACAACCAAATATGACATTCCCTGTGTTCTAAGAACTGAAATTTAGAGGATTTTCTGGTGCCTCTGGTCTTTACCTTCTTGAATTAACTTTCTATATTCGTCACATTCCTTAACCTTAACTCTGGGCTGCATTTGTACATCCTTCTACATGTCCTTTTCCCGTTTCTAGGTTTTTTCATGTTCACGACAAAGCATCACAAAGACTTTAAGCAGCTCTCCTTCCAATCCTTTCTGGAGTTTAAGGGAAAAGTGGTAAGCCAATGTAAACCGTAACATAAACAAAAGCAGGAGGAAAAAAGTCTCAAAGTGAACGGTGATTCTACTAAAAGGAAAAGTAGCCCAAAGGAAAAAATCATACGTGTTACTATCAAATATTTACCTTTTTCTTTTAAACTAATACAGTCTTCCTGCTTTTGAAAAAATTAAAAGATTTCCTAAACCACTTTTTAAGGCAACCCAAAACAAACTCTTCTTTACAGTAAAGAAAATGATTACATCAAGTGATAGATTTCAATCACAGAATATTTACTGAGGAACAATTATGCTGAAGGAGCAAACAGTAGATAGTCTAGCTGAGGCATTATGGTTTTCAAAAACTGCCCATCCATGTTTGATAATTCTCTTATATGTTAAATAAGCTTCTGGTCAATTTAATATGTTGTCACTAACATGTTATTTTTTTTTCTTGGTCTAGTTCAAGAAAGACAATGAATTAGGGTATTTTCCTTATTTACATAATAACATTTCTCACATTATATTTCAACTCCTTGCTCACTGCTGCTTTTTACCCCCCCCTCCAAGAGTGTGAGTGTCTACAGAGAGAGCACATCTTGCTCATCTTTGTACATCTCCCTATGCACATGAGTTTGTTGACTGCCCATGAATGAATAAGCAGCTCCCAAAGAGTATGGAGCCTAAGTCCCAAGAGTGGGAGCTGGGACCTCCCTCTCACATTTTTCCTTTTGCTTTTCTTCATATATAAACATCATTTCTCCTCTTCAATTTCTATTTTCTTTTATAAAAACATTTTATCATCTTTCCAGACATTTGAGCTTAACCTTAAACTACAATCAGAATGTTAACTGTCTCCTTAATCTACATGAGTGCCATTACCTAGTTTGGCTTTATGTCACTTATGCTATTTATGCCATAATATGGCTTCCCTGAAGTCAAAACACTCTCTTTCTGTAAGCTGTAATTCCCCCCATATCCCAGGGTTCAAATCTTCCTAGGCTCTATATCATCACACTCTTTATTCCAAAGTATAGAAGCCACTGAGAAAACAATGATAAAATTCTCGAGAGAATAAAAAGGGTATGTTTATTACATAAAGAAAGCAATAAACTTAAAAGAAGTAATGTGTCAGAAATCAGAACTTTGGGAAGAAAAGAGACTCTCATTTCCAGAGGTCTAAGGATTCCACATACTTACATACTGATTACAATATAGGGATTATAAAATGAAAGCAGATTTCACTAGCCTTCTGATGTGGCAATTTTAGAAGAAGGACTGGCAGTGTTACGAAAACAAATGATAGAAAGGGAGGCATATTTTATGTACTATACTCATCAATATGCTTTTGGAGAATTTGAAAGAATTCATAGTAATAATGCACCTTTCAACTGGCACTATTTACTTAGCAAGTTTTACCTAAAGATACCACAGGATAAAACCAGTCTATTATGGGATGTGAGAGAAAAATCTTAAGATTCTAGAAAGCAGGTTGTTCACATTTATAGTAAACATGGATAAATAGTCATCTTTCAACATCTTGTGTTGTATCTAGTTTTATGGGTTTTTTTTTTTAATGCAGCAAATTGAACTCCATTTTTATAATGGTTTTGTTCAAACGGCCGAGACTCATGATTTGGGATAAGATACTTAGTTCAGAAATCTACACTTTCCACTGGTAGGACCTCCCTGTTCTGATTTTTTAAGTATTGTTACACCAATACCCAGATGAATGGAGGAATCTGGGCTGGAAATTTACAGAACAGACCCAAATCTCTGATCCATCTCTCAGCCTTAATGGCCACTCGTGTATCCGGCAACCACTAGTTGCTCTGCAAGAATGAAAGAAACAAACCAGAATGACTCCCCAAGAAATACAGGGAGGAAAACAACTTCGAGGAAGAGAACGAACAAAGAGTTAATCTCCCCTACCAACACCATCTCCTTCTGAAAGACTGTCCTCTATGGTAGCTTGCCACATCCCCCCAACAGCTGCTCATGATAATCAATGTCTGACAGATCAGAGAAAGCCCTTAATGTGTCGCCAAGGGGCAGTTCAACAGATGGCATGGTGACTTACAACTAGAATCATTAATTACACTCTCTTATTAGTCCCGGGGCACGGTGCTGAAAATGCTTCCTCAGTGAAAGATGAGCATTTCAGATAAATGACCGTCTGGTACTGCCTGTGAAACTCCCTTTAGGATTTCTGGTCAGTGTTGATTTCTAAATCTAAGCCACACTATTTTTACGGCCATTTCCCAGTTTCCACTTTCAAGCTGGTTAAGTATGAATATGAAGTTCCCACCTCCCACTACTCATCATAGCTCCCATGGTCACTGCAGGTTAAGGATACGATAAAAAGTGTCTATCACTCATTCCCCCATGGTGTCAGATGACTCTCAGCCAGAGGGCTAGCTCAATTTTTCCTCCCTCTGTGCCAGAGAATGTGTGTTGTGTGTGTATGCTGGGATGTGGGGGGAAGGGCAAGGGTTGTATCACCAACTCCTCATCTACTCTGGTACTACTTTTAATATGTGACTGGTTCTCCAACTCAAAACTCCTTCTCCCCCAAACCACTGATGCAACTCTTCTCCATGGCCCCTTAAAAAAAAAAAAGAAGGGCAGTTACTCTCAGAAAGCAGCCTAGCAGTTTAGGGCAAGCAGTAGTTCCTCAAATGTCCAAATCCCTGGCTCTGTTACCCCAAGGGACTTGGCAATGATGTTAAGCTACCATGTACTTAATTAAGAAGCCACAGCTCCTCCCCAAAGGCACTCAGAGACCAATGTCAACTCAGAGTAGAAATTAGTTTCTTCTCAGAAGTTTAAGAACCAGCCTCCACAAAAATTACTGTGAAATTTTACAACTGACTGTAGACAGAGTTAAGGCAGACTACTTATTGGCCTTAGCAAGCATATACTAATATATGTCAGAAATAAATCTCAATATAACCTGAGGAAGAAATTTTTAAGCATTCCCAGGTACTACCAATTATTTACTAACCTCTAGTTCTTTTTGTAGCTCGATCTATAATTTTTTTAATGTGAGTTCAACCTGAAGCTATATTATTATCCTAAATGCTGTAAGAGTTCGTTCTTTGTTTCTTGCTTTCCAATTTTTCTTCTTGTACATATAGAAACATGACCTCAACTGTCAACCAGGTTAAAACTGTTTTATTATCTGATGGATGTTCTCATCTCATGCATGTTTCAAAAACAAAAACATAATTAAGGTATAACAAAAACCTCTGTATGTGGGTTACAGAAAAGGGAAATTTGGGAAATCTGGGTCTACCTTGCAATGTACTCACTTCTAGCTTTTTCTCCTTTTCTGACAAAACATCTTTCTGGTTCTGGGTGTATTCCACCAACATCCGAGCCAGCTGGCGCCGGTCTTCCAGTTCTGCAGCCAGGCGCCCGTTATATTCTGCTAGTAACAGACATGCTTCATCGACTGTTTTTGAAAGCCGTTCAGCTGCCTCTTTGTCTAAATACAAATGAGATGGGGAGAAAAAAAACCAATATACAAATCATATAGGAATGACTGCAAAAATTTCAGAGAGGTGGATCAACAGTTTCTCTCCTAACACAGAGTCCAGGAATAAGTCAGAACCTGTGGACATACAATGGACTGGCTGACTGATAATTCCAAAGGTGCCCAGGCCTGTCAACAAGACAGGACATTTCTGAATTACCTGAAGGCAACAGTACAAGGAAGGGACTTGGGCAAAGTATTACTTAATCCTATTCCTACAAAAGCTCTATAAATAGAGATATTTAAAGTCATGAAGTAATTTCTCCTCAACAAGAATTTCAAAAATGCTTTTGTTCATATTGTTCCTTTGCACATTCCTCTGAAATATAAAGACAAGCATACATTTCTTGGTAGCAGAAGTGAAAACAGAAAAAAATATACAACAAGTACAGTATGTGGTTAGCTAAGGAGTTGGGGCTCAAATCCAGGTATTAAACGTGAACCTATTAACTCTACTTCTTTATCTATGTTAAGCCTTGAACTTGGGTGTGAGCTTTCTTCTTCCCAGGTTGTAGGGTCTGGTATGTAGGGTCTGGTATGAAAGAGGCTTTCAAATGATTTTGAACCTGGCCCACACTAAGAAATAATAATTTATGTGCATCTATTTACAATAGCTAAGCTTTGGAAACAGCCCAAATGCCCAAAAACAGATGACTGGATCAAGAAGATGTGGTACATATATACCATGGAATATTACTCAGCATTCAAAAAAGATAAACACATGCAATTTGCAGCAACATGGATGGCGCTGGAAGGGATCATGCTCAGCGAAATAAGCCAAAAAGAAAAAGAAAAATACCGGATGGTCTCACTCATAGCAGGAATCTAGAAAACTTAAATAAGGGACCAGGAAAATGAATAACTGTAAGAAAGTGAAAATCAAAATCAACAAAAAACTATGAACCAGAGACACTTTTTGGGGGGTGGGGGGCGGGAGGGGAGGGATTGGGGTCAGAATGGGGGGGGTTGCAATTGTATGGGGGAATATAAAAATAAAATTTATTATTAAAAAAATAATAATTTATGTGCATAATATAAAAATGAAAGTAAGTTTTATGAATCCTTACTATGTGCAAAGTGTTCTATCTCTATTTCATTTTCTTTAAAGTTGGTCATCACCTACCAGACTGCTTTCATGTTCAATTATTGGGCTGCAACTCATTGTTTGAAAAAAAGCTGTGCAAAAAACTCAAAAGTTTAAGAAAGAATATTGCTGGAAAGATATGGTGAACAAGCCTCAACATTAAGAAATGCGAGAGTAAAACCAAAGGATGCTTGTAAGAAATGGTATCATTAATTCCATGTGGGTGGTAGTAGGGTTAGAACTTTAATTACATACACCTCATTCTTAAAAGGCCTTTAAGGATCAAAAGAGTAGATGGGTGCTTTGAAACAAAGAGCACCAGAGAGAATGACTCTAGCTCCAAGGCATGAATACAGGTTCTCAGGTGAGAGAGCTCAGCATTCTCACAGAAAATTAGGATTTAAGAATTCCCAACTGTTCCTGTTTGGTAAACAGTCTGTCTGGCTTTTAGGTACCTTCTTAATATGAATACCAGAAGATGAACTGTTGATGGATGCAAATTAGGTCTGTTGCTTCCATTCTCCTCAGGGATAGGGAAACAAAGGGATGTTCTTGAAGAAAAAGTGGGTAGAACAGAACACAAAGGAAAGAGACATGGCAGTCACAGCGGGTAAAGCCGACTCGCAAAGCTTATGTTTTTAGATTGTTGGTACAGTCTGTAAACAAGCTGTTGGGGTGGTTATGTTGGTTTTAGCTTTGTCACTGCTTGACTGTATGATCTCAAAGTTAATTCATTAAGATGTCTGAGTGCCTATGACAAAAAAAAGGAAGACACTAGCTTTTCAGAATTTTTAAAAAAAACAATTTTCACCCTCTAAGAACTTGTACAATGGAGGTAATATACTACACAAATTAAAATCCAGAAAAATAACCTGTAATAGTTTTACAAGCTACAGAAAAAATGCAGTCAAAACGCAGCCACAAGATGCTTGATTCAGAGCTTCCCTATGGCAGTCTTCAGGCGCTGTGCCCCCCAATCACATAGACTGCTGGCTGTGGGCCTCTTTTCAGCCTCCACTTAGGCACAGACATCCCATTCTCTTGTTTACAACATGCATCTGTTTTTTGATTGTCCTCTGTCTTCCCCACGTCTCATCAATTTCTCTTGCCCTATCTTGGGGCACACTTTACTCTCCCACTACTGCCCTATTCCCTCCTCCACTTGAGCCGTCTATACTCTGGAACCCACCTCTCCAACCTGGCCACTAAACCTGTAACAGGGTGGTCCCCAGGAAAGGGGGAGGTTCCCTGCCCCACCCAAGGAAAGGTGGAGCTGCAGAAGAGACTGAGGAAGGAAGGAGCAGGATGGAGCCAGGAGACCTGGAGGAGGCGCATGGAGCCTAGAGACATGTGAAGAAACTGCGCTTGTCTTTTGGTCGTGGACTGGGTGACACAGATGTGGGTGAGACCCATGGGGAGGGGACAATGACAGCTTTTATCTCGATGTTGATTTTGTTATTTTCCTTCCGGGCTTGTCCGGTTGTTTGTGACCCTTTTCTGTGGGTCCCCACTGGAAGATGCTTTAGACTTGTAGCAGGCTTTGGGGCCTTGTTCTGGGCCGATCCCATTTGGATGGACTTTTTCCCACAAGGGGACGGGTAACTTTGGGTGCTTCATTTAGAAACTAGACTCTTTGCCTTATCTGTATTGCTTCCTAGTTTTATTAAAGATCCTTCCCATTAGTCTCATGTGTTTTGTGTTGATGCGGCAGATGGCAGAACCCATTTAGAATAGGCAGGTTTGCGGGGTTTGGGCTGCCCCTCTCCCTGTCCTATAACAGATTTGGCGTCCAACGTGATTTAGGACAGAGCCATCCGTGGTTAGTCAGCCCCATGGGGAAATTGGGCTTCGCGGCGGATGGCAGAACCCATTTAGAATAGGCAGGTTTGCGGGGTTTGGGCTGCCCCTCTCCCTGTCCTATAACAAACCCACTCCAATCAGACTTTCACACCCACGCCTTCCACTTATATGTAACAATACGTGAACTCCTACTGAGTGTCCAGCAATATTCTAGACTCTCAGAACCAGCAGGGACATGAAGGACAAGAACTTCCTAGTCCCAAGAAGTTTACATTCTAGTTATCTATTAGCTGAAAATAAAAAGTGTAAAGAAAAATATGGCAGTGGAGAAAGAAGGAGGCACTTGGAGAGAACAATGTGATTTTAACTAAGATAGTCACGGTAGGCATCAATAAAATGAAATGTAAACCAAGGCCTGAAGGAAGTGAGAATAAGCCATTTAACTCTCTGGAGATTATTTTTTGAAATATTTTTAGAGGAACAACAGACATAAAGCTATGGCACGACCAGGTAGAGGGCCCTAGGAGGGGAGAGCCAGACAAGGAGGCCATGTGCCTGGGACTGCTCTGAGCACAGGGAGGCAGGATCCAACCTCTACTTTATTTTATTTTATTTTTTTTTAAGATTTATTTTTATTTATTTATTTATACAAGCACTGGGTACAGTCAGAAGCGCGGGAAGGTGAGAGAATTCACCAGAGCCAGAGCGGGGAGCAGAGCAGGCAGAAGGACCAAAGTACACTGCTGAGGGGAGCAGCGGGCGGCAGGAGAGGTCTGCGCGCCATGTGGGACCCTCCTCCAGTGGCCGGGGAGCAGCCGGGGATTGAACTGGTGCTGCAGAGGCTGCGGGCAGCTTCGCAACCCAGCGCTCAACCACTGTGCCACTGGGGAGGTCCCCAACCTCTACTTTAACAGATCGCTCTGGTTACGTGGGGAACAGAATGGGGCTGGAGGACAGGAGGATGCATGGAGACCAGGGAGGAGTCTACCGCAATCATCCAAGAGAAGTTTGTGACAAGATATTGGTTTTGGTATTGACCAACAGAAACGATGAAGGGTCATTTACTGAGATGGAGAAAACCACAAGAGAAATGAGCTTTGTAGGGAACACGAGGAGATGGGACAGGGAATCTAAAATGTCTTTGGAAACAACCAACTAGGAGCACTGACCAGGAAGTTACACGTACAGGTCTCAAGTTCAAGGCAGAGGTCAACTAGAGGTGTAAATTAAGGATCATTAGCATAAAAATTGTTAAGTCATCAAATTGGGTAAGAACAGTCAGTGAAACTAGCTAGAGAAGAGGGTTAACTATTCAACATTAAGAGGTAAAGGAGAAGTGAAGAAACCAGTAAAGGAGACTGAAAAGATAGGACCAAAAGCTAGGGAAATATGGGTCAGATTTCCTCGTGCTGCTCTAACAAATCATTGCAAACGTAGAGGCTTAAAACAATACAATGTATTATCTTAATATTTATTATCATGGCCCCTTTCTCCAACTTCAAAATATACCACTCCTACTTTTGCTTCCTATCTCCTCTGACTTTCCTTCCTACCTCCCTCTTACAAGAACACTGTGATTATAGTGGAACCACCTGAATAATCCAGGATAATCCTCCCCATCTCAGGATTGCAAAGTTTCTTCTGCCATGTAAGACAGCACATTCACAGGCTCTGGGGATTAGGACTTGCGCATTTTCTTTTAGGGGTGCGGAGATGGTATTATTCTGTACACCACACCAAATGGGAAAGTATTTCCATGAAGAAATTTAAGATGACCTCAACTTAAAATTAGGCAAAAAAATCACCACGAAAGTCATCAATAATAATGAAAAGAGCAGCTTTAGTAAAGTGGAAACAAGAGTGGAAGGAGGGGAAAAGGAGACAGATGAGACTAGATAATCCATTTAGAATGGTTTGCTATGAAGAATAGAAAACCAGGGAAAAAGAGATATAAGTAATGGGGAGGTAGAGGAGAAAGAAAACCGGACGCTAGGTGTTAGTCCATCTTGCTAGCTCTCAAAAATAAATCTTCATAAAGTCCCAAAAAGAAAAAAACACTTTTAAAAACGATTTAAAAAAAAAGAACTAAGAAATGAAACAATAGATAAAGACAGGAGTCAAGAAATAAAACTTCTATGTGGGAGAAAAATACAAGTTACTATGCTGTTGAGAAGCACAGAGTGGGAAAAAAGAAAACGCAAGACAAAAAGAAGTGTTGGAGTGAAGTTCTTGACTAGTGAGAAGGAACAGGCCTGAACAACGTAGAGGGACTGGTTTAAAAAACAGTAAGTTCACCCACAGAAATAGGAAGGCGTGTCCACCCACTTGTGCTTGTTTTTCCCAGTATCACCACAGCTGAGCATATACAGCCAAGGAATAGATGAAAGATGGATTTAAGAACGCTGGTTGCCAGGGCTGCAGGGAGAAGGAAATGAATTTTTCTTTAATGGGTGAAGAGCTTCAGTTCTGCATGGTGAGATGAGACCTGGAACTGACTGCATGTGATACTGTGAACTGTGTGCTTCCAAGGGGTTAAGATAGTAAACTTTGTTAGGTATATTTTAAAATCAAAAATATTAATAAAACTTAGTTTTGAAAAGCTATATGAAACATAAAATAATCTACATTGCTAGTTTTATATTAATTTGCTTCCAAAAATTGGAAGCAGTGGGATCTTTGCCAGGAAACTAGAGTCACAGGGCAAGAGAGGAAAACGGATTGAGGGGCTAAGTGAGAGCGTGACTCTCAAACCTCTAAGCCAAGTAAATAAGAAAGTGAGGGCACTTTCTTAAAGTGTGGAGCAAAGGCAGGCAAGGGCGCAATGTTCTACAGACGGTGAGACGTGTGCGCCACCGCGCCTGGGGAGTCGAGGGAGTGAGTGCAAACGCTGCTTGCACATTTCAGGAGGCCTCGGTGTTGTGCTGGCCAAACAAGCACACCCCTGCCTGGGTGGCACTTCTTTCCCTCATGGATAGTTTCCTAATTTGGGTAATCTCCGATCAAAAATCATCTCATCAGAAAGGTCTTTCCTGACGACCTTTAAAATAGTATCTTCTTCAATCATTTCCATCCGCCACACCTCTGTTTTGTTTTTCTTTCCAGCACAAACCCCTGAGGGGGTATGCATGGGACACAGAGAACATCGCTACATGGCGGCCTCAAATATTTGCCAAATAAAGGAAATACTTCATGAGCAACCTTGATTTCCTGTAGAAGAATATGGAGGAAGTTAGTGAAGCAGCCAAGGGAAGGGACTAGAAGGAGGTCTGACTTTTTTTGTCATGGAAAGAACACAGGATTTGCAGCCCAGGCTGAAATCCAAGACCACTGCTTGTGTGACTTTGAGAGGCACACCTAACCTCTCAATTGCCTCCGATGCAATCTGGGGATATAGAGACAGCCATTTCAAAAGATTATCATGAAGAGGGCCTCCCTGGTTGCGGGTTGAGGGCAGCGCTGTGAAACTGTCCACAGCCTCTGCAGTGTGGGTTCGATTCCTGGCTGGCCAGGGAGATAACCACATGGCAGAGCAGACCTCTCCTGTCTCACCCGCTGCTCCCCTCAGCAGTGTTTTCAGTCCATCTGCCTGTTCTGCTCCCTGCTCTGTCCCTGGTGAATTCTCTCACGCTCCCACACCTTTGGCCTGTGCCTCAGTTCTTGTATAAATAAATAAATCTTACAAGAAAAAATTATCATGAAGAGTAGTAGTATTTGTCACGGACCACTCTCCCTAACAACCAGTTCATACTTCAGTCCTTTTGTCAATTTCCCAAGTATAAGGTGGAAATAATATCAATAACCCTCCCTGCTTTATTGGGAGGATCATCAAAAAGGCAAAATGGCTTGACAACACACAAGTGGAGTTACCGGCACTGAATGCACTGTCTCAACTATGGGGTGTATCAGTGCGGTGTATAAATCACATAGCATTGACATGTAATTTTTTTTAAATAAGAGGGTCATAAGTTTAATGCCTTCTCCCTTTGGTATTCCCAAGTAATTTGCACTCTGCTTTCAAAAGACCTTAAGAGTACCTCAGGTTGTGACATGCCAACAATTCTTCAATAATTCCTAGAATCACTATTAAAGCCTGAACTGTTTCAGCAGCTTTATTGTTCGGCATGTGAATTGAGTTAGTGTATCTAAAGATGGTGGAGATCTAACAGCACAGAAAGTCTACACCTGCAGACACAGGCTATCCTATGTTTGATGCATTAGATACGTCCCTCTTCCCTCATCTTTCACCCAAACTCTACCTTCTCACCTGTTATTTTTTCCAATAGAGAAACATCTTGTACCTCCTGGGGCAAAGAAGCAATTTTCTGTCGAACAGTAGCATCCCCTGATGCAGCATTTTCCAGGTCTTGCAAAGCCTTGATTAGTTCCTCAGTCTGTACAATGAAAACACATACAGCACCATCCTTAAAACGTATGAAGGTTAAAGAAAATTAGTTTGAGATAAATGGGATGGAGGCAAATTATAAACATGATCATTCCTGACATTAAAAAAAATTGTTCTTGGGCCTCGCTGGTGGTGCAAGGGGTTAAGTCTCAGCACTATGAAGCTATCCTCAGACACTGCAGCACTTCCGCAGCCAGGGAGCTGACCCACATGGCGCAGAGGTCTCTCCTGTCTTGCCCGCCGTTCCCCTCAGCAGTGTATTTCAGTCAATCTACCTGTTCTGCTCCCAACTCTGTCTCTGGTGAATCCTCTCACCACCCTGCATCTTTGGCCTACACCCCAGCTCTTGTATGCATAAATAAATAAAATCTTTTAAAAAGAAATTGTTCTTGTCTCATGGCTTACACTGAAGTCAACTATATGGGTTCTAAAAGAATATACAGAGTTAAGTTTTCTAAGTCCATGGCAAAATATGCATGAAATTCTACACTGTTCTTTAAAAAACTGGTTTTGAAGAGTGTTTTTGTCAACTTAAGAAAATGGAGTTTGGTTCACACTGCTTAGTTTCAAACGATGCATGATTTCTAGTAAAGGACAGTCTCCTTTATAGAATAAAGCATACAAATCAGATGTTAACAAGTATGTACTGACTGATTAAATGAAATGATACCACCTACTTCAAAATTCTTTCTTGGGTTTGTTTTACAAGATCAATGTCAGAAAGATGACATTTTCAATTTTGGCAACCGCTCCCAAATTAAATGTGCCAAACTCATTAATCACAATCAAAGGGGGTGGGGGGGGGGGAGTCAAGAAAAACAATCCAAAAATGCACACTCTATACAGAGTTTCTGAGTTGTCAGAAAATGCAGAACACTGACAGGTTAGTCAGGCCATAATGACCCAAGAGTAGCTGACAACGCAGATGGTGGTCAAGTGATCCCAAAAGTTAATCATTCAGGCTGTTCTTATTAAAGTTTTTAAATGTGAAGATATATAACCTTACACTGCTTTTACTTAATCCTAAGCCTAACTGAACATTTTAAGAGAACACAAATCAGAAATCGTTATTTACACAGGCCTTAAACACAACTATGTGTATACCAAAGTAAAGCTGTTTTGGGCAAGTAACATGCAGTATAACTCTGAAATGAGCCTAGTCTTTGAAGTCAGTTAGATCCACATTCAAATTAAGAAAGTGAACAAGTTAATTTGTCTCCTTGAGCCACATTTTTCTTTGATAAATAGATAAAACAAGCCAACTACATAGTTAACTAACTTATATGAAGGGCCAAAAATGCAAAATACATGGTTAAAAATTCAGTAAATGCTAGATGAATGTTTCAAAATTTAGATAGGTTATAGTGTATGAAATCTGCTACTGCTGAACAGACTGTCCTTACAAACTAATGAGTTGTTTACTTACAACAAAATAACCAAGCAATTGCAGTCAAGTCACAGGCAGAGGTCCTGAATGTCTTTGTGATATTATCTGCTCTTTAACAAAAATCTTTTAAAGACTATTTTTAATTTCTAGGAGTGAAAAAAAGCCAAGCCAAGTACTCTATGAAACATAAATCCATCCTGGAGTCATGACATGCAAAGATAATCAAGCCTGTTACCTGGCAAATTTCACTGGGTAGATCTTGCACCTGGTGCCCTGAGAGCTACCCTCTAGTGAGCCCATAGTACTGGTTGCCAGCGCCACCTTGTGGCCACAATCTTCAACTCAAGGTCATTTCACCAGGGTACTCCACCCTACTCTCCTAGTCACGACATACCAAGAGGGGTCCTGCAGAAGGGTCTTGGGGAGAATAGCTTCCAGGGTAGTCATCATCCTCCTCCTCTTGTATCTGCTGAAAAGTTCGCTTCAGAGACTTCTTCTCCTCTGTTGCTAAAGATAAAAAAAAGAAGAAGAAAAGTGACAAATTTGGGTCACAGGGCCTACAAAGGTAAGAGGTAAATGCTATGTACAATGGGCCACATGTAAAAAAGAGCAGAAGGGGTGTACATTTCCAGAGATGGCTTAGCATTAATCTTTATGCCAACTTTTTTTTAATTGAGGTAGTTCCCTGTATTACCAAAAAGTCAAAATGCCTGTCATTTAGTCTGTCATCTGAGATTGACTCACACTGGAAAAAGCACTACCAAAATCAAGCTTCTAAAAGTGAAACTCACCAAACTAACACATTTAAAACTTCATTAACTAAAACTTAAGAAACTATCAGATAAGGTAATGAAGCAAGTCGCTGCAAATGAAGATTTGCAGAGAAGAAACTTCACATAAAAAGATTTTTTTGCTTTCCAGAATAATTTTAGAAAATAAATAGCAGAAAGAAGCCCAACAAAATTATGTTAAAAGTGACAAAAAATATCCTTTAAACTATCCCTTTAAATACAAAACAAATCTGGGCATCCCTATGACTCATACTGGAAAAAATACTATGGCAGCCACTGCAGCAAGAGTTCGATTCCCCACATGACGCAGCAGACCTCTCCTGTCTTGTCCCGCTCCCCTCAGCAGTGTATTTCAGTAGATCTGCCTGTTCTGTGCGCCCACACACACACACCTTTGGCCTATACCCCAACTCTTGTATGTATAAATAAATCTTAAAAACAAAATACAACAAATCTAACTTTACCTTAAAATCAAATATAACTATTACTATGAAATGACTAACACTACTGAGAAAAATTACTTAAATTATCATTTTAAAATGACAAAATAATGCCAAACAACCGTGGGCCATAAATCTAAATAATAAATTCTTGTTTGGGAAGTAAAGAAACTACTGGACACCTAACTCAGGCCTGGCATTGCAGTGGCTTCTTTACATTTAGTCCTTACAGCAATGCTAAGATGTTGTATCTCCATTTTTACAGGTAAAGAAATGAAGGACTCAGTCAGGTAAGCTAGATGAATCATCTATAGATGTGAATTCAAATCTATGTTCGTTCCACTGCACTCAAATTACTTAGCCCCATATAATTTCTCTTTCATCTGTCCAAAGAGGAGGACACCATGCACTGGCCTAAGAAATCTGAGTTACAAACAGAACAATGTATACTTTGTTTAAATGTATTCTTCTGAAACCAGGGATGCAGATCCTATACTCTACCTTACATTTTAACTGATCAAACTTTTGACATGAAAGCTATGTCAACATCATGGGCTTTATTTTTGCTTTTTTTGTCTGTTCTAATTAAAAAAGGAAAGAAACAACATTTTAACACATTGAACTTCTCACGATCCCATTATGCATAGATTTTACCAGGGTTTTTTTTAGTTAAATGCTTGTTCCCCAACAACATGATCAAACTTCAGTTACCATGGGTTATTAACTGAGCAATTGCACAAAGAACAAACTTTGCTGCTAACTTCAGTCCACAAATCACTATGTAAATAATAGAGAAGCACCATTATCATTCATCAATCGAATTACTTTTTTCAGGTCAGTGATTGGTCACTAACATCTGCTATTCAGTTCACAGATAGCAAAGTGTTTAGTTGTGCTGTCTCCTTCCTTATCTCCCAGTGATAAAACCCATATGACATTTCATAAAAATGAATACTCAGAACTAAGCAACAAAGATGAGAGAGCAGCAAAGAAACAAAAAACAAAAGCTAATGGTAGAAGTGAAATTTGAATGGAATAGTGTTGTAGAAGAAACAGCTGTTTGTGGGAATGCTGGTATTGTTGCCATTCTAGAGACTAGATTCACAGCCAGGGACACTTAGTGAAGACCAGCATATCAACATAAATGAAGAAAAGTGTTCATGATGAAAAGGATGACAATGTTCTGGAGGAAGAGACAGACAAAAAAAAAAAAAACTTATTAAACTAACTCTCAGAAATATTTTGACACTAAAAGTACAAAGGATGAAATGCTAGAAGCTGATCTAGACTTAGAAAGGAATATGACATTTCACTAACACAGAAAGAATGTTTGCTCCATATCATAAATTATAAAAGAAGGTATGTTTTGGTCACACCACTCTTGATAAATTACAAAGACAAAAACTTTCTTAATGTCTCTAATTTTTTGTTACAGCATGCCAAATTACTATTTACTTTATTTCCCCCCTCTCTATACAAATCATAATCAATAGTGAATTTTTGGGGCCTCCCCTGGTGGCGCAGCGGTTGAGCACTGGGTTGCGAGGCTGCCCGCAGCCTCTGCAGCGCCAGTTCGATCCCCAGCCATCGGTGAGGGTCCCACAAAAAAAAAAAAAAAAAAAAAAAAGTGAATTTTTGATTCTTTGATAAAAAATGTCTAAAGTCACAGAACAACTAAAATTTTCCCTATTGATTATTAAGATGACTAGTGGTGTAGTTTCAGTTCGAGTGGCCATTTTTACCATCCTGCAATACCACATAAAGCAAGGATTGTTTTATTTTCTAATTGGAAAATCTTCTAGGACATAATTTCATATGAAAAGCTAACAATGCTTTGCACATGGTAGCTGCCTAGTTGACATGTAGTGTGCCTTATAACCCACACAGATATTCAGCTGCTACAGTAACAAAGTGGCCCCTAGAAAATAATCCCAAGGGCAAAAAAAAAAAAAAAAAGTATTGTTTTGTTTGTATCCAAAGAGCACCAAATAAATGTTAAAAATACTAAAGAAGATAGAAAAAAATAAAACCTGACCTGCACCCTTCAGTTTCCAAACTTTTTGAGAAATTGTTATATATAGAAAACTGTACATCACTCAAGACACTCAGAATCCCTGCATTCTGGCACTGGGAGGCCTCTGACCGATCAGTCTTGTTTCCCCCACATTTTTCATGAGCATACCAAGGGCTACGATTTGTCCAAAATTAGAGAGCTTGTTACTCAAGTTAGGGTCCCAGTCACAGTCATCTGCATCCTAATCTGGTTTTCTTTTTGCCACTTTATATTGCCACTCATTCACGACATTACCAGATTGAACTCAAACTGATAAAAATAATTTGGGCTGGGTCTGTCCTTTGCCATCATGAGGGCAACAAGTGTGACAGGAGGTAACCATTATCATCCTCTTTTCCAGGCCTCTCCTATCTCCCTCTGGATGCATTAGTCATCACTCCTACCTCCTTCGGCTCTTCCTTTCCTGAGCTAAGCCTAGTTCCATTATGAACATTTCCACTGGCCCATCTTTCAAGTGCAAAGCCTTGGAGACCACCAGAATCTCTGCCAAATTCCAGCAGATTACACACTTCTATGGATGTCTCACATATCTCCTCCTTTGTGCGCCTTCCCACAGCCCCTCACCAATAATCTACCCTTTCTCGTCGTGCCTTGTCCAGATCCTGTGCCAACCTGTCACCCTGCCTCTTTTTTCAACTTAGACTACACTCATTAATCTTCCTAATGCTGAGCCCTCATTGTTCAAAACCTGGGATGGCCTCTCCAAGTTCAGAGCCTGTTTGTGGTAATGGTAATACCACCCTGAGTATTCCCTTTTGTCTCGCGGTGGTCACCATCTCCATCTAACTCCCACAGCTCTTAGGCCTCTCTTGGAAAGCACCTGACTTGCTTCTTTGCATGGATATTGACAGGCACAGGCCTTCTCTCTAAAGGGGCATTAAGTGTATTATTCCTTTACATCCCTAGGTAAGTGTCAACAGACCGAACTTTGAAACCTGTCGAAGAGCAGACACATAACTTGAAAAGCCCAGAAATGACCATTCCTGCTTTCCTTTGCACAAACAGAACAGCTTACCCAGTAACCTGACACTGAATCATCTATACAAAGCTATTCTCAATCTAGTCACAGTATGCTCAAACTAGTCACAGCCATTAAAAAAAACCTAGAAAATCTGTCAGCCTCAGTCCTACGTCTCAATTTAAGATAAGGCACCCTTTCACTATCGATTTGGCTTCTAGACACAGTATTTACATTCCCTTTTTTACTCACTCAACCACTCTGTTTACAGGAATAGAAAAAACTATAGGTGGCCAAAATTGTTCTGTCCTCATACTGTAGACCCCCTATTCTACCCTCCAACTTGTGCCTGTGTCTCCAGAAGGCCTTTGTACTCCTAACATTAAGCAATTCTAATTACCTAAGAGTTTACAGTACCTTACAGATGTGAGTGTGGTAGAATTTCACGCTATGGCAGGCAAAAGGCTAGCCTGAGGCTCCTGAATCACCTCACCAAACAGTCACCACCTACAAAGCTAGATCTCTTCTGGGCCCCACAGTCAAAGTTACCTGCCGTCTATTCTGAGGTTCCTTTTACCACTTATGCTCCCACTCACTCCTGACATTACAAGTATGACATCAAACTGATAAAAATAATTTTGGGGTCATTTCTGTCCTTTGTCATCCTGATGAAAGAGGGTATAATAGGAGGTAACCATTACCATCCGATCCCTCCAGTTCTCGACTATCTTTGTCTGGAGGATCTACTGGAAGTGAATTATTCTCCATATCCCCCCAGGGTTCCTCCTCTCCAGAGTTACCTCGCTCTATTATAAATACTCCGAATGGGTGGGATTTTTAAATATCTCACAGATTTTATACTACTTCACTTTAGTATTTTTTTTAATTTGAGGTATAACTGACATTTTTATATTATTTTTAAATTGAGAAAAGAATCAGAAAATATTGTTACAACTGCTCCCTCCTTTTCTCCAGTCCTAAAAAATAAGGGGGGGGGGATTTTTTAAAAATATTTATTTTTATACAAGAACTGGGGTACAGGCCAGAGGTGCGGGAGGGTGAGAGAATTCACCAGAGACAGAGTGGGGTGAGAGAATTCACCAGAGACAGAGAGAATTCACCAGAGACAGGCAGACGGACCAAAAACACTGCTGAGGGAAGCAGCAGGCGAGACAGGAGAGGTCTGCTGTGCCATGTGGGTATCTCCCTGGCTGGCCGGGAATCAAACCAGCGCTGCAGAGGCTGCAGACAGCTTCACAGCACTGCGTTCAACCCACTGCACCACCGGGGAGGCCCAGGAAAAAAACTTTTTGAAGAACATTTAAGTTTACCTGTGAATAGGAAAGATCCACAACAAACAAAGGTCAGCACTTGAGGCACGTTTCTGAAAGTTCATCCACTGAAATGAGTGGCCAGGTCCAGGCTTGAACCCTGGGAAAACTGGACCTAAAGTCTATGCTCTTAACTACTATGCTCTCCAATCTTGCATCTAGGGGACAAAAATCTAGGGGACAAAATATACTAAACAAATCTCCCCCTTCTTTTGCTACTAGTTTATAAACTCAGAATATTAGACATTAGAATACATCATCACTCCATTAATAACATTTTACTTATAGTTTGAGTTATTTTCACTTTATGAAAGACTACTTTTAGCAGTCATATTACTACACAGTGAGCACCTGGAGGCTGAAAGAAGAAAAATGCAGTGCTAAGGTCACACAACTTGGAATTAACAGAGTTAGGATTCATAATCTGGAAGTCTGATTTTAAAGTCTTGCTTTGAATAGCAAAATTAATATGTTGGGGCCAGGAAAGTTGGGGAACCTGCTTATTCATTCATACCCTAATTCAAGTCTACTGAATCCACACATTCTTAGTTTCAGTAACAGTATGGTGTGAGGAACACAGGCTTTAAAGTCTTTTAGAACTGGTTTTGAATTTCCCACTTACCAATCATATCTACTTGGAAAAAATTACTATTATACCCTTTCAACTCTAAATATCTTCACCTGAAACATGAAAATACCAAATTCAGAGAGTAGCTGAAAGGAGCTAAAATAAATTAACATGAAAAGGAGCCAGCAGAGAAGCTGGTGCCCAAGAGGTGCTCAATAAATGCTATTTCCTTTGTATGATTCCTTTCTAAATCCTGCAGTAAGATACTATGTGAGCCATGTGTGATTTTCCAGTCAGTCAAATAGCTTGAATATTCCTAAAAACAGAGACAACTTTAGAATACAGGGGTCTTGCACCTGGAAGACAGGTATATAAACTCAAGAAATACCTAATTCCCAAACAAAATTCCCAAGTCCATGTACTACACTCTCCAATGTCAGAACTGTCAAAGTTCCACAGGAAAGTTTTTATCTCTTTTATAATTTATTTATTTATATATATTTTACATCATTGTTTATTTTGGTACAATGTTTTCTTTCTCCTTTCAGGTGTAGTCCCCATAAAATTCCCACCACCAGTTCACCTGTGCACCCTCACCACAGTCCCTTGTGGTCTTTCCTCCCCCATTTTGACCCCTCTCCCCGCTCCTCCCCTACAGATTGTCTCTGATTTATAGTTGCCTGTTAATTTTGGCATTTTATTTACTATTATTTTTTTCCTGATCCCTTATTGGGCTCCCCTATATTCCTCCTATAAGTAAAACCATGAAAGTTTTTATTTTAAAGGTAAACACTAAAGTTGTCTGAAGACAAAGAATTATTCATGAACCAAAGTTGAAATATAAAGGGGCTATTTAAATTTGGAAATAAATTTCTGGGGAACTCATCGATATTTTGAAAGGATTGTGGTAAAATATTCTCATAACTCAAGTTTGAAAAAGAGAGTGAGAAGAGAGAGTTAACTGGGACTAATAAAAACATTGGAACCTTCTGGTACGTGTTTTCATCTTTACAGAATAGAGAAAGAAAAATTATCTTCTTCAGATTAGCATTACCCTGCGTATAGAACAGCACCTCTGTTGCTGCTATTATCTAGAAGCTTAAAAAAAATCAGAAGCCCAATGGAGATATTTTCAAATCTACCACTGCCACAAATCCCCCAATTTGTCTGACTGCTCTCTGAATACAGAATTATTTCTTACTCCTCTCTATTTCCCTACAGCACCTAGCATGGCTGTTTACTCAAAGCACATGTCCAGCAAATGCTTGTTGAATTGGAATTCAACATTTAGCTTCAAACATCATCTTTCAGAGCTTTCCCACTTGCCCAGAGGTATTTAAAAAAAAAAAAATCAGCACTGTTTACAAATGAACTCTAAGGCAGAGTAAAGAAAAGACTGCTGGATAATTCCCCAACTCTGTGCAGAATACCTCCAAAAGATACAATATAGACACTATAAGAATCCAAAGTAGGAAACAACTTGCTTTTCAGGAGCTACCACTGGGGTTACCCCAAAAAGCACGTACATCATTCTTAGAAAGCCTTTAACCTTGAGTTTCACAGGAAAGTTACTCCACCATAAAATGCATATGAACTCAGAGCTGGAAGAGATCAATATAGGGGCACGATAAGGAGTTACTGAATGAATGATATTAAGTTCTATAGCAGAGGCAAGTACAAAGTACCAGAGGAACATGGAGGGAATGGCTGCCTGTGCCTAGACAAGCTGGGAAAGACATCAGAATGAGAGCAGCAAGCTTGAAGAATGAGTTTAGCACACAGTGAAAGTAGAAAAAGGACATTTCAGGCAGAAGTAATAGCAAATGCAAAGAAAGGGGTGCCAATGCAGCATCCATAGGGGAAATCATTGGTAATTCAGTATGGCCAAAGAATATGGTGTGGGGATGGCAAAAGAAACTGGAAAAAAGCAGATGAGTTCAGATTATTTAGGGTCCTAAATACGACATTAGTACTTGGACTTGATCCTCCAGGCAGTGAGCATGTGTGTGATCAGATCAGATCTATAGTTCAGAAACATGCCATGCCAGTGAGAATTAAACTGCAAGTAACCAGAAGCCAAAGAACCAACATTTGATCTTACTTCTCTTTAAAAGAAAAAAATAAATAAAATAACATGAGCCCTTTAGAGGGTCTTGGTAAAAATTCACACATACACATGCACATACTTCTATGCTGAAGAACAAAATCAATTTTAGACAGCAAGCTGACAACCATATTATCAAAAGTATATTCCAAAACCACATCAAAATTTCATGAAACCAAGTTTGAAAGGGCTAAGGGGCTTCTCCAAATTCCTGTAGTTAGTGACAGGGCTAGGACAAAATCTTAGTGTAGAGTACTTCCTATTTCCCCACAACTCTCAACAACTTTACTATACTTTTCCGTTGTGCAAGGAGTCTCTGAAAGGCAGAAGAGGGTCAAAGAGAATACAGAATAAAAGGGGGTGTGAGATGATGAATAGCATGAATACTAGAACCAGGCTTACACGCTGTGAGCACTACATAAATTCTCACCATCATTTATGATCATCTCTCTCTGAAGAATCATATAATCGCTGGTGGTTCACAGCAACCCCCACTGCAGCTTTTCATATTTGATTCGAAAGTAGGCAAAGACCAAGAGCTGTAAACATGTGGTGATGTTTCTACCTTTGGGGGGAGGGCTCTTGGAGTCCTCCATAGACAGCTTCAGCTGCTGTATGAACTCGCCGCCATACACACTTCTTTCTTGCCAGATGTTCAGCAATCTTTCTAAAGGTTTTTTACAGCCTTCATCTGCCTCTCTGCCCAGAAAAGATGAAAAGATATATATAAGCTTAAGATTTTTTGTTTTTAATTAGGACAGAGCTACTTAAAAAAAAAAAAAAACTGACTAAAAGATTTACATATTTAAAAACAGAAGAATAAGGTACAAATTGTGATAAATGGACACCCAAAACCTGACCAGAAATTACTTTCTTCCTGTGGCACATACAGAAGAGAAAGGTATTATTTTATAGAAGTAATCTGTGTCTTTTAACACACCTTTGAAAGATGGGACAAATAGGGCAAAAAAAGCCAATGGTTGATTTTTATAGACAAAGAATCATAAAAAACTGACCATTATTAATTGGGACAGTTTGCTTTTTAAGAAGACTTTAACTGACATCTAGTGCCAAACATTCTATTGAAAATTAAGGTAGGCCAAAACTTAATAGAAAAAAATGTTTAAAAACATTTAAAGTGGGGAATAAATTCACTGCAACTTAATGCTAAGACACCAACACCTCTAATATGTATAAACATACTCATACACACATACATGTCAGGAGTGACCTCAATTTTAAATTAACTTCTTCATGGTATTTTAATTCTGGGCTAGGTCTGTGTTCCATGTTCACACAAGGGTGTCTAACAGATCATCTTATACACACTGAGCACAACAAAGTCCTTTGTCATTTATATCTGTCAGAAACTAGTTTGTTTTTCCCTCCTGGCATACCATACAGTCTTAAAACAGAATCTTTTAATGATATAAGTAGTGCTCAGTATGAAGCAATTGCTGACCATAAACTATTAGAGCATGCTGGAAGAATGAGTGAAGACTTTCTGAAAAAGAAAACAAACGTCTTCACCATCCACCGTGTTACTATGAATTGTTCTGTTTTTCGAGGCTGTCTAGATGTCAATGATCTTACAGTGAATGACTTTAAACAAGAAGGGGACACCCTGATATCTTAGTAACATAATCAAAGTCTTTAACAGGAACTTCAAGAAAATAATTATGTCAATTTCACTGACATGGAGATTTTATACCCCCAACAGCCCTGACTATTCCAAAATTTAGGTTAACAAAATGAGATGAGTTCCTGGCTAACCTGGCCAGGCTGTCTTACTTATGAATTATTAGCAGCAAATTTCACCAAATTGGGGAGGGAGGGTCAAAGCACTAAACCAAAGCACATACAAATTATTTTTTAAAAATCTTTTTTTCTTTTCAGTCAAAGGTGAGGGCTAGGCAAAAAATTCCAGCAAAAGCTCATAAAACAAAATTATTTGGTATCTGTGGTAAAAATGTGTTTGCTACCCTTTAAAATATATCTAGAAGAAAATTACTTCTCCTCCCTTCCTCTGCTATCAATCTGGTTTTAGCCACTAACTTCTCTTACCGGATCACTGCAAAAGCCTTGTTACTGGGTTTCCTGTTTCCATCTAGTCCTCCTACCATCTACCCTCTAGTTTAAAAAAGATAACTTGAGCTGCTGTGTTAAGGCAGGTCATGGCACTCGTTCACTCAGAACTTTCAGTGGTTCCTCCTGTTCGCCCTCAGAATAAAAGCCTACCAAGCCTTTCTCAGCCCAGCTCATTACTTCTGACCTCATCTCCTACCCCTTTCCTCTTCTTTCCTCTCCAAAAGCACCCTGGCCCTCACTTTGCCTGGAACCACATGTCTTCAAGTGGCAGCCTGGCTCATTCACTCTTCTCCTTCAGGTGTGTCATCAGTGAGTCCTTCCTAATCTTATCCTATTCAAATTACACCTCTGGCCCCTACTTAATTTTTCTCCACACAATCATCTTCTGAAATGCTACGGAGCTTGCTTGTTGTTTACACTATCTTTCCATTTTAACAGGGGGAGGGAGCTGTGTCCTTTCCCCCTACTGCTAGAAGCTATAGAACAAGTCCAATAAACACCCAATTGTAATCTCTCATGAAAAATTTAGGTAAGTTTCAGCAGGCCATATATCTAGGAACTTTCAACAACCATCTTACTACATCAAGGTCTTTCATGTCAGACATTAACTAAAGCACTCACCTACTCATGCAATAGGTTTAGGGATATTGTTCTTGGAATACAAATAAGGCTAGGTTCTGACCTCAAGAGTTTGACTCAGTGGTCCTTTCTATCCTTTCCATGTATTACCTGGTGCTTCACACTGAGCAACTCAACCATATGAATTTTCTACTCAGAACTTACTCCCTTTGTGTCTATACCTTTGCTCATACTACACAGCTTTTTTGAATGGAACCCCCAAAATAGAGCAAGGTGAAGAGGAAGAATTGTGGGTAATTCAAGTGACTAAAATATATGGGGAATGTGTGGAAATAGCAGAAAAATCTGGATAGAGTGGCATGAGATTAGAGAGGGTGCTGAATATCCATTAAACATGCGGAATTTATCCTGAAAAGGAATGGAAAATCCCTCATGTGTTCAATTGTATGGTTTCAGAAAATGAAGTCATTATAACTAGCATAACTAAATGACAACTAATCAAATTTAGTTAGCTGGTTGGTACTTTTTAACATAAAATCTGTTCTCTACAAATTCTCTGCTCACTTAAAAAATGAAACCATCATGACACAAATTCTTATTAAAGATTTACGAAAGGCAGAACACCAACCCACCCACCACTCCTATGGATATTTGTGATTCAAGAATAAAACTGATTTTGAGTATTCTTTCAGCCACATTACTATAAAATGGGAATTGTCACTCAAACCTGTTATAACCAAAAGACACTTTTCAAAAGGTTTTCACCATTAAAGGCTAAGTCACAAAGAGGTACCAGTTTAATTGGTGAATATAATAACCAGGATAGGCCTTCCGTGAACACTATAGTGAATCAAGGTTTTGACAGATAAGTTTCAAAGTTACAAATACAACAGTCAAAAAATCTTTTTACTGATGAGGTTTGCCATAAATTGCTCCAACTAACTGGAAATTTCTGTAGCACCTGGGACTGGCTACAACTAAAGCAATAAAGTAGTTTTATAACAGAAGAAATTATCTTTTCAGGTTGTACTAACTCAGCTCTAAATTGAGAAATCATTAAGTGAAAAACATCAAAAAAAATCTTTGCCATTAACCAATGGATAAATTGGAAAATGATAATTACATACATAACTTATTATGCTGAACAAAACTTAGTATTTTAATTCTGATTAATTATAAATTCAATCACTGCACATTGATCTAAAACAAGAAAGTGTGTATTATAAACATACAGAATAGTGGCTTGGAGTGTCAGCTAGATACTTGAGGCCTTGCCTATCCAGCTTGGAGGACTTTCCTTCCTCTGCAGTTAACGTTGGAAGTAACCCCAGTACTTCCAAAAGCAATTCATATAAAGGTAGCACAGAAATGTTTCTTTGCAGTTGTGCAGAGAAGAGTTAACATAGCAAATCTGGGACTGCTGCTCGCAAGGATGACCCAGAGCTGGCATCTGGGAACCTGGATTTGAGTGTTCCTGGTCTTTCATAACTTATAAGGGTGGTGCCTAAACCATTTGTCCATACAACATGGCTTATGCTGAACACCTGCTTTCTTTCTGGGTGTATGCAATTTATAGCAGAGGGGTTCTATATGACCAACCCCAATAAAACCCTGGGCACTGAATGTCTAATGAGTTTGCCATGTAGATAACACTTGACACGCACTACCACAATTCAATGCTAGAGAAATTAAGCATGTCTTGTGCAATCCCATTGTGTGAAAACTCTTGGGAGGTGAGAATTCTACTACTGAACCACCAATGCTTCATCAGTGAGCAAACTCTTGGAAGCTTATATTTGGTCTCCTTTGGACTTAGTCTACGAGTCCTTTCCCTTTGCAGATTTTGCCTGTAATAAATCATAGCCATGAGTAGGACTGTACACTGAGTCGTATGAGTCTTCCTCGCAAGTTACCAAACCTGGGAGTAAGTAGTCCACAACACACAATAAATATATACATGTTGATAATTTGTCTCTAGAAATTAATTCCCTCCTGAACTTCAGACTATTTCATCTATCTGCCTTATCTGGCACTGCCACATGGAATATCCACAAGCCATCTCATATTTAACGTGGCCAAAACAAAACTCTTGATTTTCTCTACTATATTTTCCCCCAAGCTTCATCTCAGTAAGTGATACCCATCCACTTGTCATAAACCTAGAAATCATCTTTGATTTCTCTTTTCCCTCTCTACTAGTTCCCATTCAACCCCTACAAACCCTAGCGGTTGGGGCGGGGGTGGGGGGGGGGAGATGGATGGACAAGGGTTGTGTGTGTAACAAATACAACCACAAATCAAGCATTCTAAATTAACTATTTTCCTTTTGCTGCTTGTGAGTCTAAGACAATGCCATCTCTAGCTCGTACTACAGAAAAACCCTCCAAATTCATGTCCCTGCACTTATCTTGGTCTTTATAACTCATTCTCCATACCAAGCCAGATGGATTTTTTAAAAAATATTTGGAATGTACCATTCCCTCATTAAAACTCTTCACAGGCATCCTATCAAAACAAAATCTGAACTCTTCCAAGGCTTACAGGGCACAAAGACTGGTATCATCTACCTCTCTGATTTCATGTGGATGCTACTTTTACCCTTGCTCACTGAGTTCAAACCACACCGGTATTCATTCCAATCCTAATATGCCAAGATTATTTCTACCTTAGGTTCTTCTTAATAGTTGTTCCTACTTTGCATGACAACCTCAAATGTCATTCCTTAAAAGAGATACCTTCCTTACCAGTCTATGAGAGATCCCACTCCAGAACATCATTCATTCACATTATCACTCTCTGAAAATATCTTATTTATTTGTCCTCACTTGCCTTGTTCACTGCTGCCTCTCTACTGTCTAGAACAGCACATAGCTCAAAAGTCACTCAACTACATTCTGAAGGAGAAATAAAATGCACAACTATGTCCAAAGTGAGAAGAAAACAAGGTTTTTGCGTGGGAAATATAGTCACGTCTGGTTAATTAAACTGCTATTCAAATCAAATTTAATTTATGACCTCAGCAGCTTTCTGATTGAGAGAACTGGGTTTGATGTGTTTGGGGGGGGGGGGGATTTGAGCATGTAGGAAATGATCATAAAGATATTTCCTAGTCACTATGAGTCAACTGTCTCTGTACATCAATTGGCTACAGAAAAACCATGATAAGAGCATTTCTTAACCATTGATGAGGTGAGTTAGGACTGAAAAGTGGCTGGTGGATATTCTGTTCTAATAATGGTGAGGGAGGGAGCTTAGATACATGGGGATGCTGTATGTAATACCCAAACAGGATCCAAAGTTTAAGAACTGAACTAAATCTCAAGATGAGAAAGTGCCACTCTCCAGTTTCAGTTAGTTCTCTAGAAATCTGTTCCAAGTTTACAAAGACAGTATTTTTCTAAGTAATAACACAGTCAGCTTTTTCAGTGTCCATGTTCATCAAAAGAAAACGTCAATAAATGTAGCTGACAAACAAAAATCCCATTTCCATCTCTAGAGTTTAGATGTCCCCTTTTTTTGGATTTCTCATTTTATTTCTTCAACCTTTTCCAATCTTTCATGGAATGCTGGACTTATTTTTCACATAGAGGTCCTGATACTAGAACAATTTGTGTAGGTCCTGACACTACTTTAGACCCTAGAACAATTTGTGTTTAACCTGCCTGGTTCCTTATTCCCTTTCTCATTATCCTTTCGCAAGGATTTTTACTTTTATATGTTTACTTAGTAATATTCTGATGAAAAATAGTTTTTTTTTTTTGCTCCTCTGGGCAACTAACTTGTATCTATAGAAAATCTGGTTGTTTCTAAATGAATAAAAATGATCTAGTCTACTTTTAATCAAATGTATGCTTTTTGTGATATTAGCTACAAGCGCACTCTATGTTCCAGTCGTCTGTCAGAAAACACAATGGTGACAGAGACTTAAGATGATATACCCAGAGCAAATACCTACTTTCCACACTACTAATTACTATCTCTGCAGCTACGACTACTATTTTTAGTAAATTAGATATCTAGACATCCAGAAAGAAGTAAAAATGAAGGCAAAGCAACTAATTTCTTGCTCTTAAGGCGTTGTTACTGGAAGGTTTCCTTGAACTATTAGCTTTGATTTTTACCATAAACTAATGGGACAACTCAGTCAAGTCAAGGAAAATACCATATTCAAGAAATGAAGTCAATAAATGAGGGGTAAAGATATGCTTAAAATACTAAACAGAATCCCTTTAAGGTAGCAAAAGGTTTACATATGTTAAGGCCCAGCAATGGTTCTTAAGGCCCAGCAATACATAAAACCATAATTTGGCCTATGCAACACACTGTAAAATACACCTCTGAAAAGTGCAAATTCAATTTGCAAAAGCTATCACAGAAAAGGAAAAAGAACAAAAAAGGAGGAAAAGGCAATGCATTTAAAAACAAAATAAAATGAAAAGGAAAAAAAAAAAAAAAGACAACATACCTGGCAACATGAGAAAAAGCATCCACAAGGACAGATTCAAATTCTCTAGTGAATTCAGGTCCTTTCCTTTTACTGTTTTGGATGACATCATTCGCTAAGTACAGAAAAGTAAGCTTTCTATTTGATTTGGCTGGGGAAAAAAGAAAAGAACATAATTTAACTTACACCAAGGAAATTCTCAATTCATAATTCTTTTGCCCTCAGCTACTCCTAAAGAACATTAAGACAAGCATTACCTACTTGAGGACAAGACTGCTATATGTTTGAACAAACAACCCAAAGAACTTTTGTAGGCCTCCAACAAAACAGGTTTGAGAACAACTTTAGGTGGAAAAAAACAAAAACAAGAATGGGCCATCTTCATTTCTGTGTTATTTTAATTAGAGTAATTAATTGACAGTAAAAATGAAGATAATCCAAAGAAAATTCCTAAAGGATAAAGTTAATATTCTCAAGAAGACCTGTTAAATCCATTATTTTTATTTATTCTATTGCAAAGATGAACATTTCTAACTCACTGGTAATTATCAAAAACTGCAGAAAGACAGACTTGAGTTAGATTTCAACTTTAAAACAGATTCTTGCAATTTATGCTCCTCAACTGAAATTTCTCTTCGAACATTTCAATAGTCATAATTAATCAATAACACTAATTCTACAATGCAGAGGAATCTCTAGATGTACCAAATGGATATTTAGCTCAAATACAAATATACATTAGTGCTACTTTATTACTGAAAATTTACACGTCTGAAATCTGGATATGTAAAATTATGGCTACCACAAAAACCATAATTCTTCTCTCTTATACATACTAAAAGTAGTATTTCCTATTACTCTATATGGTCACATATTAAACCATAAAAACCTCATGCAGTACGTGTAAGTTAAAGTTGCTTGGGGGAACATTACTGAATTTCCTGGCTTCCATGCATATAACTTATAAACCGTAATGTTACATCACTACCATTTTTGGTCCCAGTTTTCTTTAGGAAACAAATAAGAACATAATCAAATAGCTCAAAACACTTAATTTTTTCCACTACTAAAGTACTTAAAAATTCAAGTAGGACCTATGTCAACCTTACACACCCGAATATAACCAATGTTTGCTCTATTCCTTTCAGAAACCACTTGTTTCTTTTGCAATCCACACAGCATGTATAAATTCTAACACAGCAGGCATAAGATCTAACATTTTAAAATGCAGCTACAGAAGAATAAATCAAGTTAAAAAACAAAATTGTTAAAGCACATTATAGCTTAAAATGACAACTCAAAGTGCTCATAAAATTAAATATGACTATCTGGAACTGCATAAACCTTTTGTTAATAACCTAGTTTAGATGGCCAACTGATGAGAATATTGAAAACTTGGAACTATCTTTATCTTTTCTAATTATTATTCAAAAGCAGAATAAAGTGTCAATAGTTACAGTATTCTATACTCCTGCTACAAGTTTATCTTTTTAGCAAAAGGCTTTATGGGTTTTTTTTAAAGCAAATCTTGTTCTGAGATTTTATGATAAGGAAAACTACCAAGTCTATAATACCAAAAAAGTTAGTACACCTTTCAAAAGTAAAACAAAGAAAATCTGATCAACTTAAGTTTTACAAGTTCCATATACTTTGTTCAAAAAACCGAAAATCCATTTTGTAAAAAAATCAATTTTGACATTTCTATAAAACGTGGTACATTTTTCAGTATTATAAACACCATAGGTAAGGGGCTAAAGAGCCATGGTTTTACTATCCACAACATCAATACATTTACATCATCCTCAAACCTGTCAATGAGGACTTATTTAAGATAAAATGTACCCATCCACACCCAGCATCTGAATAGTGGACATCAGCACCATGTATGTATAGGTGCTATGACAAAGGCCTAGAGCACTTGAATATAGTCATAATGCACACAATACATATGCCCTACACTCTAGCCCTTGGTGACAACTCATTTATTCAGATGTCTTTCCACTATGATAAAATAAATCCTTTCACCCTCCACTTATGCCAATTCCAAACTGTTTGAAATAGTTATTGAGTAAAGTTTAAATAACTAGCTGATGAAAAATTTTCACTTGTCTGGCTGGTTTTGACATCCAGAAAAGTAATTTTGAAAAAAGGGCTATTTATCTTATAATAGATAAAACTTTTTTTAAAACTACTAAAAAATGTTCATCCAAGAGCTTTTTACACCAAACTGATCCATAAAGGGGAAAAGGTTTACCTAAAATAGAGCCCAAAGAGAAAAATTAAGAATTACTCCTTTGAAAATAGAAACTGAATAACAGATCAAGAAGAATAATCTGTAAGCAAAAAAACTAGTTTTGCTGTAAATACCTTGAAGGCAAGTCAGCCATCTGTAAATATCTAAAATAGGGAAATGACTTGACCACAGATAGAAATGTCCACTTTTAAAAACTTGGGCAGTCTAGAAACTAAAGGGCTAGTTGACACAAACATCAGGGCACAAAATCTTTCTCCATGTTAGCATGGGAGCATTTTCAATTCATGAAGGAAACCTGAGTATTATGAAGATATATATTGATGCTTGGAAGAGTATCCTCTAAATCTACACTGTACAATAGGGCAGCGACGCATACAGTCGCTAGTGAACACTTAAATTGTGGCTACCAAAATTTGGGAACTGAATTTTCAATTGCATTTACTTAAAACTTTTGTTCCTTAGTCACACATTTCAACTGCTCATGGCAGTGGCCCACCTTGTTGGGCCATATAAAACATTTCAACCATCACAGAAAGTTATACTACACAGGCTCTAGGGACCATGAAAATATCAGACCACAATTTAATTCCTAAAATAATTTTTAACTGTGTAATAGGCACCACATCAAATGCTGTGTTACAGAGAAAAAGGCCTAGTTTCTTCCACAAAACACAATCTAGTAAAAAAAAAGATGTAACTAGTAAAAATTAAATAAATGTTACAATGGTATAGGGCAGGGTGCATAGCAGTGATTCATTCTAATAAACAAAAGTACTCCAAGTTTAGTTGGAGTCAGATGATCACCTTCATGTATTAAGTGCGCTGAGGCACTGGGTACTTGGAAGAACAAGTTCCAGCAGCATCAGAGAGCTCTCGGTTCATGTCTCGGTTGTAATGATCCCGAACAAAGCACTTAATCTGTAACTTTATTAGCAGTCTCTTCTAGAGGGTCAGAACTGGGTCTCCTAAAAGAAGACTGCATGTTGGTATTTGCCAGACTGATGTAGTCTGAGATTCACCAGTTCTGAGGGCCTGAAAATTCCACTTAGCCACTTTAGTTTCCTCATCTGTTATTCCTTATCCCTTAAAATAAGGAATAAACACCTTATTCCTAAAAAAAAGATGACATCCCCATAACAAAGTTCCTTCCCGTGCTAAGTAAAAGGCCTACCACATACAGGCTGTCCAAAGCAGCACTAAGCTTCATTTCCTCAGCTTTTTGCTATGGAACTCACTTGGATTTCAGACATGTGCAGGTGCCCACCTTTCCCCATCAGTTAAGCAACTTGAAGGTAAACGCCCTTGCCTTAAGCTGTATAATCAGTGTTCCCATCTCCCCATGATTTACTGAATGTCTATACTGTGCCTGACACCATGTGGATTACCCTGTTTACTCCTCACCACAACCTGTTTGAGCCAGTTTTTCCTCCTCTATGAAGTTCCTACACCAAGGGCTCTGAGAATTTGAAAAATGACAACATAAATAAAGACATCAGTACTGTACCAGGTATATGATGAAGGCAGAGGAAATATCAATTATCATCATTTCTTTGTTACAGATAACAGAGGGACAGTCATTGAAGTGGAGTAAGATGGCAAAATGGCATGGTTAAATGGCAAAACCAGTCTTAAATTGAAGGCAGCTGGTCTCTGAAGTCAACGTGCTAACAAACGCCCAATCCAGGGCCCAATTCAGGGCCTGGCACACGCAGCAGGATGAGCTTGTATCCTGCCATATTCTGTGCACGGTCTACAATCAATGAAAGTTGTATGAGAAGAGGAGCTTGAGAAGTCAATTGAAGGTGTGGGGCCTCTTTACCTCTCTAAAATTTAGAAAGTAACTACTCGTTTCAAGGGGAGTTCTGAAGAGTGCCTGCTTGCAAAGGTCTTAGCATAGTCACTGGCACAGAATAGAGGTTCTGTAAGTGGCAAACATCATTGTCCTCATTTAACACATCAGAAAACAGAGGCAGAGAAATGAAGAAACTTGCCCAGTATCACTCAGCTGTTAAGTGGCTAAAGTCTTACTCCAGTCCACTGGCTCTTACGCCAAATCCCCACGGCACACAACAGGTTAGGGCCAGTATTCTCCAGAAGGCGCTGAATGCTACCAAGACGATAGTGGTCATAGGCGTCAGGAAGTCAAGAGGAAAATGGCTGGGTGTACTGAAGTCTGTGCGCCCCAGCCCTGACCTGAGGAACCTCAGACAAGAAGTACCTTAAAGCTTTCCTAGCTTCTGTTGCCTTCTCCAAGAAGTGGGAAACACTGTTTCCAACCTCACAAAAGCAATCAGATTCCCGGGTCTGGAAAGCAAGGCTCCCTTAAGAAGCTAGAAGGGACAGGAGAGTGGGTGGAGGAGAGCAAAAACTCCGAGGACGGTCCAAGAGGGTGGGATGGGGGTTGTTTACCTTTGCGAAGTTCACGGTGCCACACCGAGACGATGGGTCCCGCGTGCTTGCGGTGGTGGATGAGCCACAGGGACAAGGTCTGCACGCTCTGCTGAGAGTTGCTCAGCTCCGAGAGCTTCTTTTCCAGCGCCGACTCGGAGAAGGAGGACATGGTGGCGGCGGTAAAGCCCTGCAAGGAACGGCCTGAGCCACCCAGTGCAGCGGGAAGAGCGACGGCACGAGGCCGAGGCCTCACCAGACGGCCCGAGGGACTCCTTACTGACTGTCAGGCCGTCGGGAGGGGGGCCCCGGGGGGAGGGGATGGGTCTCCGCAGTAACAGCCGCCCGCGCCGCCGCCACAAGATGGCCACCGACCTCTCACCCCGCCGCGAGAGCGAGGTCAAAGGGCAAGGACCGGAGTAGCAGACCACTGGGAGGTACCAGAGCTGTAGAAAAAAATACCCTCCAGTGGCGTTGGCCTCCCTGAGCCTCGCTCAGGGCACTTCGAAAGCTACACACTGGGAAATGAGCGCAGTTCGGCGGTCTCCGGAAGGCGCTTTGACCGCTCGCGCCGGCACGCCGGCGCAGTAAGTCTCCTGGAATCCTTTCTCCCGCTCCTGCAGAACCTTTCTGGCGCGGTACGGCGCACTAGTTAGTGCGTCACTTCCGGCAGGGAGGAGGAGGCGGGACTGTGAGGGAAAGACTGGAAGACGAGGTAAGAGTGGCGGGAGTGAAGAGGGAGCCCAGTAACCCGGGGCCCTTAGAGTGGGGTCTTGAGGGGACACAGACGGAGAGCTCATGAGCCGGGCATGGAGGTGGGGAGCTTCCTCCCTCACCTGGCAGGCCCCAGATCGCGCTCTTAATCCATACATGATCTAGAGCCACCTCCCCAAAGCTGCTTTAGGATTCTGCCAAGCTGCCCACGTGCCCTTTTCACGCCTCCACGCCTTGCCTTTTGCAGTTCTTTATCCAAAGGTAACGTCCCCCTTCTCACCTGGTGGGCCCCCTCTTGGCCTCCAGGTTCGCCCGTTAATGTCCAGTTCTGATCTTTAGTTTGCGACAACACCTCCATGAAACACACATTTGTACTCTGGGTGGTTCTTTGGTTGCTTCTTTCAGGGAATTCTGTGTTTCCTTTACCTTATGGGGGGGATCTAGCTGACTGTTATCTCACCCTCCCTATAAGTCCACTGACCTCCTTTAAGAAACACTATTTGCGACTCTGATCCCTATTTCTTTTTTTTTTTTTAAGTTTCAACTTCCAGTTTATCAAACCAGCAGAGAAAATTTGCCATTCTAACTAATGTGGGAGTGACATAGGGGCATACAGGCATAAGCACTTTCCAGTTGTTGGCAGACTCCAATTAGTGTTACAGGGCAGGGGGTTTAGGAGCCTGTTTTGGGTCTTAGTGCACAACATTCTAGTTCACCTCTCCTCCAGACTAGAATCATCGTAATGAGCTAGACAGGTTTTCACATAGTAAATCATATAATCCTGTAACAAAGCCGTGAGATGTGTGTTGTGTTATTCCCTTTTGGCAAATAAGGAAACAGGCTCAGAGAGGTTAAATGACCTACACAAGATCACATAACTAAGATTGGAGGGGAGGACTGCATCTTAATTGGCCTCTTTTACCATAGCAGGTAATTTATAGCTGTTTGAGTAGATTAACACAAAAGAGGTGAACGGCTCAAAATCACAGTCAATGTCTAATCATAATTATAACCTAAGGATTTGAGTCCAGCTTTAGATCACCTTTCTGTCACCATACAGTCATGTACCACATGTAATGCAACAGTAATCCCTATAAATAACTTACCACCGAGGTCTGGGAAGTACATTCCATGACATGTAAGTTACACTCATGACATTCACACAACAAAATCCTCCTACTGCCCATTTCTCAGAACTTTGTCATTGACATATAATCTACTGAGCAAGTACTTTATATAGCAAGTTACTGTGTATTAAACACATTATTTTTTATGTATTCTGGTTTTAGTTTATAAATTTGTTATTTAATCCTTACAACAATCCTATTGCATGGGGATTGTTATCATTATTTGATCGATCAGAAAACATAAAACATGGTGGCTAACCTGTCAATGGTTACTGAGATGTAGTTAGAAATGACAGAGCCAGGATTCAAATCAAGGTTATATGATGTCTGGCCCCAAATTCTTCACTCCAGAGACAGATTCTAAGCAAACAGAGTCCATGTCCTTGGAAGCTTGCCTTTTATAGGGGAAAGTAGAGAAACATATGCAAGTATAAAATGAGTCAGAAAGTGATGCATGCCTTAAATAAAAAGCAAGGAGGGCTGGGGCTCCCCGGTGGTGCAGCGGTTGAGCGCTGGGCTGTGAAGCTGCCTGCAGCCTCTGCAGCGCCTGTTCGATCCCCGGCCACAGGTGAGGGTCCCACTTGGCACGCAGACCTCTTCTGCCACACCTGCTGCTCCCCTCAGCAGTGAATTTCATCAGTCTGTTCTGCTCCCTGCTCTGGCTCTGGTGAATTCTCTCATCCTTCCGCACTTCTGACTGTATCCAGTGCTTGTATACATAAATAAATAAATCTTTAAAAAAAAAAAAAAAAGCAAGGAGGGTAAAGGGGATGAGGAATGCATGCGTAGCAGATAGTCTGTTATACATGCTGGTCAAAGAAGGCCTCTCTGATACAGCGACATTTGATCAGAACCCTGAAAAAAATGAAAGAACACCATATATTTTTGTGGTAGAGTATTGTTCCAGGCAAATGGGAAGCCGTGTGCAAAATCCTCAGGTCAGATGGTTGTTGATATTTTTGAAGAACAAGGAAAACAAAAAAGCTGTAGTGATAATAACCAGAAGGCTGGAAATGAACTCAGAAAAGTAGTACGTGACCACATCACATGGGGATTTATAGACAGTAGTGAGGACTTTGAATGTTACTCTGTATGAAATGAGATTACTTTGGATGATTTTGAGAAAAGGAGCAGCACTGTGGCTAAGTAGAGGGTGTATTGTAAGGATGCAAGAGTAGAAGCAGAAGACCACTTGGACAGCTGTTACTCACATCAGGTTAGAGGTGATGAGAAAAGGTCAGGTTCAAGGGATATTTTAGAGAAAAGAGATAACAGGACTTGGTGACAAGTTACATAAGAAGCACAAAAGAAATATAAATATTTATATGACCCCAAGACTTTTAGCCTAAGCAGCCATAAAAATGTTTTCATTTACTGAATTGTGGAAATTGCTGATCTGGAGAGTAAGAGCAGTTTAGATTTGAATATGTCCAATTGTAAATGCCATTCCAAGCAGAGTTGTCTCATCAGCAAGTAGGTTTATGAGTCTGGAATTCAAGGAAGGGATCCGGTGTCATAGGGGGAAATAGATGTAAAAAGAAAAAGACTCGAGGTCTAGCACATTTCAACATTTAGAGGTTTGAAAACTGAGGATGGTGTAATCATGTGATTTTTCTTTAGCCTGTTATATTAATTACATGGATTGACTTAAATATTGGGCCCACCTGTATCATTGGAATAAATGCTACTTTTATATTTCCTGATATTTGGTTGAGAATTTTGCATCTGTATTCATGAGAGAAATTAGCGTGTAGGTTTCGCATGTGGTTTGGTTTTTCGTATTAGCCGTACTAGCTTCAGTAAATGGATTGGAAAGTGTTTCCTCCTCTTTTTCTACAAAGTTATGTAGAGTTAGTGTTGATTCTTCTTTAAATGTTTGATGGAAGCCCCACTGAAACCATCTGAGCCTGGAGAGTTCTTTCTTCTCTCTTTTTGGTGGGAGAGGGATAATTTTAAATGGACAAATTTGAGTTTATAGGAGTTATTAAGCTATTCAAATGATCTTTTTCATATTATGTGAATTGTAGCGGTTCGTGTTTCTTGAAGAATTTACTGTTTCCTCTAGGTTGTGAAATTTACATATATTCTAGAGTCTGTAGCCCTATCTCATTTCTTACTAGTATTGGTTTATGCACACGTGTGTGCACACTGCCTCTCACTCTCTCACATCAATCTTGCTAGAAGTTTGTCCATGCTAGAAGTTTGTCCAAAGAAAATCAGTTCTTTGTTTCATTGATTTTTCTCTATTTTTTTTGTTTGTTTTCAGTTTTATTGATTTCTACATTATTTTCTCCCCTCTGCTTACTTTGGATTTATTTTGTCTTTTGCTGGGTCCTTGAGGTGGGAAGTTTAGATTATTAACTTGAGACTTTTCCCCTTTTCTAATATGTGTATTTAGTACTAGGAATTTCCCTCTTGGCTTAACTACAGCTGTGTCCCTCATATTTTGATATGTTGTATTTTCATTTTCATTCATTTCCATGTATTTTTTTTCCTTGAAATTTCCTCTTATTTCTGTGGATTATTTAGAAATACGTTTTTAGTTTCCAGGTGTTTTACAGGTTTGTTTGTTGTTTTTTTTTTCTGTTACCTCTGTTACTGATTTCTAGTTTGAGTCTGTTGTGGTTGGGAAATCCACTCTGTCTGATATCATTTCTTTTAAATTTGTTTCTTCAAGAAATTGAAAGAATTTGGTGGGGGGTGCGGCAACTATAGTATAACACAAGTCACTTTCTCAAGCGTTCTATAGAGGACAGCTATAAACAATAACTCTAAATGAATCTAGAGTGATTTCTGGAAAGTCTCCTTAATTCCTCTCCTCCTTCTATTTTGTATACTTAATGTTCTGCAGCACTCTCCCCTTTGCAGGGAGATATTCTCCAGAGAACTTTGTATCTCCTGCCCCTCTTCTAGAAGTTAGCATAGTATAGGACACATTATATATACTAAGGAAACATTTCTAGATATCGGAAAGAATAAACAGGAAGCGACAAAACTTCGGAGTATGCTGAAGGTTTAATGTTTATCCAGCTTCTTGTGCTCATTTATTAAACAAACTATGAGTGGGAACTACTTGGCAGACACTGTACCAGATGCTGGGGAAACCAAAAGTAAAGCTGCAACACTGAAAAAAGATACCATTTGCTTAGGGAGACAAATAAACCAGCCATTTTAATCCAAGACAGTAGACTTCCAGCATATTCTTAACTTTACTGCCAGATGGATTATTGAACAAGTATGTTTTTAATCACCTTACTCCTGTTCTTCAGAAGACAGTATATGTGGTATGTACAGTACAGGATTCTCACACCTGAGTGGCATTAGACTGACTTTGCAAGAATACTTGTTTGCAAGATTGCAAGAATACCTATTTCCCTGCCTTTCACCACATATAGATTCTGAGTCAGTAAATCTGGTAGATCTGGTGTGGGGCTCAATAATCTGTACTTATGTTGTTCCCTTTGGCTGACTATAATCAATCAGGTTGGGAACTTCTAGTGGAGTGGAAAAAGCCTTTGGAGTCAGACAAGCTGAGATGAATTCTAGGTCTGGCACTGCTTGTTCTGTGACCTAGGGTATCACTTAACATCTCTGTGCCTTTTGTTACTTAGCTTGTGCACACAGAGTTTATCTACAAAAATATCTACACATTGCCTGATGTGTCATTTTTTCCCCCCAACAAATACTAATTCTCTTCTATTCAAGAGCTTGCGTTAGCAGTTCTTATGTTTGAACTTCTCTTCTGGGCTCTAAACCCAGAATAAGCTGTTTATTCAGAATTAGAAGTTTTGGAGACTGTCTTATCACCAAGTTTATCAATTGAAGAAACAGATTTAAAGCTCTAGCCAGATACTTCTAGAGCTAAAACTAGAATCCAGATTGTCAGATTCACATTTTCATACTTATTCTGTTCATATCCTAGGAATAACCTATAACATGACTGGAGTATAGCCAAGATCTAGAACTCTGATTGCCCCTGGGAATGAGTCTAGCAAGATCCTCACACGGTAGAGGAAATCAACTACCTTTAGAAATAACTTCCCCTAAGGGATAACTTATCCAGAATCCAGCTAAGTCACTGATATCAACACTCTCCCAATGAGAGAACCCGACTTTGGACCATGCATAGCTGTTGATTCAGCAAGCATTTCTTGAATGCCTGCTCTATGCAAGAGCAACAAAATAAGCCTGTTAAATATCACTGCTCTCATAGAGCCTATATTCTAATGAGGGGAGAGGAACAATAAATAAATAGGTAGACAGTCTGGTTTGATGGGTGGTACTAAATGCTATGGAGGAAAATTTAAGAGGGGAAACAAGATAGGGAGCGCCAAGTGGGAAGGAGTGAGGGTGGATTGCACTTTTAGATAGGGGTGATCAGAGTAGGCTGCAGAATCAACATTTAAGCATAGTCCTGAAAGATGTGTGAGAAGGAGCCATGTGGATATATGACTGAGCAGCAAATACAAAGGTCCCAGCAAGTTACCTCATGGGAATGTCACCCTCTGTGAGGCACGACTCACTTGCCATGAAGCTGCTTTGGCACCAGCCTTGTCCCTGACTTTATGAGGGACTATGACTTCTCTCCCATGTGGCCTTTGCTTGTGACAGGAATTTTACCTTGAGCAGCCTTCCCACACAGCCTCAAGTGTGTCATCCCTCACCTCCACACAAATCCTTCTCCCTCCGTGAATACCTCCTTGTTGGTGTTTGTTCTTTTTCCAGATTCCATTTGCACTTTCCCCCCTCTACTTTTGGTTTATTTCTTGATTGTTGATATAGTGAGTACCTAATGATCTACCATCTTATTCTTTAAGTGTCTATTATAATAAAGTATCACAGCCTGTGCTATGCCAGTGGTCTCATTTGTCTTCACCACCTGTACTCTGTGACCCAGAGATTTTTATGACAAGGCAGAAAGAAGTGGAATGGGGAAGAAGGAACTGCCAGGGGAGATGGGTTCACTTACGTGCTATATCTGAATTCAAATCTCTCCCTTTACCTCTTCAGGGCCTATTTTCCACAGAAGGGGTACATACAACTTGGGAAGGTTTAGATGGCCATTAGAAGTCAGGATTTGGTTATCCAGGCTTGGATTTAGTCCTATACTGCCTGCCATAGTTGAACTCCGGGTGGTTTTTTCCACTCACCCAGAAAATCAACTTGTTTTGAATGCCTCATCCCAGTACTACCTTCTGGGCCAGAATTCCCGTTGCTATCAATTATATAAACATCAAACTTTGCAACACCACTTTTAATAATCAGGGTTGCATTTTATAGGAATAGGATCTAGGACTCATAAGACTTTACCTCTCTAAACAATTCCTTCTGTAATTGATGTATTGTCACACAAGTGTAATTTCATGATCATCCCATAAAGTTATATGATTGCCTTTTATAGTCAGGTCAGGGTAGCAGTTATACTGCCTTCCTTACCTAAACCAGAAAACTGACATATATTTTTGAGCCTATGGCCCATTCTTTTAAAGATCTCTGATTGTGGTAAATCTTCATCTGCACAGTATCCCACTGAGAGAATACCACAAGTTATCCATTCTCCTGGAGATGGGCATTCAGGAATTTCTCTTTGGGGGCAGTTGTGGGCTAATGTATTCCAGAATACATCTTTCGGTAAATTTATGTATGTATTTCTGTTAGGTATGTGTATATCAAGCAGTGGAATTATTATCACAGGGCAACATATGTTACCTTTAAAGTAATGGTTATTGCCAAAGGGTTTTCCAAAGTAGTTGTACCAATTGACATTGTATAATCAGCACTGAGAATTCTAGTTGCTTAATATCCTTGCCAACACCTAGGCTTGTTTCTTTGTTTACTTTTCAGTTTGGCCTTCTAGCAGGTGTATAATGCTATTTTGTTATGTTTTTTAACTGCATTTTCCTGACTTATGATGTTGAATATATTTTCATATGTTTATTGACCACTTGGATAGCCTCTCGTGATATGTCTTTTGAAGTCTTTTTCCACATGTTTCTGTTGGTTTTTTTCCCTTCATAATTTATGAAAAAATCCTTTATAGATATGAATGTTTTGTCAGATATATAGCAAATAACTTTTCTCACTTTATGCCTTGTCTTTTCACTCTTAATAGTGTCTTGATGAAAAGTGTTTCTTAATTTTAATGTAGTCCTACTTATCCTTTTTTTTAATGGCTAGCCCTTTTTTGTTTGCTGCTTAAGAAATCATTGCTACTTCAAGATTACAAAGATGTTCTCTGTTTTCTTCAGAAAGCTTCATTGTTTTATATTTCTCACTTACATCTGGTGTGAGAGGGAATCAAGACTTTTTTCTGCTATATGGATAGCCAACACTTAATTGCAAAGACCTTTCTTTCCCCTAGTTAATGCTGGTATCTCATTGGTCAGATATGAGAGTCAATATCTGGATTCTATTATATTGTGGGGGCTGTTTGTAGACTCTATTCCATTCCATTAATCTCTTTTTCCTTCTTTATGCCAGTAGCATGCTACCTTTAATTATTGTACCTTTCAGTAAATCTTGAAATCAGATAGTGTAAGAATTTACACTGCCACAATTGCAGCCACTCTTCTTGGATGTGTGCTTCTTGCTGTGTTAGGAGTTTAAATGTATCAAATTTGGAATCAATCATGTTACTTTCTACAAAAATCCTACTGGATTTTGATTGGATGGGATTATGTTGACTCTATCACTGGTTCTCATTCAAGGGTGATTTTTTTGCCCTTCACAGGATATTTGGCAGTGTCTGGAGACATTTTTGGTTCTTGTACCTGGCAGGGTTGTTGCGCGGGGTGGGTGGACACGGGGGGAGGGTATGCTGCTGGCATTTGGTGGACAGAGGCCAAATATGCTACTAAATGTCCCATAATGTACAAGACAGCCCTCTCCCAACAAATAGTGATCTACTCAAAATGTCAGCAGTACCACTGTTGAGAAACTGAATTAATATAATCACTCTTATGGTTGGTCTTCTCTGTACCCTCTTACTGTTTTCTATTTGAACTAGTCAGTAGTTTTGCCTCTTTTCATTTTCTCCATTTTTTACCACCCTCTTGATTAATTGAAAATAATTATTATCTCCAGGCCTCCCAGTGGCGCAGTGGTTGAGCGCAGGGTTGCAAAGTTGCCCGCAGCCTCTGCAGCGCCGGTTCCATCCCCGGCCACTGGGCGAGGGTCCCACATGGCGCGCAGACCTCTCCTGCCGCCCGCTGCTCCCCTCAGCAGTGTATTTCGTCACTCTGCCTGTTCTGCTATCCGCTGTGGCTCTGGTGAATTCTCTCACCCTCCTGCGCTTCTGACTGTACCCAGTGCTTGCATAAATAAATCTTAAAAAAAAAAAAAGAAAGAAAAGATTTATTATCTCCTTTTTTACTCCCCTCTGAACTTGTTTTGTATATATTTTATATTTATTTTGGAGCTACCTTACAAAATTCAGCATGCTTTCTGGATATGTTACAGTCTAATAAAATTATTTTACTATTTCCTGGTAGTCTAGACCCTTAGAACACTTAACTCCATTTACTCCTCTTCTCATGCCTTTTGTAAATTATTATCTTGCATTTTAGTTTTATATAAAAATATACCTGCATATATATATGCTTAAATTACAAAAGACATAGTAATTATTGCTTTGTACAGTAGATTCCTTTCTACTGACCTATTCCACTGCCTATTCCACCTATTCCTTTTATGTTTCCTTATGTTTTCTCCCTTTATATTTTCTTTTAGTGCAAGCCTGATAACAATGAATTCCCATAGTTTTTGTTTGTCTAAAAACATCTTTATGTTATTGTTAGCTTTGAGAAATGCTTTTGTAGGGTGTAGAAGTCTGGATTGGTAGTTATTTTCTTTTAGTGCTGTCAAGATGTCATTCTGTTGTCTTGTGGGTGGCAACATTTCCATGAAGTTAGTTGTCAGTTTTATGTTCTATACTTTTAGGACTTTTCTGTTTTTTAGTTTTCCACAGTTTGAATGTGATGTGTCTGTGTATCTTTCTCTTTTTGTATTTGTCAGCTTGGAGTTTGCTGAACTTGAATCTGTGGGTTCCTCTTTCATGTGATTTGGACCATTCTCAACCATTATCTGTCTGAATATTGTGCCTACTTACTCTCTATGCTTTTGATTTTCTGGAACTCATTTTGTTCACATGTGTGACTTTTCAGTATATCCCATGTGTCTTTTATGTTCTTACCTGTGTTTACTGTTTTTGTTTATTTGCACGAGTTTAGGTAATTTTTATTAACTTTTCTTCCACTTCTTAATCTTGTCTTCTGCTAAGTCAAATTTGCTGTTAAAACCGTATTCTGAGGTCTTGTACTGCATTTCTCAGTTCTAGAATGTCACTTTGATTTTTTAATATATTCTTACTAATTCTGGGGTGAAATTCCTTCTCCTTTTCATTGCCATTGTCTGTTTTTCCTTAGTTATTTTAATGTCTGCTAACTCCAATATTTTCATCATCTGAGGTTCTGTTTCTTTTGTCCTTTTTTTTTTCCTCTTGATTATCCGTTATATGGATTGCTTCTTAAGGAGTCCTTAAAATTCTTTTTTTTAAAGATTTATTTATGGGCCTCCCCAGTGGCGCAGCGGTTGAGCGCTGGGTTGCGAAGCTGCCCGCGGCCTCTGCGGCGCCGGTTCGATCCCCAGCTGCTCCCCGGCCACCGGAGGAGGGTCCCACATGGTGCGCAGACCTCTCCTGCCACCCGCTGCTCCCCTCAGCCGTGTACTTTGGTCCTTCTGCCTGCTCTGCTCCCTGCTCTGGCTCTGGTGAATTCTCTCACCCTCCCGCGCTTCTGACTGTACACAGTGCATGTACAAACAAACAAACAAATAAATAAATAAAAATACATGCCTCTTTAAAAAAAAAAAAAAAGATTTATTTATTTATGCATACAAGAGCTGGGGTACAGGCCAGAGATGGGGCGGGGGTGAGAGGACTCACCAGAGATAGAGTGGGGAACAGAACAGGCAGACTGACTGAAATACACTGCTGAGGGGAGCACCAGGCGAGTCAGGAGAGGTCTGCTGCGCCTTGTGGGTTGCTCCCTGGCCAGCTGGGGATCAAACTCGTGCTGCAGTGGCTGAGGATTGCTTCACAGTGCAGTGCTTAACCCCTTGCGCCACCAGGGAGGCCCGGTAAAATTCTTTATTGTGTGCTACACATTATAAAAAAGAATCACAGTAGCTTCATATAATATTATCTTGTACCAGAGAGGCTTCCCTTTTTCCTGTTAGGTACATAGAATGGAGAGCTGGGTACTTCAGTCCCATCAGAGGTTGAGCTGGGTCACTCTGGGTTGCAATCCTGGTAAAGTTCAATGTTACTCTGGTTCATCCTTGTCGTAAATAGTATGATCCTCTAGGAGTTTCATTTGAGAGCTTATCAGGCCATTTGTCTCCTTGCCCTTGAAAGACTGTGACCTTGAAAAGCCTATAAAATCCTTTGGAGGGGTTCAGCTTTGTCTTTTGCTTACCACTTCACATAGCTTCAAAATTTGGCAAATGTCTCAGAGAAAAACCAGTCAAGTATTTAAGATCCCTCAAACCTTTTTGGCTTTAAAGAATGCCAGAATTTCTACTGGTTTCTTTATCTCTGCGTAGCCCTTTCTTCCAGAAGTCGTGTATTTAGAGATCCCCGAAGACGAGTTTTGTCCCTCCAGTTCCACATGGCAACATTAAAAAGCATTGTCATTTCTCTTTCCTTGGTGAGAGCCCTCAGCCTACTCTCATGACACCTGACACCTTGAGCCTGAGCTCATGTCCAAGATCCGCAAACAACATTAACAACAGCAAATAGCTATTGATAATTGACTCTCTGAACAGTATGAGGAGCAACATATTGCTTACTAGAATATTAATCCATCTAACCCTTAGTCTAATAGTCTACAACTATTTGTTGCTTTAAGAAATGATTTTTATAATTTTTCTGATTTTCTAATTAGCATGAGTGTTAGACTGCTATACCCTGCTGTATCCTACTTGAAAGCAAAATCAATGCAGGTGTTTTTTGAGGGCTTATCATGTGTCAGATGCCCTTCTTGGTTCTAAATATGGGATTGCTGAGTCTAAAGTAGGTAAGACAGGGCCTCCCCTGGTGGCGCAGGCAATTGAGCGCAGCGCTGTGAAGCTGTTCGCAGCCTCTGAGTGCGGGTTCAATCCCAGCCAGCCGGCGAGGGTCCCACATGGCGCAGCAGACCTCTCCTGTCTTGCCCACTGCTCTCCTCAGCAGTGTATTTCGTCAGTCTGCCTGTTCTGTTCCTCGCTCTGTCTCTGGTGAATCCTCACCCTCCCGTGCATCTGGTCTGTACCCTGGATCTTGTATAAATAAACAAATAAATCTTAAAAAAAATAATAAAAACAAAATAGGTAAGACAGGCATACACAAATACTACAGCATGCTAAATACTGTAACAGTGGTATACATGTTGGTAGGACAGAGAGGGCAAATTGAAATAGCTGCTTAGGAAGTTTTATATTTTTACATGGTTAGGTTAGTGTTGAAGGGGCCAAGCAGCAAGGAGTGAGGTTGGTGACATAGACAGGGGCCTGATGGTGAAGGATACCGTAGGCCATGGTAAAATGGTGTTTGCACTTTATGCAGGCTATGGAGAATTTTTAGTGTGGAGAAGAGTGATTAGATTTTTGTTTTAGAAAGATTACTTATATACCAGCGTGAAAAGTGGATTCAAGAAGAGCAAGCACACAAGGCAAGGGACCAGAGAGCAAACTATTACAGCCGGCCCAAGGTCAAATAACTTGTCATCATCAGTAGATTTTAAAGATAGGGAAGGAGCAGAACTGACAAAAGTAAGAGGAATGGTAGAATTAAGATGAAGGTGAAAGAAAGTAGAGATTTCTTTGATTTCTAGTACAGGTCAAGACTATCAATCAAAAGGAATACAGAAGTAAAAGCAAGAAAGAAAGATTTCAGTTTGGGATATATTTCTTGTCCCCATTTCATTAGCTCTATTAAAGTTTTTGTCAAAATTTGAGAACATAGTTGAAGGTACCCCGTGTAACCATCTTGAAAGTCCTGAAATGAGGGCCTCCCTGGTGGTGCAAGAGTTAAGACGCAACCTATGGGGCTGTCCGCAGCCCCTGCAGCACGAGTTTGATCCCCAGCCAGCCAGAAAGCAACCCATATGGTGCAGCAGACCTCTCCTGACTTGCCTGCTGCTGCCCTCAGCAGTGTACTTCAGTCAATCTGCCTGTTCTGTTCCCCACTCTGTCTCTGGTGAATTCTTTCACCACCACCACCTCCCCCCACCCAACACACACACCTCTGGCCTGTCCCCTAGCTCTTGTATGCATAAATAAATAAATCTTTTTTAAAAAAGAAGTCCTGGGCCTCCCCTGGTGGCGCAGCAGTTGAGTGCTGGGCTACGAAGCTGCCCGCAGCCTCTGCAGTGCCAGTTTGATCCCCGGCGGCTGGCGAGGGTCCCACATGGCACAACAGACCTCTCCTGCTGTGCCCACTGCTCCCCTCAGCAGTATATTTCATCAGTCTGCCTGTTCTGTTCCCCACTCTGGCTCTGGTGAATTCTCTTACCCTCCCACACTTCTGACTGTACCCAGTGCTTGTATAAATAAATAAATAAATCTTTTTTTAAAAAATTACTTTAAAAAAAAAAAGTCCTGAAATGAGAGATTCAGACACCAGGCCATTGACCTCACCTCCTTTAACCAGACTCCCTGACTTTACATGTTTTTTGTTTTTTTTTTATAGTGGGCTTCCCCTTAGACATCTATAAAGAAAGTTTCCATCATCATTAGTTATAGGCCTCTATTTGGAGTGTTTGTTTTGGCCTCCCTTTGAACAGAGTCCCTTCTTAAGTATTTCCTCTATAGGGCATATGGTGATAATATCTCTGAATCTCCTGTCCTGACAGGATTATAAAATTTCCTAAACAGCCATTGCAATTTGCTCTCTCTGTCCTACCAACATATATACCACTATGAAAGTATTTAGCATGCCGTAGTATTTGTGTATGTATTATTTGTGAGTATGTTGGCTGTGTATAGGGCTTGGGAGCCATAGACCTTTATTGGCAGTCAGCACATGCTGGAATACAGTGTCTTCTATTATCCATTGTTACAAACGAGAAGTCCAAAGCCAGTCTCTTTTTATTTTATAAGTTATTTGTTGTTTCTTCCTTGAAAGCACAAGGAATCAATCTTTAGAAATTTTTCCAAAATATGACTAGGCATAAGTCTCTTCAATATCCAGATAAGTCATTTTGAAGCTTAAGGAAATGTGTCAGGTACTTATTTGTTTTAGCCCTTCTATCTGTTGCTTTTCACATTCCAGAATTCCCAGCAATTTACATGTTAGTTCTCCCCAATCTACCTTCCAAGTCTCACAATTTCCATTTCTTTGTATTCCTGCTTAGTGTCTTGAAAAAGCTCTACTAGATCTTCCAAGCCTGGTACTGGGTCTCAGTAATTAACAATCCTTTTTCCCCCATCCCAGCTTTCTGGGTGTGGAAAATCATTCTTTTTAATTCTTAGAAATATCTTTTGTTTTGTAATTGAACTTTGTTATTGGTCTTACTGTTTTTCGAATTCTTGACTGTGTCCTTCAGTGGGTCTGTTGATTTAAGATTCACCACCTCAAAGGGGGCTCTGTTGGCTTTTCCTACTTCTAGGACTGCTAAGCCCCATTTACTGGTTATCTTCCTTTCCTTCTGTACCTCAGACTCGGGGTGGCACAGCAGCTTCTAGGGGACATTGGTGTATGAGCCAGTGTGCAGATGGGATGTCAGTAGTCCCCAGCCAAGCTTTCTGGCATCCATACCTACACTCTCCTAGCCTGAGAGAGGGAAGAGTTGAGCTTCTTCCCCTTTGGTGCCTCTTTTGGTACATAAAGATATCCCCATCCAGAAACCTCACAAAGGTCAGCTCTACCCTTCCTCATGGGGGTCAGTGGAGCTCTGTGGACTAGACTCTCTCCAAAGTATTAAGTCTGATTGTTGCCTGCTGAACCTTCTCCTGACCCAAAGGGAAATCCCATCATTAGCTCTCTCTGCACTGATCTGGCACCACTTCACCTACCAACCCTGTACTGAACTGTAGGAGGGCTCATTGGATTAGGGACAGGGAGAGACAACAGAGATGTTTTCTTATGATCATCTAATCGGAATCCCCCAGCAAGTAGAGCCAGAAAAAGAGGGAGAGGTTGGGGGAGGGAGATAATGAAGGAGGGATGAAGGGAGGGAGGGACACAAGAACAAAACTAGATGATCTCTAAGCCTCCATCCAAAGCCAACGTTTTATAGTTGTGCACATTATGGTCTCCTGCTTCAGTCCATTTCCCAGTACCCTTGGCCCACACTTTGTTGTCTTCCCAGCACGCTCTCCCTTCCCAAAGGGAATATTTGAGACTTTTATTTCTCTCCTCAAGTTCTCTCTTTAACCCCCTTCTTGTCTACTGTCAGCCCATGACTTTGAATTTCTCCTGACAGAGAAAACAGACACTAACTAGTATTAAGATGCTCAGCTTCTTTGCTTGCCTGTGAACTACCTGCTGCCCATCTCCATCCTGCTTGAATCTCTTTTCCCAGGGTTTTTGAGTTTACACTCCTAATTTTCCCATCCCTCTGGTTACTTCCTTTTATTTTGTTTTGCTACAATCTTTCTTCCATATTACTGAGTGTCAGGGGCTCCTTTTGGTGCATAAAGTTGAACATATCACCCATGCTTAAAACATCTGCATGGCAAGAATAGGCAAAGCTAATCTATAGTGATAGAAGACAGAATAGTGGCTACCTCTAGACAGGGGAAATAGAAATTGATTGCAGAGGGGCATGAGGGAGCCTTCTGAGGGGGCTATTTAATTCTATATCTTGTTTTGGATAGTGGTTAGTTGGGTCTCTACAAATATACAAATCCACTACTCTGTAAAGACTAGTGCATTTTACTCTATGATTGTTATATTTTCATTAAAAAAGCTAAAACCTTCAGTGGCTTTCCATCACTACCACAGGTTAAAATCCAAACTCTTTTGAACTGCCCACAGACTCCTATTTATTCCTCCCCCAACTCTTAGCTCAAGCATCTTTTTCCTGTGAAGCCTGTCCTGGCTTTCCCTGGTTTATGAGACATAGAACTTCCATACCCAGGAATGGAGGTGTAGGCCTCTCCTGATTCTTTTTCTCTTTTCTTCCTATCCTATTTCTTAACAGGCTGTGTTTTCGCTGTGCGTCTGCTTCCCTCACCACCTCTTTCCCATCTCATTACTCCCCCAGTGCCTTCTGCGGTGACTGGCACGTAGGTCCCCAGTGAGTGTTGAATGAATGAAGCAAATCCGCTCTGAATATACTTTGAGCTTGACCCTCTTCACTGAAAAGTTTCCTTCCTTCCTCTGACCTGCAGGATGTTTCCTCGGTGAGAGGAAGGCTGTTGCACCATGGCAGTTTTTGATACTCCTGAGCAGGCCTTTGGCGTCTTACGTCCAGTCTGTGTTCAGCTCACGAAGACCCAGACGGTAGAGAACGTGGAACTTCTGCAGGCACAGTTACAAACCGTGAGTGACTCCGCACTCCAGGAGCTTCAGCAGTACATCCTCTTCCCCTTGCGGTTTGTCCTGAAGACCCCGGGTCCCAAAAGAGAGCGCTTGATCCAGAGCGTGGTGGAATGCCTCACATTTGTCCTCTCCTCAACATGTGTGAAGGAACAAGAACTTCTCCAGGAACTCTTTTCCGAACTCTCTGCTTGTCTGTATTCACCTAACTCCCAAAAACTTGCAGCCGTGTCAGAGGAGTTGAAACTGGCTGTCATTCAGGGCCTCAGCACATTAATGCACTCCACTTATGGGGACATCATTCTGACTTTTTATGAACCCTCCATTCTGCCTCGTTTAGGATTTGCTGTATCTCTACTGTTAGGCCTAGCAGAACAGGAGAAATCAAAGCAAATTAAAATTGCTGCCTTAAAGTGTTTACAGGTTCTCCTCTTTCAGTGTGACTGTGAAGACCATCCTAGGTCTTTGGATGAACTTGAGCAAAAGCAGCTGGGGGATTTGTTTGCTTGTTTTTTACCTGGAATCTCTACTGCACTGACCAGGGTTATCACAGGAGACTTTAAACAAGGGCACAGCATCGTTGTATCTTCCCTAAACATCTTTTACAAGACCGTGAGCTTCATTATGGCTGATGAACAGCTCAGAGAAATCTCAAAGGTCCAGGCAAAACCTGCAGTGGAGCAGAGAGTAGCAGAGCTGATGGTTCACAGGGAAGCCGACTGGGTAAAAAGTACTGGAGACAAGTTGACTATCCTGATTAAAAAGATTATTGAGTGTGTTTCAGTTCACCCACATTGGAGGGTGAGGCTGGAGCTGATAGAACTTGTTGAGACCCTTCTTTTGAAATGCAGTCAGTCACTTGTTGAATCTGCCGGTACCCTTCTGAAAGCTTTGGTGGGCCTACTAAATGATGAGCGTCCTGAAGTCCAAGCTCAGTGCAATAAAGTCTTGAAACATTTTGCAGATCAGAAAGTGGTGGTAGGCAACAGAGCCCTTGCTGACATCTTATCAGAAAACCTCCACTCTCTTGCCACATCTCTTCCTCGCCTGATGGACTCTCAAGATGACCAGGGCAAATTCTCCACACTCTCCTTGTTACTTGGATATCTGAAACTCTTGGGCCCAAAAGTGAACTTTGTCCTCAACTCTGTGGCCCATCTGCAGCGGCTTTCCAGAGCACTTATCCAAGTTCTAGAACTAGACGTGGCTGACATCAAAATCGTTGAAGAGCGGCGTTGGAACTCTGACTATCTGAGTGCTTCTCCAAAAATGTCAGCCTCGCGGCCATGGAGCCAAATGCAAAGGAGATATTTCCGCTTCTTCTCCGATGAGAGAGTTTTCCTGCTCTTGAGGCAGATTTGTCAGCTTCTTGGTTTTTATGGAAACCTCTATTTGCTTGTGGATCACTTTATGGAACTGTACCGTGAGTCTGTGGTTTACCGGAAGCAAGCTGCCATGATTCTTAATGAACTGGTTGTAGGGGCTGCTGGGCTGGAAGTGGAGCATCTTCATGAAAAACATACTGGAACAAACCCAGAGGAACTGAGAGAGATCGTGACATCTATATTTGAAGAATACACAAGCCAAGAAAACTGGTATTTGGTTACCTGTATTGAAGCTGAAGAAATGGGAGAGGACCTATTGACGAAGCAGTCTGGCCTCCAGGCCATCACATCTAGTACCCAGACCTGCCAAGTTACAGCTTTCCCTTCTTTTTCAAAGCCAAGTCCCACTGTTTGTTCCATGAACAGCAACATCTGGCAAATATGCATCCAGTTGGAAGGGATTGGCCATTTTGCATATGCACTAGGAGAAGATTTTCGTTTGCTCTTGATGTCAGCCCTTTATCCAGTACTGGAGAAGGCTGGAGACCAAACACTGCTCATCAGTCAGGCAGCTACCAGTTCCATGATGGACATTTGCCATGCTTGTAGCTATGACTCCCTGCAAGACCTGATCAATCAAAATTCAGACTACTTGGTGAATGGGATCGCTTTAAATCTGCGTCATCTGTCTCTGCACCCTCATACCCCAAAGGTCTTAGAAGTCATGCTGCGGAACTCAGATGCTAGTCTGCTGCCTTTGGTTGCAGATGTGGTTCAGGATATCTTGGTCACCCTGGACCAATTTTATGATCAGAGAGCTTCTTCCTTTGTGAGTGTGCTGCATGCTCTGCTGGCAGCATTAGGTACATGGAGAGCCCTTTTTAATGCTAATTTGGGGGATGACTATATCCTAGTTTGTCTGATCTTTTCCCCTATTATTTGTGGTTATATTATGCAGGATGTTATTTGGATAGTTGTCCAGTCCCACATGATATAGTAGGGTTCCATTGCTGTTTTGTGTTAGAGATGGCAGTTTCTGTGCTGCTGGAAAACAGAAATGACATGTATTATTTAGTCCACAGAAAATCTAGAATTCTGCTGTCCAACAGAACATTCTGTGATGATGGAAATATTCTGTATCTGTTCTGTCCAATACAACAGCCACTAACCACTTTGTTTAATGCAGCTGAGGAACTGAAACTTTAATTTTAATAATCCCAGATAGTTAGTGACTGTCATATTAGACAAAGCAGGTCTAGAAACTTATTTTAACCCTTTAATTTTGTGAATTGGTTTGAGTTTCTTCTCTTCTCTTTGACCCTTTTGGGTATCTGTTGGAGGTGTTAGCCACCATTAAAATGGCAAAGGTTTAGACAGTTAGTCTAATGCAACTGTTCTCCATTCAATTAAGAGTACCCGCCATATGTCAGACACTGTGCTAAGTAATGAATACATAGTGAACATAGTGTATAATCTTATGGAACATTCTTGCTTCTGCAAGGAGAAACAGGTAAACAAATCAATAATAAGCACTGTGAAGAAAATAGGCAACTCAATGCAAGGGAGTAACAGGGACAGGCTACTTGACGAAGAGTGGTCAGAGAGGGCCTCTCTGAAGAAGCAATGCTAAAGCTGAGACCTGAGGCTGAGAAGGCCTCATCAGTATGCATGGGGCTGTCACATTCTTTTTGTGGTTTCCAAGAACATTTGAGCAAGAGGATGGCAGGTACAAAGAACTAGAGGGAAAAAAATGATCTTTGGAGAATGGAAGAAAGGTCATTGTGGAGAGAGTGGTACAAGGTTAAATTAGAAAGGTGGGTAAGGATCAATTCTCCAGCACCTTATAGGCTAAGGGAAAGAGTTTGGATTTTACTTTGCAACCACTCAGACACCTGTATCCTGGGCTAGTCAGTGGGACGTCAGCACTGACCAAGAGAAACCTGGTTGTGAAAGGCCTACTTAGACATTTTAGGCTCACACTGGCTTCCATAGTCCAAATATAGCCCCGACTTCTACTTCTAGTGCTTTAGGAAATTATACCACATTGCAGTTTGAGATTGAAGAAATATATTAAGAGAAGGCCTATTACATATATCCTCTCAGGAGATATGTCAGTTTGGGCCTAAAAAATTGAGTTGCTTTGAACTGCTGATGTCTTTGGTAATCTCTCAAGGAGAAATCCTGTGTAGCACTTTTTCTTTACTAGAGGGGGAGGTGGAGGAGGAGGGGTCTCCTTTGCAAAGAGGAAAATGAGGATGGTTCCGGTTGACCTGAGAGCCTTAGAGGAAAACAGGCAAAATTGGGGATAGCTTTCCCCATTGAACTGAGGGCCACTCTAAGATGAGAGTGGAAGTGTGTTCTCAGAAAACTTCCCAAAAGTCTTGAAAGAACCAGAACATGTTTAAGGAAATTGAGTTACCTTAAGGACAGTGTTTCACATACATTGATTGAAAAGCATTAGGTAGCACAGTGAGGACAAGAGCCATCAGATAAATTACTGCTTAGCATCAACTGCTGGCAGGCTGATTAAACACGAAAAAAATAGGACAACTTTGAAAATTAGAACATGACTGCGCCGCATACTCGGCAGGGAGAGGTGGTGCCACCTCCTCACCTGCAGGCTCTGTATGTGCCAGGCTACTTGGTGGCCTGAGGAGCTGCGCCAACATGTTTAGGCAGTCCTTTCTCAGCGGGCACTTTGGCCCCCACAAAAAAAAAAAAAATGAGTATCTTTGTAGGTCATTTTGAGCATGTCTAACAATCTCAATAGGGCAAATTCCTAAGAGAAATATTGGCTTAGAGAGTAGTACATTTAAATTTTCTGATAGACAGTATCAAATTTCTCTCCAAAGAGGTTGTACCAATTTGACTCCCATTGGCAATATAGCAAAGTGCCAATTTTGCCATGCTCTCACCCACACTGTTTTACCCAGCTTTTTAATCTTTGCTAATCCAATAGGAGAAAAATAGCACCTTATTGAAATTTAATTTGCATTAAGAGTGAGGTTGAGCTTCTTTTCATATGTTGAAAAGCTATTTGTGAGCAAGTATTTTAATGTTTAGCACTAGCCTTAAATCTAGAAATAATCTTTGTGATGTTTCTACTCTAAGAAGTGTAAATGCTGGATCCTGACTTCAACCAGTTGGAAATGCCATCCCTTAGAGTTCACTGTGGACCTGGGGTTGGAGCATTGAAGAAAGGGCACAGTGACCCTACATATGGAACCTGCAGACATAGCTAAAGACTCGTCTCTAGCATTTGCTCTCTGCTGCTTTCAGTTGCCTGTGCTTGGCATCTCCCATCTGCTGTTGCTCTCACTCTGTGTCGGTAGTCCTTGTTCCTTGATAAAAAGGAGCTATGTGAGTGCTCAAGGTTATCAGATTTTTTTCCCCTTCTCACCCTAACCCCACTGCTTTGCCTTCTATACTCCCCCATCCTACTATCTCAAAGGAGGGAAAATATTCAGGCTATGGGGTTTTTGATTGTCCCATTCTTTAGGAATTAAGATCCTCTATTCAAATGAATAACCCCAGAGGAACCCCAATATACAAAAATAGTTGAAATTAGAATTGTTCTAGTTAAAGAAGGGCTAGAGATCCAGAACCTACCACCTTGTTAACCTGCTATCTCTTGGTGCCTTCACTATTGTGAGCCTGAGACATTTCTGCAGAACCCAACAATGATCTTTAGTGCACAGTTTGAAAATCCTGGTCCGAACATGATATTTAAGATTTATTTTTGTGGTGAATATCAGAAGTATTGGTATATCACCAAAGAAGGAAAAGCTTTGGAAATAAAATGCCATCTTAAACATTTTGTGTCAAAAAATATGTGAAACTGTGTCCATTCTCAAGACTATAATCTGTCTTCTGCAAATGAGTAGTGTAGCCTATCCTCAGAATCTTGTCACGTGAACATTTGTATTCATTCAGAATATATTTTGAGCACCCACTTCATGCAGGGCATTTTGAATTTCCAGTGGTGATTGTAGGTCATAGAGTCTAAGGGGAGATTCAGACACTAAACAGTACACAAAATAAATAGAATAACAAACCATGGTGAGTTGATCTGAAGGAAAGAACATGGTGCTGTATATAAGACAACATATAAGGGACCTAAATTAGATTAGGGAGTCAAGGGATAGCTTTACTGGCAAGTTATATTTGTATTGAGACATGAAAAGTAAGTTGGAGTTAACCAGATGTGATAAGGGAGGAGAGTGTTCCTGACATTGCATATGCAAATGTCCTGGGACCAGAAAGTCCCTGGTGCATCAGAGGAACTAGAAGATGGTCAAGTAAAGGGCAACCAGGAGCAGTGCGTGATGAGGCTGGAGAAGCCAATAGGGACTGGATGACGCAGGGGTTTTGTAGACGGTGGCAAAGAACTTACTCTGATAACGCATTAATGCCTGTTGTCAGTGACCAAGGTGGTCGTTATAACTTATTATCTGCACCTGAGGGGCAAGAACAACTGTTGTATAAAGATAAGTGACAATGCAAGACAAAAAAATATAACGCTTTATTTACAGCCCAGTGGTTCCCAAAATCAGACAGTCTTGGGCAACTCCAAGAGCGAAGAGTATGGTATGAGGGAAGCCATTTGAGCCAAGGACCAGCAACTCTTGAGAAAGGACTTGAGAATAATACCACCACTGCTGACGACATTGAACAGTTTTTGCTGAACTACCTCAAGGAAAAGGATGTGGCAGATGGAAATGTCTCCGATTCTGATAATGAAGAAGGTAACTATTATTTATTATGACTTAACTGTTTTCTTCTTTTTGAAGCAGATAATTGTAAAAAAGAAATATCATTACAAAGAGTTTGGAAATGAGTCCCTCATCACCCCACCAAGGACATTCTCACTTTGCATGTAATCTTTTGCCTCTCTGTTTTGTTGCATCTTTTTATGTGGTTGTGCCCATGGTTTTAATGCATTATACCCTTTTTGCACTTAGCTATATAATAACTCTCTATGTTGCTATAGAGTTTTCACAATTAATGCTTTAATAGCTGCTACTAAGTATCCATTCCCCTGTGGGAAATTTTGGTTGCTTCTAGCTTTTCACATAAAAACAGTGCTACAGTGGATGATTCTGTCCACGTGACCTTTTCCTCCTGTTTGCATATTTCTTAATAAATCCCATAAGTGAGCTTTCTGGGCCAAAGATATGAACATTATTTTATACTTGCCAAATTGCCTTCCAGAAAGGTTGTATCAATTTACACCTTCTTTTAGCAGTGTAGTTAATACTGGTTTTACCATATTTGCCAACAATGCCTATCACCAGTCTTCTAGCTTAATTTTAATGAGTAAAAATGGTTCTTGTTATTTTACTTTGCATTTCTTTGATTACAGGCTAGATTGAACATTTTTCTGTAGGCTTTCATAATAAGCGTAAGCCCTTTGTCTCTTAAGATGCTTTGTCCATTTATTTATTGGTAGGAGATTTCAGTGTTTTTCTTACCAATTTATATGATAAAGGAGAAGGGAGTTCAGTCCAGTTGAAGCTCTGGCCTGTTGTTTTATTCACAAGCTCAATCTGGAGCTTCAGGTCACGGAAGGATTAATAAATTATTAGAACCTCCTCTGCAAATATAAAATGCCAAGTCATAATGAGCTTGGTGGTCTCAGAACTATCCTAAATCGAACTGAGTCCCAAATTAGTTTGTTAGGTTGGAATCAAGCAGATTTCTTTTTTCATTTTTCCTTCTTTTTTTTTTTTTCTGGCAATCTCTGCTCTGAGACTCTGGTGAACTGAAGCCAATACTTCCAGGATAACAGGAAATAGTAGCTCATTGCAGCTAACCTCAACAAATTCTTTCTAAATAGCAGGGAAGCAGCACAGGGTCCAAATAATGATTTTTGTGGAGTCATGTCATTGCTCTTCCCAGAGACAGTTTTCTGATCAGAACTCTATCAGGCTTTTTCTTTTCAGTTTTGTTTCTTAAGCCAACCCAGTTCTTTTTGTGAACTGCTCCCCTCACTCAAACCTGGAAGCCCTGAAAAAGGGGGGCATAATCCGGATTTACCCTTCTTGTTTGAATTCTAGTATTGTCAGGGAATCCATTCTTTCATGATTAGGATCTTCTGGTTCTAGTTGATGTTTGCTAGCAGCAGACTGAATGAATCAAACCTTTCTTCCAAAAACAGAAAATCCTCATCCTTCAAATAACGTTCTGCAATAGGTGACAACAGATCCTCTTCTGGGAAGAAAGACAGAGCCTTATCATTCTTATAATTATCATTCATCAAGCACATACCCACACTTGGCATTATAAAGAACATTCAGGTTAGAGTTGGTTTGACATGCGTTTTTTGTTTTAAGCGCAATAAAAGCACCTTGTATATGGAGGTCCCTTTCTCCAAGAAATCCAAACATTCTACAAATGCATTTTCATTTATCTTTTCAGCATCTGTTAGAGACAGGTGTGGTCGCTACTATAAGATTCTGCTTTTCCAACAGAGGAAATTGAAATGGGAAAAAGTTAAGGGAGCAATGTTCAGCTCAATGGAAATGAACACAACCCGTAATGGGGGTGTGGGGAGCTGGGAGCTATAATTAGATAGAGGACATTTTTTCAGGATAGGAATTTAGCCTGATTTTCAACTCTCAAGTCTTTTTATTGTTGTTTTAACTTACAAATTTATGCTTGTCTCATGCAACACACTACTCTAGGCAGTGAAAGAATGATAATAGCTGGTGGCGTTCCTCTCACTGAACTCCCTCAACAAGCATATGAGGTATACAAGCTGTGTTCCCTTTTTTCAGATGAGGTAATATAGGAAGAGAGGAGTTGCTAATGGGTTGTGGAGACAAGGCCTCCTCTGACGAAACCCCATCCCTGTGTATTGCACCAAGCTGCCCTTGTACTGTCTCTCATACAGAGTGAGGCTTGATCTTGACCATCCAAAGATCTTACAGGCTGGTGGAGAACACAGACAGGTGCCCCCTTTAGTCCATGGGTGAACCAAAGAGGAAATGAAAGAGAGTGAAGGGCAGAGCAAAAGCCTACCAGGGAAGGTACTGCCTCAGGGTTCCAAATTGCAACTTTACCCTCTTATGATTTTATTTAAAATTTTTAATAATGGAAATTTTAAAAGACCAGAGGTACAGGAAAAAATGAAAATCATCTATTGTCTCATGACCCCATTGCAACATTTTGGTGTACTTGTTCCCATGCAAAAATTTATTTAAGAGTACTCATGCCTGCAATAATGTAGCCTGCTTTTTTAATACTATGTAATTCCATAAGCATTTTTCCTCATCATTAAAACCTTACGAAGGGGCCTCCCCTGGTGGCGCAGCGGTTGAGCGCTGGGTTGCGAAGCTGCCCGCAGCCTCTGCAGTGCCAGTTCGATCCCGGCCGCCAGGCGAGGGTCCCACATGGCGCACAGACCTCTCCTGCCGCCCACTGCTCCCCTCAGCAGTGTACTTCGGTCCTTCTGCCTGTTCTGCGCCCCGCTCTGGCTCTAGTGAATTCTCTCACCTCCCGCGCTTCTGACTGTACCCTGTGCTTGTATAAATAAATAAATCTTAAAAAAAAAAAAAAAAACAAAAACCTTACGAATACCCTTCTTACGTTAACATGCCATTGTACAGCTATACCATTGGCATATATAACCATTCCTCCTTGAGTGACACAGGGTTTCCTCCCAGTTTTTAGCTGTTATAATTAATTTGACTCCTAACTTAACCTTAAGACCAGTTCTTAGACATTTCCTCTGTGAGTCCTCCTGAATCTGAGGTTGGGGGATCAAGTTGGAGTGGGGCCTCTCTCAGAAAGCAACATCCCCAGCTATGCTCTTTTTCCAGAGGAGCAGTCAGCCCCTCCCAAAGTAGACGAGGACGACAGCGGTCCCAATGTGGAGCCACCACTGCCAGTGCAAATCCAGATCGCCACGGACGTGATGGAGCGCTGCATCCACTTGTTGTCAGATAAAAATCTGAAAATCCGCTTAAAGGTCAGTTTGCAGCCTTTTCCTTGCATTCACACAACAACAGGACTAAGGTTTGGTCTGGTTGGCAAGTGACAACATGCATGGGCAAGTCGCTGCCGTTATCTCCTGAGCCATGTGTGGTGGCCAAGAGAGAGCTTCAAGAGGAATCTGTCTGTGGGATGATGGTGTACATCTCTCTGTATCAGCTCACATGCCAAAAGGGAGCTGAGTTCCCTTTGTGGGATTAAAAACCACAAAGTTTTGGAGATTCACTGACTCTCCAAGGAAAAGAAAGCCATAGGCTTGGGAAAGGGTATCATTTTCTAAGCTGACTTAATACAGGATGCAGGTTTTAATACTTTGAAGTGGTCATTCTTCCAAGTCTAATGCTAGCCCTTATCTCTGTTTCTGTCCCCATTTTCATCCTAGGAAAAATATCAACACTTTTCCTAATCTTCCATCTTTGTTGGCTGGCAGGTTCCCAAGCAGCATCCCCATCAGCAAAGACTTAAGCTAAATGGTAGTGACTCCAATAACAGGACCGTGAGGTGGTGTGGGAATGGGAGCGGGGCTTCAGTATCACCTGGGGGAAGATCTTATACCCAAAAGGAAGCAACATGTACTAGCCGGCTCTCCCCACCACCCTATAGGAGAAACAGCTGCCTGGGTGAATTACTGTCAATGCTGAAAGCACATGGCCCTGCTCAGGGTGGTGCACTAGGAAACCCTGATCCACAGATTATCTCAAGTCTCAGGCTCAGTGTTTTGTGAAATTTGATTAGTCTTCCCAGAGACACTTCTTAATACTCATCTGTGCTATTCAGAAGGCACTTGTGAAGTGTCTGCTACATGCAGGACTTCATAGTAGGTATCTGGTTGCCATATTAGCAAAGTGTCTCCCCTTGTATGGAGGCTTTGTAGCAGCTACACACTGTACTAAGTAAGCGCCTCAACCTTGGAATCAGACCTACGCACCCATGTTCAAATCCTGGCTCTGCCCCTTATTAACCTTGTGACCTTGAGTAAGTTAATTCACCTTTTGAGCCTCAGCTTCTACTTCATTGAGTTGTGGATTATAAATATGAAACAAGTAGCATCAAGTGGGCATTTACACTCATTCATTTGCTAGTGGTCACTGAGCTGCTGCAGGTCAGGCAGGAGATGAAGCAGACGTGCTTTCTGTCTTCATGGAACTGCCTATCTCTCCTGGGAAAAAAGGTCATACACAACATACACATACAAGTTGAAGAAATGCTGAGGGCGATGAACAGGATCTGTGGTAAAAACTAATGCAGCCATGCAGCAAACAATACTGGAAACCTGCTCCACACCAAGTCCTGTTGAATAAGAGCTTCTATTCTGCTTTAGACCAAATTAGGGAAGGCCTCTCTGAGGTGGTAACAGGTAAGCTAAAACTTAAAAGGTTGAGAAGAAGCCAACCAGGAAGAGGGGGAATGTGTATCTGTGAATGAAAGAAAGATGAATAACTTGCCCAGTGAGTAACAGAACTCAAATTCAAAGCCAGTCAGTGATACCAAGTCCATTTCCACTTTAGTGCTCTGCTTTTCACTCTATCCTGAGATTTCTGTTATTCTTCTGCCTAATATTCACCCCTCAAGGACAGGGCCTTTTTTGTTCTTTGTGTCTGTTCCAACCTTAGTGCGAACCAGCACATAGTAGTTATCCAGTAAGGGTTTACAATTTAACATTGCTGACTTCACTCTCCTGACTCAGTGTACCCCTCACCTGCCCTGTGAGGCAGCCTGTCTGTGGGAGGAATGCTGTCCTGACTGGTCACCACCGGGGGCACGAAGCTTCGAGCTTTGAGATATGAGAGCTCAGAAAACATTCTCCGGGAAGGCAGAAAATCCAATTTACATCTAGGCTACCCCAAGCCTTTCTTCTGAGGGTGACCTGCATCCCAGATGCCTAATTGACCTCTCCATGTAGAAGTAACAGCTTCATCTCACTGGCCTCGCAGTTACTCCTCTGTCCTTCCTATCTCATTAAGCAGCACCTGCATCTATTCAGTTGCTAAACCTGAACCAAAGCAGCTCTTGTTGGCACCTCTTCATCTCCCCAGTATGAATCTTTCAGCGATTTAAGTCACTCCATCTCCAGATCCTTTCACTTCTCTGCCTCTGCCACCATCATGTGACCACATCACTTTCTTCCTCTCGTGTAGATATGTGTGTGGCTTCCTCACAGGCCTCCGCACTTCTCTCTCCCTCTTCAAGTACCTTCCCCATTCAGCAGCCAAAATGACCTTTTCAGACATGGATCGTATCTTGTCACTTTCCTCCTTAAAACATGTTGATGGCTCCCCACTGCTCTTATTACTATATAAAAAATTCTTATGGGACACCTTGGTGGTCCAGCCCCACCTCTGTCACATTCTGCAAGCTGTCCACCTCCAGGTCCTCCTTGTTACTGTTTCCAGTCCAGGAACACTCTTGCTCTCACTTTGCATGACTGACTCCTACTCATTTTTCTTGTATCATTTTAGAAGTTACTTCCTTAGAGAAACCCTCCCACAGTCTGGATGGTTTCCATCCTTCTTTTAGTGTCTTTGAAATTTCACCCTGTACTTTCCTTCCTAGCACTTGACACAATGGTAATCCCTTGATTTGGTTGTTACCTAGTTAAGGTTATTCTCCAGTTGGCTGGAAGCCCCATGAAGGCAAGAACACATGTAATTTGTTCCTGCTCCTTAGCCATGCTTGGCCTGTAGTCAGGACACAGTAAATAGTCAGTTAATAAGTTTATAATTTTTTTTCTTCCAAAATGGTGAGTTGGGCCCAGGTATCTGCTTTCAGACCTTTACTCTCTGCTGAAATCATGTCCTCTTTTCTTTCAGGTCCTGGATGTGCTGGATTTGTGTGTGGTGGTTCTACAGTCACACAAGAACCAGCTCCTTCCCTTGGCTCATCGTGCCTGGCCCCCGCTTGTGCACCGACTCACAAACGATGACCCCCTGGTGGTGCTCAGAGCCTTCCAGGTATAGCACTGTACCCTCCACTGTTAGTTGCCAGGTGGGGATAGTGAACGCAGAGCTCGCTGGTATCTTTTGGGCTTGGTTCTCTTTTTATCTGATTACAATGTCATATGCCTTGGAGAAAATATAGAAAAACAAGAAAAGCACAAGGAAGAAAATAAGGGTCAGCCGTCTTTGAAATATGAGGCAAAGAGAATTAGTAGATGAAAAGTAGGTGGATATTTTTGCTGGCAGTGAGTTCACCTCCTTACAACAGACATGCATGGTGGATACTGTTGTCTCCGGGTTCAGAGAAGTTAAAGAATTTTCTTCAAGATCACACAACCTCAGAACCCACCCCACCCCCCCCATGTTCTTTGCAAGAGTCAAAATGAAAGAGCCACAGTTCTAGCCATGGGCACCGTCTGCCTAGCCCAGTGGCAGAGCCCATGACCACTGTTTTCAAGAGGGCCTTGGCAATAATTAGCCCATCTTTCACATAGTGAGGTAGTCAAAGATGAAATGGAACCGTTTAGTGAAATACTTTGAGAAGTTAAAATCTATATATATATGTAAGGCGTTGCTCTCCCTGACTCAGTTTGAATTGTATTAGCACACTATTTTAGCTTACTAATTTCTTTCCTTCAGTATTCTTAAAAAAAACACTCAAGGTAAGCCAGAGGCATGTTTACCATGGCAAGATACATAAATTAGAAGTAGGTGAGCAGGATGATGAAGCAAAGAAAAAAAAAGATGTGTAGGAACGTAAAATGAAGTCAGGAATGCAACTAATACACTCACAAAAGTATTTTGGTTTTCTCTCAGATTCTTCAGCATATGCTGAACCAAAATATAACCTTACGTTTAAGACATAGAAAACTGTTAATATTTTTTTTTTCCCAAAGCAAAACACAAAATGACAGCTGTGTCTGTGTGTGTGTGTGCAGGGAAAGCAAGGGAAAGATGGAGAGGGGAGAGGGAGGAAAGTCTTGCTAAATCTTACCCTTGTGTGTGTGATGAAATGACAGCAAGTGTAGAAAAGCGAAAATATATAAAGATGTGTGTGGTAACTGAGGCTGCCTTTTCACTCCCAGGTGACGCCTGAGGCCTGTAGCACCTCGGGCAGTCCAGCCGAGGGGCGCGAAACAAGCGCCTTGTTCTCTGCCAAGTCAGCAGACACGCTCCATGCTGGTTCTGCCTTGCTTACCAATTTTTAAAGAAATTTCTATTATCCTCAGTCTTGTGCAGCGGGCTAAAACCTTTCAATATGTTCTGCTAGAGAAAGTTTAAAATGAGACATGCAAAAAACGGCCTGTTGTGAAAGATGGAAGAGGATGATGTGCATAAGAGATAGTGGATGGGACAGGGTGCGGGGTGGGGGTGGGGAGACTTTGGCTCGACTGTGAACATGGGGACTCTGCTCTGACTCAGCTGGGGCACCCCGCCAGCTCCTGCCCTCACGATGCCCGCCTGTGCAGCAGCTGGCCCTCGGTGTCCAGGCTTGTTCAGCTAGCTAGAATTGAAAGCACCAGTCTTTTCTCAAGGGATGTCAGGAAGATTCAAGAGGTGATATATGTGAACTGCTTTAAGCTCTTTTTTTTTTTTTTTTACAAAACAGAGAGGAAATAAGGTATTAATCATATTATTCATCCAACCCGATTCCTTTGAATTATTCTCCATGTAATCTGTATTTATGGATAGAAGCAGCCATGCCTTGGGAGCAGAGACCTCCAAATTCATAACTGTCAGAATCACAAACCATGGGCAAGGAATTAACAGCAGTAATTCTATTTTTTTCCCAAGCAGAGACTTAGATGAAATTGAATTACCAAACATTTTTTAGCTCTCTGGCAGCCTTGGCGATGTGCAGTCACTGGGCTGGGGGTTGTTTCTGCAGGTTTTGCGTACGCTGGGAGGCGAGTGTTGTGACTTCCTCAGGAGCCGGTTCTGCAAAGACGTCCTGCCCAAGCTGGCTGGCTCGCTCGTTGCCCAGGCTCCCGTCAGCGCTAGGGCCGGCCCAGTCTACTCCCACACGCTAGCCTTCAAGCTACAGCTGGCCGTCCTGCAGGGCCTGGGCCCCCTCTGCGAGAGACTGGACCTAGGTGGGTACCAGCCCGTCTCACCTGTCACAGACCATCCATTCTGTCCTCAGCTCAGCTCACTCTCCTGTTTCATGCTCCCCTCATCTTTCTCTGGGTGCACATCCCTCAGCTCTTACTTTGTTCTCACTCAGATCCATTTATCTTGATGTGGTTTTGGGTTTGGGGTTTGTTTGTTTTTTTTGTTTTGGTTTTTTTTTTTTTTTTTTTAACCTGTGGGATGGCATGAAGAGCCCAGACAGCTTGTCTAGCTGTTCCAGTTTCGCCAGACAGCAGTTGGTTACTGCTCATCCCAGATGAAGTCTGAGGGCCAATGCTTGTTTTGTTTTTCCCCTCTGCAGGTGAGGGTGACCTGAATAAAGTGGCTGATGCCTGCTTGATTTACCTCAGTGCCAAACAGCCCGTGAAATTACAAGAGGCTGCCAGGAGGTACGTCTGCTTGATCACCCGCATCTCTTTACGTTTGGTCTAAATTATAGATGATTTGCTAATGGTGAGCAGAGTTGAGGCATCTCTGCTCTTTTCTCTTCTCTCTCTTCTTGCCAGGTTAAGATGATTTCTTTAACTGTGCCAACTCAAGAGATGGTATTTTCACTAGACACATTTCTCTTTGTAAGTAACCTTTTCCTCTGCTGCAGTGTCAGCAACAATTCCAAAGGGGCAAAAAGCAGGATGGTGGTGTGCTCAATGGGACAAAGCACTCTCCTGGTCAGAAGGCCCTACTCCTCCAGTCACCAGGTGACCCTGGAGCCTCTGGGCCTCAGCTGCCTTATCTGCAAAGCAAAAGCATTGGATTGCTGATCTGCAATGCTTGCAAATTACATGCAAAATCAGGTTTGTGCAAGCAGGCATATAGGTGCTCTCTTCTAGACAGAGTTCATAACATACATCTGATCATAATAGGAGTCTGTGAACCAAGAAAGGTTAAGAGCCACTATACTCATGGCTTAGAAGGCCTTTTCCAACTCTGAAGTTATGTGATTCTAATTTCCAAGAGTTTTGCTTATTAGAGAATTACTGAACCACCTCTGATGGCCTAAGGGGTGTTTCTCAAAAGCTGAAACTTCAACTACAGCAACATCCCAGTATTAAGACCCAAAATGCACTCTGGCCCCCCTCTCACCACCTCGCCTCCCAGCTAGGAGCAGCCTGTAGCCTGAATCTGCCGTCCCCTGGGTGCCTGCTGCTGAGGTGAAACCCTTCTTTGTGCTGGGCATGGTGTCCTGCTCTGGACCCTGAGCTCCACACTCCAGAGCACAGCACAGGCCCTCCCCTTCCTCAGGCCTGTGGGGAAGTGTGCCTGATCTTTGATGGGTTGGGAGTCATCCATCCCCTGAAGGGTGAGAGGCTGCTCTGACTGTGAAATAAGGAAAGCCCACTTGCTCCCTTATAAGCCTTGCACTCTCTGGGAGTGATGGAAATATCTTTTTGAATTGATTTATTGTCCTTTGCAATGTTTTGCTCTTGATTTCCCCAGCTCCCTCTTTTCTTTACATCCCTTTCTGGTCACATTCCCCAGGCTCAGAATCAGCCATGGTTTCTCTAGCACAGGGGCACTTCCCAAGCAGCATCTTGTCCCCAGACATTCTTATTCCTTATAGAACCAACTTAGAGTGAAAACAGTCCTCCCCTGGGCAGTGTCCCTGAAGCTAATCGTGCTGTGATTTTAAGTACAACTGAAGAACATACCGAATTTATCTTGAAGTGATTCCTTTGGCCGCCTGTTAAAAACAAGAGTTATAGAGAAGGGATTTTCCCATTCACTGTCCCCTTTTACTTTTCCTGCACTCACTCCAAGGCCCGCTTTCCATTTAGACCCATCACACAAATATTCACAATCCAGTATCTTTTCGTTTAGATTTTATTTATTTATTTATTTATTTATTTATTTGCTATTTAAGTAAATCCAAAATTGGACCTAGCTGATTCTAGAGTTGGTATTCAAGGTACCTCCGAAGGAGGAAAATGCAGCCAAACCACTTGACTGCAGTGCCTTTGTTTGCTCTGCTGCATTCCGTCCCCTGGTTGAGTCAGATGACCTCCCTCTGATGGGCTAAGAGGGGAGGAAGTGTGCAAGGTTGATTGCTTCACATACACATCATCTGCAAACTTATTTTGAAGTCAGGAGAAAAAAAATCAGTGTTGTCCTTGATCAGGAGCAGATTTGGCATTTTGATTCGGAAATTAATGAGCTCTCTAAATGGAAGAAGCCTGAGACAATGGGAAACCTGGTCTCTTTGTGAACCTCATTACCAGAGGGGGTCAGGGAGATGGGTGGGCCGGTTACTATTGAAACAATCACACCTACGGGGACTGATGAGCAAGGTCCCCTGAATGAGACTGAGCCCCCCCCCCACCCGTTCAGCAAATGGCCTCCCCCTGCATCCAGTTGATTGTCCTGAATTCTTCCCTTCTTTCCTTCATAACCCACATCCATTCCAGAAGTGAAGCCTGTCTGCCTAATTTGCAAAATCTCGTAAAACTGTCACCTTCCCTTCAGCTCCAAGTTCGGCCAGGCCACCCTCATCTCTTACCTCCTAACCTCTTCACCAGCCCCTGTATCTACTTTTACCCCTCCTGGGTATTACCCCCACAGCAGTCAGTGACAGCCCCCCCCCCCCACACACACACACACACACACACTCTCAATGGAGAAGAGAAGGCTGCTATTCTTGTTAAAAGCCCAATAGGGAACTCTGTGGCCAAGGGTTACAAAACTTCAAGCCTCACTCAGTATTCAGAAGGACCAGTAAAAGCCAAAGATGCCCTGGCTTTCTCAGAGGTACTGAGTTTCCAGCACTGGATAGATGACCAGCTGCTTTGGAAGTGGCCCCTGTGCCAGGGCTGGTGAGGAGGTAAGTAGTTGTTCGAGGCCTCCCTCAATGCGTAAGGAGTTGAGCCAGCAGCCCTCAGGGTCTGGAAGGTGGGCCTCAGGGCCACTGAGGGGCTGCCTCCTTGCCTTGGAATGGAGGCTCACTTGGCAGGGCTGTGAAAGTACCTGTGTGCATTCCTGTTAGATTTTTCATTCCTTCTATTCACTTTCCTGGCTCCAAAGAATGACCAAGATTGTGTTTGCTATTTTAATTTGTTATATTAAATATAGCCTTTGTGGCAGGCTTTTACATCCAGGCTGTAAACTCTAGAAATGGAAATTGATCAGGGTGGCTGATATAACTGAGGCTGTAAATGCTAAGAACGGAGATGCCATTCCAGTTTAATGCTTTTATCTACCGAATGTGCCTTGCACAGAGGGGTGTAAATCTTGTAGCTTGGGGGGAGGGGAGGGAATGGGTGGGGTGTAACCTTGCTGTTTGTTACCACCAGGTGTCACTGTTAACTGGCTATGCAAGAAATTTACTAGCTCCCCCAAAGTCCATCTAGTTAAATAAGTTCAATGGATAACACATGAGAAAATCATATCTGGAGTGTGGGAGGAGGGGTCAGCTTACTGTGAGTTGTAAATAAGGCAGTGTCCCTGAGGGTAAGCACTCGATTACAAAATAACAGGTTGTGTTGGCTACGCCCCCACCTCTGCCAAGGCAGAGGCAAACTTAACTGATTTAAATTCCCAAGTGGCCCTGGAAGCCTCCAAGATAGCTCCCAGCATGCAGTGGGCCTCCACAGTTCTTTGCTTTTCTGGTCATGGAGCTTTTCCTTCCCATACTTGAAAGGAATTTGAGATGAGAGCACATACCCCAAATTTCTGTGTTTTTTTCCTTCAAGCCAGTACATGCTCTCAGCCTGGTTCAACTCAACTCCATTAAAACCACACTCCTTGGGCCTATCTCTGAACAGCCTCTGAGGCTCCCTGTGTTTTACAGTGAGGTCTTAAATCTTCCATTGAGTCTTCTACCCTGGGGCTAAAAGGAACAAAACTAGACAGTACCTAGTCTTACAAAGATGAAGTCCATTCCCAGTAAGTCTCACAGTAGAGGAACAATAGTCACCACCCCAGGCCTTCCTTCACCTGCTGACTCCAGATCCCAAGTAAGAATGTTGGATGCAGCAGGTCGTGACCAGCTGGTGCACCTGCTGCCTGTGCAGATCCTAGATGCTGCAGTCCTAGATGGGGGTGGAGCAACACTTTCTCAGCTTCCTCTGCCTGGCTACGTGTATGGGACAAAGGACACCTGTCTTGGAGGTGAACAAACCTAGTTCAGCTCTTACTGGCTCTGTGACCTTGAGCAAATGGCTTGGTTTCCTTGCACCTTATTTCCTTCCTCCATAAACAAGGAGTAGTGATGACACTTTCCTCCCAGAATCATTGTGCAGATGAATCGCATTAATATGTGAGGGAATTCACTAATGTTCATTCATTCTGCTGTCGACTAAGAAACTGTTGTGTGCCAGGCACTGAAAATGAAGGGGGCAAGAGTGAGGAGGCCTCTGCCTTCGCCGTGCTTACTTCTGGAGGTATATTTATATATGCACACCTATGTGGGATATATGTAGACGCACCAAATATATGCAGCATTATGTCACATACACACTTGCCTGCTTTCTCTTTACTGAAATCTGAACCGGGGTTTTCACCTGCAACGGCCCTCTTTTATGTTAATTGTACCACCTCCCTCTACTGCTGTTTGCATGAGAAGTCAGGACCAGGTTTGAAGGTTCATTTACTGACTGACTTCCCCGCTTTCTTTCTAGCAGTAGGATCCCAGCCCATCAAAGAACCAGCCGGTGCCTTCAAACCCTGGATGAACACAGACTGGTACAGGCTCGTTCATTTCATCCCTGTCAGAGCCCAACGCCTCTCTTTACCCACACGTGGGCCTATTATATCTGAACGGATCAGGAGCCACAGAGGTGATCCGTTAGTTCAGCTGAGCTTGAAATTAGTAGCTCATCCCTTTAAATGGTATGGGCAGTTTGTTTGAGCTTGGGCTGCAAAGCTGTTACCCCTTCGGATTGCACCCAGCATGGAAATGAGGGCACTCCTCATATTTTTCCTTTTGACATTTGATTAATAGTTGACAAATCCAGACCCAAGTAGTTAGCTTTCCTATTATCCATCTTTTGACAGGCATTGCTGCTTTTCTTTTCAAGGCTCATTGTTCTAAAAATACACCCATATCTGAAGCTGTTCACAGTGCACACATAGGCATGATTTCCTGGTGTCAGAGATAAGAGACATCTGCCATGCAGATTACAAACAAAGTGGGTTGCTGCATTTCAGATCCGAAGGCAGGGACCTCTGTGCCACTTAAATCAAATGTTCCCAGTCCTCCCTTGCCTCCTTGGTGTTGTCATGTGATTGATCATCTGCCACGGTCAACTATTTTACCACCAAGCGTGGGGTGTGCGCACTAGCGGGGTGCCGTGCTGGCTTGGGAACAAGGATGGCCTTGGTGGCAGGTCGTGCCTGGTGGCCAGGCCACCTGCACACAGTGGATTTCAGATTCCAAAAGCCTTGGCAGACCACAGGGTAGCAGTCGCACCAGTTTGCGGGGTCTGTGGTCTGTCCCGGAAGCCTAAAAAGCTAAAATGAATGTGATGATCTCAGTACTAGTGAAGTAGCTATGGAAATGGCCTCCCTTGTCTTCTTATGTGTGTCCTTACTCAAAAAATGCTTGAGGGACTCTTAGGAAGCAAACACTTTGTTGAGAGTTGAAAGATCTCGAAGATTAATACAAAGTAAGAGCTGGCCTCACGTTGCTGCCCTGTAGTGGTATAACAATGGGTAAATTAATTTACTCCTCAAAATCTTATCTGTGAGTAGCTTCCTCATCTATAAGACTAAAATAATCGCCTCTCTTATTTTCCACCTTGTAAAATTATTACATGGATTCAGTTACGTCCTGTGTATTAATTCTTTAGCACAAAATATCAGCACAGAGTAAAAAATCAATAAACAGTAGTTGTTTATCACTTAAACTTACTCCTTATTCCAAAAAAAGACTTAGGGCATCTTATACATTAAGCGATGAAGCAAAGTCAAAAGGAAGTAAAGAAATTTTTTAAAGGGAAAAATAAGGTGAAGCCAGGGTTGGAGTTGCTATATAAAATGCAGACGCAGAACTGCACCCTCACTGGAGATGAGCCTTAAATGCGGCTCTGGGCTTCCTAACAGGCCAAGCAAAGAGGGAGAGTGTCTGTCATGCACTGCCCAGTCATTACCAAAACAGGAAAAGGACCTTTTCAGAAAGAAGCACAGCTTCCTGGTGCTGCACCCTGGGAACTTTTCTTCCTGGGTCGTCCCTATTGGGACCAGCACACAGGCATCCCTTCCCTGTTGGGACCAGCACACTGGCATCCCTACCGTGAGTGTAGACGTGTACTTCCCAGGACTGTTGCTTCAGGCATCCCTCACTGGATCCTGCTGGCTTCCTGCCAGAGTGCTGGTTATAGGAAAACAGCTCAGGGAGGGGGCAGAATGGGCAAGCCACTAAGAAGAGGTCTTTATCTGCAAGTGTACGAATCTTCCAGGTAGAACAGGAGACACTGCGTGTAGCCTGAGAATACCACCTGCTGGGCCAAGACCCCGGTCCACTCCATGCTGGGCACAGAGGACCACTCTGAAGTCTGTGCTGCCTCGGAGCAGCAGCAGCAACAGCATGAGATCTGGGCCTGCAGGGGGGCCTGGAGACAGGCGAGCTAGCCAGATGGAAGGGGCTACTTTTAAATCCTGCCCCAGTGAGATTTAAACCCTCCTAGATTCTGGCTTATTTTTGAACTGTTGGTAACAGATTGGGCCTCACAGTGCCGTATCTTTTTAAATATGCACAAAGCAATGGAGTCATTCCACTGTGCTTACAATACTTTGTCTTGTGGTATTTTAGGGGCTTGATTAGTCTTGTAAGCTTCTACTGGTGTTTATGGCTTTAAATCCTTTCCCTGTTGCATTTAAATATTTTTAATATAGGTCTCTCAGTGTGAGGATGTGGATGGGAGCGAGATCGATAGATGAATGAGTTTCAACACGTAAATATAGTTAACTCTAACGAGTATGTGTAGCTGCAAAGGTAATTGGTAGTATTTATTTGGAAGGTAAATCGTTGCTTCAAGTCATAATCCTCCATTTCTAACATTTAGAAACAAAAAACGACCTCCATGCAGGAGAAGATAGCTAAATTGAATAGCAAGAAAGGACAGGCTTGAAATACTGGTTAACCAATGAACCGAGACCCATTAGAGTAAATTACCAAGTATAGAAACATCGCCCTGCTGCTCGCCGGCTGGGACACATGACACCCCGAGCATCCATTTGTTTAAAACGAAGCACACGGCCTCGTTTGTGGCATCAGCTTGTGTGGAGTCATAAGCGAAGGGGTGGCCAGAGAAGGAGTGTGGAGGAGGTTCTGCCAGGGAGGAACGAATAGGGAAGCTAAAATAACTGTGAATGTGCCTGCTTTCCAACAAGTTGGGTATATTTTCTGAATGCATTTAGTCATGGCCCTGTAGACACAGCCGGCACCACGTTCCTAAGGAGACATCCCTGAATGACTTCTTTAGAAGCCCTTAATAAATAAACAAACAAACAAACATCACAAAGCCACAAGTTCTTTACCACTGGCATTTACTTAGACAGCTCATGAGAGCATTTTATAAATCCAGAAAGAAACAAGGAGCAGCAGATCCCTCAAGCAAGTAATTGACAGAGAAAGAATAGCCTGTCACCCAGGAGAGCTGGGCGCTCTGAATTTCAGTTACAGTTTATTTAGCTTTACTGGGTCTTGATTGGCTGGTGGTTTTCTGGAGTTCCCTTTTTGCAGATGTTGTCTCGACCAAGATGTGAGTAACATTCTGTAATGTTAGTGTCTGCAGTAGAGGACTTTTTGGTTTGGGGGAGGACGTGGTGAGAGCCTGTCATTCGGCATCCAAGCTTGAGAACCGCTGTGAACTGTTGGGGCTGCAAGGGGCCTTAGAGCTGATCCAGTGTAGCCCCCTCTTTACAGAGAGGCGACTTGCCAGGAATCCCTCCCCACTCCACCCCGCACAGGGCTTCCAGCAATGTCCTCTGCACGTTGTGTCGTGGGCCTCTCCAACCAGCCTGACCTCCCTGTCAGACAGAGAGTCCTTTGTCCATCATCTTGGTAGCCCATGCCGCTTGAGCTTGCTGGACCAGGTACTAGTAAACATGTGGTGAATTATGAGAAATAGGACCCAACCCCAGCCCACCATGTTCTAGGAGAACATTTCCTACCTTCCCAGGCCACCTCTCCCCCAGTTCTGTCACACAGAGCACCCCAGTATTGATCGTAAAGGAATGAGCTGCTTCTGTTGGTTTGGTGTCTGGAGTTTATTAGGTACTTGCTGATACCCGTCAATTGTAGATAGGGCTGAAGTGCAGGGAAATGGCTGCCTGCATGAAGTGAAATTCAATAAAACCGCATTTTAAGTGAAAAATCAGTATAAACACCAGGCTTCTTTGCCATGGAAACAGAGGTTGCTTAGAAACTGCCTAACGGCGAGTTCTAAATTTTTTAAAGTCAAGTTATCATTTAAGCTACACGGCCCTACAGGTTATTGAGAGATAATCACTCGCCTCAGGACACTGGGAGGCATGAGGCACAGCTGAGTGCCTCCCGAAACTCTGGGGACCAGATAATCTCTTGATAACTGTGCTCCCTGGAGCCACTGATTTGGGCCTGGGGGAAGGAGAAAGAAATTTTTGTTCAGGAGTTAAATGGTGTACATATATTTTTTTTTTTAAGTGTTTCTCTTTGGGTTTGTAAAGCTGGAGCTGGCCATTTGGCATGTTCAACAGCCATCTCTGCCACGTCTCAAGATATATTAGGGACATTTTCCAGGCAGTTGCCCCAGTCACTACAACACAGCAGTCCTGTCTTTGTCTTCTGGTTTTTTGATTATACAAAAAGGGCTTTCTAGGTCCTTGGCTTGCAGGAGCCCTGTGCCCCGCTCAGCATGGGCAGGCACTGGCACCAGGACGAGCGGGACCAGAGTTTGTCTGAGCACTCACACAAAAGCTCCAAGTCCTCAGGCTCAGCTCCCAGGGGCTTAAAGCAAGCAGGGTTGAGGTTCAAAATTTGTCCATTTTTATGCTTCAGCAGCTGACAAGCCTTTGGCCAAACAGGAATACAGCTACCCAGTTGCATGGCATGGCCCTTGCTCCTGGCCCAGGCATGCAGTGGGTAAAGATACTACATTCATTTTTTCCTGAAAAAAAATGGGCAAAATTAGAGTCCCATCAGCTGAGAACTTGGAACCCCCACTAAGTCAGTCTGAGGGAAATGATGAGTGATACCAACAGCAAATGTTTTGCCCTTTTCAGGGTGTCTGAGAATTTTCCATAGCATGGCCGTGCTGCTTGGGCTGGTAGTAGTGATGATTACTCCTTAGACACACACACACTCTTTCTGGAAGGAAGTGTTTTCATTATACACTTCAAAGTGTTTTCCTGTGAGGAGGGTGGGGCAAGTGTGACCCTCTGCCTTGGGAGAAAGGGAGGGAGGTTCACAGAGGCGAACTCTCGCTCTGGCCGCCAGGGCAGCAGAAGGAACTGGCATCGCTGCTTGCTGTTCTGCAGAGTCCACCCCATTAAGAGCTAAGAATTGAGCCCCAAAATAATTCTTCCAAGAATTCGGCTCTTGTTTAATAAAAGGTGAACTTTGCACACGTTTTCCCCTTGGCTTCCCGTTAGCATTTTATTTAGAGACCTCACAGGGCAAAGAAAGTAGCTGGCTTCCTTTTCCTTTCCTGTCAGCAAATACAACATCCACATTTTAGCATGTTAAAAAGGACTCAGAAAATGAACATTGCAACATTTTCGTGCCATGTAAGTCAGAGCAGAGCTGTGACTGAACGGGGCCGTGGCACCACTTTGCTGGGTGTTACCCAGATCAAAATATTCCTTGAAGCCGAGAGTGTGCCGTGCTGTAGCTGAAGAAATTGTTCCAGTTCTCTAAAGGGGGAAAAAAAAAATCAAATGAAACCATTTGCATTCTAACAGTCTTTGGCACCAGGGAAAGCTGTCAACTGTGTCACGTGTAAATAGAAATCCGCTTCCCGTTTTTGGTGTTTTTTCATAATTTCCCTTGCCACTCTAATTATCAAAGATATTTTTGTTTTTAAACAAAAATTGTCTCCCACGCAGGCCCCATCTCCTTGCTGCGGTGAAGTGGAAACAATGAATTAGAATATTCTAATCACTTCTCCAGCAACCGCTGCTGAGGTTATAAACATAAGATTATACTAAGTAAAGAAAACTTAAATTGTTTAGGCATAAAACAGACCAGAGAAATTTTCGAAGTGCCCCGTGCCCACCTGCCTCCCTTGTTGCCCTGGCGTATATCTACTAAATCCAAGGAAGAAAGCAAACCTGGCTTCACCCAGTCTCCTGCAGTGTCCCTGTAAAACCAAACCCCCTGAGGACACAGGCCTTTCAGATTATAATGAGATTAAAAACAGACTTCAACTTCCTTGAGCAACCATTTAGGCTCCAGTCTGACATCCCAGAGCGTGAGAAGGGCTCCCGGGAATGGTGGTCAAGAGTAAGACATGATCCTGTGCAGCGGATTAGTTGGCAGCTCAGGGGTCGACATGAGACACTGGTCAGGCAGCATCTGTGTTTTCTCATTGAAACCCCAGCAAAGCCCTGACTAAAGGTATATCCAGCCCCCATATTTAGAAAAGAAGAAACTGGCACTGAGCCAAATTGAGTAGCCTCCCACAGCCCCTTCTCTGGTGAAGCGTGATAACATGAATCCTCCAGCCTTCCCCGGTGGTGAACAGTGAACCCCTCCTTTAGATCCTTTTATAGACTGTAGATATTCCAGAGACAGAGGTCATCTTAATTCATTTGTGCACCATAAGTCACTTGTTAACTGTGAGAATCTGCTCTGGCAAATGCTTGTGGGAAGGGTGCCCTGAAAGAGAAATAAGGGGCAACCGCTTAGGTAAATGGCCAGGCAAGGCCACCTCGCTGGCCGAGAGGGAGCTGCCCGACGAGGGGAGTGCCTCAGTCCTCTCAGGGCTGACAAGCCACACTAAGTGGCTCTCGTTGGCTACGTGCATGAAGCTTACACTTGGACTGCCCGTACTGTGGCCCTGGGCTTGAGATCAAAGATTCAGAGGTGGGATGTGAACAAACAAGAGGCAAGTGTTGTGACCCCCTAAATTAAAAATGAAGACCATCAGCCTTAGTGATGGTTGGGGACCAGGGCCTGTCTGCATCCCCTGCAGGAAACCAGGGTGGAGGTGGGGTGTCCAGCCAGGTCTGCTCCAGGAGAATAACTGGATCTGATCCCTGCCTGAGTCCACACCACCAAAAATTCACAGCTCTTGGCCAGAAGGGGTCCAACTGCAGCGTTCAGCAGGGAGCTGGAGACCCAGAAGGGAGGGGCTTGCCGAGGCCCCCCAGCAGATGGGGACGCTCTGCCCACTTCTGGCCCTGTGAGCCAGGCAGAGCCTGTCATGAAGGGTGGGCCCTGTCAGTCTTCTTCCCTCTGAAGACTCCCGCTTTACACCCCAGAACGTAACTGCTTTCTTTGCCAAGTGTTTGTTTGATGTCAATATTGTTCCGTTCTAATTACTTTTTTTCTCTATGTCGCTGGATATGAAACTGTTTGCCTCTATTTCTGTTAGGCTTTGGCACATCCTAATGGCCCTGACTTAGGAACTAAAGTGTGCTTGTTCTGCTATCCGAAGTGAGTTGGCATTACCAGTTTCTTCTCAAGCAGTCTAGAAGGCACCGTAGCCCTCCCCTCCCCTGCCTCAGCCCTCCCCTCACCCCCTGTGCTCTCTCCACAGCGTTTTCCTGCACTTGATGAAGGTAGACCCAGACTCCACCTGGTTCCTCCTGAACGAGCTGTACTGCCCGGAGCAGCCCACACCGCCCCACCCCAGCCTCCACCCCGTGCAGCTGCGGGGGGCCCCTGGGCAACAAAACCCCTACAAGGCCAATGTGCTCCGTCTGCTCCAGGAGCTGCCCTGAGCCCGCCTCCCCCACTGGGTGGGCAGTGGCTGAAGATGGGCACCTGCCAGCGAGTGCGGGGCCGACCCTGCCTGGCCAGAGGCGCTGGCGGCGGCAGAGAGAAGACTGCAGAGGGGTAGTAGACAGCTGATCGATTCGTAAATTGATCGATCACACAACTGCTTAGAAATTGGATTGAAGGAAAGCAGCTGACTATTATTTATATCTCATACCTGCGTTTTCAAATGACATTGTCTGGCAGCTCTAAGGGCTTAACTCCTTAGAGTACCATCACCCGGCCCCGGCTGCCTCCCAAGCGCCCCACACTCACACCAGCAGTTTAAAGACACGCGGGGCAGAGCCAGTGTCATGCACGGCGTGTCGTCTACGGTCTCGGGACCGCGGGCCTGGCATCTCCAGAACACAGCCCTGCGTCGCTCGCACGCCCTCCGCAGAGAATGAGGTGGAACTGACCCTTTATACCTAACCTGTTCTTTGGAAGAAAATGAAATAAAGCCACTTCTTGGATGAAATCTATGATCAAGAGCTTACTTTGAAGTTTGTTACCTACATTGGGTGATTTTTTTTTTAAGTGAGTGTATGTTCTTGAATGGCTAATACAGAACCGTAGTATAAGATGCAAGCAGTCCCTCCCTCTTGCCCAGACATCTGGTCCCTTAGGCGTAAGGTAAATCCTCATGACAATTTTTGGATGCACTTTAAATAGGAAATTCTTGGGCCTCCCCGGTGGCGCAGTGGTTGAGCGCTGGGTTGCGAAGCTGCCCGCAGCCTCTGCAGTGCCGGTTCAATCCCCGGCTGCTCCCCGCCACTGGAGGAGGGTCCCACATGGCGCGCAGACCTCTCCTGCCGCCCGCTGCTCCCCTCAGCAGTGTACTTCGGTCCTTCTGCCTGCTCTGCTCCCCGCTCTGGCTCTGGTGAATTCTCTCACCCTCCCGCGCTTCTGACTGTACCCAGTGCTTGTATAAATAAATAAATAAATATATAAATCTTTTTTAAAATAAATAAATAAATAGGAAATTCTTTTTTATTTTAACTTTTTGTCATGGATAATCGGGTACTGAAGCCCCTGTACCCATAACCCAGCTGGACAGTTACCAGCACGTGGCCAGCCTGTTCACCACCGCCCCTGCAGTCTACCCCTCTGCACCTCCACCCAGCCCCTGGATTTGAAGCAAATCCCCGATGTACCACACCTTTTTATTAAACTTACAACCATAATAGCATCATCACACCTTTAAAAAAATGATCCTGAAATATTGTCTTCCGTCATTGCTAGAATATCCCCAATGTGTTGAATCGGGATCCAAATAATGTATGTGCCTGGCTGTTATGGATCTGTCCTTAGTAAATCGCTTTTAATTTACAGATTTTCCTGCCACCTCTTTTTTTTTTTTTTTTCCCTGTAAGGTTTTTGTTGAGGAAACAAGGTCATTTATCCCATGTTACCGCCCACAATCTGAACTCACTGATTACGTCCCTGTGGGGGTCATTTCACAGGCTCCCCTGCCACCTATATTTCCCCTAAATTGGGAGGCAGAACAAGTGACTTGATCGGATTTGGTTTTTGTTTTTGTCTCTTGGCAGCTCCCCTTCCGAGGTGGCATTATTTACTTTGTCTGGAAGCGCATCACTTCCAGTCTCTTCTCGCAGTGGTCTCAGCCATCAGTGATCCTCATCTGGATCCACTCTTTCATTAGGGATTGCAAAGCTGGGCCATCTGGCCCCACCAGGCCAGTTTGCTTTTAGCTAGAGTACCTGCGTGAAGGGAAACGTCCCTCAACCATGCGGGAAGCTTGAGGGAGTTTACATAGAAAGGGCAGGATAAATACTTGATTTTTCTAGCCACGGGATTTAAAACACACATGGTGTAAATTTCTGTTCACACACACAGGTGCCGACAGATGCCAGAGAGGATGACTGCTTCCTCCCCAGATGTGTGGCGAGGCACCGTCTAGATAGCTCCTCCAGGACTTAGATAATCTCCGAGTTCTACAAACCCAGAAGGTGGTTGGCAAGGGGACATATTGGAGCAAGGACCCCCAAGCAGTTCTGGAGAGGTCCGTCATTTCCTTCCAGGGCCTGCCCTGCCAGGCCTGTGGGGTGTCCAGTCCAGGCTAGGAGGCAGCAGCCTGGCTCCTGCTTGGGCTCTGCCAGTGAGTCATCAGGGCCCTTTGGCAGTTTGAAAACTCTGGGATGATTTCCTTTGGGAATGTGGGAAAATGCCCTCTAATTGAGGGGATTATAAAAGGATTCACAGTATTGTTCCTGATCCACTGGGGACACGAAATGATGGACTAATTCAACTCTAGGTCCTGACCAATGAGAAAAGAGGTCGGGCGGTGGCGTGACTTAGCGCGCATTGCCCAGCTGCTCCAGGTGAGATTAAAGTAGGCTGCCTTCCCGAGGTGCCAGGGCACGGCACGCTGTGAGGGGCACCAGGAGCAGGGGAACGAGCGCGCATGTCCTATGTTGTGATAAATCTGGGGCTCCGGGGAAGCTCTCCAGGAGTGATCTGCGTGGGAGAACTTGCCATGGTGTTCCCAAAGACATCCTCCTTAAAGAGTTAAGACATCCTGAGTTGCTTTCAGATTCCTGCAGGCAGATTGTTGCACTTGATTAAAAAAAAAAAAAAAAAACTAATTAGAGTGCCTCTCCAGTTATTATTATATTCAGGCAACTTTAATTTTGAACCTGTCCAGCTGACTCAATCTAGTCCTTGTTAGGAAAGGCTGTACAAAGTGATCATCTCCCCAGTTAAAACTTGCTGGTGCAGTGAGGGGATTCTCTTTGCATGGAGGGTACACCCACAGCCCCAGGATTGAATTGAGGAACAAATAGGTAGAGGCTGAAAGTCTTTGGATTTCAGGTTGAGATGTTTGATCTCTGATCTGCAGGCAGTGGAAGGCTCCCAAAAGATTCCAGAAAGTGTAAAAAAACTAGATCTGGGGAATCCTGTGAAGGGCTGGCTGTAGTGCTCAAGAGCCACCAGGTTGCAGAAAGAATATGAGTGATTGGCGCTCATTGGAGCTGGGGTAGATTTCTGACTCTACCTCTTAGTAATTGTGTGACCTTGGATGAGTCACTTTGCTTCTTTTTCCCACCTCTGCAATGGAGTTCCTGCTCTGCCTCCTTGGGTTGCTGCCTCTGGAGCAATCTATACCATAGTGTGTGTGGTGTTTAGCATGGTACTGGGTTCTGCCAGTGTGCCTTCCTCTCCCTGCTCCCGACCTCATTGTTTGTGGCTTTGTTCGGGATATAGCACCTAGTCCTCCGGGGAGTGTATAGTTAAGTCTCAGAATGAACCACCCAGGAATTAAAGGGACCACAGTAAGATCCTGGCAGGATAAGTAGACTCTGGCAGGCAGAGAGGATAAAGGGCATTCCAGATAGGGACAATAACATGCCCAAAGGCATCTGGGCATACCTGCCAAAATCTGTACACATCACAGCTCCTTCAGTTGCAAGTGACAGGAGACTCAACTCAAACTGGCTTGAGCAAAAAGAAAAGTTTTGGCTCATATAACCAAGAGGCCCAGCTGGTTCTACATCCCACAGCTCATCTCTGTCTTTTGATTCTGCTTTCCCCAGTGTTGGCTTCCCTCTCTAGCAGCCTCTGTATAAAGTGTCAAAGATGGCCACCAGTAATTCCAGGCTTATGTTCGCTCAGTTTAACAAACCTTGGAGAATGTACCTCCCCTGACAGGTCCAGCTCCTGGCGCAGGATTTACTCCTCAGCTCAGCCCATCTTCTGCCCCATCCCAAACCAAACGTCGTGCATCCAAGCAGGTGTCAGCAAACTCTGCAGAGGGCCAGATGGTAAATATTCTAGGTTTGCAGGCCACAGGGTCTGTGTGGCATCTTCGATGTTTTTACAGCCCTTTAAATATAAAAAAAGTCATTCTTAGCTCACGATCTTACAAAATAGGCGAGGGGCCATTTTTGCTTGTTTGCCCTTGGACCCTAGTTTGCCTGCCCCTGACCCATAGCATTGTGCTGGGCAGGCCTGGAGGCAGGCAGTGAGGTCAGCCTACCCTACGCGTAAGGAGAGAGAGTCAGGTGGGAAGGTGTCCTCAGAGAAGCGCTGCATTTGGTTATCAGAAGCAGAGATGCAGCATAGAGAGGAACAAAAGGACAAAAAAATTCATCCCCCTCCCCGTAACCGTGCCCAGTGTGGCTGGTGGTCTGGGAGGGTGTGTTGTCAGGGGATCGGGTCGGTGAGGCTGCATGTATGGAAGGTCTGGAACGTCAATCCAGGGATCCCAACCTTAGGAGATCAAGAAGTGGCCTGGGGAGGTTCTTGAACAGGTGAATAATCTATCGAAAGCGCCTTTTAGAAATATTCATTTCAAGGCAGCATACAGGAGACACCGGGAGGAGGAGAGACTAGCGATGAAATTGTGTTTCCGAAAGTCCCAGGACGAGAAAATGTACCTCTTCCATCAACCCCAAACTGTTTGACATGCGGTGGTTCATGGGCAACTTGAGGCACATAAATATGTGCTTTAAAGTTTAAAAGTAAGGAGTGAGATGAATGGAGCCTCTGATGAGGCTTCCTCTGGCTCGTTCCGGAGAGTTGAGGAGCCCTAGAAATGATTTTTCCGCAGCTCCAGCTGTGATGAGCAGCGCGGGGTCCCTCTCCCTTTGTGTGACTTACCCCGGCTTCTGCGTCGGGCTTGATTGGAAGCAAAGTGCCCATATTGCCTTTCCTCCAGAGTAAGGAATAGAGGCCAAATTTCAGAAAATAATTCTGAGTGATGGCTGACTCTGTCGAAGCGTTGATTGCTTTATAAATGGCATTCTTCTCCCGGCGCCCCCTCCCCCTGCCACCACTGAAGTTTGGAGGCAGCGGCTTTTCAAATTACGCTTGAAAAGCAGGCTGATTTCCCACAGGAATCATCTCCTAGATTAGGAGCTGTTCTACCTTTTCCGACAGTTTTACCCAGAGCACAAAGCCTGTCTGCAAAGGGCGAGGAGGGAGCTGTGCTGTCCTCCCTTCAAAGCCTTCAGCACAAACCATTTATGAAAATGTCTCTCCCGTAGCCCTGCACCCAGCATCTGGGGCTGCCGCAGCAGGAAAGGGTTAAAAAGCTCTGCCTCCACCACCCCTTCCTTTTCCCTCCTTATATAATTTGCCATTCTTTTTGCACAACAGCTCCTGGGTCTCAACCTGCTCTCTCAATCAGTACCCTCACGTCCTCAGCTTCCTCCCACACAGGCGGGCTCAGAAGTAAGGAAAGCACCTTTCAGAATCTCTGAGGCCGTTTCCAAGGGAAAAAGATGTTAGGGGTGGGGGAGGCGGGGAGAAGTAGTGAAGAGTCAGAAGTTTCTTCGTGAAATAAAACTGGTTGCAGTCACTGCTTGCATTCCCTGGGGCAGAGTGTGGCGCTCCCCACCTCCCTCTCACCACTTTCAAGTCCTCTCCTGAACCCCACCTGGAGCTCAAGCACATCCCACCAGGACGCTTCCAGATCCCTAGAAGAGCACAGAGGGACCGGAGTGGGAACAGAACTGTGCCGCTGCTCGAAGGTGACCTTGGGCACACCTTACCAGCTCCCCTCTGGCCTCAGTTTCCCTGTCTGCTACACAAAGGGTTTGAGCCAACTCTCACCAAGCATCATTCCACCTGCTAAAACATCTGTGCTTTAATAGTGACGTGTTAGCAAGTAGGGGGGTAAACAGGTGCGTAAATAGGTATCAGCTCTTGGAGGTCTGTTTGGAAGAAACTCCCAAGTTGCAAAGCAGGCCTTTGGACTAGAAATTCGGCCTCCAAGAAGATCATACACATGCGCACGCAGATGCACCTGCATCGCAGTCCACTGCCACTTGTTCCTGATTTACCAAAACTCACAGACACTGCATTCCCAGTATATGCCAGGCATGGTGGCTCGTGCTTTGCATTAATATCTCAAGAGACTGGAAGCAGAAGATGGGAAATAACCCCATAATCAGACTTCAACATCCACCCAGAGGAGACTGAAACACCGCCCCTCAAATCCCCCCCTCACAATGCAGACCTCCTAGTGAGCCACACTGAAGAACCGCACAGAGTCATGAGCTGTCACTATTTCCTAAAAGTAAATATGGAGTTAAAGAGAAAGCGAGCGAAGGGGCTGGGGAGGAGGTACCGCTACAGCATACAGCACGGAGCTGGGCAGCATTTTCAAAGCTTAATACAATGGCCTTTGTGTTTGAAATGCACATACCCTTTGACTCAGCAACCCCCTTTTAGGGGTGCCCTTATCCTGGTGCAAAGATGGTGAACAAAGTGTTGGTTGAAGCATTGTTTGCATGAATAAACAATTGGAAACAAGCTAAGAGTCCATCCAGAGAGACCTGGCTTAATAAGTGCCTTCTCGATGTGTAGTATATCACGTAGCTTTAAAAAGAATGAGCTAGTTCTCTGTATGTGCCTCCAAGATATATTATTAAAGGAAAAGGCAGGCAGAACAATGCTGCTATGTGTGGAGGAAGGGGCACTTTACGGGGGGAATTTCTTTTAAAGAACACCCGCAGCCGCCTCCAAGAAGGGTCAGGGGTCACTGATGGGAAATCTGTTCATAATGCACCCTCCACACCTCACATTTCTCTTCTACTATATGCATGCATAACTGATTCACAAACTGATTCACAAACAATGATTTTTATTACTAAAATAGAAGGCATTTGTGAATCTGTGAGTCTATGGTAAAGCCCCAGTTTGTTGTTAGTTGTCTAACATCCTTGGGTCCCTGACCTGTGGTTTTGTAGTTCTCAGGCTGGGAGGAGGGGAGGCATCGCTTAATCCAAACAAGCAAAGGGGTCTTGGAAAGGAGCCCCTTTAGTGGGTGGGTTGTGTGTGGTGCAGTCACCCCCTGGCCCAAAGTGCTTGCTGGAGCACCATCTCCCATCCATGCCCTAGTTTCTGGGAGGCCCTCAGAGCCCCAAGAGAAGTAGGTCGAGACTTGGAGGCTTTCCTGACTGCCCAGCAGAACTCAGGCCTCCCAGTCAGTGCTCTCACGGCATGAGTGACACCCTGGACCCGGGTCCCCACACAGCTCTGCCTGACCCCTCTGCCCCCTGCAGCCTTTTCCTGGTTGGAGGGGGAGGATGCATCACAGCGGCATCCTGAGCACCTTCACAGGACTGTGCATTGTTCTTGCCTCTCATTGCTAGGATGCCTGAGCCAATCCAGCGACACATGCAAAGGCACTAGGTAAAGGGGCAGAGAGAGGAATCTAACCCGAGGCTGCTTGCATCATGCGATGAGTTACAGGGTCAGTTCCATTGTGGTTTACGCAGCAAGACCCCAAATCTGTGTGTTGCAAACTTCAATTTAACAAGCATTTTCCCCAGGCTCTCCATGTGCCCGGTCCAGAGACAAAAAGACAAAAAGACATTGCTGCCTCCTAGGAGCCAGGCTCAGAGGCAAGCTCAGTGAGACAAGTTGCCTTGAGAAGGCAGCGATAAAAATCTGCATGGAGTGGAGGGGGGTGGTGGTGGGGGTGGGAAGGGGCGGTCAGGAGCAGTAGTTAAAAGCGAAGCCTCTGGAGACAGCCTAGGTTTGAACCCTGTCCCTACTGCCCTGGGCAAGTCTCTTCATTGCCCCAAGCCTTGATGAAACAGAATAAAACAGCAGTGCCTGAGCCAAGGTGAGAATTAGATGTATGAAGTGCTAGACTCAGGACCAGGGCCATGGGCAGCCCCAGGAAGCATTTGGTCCCTCGTGAGAAAGATGATGATGCTTCGGAGACATACACGGCAGCACTGCGGTTGCACTGAGAGGAAACAGAGAGGCCTCCAAGCGAGGCTTCGCTGTATTTGCTCATCAGATGCGAAGAGCAGAGGCCACGCTCAGTCAGAGGGCCGCTCATGCCCGTGGATGGTGGGAACTGTAAGCTGTATGTAGGCTGACGAGAAGGGCAAGGCTCTGGGAAGGGAGGCTGGTGTATTCAGGACCCCGACCCTGGGGCTGGGTCTGCTTCCAGAGGGCACTCCTGCCTGAGGAATGGGTGAGTAGCATTGTCAAGAGAAGTTCTTTGGGAGGCCTCTGCCGACATTTGGGTGGATGGAGGGCAGAGCTCAGCTCACCAGGGCACTTCCTAAGCCCTTTGCAGAAGCAGGACCATCCTGAGAGGTGAGGGCATGGGCTCTGAAGGTAGACACCTTTACCATTTACATTTGCCAACCTTGGCAAGTCCGTGCCTCACCTGTAAGGTGGAGATAATAGTCACTCACCCTTATGGGATTTATTTTTTTTAATATTTATTTATCCATGCATACAAGAGCTGGGGTATAGGCCAGAGGTGTTGGGGGTGAGAGGATTCACCAGAGATAGAGTGGGGAACAGAACAGGCAGATTGACCAAAGTACACTGCTGAGGGGAGCAGTGGGTGAGTCAGGAGAGATCTGCTGCGCCATGTGGGCATCTCCCTGGCAGGGGATCAAACTCATGCTGCAGTAGTCTTAGATAGCTTCATAGGTTGCGACTTAACCCCTTACACTACCAGGGAGGCCCCTGGTGGAATTTATTGAGGACTCAGTAACTTGATGCATAAAAAGCACTGAGGCCAGTATGCAGTTAGCGCTCACACAGAGGTAGCTACTGTACTTCCACGGGACACCAGCAAATATGAGGTTGAGTGAGGTCCTGACCCACTGGGAACACAGTCTGGGGGGAACCATTTCTGCCCTGGGATCAGAGATGACACGGTGGCAGAGGAGTGGGGAGGAGAAAAAGCCTGGGTAAGCGCCTTTTCTCTCAGCCTCAGTTTCCACATCTGCAATGCAGGTAGTGATGGCTAGCTGGCTGGTCTTGCTGTGAGGATTAAATGAGTCAGTGTAAGGTCAGGGTGAGCACCACATGGCCTGGGAGCACCTGCTAAACATGGCTTCCTAAGAAGGAGAGAGGAGCAGTTAACAGGATAGAATTCTAGGGGGCCTCCCCAGTGGCGCAGTGGTTGAGCGCTGGGTTGCCAGGCTGCCCGCAGCCTCTGCGGTGCCGGTTCGATCCCCGGCTGCTCTCCGGCCACCGGAGGAGGGTCCCACATGGCGCGCAGACCTCTCTTGCCGCCCGCTGCTCCCCTCAGCAGTGTACTTCGGTCCTTCTGCCTGCTCTGCTCCCGCTCTGGCTCTGGTGAATTCTCTCACCCTCCCGCGCTTCTGACTGTACCCAGTGCTTGTATAAATAAATAAATAAACAAACAAAACAAACAAATAAATAAATAAATCTTTAAAAAAAAAAAAAAACAGGATAGAATTCTAGGGGCCTCCCTGGTGGCGCAAGGGGTTAAGCACGACACTATGAAGCAATCCGCAGCCACTGCAGCACAAGTTCAATCCCCAGCCGGCCAGGGAGGAACCCACATGGCGCAGCAGACCTCTCCTGTCTCACCCACTGCTCCCCTCAGTGGTGTACCTCGGTCAATCTGCCTGTTCTGTTCCCCACTCTGTCTCTGGTGGATCCTCTCACCCCCCGCATCTCTGGCCTGTACCCCAGCTCTTACATGCATAAATAAATAAATAAACAAATCTTTAAAAATAATAAATAAAAAACAGGATAGAATTCTAGACAGGGGTCAAATTACTGGGGGTGCTGCCAGGTAGCTACATTAGACCCATCACAGGCTGTCGAGAAGGAGGGCCCTGAGGTGGAGTTGCCCCTCCCAGCATCCCACCCCCTTCTTCACCACAGCTAAGCATGAGGTTGCCTAACATGCCCATTTTATAGGGGCAGAAAATGAGCTCAGGTTGCTGCAGAGGCAGGCTCCTCAAGCCTGCGGTGAGGGAAGTATGGGCCTGAGCCCAGAGCATTTCTAGCTCCAGAGCTCCTGCTTCCCCGACTTCTGGGAACTCCACACAAAAGAAGGGGTATAGTCCTTGAATTTACACTCCAATGTGGGAGGCCAGACTTCCCCAGCAACATTTTCATTTACTAATGGATTTAATGAGTGCAGAACTTCCTGTTTTAAACAAACAAGTGATTAGCATTGACTACAGTCGTGAAAATGGATCCTAATGAATTGCTAATTAGCCTCCTCCTCCTCCTGGGGTCTTTAGCTAGTAAAATCTCTCTGGAGTATTAGTCATTTTGGCTGGAGTTCATTCATTCACGCAACATAAATTTCCTGAGGACCTACTATGTGTCACTGTGAACAAGACAAGCAAGGGCCCTTCCTCACAGTCCAATGGGGCAAAGGCCACATTAATCAACTAACCTCAAAAACTTATAATAATATACTTAGGACAGGGAGCTGGGGCACTGCGCAACAGAACTTGACCTTGTCTTAGATGGAGTAGGGTGTCCCTCAGAGAAGGCTGCCTAGAGGAAGGGACATTTGAGCTAAGAGCTTAAGAATAGGACTTAACTAGATAAAATGGAATGGGAGCGAATAGAAGAATGTCTTAGATTTCCAGAGCAGTATGTGCAAAGGTCCTGTGGTGGGAGGGAGAGAGAAGGGTGAGTCTGAGGAGAAGGAAAACACCAGTGTGAGAGGTGTACAAGAAACTTGTATGTGTGTGTGTGTCCTCTGTGTGTGTGTGTGTGTGTGTGTGTGTGTTTGAGAGAGAGAGAGAGAGAGAGAGAGAGAATGCTGGTGTGTAAGGTACTAGTCTTCCTCCCTCATAATGTTGTAGAGCAACCCCTAACAATAATAGGCAGCGTGGTGTTCCCTGCCCAGATCCCTCAGACCTCAGCTCTTCAATGAGCTCCAGTCACTGTTCAGTTGCCCATGTGTAGGGTAAGGAAAAATGTCAGGCTTTTCTGCCCTCCCGCCATCAGGATAGATGATGGAACCCTGCGGTCCTGAATGCATGCCTGATGGCTGGCACCTGGAGTAGGTTGTGGGCATAGGTAAATGGGATTCGATTGGGCTTTTAAGGGCAGCGTCACAGGGACGTCAGCAGAAGCTGAGAGAGAAGCAAGAGAAGCAGAAGCTGAGAGGAGGCCGGAGAGCCCAGAGTGAAGACCTGCTGGGGGCTGGGAGGCCTGCCAGCCTCCCAGCCCCCCAGCGCCCCTGCCTGCCGTGTACCTTGTAAACACCAATAAAAAAAATCTGCAAAAAACCACTGAGGACTCTGATTCTCCTTTACCCGGTCTGCTGGATCAGAAAACCTGCTTAGTGTCATTCCTGGCCTTTACAATTGGCGTAGTCAGCAGGATGATCCATGCAGACGGGTATTGGAGCCCTCCGAAGACCTGGAGGGACTAAGGAGTAACAGACTGTGTGTGCCTGTGGTGATGCTGGAGGCATCATGGTGGCACAGGAGAGGGACACAGTCCGGGAGCTGCAGGACAAGACCTTGAGTGAAGGAGACAGCCAAGGGGACCAGCCAATGACCCCTAAGGCAGCAAGAATTGTTGTCGGGGAAGAGAGGACCACAATTCAGAGCTCGCCAGTGCTGACGCAGGGAGAGGCCAACGGACTTGGACTAATGGACTTGGACTGATGAACTTGAACTGACAATCCCGCCAGAAGGCAGAGGACCTTGGCAGGTTATGTTTTTTTGAGAATCTGGGGGTGGCCAGTGAGCCTTGATGGCGAAAAGCAGCCTGTGTTTGCCCAGCACCTAGGCAGAGGAGAAAAGCCAACTGAGAAGGCAAAAGCTGGTACTGATGCTGAGTTTGGGAAGCCCTGAGTAGCTGCTAAGCACTGGGGAAGCTGAGGAAGGCCAGTGAGTCTCGTAAAATCACCTGTGGGTGATGCCCTGCTTGTTCTTGAGTGAGGGTGAGGAGCTGAGGAACCCGTCCTTGGGGGACGGGTGGGGAACATGGCTTGGGGTGGAGCCCAAGACAAATGTAGAGTTTGTATCCAAGGATCCCCGACCTTGTGCAGTGGGTTGGCCTGAGTGCAGGGGTCTGCGAAGAAAGCCGAATGTTGGAGCCACTGCAGACAGAAACCCTGAGGGTTGGCGATTACCCCCAACAGTATAGAATCGCCAATCCCAGAGTGAGTGCATCCTGGGGGTGGATGCGGTGTGTGGCTTGTAGCCGAGACTACAGCCAGAGAAGGCCAGGAAGCCTGACGGCTCCTGGTGTGTTACAGTACATGCAGTGAGTGATTCCCCTCCCTCGTATGAGCAGTGCCTTCGGCAGATTTGGTGGCTCATCTGCTGGTACCAATAATTATCTTTTGCCACTAGGTTGGGGCCCTGCCTGGTCTTATTTGTGTTCTGTTGTATTTTGTTATATTGTGATGTATTTGTTTTTGTGGGCCATGGCTGCATTGTTTATGTTTGCTAAGAAAATTGTATATATGTAGATCGTATGGCAGAAAACCCTGAGGGGGTGGACTGTAGGGTAAGGAAAAATGTCAGGCTTTTCTGCCCCCCCGCCATCAGGCTAGATGATGGATCCTTGCGGTCCTGAATGCATGCCTGATGGCGGGCACCTGGGGTAGGGTGTGGGCATAGGTAGATGGGATTCGATTGGACTTTTAAGGGCAGCGTCACAGGGATGCCAGCAGAAGCCAAGAGAGAAGCAAGAGAAGCAGAAGCTGAGAGAAGGCCGGAGAGCCCAGAGTGAAGACCTGCTGGCAGGCCTCCCAGCCCCCCAGCGCCCCTGCCTGCCGTGTACCTGGTAAACCCCAATAAAAAACTTGCAAAAAACCACTGAGGACTCTGATTCCTCCTTTACCCGGTCTGCTGGATCAGAAAACCTGCTCAGTGTCATTCCTGGCCTTTACACCACGTTTGCATCTATTTGCCTAAAGACTTTCTACACGTCTCACACTTCACAGGCCAGAAGTCCCAGCACATTAACTCCCTGGGATATCCCTCAGTCAATGACTGCTGGATAAGTTGATGTATAAAAAACCCCAGCTGCCCCAGCCCTCCAGCAGGATGATTTTGAGGAATGGGCACTCAGGAGTTCAGTCATCTGCCCAAGCTTCCTTGCAGCAACCTCACTTCCCCCTCCTCTACTGGTGCTTCCTGGAATCACTTCCCAAATAACTTTGCCCTCAAGGTTTTGTCCTAGCACCTGCTTCTGGAGGAACTCACACTAAAACTCCCTTAAACAAGACACAGCTACATTTCCAGACCTGCCCTTGCCTGGACCCCTTCCTCTCTCTCATTTGCTCACAGAGTATGGGGCCCAAGGGCCAGAGGGCCCACCTGGGGTCTGCCTGGCTCTATGCAGACCCAGCCCATCCCCTGCCTCTTTCTTGGTACCCTGCCTCTGTTAATACGGCCTTCAGTGTCTTTCCTTTTGGGCAGTGTTATCCAGTAGAACTTTCTTCATTGATGGAAATGCTCTACATCTGCACTGTCCAAACAGTAATCTCCAGCACAGGTGTCTGCTGGGGGTAGGACAACCAACTGAATCTTTTATTGACTTGTAAATAGATACATGTGGCTAGGGGCTACTGTTTTGGACCCACAGCTCCAGGACATACACTGCCTTCTGTAGGCTGCTAAGTTTCCTGAAAACCAAGCCTCTTAGGAAGTAAACAGAGCAGGCACGTTGACCCGGTTTTTTGTATCCAATTCTGTGGTAGAAGCTATGGGAGCTTCCTCCGGTAGGTCGCCCAGAAGGCAGTTACTGAGGTCCCAGGAAGGTCAGTGTTGTGGGCCCATCTACAGATTCCATCATTAACTCCCCCTTTTTTGAACTTGTCCTCATTCAACAGCTTCCTGCCCCAGGAGCTGGAGCAGGACAACCTTGTGGGAGGAGCCAGAGTGGCAGGTGGGAGTGGCAGGAGGTGGGACCTGGGGGTGCCAGCCAGTCCGCTCCTGTACAACCACCTGGATTTCTCCTGTGTGGTGCATTGAAACAGATTTCCCTGGAGTTGAGGAACCGGGATATTTTCTGAATAATATAATGTGTGGAGCTCAGGTTATAGAGACCAGGACAAATTCATACTCGGGGCAGGATCTGCTGGAAATGATCCAATATCTATCCTTGCTTTCTTAGTCAGCAAGCCCTGGTGTTCCTCTGGACACACTGCTGGGCAGATTAAAGGCCACATTTTCCCATCTCCCTTGTAGCACATCACTAAATCCTGGCCCATGATAGGTAAGCAGAAATCAACTTCAGCATTAGGCAAGTATCCTTAAAGAGAGGCTGTGTGCCCTTCTCTGCACTTTCCGCCTTCCTACTGGCTGGAATATGGCCCCAGTGCTGGGAGCAGGGCCCTGTTAGCCTGTGAAGAGAAGCCTGGCCGAAGGGATGGTAGCTGTCATAGTAACAGGGTAGAAACGCTGACTAGATCAAAGCAAGAGTCTCGTGAAATTTAGGGGAGAAGAAAACAGAAGCTAAAAAATCAAAACTTCCTTTGGTTAAATATGTATGTCCAAACCCTGATCCACCTCTGACAAGCTCTTACTGTCAGAGACCAATCTTTATTCATTGATTCATTTTATTGGGTGGGTGCCATGAGCCAAGCCCTGTGCTAGGCACTGGGGAAACAGCAATGAACAGGACCCTTAGAGTCTGTGCCCTCACAGAGCCTTCATTACCAATTCCTGGCATTTTTATAGTGCAGTGTACATTCTAAAGTACTTTCACAGTCAACTCCAGTCAAGATGGTATTGAGTTCATGCTTTAAAAATAACCTGCTCCTCAACCAGAACTCTCATACGTTGCAGATGGGAATGCAGAATGGTGCAACCTCTTTGAAAAACAGTTTGGAAATTTCCAGTAAAGCTAAACATTCTCTCACCATACTGCTCAGCAACCCCACTCTTTGCTATTTACCCAAGAGAAATGAAAACACATTCAAGCAAAGACTTGTGTTTGAGCATTCGTGGCAGATTTATACACAATTGCCCCAAAGTCCAAGAAGAATAGGTACAAAACATTATGATCCATTGTATGACGGAATACTACTCAACAGGAAAAAGGAATGAAGAGTTGAGATACATGATATGGGTAAATCACAAAATCTCTAGGCTTTATGAGAGAAACCAAGCACCAACGCATACAAAATGGTCTAATCCAATTTATATGAAGTTCTAGGAAGGTTACTCAATAGAAAGCAGATCTATGGTTATCTGGGCCTTGGGGAAGGGGCCTGTAACAAAGGGACACAAAGGAAGTTTGGAGGTCACAAAAGTATTCTTTTCTTGATTGTATTGGTAATTACACAACTGTATATATACATTGTCAAAATTCATTGAATTATATACTTTAAATGGGTGCCTGTATTGTGTATAAATCATGCCTCAATAAAACTGATGTAAGAAAAATTAAATGCACTCCACCATGGGGGAAAAATAACCTCTGCTCCTATACTGCAATAATAGGTGCAGTATATTTTTTTTAAGATTTATTTATTCATGCATACAAGAACTGGGGTACAGGCCAGAGGTGTGGAGGGTGAGAGGATTCACCAGAGACAGAGCGGGGAACAGAACAGGCAGACTGACTGAAATACACTGCTGAGGGGAGCAGTGGGTGAGTCAGGAGAGGGTCTGCTGTGCCATGTGGATTGCTCCCTGGCTGGGGATCTAACTTGTGCTGCAGTGGCTGCTCATAGCTTCATAGGTTGTGTCTTAACCCTTTGCTCCACCAGGGAGGCCCGCAGTGTATTTTTAAGTAAATAAAATTATGATACTGTTCTCTTTGGAACAGAAAGGAGATAGAAACATAAGATACGTGGAGGCTGAGCCTTAGCTCTGCCAGGCTCTGGGTCCGAAAAGAGGCAGAAGTGACAGGAATTCATTCAGATCAGCAACATAAATGGAGATCAAAGGAATTTTTGAGAACGGGAGGCCTAATATCAGACTCATTGGTTGAAACCGTATCTTGGATAATGGGGAGAGAAATGTATTTCTGGTGATTGAGGCTTGAGCCAAGTCTCTTGACTTATTAGCTGCATCTGTGACATCTTTTGATATCATCAAAAACCTGGAATCCTGAGTTGCCAATAGGAAACCTGGTCTGGGACTAGGGTCCTGAGGGCCCGGGTTTAGACAAGTGCAGAGAAAGGAGGTAGACAGAAAGATTCCTCTTCAAATAAGCCTGTAAGCCTAAATTCCAAAGCATGTGAAGAAAGCTGACACTAAGCAAGGTAGCCAAACATCTCACCTCTTAAGAGGTGAACTCAGTGGTGATAAGTGCAAATAATAAAGCAATCTGGAAATGACAAGTTTCAGGTATTAACAAACATAAAGGAAGGAACAACTTGTAGAAAGAAAAAAAGTTATGACACAAAAATTGAATTAACTGCTCATGTCAAAGAGAAACAACTAGAAAATCTAAAAATGATAAAAACTACTATTGAAGTGAATTTAAATGGAATAAACAAAATAAGACAATGTTTAAAAGACAGGTGGTGAATTAAAAGAAATTCCTGAATAACATACACTTCAGCAAATGGGAAAGTAAAAGAAAGAAAACATTAAGTACAAAAATTGTTCAAATGCTGGTAAATATAACTAATACCTGACTATATAAATATTAATTTTGTGGTAAATAGTGGAACTAAAATTCTAGACAATAACAAGGAAAATGGCATGGGGTGCATTTCAGTTGGCAACCTCATTGTGTTAAAGGGATTGCCTTGTCAGGAGGAAAATGATCCATTGAAAAACTTTATACTGTTAGGGAAATAAATGGTTAAGTTAGTGTGCTAATAATTAAAGAAATGGAACCATAGACTTCAAGTCAGTGGAGAGGGAAAGGGATGAGTACTAAATTCAAAAGTCAAGAAAGAAGAAAAAACAAGTAACAATATATGTTCTCCCCATCTCATGTTAATAGAAAACTCACACAAAATAAGATGATAGAAAATAAGCCTAAATAAATCAATAATCACAATAACTGTTAATGTATTAAACTTACCTATTAATGACAGAGACCATCAGATGGGATTTCATAAAATCAAAATCCATAAGCTGTGTATAAAAGACCTACCTAAGACAATGAAACAGAAATGCTGAAAATAGAAAAACATATTCCAGGCTCATCCTAACCAATGGTATAACAATGTTAATATCAGGCAAAAGAATATAATGCAAAAAACACAAGTAGTGATAAAGTGAGTCCTTACATTTATTATGAAACCACGGATCCCACCAAGAAGGTAAAACTCATGAACTTAGAGTCTTTCCTAGCATTTGCATGGAGTTTTTGCAGATACACTTATCCAAGGATTGCTCACTCATTAAACTGAGTTCTCATGCAGACCTAACTCCCTTAATGTGGAAAAGGATGAGGCATGAGGACAAAGAGATTTAAAAATAAAGTTGCTTACTAAATTATTAACCATAAAGCTATGGGCTAAATCAACATAAATGCAACTAGAACAATAAAGGCCCAGCACACCCTAAATCACTTGCAGTATATTTGCATATTTAATTGGAACACTTATGTAGCTGTAGCCTAGAAAATGGACTTTATTAAAATGTGCCTGCAGTTAACGCTTTCAGATACCGAACTCATATGGCTCCAAATGCAAGTCAAGAAGCTTCACCTCCCGTTTGTGGGTTGGAATGGGAGCATGAACAGGATGAGTTACAGATGAGAGAGATATTGGAGGCTGGAGAAGCCTGGCACATTTGACAAAAATCACATTTGATGACCTTGTAGACAAGAAAGAGAAATGAGCTAGATGAGGCACAATCAGGTAAATTTGTCTTGGGCCCCAAAGGACAGCTGATTAATAGATGCTGTTAAGCAGGAGAGTCTTAATTGTAGAGTTCTATAACCCAGGCTCAAACACCGAGTCCCTCATTTATTTACCAGTTTGCTGACCTTGGGAAGTTTTTTTCCCCTTTATTTCTCTGGGCATTCAACTGCCCAGAAAGAGAGCAAACTGCCCATTTCAAGGATTGTAGTGAGAATTAAATGAGAGAACTCATTAAAGCACTGAGCACATAGTAAGCACTGGACAAGAGATATTTCCTATTCTATAGGTTAGCAAGAGAGTTTAGGAACCGGGCCTCCCCGGTGGCGCAGCGGTTGAGCGCTGGGTTGCGAAGCTGCCTGCAGCCTCTGCAGCCGGTTCGATCCCCGGCTGCTCCCCGGCCACCGGAGGAGGGTCCCGCATGACGGCGCAGACCTCCCCTGCCGCCCGCTGCTCCCCTCAGCAGTGTACTTTGGTCCTTCTGCCTGCTCTGCTCCCCGCTCTGGCTCTGGTGAATTCTCTCACCCTCCCGCGCTTCTGACTGTACCCAGTGCATGTATAAACCAAACAAACAAATAATAAATAAATAAATAAATAAGACATGCCTCTAGGGGGGAAAAAAAAAAAAAAAGCATAACAAATCAAAAAAAAAAAAAAAGAGAGTTTAGGAACCACACGTATGATACAGGCCTCAGAGTTTGGGTGATAGAGAGTTCAACGGTATGAAAAAAGCAGCTGCAATTTGGCCCGCACAGATAGGAGCATGTCCTGGATGTTGAGAGAGGTGTGAGTTCTGCTCTGCTTAGAGCTCTGTCCCTCCTGGCAAAACCTATGGATGCTTCTCAGAATACAGCTTTTAACTGCACAAAATAAAATGATAGTCAGGCCCCAGCTTGAGTAGTGATTTCATTTTTTTTTTGTAGGAAACTAAACCAATGTTTCTCAAACAGTCATTCCCAGGACCAGCAGCTTCAGAAGCACCTGGGAATTTGTTAGAAATGCAAATATTTGCAAACTCCATCCCAATGGAATCTGAAACAGGTTGGGACCTAGAAATTTGTGTTTGTACAAGCTAATGTTAATGAACATTAGCATGATTCTGATGCATGTTCAAGTTTGAACAGCACCAACCTAGAGAGACATCCTTGTCAGAGGTAACTGAAGTTCCCAAAACCATGTCTCTTGAGTCTAGCTGAGGAAATTGGAAGCTGTTCAGCCTTGAGGATAGAAGATCTGACCGATCTAAGTGAGTGTCAGATAGGAGGAGCTGGTTTCTTTCTCCATGTTTTTCCAGTGATAGTTGGGACAAAGCTAACTATCTTGGGCGACAAAATGGTGTAGTGGATTAGAGAAGTCACCCTTGTCTGCAAGTAAAAGACAAGGGTGGCCTAAATCATAAGGGATCTATTGGTTGATAACAGGAATCCAGGGGTAGGGATTCTGAATCTGACTCGATCCCAGATCCACCACATCCCCAAAGACTCAGACTTCCTTTGCCGTCATTTCTGCATGTCAAGTGGATCAGCTGCTCTCCTCTTGGCTGCCCAGTGGTAGAAGGAATTCCTACGTGCAGACAATAAGAAGCAGAGGGGGAAAGTGTGGCTTCCTTGAGTCTCGATTTAAGAATAAAGAAATCATTCCTGAGTGGAGCTCTGTCCCCCTCAAGGGCCAGCAGATGTCCCCTTACCTTTCACTGTGCATGTGACACCCTATATCCCTGGCTGGGGTGATGGAATTGCTATCAAGTCTACCCTTTGATAGCCTGGCAAAACCTCAGGACCCCTTCTCAGAATACAGCCTTTAACTGCACAAAATAAAATGATAGGATTACAAAGCAAACTAATTACATGAAAATGCAGTTTTCAAAATACATTTTTTAAAGTGTGATATAGGAATAAACTTGCTCCTTTATTAGTGCACTAAATAACAAAATCTAGTGGCGGAGCTAATAACAACCATAACTTTGAAGTAGTGATGAGTGTAAACAATGTTCTGAGATGCCTGTAATAACTGTTTTGTGATATGAAAATATTTGTGATTCTATTGGTGACAAATATACAAGTTATTGCTAATGTTCCTCTGGTTTGTTGCTTGCATTCATAATAGAAGGAAATGCTAAATTTCAGTTGGAGGTTAGTGAAAATAAAGATTTGTTCTTTATTTGTAAAGAACAACAATAAAGGGTTGTTCCCCATGCAAGTTTGCAAATCCCTTGCATCCCATCCATGGACCTTGGTTGGATGGCCTGTGGGTGCCAGATGAATCAAGATTCACATGATGGGGCCTGGAGTGGACTAGTCATTTTCGAGATAAGCAGTTTAAATTAAACCAGGACTAAGTCAAACAAAAAAAGAGAAGTGGATGGGAATTGAGTAGGAGAGTGGGATAGAGGAGGGCTGGAGTGGACACAGCTCCAGGGTCTGCTCCATGTATGCCAGCAAGGGCTTCCTAAAGAAGGAGAAGGCTTTTTTTTTTTTAAATACAGTTTTATTAATAATTGACATATAACATTTTTCTTAGTTTCAGTTACATCATTCTATAATTGCATATCTTTTTTTTATAATAAATTTTATTTTTATATTCCCCATACAATTTCAACCCCCCCATTTTGACCACAATCCCTCCCCTGCCTCCACCCACCCCCCCAAAAGTATCTCTGGTTCATAGATTTTTGTTGATTTTGATTTTCACTTTCTTATAGTTATTCATTTTCCTGGTCCCTTATTTAAGTTTTCTAGATTCCTGCTATGAGTGAGACCATCCGGTATTTTTCTTTTTCTTTCTGGCTTATTTCGCTGAGCATGATCCCTTCCAGCGCCATCCATGTTGCTGCAAATTGCATGTGTTTATCTTTTTTGAATGCTGAGTAATATTCCATGGTGTATATGTACCATATCTTCTTGATCCAGTCATCTATTTTTGGGCATTTGGGCTGTTTCCAAAGCTTAGCTATTGTAAATAGTGCTGCTATAAACATAGGGGTGCAGGTGTTCTTTGGAATTGATGTTTCTGTGTCCTTTGGGTAAATACCTAGGAGTGGAATTGCTGGATCATATGGAAGCTCTATGTTTAGTAGGTCCAGAAATCTCCACACAGCTCTCCATAGTGGTTGGACCAGTTTGCACTCCCACCAACAGTGCAGAAGAGTTCCTTTTTCTCCACACCCTCGCCAACATTTGTTGTTGCTAGTTTTTTTAATATGTGCCATTCTCACTGGTGTAAGATGGTATCTCATGGTAGTTTTGATTTGCATTTCCCTGATTACAAGTGATGTTGAACATTTTTTCATATGCCTGTTGGCCATTTGCATTTCCTCTTCAGAGAAGTTTCTTTTTAGCTCTTCTGCCCATTTTTTGACTGGATTATTTTCTTTGCTGTTGTTGAGTCTCATCAGCTCTTTGCAGATTTTTGTGATCAGTCCTTTATCATTAGTGTTGGGTGCAAAAATGTTCTCCCAGTTGGTGGGGTTTCTCTTTGTTTTTGTTATTGTCTCTTTTGCTGTGCAGAAGCTCTTTAATTTGATGTAGTCCCAGCTGTTTATCTTTGCCTTCACTATCACTGCTTTGGGTGATGTGTCTGTAAAGATGTCTTTGATGTGCAAATCACGTAGTGTTTCGCCTATATTTCCTTCTATGTATTTTATGGTTTCAGGTTTTATGTCTAGTTCTTTAATCCATTTTGAGTTGGTTTTTGTGTATGGTGTGAGGTAGTGGTCAAGCTTCATTCTTTGCATGTAGCGACCCAGTTTTCCCAGCACCATTTATTGAACAGACTTTCTTTGCTCCAATGCATATTCTTTGCTCCTTTGTCAAATATTAGTTGACCATAAATCTGTGGGTTTATTTCTGGATTTTCTATTCGATTCCATTGGTCTGTGTGTCTGTTCTTGTTCCAATACCATGCAGTTTTGATGATTATGGCTTTGTAGTATAGTTTGAAGTCTGGGCGTGTGATGCCTCCATTCCCTTCTTTTTTTTTCGGGAGAGCTTTGGCTATTCGGGGTTTTTGGTGATTCCATTTGGATTTCATCAATAATTGTTCTATTTCTTTGAAGAATAACATTGAAATTTTTATTGGAATAGCATTGAATCGGTATATTGCTTTTGGTAGGATGGCCATTTTAATAATGTTTATTCTTCCAATCCATGAGCAGGGGATGTCTTTCCATTTCTTTGTATCTTCTTCTATTTCTTTTAACAGTGTTTTATAGTTTTCTTTGTAAAGGTCCTTTACCTCTTTTGTTAGATTTATTCCCAAATATTTGATTTTTTTTGTTTCGATAATAAAGGGGATGGTTTTTTTCATTTCTTCTTCTTCAGATTTATTGTTAGTGTATAGGAAGGCTTCTGACTTTTGCATGTTGATTTTGTATCCTGCCACTTTGCTGAACTGATTGATGAGTTCAATTAGTTTTTCTATGGACTTTTTGGGGTTCTCTATGTATATTATCATATCATCTGCAAATAGTGATAGTTTGACTTCTTCTTTTCCTATTTGGATTCCTTGTATGTCTTTCTCTTGTCTTATTGCTCTGGCTAGGACTTCCAGTATTATATTGAAAAGCAATGGTGAGAGTGGACATCCTTGTCTTGTTCCAGATCTTAATGGAAATGCTTTCAGCTTTTCACCATTGAGAATGATACTGGCTGTTGGCTTGTCGTATATGGCCTTTATGATGTTGAGGTATGTTCAGAAGGAGAAGGCTTTATCACAAATATCTAAGTTCTCACTTTGCTAGTTTATGAACTTAACATGATCCCAATTAAACTAACAATCAAAATTTTTCAACTAGACAAGGTGATTCTAAAGTTTATATGGAAAATAAAGAAAAATCCAGGCAACTTCTGGAAACAAAATTAAGAGGGGAGTGGAAATCAGCTATAGCATGGCACAGTGTATAGTGTATTATAAAACTATAATACACCATAATGGCTTAGTACTAACCAACAAAAGTGCTCAGGAGAGTAGAAGAGAGGGTTGAGAAATAATCCATATACATGTAGGGGTTGGGAATACAAAAACGGCATTTCCCATTAGTTGGGGGGAACATAGTATTGGGACAAGAGGCAGATATCTAGGAAAAAAAGAAAACTACAACACTATCTCACACTTTACAGCTATTTAAATTCCTGAGAGGTAAAGTGTGCATTTACAGCAATGAAATATAACACAAGAAATGAAAAGAGATTATAGGTGCCAATTACTTAACAATAAAAAAGTTTATATAGCAAGGTCAAAATGCAAACAAAAGCCAGAAAAATAATTGTGATTCATCTCACAAAGAACCCCTACTAATCAATAAGATGACAAGCAACAAACCAATAAAAAAAATGGGCAAAGATTATGAACTGTCAGTTGACAGGAAAGAGTACAAACGGTTCTTAAATAAGCAAAACGATGCTCAGACTCACTCATAAGACGAACACAAATCGAAACCCACAACAGCCTGTGGGACAGCAGTTGATCCCAACTGCTATGGAGAGCAATTTGACAAGATTTACTTAAATTAAAAATGCACAAATTCTTTGACCCAGCAATTCTAACTCCTAAATATTTATCCCACAAACATATTTGCATACTTGTGCAGAGATTCATACTCTAGGAAATTCACTGCAACGTTGTTTATAGCAGCACAAGCTTGGAAACAACCTATATGTTTATCACCAAGCGACTGGTTATATCAATCACCGTTCACCTGTAAAATGGGATAGTCTACAGCCATGAAAAGACCCTCAGAAACCACCAAGGCACAGATTTGTGTGTCTAGCGTGTTGTCATCTGTGGATTTAAACGCACACGCACACTCACTCACATGTAGGTGCAGAGACTAACTGGAAGGGGCATTAAGACTCTCTGGGTGGTGATTATTATCTCTCAGGAGAATTAGGAGGTGGTGGATGGAATGGAATTCTCTATATGCACTCATGTGAGTTTAAAACACCTCACATCATAGGCCCGCATTACTTTTTCCAATTTTTAAAAATATTTTCACAGCTGTTTGGGGAGAGCAATTTGATAGATATCTCAAATCTCAAGCGTGTCCTCATCTCTCTGGTGCTAGCAAATCCAGGGGTCAGGACTTCCCACATCCTGAAATGGCCGAGAATGTCACGCTATTCGCGGAATCATTCCCTGTGAGAGCAAATCACTAGAAACACCTGAGACATCCCTCAGTGGGTGGAGAGTTGGGTAACGCTGGTGCATCTGTGTCTGGAATGCTCTTCAGTCAGCAGCGAGAGTGAGACAGGACCTGGAGCCGGTGAGAAGCGAGAGCCCGGTGTGCTGCTCAGGGAGACACACACCCACTTTATACAATGTGTTCATGCTCTTGGTGATGTGTGTCTGTTTCTTTCAAGGGTCACAGGGTGCAGTGTTTCTCTCAGCTGCCTCCACCAGCATCCTGGTGGACATCCAGCCTCATGGGCTCCGCTCTAGAACTACCTCATCAGGATGGTGGGGACAGGGCCTCAGAGCCTGAACTGCTCACAAGCTTCCGTGACTCAGAGACCAGGCCTTAGGTGACGTGTTGGCCCAGGAGAGCAGTGGACGCCCATTTCCAGAGTCCCTGAGGGGTCCCCGGAGCTCCCTCCCCTTCTCCTGAACTAGGTCTCCTTCATGACTTGCCCAAGCTAGTTCCTTATGAGGTGCTGGGATGATTCTGAAACTGTCCCGGCCCTTTAGGTAGTTCATCACACAGCCAGCACTTTCTGGGGAGAATAGGAGTTTAAGCAGACCTGCCCTGACCGAGAGTGCCCAGCCCCAAGGTTGACCCTTCCTGGAAGCTCTCTCACCTTCAGAAACAGGTCGTCCCTGCCTCACACTCCGAAACCCCCGGGGTGAAGGAGCAGAGACTTTGTTGTCAGCTTCCCCATTCCCAAGCAGCAGGAGAGAGAAAGTGAAGCTCTGGGACAGGGTTGGGCGGAGACTCCTGAAAGGGGCACACACCTGGGTGGGTGGGATCTGGGCCAGAAGTCAGGGCCTTGGAGAACAAGGAGACTGAGAGACTCAGAGGCAAAGATGGGGGAAGCTGCCCCTGGCCAAAGGCCAGCCTGCCTCCCATCATGAAAACCACCTGGGGGCGCCAGCTGGTGTGTGGGGATCTGAAGGCCCAGAGGGGGTCTGACCAACTGAATTACAACCCACACTGCCCTCTGCTCCCTTATTCTTATGCTGGGCCGCATGGGGGAAATGACCTGCACAGAGACGGAGGAGTGAGGAGGTTTCTCTGAGCCTTTGGGACAAGGCCTGGGGACCCCGCTCACAACCCTTTCAGGAACTCCCCTCCTCCAGGGCTCATGTTCCTCTGCTAACTCCTGCCCCCAGCTGCCACCACTGGCTGGGCCCTGATTTCTCTGGCTTCCACGTAAGAATCACAGCAACATAAACAGGAGCCAGAAGTTCCTGAGGGGCGTGGCAGTGAGCTCTGTGCTAGAGTTAGGAGCATCCCAAGTCTTTCAACAGGTTTATTGAGACATAATCCGCATACCATACAATTCCCCGTGGCAAGGGTGTAATGCTAAAAATGCAACGGTCTTCAACGTAGTTGCAGAATGCACATCCATCCCACAATCAATTTTATCTATCACCCCCAAAGAACCCTGTCCCCACCACTGCCACTCCCCACTCTCCTTGCTCACAGCCAGCCTAGGCGCCACCAATCGGCTTTCTGTCTCTCGGTTTGCTGTTCTGGACGTTTTGTAGAAACAGAATCATGTGCTACGTGGGCTTCTTGTCTGCTGCTCTCACTCACTCGGCTTAATGCTACCAGGTTCACCCATTGTAGGGTGCACAGCGCTTCAGCCATTTTTATGGCCACAAATATACTGTGGTCTGGACATACCACATTTCATTCATGCATTCATCAGTTGATAGATATTTGGGTTGTTTGCACTTTTTGGCTATCATGAGTGATGTTGCTCTAAGTGTTCACTACCCAGTTTGGGGTGGATGTATGTCTTCAACTCTCTTGTGTGTTAGGAGTGGAATTGGGGGGTCATAATTTATAATTCTTTGTTTGACATGCTGAGAAACTGCCAGGCTGTTTTCCAAAGTGGCTATGCCATTTTTAATCTCTCCAGCAGGATGAGAGGGTTCCAATTTCTCCACATCTTTGCCAACACTTGTTACTATCTGTCTTTTGAACCATGTGAAGTGGTATGGCACGATTTTGATTTGCATTTCCCTGGTAACATCCCCATTTTACAGAAAAAGAAATGGAGGTTCAGAGAGATCAAGAGTCTGGCCTGAGGTCTAATCTGGGATGGGTAGAGGCAAGAGTCTACCATTCCTCTGCCTTGGGTTACCCTCCCAGTGGAGTAAGAAAATTGGGGGCTAAATGGGATCTTGTGGAGCCTCAGGAATTCTCATAAAAGCCCTCACTAGTACCTGGCTCATAGCACGTGCTCAGGATCAGCATTGTTATCACTATACCACAAGCCTACCCCTGCCCCCCACGCACACCCAGACCTTCCCAGAGGGATCGGGGCTTTGCAGGGCCTGCCTTGCACTTGGACATTTCTGAAAGAGACAAGCAGATGGGTGGTGCTTGTGGCTTCTGCAGGGGCACCGCAGAGGGAGCAGCTGGCCACCTGGCTGTCAGGGCTGAACATGAGAGCCCCAGAGCAACATACTCTCATGCAGATTTTCAGCAGAATCAGGACAGGTGGGAACCAGAGGAGTTCAGAGCCCAGGCATGAAGGGGAAATGAGGGAGGGTATCCAGGCCTGGCAGAGCTGACTTCAACAACTGTGTGACCTTGGGGTTGGACAAGCTACTTAAACTCTCTGAGCAGGATTCTCCAGCTGTAATAAGGGGATGGCGATACATCATTGGAGAAAATGAGGTCCTTAAAGTGCACGGCCTAAACCTTCAGACTCGCAAATCCACCCAGAGTAGGCTGTGCTCACGTGCATCAGAAGACATGGGTGAGAATGCTCCTGGAAGTGGTGCTGGTTATAGCACCCAGCTGGAACACAAATTCTTATAAACAGTAGGATGGCTACATCAGTTGACAGGCTGCAGGATGTCCATGCAATGGAATATTATACAGCAATAAAAATGGAGAAGTACAGACATGAGCAAATCTGGATGAATCTCACAAATCCAGAGGTGCGTGAAAGAACAGATACAGTATGATTCCATGCACATAACGTTAAAAAAGATAGAACACAGCCATCTTGTTTAAGCTGACATACATGTAGGCAGTAAAACTTCATGTAAAGAGGATTATTAAGGATGTGATTACCTTACAAGTCAGGGTAGGCAGTGGTTACCCCTAAGAAGGTGGAAAGGGGGTATGATCAGGGACACGTGGCTGGGCTGGAGGGAGGGGGCAGTGAGTACTGTGTGTGGTAGGTGGTGGCTACTTTTATTTGTTCGATAATTTATTCACAAAATGGTGTAAACACATTTTAGGCAGTCTTCTGTATGTGTGATTATCTCAAAGTCAGAGAATAATAATTGGATTGGAGCTAAACAAAGGCTGTGTTTCCTTCCCCCTTTCTCTGTGCCCCACCAGCTCTTGTTCTGTGTTTGGGGGGCAGAGAGGAAGAGTGAGAAGCCGAGGGAGGTGTGGGTGTGGGCATGCCCCCAAGCCCCTCAAGCTCTGAGACACAAATGCCCTAGAAAGACACTGCCCCAGAGGTTTTTTTAAACCGCTTTATTTGGGTTGGCTGGTAGTCACAGATTGGATCATATGTACAGGGTTACCCACACAGCCCTGGACGGAGCCCTCGGCCTCTCCCACACCCCCACGACATTGCTGAGGGGTGGCCAGAGGTTTGAGGCAGTTCGAGGGGGTGCTGGACCCAATAGAAATATTTACAAATCACCAGGGATTGATCCCCTGATCAGGAATTGAGGGGATTGGCATGGGGGTGGGGCTTGGCTCCCAAGAACCCCAGACCCTTGAATGGACCTGGCATGGGGCCCAAAAGGGGTTTGGGACGTTGGGAACTGGCAGAGGGGGGCTCCTGGGAGAGCCTCAAAGACCCTGGAAAGGGTCCTGCTGGTGCAAAACTCTGCCTGGGGCCGTGGGGTCAGAGGGGAAAGCCCTCCTTCCGACTTGCTGCGCGCAGGGGTACAGATTCCCTGTCCCGCCTCGAGCAGGCACGGAGGGCTGCTTCTTAGGTATAAGGAGGCTGAACGGAATGACCCACCAGGAGGCAGCCAAGCTTCTGCTCTCCTCCCAAGACCCCTGTGAGTGACCCTGATTACGAGAGAGGGCCCTAGGGCAAGGCTCTCCTGGAGTTCTGTGGCCCAGTTCTTCATGAGGGTGGGGCCCTAGTTCAGCTCAGAGATTCAAGTCCAAATTTGGGGAGGGGTCACTGTCCACACCCCGGGGTCCAAGCAGGGGATGGTGGAAGGTGGGAAAGTAAGGCTGGGCGGCCCGGCTTGGGGCAGGATGGGGGACAAGCAAGCAAAGCGAAACACTGGACTCCACTGAAGCTGGTGACAGAAGGGGGCAGCTGCCCCAGCATGGAGCCCCGCCCCAGTGTTGGGGTGATCATCCCCTTGATGCCCTGAGCTACCTCCTCAGGCTTCTCCAAGCCGGGTCACAGCAGGGGGCTGAAAAGGAAGGGTTGGGTGGGGCTTACATGCTGAGCAAAAGGGGTGGCGGGCGGAGGGCCGATGTGGGGGCCACTGGCGGTCTCGGGGATGGCGAGGAGGCTGGCACCGGGCAGTCCCGTCCCTGGCGGTCCAGCGGCTCCTCATGCACTCTGTACAGCCATAGTGGCGGGGGCGGCAGGTGGCGGGGTAGGGCATCAGTCTAGAGGCTGCAGGCTTCCTCCTCCACTGAGCGCTTCCTCAGCTCCTTGCCTGGCTTGGGAGGCGGTGGGGCGGGTGCTGCAGGAGGGACTTCTGGCAGGTGCAGGACGGAGTTCTCTCCCGGCTGCACCCGCAGGTAGGCCTTGACCTTGTGGTGCCGGGCCTTGCCGTCGCTGAAGTCGATGACACGGCACTCATAGGTGCCTTCATCCGTGGGCTTCACCCGAGACAGGCGCAGCTTGTGGGAGATGTTGCTACCCACCACCTTGACCACCTGGGGGCGACAGAGAAACCTTGACCTGGCCCTGGGTAACAGCAGGGAAGAAAGGGGGAGCAAAGGACCGGGATCCCACTCCTGTCGCAGAAACATTCCCACTAGGGCACACGGAGGTTTGCAGGAGAGTGAGTTAAATACCAAAAAAGTAGAAACAACGTTAACTGTCTATCAATAGAACAGATAAATAAGCAGGGTAGGTCCATTCAATGGAATATTACACAGCAGTTAAAAAGAACCACTGCAGTAGAAAAGTTAGACCTCAGTGACATGCAGGGTGAAAAGATCTCATTGCAAAGCTCTTACAGTGTGATGCCATTTCTTCAAATAAGGGCATTAAATACTCTATACTGGTTTTGAAGACTTGTGTGTGTAGAAATTTGAAATAGACAGGGCACACACACAAAGGTCTCTGAGCCGTGGTTGTCTACTTGGAGCCCAAGGAAGCGCTGTGGACTTGGGATAGACTGCAAAGTGAATTCCTAGTTTGTCTGAAATGCTTTGTTTTTTTAAATAAAAAAAATAAAGGCTGATCATAAATATATGAGAATGATAACTGTTCGCTCCAGTTGGGGGGAACAAGAGAGCCTATGACATTTGTTTTTGTACTTTGCTTTTTGCTTGCTTATTTGTCTATTTATTTGGTTGGTTAATCTTATTTTAAAATTGAAATGTAACTTACATACAGTAGGGTGCACACAGCTTGTAAATACAGCTTGATGAAATGTTACTCATGTATATGTTTATCTGAACATCATCACATTTATAATCCTCTAAAGCATGCCCTTTTGACCCTCTAGGTCAGGCTCATAGGGCTAACACCACTCTGATTTCTATCACCAGATATTAGTTTCGCCTGTTCTTGAACTCCTTCTTGTGTGACTTCAGTCAGGTAACATGGAATCATGAGATTTCTCCATGTTGGTGCATGACTCAGTTTGTTCTTTTTCATTGTTGTATAGTATTCCACCACATGGATATACCACAATTTATTTATCCAGCCACCTGGTGATGGGTAGTATCCATATTACAGTTCTTAGGAGTAAGTATGTTTTTAAGATAAAAATACTGTGAACTTCTTTCAGTTAAAAAAGAAAAAGTAGTTGGATAATTATATAACAAACATTCCTGGGAAAGTTGGCTGAAGGGTACAAAGGACTCTGTGACCTATTTTTGCCACTTTCTGTGAGTCTACACTTCAACTTCAAAATAATGTTATTTTAAAGGGCAGGGGAAGCTGGGCCTATGGAATGGGGTCACGGTAGGAAGAGGCTTCGCTCTTTCCTTGGCCCCTTTTTACCAAGAGCTGAAAGGAGCCCTGCCCCACCTCTTGCAGCCCTGTCCCCCCAGACAGAATAGTAGAGATCAGTCCCCAAGCACCTGCTGGTGACCCTCTTCCCAATAACCTTACTACCTGTTGGCATTACAGGTTTACCCAGCCCAGGCTGGAGCTGAGTGGGCTGCAGGCCTGTGGTCCCAGTCCTGAGGTCTACTAGTCTCTCCCTTCTGGGGGACTGGGGCAACAACCATCCAGCCTGTTCTTGCCAAGCCTAGTTCCTGTAGGGGGAAGCCCCAACTAGTCACGCTTGCAGTGACAAGGCCAGGATGAGGAAGAGAACAGGCCTGCATGGCACTTACCCTACTGCTGGTCACTCACTCACATGACTTGCAATCATCTCACTAATCTGCTCTGGCATCCCTGGCCTCGTCTCATCTCCTGCCAAATTCCAAGCTCTTTCTGACCTCAGGACCTTTGCGCACACTGCCTGGGCGCTTTCCCCATCGCTCTTCACTGCTTGACTCCCCAATTATTCTCTAATAACCTCATGGGAGCCTAATAACCTCATCATACGCCCCTGTGTATTTCCTTCAAAGCACGATTTGAGAATCATTTGTCTGTTGACTTGATTTTGTTTCTCTGGCTGAACTGCAAACTCCATGAGGGCAGGGATGATGTATTTCACTCATCTGAGTCATCATCACAGGGCCTGACATCAGGTAAGTAATGATAACAATAAAATATATGTCGAGTGATTGGACTGGCTATAGTTCCTTCTTTCTCCAAATCAAGTGGTATCCAGAGATTATGCTTAATTTCAGGTCACAGACACACGATTATACCCACTTTAGAGATGGTGAAACTAAGCTGGAAAGGAGCAGTGACTTTCCCATGGACAATGAGTCTGTGAGTGACAGACCCACCTGCCTCAGGGGTCTCACAGTAACACACATTCCAGAGAAGAGGAATAATAAAAATAATAACAGCAGCAGCAGTGCTTGTAACAAGTGTTTATGAGGCGCTTGATCCCTGTGAGGTGAGGTGCTAGGCTTCATTCATCCTATTTAAACCTCGCCCTAAGCCAGACCTGCCTCCATATATTCTAATCCTCCAAATGGTGTGCCCCACCCACAAGGGTTGACCAGAGCTGCCAAGGCATAGAGGACTTCCCAGGTTCTAGAAGGAAAGAGGGCAGCTGGGTAGCAGGGAGTCCAGCCCCCCTCCCTTATTCAGAGCCCTCCAGGTTGGTCCTCATCCCCAAAGAGCAAGATAACATGGAATTCAGGAGCAGCAGAAGCACGAGGTGGGACAGACACAGGCAGAACTTCCCAGGGACAAGCGGTGGGAACTGCTTCCAGCTGCCCCTTTAGAAGGGGGCCCCCGAACCAGCGCCCCTCCCCGCTGTGGGGCTGGGCCCAGCTGGAGGCCATCAGCCCTGCTGACTCCATCACCTCTGACCAAGGGCACGGAGAGGTCCTAGGCCTGTCATGCTCTCAGGCGAGTTAGGAGATGCCGTTGCAAATGCGCAGCGGGGAGCGAATTACCTCAACATCTGTTTCCCTCACGGATATTAATTATCCTTCATTTGTCAACCCTACAAGGCGCTAATGGAGTAATAATGCGAAGCGCTGGGAGCAGGCGCTCCTAGGGTGGGAGCGCCAAGTTCTACCCCACCCTCTGCCCACCACCTCTCCCCCAGAGGGAGCAAAGGCCTGGGCTGGCTCTCCCTGGGAGCAGTCAGGACCGGAGGGGAGGGGGAGCTGGGAGCACTGCAGGGAGCTCTGAAAGGCTGGATTCTGGCCCTGCAGAGTCACCAGCACCCTGGTGTCAGATTTCTTGGGCTAGGCCCATCTGTTCACTGGCAGACATTTAGTGAGCAGCTACTCTGAGCAGGGCGCTGGGGATCCACTCCGAGCTGTGAAGCAGCCAGGTCCCAGCGCTGGCCACAGAGGCTCGCGGTAGTTGCAGAGCCCAGACCTCAATCTCAATAGCAAGAACACAGATCTGACTGCTCCCCCCACCCCACCCCTACCCCTCCACCCCCTCCACCCCCACCTGCCTCAGGGGTCTCACAGTGACACACATTCCAGAGAAGAGGAATAATAAAAATAATAACAGTAGCAGCAGTGCTGGTAACAAGTGTTTATGAGGCGCTTGATCCCTGTGAGGTGAGGTGCTAGGCTTCATTCATCCTATTTAAACCTCGCGCTAAGCCCATGCTGTGCACCCCACCAGGATGGATGACTGCGCTGTGGGTCAGGCCGAAGGCTCAGAGAGGTGATGTGACTTGCCCAAGGTCACTGAGCTGGTGACAGCGACCCAGCCCAGGGGGGGCCCCATGATCAGGAAACTACAAGTCTGTCTGTCTTTCACCCCTCTCACTTCATTCCCTAGGCCCCCCCGTCCTTCATTTCTGGGGGGAACCTCATCCCTTCTCAGAGGCATAGCCCATGGACGGGATCCCACATCCTGCTGCAGCTTGTTGGGATTGGTAGGAGCCATCTGCTGGCTTCCATCACTCACAACTTGGCCAGTGAACCCCGAAGTACAGCCTTGCAGCGTGACCAGAGAGGCCAGGAGAAGAGCCCCCCGCATGGCCGCATGGCTGTAAATCATAATCATCTCGGCCCAGGCATCGACAGGCCTTTGCGGTGCAATTAAGCACCTAATTATGCTGAAAGAGACGAGGCGAGTCCATGCCATGATCCAGCTCAGCCTCCTACTCGCCCCAGGCCCAGCCTTCCCAGTGAAGCAGGGGCACCTGGGTCCTCAGGTGGGCCAACTGGGGTCTTTCCCCAGACCCATGCCAGGAGTGGCTCCATAGCCTGAACACCTGATAAATCCAAGGAGGGACTTCCGGTGATGAAAGCAGGTGAGGCCCCTGGGAAAGGAGGGGTCTGTGTGCAGAATTCCACCTTATCTTAAAATTAAGTTGGAGACCATCTCTACTTGCAAAACTAGTTAACAGAAAATTAAAATTCTAGCCCAAAAGACTTTACATCAAAAGGAAAACTTGCAGAACTTGAAAATGGCCAATAAGCATAAGAATTTGCCTGAGCCCAGGAGTGAGAGCCTAATAGGAGAATCCTCAAAACACATAAGCTGCCAGGCAGGTGGGGGACGCTGGGTCCTGGCTCTACCGTGTCTGCGTGTCTGCTCTATCCAAGGCTGCACTCAGCAGGCCAATTCTGAGCCTTCCCGGGGTCACCAGGTGGTCCTAACAGGCCACAGAACTCTGTCCCCACCTCCCCCTGGAAGCTGATGAACTTCCTTTCCCAGAATTCAAGACTCCACAGGTGCTGGGGTGGCCCAGGCAGTAGACTCTGCTGTTGGTGCCCACATTTTTTTCAAAAATCAAATTAGGTCCCAAGAGTTCAAAGTTGGGAGGTGCTCCATTGAAATCGGGATCTTTAGAGGACACGGGGCACTGGGCTGGAATTCCTGCCTGGCTCCGCTTGCGGCTGTAATGTGGGGCTCGGTTCTCCAGGTTCTACCGCCCTCCCCGCCATGGGCCTGCTCATGCCCCCCATTCACACAAAACGTGCAGGCAGGGGATGCTCGGCCCGCAAGTGTGTCTGTATCACAGTCTGGTCTCAGTTTACTCCGACACTCCTGGGCACAGGTGACAACCCTGGGTAAATATTTCTGGGGCACTACTGGGTGTGGGCATAGTCCTAAGCTCTAAAAATGACACCAAGCAGGCAAGTCCTGGCCCACTGTCTCCCAGACAGACGTGAAACAAATAGTTGACCTTTGAACAACTTGGAGACAGTGGAGGTCAGGGGCGCTGACCCCCATGCAGTCCAAAATCAGCATGTAACTTATAGTTGATCCACCCAAACTTTGGGTTCCACATCCTCAGATTCAACCAACCAACATTTAAAATGGGTTGAATGGTGAATGTGGAAGCTGCCGATAGAAAAATACCCACATAAGTGGACCATAGCCTTCAAGTCCATGCTGTTCCAGGGTCAACTGTTCTCACACAGATGGATAATTAGAGAAGGAAGCAAATGCAGCCAGCAGGGAAAAGGGGTGCTAGCTAAGTCACAGGGTCCACAGAAGCTTCTGGAGCTGGGTTCTGAAGGAGCGAGAGGAACAGTGTTCTAGACAGAGGAGCTGGCCTGTGCAAAGGCCTGCAGGTGGGAGGGGACGGGTGGGTGGGAAGGCAGGCAAGGTTGGGAGGGGAAAAGAAGCTGGGTCAGGCAAGATGAGAGCCCAGAGGGTGAGCAGAGAGTGGCAGCGAATGCTGAAGGCCACAGAGCCAAGTTTGAGCCTTCCTAGACCTCCCCAGGCCATCAGGTAAGGGCGTACCCCTGCCGGAAGTGTGGGCTGATGTCCAATCCGGGTATAGCAGAAGGGGCGTGCGTGTGACGCCGTCTGCACCGAGAGTTGAGTCTATACCTGTCTGTGGGTTTCCTAACCAGACCCCCAAGCCCCAGCTGGTGCCAGAATTGCAGAGGCTGGGGGTGAGGAGCAATTGTGCAATCACGCTGAGCACATTTATTTTATTTAACTAATTAGCATCTTCACATTCCCCTCACGTGGGGCCCAGCAGCCTCCAATTCTAATCCTCTAAGTCAATTAGATGATTCTCTCCTTTGCCTTAAACCCCAAATAAAATCATAGGAGAGAGAGTTGCAATGAACAGGGTGTATTAATACACACAGATCTCTCTATCCGTCCTGGTTTAACGGCTGGGTGTTTGGGCAAGAGAGGGAGCGACCTGCAGCCATGTAAGCTAGAAATGGCTGGAATTTCCAGACCCCAACTCAGAAAGGCCCTGAGACAGATGTTTTGAAGTCCCCTGTTCTCTTATTTGCCCACCTCTTGCTTGAGTGGCCAAGAAGCCTCCTCCCTGTTCCCCAATACCGAGCAGTGCACTCCCATGCCTTTCGGTGCCCACTTTTACAGAGGCTCTTCTGTGCCTCTGTGTCTAATTGGATTTGGGGTCTCAAGCTACCCCAGAAGTCTTAGAAAAAGAGTGGAAGAAGCGGCAGAAAAGGGTGACTTTGAAGGCCCTCCTCTACCCCCCCCCCCACATACACATTCATACTTTTGTGGGCACCTTCGTTTTTTCAGTGTGTCGCTGGAGGAGTTCTAGCCTCTTGCCAGGTTGACCTCACGCCCCAGGCACAAATGCAGCTCGGCCCCATGGTCACCCTGTCCCCAGGAGGGGAGCACACTCTCTTCAGCGTGCTCTTCCTCCGCCTCCTTCTCAATCCCGGCTGCCTCTTTTAGGCCCAACTTCGGATGCCACCTCCCGCAGAAACCATCACCCCTGAGCCCTTGTCTCCCACCCACTTGCCCCAATCCCCCACCCAACAAAGCCCAGCGATAGAGCTTGTGGTCTCAGCCAACCACAAGCTCCAGCGAGTATTTAACCCTTCTAGCCTCAGTGGCCCCACCTGTGAAATGGGCACATGCTCGACCCTTCCCCACAGAGTTGAAGCGATGAGACATTAAGTCAGCACTTAGGAAGGCTTAGTCAGCCTGAAATCCTTCAGCTGTAGTTCCCCCATCACATCAGCCTGGCCCCCCGGGTGACCGTGAGATCCTGCCGCAGTCTGTCATGACGGGCAGGGAAAAAGCCAGCTGAGTCTCATTAGACCCTGTTGGTTCCCCAGATAAAAAATGCCGCTGTGGCAGGCACGCAGCACCGGGGACGCACGCAGCCTTGGCCCCGACAGGAGAGAATGCATCTTCTCTCCTGTCATTTTTCGTGCCTGTCATTCAATGAACTTGAAAAATCCCTGGCTTTTAAAAAACAGAACAGGGCCATTTCCTGCCCCCCACCCCCGTTTTTTCTTCTCCTCCATCTTCTTGCCCAAGCTCCCTGCTGAATTGGACCAATTTTTTTTTTTTTTTTTAAATTACAGCTGTGTCCTCCATTAGAGCCCTTGCAAGAAGTCATTATCAAAACTCACACTTATTTTGGTCGCGTCCTTTCCTGCGTCTTCCTGCTGAGATGCTTTTAGCTGTTGGGAGTGGGATGGGCAGAGAGAGAGCAGAGACAAGGCGTTAGCACATGGGGTGGGGACACCGACAACTGCTGAGAGTCTAGCTCTGGGAGCCACAGGGTCTGGAGTTGGGGGTCCATCTGCTCTGTGTCCACTTAGGGGCCAGGGGGCGGCCGAGCAAAGGAAGAGAGGAGGTATCTGGAAGCCCGACAGTGCATGGGCCATGCATGCAGACAGGCGGGCGTCCTGGCAGGTATGGATGTGAACCTGTGGAAATGTGAGTGTGTAGGGTAAGGAAAAATGTCAGGCTTTTCTGCCCTCCCGCCATCAGGATAGAGGATGGATCCTTGCGGTCCTGAATGCATGCCTGATGGCGGGCACCTGGGGTAGAGTGTGGGCATAGGTAGATGGGATTCACCTGGGCTGAGACTGGGCTTTTAAGGGCGGCGTCACGGGGGCACCAGTAGAAGCCGAGAGAGAAGCAAAAGAAGCAGAAGCTGAGAGAAGGCTGGAGAGCCCAGATAGAATGAAGACTTGCTGGGGGCTGGGAGGCCTGCCAGCCTCCTGGCCCCCCAGCACCCTTACCTGCTGTGTACCTGGTAATCCCAATAAAAGACCTGCAAAAAACCACTGAGGACTCTGACTCCTCCTTTACCTGGTCTGCATGGGATCAGAAAACCTGCATTGTGTCCATTCCTGCCTCACAGAGTGCATGCAGTGTGTCTACACACGTGTGTCTCTACTGTGAATGTGTTTGTATTTGGCGTGTCAAACAAGCGCGTGTGTGTTTGTAGCAGATGCTGTTGGAGCCCTGCCCACATGTCCTACCCACACATGTACATATTCTAGAAGCTGGCCCCGAGGCTCCCAGCATCGAGTACCTGCAACTAAGGGCTTTCTCAGACCCCTGGGGTCGTCTAAGGCCTGGGAGGCAGGCTGGATGTGCTGGGGACTTGACACCCCAGGAGCAAGAGTTTAACACATCTGAATATGTGAGCAGGTGCTTCATGAACAAGAGGGAATGTGCGTGTGCATATGTGCAGGGGGAGCACCCCCGTGCATGTTTGAGTTTTATCTGTATACACACAAAGTGTCTTAGCTTGCATGCCCCCAGAAGCAGACCATGAGACAAAGGTGCGAGTGCAAGCAGGGATGTGGCAGGAGAGTGGGTGAGTTAGGGAAAAGGGAAGGAAGTCAGTAATGGGTCTGTTACCAAGCCGGTTTCCGCTGTGGCCACCGGAACTCACTCCTGCAGGACACCCCAGAAGAGGGCACAGGAAGCCCTCCAGTTAGGGGCCGGGGATCAGGGTATTTATACTCCAATTCTCCATCGGGGTGGGCAGGCTCCGTGTCTGGAGAAAACCCTCCGCAGAGTCACAGGGGTTGGCAGTGGGCATTGAGGCTGCTGGCCAGGGGGCAATACATGTGGACAGGGCAGCAACGCTCTTCGGTGTGCACTGATGAGTGTGTACGTGAGTGGAGGTGAATGTGTGTGCACTGACTGGGCTGCAGGAGCGTGTGGCACGTGTGTGCCTGCACACTGGAGCCTGCACCCAGCCACAACGCTGCTCAGTGTTTGCAGGTTCCTTTACAAAACACTGTCCGCCCAGCTTGGAGAGGTGGTGGCGGGCGAGTCAGGAGCCTGTCTTGCATGTATAACCCGGGGCCAGCTGCTGTCCCCCGGCCTCAGTTCCCCCACCTGTCCACCAAAGGGTGGGACTCTGTGCTCCTTGGAGTCCCTTCTGATGGGGTAATACCCTAAGTGCTCAGCCGTCCTCTGCTTCCTGCTCACCACCATGTCCCCTCACAACATAAGCCTCCATTTCAGGAAGAAGGAAGGAGACAGCTGAGTGCTGCAGGGGCAGAGCTAGGACCTGCAGACACCCCTCCCTAGGGGCCAGGATTCTCCCAGCCAAGTTGGGCCCCTCCCCTGGGGCCATACCTGGTTCGAGGCCCACGCCTGCTTGTCGGTCCAGTCCCTGCGGCTCCGCAGGTACCACCACTGGATCTCCAGCGAGTAGGAGGGGGAGCCGCTGCCACGGAAGGAGCAGGCCATCTCCACATCCTCACCCGTCCGCGCCGTCATGTCGTGGGGCGTCTCCGTGAACAGGGCTGTGCAGAGAAATGGGGGAGCAGTGGCGGTGGTTCAGGAAACAGCAGGGCCACTGGGCACAGATGGGTGGGGGAGAGGTGGAGAAAGTGAGAGCAGCCAGGCCTGTGGGCAGGAATGGCCTGGCTTCGGGGGTTGCAGACACCTGGAGAAGTGCAGTGGGGCCAGGCGGAGGGGTGTGCAGCTGTGGCTGGCAATACATGGGGATGAAGAAGCAGGTGCAGGGCCCTGAGTGTTCCCCCAAGACTGGGCCCGAGTTTGCCTTCTGGATTCTTCCCACCCCCAGAACACAGCAGGCAGTGCTGGAAACCCAATCAGACCTGGCCGCCCCCTGCTCAGAACCCTCCCCCAGCTCCCCACTATAAATAGGACCAAATCCACGGGTGGGGGCCTCAGGCCCTGTCCACCTCCCCTGGCCTCCTCTGTCCTGTGAACACCTCTCCTGCCCCGCCTCACTGTGCCCTGCTGTTTCCATTGCCTTGAATGCTCTTCCCTTGACCCTGACTTGCCGGACAAGCCTCTCACACTTCAAGCTTAGCCCAGTCAGAGAGGCATCCTGACCACCCACAGCACTGCCCCCTCTGCCTGGCCACTACCACGAACCTGTAACTACTGCAGGACTGTCCTGAGATTGGGGACTGGGAGCTACACAGCTCCCCACAGCTGACCCATGTGCGTCTAACTGCTAGAACATTCTCCTTCCCCGGGTTCCCAGACCTGCCTCCCACCAAAGCCCAAGAGAGTTGGTTTCCCTGGCCCTGCAGGAGCCCCACCCACTCACCAAGTAGATGAGAAAACAAATCCCTACTTAATATGGCTCAAGGCCCCTCCCCACCATATGTTCTGTCTCTCTCCCTCCAAACAAATACCCTGAGATGTAATTAGAATTCTTTCCTCTTCTCAGGAGCAATTATTTCACCCTGGAAAGAGATCTCGCAACATGCAGGTCGCCCAGGGAATGTGCCCATCAGTCCCCCCAACCTTGTTCCCCACTTTACTGCTGCAGCCCACCCCAGGCACCCCACACCCAGCAGGAGACACTCTACCTTCCAGGCTGCCTATGCCCTCCAATCCCCATTCAACTCTGGATAGGAAAAGAGGGGGTCTGGGCTGGGACACCCTGCTCTGTGCTCCCCTGCCTCCTCCCTCCCAGGATACTAAGGGTTTGGGGAATGCGGTGAACAAATGCTGCCATCTGGAAGCTTCTGGTCTTTCTGCTGCACACACAGGGTTCCACTGGGGGTTTTCCAGCAACCACTTTCTGGACTGAGAGAAAGTCTGCAATATCCCTGATCCCTAAAGTCAAAGGTTAATGAGATGCTTCCTGGAGGCCTGGGAGGTATTGGCTGCTGCTATGTAAACAAAGCCTGTTTAAGAGAAACGAATGTTGTCAGAATTATTGGACACACACCAGGCATGTGTGAGGTGCCTTCTTGCGGGGATCTGGAAGTGGGGACGCTTGTTCCTCTGGGAGGAAACTAAACCAGCTCCTGGAGAGGAGGGACTCCCCACTCTGCCTTCTGAATGCTCAGGCCAAAAACTTCAGAGCCATCTTTAGCCAGCCGGGAATCGAACACATGCTGCAGAGGCTGCGGACGGCTTCACAGCGCTGTGCTCAACCTGCTGCGCCACTGGGCAGGCCCCATCTTTGACCTCTCATTCTTGCTCTTACACCCCACGTTCAGCCTGCAGGGCACCTGTGGGTTCTGCTTCCAGAACACTCTTCCACCCGCCTTTGTCCTGCCTCTCCCTTCCGCTGTAACTGACTGAAAACCCTGACTCTGGCCCAACAACTCTTTTATTGATGCAGAATCAGATTTCAGAGAGGGCAGTGTCTGGTCTGGGGTTGCACAGCAACCAAGGGTCAGGAAGGTCAGGTCCCGGGTCCTGAATCCTTAGTCAGTACCTCTCACCCCCAAACAGCCTGGGAGGAGACCCTACTATCAGCCACCTCTCCACCGGAACCCCAGTAGTGGTCATCTAGAGGACGCTGTGCCACAGAAGAACTTGAGCCTCATGGGTAAGGCACATATAGAATTTCCAGTTTTCTAGTAGCTGTGTTAAAAAAAGGGAAACAAAAAAAATTTAACAGGAGAAATTAATTTTAATGTTTTTTTATTTAACCCAAGATATCAAGAAACAGTATTTCAACATGTAGTAAAAATTATTAATGAGGGCTTTTAGCTTGTCTCATGCTAGTCCTGAAGTCCAGCATGTCTTTTACACACGACATCTCTTCAGATGGGTCACGTTCCCCGACACAGTGGCCCTGCGTGAGGGTGTTCCAGCAGGAGATCAATCTGTGCTGCCTCTGCTCCCCTTCACCCCACCGCTCAGAGGAGGCAGCCAAGGCCCAGCATAGGGCAATAATCCTTCCAAGGTCACACAGCAGAGCCTGAATTTGAACCCAGGCCTGTGTGACTGCTGAGGCCAATGTTCTTCCCTGAGAATTCAAACTTTTGGCTGCAGAGCTCATCCTTAAAAAGGAACAGCCTATCTTTTTTGATTGCTGAGTAATATTCCATTGTGTATATGCAGCAACATGGATGGAGCTAGAAGGGATCATGCTCAGTGAAATAAGCCAGAAAGGAAAAGAAAAATACCAGATGGTCTCACTCATAGCAGGAATTTAGAAAACCTAAATAACGGATCAAGAAAAAAACTAATTATAATAAAGTAAAAATCAAAATCAACAAGCAACTATAAACCAGAGACACATGGCGCGGGGTGGGGGGGGGGCGGGGAGGAGGGAGTAGGCTCAAAACAAGGGGGTGGGATTGTATGGGGACTATAACCAAGATGGAAATGCATACGTTGTGCAAAAATGAAAAATGATGTAAAAAATATATAAAATTAAAAAAAGGAAGGAAAAAAAAAGAGGAACAACCTAGGGCCTCCCTGGTGGCGCAAGGGGTTAAGTCTCAGCACTCTGAAGCTATTGCCAGCCACTGAAGCATGAGTTCAATCCCCAGCCAGGGACTAACCCACATGGCACAGCAGACTTCTCTTGTCTCGCCCGCTGCTCCCCTCAGCAGTGTATTTCAGTAGATCTGCCTCTTCTGCTCCCCACTCTGTCTCTGGTGAATCCTCTCACCCACTGCACCCATGGCCTATACCCTAACTCTTGTATGCATAAATAAATAAATCTTAAAAAAAAAAAAAACAGCCAAAAATGACCAGCCTTACAGCATCCTGTGGGGCAGATTGGGGTGCTCATTTTATTCTGAGTGCAAAGCATGGAGAGGCACAAGAAAGCATTTCACCCAGCCTGCGGAAATCAGGGGAGGCTTCCCAGAGGAGGTGACAGGCCCCCGTCCCCCGGCCTTGGTGAGACAGGTGATCCTGAGCCAATAGGAGGTAGGGGCTTCAACTGGGAAGATGGAGAGAACCTGCTCTATGAACACATGGTGAGTTGCTGTGGATATTGCCACCAGCCCTCCCTCCCATGGTGGGCTTTGGTCATGGGGTTTCTCTGACCTCCTCAGACTCTGTCAAGAGTTGCTTAGGTGGGATGGGGGGAGGCCCCCTCAGCCTCCTATTAGCTCCAATCTTAGTGGTGGTAAAGGGTGGTGTGACTATAGGACCAGCAGGGAAATTGAGGTTCCGCACTTTGGTGGAATATCTGAGTCTCCTTGTTCACAGGTAGCAGCTTAAAGGCTGTCCTAGCCCCACCCCAAGGAGCCCCAAGGGAGAAGCTGTGTGTGCACATAGGCACTAGAAGTACAGGACTGGGAGCCAGGGATGGCAACTGACAGGCTGTGTGACTTTGGGAAAATGTCTCAGCTTGTTCTTCTGTTCAACAGGGGTTAATCCTGATGGTCCGAGAGCCCCGCCAGCTCAGACAACCCCAGGGAGAAAGTGCTGTATATCCAATGGTCCATTCCTTGCACACTGGGAAGGGAAAGTTCAATTTCACTTGGGGAAGGTGACATGTCAAATAGGTCCTGAATGATGCATGGGTGCTGACAAATGAGGTAGGGAGAAGAGAACAGTAGGAGCCAAGGCAGGGAGGAGGGAAATCCAGAAAGCTTTGGTTTTTTTTAAAAAAGAATCCACACCACTTATTGAGCACCTACTGCATGCCCAGCTTTGTGCAGACTTGTCACTCCCATTTGGCAGATGAAGGAAATGAGGCCCAGAGGGGTGACGTGACTTGCCCAAGACTCACGCACAGCTGCGTTTTGAACCTAAGTCTGACCAGCAGTGTGACCAAGACCCAGGGGCCCATCAGCCCCTACCAGGATTGGGTCTGATCTACAGATAAAGTTTAGCCACGAGGCTCTACACTTCTGCACCCCACTTGCACACCTCCAGAGACGGGGAACTCAGTTCTTCCTGTCTCCACTGAAGATAAGAAGCAGCTCAAACTGGTAAAAGGTTCTTGCTCCCTCTCCTAACACTGAATGAGGACCACATCCGCACCAGAAACTAGAAGGTAATTCACACTAATTTGGATGATGATACAATAATCATCTCAAAGAAACAGAGCTTGCTTTGTGCCAGGCACGATGCCAAGCTCTTCCCACGCATTTTCTCACGTCCCCACTCTGATGCTATGGGGTAGGTATGATCATTAGTACCCCCATGTTTCAGGTGGGGAAGCTGAGGCTCAGAGAAGTTAAGGACTTACCCAAGGCCGCACAGTAATAAGTGGTGACATCTGAACCCAGTTTTAGAGGATTCTAGAGTGGGAGTCTGTAACACGAAGACCTTGCTCCTCTTCTCAGACCCCTCCACCGCTTTCCTTTTAATCACCAGATCCCCAGTCTCCATCAGCATCCCTGCTAAATTTGGGACTTAAAACTACTTCTCTTTGACTCCCCGCCCCTGAGTCCTCCCTCCCTGCTCAGTTACCTCCTCACAGCCCATCCCCAGGGAGGCTGGTATAACATAGATTTTTGAGAGGGATGTAATTGTGTTCTGCAGCCCCAGGGCCTGAGCGGGGCTGGGCTCCCTGGGAAGACAATGAAAACCGTTGTCCACAAATTAGGATTCTGCGGGAGAAGGAGAAAGGGGCTTGATTGAATGTAACATCTTCTTCTTTTTTGCTTTTAATTGGGGAGTGATGTTTTAATTAACCCCAGGCCCGGTTATCCGGGCATCATCTGCAGGAAACAGCTCCGTGGCCCTGGCCTAAGTCAGAGCATTTGGTTTCTGAGAAGGCAGAGATGACCTGAAGACCCTGCCCAGCCTTCTAGGCCAGCACACACCTTTAGAGCTTTGCCTTCAGACCTGGGCTTGAATCCTGATTCCTCTACTCCTGAGCTCTGTGACCTGGACAAGCCCCTTTACCTTTCTGAGCCTCAGTTTCTTTATCAGAAAAAAAAGGAGGGGAGAGAATAAGAGGGCTGGAGGAGAGGATTACACAAGGCTTTATATGCCTTATGCCTGGTAATAGTAGGTGCTCAATAATAGCACTCCCTTCTCTCACCTAGCTCAAAAAATCTATCACCTCCAGGAAGATTTTAAAGATGCGTCCTTATTGTCTCATTAGACTATGCAGTGGATATAGCATCTGTATTTCTCTCACTCAAACCTTTCATCCAGTTCCTCTTCTCCTTCCTCATCTGTTTCCAACAGCCCTGCATCTCTCTCCCCACCTCCCCAAAGTCAGCAGCCAAGGAGCCTCATGCAGGCCCCAGTGGGGCTTGTCCAACAAAGACAGCTTTCTTTGTATCTGAGTAGAGATTCCCCACCCCAGGCCCTCTGCTTCAATCCCAAATTTCCTTTTTCCCTCTGAACAGTTTTCCTAGCCTTCCAACCTTCCAATCTCTGATTTGAGGCTGCCTCCTCCAAGAAGCCTTGTAGAACTGGCAGACCCATCACACCTGCCAGAGTGAGATAAAGCACTGGTGGCTAGGGCAACTCTTAGTCAGGGAAACCAAGGCAGAGCTAGAGCTAGACAGAGGCAAAGGGGTAGAGCCCCTTGGACATCCCTCAACCCAGCCCCAACTGAGTCCCAGCTTGCCCCAAAACCTCCAAAGATGGATGGATACATAAATTGGTTTCTCCATACATGGAATAATATTCTGGGAAGATTCCACTTCTATGAGGTACGTACAGCCGTCAAACTCAGAGAGTGGAGGGTGGTCACCAGGCCAGGGGTGAGCCATCTGGGGGCATTACTACTTAATAGGGACAGAGTTTCACTATGGGATGATGAAAAAGTTCTGGAAATGGACATTGGTGATTGGCTGTACAGCAACCTGAATGTATTTGATGCCACTGAACTATACATTTCAAAATGGACAAAATGCTAAATTTTATGTTGTATGTATTTTGCTATTTTTCCTCCCATGGCATCCCAGGCTATGGTCTTCATGCCACAAAAATTTCCCTGGACTTGCGCCTGGGAAGCTCCCACCCCAACATTCTTACCTCTTTCGGGTCTGAGTCACCTCCTAAGTCTTCCCTGCCCTCTTCACCCCCTTCTCTGCTTACTACTTACCATAACAGTAATTCTCACTTAGGTATCTCATTTATTGTCCACCCTCCCACATGAGTGTAAGTTCCTCAAGGGCAGAAGATTTGGGTTCATTTTGTTTATTGCTGCACCCTGACAGCTAGAATGATGCCAAGCATGTAGGTGTTCAGTGGACACTTTGCCTTTATTAAACAAGACATACATGGGGCCCTGGCAGAAGGCAAAGGAAGGATGCCAACCTCCCTGCTCGGGACCATCTGGGAGCTCCAGGAAGCCTTCATGCTTGGGGTGTCCCAGTAGGAAGCCACCAGCCCTGAGGGCCAAACCCAGGCTCCCAGGCTGGGCATCAAGAGCTCTGGCCCCTCCTGACCTCTCCCAGGGGGCCCCCTGGGGGCATTGCCTGCACATAGTTCCTGGAATGTGGCTCACAGGTGGCCCGCCCTCCCCAGCCCTCTCCGTGCCCCAATGGTCTCAGAGGACTTGTCTCACTGCCCCCCTGGAGTGTTAGTGACAGATATAAAAGTGTCTGTCTCCCCAGCCTAGGAGCTCCCCTCGGCAGGGTCCCTGCATTGCCCAGCAAGGAGCAGGCACACGGGAGGTGCCAGTAGGCATGGGCTGAATGGATAGGTGGGTGGTTGGATGGATGGATGAAGAAAGGTAAGACAAATACCCAGAGGACTTAAGTTAGAAACTGTAGAAAAAGAGAAATAGATAGCACTCATTCATTCATTCATTGACGCCTACTTTGTGCCAAACTGGAAGATCTGAGGGGACCATATCCATGAGAGGGGGGATGGGGACAGACATACGAACAATATGGACACAGGCAACCAGGGAGGTCCTAAGTCAGACCCCAACAGGCTGGCCCCCACCTGTGACCTTCGTGACCATCCAGTACCCAGGTCCAGCCTGGTCCACATGGGCCCAGCCTGGGAGAGAGCCAGCCAAATTGCCAGGGGGCATGGTTGGACTTGAAAGTTAACCAGCATTTGAACTTGAAGTTAACCAGGTGGGTGGAGAGGGGAGGGCCTCAGAACGGGGGAAGGATGTATCAGAGAGGAAGATTCCCAAGTCCAACCTTTCGGGGTCCACCTTCACCATTTCTGCAAAATCCTTATACCACCTGGACTATTATTTATTTAATATTTATTTTCAAAGCATCTTTCCCTTTTTACTTAAATAAATTCAGCTTAAAAGGAGACTTTTATTACCTCCATAAATGAAAAATCAGCATCACTTGCCATAAATAGAGGGTAACTGTAAAAATAAACACTCTGAAAACCAAACAACGTTCATAAATTCCAGGCGAGGAAGGTTGCTGGCTGGAGAACACTGGCCCCCGTCTCCTTTGTCTCTCATTAGCAAGGGGACTGGCGAGGGTGAGTGGCTGAATTGGGAGCAGCTCCAGGCAGAGACTCTCCCCTTGCCGGAATGTCCCCCTGAGGCGGGGGCCGCACGGCAGCCGCCTCCGCCCTGTCTCGGGCTCTGGCTCTGGCATGGGACGGCCACTGCTCCACTCACCCAGCTGGCGTCCACTGCCTGCCTGCGCCGGACCCTGGACCGGGGCGCCTTCCTGCCACTCGTCTCTGAGGACCCTACGGATGCTCCCAGCGGGTGGGGCGGCCTCCTGTGTGATTCGCCACCGTGAGGTTCCCTGTCCGCTGCGAGCCTGCAGGACGAGGCAGCAAAGCAAGGAATGGCGGACTCTCTTATAGTCTGTGCTGCTCCAACCAGGGAAGGAACTTCCCGGGCCATCGACTTCCTTCCCCCAAGTGGGGAAAGAACATGATTTCTGCATTAAAACAAACATGCATATATTATGGACTTGAATACAGAATTCATGAGTTTTGAGTGAAATAGGAGATATCAGGGAAAACCTCACCCTGGGCCTCCTGCCTGATCCGAGGTCTCCATTCTCCCTGCAGCCTCAGGCTCTTTGGACCTCAGCTAAGGCGGGAAGGGGTTCAGAAGGAAAGAGGGGCAGGAGGAAGCATGGAGCCCATGTTTACAGGTGAGGATGCAAGTGGCAGCTCCGCCCTGACCTGCTGTGTGGCCGGGTGCAAGTTGCTGCACTTGTCGGAGTTTCTGTTCCCACCTGTGTCATAGTTTAAAAACTTGTTTGGGGGATTCAAGGAGCTAATGCAGGTGAAAAGCCTGTTTCAGGGTGCAGGACACAGACCTCAACACCCACTATTGCCTGGTACTTCCACTCACGGCTGCATTTTCAGCACACACGGGCACACCCCCTCTCCCACCCTGGGCTAAGGGGCGGGGGGGCTGCCCCAGCCAATAACAGTAGTTAACACTGTCGAGTACCTACTATGAGCTCAGTCTCTGATGACACAGTGCTCAGTTTCCTCACCTGTAAAATGGGGTAACACCAGCTGCCTCTTAGGGTTGCTGAGGATGAAATGCATTGCCATTCACAAAGCGGACTGCCTGGCACGGAGTGTGTTAGAGAGGGGGTTCTTTTTTATTTATATAGTTTGTTTTAAATGAAGTAAAATTCACATATCATAAATTAGCCATTTAAATGGAACAATTTAATGGCATTTAATGCATCCACAATGTTGCACAACTACCAACTGGATCTAGTCCCAAAACATTTTCATCAGCCCAAAAGGAGACACTGGTACCCATGAAGCGCTCACTCTGCACCCCCTACCCCTCATCGTGGCAACCACCAATCAGTGTTCTGTTTCTATGGATTTGCCTACTCCATATAAACGGAATCATATAATATGTGGTCTTTGGGGACTGGCGTTTTTCACTGAGCATAATGTTTCCAAGGTTCATTCACATTCAAGCACATATCAGATTTCGTTCCTTTTATAGAGGTGTTTCTTTAATAAAATAAAACATCTCACTGAATTCCCAGAACAATCTGGGAAGTAGCCACTATCATTCTCCTCTTCATACAAATGAGGAAACTGAGGCACAGAGCGGGTGGGTACTGGTCCGGTCCCCAGCCAGGTGGCCCTGACACAGCCTGGCAGCTGGTGCTGGCACGTGAGACTAGGGCAGGGAGCCTTCCCAGGCCACCTGCACATATTGAAGGAGACAGGAGCGGAATTACAAATCTAGGGAGATTTAAGGAGAGTGAAAATATTCTGGCACTTGCAGAATTGTGGGAGCTGAGGTTTCCCCAGTGGAATTCCCACCTCCTTTTCCCACAAGGCTGGGCCACAGGGAGCAAAAACGTTTGGGAAGGAGCGAGGCATGTGTGGGAACGTGCAGGGAGCCAGGGCCCTGGGGGAGACGGTCACCCTGAGGTCTGTGCAGATCCCATGTCCCCTCCTCCTCATGTGCAAAGCTGGGGGCTGCACCTGCCGCACCGATTGCCAATGAGGCTCAGAGAGGTTGGCGGGGCCAGGATGTGAGCCCAAGAGAGTCTGACCCTAAAGCAGTGTTTATTCCTGCTGCCCGTCAAGGGCAGGGAGCACAGGGAGGTTCATCATCTGGGCCAGTTGTCCCAGATCCCCACAAAGGAGCAGGCCAAGACCCACTGAGGAGAAAAAGCGTGAGAGATGTGGGGAAGAGGCCAGGGTAGAGGCAGGGGCCAGGCCTGAGAGGGACCGAGCAGAAAGGGAGAGCCAGAGGCAAGGGCGCCCAAAGGCCAGCTGCCCAGACTAACAGGAGGGGAGACGGAGGCAGACCCCAGGGGTGCTGTAGAGCAGCACTTCTTGCAGGTGTCCAGTGGGCAGAGCAGAGGTCAGCGTGGCCAGGCTGCCCTCTACCACCAGGACCAAGCCCCCTGGGGACAGAGTGCCCTCGCCTAGTGGTGTTTGGGAAATCCGAGATGGCTGCAGTGCCTTGTGGGCTCTCATGGGAATCAGGCTGCCCCAGATTCGGACATCGACTGTGTTTCCTGTGGTGGGCAAATCTCAGCCTCTGTCTCCTCACCTGTGAAAAGGGAATCATGCAAAGGGCCTCAAGGGATCAATTCCTGTAAGACTAGCACAGTGAGCTCCAGGGAGCACTACCAAGATGGTGATGCCTCTTGCTCCAGCTCCTCCCTCCCCAAGGCTCCCACCCCCTAATTCCTCACCTAGAAGACTGGCTGAGCTCAGTCTGGCCTTTACAATCACAGGACTAGTCTAGAAGCAGGGGTTCTGAAAGAGTTCTGCCCCACTCCAGGGCTTTCTTCTTACTATTCCCTCTGCCTAGGAGGGGATTTAACAGAAAGTTGCAGAGCCTGGATGAGGGCTGGGAGCTCCCAGCACCTCACTGGAGTTCGGGACTACTCCGGGGGCTTGCTGGGGGCATAAGGAGACCAGCTGGCGTGTCTCAGGGCCCCTGCCCCACAGGCCTTACCATCAGCTATCAGCCAGCCTGCCCTCGCACCCCTCCTCTGGCTGCAGGGAGACCATTAGCGTGGCTTTGTTTTGAGTGCTATTTCCACTACCATGTGCTCTGGCTGCCAGGCCTCCATTAGGGACCCTTTCCTGGGGCCGATGACAGGCGGCAAACAGCTCCCCAGCGAGCTGGCCGTAATTGCTGCCGCCTCCGAGGCCGGAAACGATTTTTTTAAAACCTCACAAAGCAAAACAGACACCCTACCGGCTGCTCCAGTCTTACTGCCTTCAGCCAGGAACCAAGCCTGAGTGAGGGCTGTGAAAAAGAGGTTTTAGCCAAGACCTCCAACCCCAAGAGACAATGCCAGGCAGGTGGGGGAGGGGCAGGGAACAAAGTTGGGGCTCTGCTACCTTGCCGTGAATGAGGTGTGGGCACCAGGCCCAGCATGCCTCAGTTTCCTCCTCTGAAGATGGCACATTGATGCCAGGGTGCCTGCTGGGGTGATCATGGTAAGGCTCTCTCAGCAGGTCATGGGTCTCCCTGGGCTGGAGCATGCAGCATGAAGGAGAGAGCCTGCCAGGTAGAGGAAATGGCTTGGGAAAAAGTGAGGAGGAAGAGTGCTTGGTGTACTCAGGGACCAAACAGGAAGCCAGTGCATGTGCGCACACACACAGGTATGCACGCACACAGATGTGCACACACACACAGAGATGCGTGCAAAAATGCACACACACAGGCATGTGTGCAAAAATGCAGGCACAGGCATGCGCACACACAGGCTTGCGTCAGCACGTACGTACCCAATTCCCCTTTCCTTCAGAGCCCACATTTCCCTCACCCCTTGAACACTGCAGTCACCCGGCATCCAATGAACCGACAAGCTCAGCCCTTCCCCTTTGCCCCTTTCCTTCCTCCAAGTCCTGCTGCAGCCCCTCTTTCCACTACAGTACCCAGAGATCAGCCACTCTAGGCCTTCCCCATTGGGGAAACTTCCAGGGCTGTCCCTGTGCTGAGGATCAGGAGCAAGCTCTGCAGCCTGCTTCTCCAGACATGCAGACACCGCTCATTTGGAAAAGCAATCCCGGCCAGACCCAGGCAGCCAGGCGAGGCTTGTGCTGGCTTCTGGTGTCCCCTCGGAGTCCTCGCTTGGACAGGACCCGGGGGAGGCCCCTTCCCCCAGGAAGTCTTCCCTGACTGCCGGACACTGGGAACCTCCTGGGGCCTCCTCTGGACGCACGGCACTCATTTCTGGTTTACTGTCCTCCACATCTCTCCGCCAGACCCACCCCTGAAGACACTCAGAGGCTTGCTGGGAAAAAAGAAGAAAGCTGCTTCCGCAGGCCTCCCGGGTGACCTGGGAGAGCAGTGGGGGAGGGAAAGACTCAGATCCACACCAGCTCTGCGCACACTTGCCCTGCGTCCCGGGACCAGTCCTGAAGGCTGTCTGGCCTCAGTTTCCTCCCTGGTGAAATGAAGGCCACCTCCCCTGAGAGCCACCGCTGGGCTTCTTAGGTTTCTGCAAACCTCTGACAGGGGGCGACCTGGGGCAAGGCAATGAGGCCTTTTCCCGAATAAATGATCTAGTTTTCATCAGATTCACAGTAGGTTTGCAACTTTCGAAAAAATTAGGAACCACGAGTCTAGACAAGCTCCAGTGTCCCTTGTGGCATTACCATTTGGTCATTCATTTATTCACTTCATTCATTCACCTGCCGTTTCTTGGGTGCTGCTCTGTGCGATCTTGAGATGTCATCAGGAGAGAGGAGTGTGTGAGTGTTTACAGACAGAAAGGGAGGACCCAGGAGGGGAGATGGATACAGCTGACACAGAGAAAGGGACAAAGAAAGCCGGAGAGATCAAAAGACAAAGATAAAGAGAGCAAAAGAAGGGACAGTGAGCGATCTGGAGAGACAGACCAGGGAGAGGACGATCCAGTGAAGGGTGCTGAGAGACAGGCAGGCAGAGCGCTGCCCACAGACGGCCACTTCCAATACCCCTAGATTGACAGGTGTGAGCAAGGAACCCTCCAGCTACAGCTCTAACCTTCCAGATGCTCCCAGGCCTCTCAGCCTAGCTTCCCAGGGGCACTGTCTTGCAGGAGGGAGGCTGGCACTGAAGCAGGGATATGATGGGGCAAAGGATACCAGCTGGCACCTTAGGCCAGGACATTAGAGAGCTACCCAAGATCCTGCCCACATGATCAAACACCCAAACACAGTCACCCTAGATACACATGTGGAAAAATCACCAGCCCTGGGGGGATACCCAGGCAGGACACAGAGTCACACGCATGCCCCTAGAGTCCCATGATTCCCCTCTGACAGCGATGGACTTGGATCCAGGAGCTGAGACCCTCAGCTGTTCTTTCAGCCAGACCCAGGCGACCTTAGCACTCTGCATCATGGACCCCGAGAGAATCTGATGAAGCCAGGGCGCTGCTATGGAACAAAGCGTGTGTCACCCACACCCGCTGTGGCAGCCTGGAGCAGGACAGGTGAGCGGTCAAGACTCCAGCTCCGCTACTCCACAGCTGGGTCCAAGCCTGGTTTTGCCCTGGAACATCTGTGTGTCCTCAGGCAAGTCACCTCCTGCTAAGCCTCAGCCTCCTTGTCTGTGAAATGGGAGCGCCCTCCTCAGGCGGGTTGTGAGGACTAAATGAGGAGGAATGAGAGAGTGTTCTCGTTCAAGGACCTGAAAAATCATGGAGAGGGAAGCACCACACACTGGGCCAACCCCACCGTGGTGCAAGATGGTGCCCCTGGGAAGCTAGGCTGAGAGGCCTGGGAGCATCTGGAAGGCGAGAGCTGGAGCTGAGAGGGTTCCTTGCTCAGACCTGTCCATCTAGGAGTACTGGAAGGACCCCTCCTGCCTGCTACAGGACAGAAGACAGGGTGTGGGAGGAGACAGATGCAAGAATTCTAGAGGCTTAGAGCTTAGGTGAGCTCACCATTGTTCAGGTGGGGAAACTGAGGTCGCGAGAGAGGCAGGGCCCTGCCAAGTCACCCATTCAGGTAGAGGAAGGGGAAGGGAAGGGGATCCTCTTCCCCCACCCCAACTCTCCCACTTTAACTCAGAGTGGGAGTTACAGAGGCGTCCCTGCCCCTCCCTCAAGGCGGGGGACAGCGGAGGCCCCCACCTGCCATGTCAGCTGTGGGACTAGGCACCCTAGGGGCTGGGTGCTCTGCCTACATGGGCCCGTCCCCAGATTGCTGTGTGCCAGATCTTCATGAACATTCGCTGTGTTCTGACTTCTCTGCCCACTTCACTCGTCTCTGCTATTTGGAGAAAAAAGGTGGAGTCCCCTCTATAATATCTCCAGCTAAAACTGGTCGGGTCCACCTTGCATACTTTCTGAGACGTGGAGCTCACCACTGGGCACCTTCACTGCCTCCTGAACAAGTGCTCTTCTCGGGGCTGAATGCCATCCCTGCTTCTCATCTCTTATCATAATTTATACTTCTATATTTTTATAGCTTTAGTTGTCTGAGCAAGAACCTTATCTGTCTTCTTCACTGATACGTCCCCAGTGGCTAAAAGAGCCTGGTGCATGGCAGTCGTTCAACTGATGGCTGTGAATGGATGAAGGAATGAATGATCACGCTCCCGGTGACGGCAGCAGCCCCTGCCAGGCAGTAGCGCCCAGTGTGAGGAGCCCAGAGCATGAGGTGGGTGGAGGTGGCCTGTGAGCCAGGGTGCCCCCAAGGCCAGTCACCCCCACACGAGGTACTGTGCACCCCCGTGCTGCTGCATCCTTCCTGCTTTTCTATAACCTAACCCACTATTTTTAATATCCCCCGTTAGTCTCATCCCAAACAATCATATCTGTGAAATTACAGTTTTGATGTTCTGGTTATTTTTTTTCTAATTCACATTAAAATAAATTCATAACCATTAAAATGTAAGAGCTTTGACTGTTCTGTTTGAAATCATCTCACAGGTAGGACTCAATCTTGCCGAGGGCCAGGGGGCATTTTGCAGAAAGGTTTCAACTGGGAATGGTGAGTCCCCGAGGCCCCTCTGCGGCTTGGAGGAAAGTGGGGGATTAGGCAGCCCCCTGCTTCTCAAGAGGCACCTCCCTTCTCTATAACAGTAGGAGCCAGGGGCACCAGCTGGTAGAGGATGAATTTCCTCCCCCAGTGAGAACGCTGCCCCTTATTGTGATGGAACATTTCTCTCAGGGTCTGGGAGAGGAAGATACCCTGAGGGCCCCATTAACCTCAGGGCTATCGCATCCCAGATGCACCCTACATAGGGGTGGACCTGCCCACTGCAAGGTGAAGTCACCCTTACCCACCCCAGAACGTCCTTGTGGTCAACAGGAGTGAGGAAAGACTCCGATTTTGTGGTTTTTCTACTAAAAACATGGATTCCTTATGCAATTAAAATTACATGCATGTTCAAAACTAATTCCTTGGAATGAGCAAAAGTTTAAGAATTTGGATTGAGACTCTGCATTGTTCTCTTCACCATCCATTTGTTCTCTCCCTACCACCGCCCTGTGCTGGGCATTGTGGTGGGTGCTGGGGCCCCGGGGAATGGGACCCGTCCGTGTCCTGGAGCCCCTGCTCATTACAACAAGGGTGGGAGTGCCCGGAAACGAGCCCCTGTGTGCCCAGCTCTCTCTGGGGTTGAGGGGCCATCAATCCCAGCAACAGCTGATTCCATCCCTAAAGTCCAAGGTCATGGCCAAGCACCAGGAGGTTGGCTTGCTTCATGCCTCCACCATCCCCTACTGTTGCTGAGACCCACCCCTCGTGTGGGCACCAGGTCATCGCCTGCTCCACCTACTGCCTCTCCACTCCCTTTTGATTGTCTCAACCTCTGAGGGACTTGGAAGGTCACAGAGGCAGGTTCCTGGTCTCAGGCAGCCACTTCCACTGCTACGCCCAGTGTGGAAATGAGGAGGGCACCAGGCTCCTCCCAGCATCGGGCTGTGTCTGGTGACCTTGGGCCTCTCCCTTCTACTCTGGAAGTCAACAGCGTGTGTGCACAGGCCCTGGACCCATCCCCAGCTTCAAACTTAGGCTCCACTGTGAGGCGTAGGACCTTGGGGAGCCCTTTTAACCTTGGTTTCCTCATCCATACACCAGGCAGGGAGTGTCCCCTCCGCTGAAGGTTCTTGTCAGAACCCAGTGAGACGGTGCCCCCTAAGACTCCAGGATCACACTGGGTAAAACAACGGCTCCTGTATATTTCTGTTCGTACAAACTTGGATGAGGTGATCCCAAAAGCCAAGCACTAACCTCCTAGGCAATTTGGAGCAAATGACTCCTTGCCCGTGGCCTCCGTCTTCCCCTCTGTGAGAGGGGTTGAGGGACATGATCCCAGGGGCTTCACTGGCTGGTTCTGAGCCTGGGGGGGTCAATAATGAGCTGCATCTCCTGCCCCAACAGCTGGGGGGTCAGAAAGGACCACTTTCCTGGACCCCTGACCCTGCCCTCTTGCTCCCCACAACCCACAACACTCCTGTGTCACCTTTGCAATGAATGAAATCCTGGTCCTGCTGGTCGACCACCTTAACCGCCCCCCCACCCCCCACCCCCGCCCTGGTGCTTGGGGAAAAGGCCCGGGGAGCTGTTGATAGGCAAGGTGTCAAAACCAATTGGTGTGAAGGACTTGGGGAAAACGGCTTGTGAGGGCCAATTCCCCACAGGAGGCCGGGAAACCCTCAGCCCAGGGCGGAGTGTTTACAGGCGTAATTGATAGAATAATCACCAACACCCGAGACAACGGCAAACACATTTTTAACATCATAACCTTCGGAAGACAGCACTCAATTTTCTCCGTCTCCCAGCCACCAAACTAGCCAGCTTATTGATGGTAAGATCCACCAGTTCGGGAAGGAACTCGAGAAAGCCAGAGTCATTTTTCAGTGCACAGGCTGTTTGCGAAATAGCCTGGCGGCCCCCGCCCCTCCCCCAGCACCCCACTGCTCCCTCCTGGCAACAGAGAGAAGCTCAGGACAGTGAATCACTCAATGGACAAAGCGCCAGACCAAGCCAGGATCTTTGTCTGCATTGGGGTGTATTAATAATTGAAGGTGCTGGCCTGGGGGGGGGGGGGGGTGTATATCTGTGTGTGTGTGTGCGTGTGTGTGTGTGTGCGTGTGTGTGTGTGTGTGTGTGTGTGTGTGAAGGCAGAGGGGGGAGGAGGGATGTTTACTGCAGTATAAGGCTTCCTGGGGCTCCTCTCAGACTCCGCTTAGGGCTCTAGACTGGACCTCTCCCGCGCTTGCAAAACTAAAATCCATCAGCCCACAGTTTTCCATCCCCTTGTCCCATCAGGTACGGGCGAATACTTAAGGCTCCCAAACTCCAGGCTGCATGAGAAGCGTCTGGGGAGCTTATGGGTCATTTTGGCCAGTGGGTATGGGGGGACCCTAAGATCTGCTTTTTAACACATACCCTCAAGGGATTCCAAGTCAGAAGGTCTGCAAAGACCGTGCCTTCTGGACGTCTGCCCTGGATGGGACCTGGAAAGAGCATTGAAGAAGAAGCCCAGCCCAGCTGTCTCTTCCAGCTGGCATGTTACCCCAGCAAGGTCCTGTTACCGTCTGAGTCACTGACTCCTCTTAGTGGAACCCACTGCTTTCACAGTTTTCTGAGGTGCTGGAAGGGAGTGTGCTTGGATGGGCTGCACAGAGGAAGTTTGGTCAGACACGCCTGCCTTGAAGCTGTCTGGAGGAGGCAGGCCCAGAGCTACCAGACACACCTTCTTTCTAGATCAGTTCTCCAGCTCGCAGTGCAAACTCAGTGACCTTGGGCACGTCATTTGCCCTCTCTGAACCTCAGTTTCCTCTTATGTCCAACGTCAGCCTTGCTGGACTTGTGAGTCACGAATAATGTCAGTCTTTGTGAGTTAACACTGGCAGGGGGTTGGCAGCACCTAGCGCACAGTAGGCATTTCATAAATGCCATTTCCTGTGCCCCCACCTCTGCTGTGCTCATGGCAAGGAGCTAATCCTTTCTGATAAAGAATATTCAAAACAGCTTCCATTTAGTGAGAACCTACTAGGCACATACACTGACCATCAACACCACAGCCTCCCAATTCCCGAGGCCTCCCTAAGAGGCACACACCATTCAGTCCCCATTCATTCTTCAAGCCTTTAAAAAGCCCTCTGTGAAGTGGGCTGAGTGGAGGTGGCAGGGAGACGGAAAGCAAGACAGATGTCCTTGCGGACCCATCTGACCGCGAGCTCTCCCTGTGACGAGCCTTGGGGCGGTGGGCGGACGGCGTGAGCCTGGCGGCTGGGCTCAGATGGAGCCGGAGAGGTGAGCAGCCAGCAGGCGGTTGGGGTCAGTGGGCCCCCGCGTCTGGTCCCCCACTCCCATCCCAGACACAGAGACACCTCCCTAACCTGGCCACATTTCCTGAATCAGCTCAGGCCACGCGGAGCCTGGCATAATGCAACGATCAGGCTCCAATCTGCTAAACAGCAATTTCTGGGCTTTTTCAGCACACACAGCTTTTATCAAATTGGTATTCTCCTCCTGAACACAAATGGCTTATTAGACATGACCCACTTATTCGCCGCGTCTCACTATCATTAATAACAGTTTCTTTTTGTGATTAAGTGAGTGGCTCCAAACCCTTCCTGTGGTGGCGTGCGCTTGGCCCGACACAGGGGCAGCCGCGGGGGCTCCTCAGCATCCACTACTTGGTGACTTTGAACCTGGTATTGTTGGGGGCGGCAGCCTGGTCCCTGCAGAGCAGTCCAGCCTCCTCGTTTCTTGAGGGTCATGGGGAGCCCCAGAGGGGTAGCTCACTTGCCCAGAGTCACATGGGGAATCAGTAAGAGGAGCGAGGCTCCCCAGGCAGAGCTGTCTCCTTTCCACCTAGCCCACCTCTGGGCCTTAGCTGGACCTCTCCAGGGTCTGGCACGGCTGAGCTGTGGCCCTAAGCATGCCTGGCACCAGGAGGCAGGCAGAGGCTGCCACACAAAGGGCAAGTCCTGCTTCCTTTTAGTGCCCCGGGAATGATACAGTGGTACCCAAATCCTTGGGAACAGGATGATGGTAAACCGCGGGTCCTGCTGTCTCTAGGGACGGAAGACTCAGTAAAGCTCTTCTTTGGAAAACCCTCCTCGTGTAAGTTTCAACAGTGCCAAGCAACTGAGCTGCAAGAGGTGGAGAGCGGAAGGAGGAATTCCCAGTTTGCCTTGAATGGGAGAGAATCTGACAGGGAGATGAACGTGTCCTGGAAAAATCACTCTCTTTGTCCGACAGACCCTGGAGCCAGTCCCAGGTCAGCCACTCACTGTGCGACCTTGGACAAGTCCCTTGACCTCTCTGAGCTTCGGTTTCTCCATCTGTACACTGAGGATCAAAACAGCCCTTTTCCTATCTACCAGCCAGGTTGGTAGAAATTACATGAGGGACAGGAACAAGCGACAGACAGAGCAGTTACTGTCAGACGTGATAAGGCAATAAGGCATGGTTCCCCCAAAGCAGAGAACCTGAGAAGGGTTTGGGGAGCTCCCCTCCGCCTGAAGCAATCCCACTCATGCGTCACTCCCTAGTGAAGCCTTTTCCGACTTTCTGTTCACCTCTCCCCCCCAGCCCTATTCTTCCCCATCAGAATAAATCACCCGGTTCTCTGTCCTTTGTGTAAACCTCCTCCCAGTCTTGGGCATAAAGTGCCCAGCACTGGTGCTGCAGCCTTCCCCACCACACAGGGAGCCCCTGCAGGGGCAGATGGCTAGAGGAAGGGTCTCCATTTTCATGCATGCCCCGTTCCCCATGACGGCAGCCTGGCTCACAGGGGGCATGGGAAGGCCCCACAAAAGTCAGCCTCAGACAATCCAACTCTGCTGCCAACTTGGGCTCCTCTGGGGCTAAAAGGAGCTTCGACACTCAGGCAACCAGTGCTGGGAATGCTTGCTTGCTCCCGGCTCCCACGGCGGCCGAGTTGAGATCTCCCACATTCCAGTCCTCCGACTGAGGATGAGGTAGATGGGCCCCTACATTAGGATGGCATGGGCTCCGTGCCCACCCCCAGAGGCAGACAAAAGCTCCTGGCATTCCCTCTTCCCCTTCCTCCTTGTTGACTGGAAGCAACAATCCCAACTATTCCAGCGTCTTCGTGGGGCTCCCACCAAGCCTTCGGCCCACCCACCCAACAGGGGTGGGTGCAGCCCTGGGCTACCAGTTCTCAAGAAGCAGGGTCTCCTGGCCCTCAGGACTTCTGCCAACAACTTAAGGAGCAGGTGTGGCGAGGCAGGGGACAAGGGCAGCTGCGGGGTTAAACCCACAAAGGGGAGGTAGATGGGCAAAGAGGGGTGGGCGAGCAAAGTGTGTTCACAAGTCTGTGTATCTGCCAGTGTGTCTGCAGGTGGGCGGGTGGGCAAGAGTTGTGCAGAGTGTATGCACCTGAGTGCCAGTCGGCAGGGTGTGAGCCCCCCAGCCTTGGTGCCTGATGTGTGGGTCTGTAGTGGCTGTCAGTGTGAGTGTCTGCGAGTGAGGAAGGGGTCTGAGGTGTCTGGAGATGCGTGAGCAAATGAATTGCGAGTGTGAGAAAGCGGGGAACGTGGCTCCGAGTGTGCCCGGGGCCGTGGGTATCTGTGTGGTCCTGGAGATGCGTGTGCTCGCCCGAGCGTCTGTGTGCGAGCACACTCAGGGGTGCACACGGGCTGCTCCCTCCTCCGCAGGGTGGCCAGGGTGCGGGGGCGGCTCACTGGCCCCGACAGGGGGCGCCCGGACTCCTGCCTCTGTCGCCGCGGGTTCGAGCCCGGGGACCGCGAAGTTGGAGCCGGGCAGCCCGGGTGGGCTGTGCCGGGGAAGTCCGCGGGGTCGGGGACCCAACTCACCGTGACCGGAGACGTGGTTGTCCCAGGGCGCGTGGCCGGCGGGCCGCGTGGCTCCGCCGAGTTGCAGGAAAAGTGCCAGGGAGTGGAGGGCGCCCAGCGCCAAGGCGAGCGGGGCCCCCATGGTGCTCGCTCGGGCGGGGGGCGCCGCCGCCTCACATCGGGGCTCAGGGGACCGCAGACCCTGCGCCCGCCGTTCCCTGCCCGGCGCGGCCTGGCTGCCCGGCGCGGGTCGCGGCTCCTCGCCAGCTGCGCCCGGCCCGGCCCCGGCCCCGGCCCCGGCCCCGGCCCCAGCCCTCGCGGGCCCCGGCCCAGCCCCGGATGCGGACAGCGAGCGCGCGCCCGGCCGGCCGCCTCCGACTGCGGGACTCTTCCCTCGCGCGGAAGGCCACGCCGCGCGGCCGCCGCACCCCCTCCCGCCCGCCCAGAGCAGGCGGCGGCGGAGGGATCTGCCGCTTGATTTATCATCAAAGTTTTGCCCAGGCCGGGATTTTTAAAGCGGTACCCGCCGGCCCCCGCCCCGAGCGCGCCGGGCGGGCCGGGAGGGAGGCGCCACCCCCGGGGCCCGGGGCCCGCAAGGCGCCACGCAACGGGCTCCTGAGGCAAAAAATACTTTCAGCGGGATAAGGAGAAGCGGGTGCAGCCGCAGGGCCAGCGCGCTCAGGGGGACTCCTGCAATTTTGGGGGGGCCGCGAGGCAGGTGGGGGTGAGGGGGAGTGGAGGGGCAGGTGCGGGTGAGGGGGGGTAGGAAGCGGGGCTGGAGCCCCCGAGACCCGGCGGTAGCCCCGCTGCAGCCTGTGACTGTGGGAGCGTGTCGGGGTGTCTGCCCCGGTCTGGGCCTCGGTGTCTGCATCTGAGACATGGAACTGTCAGCTGCCTCCGGGGTCCTCGTGAGGGTTTTGGAAATGGCGCATGTAAAGCGCTTACCGTGCTGCCAGCCACATGGTGGAGGGCCCCAGCGTTGTTAGTGTTACTGTTCCCTCTCTGGGACTCAGTTTTCGTGTCTGTAAAATGGGAGTGAGGCGGGTCAGCTGCTGGGGCGCCGTCTGGCTTAGAGATGCTGGATTGGATCGCCCCCTTCTGGATCGTGAGGCTCCCTTCTTGGGATCTATAGGCCTAGATGGAATATTGAGGCGGAGGGGGGTCGGGGGGGGGTGTGGGGGGCGGGGAATAATGAATCCACTCCCATTCTCAAGAGCAAAATCCAAAGAGATCCTCAGATTCTTTCTTCCCCTGATTGAAGCCTCTGAATAGTGCGCTTGGGACAGACCTTCAGTGCAGTCACGAGGGTGGACAGCGGTCTGGCCCTGGAGGGATCCCTCCTGCTCCCCCATTCCTTGTCCTTCCCCAGCCCTCGTTGCTCACTAGGCCCTGTCTGCTGCGGTTTAAGCGCCACGGAAGAGGTCAGCGTCTACCCTGCCACCCAAGCACTGGCCTCGCGGGCTAGTAGATACGAGGGTTCAGCACTGTGGACAGCCTTTCCGACTCCTTCCTCTGCACCCCAGGGAAGGGGACACAACAGCGAAGACGGCTCACTCCCCCCACCCCCAGACCACAGCTGGATCCAGCATTGTGAACAGCGCCCCAAGTTTGAGAATGAGGTTAGAGCCCAAGAGACAGTTCCCCACCCCGCTGTCTTTTCTCTGTTCTCACAGCCCCTCTTTCAACATTATGGCGAACAGCACACCAGATGGGGCCTGTGGTCGCCAGCAAGAATACAGGTCATTCAAAGGTGAGGACAGAGCCCCAAAGAGTCGCGCAATCACGAAAACCGTGTTCCTGCAGCACCGACGGAGCCCACGGGAGGGGCGGCGCCGCGCGGTCTTCAGCACCGCGGACAGATCCCCGCCGCCGCGGGACTTGGGGCGCGCTCCCGGCCACTGCAGGACCGAGCCCGGGTTTTGCCAGATCGACCCGCTTCTTTTCACTTCCTTCCCACACAGCGATGATACTTAGGTTATTCTAGGAGGGCCAGGCGTCTTGGGTTCTACAAAAGCATTTTCTCATTCACTAATTCACTTGAGCTTCGCTCCCAATGAAACGAGCTCCATTGTTCTCATAATAAAGATGAAGAAACCCAGAATCTTTAAGTCACAGAGCTCCGTCTGTGCTACAGAAACATGGTTTTTGTGATTGCGCGACACTTGGGGGCTCTGTCCTCAGCTTTGAGCAGTGTCAAGACTGACACTCCGGACTTTCAGTCCCAGCCTGACGTCCTCCAGTAGAATGTGATGACAGAACTGGGGCTCAAACCCAAGAATTTCTCGCCTTAAACCACAGATTGGAAGAAGAGGGCACAGGCAGGGGGACAAGTTGAGAGGAGATTAGAAGAGAGGAGTAAACAGAGGCATTGGTTGGGTGCTGCATTGCTTCTTAGTCACTAGCCCACTGATGGTCCTGAGAGCTTCAGGAATCCTTTTTCCTTGTAGTCTGGAATAGGGTTAAACCCAGTGACTTCTAATATTCCTTCAAGGACAGACCTCCAGGGATTTTATGACTGAAAACATTCGTGCTGTAATGGCTTTGCTTAAACCTCTCCGGTGGCTTTGTTTATTAGAGAATTTCTGACTTTTTTCATTTGCATTCAAAGTCCCAGCCTCACCTTTGACACAAAACCTCTACTCCAGGCTCTGTTCCCTCCCTGAATGTGTCCAGCTCATCATGTCCTCACCATTCCCAGCACCTCTCCCTCTGCTTACCTGCCTTCCCATCTGCCCTCCATCCAGACTCCAGTCTGAGTCCCCACAGGAAGAAATGCCACGAGAATCTCCCAGTCTCGGAGTGTCTGTTGGTCCCTCACGTGTACCTGGCATTGTGCTAATTTTCTTTAATTATCCCACTTAATTCTCAAAACAAATGGGGTATGGTCATACAGGGTAGAATAATGTGATTTCAAGTATGAACTCTGCTTTTGAGACCTGCTGCTTACTAGCTGTGTGACCTTAGAAAAGTTACTTAGCCTTTCTGTGCCTAAAAGCTATCTGCAAAATAAATACCCAATCACAAGTTTATTGTGAGGATTAAATAACTTCTATATGAAAAACACTTAAAACAGAGCCTGGCACATAGTAAATGCATGATACATATTGGTTATTATTGTTTAACTATTAGTATAGTTATTATTATTTACACATAAGGAAACAGATGCTCAGAGAGGTTATGTATCTTGCCCACTGTCACACAGCAAGGCAGTTTTAGAGCTGTGATGTTTTTGATCCCAGAGCCCACATATAATATAATATATAATACCTAAGCCCATCCAGTTCAACCCACCCTCTTCGAAGCTTAGGAAACTAAGACCCAGAAAAAATAAGTGACTTCAGAGTCACACAAACAACTGTGACAGAACCAGATCCAGGTCCTCAATCTCCCAGCTCAGGGTTCTCCTGCTACACCAATGTGTCCCATTTGTATTTCCTGTAACACCTAAATTGCACTTTACTGTTTACAAATCACATTTACATTGACGATCTCCTGTAATTCATGCCCCAACCCTGAGGCCACTGTATTAGTATTACTTTTTTCTTTTACAGATAAGGAAACTGAAGCTCAGAGATGAAATAATCTGCACAAGGTTGCACAGTAAGGCAAGGCAAAGGCCAGAGGAGAAAGGGTGATCGATTCCCCAGTCCACATTCCTCCCTTGTCTCTTTTCTCTTCATTGTAGAACTGTGGAACCTCAGAATTTAGAGGAGGCAGGAGGTAGCTAAAGTCATCCAAAGCAGTAGTTTCTAGGAATTCACTAAGGTGGATGACGTTTGTCCCTCATTTCACTCTGGGAATGCTCCAGGAGATAGTAAGATTCCCATCCTTGGAGGCAACAACATAAGTATTTAGGGGCCATATGGATGCTGAGACAAAAACTGCTGCTACTTCCATTACACAAATGAGACTTAGGAGGCCAGCATCATGTCAAGTATTTCAGTTGGGAAAGGTGGGTTCAAAGTTCCCCTCAGAGAGAATCCTGCGCTGTTCTCTACCTCAGACCCAAGTCCCTGGAGGCTCTTCACCCTCCCCGACACAGGGAGGCCACCCTCCCTCTCCTCCTTGAGAGGTGTCACTTGAGCTCCATGGCTCTGTCAGTGGTAACAGCCGTAAGATTTGTCCTTTTAATCCAGAATCAATAACAAATTTCATTTAAAAATAAATTAAACCAGGCATTGGAAATCATTCACCGTGTGGGCTAGGGCCCTATATGGTGTCATCTAAATGGGTTCCTTTCGCTCATCTATCAATGCCAAGAGGGGGAAATACCTAAGCTGCCTGATTCATGGAGAAACTACTTAAATGTATCAGCCTCTAACAATGAGCAACATGAGCCCAGAGTTGCACCTTTTAACACACCAATAACATGTGGAGCAGGCCTTCATGAGAGCTTATCGGAGACCCTCTGGTCACTGGTTTTGAGGGATCCCATTTATGAGGGGGAACAATGGCTTTAGTATGTAGCTGCCTAATTTCCAGAATGCATTACTGAGCTCAGAGGAGCAGTGGATTCTATTAAACTCTTATCTGCCTTGGGAGGGTATGAAACCAACAGGGAAATCCAGACTTAGCAGAGACATGCCCAAAAAGCACCAGGGCTGACCCTAGGAAGTGGGTGAACAAACCCAAAGGGGAGAGGATGTGTGAAAATATGTGCACTAATAGAGCTCCGGCTTCCAGCGATTACGTTTACATCAGCGAATAAAACTTGGCAATAAAATATCGGTGCTGCGTCCCCGACAGCATTTCCTTTTACAGCCCGGCGTATTTCACTCATTATAACAGGAGGCAAGGAGTTTGAGGTGTCCGCATTTCTCTCCCTTTAATTGAATTTCCTAAACTGCCCAAGATTTGGATAAAGTGAAAGACTTACAACTCGGCTAATCACCATCACGGTGCCCACCATGACGCGCTGACCCTGGCCATCCCCAGTTCCAGTGTTATGAAAATGAAATACTATGGGCATTGCCTGCCTGCCCGGGCTCTGGTTTGTAAAAAGAGATGTAGCCTCAAGAGAGAAATTGGCATAGGCTCAGCAAAGAGGCCTGAATACAGGCATGGTTTTGCCATCACCTCGCTCTGTGACCTTGGGCAAGTTACTTCTCCTCCTTGACTTCCCAAGTTCCCATACCCTTTCCCCAAACATCCACCTTTAGGCTCTAGAATTGATTTAGGGGCCTCCCTAGGGGTTAAGTCTCAGCACTGTCACCACTATGGCCTGAGTTAGATCCCCGGCCAGGGAGCAGACCCACAGGAGACCTCTCTTTCCTTGCCCACTGCTCCCCTCAGCAGTGTATTTCAGTAGATTCTCCTGTTCTGTTCCCCACTCTATCTCTGGTGAATCCTCTCACCCCTGCACCTCTGGCCTCCCCCCCCAGTTCTTGTACACAAAATAATAAAAAATAAAAGAATTGATTTGGGGATGGGGTACATTATCAATGCACACTGGGATGACTGGGGGAGCTTTATTTTTTTAAAAAGATTTATTTATTTGTATAAGCACTGGGGTACAGTCAGAAGCATGGGAAGGTGAGAGAATTCACCAGAGCCAGAGTGGGGAGCAGAACAGGCAGAAGGACCGAAGTACACTGCTGAGGGGAGCAGCGGGCGGCAGGAGAGGTCTGCGCGCCATGTGGGACCCTCACCCAGCAGCCAGGGATCGATCTGGGGATCGAACTGATGCTGCAGAGGCTGCTGGCAGCTTCGCAACCCAGCGCTCAACTGCTGCACCACCGGGGAGGCCCGACTGGGGGAGCTTTAAAAGGTATCGACGTCACGTCACACTCCAGAGATCCTAACAAAATTGGTCTGGGGTAAGGACTAGATGTGGGGTTTTATAAACATTCCCAGGTGATCCAGCAGACAGCTGGGGTTGAGCACCACTGACCTAGACAGAATCAGGAGATGTTAGTGGACTTCAGAATCTCTGGGGAGGTTGCTTCTACCTGCAGAGACCAGGCCCCACCCCTGTGGGTGATCTTTCAGACTGACTGGGGAGAGGACATATGGGAATCTGCCCACTTACCAAGCCCCCCACATGTATCTCATGGAGGGATCTGTGGGCCACCGTGAGAGAGACAACAGGGCTCCTCCTCTTCTGTTCCTTGAATTGGGCCCAGCCACTCCTTGGTATGAGGATGCCTCCCTGTGGCATCCACCATCAGGCCAAGTTCCCATCACATGAACCTCCAGGTTTTTCTACTCACATGACCCACCCCTGATGTAGATTCGGGTCCTCCCACCTGCCTGACTTTGGAACTTTCATCTGCATTCTACCTCCCTCAGAACTCGTGGCCAAATAGAAAGCTCCTGTCCAGGCTGAAGGCCATGACTGAGCCAGAGGCCAGGAGCAGGGGCAGGTCATCCAGCCTGGCCCTTGCCCCCACCAGGCTGAGTAACCTTGCAAAGACACGTGGGGCCATTCGGAGGTTTTCTTCTGAACTCTGGCCTGAGTGGGCCGCAGGCAGTGAAGACAGCATGTAAAAGCTAGAGTTCAAAATAGCTCCATTTTTTTGGGCTCCATTTTTGGGCTCCATTTTTTTGGCGCAGCGGTTGAGTGCTGGGCTGCGAAGCTGCATGCAGCCTCTGCAGCGCCGGTTCTATCCCCGGCCACCGGGCTAGGGTCCCACATGGTGCACAGACCTCTCCTGCCGCCCGCTGCTCCCCTCAGCAGTGTACTTCGGTCCTTCTGCCTGTTCTGCTCCCTGCTCTGGCTCTGGTGAATTCTCTCACCCTCCCGCGCTTCTGACTGTAACCAGTGCTTGTATAAATAAATAAATAAATAAATAAATAAATAAATAAATAAATAAATAAATAAATAAATAAATCTTTAAAAACAAAAAACAAAAAAAAAAACAAAATAGCTCCATTTTTTAACATAGACTATCAAAGCTCACCCACTGTTGCCCTCATTGTAAAGATGGGGGCTGAGACTCAGAGAGGGGTGGCAACAGGTCCAAGGCCCCCCAGGGAGGAAAAGGCAGCCTGGGCTGAGGACCAGGAGTCCTGACTCGGGCCTGGGGTCCACTCTGTATGCGTCACTGCCTGAGGAGGGCAGAGCAGATCCATCATCAGGCTGCAGTCAGGCTGCTCCTCCGAAGGCCTCTGACTCTGTGGCTTCCCAAAAGGGGCACCAAAGAAGCCCTGGAGGCTTGGCCTTCAAACGTGAACCCAAGCCGGTAAATTGCACTCTACCAAGGTCAGGAGGACATCCACGCAGCGTCTATCTGTGTTGCCCCAGCAAGGAGCCCTGATCATAATTCCCATCAAAGACAATTAATTGCATCAGAGACGGGGTTCCTAGGCCCTTTCACCCTGCAAACTAGGTGCTTATTAAACACAACAGGACAGCAGGGCCTCTGCCAATTTCAAGATTCTGCTTTGTAGGAGTGTTTTTAAATTCCTAAAATGACTATAATGGTGTGGTTAATGCCAGACTAAATATTCCACGGCAGTGAGTAATTAGCTAGGCCAATGCTGTGCAATAGAAATCAAATGGGAGCCTCCTGTGTAATTTAAAATTTTCTAGTAGCCACGTTTTTAAAAGGTAAAAAGAAACTGGGGAAATCAATTTAATAATATATTTCATGTGACCCAATCTACTCAAAATATTGTCATTTCAGCAGGCATCAATCTAGAACATTATTCATGAGATTATTCTACGTATTTTTCGTCTGTGTACTTTACAGCAGTGGGACATCTCAGTTTGGAAAGGGCACAACTCCAGTGCTCAGGAGCCAGGTGGGATTCCCAACTCCCCCAGTGGACAGGGCAGAGCTAGACCACTCCAAGGGGAGCCCAGCGCTGGTATCTCATGGTCCACACACAGAGAGAGAGAATGGGGTCTATTGAGCACTGGTGTGTGCTGGCACTGGGATTTATCTCATTAAATCCCCACAAGGATGGGAGGGAGGTGGTGTTCACCCCATCTTGCGGCTGAGACAACTGAGGTTCAGAGAGGTGAAGTGACTGGGCTCAAGGAGCACAGTGACCGGGACCATGGGTCGCTGCCCCCCCAGGCAGAGCTATCATCCCAGAGTCCCTGCCGGGTGGAAGCATCACCAGAGCCCCAGGATCTGGATCTCTCTGATTAATAATCTATTGGCAGAATCTAGATGGAGGTGCCGGGTAATTATACGTAAGTGGCTGGCACCTTCTCCAGTCTTTCTCGGCACTCGCCAGGGCCTGTAAATCATGCCACAGCAGCTCAAGGAGGGGATAAATTCCCCTCTAATCTGGGAACATCTCCAGCTGTGATCCTGAAAGCAAGCGACATTGACAATCGGAAGCTCTCTGAGCCTCCTTCCCACCCTCAGGGAAGCTGCCTTCAGGGGCAAAGTGGGGGTGGGGACACAGCAGGTTGAGGGGAAGCCCCTGACCCTGGAACGGAAGCCCTCCTGCCCCCATAAGATCTAGCTTAAGAACAACCAGTGAGCCTGGGGGTGCTTTGGCCTTTCCCTTTTACTCCCCACCCAGCCAATACCTACTCTTAGCTGGTGTGGTGCAGTGGTGAGAACAACCCTGCTCGGTTCAAATCCAACCCAGGTGACCCTGCACAAGCCTCTTGGGCCCCTGGGCCTCAGTGTCCTGTCTGAGATGATGCTTCCTCTCCTCCTCACTCAAGGACAGTTGCAAGAGAGGAGACAGATCGTCACACCCATTTAATGAGCAGGCAGTGTGCCTGTGGCTTTAAATCTATCATCTCATTTAAACCGCTTTGGAGGGGGCTATGGTTCTCCCCATTTTTCTGATGGAGAAACTGAAACTGCATGGGGACAGAGTCCCACAGCTGCTTGTTCTTGCTGGCTTCTGCCCACATTTATTGCACTTTTCTTCCACACTCCACCGCTCTCTCCCAGCCCCACCTACTGATACACCCTCGCAGGGTGTGGGTGTGGCTTGGTCGTTGGGTGTGGCAGAGTAAACACGGGCCTCATTTGAAGTCAGAGGCAGGTCTGAATCCAGTCTCACCCCATCCTGGCTGTGAGATCCCCAGAATGCTATTCAACCTTTCCAGGCCTCAGTTTCCCCATCTCTAAAGCAGAGGTTATAATCTCCACCTGGGTTTTGTGAAAATTAAGTGAGATATGCATGAAAGTCCCTTCTGAAGCACCTGGCACAGTAAGGCGTGAGACTTGCTAGCTATTGATCTGTTTGTCCCTGCTTTCCTAGGAGAATCTATCGCTGTCACTGGTCATCATCTTATTGCACTTCCTCACTGTACAGGTGGGGAACGGAACAGGAAAGGGCAGACCTTCTGAGACCACCCATCCCCCGAACAGGCTGATACAGGCCTGGACCCTGGGGCTGCCTTCCCTCCATCACGCCCATCATGAAGTTGGCCCATCAGAGCCAGAGGAACCAGAAACCCCCCGCACAGACCAGGGAGGAGGCCTATGTCCCCAAAGAAAGGATCCCTCTGGCCAAAGGTCATGTGTGCTTCTTATGAGGCCCCCCTTCATGACCTCAGCATCCCCTCCATCAAACATTCCAGTAACGTCCCTGTCTCCCTGGTACCTGGAGTCTGAAAGCAGGAACCAGCCATGCAGTTTTGAAGGTTTACCATTTCTTCCTTCCCTGCTCCTGTCCCCCTCATTTAGGCAGGATTTGTAAGGCCTCACTGCCTTCTGACAGGGGCTCTCTCTCACCCCCACCCCAGTGAGTGTAGGACGGCCCAGCGAGGCTCATGGGGCAGCTGGTAGACTCTCTGAGCGTGTGTAGTAGTCAGGGTTTGGATCCTTGCTCTCCACATTCCAGGCTGTGTGGCCTTGGGTTTTTCTTTCTCTGAGCCTCTGTTTCTTCAGGTATAAAATGGGAATAACAATAGAGCTTATTGTTAAGGGTTGCTGAGCAAGACAAACCTGAATCTCCCCTGCAATGCGGGAGGCTAGCCAGCGCGGCCCAGTAATGGAAGCAGTGGATCATTTGCTAACCCCTGGCCAAGGCCTGCTGGGGTTCAGCTTGCTGTGTGACTAGGTTGATGCAAAGGATGCTCTCCAGGTGGGTTCCAGTTCAGGTATGGAGTGAGGGAAGCTGCACCTCCAGGTCTTCAGGAGGCTTCCAGCCCCACTGAAAATAGGGTTGAGCCCACTGACCAGGTTGAGCCCACTCACCACGGTCTGCTCTGTCCAACCTGGGCCTCCTCCTCTGTTGCCTTGCACTCTTCTGCCCCTTTGAAGAGAGACACTGACTTGCTGAATGGGGAAGGGGACAGGAGGAAGGAGTGGGCCTTCGGGCCATGCATTTTCACCTGAGAGGATTCATTGGCACTGGGGACACGTTGGTGGGGGCTCCAGGAGTCTGACAGCCCTGACCCAGGCACCACTGCGTCTATAGCTCATCCTTATATGTGCTTTTTTTTTTTTAAAAAAAAAAAGATTTATTTTATTTATTTATATAAGCACTGGGTACAGTCAGAAGCACGGGAGGGTGAGAGAATTCACCAGAGCCAGAGCGGGGAGCAGAGCAGGCAGAAGGACTGAAGTACACTGCTGAGGGAAGCAGCGGGCGGCAGGAGAGGTCTGCGCGCCATGTGGGACCCTCCTCCGGTGGCCGGGGAGCAGCCGGGGATCGAACCGGCGCTGCAGAGGCAGCGGGCAGCTTCGCAACCCAGCGTTCAACCGCTGCGCCACCGGGGAGGCCCCTTATATGTGCTTTTAACTGAAGTTCTGCTCACCCCCTTCAAGCCTGGCCCTCACCCTGTTCTGAGCTTCCCCATCTCAGGAAGCTCCCCCAATCATCTTCCTGTCCAGCAACCCAAGATCTAATCCAGCCCCAAACCCTGCCTGCTGAGCCACACGACATCTCTCTCACCCGTCCACTTCTATCTGCGCCCCTGGTCCACAGCCCCAGCTCCGAGCAGCTGCAGGAGACTCCTGCTCCCCCCATTGCCCACCCCACCCCAGGTCAGTTCTCCCACAAAAGCCAGAGGGTGTGCTTTTATAAATGCAAATCCCATCATCCTCCCTTATTTAAAACTCTCCATGGGTCCCACAGTTTAGAATAAATTCCAAATAGCTTCCTTCTACAGCCTCACCTCCTACTGGCTCTCCTCACTCTCATTTCTGGCCATTGGACCTCCGGGAAGTTTCTAGAAAGCACCTTCTACCAAAGTTCCCTGTGCCGGGACACCCTCACATCTCTTCCAGATCTTGGCTTCAGTGCCACTTCCTGGAGGGGCCAAGGCTCCCTCTCCAGGGCTTTCCTAGCCCCTCACATCTCTCTGCTGAAGCACTGCCTCCATGACTAGACTGTTGGCACCCCAAGGGGTCAGTCCTATTTTCCTCATGCTCATGTTCTCTCAGCCAAGCACGGAGTGGGGCCCCAGTCAATCTCGGAATGAATGAGTGAAGGAAGTCACCGAGGAACGAACACAGAGCTGTCATTCAGCCTGGGAAGCAGATGTGGCGCAGGACAGGCCACGATGGAGCTCAGCCCCAGGGGAGACTGGACCTTGCAGCGACACCTGCTCGCTGCGTCACGCTGGCGTTTGCTTGTTCTCTGAGCTTTGTTTCCCCAGGAGAAGGTGAGAGTTGCGTGAGCTGGCCTCGAAGGCCCCTCCTCACCCTAGGGGTTTATGTTCTGGGATATGAAGGAGGCGGGGACGTCACAGAACTGGGTGCTGGGGGTGGAACTGGAGGGACTTGGACCAGGTCCAACAAGGACAAATGTTCCTGCCGCCAGCGCTGTCTTGCTGCTGGGTGGGCTGGCTTGGGGAGCGAGCTCCCCGGCTCTGGAGGGAAGTAAGCCCGGGGTGCTGCAGGGGGTCCTTTGCACCAGCTTGTGTAGTCCTCACATGGCCAGGCGCCCAGGCTGGCAGTGGGAACGGCTCTCTGAAGGTCAGTCTTAGCTTCATCCTTATTAGCTGCGTGACCTTGGGCAAGTTGGTTCGGCTCTCGGAATCCCCTGGAGGACCTGATGGAAGAGACAGAGATACCAGATCGACCTCGCGAGGTTTTAAGAAGATGCACAGGGCCGGGACTGGTGTGTCTGATAAGCTCAGCTTCTGCACCAGCCCAGTGCGCACATCTGGACACAAGCTCCCGCCATACTCTTGGTCCCCAGAGTGCAGTAAGTGCCTGGCCCCTCGTTACAGCACTCCAGGAGTGCTTGTCCGGTCTTCAGGCCCCAGGGGACCCTGGCCGTGACCCCGAAGCTTAAGAGATAGGGCAGGCTCGAGTAGGTCCTGCCCGATGCTGGGCACCCCCTCCAGACCCATGGACCTGTGACTTTTCCTTCCTGCTCCCCTCCGTTCCCTCCGCTCTCCTCTGTGCAGGGAGCCCCATCCTTTCCACGCCTCCCAATCACGGCAAACTGCCTCATCAATCATGTTCTCTCTAATTAACTTCTAATTTACCTCTTTAGTCAAATCTGTTTACAATCAGAGACAAGAAAACACGCAGCAGCTCGAGTTGTGGATGTGGGGACCAGCTCCGGGGACTGGGAGGATCAATCAGTCCTTGGGCGGGTGGGAGCTGCGGGCTCCCCTCCTCCCCCTCCCAGTGAGGGCTGAGGGCTCTGAAGGGGGAGGGGAAACAACTGGCCCGGAGCCCTGGCCCGGCGCAGACTGGCGTCCTGCCCTCTGCCCCCACCTCCCAGAGACCTTTTCTGCGGGACCCCAGGCCTCTCCACCCCTTTCTATGCTCCCTGCTCTGTGGTCTTTCCACCTCACCAAGTGGGGTACTCCTCACTGGTAGGCATCCTGCCAAACACTGGCTGTGTGACCCCTGAAAAGGAGCAGGCATCTCTGAGCTTCAGTTTCTCCATTTGCAAAGCAGCTCTCCTCGCGGGGGCAGTGAGCCCCAAAGCAGCCCAGCTGGACTGGACACCCACTGAGCCCCGTGTGGACACCCACAGATCCCGTATGTTTGTTTTTTGTTTCTCTGTGTTGGATGTTTTAGATTTTTTAAATTTTGAGCTAATTTCCAACCTCACGCTTGCAAGCACAGAGCATGATGTGCCATCATCTGCCAGTATTTTAGGGTGCATTTTCTAAAACAAAGACATCCCCACATACCCGCACACAACCACTCGAATCTGTGTTGAAACTGGGGAGTCTGTGTTAAACATCCCCGCTGACTTGTCTTGGCCGGGGCCTGAGCGTTAATCCCACGTGCCCTTCATGGCCACCTGACCTTGGCCAAGCCATAGGGCCCCTGCCAGGCCCAGGTTCGCATCTGTATAGAGGACCACTGAGGGAGCAGCCAGCCTGTCTCTGTCTTTGAGGGATGCTCTGCGAACCAGCCAGCTGGTGCCTTGCTTGGGGAGCCACATGTGGAGGAGCTGGGGGTACTCTCCTCCGGTTAGGGGCCCAGCAGGTACTCTCCTCCGGAAAGAGAGGCCCAGCAGGTCAGTAGTTTTTTCCAGGCCACACAGCATGAAGGCCAGAGTCAGTGTCCAGGGTCTTCCAGGGGCAGAGCCCCGGTCATGGGTGGGGCTCGTTCTCCATTCAGGCAGGGGCAACCAGAGCTTCAGCAAGTCCAGAAGACTGTTTCTTAGGCCTCTTGACCTATGTTGAGGGAGGAAGGTGAGGGGTAATGATTATTAATGGCCCACCAATAATACTAACGATAAGGAGCAAAGTCACCTTGCAGGAGGCCACTAATGGGAGCCGTGGGAGGGGTGGGTTGGAGGGAGGAACCCACAGGTCCTGCCCACAGGACACCCCGACATTGAGTGCACAGTGTTGGGTACTCATGACTCTCAGAGGGTCCTGGGAGTGTCAGGGAGAGGGCCCCCTCAACAGAGAACAGGAGGACCCCAGCTTTGCCTCGGCTCCGGGCTTCTTTGCCCGTCTCCTCCTTCACTTACACATCTACCCCCTGGTTCATTCAGTTTGGCTCTGCCAGGAACAGCCCCGCAGCTGCCCGCAGCCCCTGCTCCCCATGCAGGCTTCAGCTCAAACCCCAGCGCCTCAGAGACCGACCACCCGCCACACACGCACCTTCTAATTTGCTCTGCATCTTGTGACACTGTTTATTTTCTTCATCTCACTTCTTTCTACTTCAAATGATAGCATTTCATTCTCTGTGGTTAGTTTTTGGTTGGTTTAGCTTGTTCAGTGTTTATCTCCTCCCTCTCACCAGTTTCTTAAGAGCAGGCATCTTCTGTTCATTTCTGTCTCCCCAGAGCCCAGCATGGACACGCAGAGATGCCTGGAAACACAGCGGGGCGAATTTCGAATCCACCCATCCTAATGTCTTCCCTGGCGCCTGTCCATGTGGGGACACAGACAAGAAATCAGGCGGTGCCCCGCCCACCTCACCTCCTCAGAGCCCCCCTCCTGGGGGAGGGCCCCCCTCCCAACATTGCTGGGTGGTGCCACACTCCGGGGACGGACCTGGGGGAGAAGCCTCTGACTAAAGGGAGGCAGCACCCCAAGGTGGCACCCAGCAGGCCCTGTCTCCAGGCCCAGGCCAGGGTAGGCCCAAGTGGGACCCGCCCCTCTCGCCCGGGAGACCTGACAGACGCCTGTTCTCCGCGGGGCTCTGCAGAGGGCTCTGGGGGGCACTGCTCCTGCTCAGAAGCATTTGTCATGGAGCCCGACCTGCTGCGGGGAAGCGGGGGGCTGTGGGTGGTCAAGGGGCTCAGCGTGGCCGGCAAGCCCCTTCCCATGAGCGGTCAAGGACCAGGAGCCCAGCTTGTCCAGAGACCCGGGGGAGGTGACAGCTTCTGGGGAGGGGAGGACGGCGCCACCGTCAGCTGCGCTGTCTGTTCATATTTCTATTTCCCTGGCCGTGTTGCACGATACAGACTGTGTAATTAGGTGTCCAGGGGTGTCTCTGACTCTGTTCCGATAGAATTTGCCTTGTTTAATCGGTAACAGGATGGCTGCCTCTGACAGCTGTTTTTCCTAGAAAAAAAAAAAAGGCTGCTAGGGAGGGTGAGTTGGGAGGCAGCAGGGAGCAGGCTTCTTGGCTCTAATTCACCTTCTCCACCGCCCGGCGGGCCGGCCCGGGGTCTGTGCCCTCCCCTCCCCGGGTCTCGGCGTGCCCATCTGCAAGGCCGGGCGCCCGCGATCCTCAGCGGGGCCTGCGAGCCCGGGCAGCCGCGAGCCTACTGCGTGCGGGGCTGTCGTGGGGGGCGGGCCGGGCCGCGAACATTCTCTCAACGCGATGCTTGAGGAGACACATTTAAATCCACGGTGGCATTTTTATTGCTGTGTTCTTAATTGTAATGGCCATTTAATTAGATTAATGATAATTAATAACACTAATAATGTACTGTCCTTCGTCTGGACAATGACATTGCAGACCCACCACCCTGAGGTGGAGCTGGACTGCGCCGGGCCCCTCATCTCCTCCCGACTTTGTCTCCTCACCACGCCGCACTGGACTGTGACCGCCTCTTGTCTTGATGGTCTCCCTGTTAGACCAGGAAATGCTCCAGAGCTAGGACCCGTCCAGGCATTCCTGCCGCCCCCCCCCCCCCCCGCCCCCAAACAAACAAAAAACCAGTGGGGACCAGCCAGCCAGAGAAGGCCTCACACAGGCTGGATAGGAGGAAGGCTCTGGAGACATGGGGAAGTGACTAGCGTTTCTCTGCACCCAGACCAGGCCTCTGGGGGATCCCACCTCTGCTCTCAGTCCCGTCTTCCTGACCGAGTCCGGGCCACTCTCACTCTGCAGGCGCTCACAAGCATGTCTTTCCTCCCCAGGCTCAAGGTCACAGCCCTGCTCGAAGCCACCACTGTGGCTGGCCGAGACAACAAAACCAGCCCCTTCCTGCTCCCCCAGCCTCCTGACCTACCCCTTCCCATCCATTATGCACAGACAGGAGAGACCTTCAGACGCCTTCCTGCCTCGGGTCCAGAATGCTTCTGGGACGCGGGGACTTCCTGAGCTGACTCCTGCCCACCTCCCAGGTGCCTTTTCTATTGTCTCCTCACCCTCCTCCCTGTCCTGCCCCCCTTGCTTACACAGTTCTTCTTGCAACGTGCTTCATTCCTCGGGGCCTTTGCCGGAGCTCTTCCCCCTACCATTGCTCCCACCCTCCCAGTCCAGTTCTCCACCACCCAAAGCTCATCGGAGCCCTGGAGGGAGCCAGATCCTGCCCCATCCTTGGTATTTCCTCCATGCAGGCAGCCAGGGTCTCAGTTTCTGCCCTTCATCAGTCATCCACCCTTTTATCTTCCCTCCCTTCACTCACCCCCTCCCACCCTCCTTGCCTGTCATTGTGTCACACGGTCTCCCTGTGATTACTACCCTCTTCTGCTGAAAGCCCTCCAAAGGCTTCCCACTGTGTGTGGAAGAAAATCCAAACTCTTTCTTGTGGCTAATAAGGCCCTATATGGCCTGGTCCCTGCAAACTCATCTCCTTCACTCTCCTCCTCATTCGTATAGCACATCTGGCTGTTCCTCAAATATGTAAATCACAGTGCTACCCCAGGGCCTTTGCACTGGCTATTTCTTCTACCTAGAATATTCCCAACATCCCCTGGCAGCTGCTCTGCTTATTAATCCTGTCTTAACTCCAGTGTAACCTCCTCAGACAGGCCTTCCCTGACCACCCAGGGCACAGTAGCCACCCTTCCTTATAATCACACTCTCTTATTCTCTGTATAGCTCCCAGCACCATCTCAAACTGCCCTGTTGGTTTATCTTTTGCTTATGTACTTCTATGTCCCCCTGCTTGAAGACACAGGGCAAGGAATATCCCCACAGCCTAGCATAGAGCCTGGCACATAGTAAGTGCTCAGAAAACACTTGCTGCAGAAAGGTTTCAGGAGCACCTATGGGGTGGCATATTCCCTGCCAGGCACCGCAAGGCAAAAATTGATGAAACACAGCAACTGTTCGACTAGAAGCTCCCTGAGGGCAGGATTTATGCCCCAGTTTCCCAGAAAGACAGCATCTGGCCAGGACTAACCTTGAGCAAAGAGTAGAATCAGTGGGGGGAAGTGAGAAGTGGGGTGGGTCAGAGAGAAGGAAGGGCATGGACAAAGGCATGGGGGAGAGGGCTGTAGGCAGTGGCTGGACAGTTAGTCAGGCCCAGCACTTTGGTTCAGTTCCCCAGTTGTTAAATAGCACATATACACAGGCTCTCTGCTCGGTCCTTGTGCCGAAAAGACCAGAGCTTGGGTGTTTGCTAATGGGTGGATTGATGCCATTATGGAATTAATCATTCTTGAAGGTACAAATAAAGATGAGTCAGCTGGGTCTGGTGGGGAAAGTGAAGGAGCAAGCACAGCAGATGAGGACATTAGCAGTGGTGATATGGACACTGCTCAGCTCGGAGAGCCTGTCAAGCACTTTCTATGTATCAGTTTGTTGCACATCTGGACACTGAGAATTGTACAGCACTATCCTCACCCCTATTTTACATTTTGCAGGTGATAGAGACCCAGGCAGAAGTGACTCAGCCAGGGTTGCATGGCTGGAGAGTGGCAGAGCTGGATTGGAACCCAGGCGGCCCGTCACCAGTATCCATGTCCTCTGCTCACTGCCCACGTGGGTCCAACCTGGTGACACTTGACTGGTACATCTTTTAATCTTCCCCAGTTACAGAGAGACTTTTGCCTGCAGCTGCTAAAGCAGAAGCCTGTCCTCAGACCAGCCTCCCAGGAGGGCTGGAGTGAGGTGGGGTGGGAAGGCAGCTGGCCCAGGCCAAGTCCTGTGACGGCCACTTAATGAGCTTAACTGATAACCAGGAGCTCAGGCAGGTTGCCAGCCCGGCCTGTCCATTTGGCCAGGTTTCCTGGCCGTATTTACACCCATTGGCTGGGGAAGGGTGGCAGCAGGCCAATGGGGGCAGGGCTGAAGATCCCCAGTTGTTTGAGTGCCTGGAGCCATGGCCGGCATCAGTGACTTGCCAGACAAAGCTGTGTGACCTTGGGCAAATGCATCGGTCTATCTGTGCTTCCTTTTCTTATTTGCAAAATGGAGGGGAGCATGGCAACCTTGGAAGATGCTGCAAGGATGCCACGAGGTGCTAAAGATAGTGGCCTTTGGTTCGGAGACTACCTGGCACATATAGCCACACAGTGAATTTTCTATCCAGACCTTCGAAGGACTCAAGAAAGCACCCCAACCTCATGATGCTGAATAAAGCAGAAAGGGCTGCTGTGGTTGGGTAGAGACACGGACTCTCATCCCGTCCTGTCACTAACTGGTGGGCTGGCCTGGGGCCCAATTCTCTCGGGGCGCCAGTGTTCTCTGCAGAATGGGGCACAGACAGGAATGTGGGGAAGGGCCCATGAAATGGTGCTGCCAATTGCTGGCATAGAGACAAGCTGCGAGTCGGCGCTACATATTGCAGCTGACACTATGGTAGTTTTTGAGGGTCGGATCTACTGATTCTGTGTGATCTCAGCAGAGCCACTGACTTTGTGGGGCCCCTACTTACTCCGTGGTAACACTGGGTGACTGCAAGTTATGCTTTCCCAGGTGCTGCTGTTCTGGGAATACTGTTTCTGCGTTAGCCCGGGGAGCTAAGTAGGCCCTGCAGTAGGCCAGCAGGCCCTGCAGCCCCGGAGAGCGGGCAGAGGTGGGGAGACTTTGTACCCATTTCCCTGCTAAAGAGAGTGCGGCCCCTGTTTTAGTGGCAAACCACGCTTCCCTGCCCACTGCTGCCTATTGAAGTTGTGGGGGCGAAGCAGGGAAGGCCCAGATTGTCCTCGGTCCAGAAAGGTCTGGGGAGAAGGGCCTGGGTCTAGATTCCCCAGGGGATGGGGTTGACACGTTCAGCATAGAGGCAGGACCTGGGGGGCGGGGCAGGGAGATTTATTGCAGCCATTCCTCTCCCCCTGCAGCGCCTGCTTCTAATGAAATTTTACGGCAGGTGGAAATGATACGACTCCGCCAGCCCTAAAAGCACTTCTATTTATTCATTAAAGATATTTATATACTGAGCATCTCTCACTGCTGGCCCCACCTGACTCCTGCTGAGCCCTAGAGTTGCTCTCAGTCCTCAGAGATGGGGGAGGCTCCTGGGGCCGGGGCACCTCCCAGCAGTGACGGACTGGCTGTCCTCAGACATCCCAACTCCCCTCGCCGCCAGCCCTTCTCCAGGTGCCAAGTCCAGAATCTCTCCGTGCGTGAGCACGACAGCCTCTCTTTAGTCTCCTCCTTCCATGCCAGCGCCCATGTGTCCTCCACTGAGCAGTCACAAGGACCTTATCAAAACCAGGTCACATCGCTTCCCTGCTTAAAACTCCTCCATGGTCCTCAAGGCTCAAAAAGATCTGGCCCCGGCCTGCCTCTCCAGCCGTCCCCCCTAGTCGTTCCCACTTGACTCTGGGGTCCAGTCACAGTGGCTTCTTTGGGCTATTTTCTGGAGAATGATGGTGTTCTTTCTCTGCCTCAGGACCTTTGCACCCGTGCCTCTACTTGGAACCCTCTTTCCCCAGTTCTTGGGTTGCCTTGGCTCCCTGACATCATTTAAAGTTCAGCTCAAAGGCACTTCATCAAGAAGGACTTCCTGCCACTGAACCTCAAGTCGGCCCCCCAGACCTTGTCTCTACCACTCCACGTCCTGTCTGCTCCTTTCTTAGCAATCACTGTACGTGTCTGTCTTTTGAGCTGTCCCACCAGGACGTGAGCTCCCTGAGGGCATGGGTGATGTCTGTTCTGCTCCCTGCATTTGTGGGAGGTGTGTGGTAAGTGATGGGGGGAGTTGCAGATGATTGCCTGTACCAGGGCACAGGTCTGGATTTCCCAGCCTGGCCCCTCAGAGACCTGCTCCTTCAGTGTCCGATTGGAGGAGTGGTGATTCCAAGAGGGTGAGGAATGTGCTCGTGTCCTGCAGAGGCTGAGTGGGGGTCCTGCCCCCGCCCGAGGGCTCCTGGGCATTTCCTGGATGAGGCTGGCTGGCTGAGCCCCCGGGAGTGGTCGCCCCTCTGCAGCCTTCTTCAGCTGTGACTGGGCCAGGGCCCTGGCTTCTGTGGACTTGTCTCTCGTGGCGTTTCCCCAGCCGCTCCCTCGGGCTTTGGAGCAAAGCCTTGTCCCAGGGGCTGTGGACAGACAGAGGTGGCCAACCAGGCTTCCTGGCACCGCAGGGTGGGGGTGGCCAGTGTCAGGAGTAGGGGGGTGCAGGCACCTCTGGATGACCTTTCAAGGCCAGCTCTTGCTTTAGGGGTCAGAAACGCAGCTTCGTCACATTCTAGTGGAACCAGCTCTGTGATGCTGGACAAACAGGACCCCCGAGAAAGCAGAAAGCGCAGAGCAACATGCCGTCTTTGTCAGCTTTTGCTGCAGCCAGGAGCAGCTCCAGCCCCACCTCAGGAGGGTTGGGGCATCCAGTGAAGTAACTGAAAACCCACAGGCCCCGAGTCCCGTGCTTGCTCGTGTCCCCAGCCCATTGCCCGTGCCGTCCCCCGGCTGCAAAGGAAGTTTCCACCTCTTGTTTTTCTTTAGATTCTGGGCCATGCTAAGGACCCTGTGAAGTCAATCAAGATTCAGGCAGGGCGCAGGGTCTGCCTCTCCTGATCTTGCCTGTCAGCTTCGGGGCCCCTCTGCCCTATAGCCCCGCCCCCTGACCGAAGCCTATTACCGTTCTCGTCCCTTAACTGTGGAGAGTTCATACACGCGGGTAGTGTCACTTGTATGTGGAATAGAGAGAAACCAAGCAAAGGGCCAAAGACAAAGTTTAAAACTGACCCATGAAAGCTGACCACAGATGCGAGGCACCCCGAGGGGGCGTGAAGAGGGTGGGAAGGAAGAGCCCACACCGGGTGCTTTGGTGGCGTGCTGTGGGCCACACCTGAGGGGTAACCCTATACTGTCAAAACAGGAACAGGGATGTAAAACAATGGTATCTTCCATTAAAAAAATGCAGAAGGGTTAGGCCTAGGGCAAGGACTTTGAGGGTAGTGGGCAGGCAGGGGAGGGGTGGGCGGGGCAGGCAGGCAAGGACCCTCACTGCAAACATGCTTAAAGGGGGCTCTTCCTCCTCGCTGCTGCAGATGGACAGCTCAGCCTTCCAGATGCATTCTCGGACTCCCCTCTTCCCATGGGAGAGCAGCCAGGGTGGCACCCATGACTGCCCCTCCCCAGACAGGAAACGGGGAATATTCAGCAGCTGCCAGATGTGCCAGTGAGCTGGGGCCTGCATGGCCCCGTGGGCGCAAGCGAGGAGGCCGGTGGAAGGCTGCTTCTCAGGCTCCCTGCACAACTTCAGGCGTCTGTTTCGAATGTGTTCTGGACCCAGAGGGGCATCTCCAACAGCTGCTGCCCCCTCCAGCTTCACCCAAGCTCCGTACTGCAGTCAGCTGGGGAGACTGTGGCTCTGGGGTGAAGGTTAGGGGCTCTGGAACTCGTTTGTTTATATTCCACTCCCAGCTCTGCCACTTTCTAAGCGACTGACACTCTCTAGTGCCCTCATCTGTGAAATGGGGTTGATAAAAGTACCTACATCTCAGGAGTGAGGGTTAAATGAGCTAATTTGAGTAAAGCACTTAGCTTATAGGAGCTCCATGAGCATTAGCTAATATGGCACACATTCAATAAATTCTTTCTTCTAAATGACTTTACTCGTAAGAGATGGCAATTAACACGACAACCAGGATGCACAGCTCCCCGATCAGAGGCAGGACAGGCAGGTAAGCCGTGCTGGGGAGGAGCTGGGTGGCACTTGCACATGCTGCTGCAGGAGGGCAACCTGCGAGATACGTCAGTAAAAAATGCACCCTCTCTCTGACTTAGCAATTCTGCCTGGGAATTGAAATTCACATATGTGTGAAGTGTTCTACACAAGGGTGTTCACTGCAGCATTGTAATAGCCAAAGACCAGAAGCAACCTGAATGTTCATTAAGGAGATTAACTAAATTCTGATGCCACAGACTCAGCCATGAGAGAAAGGAGGGCAACTCTGGGTGGGTGTGGTGCAGAGAAACGCAAGGTGTGGAACAAAGAACATGGGATGCCACAAATACATTTACGTTAAATGTATTTTCGTTCATTTGAAAACATGTAAGACGACCTCTGAAAGGGGACCCCAGCGAACTAGCGGTGGTTGCTCCCAGGGGGAAGGGTGCTGGTGGCCCAGAGATGCGTCTGGCAGGGATATCCATGCACTGAACACCTTGACGTCCCTTCTGAAGTTTATACCCGGGGCGTGTGCTACCTAATCAACACAAAGGTGACTGGAGGGGTGCTTGCCATTTTTTGGCATAGATAACGAAGGCCCACTGCTGTGATACCAACTACTTTCCACGTGTACCAGGGAGCAAGACAGATTGCAAAATGGGGCTCTGCTTTTACTCCACTGTTGGGTAAGAAAATCTAATCAAGAAGTTTTTTCGCCTTCAGGAAAGCAAGTCTCGTCTTCCTGTTGACACTAAATCGGCGCTCTTGGTAATGGCAGAAGATGCCACCTGGGCACTGGTGCTGCTGTGGGGTGACGGAAGGATGCCTTCAAGCTTCCTGACAATGCATTTCCCCTCAGATAAAGGAGGAATGCAGCCTGCATGCAAATCTCCCTAAATTAGACATGGCCCATCTTGCAGATGCTGAATTCAGGCGTGCCGACCACCACGCAGAGCGGCAAGCTGCTGAGGAGGAAATGAAACCTTCATTTCCCTCGTGAAGAAATTCTGGCTAATAAGCTTTAGGGCTATTTTACTGCCATGTTTGGACAGGAAAAGAACTGCTCTGCCGGGCTGCTATGGGGACACTCTGAGATGGACACAAGAATGGACATGAAGGGGCTGTGGTTGAAGGGGAGGAGGGTTTGTGAACCCCAAGAGCACACAGACACAGGAGTCAAGTTCAGAACCACAGGTCCAGGGAAGTCCTCCCGGAAGCCCCAGAAGCCCTCCCAAAGGGGCATGGTGGCTTGGCGAGGCCGACTGAGCCAGCAGCAGGTACAAGAGGCAGAAACCGCACCCTGGCTGTGAGGTCGGGAACGAGCACCTTACCTTGTGTTTAAAAGCTCTTCTCAGCCTTGTGTGTGGTCGGGTGTTAAAATTAAAAAGCAGATGTTAGGGATTTTCCCTCCTTTCTCCTTTGTCCCCCGGCCCCTGTAACTGCACATCCCTTGTAAATCTGAAGGGATTTTACTTCCTGTCCCTTCACAAACCCTCCCCTCACAAAACCTCTGGGAAAGTGGACCACATCCTCTTTTGGAAAATGAAGGCGTGAGTTCAAACTTACTTTACAGGGGACTTAAGGAGACACCCCAACATAGGACCCTCCCGACATGCAGTGCAAAGCCTAGGGCCCTGGTAGGATAAGCTGGAGAAGTGCCGGACAGAGCTTCTCTGGGTGACCATCAGGTGACAGGGTGACTCCAGGGACAGGGAGATGCAGGGGAGGGGAGACAGGAGGGAGGAGCTTCATTGTATACCTTTGGTTAAATTTCGAACTCTGCACCACGTACAAGTATTACCTAGTAACAAAATTCAAAAAAAAAAAAGTGGAAGACTATTGATCTCCGTAGCACCACATTTACTTCAAAAAGTCTACGATTCTACAGGTGACATCTGAACATGCTTTATTCTTTGTGAATTCATTAAACCATGTATCAATAGTGGAACAGATCGAGGTATAACGTCAGTGACGTGTGATTGTCTTCTAGACAGAGGCAGCTGGGTGGAGGGGAGAGCTCAGACTGTGGACAGACAGACAGAGCTTGCTGGGGATGTAGCTTTCCACTCCCATAGGCCATAGCACCTTCCACAGGTCACTCACCCTCTCTGAGCTCCGTCTCGGCTTCAGTGATTTGGGCTGGGCTTGCAGCAGGGCTGTGGTGCGGATCACAAAGGAGCGAGGTAAAACAAGGCGCCCTGAGCGGGCAGTCAGTACACGGTGGCTACTGCAGTTAGAGAAAAGTTAAAAACAAAAAGCTAAATTGGCAAGTCCGATTCTGCACCAGGCAGGTTACGCACTCCCCACTGCTCCATGGGGATGCTCACTCATGGGAATGAGGTCTGTCTTCCCACCAGGCTGGACGTGAGCACCGGGAGGGCTCTGTTCCCAGCCCAGTGCTGGACGGTAAGATGTAGGGGCCACCTTCCTCAGAGTCCTCTCAGGTGGACCTGGCAAGTCAACTCTGGCCAGATGGCAGTGGCTGCTGGGAGCCCTGTCCTTTGGGGTTCGATGAGAAACATGCTCTTGTTTCTCACTTCATATCTGCTGACAGGCAACGTCAGCCACGGGCACAGCGCAGGCTATGTGGTGTCCCTTCTAGCTGATCTGGTGGCCCTAGGCTGAACACTTCATTTTAATGAAATTCCGCTTTTCTCAATCAGTGTTCTTCCACCTCCTCACTCAGGAGGACTCTATTCTTTGCAGGAGATTAAAACCATGCTAAAGGACTGCTGATTTCTGCAAAGGAGAAGCCCGACTTTCTCCCAACCCATGAAAGTGGGTGAAATTGCAATTCTGAAGCTACAGGTCTGAGGGAAGGATGAAAAGACATCATAGTTTATAATACACCTACTGTGTGCTCATCACTGTGCTGCATGCTAATTCCATTTCATCCTTGCAAGCACCAAGTGGGTCTCATTACCCTCACTTTGCAGATAAAGGGAGTGACATTCAGGAAGGTCAAGTCACTTATCCAAACTGCCACAGCTGCTAAGTGGGTGCAGCTGGGATTTGAAGCCAAGGCCTATCTCCTCTGGAGTGGTGTGTTCTCACCCTGATGCCTGGAATCACCCAGCACCATAAAAACATCAGTGTCTGGGCTGTAGCACCCGAGATTCTGATCTGATTGTTCCAGGGTGGGATTTAATTTTTAAGTCCCAACCAAATTGATTCTGGTGTGCGGCCAGGGTTGAGAATGCTATGTTCTCTGTGCTGGGGCTCACAATGCCATGGAAGACTCCCCAGAGGGGCTTCTTCATGAGCCAAACGCCTCAAGTTACATGTCTGGATTTTTCTGTGATAGGGCCCTGGCGGGGTCATTTGTCCACACAAATGCCGCCAGAATAGCCACTGATATGTTCTTTTAGCCTCAATGTCCTCACTGGTAGAGTGAGGCCAACTGCTGACCCTTCTCAGGCGTGTTCCATGGCAGTGTCTGTGAAAATGGAGGGTAAGGTTGGGTACAGCTTTGTTACAAAGAATGCCAGCCCAGGATACCAAAACTAGCTTTAATTTGTCCAAAAGTCACACTGAGCTGTGTAAAACTGTTTGTGGGAGGGAGGTCCAGAGAGAGTCCATGCCGAACAGGGCCGAGGGGCCTCTAGAAATTCTCCAGCAGGCCCAGGATGCGCTTTTGCTCGTTCTCCCGGAACTCTGGGCTCCTGCCATCCCCGATGTTCTCCGCATATTCTAGGGAGACAAAGGCAGGGTTAGGTGTCACTTGGAGGTGTGGGCTCCACTGTGCCTGGGCCACTACATATCTTCCTCTAAGTGCCAGCTCCCGCTGAGGTATTTTATTGTCTTTAACAGCCCCCACAGAGCTCTTAGGTCTTATACTGGAGGCCCTCAGTTAAAAGGATGAGACTCACCTTTACATGCTCACGTTCCTCTCCCAGCCACAGCCTTAACTCTCTTACTCACTTACCGCACTTGTTAAATGGATTCACTTAATACCCACGGGCAGGCAGTGTTCTAGACCAGTGCTTCTCAGAGTGTGGACCTCGACCAGCAGCATCAGCATCACGCTGGGAACTGGTTACAAATGCAAATTTGGGGGCCTAAGCGAGATACACTTAACTGGAAACTCTGCGGAGGGGCCCAGCTGTCTGTCGGAACCAGCCCTCCAGGTAACGCTGGTGCATGCTGCTCAAAGTAGGGAACCACTACTCGAAGCAATGAGGATAGTCATGATCAAAAATAGCTGGAAATCTCTGCTCTATGGAGCCTATTCTCTAGTGAAATAAACCAAAAAGCAAGTAAAATGCATGAGGTGGCTGTCAGAAGCCCTCATGGAGAAGGGAAGATCTGATTAAAGACCTGAAAGACATGCTTGTGGGAATACCTGGGAGCAGGTGGTGGAGGAATGAATGTGCGGAGACCCTGGGGGAGGAGCTTATGCTGTTATCTGACGGTGAGCAAGGCCAGTCCAGGGGAGTGGGCACCCACAGATCATGTGGGGTATTTTTCTGTTGTTGAGTTTTATGAGTTCTTAATTCTGGAGTCTAACCCCTTTTCTGATATAGAACTTATAAATACCTTTCCCCATTCAGTAGATTGCCTTCCTGCTTTCATGATGGCTTCTTTGGCCGTGCAGAAGCCTTTTAATTTGATGTAATTTTATTTACTTTTGCGTTTGTTTCCTTAGTTGGAGATATACAAAGATATCACTAAGGTCGATGTCGAGGAGCTTGTCCCCTGTGTTTTCTTCTATGTACTTTATAGTTTCAGGCCTTAAATGCAAGTCTTCAGTCCATGTTGAACATGGATGCGTGATGCAGATGTGGCACACATACACATGGACTACTACTCAACTACGTAAAAAAGATGAAATCCTGCCATTCTCCAGACCATGGATAGCCCTAGGAGGTACCAGGCAAAGTGAAATAAGACAGCTGGAGAAAGACAAACACTGTACGATTTCACTCATATGTTTAGATAAAGAAAAGGAACAAACAAAACAAAAACTCTTGAGCTATTAGAAGAAAATACTGGTTACCGGAAGGGAAGCGGGGAGCAGGGTGAGAAAACTGGTAAAAGGGATCAACTGTTTGGTGATGGGTGGAGACTGACTTTGGGTGACAGGCACCATGGGGTGTATTCTGGTCTTGCCATCTAAGTGTACACACGGAAGCTGTGTATTGTTATAAACCAGTGCTATTTCAATTATGTGTGTGTGTGTAAAGAACAAAGTGAAGGGGGAGGAGGGTTGGGGCCATCAATCCCTTGCTGCCTGCTGGCCAAGCCCTGCCCTCTCCCACAGTGGAGACGGTGTGACATCCTGGGCTGTGTCTGAATCCCCTAACTTAACATCCTAAGCGATGTTGAGAGGCTTGCTTCCTCCTTTGGAAATGTATGTAACGTGTCCAGCAAAGAACAGATGTCCCTTCCCCGCCTCCTTCACTCAGGCCAGCATTGTCACTCGTGGAAACCCCACACTTCCTTCAAGGTCCCTCTTCAAGGACTTTTTCCTCTGTGAAACTGCCTGGTTATCTCTCTCTTGCGCCTCTCTCCAGGCCACTTGTCTCCACGACGGGCCTGACTTCTAGACCATCCTCTACTTGTCTTCTCTCTTCCCCGAGACTAGGAGCTTCATGAAGGTAGGGGCTTTTGTCTAACCCTCAGCTACGTTCCCAGAACAGCCTGGCCGAGAGGCAGTGTGGAGAGTGGGGAATAAGCTCTCAGAATAGTTGATTAGAATTACTACTTGCATACCTGCCCCCTGATCCCTGACTGGGGTGGCTTGAGATGGAACAATAGAGAAAACTCTCTAGCAACAGGCTTTTGCATAATAAAACATCTGCTGATCCAAATCAGACAAAGACTGGGGAGAGAGAAGAAAATGAGAGTATAAAATCCCCCTCCTACCTCCCTTCCCCCACCATGCTGGGGAAATAATCTTGTTCCCAACACTTCCTTTTTCCTCCTCCTTCTTTATTACTTTGGACATGTGCCGGAAAACGGGATTTGGGACTCAGACATGTGCCAGCTGCGTGTCTCCCCCCGGAAATCATCCTCTTCTGTTAGGCCCATCCATCACCTCCAACTGCAAATGGTTGTGATGCCTTCTATTAAGGCTGTTTAAAGAGAAGGCTGGGTGGTGGGAGATCAGGAACCGGGCTGCAGAAGGCCATGGGCGAATGTAAGTGGTAGCTTTTACTCACATGTGCATGATCTAGTCGCTGCCCCAGGAGAGAGAGAAATGACCATTACAGCACTTAATACCCCCAGAGGCATGGTCTGGAAGCAAGAGTCTTAATGGATTGAACTAACACTTAGCTCTCCTAATGTATTCTCAGACTCAGGAGGAGGGAAGCAGAGACGCAGTCTGATCCTCTGGGGCAGTAATTTTCCAAGTAGAGTCAGCTTCCCTGGAGGGGACTAATCCTTTTCGAGGATGCACAAAGTAGAGGGAAGCAAAGTTGTATCAATCCTCTGGCTGAACCACCTCTGCCAAAGCCTTAGAAAAAAAGCTGCTGTACACAGAGGACCCATCCCCTGGGCAAGTCTCCTTTGCCACTCCGTCTGAGCGGAAGGAAGAAACAGTCGGATTATCTGTTCTCTGAAAATGGGCTGTGAATGGTGTTCGCGCCATCAGGAAGGGGGCTGCAGCACACACGGCGGGGGAGCCAACATGTCAAGAACAGACGTGTGCCAGGCACTGACGTGTCATCTTGTTTAATCTTGCAGTGATCCCACAAGACAAAGAATCCCACTTCTGTGTCTAGATGAGGAAACTGAGGCTTATTAGAGAACTGAAGCTATTAGAGAACTGAAGCTTATTAGAGAACTGAGGCTTATTAGAGAACTGAAGCTCGTCTACCAAATCTAGACTGGTAGACGAGCTGAAATCAACCTCCAGAACATGTGCGAGTAGTGAGAAAGGCTCCTCAATAAATGGGGGTTGTGTGTGTGAGGGCGGGGAGCCAATCCCTGGGGTGGCATCTTCTTACCAAAATAATACCCTACCATGCCCATTCCCCATCCTCCGGGCAAGAAATTCCTGTTCTGTGAGCTCTTTCAAGCAGTCCAGCCCCCGCAGGGCCTCTTATAAAGCTAAGACTAAAGGGAACACCCCATGGTAAAGGGGGATCAGAGGTCAGGAGAGACATGGAGCAGTTTGGCCACCCACTGACATACCAGGTCACAGATTGTCAGCTGGCAGGGCTCTCAGGAATGTACCACAACCCTGAAGGGACAGGTGATTGGTCAGGGTCCCCCAGGGAGCCAGCCCCTGGCCCAGGCCCAAGAACCAGTCTGGTGAGCCAGTCTAGGACCTGGGACTCTTTCACTGCCCCTGGCAGCCAACACTAATTGTGCACCTGGCCCCTCCCTTCAACCCCTTACCCCCAACTCATTCTTTGTTTCCAAGTAGAATCTATTTGGAGCAAATGGTGGTGGTGCCAGCTACCTCTGGTTATTGTAGCTACTGCAGCAGTTTATAAATATTAAACAGATTCCTCCCAGAGGTCTTGGGAAAGAGTTCTCTTTGCTCTGTGTGTGTGTGTGTGTGTGTGTGTGTGTGTGTGAGAGAGAGAGAGAGAGAGAGAGAGAGAGAGAGAGAGAGAGAGAGGAGGGGTTGTGGGGGGAGGGGGAGAGGGAATATGGGGGCGGGCAGGTGTGATGCCAGATGAATGGCTAACTCTGGGAGGGTGGGAGAGGGCAAGGAGCGAGGCAAAAGAGGATGAGTCGGGTTGGAGAGTGAGAAAGATGGTGTATACATCAACTCCCTTTTCTACTTCCCCAGCATTTTCAAATGCTCTTATAATAAAGGCTTTGATGGAGCTCAAAAACAGGCGGCAGTGCTGAACGCATAAATATTAAAGCAAACTTTAGACAGCAGGTTTACTATTCAGACATGGAATACAAGCTGTTCTGTTTATGTTAAGAGGAAGAGGAGGGAGGGATGGGGCTGGTAGATGGGGAAGAACTGTCTTCCAGGGCAGAGACTTGGACCTGCGCTCATAAGCTTGGTTCAGATCCTTGAACCTTACGCCTCACCTGCTCACCCTTTTAAAAATGTAGGAGGGAAGTGAGGCGGGGGAGAAATAAGCCAATATTTTCACATTGGAAACCCTTGAATACATAGAAATAACCACAAAATAGAAACTGGGAAAGGAAAATTGTTCAGGTCTAATGGAAATTCCTTATGACAATGATGAACTTAGAAGGTCTAAATGTTACACTGGCCTAGAAGAGTTTTGCTGGCTGTGGGATATCATTTCACCAAGGATATCACTAAAATGAAACCCACTTAAAAGAGAAGGAAACTTGCCCTTTGCAGAGGATGCAAACAAGGTCAAGTCCTCATAGTCTCAAGGACATTTTAGCTGACTGAAAAAGCCCCTCCCCCCCCAACCCCAGGAGTCTGGTCTGGGCACTTCTCTGCCCCAGGCCCCTGACTGCATCTTAACCTCAGCCTTCCAGTGAGGCAGTACTCACTTCAGGGGTGCTTTTTAACACAGGCAGAAGCCAAGGCTCAAATATGGTATCTACTAACTTAGCCAAAGTTACCCAGAGAACTAAAATTTATGCTGGTGTGTGTCTCCGCATAATATGTGACTCACTACCTGGTTCACCTGGACATTAATTACAGCAGCAGAGGCAGCTAATGTTTATCAAGTACTTACGTGCCAGCCAACATGTAAACGCTCTACAGGCGGCACCTCACCTAATCCTCAAGGCAACCTTTGGAGGCAGGTCCCCTCATCTTATAAAGTAACTGGGGCTTAGAGAGGGTAAATATCACCTCAGGCCTCCCTCCAGGATCTTTTCCTGCCTCCAAATATCTGGCCGTAGCCATGACCCGATACAAGTCACACACACCAACATGGCATCAAAAGATAAATCCAATCAGCTTCTGCAGCTTTAAAATCACAGAGGCCAAGCTTAGGTTACCAAAAGCCCAAAATCAATATGGAAATACATGTTTATGAGCTTCTAAGAGGAGATTTTAAGCCATAAAGAACACAAGCAAATCAAAGGGCCCAGAGCCAATTTCTGAAAGCATTTTGAAATCTTTGGCTCAGTCTTTCTGTCACCAGTGAGCTTTGAGCCAGTAATCCTTTGAGTTTTGCTCTGCAGAGCAGCCCAGCACCCTCGTGATCTTCCGGCACTTTCACCAGCAACTAACACATGGAAGGGGCTCACCAGTGGCTTCCACTGCAACCCTTGGCACAAGTATTTATACCAAGGAGTCCCAGGTCACAGCTCTGAGGCCGCATCCAAGGAGATGGCCACTCAGTGAGCTACATCACGCCCACCTGCGCTGGGAGGTCCTTTGCCTGCATCTTACTCAGAGTCACACACAGAATGACCGCATTAGGGTGATTGCCAGAGGCTGAGGGAGGGAAGGGTGGAGGAAGTGACTAGTCACTCGGTACGAAGTGTCAGTTTTGAAGATAAAAATAAGTTCTGTGTATAGATGGTGGTGACAGTTGGTTAAAATGGGAATTTTTACAGGTATTTTACCACCGAAAAAAAAGGAAAGGAAAGGGGAAAAATAAAGTAAGCACCTCCTCTGTGCTTCTCCTTGGATCTCCAAGCTCCTTTTAACTGAGAGTAGAATTAACTGCAATCTTGATTCCCACCATGTATTAGCTCTGATTTCCTTCTACTTTGTATTGCAGTTAATTATTTCCCCTGCGATGGGGCTGTGCTCCCCCGGAGGACAGTCTCTAAGGGTCTCATTCACTGTAGGAGCCCACCCAGTGTCTGGAGATGCCACGTGGGTACTCTCTAAAGGCGAATGCCCTAAACTCTTTTCTTTTTGAGAAGTCTGTAGGAGTGTATTGGCCAACAAAGAACAGTCAGAGCGCTCCTGTCTGCTGAATAGAGGACTGACGTGTATAGATCTGAGTTTGGATCCAATTTCTAACATGACTAGTGACTTGGGTAATGTCCCTTAACCTCTGAGAGTCTTGGTTTCCTTACTGCAAAATGGAGACTGCAATCCTGCTTTCTAGGGCTATTGTGAGACCCAAAGAACACACACTAAAAAGCCTACGAGGGGGACATGCCCAGGAGCGCCCACCCCACCTATATATCCTGGACTCCTGGAAGAGCACAAAAAGCCTACATCCCCAGAAGCATTAACGGAGCCTATTTTGTGCTGTCAGGAGCCAGGCACCAGAAGACGAGAGGCAGGAAGAAGACCCTTGCTGCCCTTGCAGAGTACAGGGTCTCATGTTTCCCTTCTCTAGCAAAGAGACCATCATCTCCCATGTGGGAACCGCAGTCTTCAGTCCCAGAGCTGCAGCCACTAACAAGGAAGGCTGGACTTCAGGAGCATCGAGTAAGCAGTCTGCAGAAGAGGGACTTTAATGAGCCATCAATTATTCCCAGTTCTCTTGGCCCCCCCCAGTAGAAAAGGAGGGAGGAAAATTGTGAGAAGGGGACCAAAATATAACGGGAAAAGTCCCCTGCTGGGCTTGCCTCATCAGCGTTTTCCTGAGACCTCAAGGGATACATCAGCTGTCATCCTGCCAGCAAAACTTAGGAAATATGTAGGCCATAAAATCAAAGAAAAAAGCTTGCATCTAATTAGTATGTTAAAAAAAGGAGGGGGGGGAGAAGCGACTCAAACTGAAAAACAAAATTAAAATCAAAGAGGACAGAGTGATGAGCTGGTTTTCTTTATGAGGCTTTGTTCCTTGGTGCTTTTGGATGGAATGAGGGATGCAGGGAGGAGGGGAAGGCTGTGAAGACTGTGAAGGGGGCCTGAGAAGGGCCCGTCACCAACTCCCATGGCAGCCTGACCCCCTTCTTACCTCACTCTGCCCTGCACTGTGTTGGGGGCTGCTCAGAGAGGTGCCACAGGGCACCAGAGATAAGAGGCAGGAAAATGGGCTTCCTTGCAGTGCTGTGAGCAAGGATTAGGGCGTGCCAGTTGAAAGGGGTCAAGAGCCCCTTATTATAACCTTAACCTTTCATCTGGGGAGAACTCTTTATTTAATGGTCAGCATTATGTGAGGGCCTAACTGACCTGGGCAAAGGCATCATAATTAGGTACCTTTCAATATCACCTCCACACAAATGACTTCAAATTCCAAACGAGCATTTTTCCTGAGCCCTGATGGCTCAGGGATGTAGGGATGGCTACATCTGCAAAGGGATGTAGTCACTACCAAACTCTCAAACTCACCATGTAGCTAACAGAACTCAAGGGTGCTGGCCAGCAATATTCTCCACCCCACCCAACCCTCCAGCCTCCTGCAGCCCTGCCTGGCCTCTGCTGGTGTGGCCATTGTCCTGTCCTGCCTCTGATCCCTCTGTCTGAAATATGCCTTTACCTCCACAGCACCATTCCTAGTCCTGAGGAGGAACAGTCCCTCCCTCCTCTGGGATCCCATGGATTGGCCTCTGCCTGTTACCACTGCCTTAGCACACTGCTTGCAACATTAATGTAGCACTTATCACATTATAATTAGTTTCAAATTTCTTTCCCCACTACTGTGAACGCCTCTAGGATAGGGATCTTGTTTATTCTTTTATCTCTAGTACTGGATAGAGACAGACTGGTCAGAGCAACACAATCTGAGTAGTTAAGCAGCATGTATTTAATTTTGCTCGGATTATGGTCACTTACACATCTATGTCCCCCACAAGACGAAGAACTCTATGAGGGTGGCTGCCATGTGACATCTTAGTATCTAGCTCTGTGCCTAACCCTGAGGAGAGCCTCAGTAAACATTTGCTGAATTAAATTCATGCAAGGGTAGGGGTTAACTCCACTATGTTTAAAATAGTCACCAGGTTCCACCCATATGCCCAGCATTGTTCCAGGCATGGTAAACAGGCCAGACAATGTCCCTACATCACAGACCTTACATTTTAATGTATGATACATAAAATGATTAACAACGACATAAATAAAAACAATTACAGATTGTGATAAGGGCTAGGAAAGAAAGTGGGTGCTATGGTGGGAAATAACAGATGGAGACAAGTACATGGATTCAAGATTGAGTTTGGAGGCAGAACTGGTAGGATTTGCTAATGGATGGGCCGTGAAGGGCAAAGGGGGAGAAATGAAGGGCTGGGTCCAAGGTCTGGACATAGGAGGGAGGACAGAGAGCACAGGGGAGAAGAACAAGAGTGGGAATGAACACAGCACCTGTGCATCTCACCTGCTTGCTCCCTGCTCCCTTGCCCAGACATTTGATTAAAAAATATCTATTCAGCATCCAGTATGTGCCTGAAACTTTAATAGGCATAGGGGGAGTAAATCAGGATCTGAGGAAGACAGAGGCTGGCTCACAACGACTGATAATTCTGAATAAGCTAAGGTGTATGTGCTAGGATTTCAGGGGAAAAACACCCACCTACTATGTGTCAGCACCAGTTAAAAACATACTACTTTCTCTGAAGATGACTGTTTTGATTACAGGGATGGAGGTGCAGAGAGAAGCCTAAATGCAAGGAAGGAGAGCTGAGAGTAATAACAAGTCCTAATTGAACACGTGGGTGTTAAAAGTAAATGCCTTTTAAAGGCTGGAGGTGCAAATCACCACAGCTACACCTTAGCAGGGAGGCGGCATGACACTCTGAAAAGTAATTCATGAGAATGTGACGGTAAGAGTGGGGAGGAAGCACCCAGAATGCCACCACAGAAGACAAGATGCTGTGCTAGGCTCTTGAATGCGTTCCCTCTGCCCTCTTTCTCTGAGGGAGAAAATAGTAGGTTCCAGTACCTCAGATTCTCCCATCTGCAAAATGGGCACGATGGGCATTCCCATCTGCCTGGGAGGGCAGTGCTGTGCATATGATTTCTAGTCCCTGTACCATCACTCGTACTGCCCCTTAGTTCTGGAATGTTCTTGTCCCAGCTTTGGAGTCCCAGCTCACTGCCACTACTTCCACAAAGTTTTTCAGCCATGCCTCACTAATAACGATGATGGTAATTATCTTCATAATATTTTACAACACTCATAATAGTTAACATTTACTGAGAACTAATTAAGGGCAGGCATTTTCCATCTATCATTTCTTAATCCTCTCACCCATTCTAGGATGTCACAGAGCAAATGGCCATTGCGTCGAAGGTGACATAGTAAACAGCAGTCAGGATTCACCCCAGAAGCCAGATCTTAGAGCCCAAGCTCAAGACCTTTTTTTTTAAAGATTGATTGATTGATTGATTGATTTATATAAGCACTGGGTACAGTCAGAAGCGCAGGAGGGTGAGAGAATTCACCAGAGCCAGAGCGGGGAGCAGAGCAGGCAGAAGGACCAAAGTACACTGCTGAGGGGAGCAGCGGGCAGCAGGAGAGGTCTGCGTGCCATGCGGGACCTTCTTCCAGTGGCCGGGGAGCAGCTGGGGATCGAACCGGCGCTGCAGAGGCTGTGGCTTTGCAACCCAGTGCTCAACCGCTGTGCCACCGGGGAGGCCCAAGACTTCTTTATTATTGTACCATTTGTCTTCATGTTTTGTGTCAAGGCTTTAAAGGGAGGAAAACCTTTTAAGTAAATCTAGCTTAATTTTTCATCTCAGAAATGGGCAGAACAAGGGCCAGAGGGAGAAAATGATGTGCATGTTGGTATCCAGTCCATCCTGACTCAAAACACTGGTGTTCCCAGTACCATGAGGTCCACACAAGCCTTACTGCCACATGTGCCAGTTTGTCCTAAGCGGCCCAAGGGTGGGGCTGCACCACAGAGCTCAGTTCAGGGGCCCTGCTTCTTGGGAACCACTCAGGTTGAGTCATGTCCAGCCAAAGAGGCAACAGCACCTGAGGGACTCTGGAATAGGTGAGGGAAGGAGAGAAATCCACCCAACTGAGCACTTTCTGTGTGCCTGTTGAGAGACTAGACAGTGTCCTGTAGGCTCTCATGCAACCTTTGCAAAACTTCTTCTAGGTAAATAATGTGCAATCACACATAGCTTATGGTTATGAGGAAACTAGGATTAGATGGCAAGCATGTCCTTTCTATTACACCACACTGCCTCCAGTTCATTCCTTCAGTCTTGCATAAATCCAGGTATTTGTCACTTAGTTTTTTCCCCCTAAGAATGTAATTTACTTCCACAAAAACTAGACTTTTTGTTTCTTATTTTCTTTAAAAAACAAACAAACAGTATGTTGGTGCCCACAGATACGTAATATTTAAATTCTAGAACTGGAGGTGAGCAGAATAACTGGGTCAATATTCTGACAACGATGATCTGAACACAGCGAACTAACCAGCACATTGAAGCTTTCAGTGCAGAGAATGCAGTGCACTGAGTTCCAGAGATACTAACAGAGACTCAGAAAGTAAGCATCCCACATCCCACTTCCCAGAAAGTAAGCATCATCCCACTTCTAGGCCCCCAGAGCCCAGCAACATTCAACTCACCTTTGATGATGTGCCTGACAATTTTGATGGAGCTTCCTCGCATGTTCAGAATCTGGTGAACCCTCTGGCGAATCTAACAAGGAAGAAGAATGGGGAGAAAAAGAAAACCCATCATTTTTGCAGCGTATAACAGGCTGGAAGTGCTCACCTTACTTCCACCCTTGAGAAACAGGGTGAAGGAATCCAAGGAGAATGTGAACCACTTCTTTCCTTGGCAGCACAGCAAAGAAGGAGGCAGGGGTGGACAGGCCCATGCAGAGGAAGGCGCACCCTACCTGGGGGACATTGGCATTGCAGATCTCCGCCATGATGTAGCAGATATGCTGGAGAACAAAGAGCCCCGTGTCCAAGCGCCGGAGGTAGAACTCATCCTCAGTGTCATTGTCTATGATCTCTCCTCGGCGGACCATGTCCTAGAAACAAATGAACGTTGGAGAGTTAGAGTTGAGCAGTTAGTGGACGAGGAAAACACAGACTTCTAGTTTGCCTATAACATACAAAAGGTAGTCACAACAAAAGACACAACAACAAAAGAAAACCACCCTGTCTTCATCTTGGACTTCTCTTATTAAAATATCTTCCTTGGGCCTCCCCAGTGGTGCAGTGGGTTGAGCACAGGTTGTGAATTTGTCCACAGCCTCTTCAGCATGGGTTCAATTCCCAGCTGGTCAGGGAGATGCCCTACATGGCGCGGCAGACCTCTCCTGTCACGCCTGCTGCTCCCCTCAGCAGTGCTTTTAGTCTGTCTGACTGCTCTGCTCCCCACTCTATCTCTGGTGAATCCTCTAGCCCTCCCACACCTATGGCCTGTACCCCAGCTATTATATATATATAAAGTATCTTCCTTATGTTCTCATTCTTGATGGAGTATAGAGGCCCTGGGAATCAAATTTAAAGTCTGTCTGTTTTTTTTTTTTTTTTCAATATAATGACTCAAGGTCAAAAAGATCTCATGCACATATTCAACCTGAAAAGTAAGCTGAAGGGACACAAATCTCAGCTGTTTCTCTTTTCCACTTATGCTTTACTCATTAGTTCCAGACTCCATAAATAACCTCTCTACAAGATACACTTAATTCTCTTCTCTTTCCCTTCCAAATCAAATTAAATGTGGGAAAGAGATGTACCCTTTCCCCACAACTGTCCTGGTACCCTGATGAAACTGATGGCCAGGCGCCCAGCTAGACATATGCATCCCTTTTGGTTCAGTGTGTCAACTGCAAAACGCTGCCAACCTTTCCACTTCCCTTCACAAGTTCAACACTCCGTTAGGCCAGAGCCCTTATAAGTAATGGGGCCTTCCTTCCTAAACCTTTGTAACCCACCGATCAGATCTCCCGTTCCTCCATTTATTCCTGCCTAATGGATTAAAATAATAACACTATTAAAACATACAACAGTTCACATAGCATACAATCTAGCCATCTGAAGTATATAGTTTAATGCCTTTCAATATATTCAGAGTTTTAGAGTGATCATCACAATCACTGCAGAATCTTTTCACATGCACAAGCACACACACACACCATACCCCACCTCCTTCAGCCCCCTTTCCAGTAGATTACCACCATCTCTGCCAAGAGAATCTTTCTCCCCACCCCAAGGTCCTCACTGTCTTCCTTTCTAGGTGTTCCAGGGTATCTCTAAAGGCAACAATATTTTTAAGCTGCCTCTACCACAAAGCCTTTCCTGGTTATATAAGGCCAACAACTGGTCCTTTCCAAAACTCCTGAGTGCACCCTCATAAGCCCCTCAACTCCCTCTCTTTCTAAAACTTTATTTTCATGGGAACGGATTGTGAGCTCTGAAAGGTAGGGATTGAATTTGTTTTCATATCCCCAGCTCAATAAATATCCATGCAGTCAATGAAAGGAAAAAAAAAAAAAACAACATTTCTGCCTTGGGATGTCAATTGTCAGGAGAAGGGACCGGGTGAGGGACTCATTCCGCGCGCCTAGCAGACTGGCCTGAGAAGACGGGTGCTTAACACACGCTTCTGACGACAACAACCCATTTCTTAATTCTGTCAAGAGTTTTACGGCCATGGTTCCCTCTGACAACTCAAGCTCCTATCACTGATAGAAACCCCTGGGACCCTGCTTTCCACTCTCCCAAACTCGAAGGCCTTACCACTGTGGTCATCAATCTCCAACACGAATCCTTTAGAGACTATTTAGACGCAGATAATGCACTTCTTTATTTGCCCAAGGGCCAGCCTGTAGCGACACAAGGCTACTTTTCATCTCGTTCCTAAAGGTCTCTGTCTATAAGGCAAAAGGGGCTGTGTATTTGCCAGGCCCTGTACTGCCTGGCAAATCACCACCACTAATTCCTAGCTTCATTTAGTAGCAAATTTCTTGGTAATCTGGTAATAGTGTTAATGTTCACAAGGTAGTCATGGAGCACTGGACTGATGTCCAAGGAGTTTAAAAATAGAAGAGCCTCTTTAGTTTCTCATTTACTCATAATCATAACTTCCTGCTCCAGAACTCCTAAGTGTTCAGCAGCTGGGGGCACAGGAAGGGAAATTACTCCTGACTTCCACTCATGCAAAAAACATTTGCTGCTAATACTTTACATTTATATAATGCTGTAGGGTTTAAAGTGTTATTATATATCCATGGTCCTTACTATCAAATTTAAAGAGAACAGGGAAGGGATTATTAATCCCATTGTACAAATTAGAATCCAAAGCACACAGAGGTTAAGTAAGTTGCTCATAATTACATAATTACCAGTTAGTAGAGTATGGACTCCTTGGGGACAGGATTCCTGTCTGGTTCATCTCTGAGATGGACACTGAATAACATGGTACAGAATATTCAGATCCTGGCCCTGCAAAGTGACTATTGGCAAGAACATAATTATAAGCACTGAGTTAAGCCAGAAGAACAAAAATGGAGGCAAGGGGATGTCCTAGCCTTAGTTACTGAAGAGCTGATTGTCTGGGGATATCACAGTGACATAGGAGGTGACTAAAAAGTAAACTGATACATTGCACCCACAAGTTAAAAATGATTACAAGTGGAGGGTGCTGATCAGGGCGGGTTAAAATGGTATGGCACTGGAAAAAATGACTTTTGGGTATGATATGAAGGTTCCTGATGGACAAGAGATAGCCAAATAAATGCCGTAAGGATAAGGCCTTTCCGTGACCTGGGTCTTGATCCCAAATGCATTATGCTCTTCACACTTTCTGCTTACTAGCTCCTCCACCCAAACAGTATAAACAGCCCCCCAAACCACTGTCCTTTTATGGCCACTTAGCTTTGTAACATTGTTACTCCCCACACACCAATCTCTATCACAATAAATTTAAAATCTAAAATATGATAATTCTTACAAAACTTTTCCTGAGATCTTTGAAAACATCTCAAAGCTTTTGATAGGATTTTCTGCCTTAAACACCCTACCCACACCACCAACTCTTGGATTTGTACCTCTTTTATGGCACCCCCCCACACCCCATCCCTGCCTTGTAATAAATAGTTATCAGAGGTTCTTTGAAAGCAAGAATTGTGTTTTACACATATCTGTATCCTAGAAAGGACCCTGCAAGGTACTTTTTTCTTGGAAAGCATTTGTCAACCAGATTGAAAAAATGCAGGGAGAGGTTCTATACTATTTAAATGAGCCTCCTGTGCAAAAACTTGGGTGGGTGGTGTATAAGAGAAAATATCAGAAAATGTTGAGGGGCAGTGCCTTGGAGGGCTAGTTTGTGAGTGGCTGGTCAGAGAAGTGAGGAATGATGGCCTGCAGACTGCACGGTGCAGGGAAATGTCATGGATGAGAATATGCAAACAGCCGGATGATGGACGTACTAGCTTAAAGTGTTGAAAGGCAGGCAGATTGTAGAGCCGGGAGGCCACAGTATCAGTCTATGTGACAAGTAGATTTGGGGAGGCGAAGGGAGGAAAGGGAAGGATTGAAATCCTTAGAGGTTTGCAAACATGAAAACTTGGAGTGGAACACATTCATTCATCCACTTGATAAAGGTTTCCTGAACAACAAACTATGGGCCAGGTATTATGTGATAATATAGCAAAGTAAAGTAAACAGTTGACACAATCAAGGAGATTACAGTCTAATAAGGTTAACAAATATCAATGATTTTTTTTTCAATGCAGTAACGGCTATTGTTCAGAACTCACACTATACTTTGTGCTGTGGGAACCCAAAAGAGGGACAGATCAAGCCTGATCTGGAGTCAAGAAAGTTCAAAGGAAATGTAACATTCAATGTGGACTCTCAAGGATTTTGACAAGCTGGAAAGGACATTCCAAGCAGAAAAATGACAGCATAGATAGTCACAGAAAACCGAGCTTGGCTAGGGTGGGGGAGAACAACAGTGGAATAGCAGTATCACTGCTAGAGAGCACGGGTAGAAAGGAGTAAGGGAGTACTTTTCTGTTATTAGATCCCAGCTATCAGCAGATCGTATTATTTTTGACCGATTATAAAATGAGGCACTGTGTGAGGCAGTCTGAACAATCACCACTGCTACCACCATCTATCCATTCAGGAGAGCAGCAGCTGGCATTCATTGAGGGCTGCTTATGTGTCAGGCAGAGTGCTAAGTGCTTAACATAGACAGCTCCTCTATTGCTCACAAATATTTCAGAAAAGGAAGTGAAACAGGCTCAGCAACCTCCTCAAGGTTAGCGGGGGCAGAACTAAAAGTCAAATCCACGTGTGTTCTCTCTTGGTACCATCAGGCTTGTGTAGGCAGATTTCAGAGCTGTAACAAGGAGACGTTGAAGAGTGGTAGAAAGACTGGAGACTGGAGCTTAGCAAAGTTAAGGCTCTTCAATGAGGTCAGAAGTGTTGCTTGTGATTTTTCGGTTTTCACACTCTTCCCCACAATTTTATCTTTTTTAAAGCCATGCTAGTACATACTGTACCTTCCAGCTTCTCTAAATATTGTCATCTAGAAAGAATGGACCTTAAGACGGTAATGCCAAATTCCATTTTTCCTCTTCCCTCAGAACTTCAAGACTGTCAACGTTCAACTTGACATTCTACTTTTAGACATACAGCCACATGATTTGAAAGTGAAATTTTTAAATGCATATCTGAGATACAACTACAACTCATCTCCAAGAAAGGCATCACCATTGCTACATTGAACATGCACAAAGATGAAGGAGAGATTGGCTTCTTAAGACGAAGTTTCTGCCCTGCCAGTTTTAGAAGTGTCTTAAAAACCACAGGCAGAGAAGGTGACTGCTGTCAGGATAACACCTTATCTAGGTGTTATAACTCGGTGGAATGGAATACTCACTGATGAATGGATTCAGGAAGTTGAATATAATCATGTTTAAGGGGAAATAAAGGAAGCAGGATGATTATGTATCATTATGATGGGTACAGCTCTTTTAGGAACATTTGCTCAAGTGAAGGTCTGTTTTAAACAAGAAGTAGTATGGGATGTCGCTTTTATTATCTACCCTTGTCTTACTATGTGTGGATAGGATCAACTTACTATAAATTTCTGGCTACTTTTCTGGATTTCTGTTTTTTGGATAAGGACTGATAGTTTTTTGGATATCTGTGTAAAGAAGTAGAACCAAACATCTGAGAGAATATCTAAGGGTGTCCAAATCTCTGAAACAGTTGGCAGGACTCAATTCATTATCATTTGAGTTGGAGTCAATCTTTGGAAAAGTAAAATAGACATTCCAGGAGTCAAAAATATAAATATAAAAATATATCATCATGAGCTTCTTCCCACCCCATTAATTCCCTCATAAAAGATTCCAAAAGAACTAAAGGAATGTGAGCTAGAATATTCCAATGGTTTGCACCAGTAATAAACACACTGACTTCCTTCATTAGTGGTAGGGAGGAAATGATTATGCCCAACTGACCAATGAGCCCCGTTTCAAAAGTAAAGAACAGAGTCAAGTCAGCTGGCTGTGAAGAGATCAGTCAAAGCAGTCCAACCTCCCTAGTACATGGGTACTGAACAAATAGGCCACAAATACCCCATTATAAAGTAGGTACTCAACCTTCCCTGTCTTCTTCCCTCTGAAGAGACTCTCCGGTGGTCCAAGCAGCGTTTAAGTTAGATATCTGGACTTTTCTGAACCTTGATACATAAATTTTAGAAACAAGTTCTTTTGTCAAAGCAGGTCAGAGTATTAAGCAAATAGGATCATATCCCAGCTGAGACTAACTTATCAGTGACCTTAAGCAAGTCATTTAATTTTTCTTACTCAGCTTCTTTGCTTGGACATACGAATTGCGAATGAGATGAGGCTAGAGAAAGAGGGTTCACTGTGAGCACCAGCTCAAATCCACGGTAATGACTGTAGAGCACTACACATGGAAAAGGGTTAAGGCAGAGGTGAAGCTTAGCTGGGAAGAACACTGACATCAGTTAGCAATGTCTGCCCTGACTGCACTATGGGGGAGGTATGGGTCTCAGCTTGGCCTTTGCTCTCTGGACTCTTGAAAATTTCCTTTAGCTTTGGTAACCTGTGGCAAGTCTAGGGCTGAAACACCTCCACAAATAGATGTAATGGATTTCTGTCTGTACACAGGTATATGGATGGGGCAAAGTTGCTGACTGATGATGCTCCCAGATAGTTAGAAGAGTCACTGAGAGAAATGCCTCAAGTGGGAGACACAAACTGTCACCTCAATAGGACACAATGGCCACTACTGACAATTAGCTTGTCCACTCATCAAAAAATTAAACTCCCCTGTGACAACAAGACAGCTCCTGGATCTGCTATTACATTAGAAAGACTATTTTAAACAATCTGGGCATGTAAATCGAGTACTCTTCAAACACAAATATGATTGAGATTAAAAAGAAATTCCACAAATGCAGTAACCTCCCTAAGTGTCGTAAACCTATTTTACTTTACAAAATTTCATAGTGAAAATCTATACATACGTTGCATTGTTTTTGAAATATGACAGGAGAATTAAGATTAAAAGGAAGTCTTCTATGAATCAATTCATTCAACTCTCACCTTTGAGAAGAGTGAAGGTGACTGTCTTCTTTGTGAAGCAATGACAACCCAACATCCACAACTCTGCGGCAGAGCATCTGCATTAACCTCGCTTGCTGTGCATGCCCCGTGTTGAGTATGTATAGCAAATATCATTTTCAGATTTCACAGATGGAAAATTAAGACAGATGTCAAATGACAGCCACTGAGTTTAGGTTGGAGACTCGAGTGGAACATGATTTCCTTGTCCAAGGCCTTTATCTATTAGTCCTTTTACTCTGGCGAGATGAACAGGGAAAAGGAATAATACAACAGCAAAGTCTCCTGAGTCCTTACTGTGTGCTAGGCACTGTGCTAAGCACTGTCTTGAATTTTCCATTGTGGGTCTGCTAGACTTAAGTGGCCTGTTCAGCCACCATTATTGTTACCTGCAGTTCTGTATTCCTATACAAGGTCAGAACTGCCCTTCAGAAACTGGTCAATCAGTATTAGGAGCCAAACCTTACAAAGTGCCTTTCAAATCAATCAAGAGCAGAAAGCTTGATCACTCTGGGAAGGGTTGCATCAAGACATATGACCGGTAATGCCCAGATGTATGACAAGAGACCCCAGAAGCTGACCAGTGCAATGCCTTGTTGATAAGAATAGAACCATGGCCAGGAGTCTGGGGTATGGTTTTGATTACAAGCTGGTAACAATTATCTGATCAGCACACTCCTGTCTCCTCAAGCCCTACACGACATGCTTTAGTTTCACCCATCTTTTTCTCCTTGTCCTCCTACCCCACGTTACTGATGCTGTATGATTATTCTATCAATAAAAAGGGCCAAGATCTTGCTCTTGCATTGTGCAGCCTGTTCTACAACTCCTGTTTCTTTATCAGTGTAGTGTTGCCCAACACAACACTTCATAAGAACCCAAAGAGGTAAGAATTATTACTGTTTCTACTTTTAGGTGGGAAACTGGGCTTAAGGAGGTGAAGCATTTCCTAAGGTCACAGACCTCATGATTAAGTAAATGTTGGTGACAGGTTAAGAACCCAGACAAGTTTGGGTCCAAGCCTGCAATCATTTCCAAATTCAAAGAAGGAAAGTTTTTTTTTACAACAGATTTTTCCAGTATTATCTATGTGCACATAGATGGGATTTTTTTCTTTATGCCCTACTGGGGGATTAATGTAAACCAGCAGTATTGAATGTAAGGTCATCTAGCTTCCAGGCGTATGTTTTCTGTATAAATTGAAGAAACTTTTAAAAAAGGGGGAAACAATCTATAGCTAAACCAGTGAATTCCACATGCAATTTGGGAGAGTTTGAAAAAAAAAAAAAAGAAGATACTGAGAGGTTTTGTTTTGTTCATTCCATAACAGAGGGCTAGAATAAAAACTTAGATGGTAATTCAGTGAATGGCGCATTAAGTAGAACAGATTGCAATTCACAGCAGCATAAGCCTGTTTGGGGGCTGCTAAAATAAACAGATTCATCTCCAAAGATACACAAGGATGTGATACGTGTGGCGTCAAGGTGCCATTTCTGCAGGGCTGTACGTGTGCTTCCCCTCCCCCATCACATCCTCACTTTAAATGTTAATCTGTCTTCAGGAGCACTTTGGAATCACCACCTTTCCACATGCCTCCATCTCTCTCAGCAGGCAAGTTGCAAGCCTCCAAAATGAGAATGTGGATGCCATGTCTAATCTGCCCCCAACAGTCAGTGAGCTGCCCCTCACTGATGGAAGGAGACAGTCATAAAAGAAGCTGCTATAAAGCCAACAGAAAACCCTCTTGCCTTAATAAGAGGGGACATGACTCAGCACCCCAGCAGGGGTCACAGTTACTGTCTGTAGTCATGGGCAGGATAGCCCCACCATTTTAAAAAGGCCAATTTCTTTTTCTTCCAAAGCAAGAGGAGAATTTAAACCATGCGAGAAACAGGTAAGCAGAAATGGGAAGCCACTAACACTAGCAAAAACAAACCTTTCTCCAAAACTTCCAAAGTAGGGTAGTCTGTTAAAGAAGAATCAGAGAGGCGGTAATTTTCAGCTGGAGAAACTGAGGCTGAAGAGTTAGTCAAAGGAACTTTTTGAAAGTGAATGCAGAGCTGACTGGTGCCAGCTCTGATAAGACAAGGATCTCAGGCCAGAGCTTTCCCCACCTCCTTGTGTATCCCCACAAACCATATGCTAGGGTGGCCTTAGCGAGTGATCATGTACCAGGTGTTTATAACCAATCTCATTAATCCTCAAAGTGACCCTCTAATAAAGCTCCCATGAAAACTAACATGCACACAGGGCAAGTCACTTCCCAGAGCAACAGAGCTGCTATGTGGCAGATCTGGAATTTCAGCTTTGGCTGTCTGACCGCAGGGTTCATGTTCCTGCTACATAACCACCATGTCTCCACCACAGGTTTGTTTTAAAAAAGAATACACTAAGATTTAATATTTGATTTTGGCAACATATAAAGCGAGTCTTGAGCGAACCCGGGCTTCCGTGATACATATAAAATAATAAAAGGCCAGAAAATGCCAATTCTGTTGGGGGTGCAGAGAAAGTAAGATCCGTCTTTGCTGTGATGACTTAGTGTTAATTCAGAGGGAGCGAGAGACAAGCATGCAGCCCAAATGTACAATAACAGCCACCACTTATGGTGTACTTCCATTAGAAACCATTCTAAGTGACTTATATAGATTATTTAAACGTTCCCAAGCTCTTCAAAATAGATAATATTTTCCTCCTTTTACTGATGAGGAAACTGAAGCAGGGTTGAAGTAACTTGCTATGAATAAGCAGCTTCTAAGAGGCAGGATTTGAGTCTATGCAGTCTGGCTCTCGATCTGGGATCTCGAGCTGAGGCTGCAGTAGACTGGGATGGCTTTCCACAGGAACTGACACTGCAACACTAAGCAGCATGTGTGGCACATGGTAGACACTCAACACATATTTATTGACTGACTTTTTGCCAAAGTTCTTAAGGACACAGAGGAATCAGCCAGTTATAAGAAAGGAATATGGAAAAGAGAGCACAGAGAAGTTCTAGGCAGAGCAAACAGCACTGGGCAAAAGCATACAAAGTTTGAGAAAGCGCAAGTTTGGGGAGACACAAGTGGCACAGAATAGCTACGGCACATCACGAGATGGGAAGAGTGGTCAGGGATGCAGCTAGAGTGGCAGGCTGGAGCCAAAGTGCGAAAGGCTCTGCAAAGCCCGGTAAGGAATTAAAACCCTATGCTGAAGTCAACGCAGAACCAGTATGTTATGTGACTAAGCAGGGGTGTGGCATAACTTTTCACTTTAGAAAAACCTCTGGTTACTATGCATGAAATTGGGACAAACCCAAAGAGAGGGAAGAAAATTAGGTAGGAAGGTACTGTACAAATGCAAGAAAAAGATGATGGTAGCCTCAAGTCTAGTTCTGGTAATGATGACAGAGAAAAACAGATAAGCATAGAGATAAAATCTACTAGATGGATATATTGTTGGAGGAGGAGGGAGAAGACTAAAACCCTGATACCCCGGTTTTTGACCTGGTCAAACTGATGACTGGCCCTGGTGTGGGAGGAGGAGAAGAGAGAATATGCAGAGAAGTCTCTGGATGATGCCCAGTGGGAGCTGGCTATGTAATCTGCAGAGGCGTGGGAGCCCCTGGCACATAGCCCCGATGTCACCAGACAATACAACAAGCCCATGAGGCCAGCAGGGGAGAGCCCATGAACCAGCACTGAGAGAGGACAGTGAGGATGTGAAAAGCAAAATGGAGTGCTCAAGGCCACACTCAAGGTGAATGGCAGGGGAATGGGGCCAGAATCAGGTCTTCTGACTTCTCCAACAGGAGGAAGATGACTGTGATTGAGAAGAGACAGGCAGGGAGGTAGCTGAAGGTGAACAGGTATATGGCTGAATCTGTAGGTGTCTAGGAGAGGGGGCAGCAGGAGAGAGAAAAAACCTCATGCCTCCTGCTCCTCCACCATCACTGGTTTCTAAGGGATATATAAGCTGCGTTCTGGCAAATTCTTGTACCGAGAAGTTTGGGAACCAGTGATTGAGAGAATTACTGAGGAACTCAGTAAGTTTCTCTTTTTTTTAAGCTTGCCCCAAAAGCTTCCAGCACAGTTAGCCAAAGACTCAGTGGCAGTCTCATACTTGCACTGTCCACATCCTTACCCAGTGCTTTAGGGTCACTTCCACATTCATTTCTGTGCTTTGCTCCCCTTCTCCTGCTTTGCACAAATCTTTAAATGAGTTTCAAGTGCTAAGGAAATAGTTGAAGTCTGTTTCAGACACCAAGTCCTGTAGATACTGTTTCATTATAAGGAATCCATCTTTCAGTTTCCAGGATAAAGCCTGGAATAATTTAACTGTGGCAAAATTAGCATGCAATTTGTAAGTCATTATGGAGCAAAGTATGTGGTGAGAATACTTTATTGAATAAACCTGCTGAGTATAATTTTCCCAGGAACTAAAATAAGGAAAACCTCTCTTTAAGGCTCTCCTCCCTCCTTCAAAAGCCCTGCCAGTACTATATAATTATGTCTCATTCTGACAGTCAGAAGCCAGGCGTCTCTGTACATTTAACCAATAGAAATCAGAAGGAACCAAGAAGACTGGACATCTGCCTAAAAAGGACTTAGGTATTTTCTAGGCTTCGAGTTGTTTGGGGAGTCAGGTAAAATCTGCTGAGACAAACATCCTGGATATTTACCGAACACAGAGAACGAATGTTCACTAGGAGAGTCTTAAGAACAACATGCCCTTTAAAAGTTCAGGTCAAATCTTGTTAACCAGAACCCCCCCCAGGGTATGTCCGGATACACAGTGGCCCTGGGATGGCATGGACACTGCATGTTAGCATGAAAGCAGGGCCCAAGATGCGGACGTCTTTGCTAGTTACAGATTATTGCAGGAATGTCATTGGAACTAAACGTGTATAAAATGATCAATTTGTTCTATAACTCTGTTGAGTAGGAGTGTTTTCCCTTGAATACTGCTGCATCTATGCCAGAGTCCACATAGTTGTACTAAGTATTTCTGATTATGGAGTTAATCATAGAAAAAACAAAAATTAGGATAAAAACTGAGACTAAGAAATAATGTAGAAAACCTAGGACTCTGTTAATACCTACAGCCAAAAATTAATTTTATCTTATGAGTAGTGATCCTTCATTTACTGCATGTAAGTCATTATGCAACCAAGGAAAATGGAAGGTTTTCTGACCACCTCCTATGTGCAAGGCCGCGTGAAAGCAGTTTTCACGTGTGTTATAGTCTGTCACCAAATCCCTCCATATGTAATGCCTCAATACCCAGATTGGGACATACACCATCAGAAGCAAACACCAAAACACCAAGAGAGAAAATAAGGCTGGAGTTAGAGAACCAGAAAGAAGCCTGGCTTTAAAGCCCACATTCTCCCTCTCACAACCCCTGTTTTTGGAATTTAACTTACCACTCACCCCACACTGAATCTGGCATCCCTTGGCCCATGAAAGATCCTGTATGTTTCTATCATTTAAAGTTTAGCTCCAGGGCCTCCCTGGTGGCACAGTGAGTTGAGCGCAGCGCTGTGAAGCTGTCCACAGCCTCTGCAGGGTGGGTTAGATTCCTGGTAGGTCACCAAGGAGATACCCACATGGCACAGCAGACCTCTCCTGTCTCACCTAATGCTCCCCTCAGCAATGTCTTCAGTCAGTCTGCCTGTTCTGCTCCCCGCTCTGTCTCTGGTGAATTCTCTCACCTTCCCTCGCTTCTGGCCTGTACCCCAGTTCTTGTATAAAATAAATAAATCTTAAAAAAAAAAGATAAAGTTTAGTTCCAAATTCTGCCTTACCCACAAAGCTGCTAAGGATGACTCTGGGTAAAGACGACATCATCATCATACCTTCCGGGGCCCATTCTTCCATCGTAACCACCTCTCCACCCACAGCCCCTGCCAATCAATGTAAGGTCCAGGACTCTGCACAGAGCAGGAGCCTGAGAAACATTTGCCAAATGGTTCTCTCCAGGAAATCTTGGTCAACTGCAAACCATGGAGACTTGCCCTCGGTCCATGGAAATCTAAAGTTTACAGGGAAGATGGGGGCTCTGAGACATGGAAACTCAACACCTGAATCCTGTTATGTGGATCAGTACCCTGACAGTGCTATCTAAGGTCTTTTTAATTTTTGTTGCAGACTTGGAGAAGTATGTGAGATATTTATTCATCACTGTTCTGACAGCCAATGTCATCAAATGCCTTAGAAATAAGCATTTAAATCAACAAATATTTGCTGAGTTCCCAAGGGTGTAGGACATCCAAGTTTAATGGAGGCAGGGTGAGGTGAGTGACGAATTGTTCACGACTTAAGCAGAAGACAGCATGAAGGAGAGGTGAGAGAGGCTGCTTTGTTCCAAGTCACTTTACACCTGTGAAGTGGCTTCATATGCCAGGATGGAGCCTGAGTGCTGGCAGAGAACACCGCTCACAAATGCATCCCTCACCTCCCACCCTGCCCTGTCTCTCTGAGCAACTGAGTCTGCTGAGCACTAATGGCCTTGGAATGTTTGCCAGTGCCCAGCAAAACGGCCTTGGCATCAAGGAGACAGATGTTTGTCAGGAAATGGCAGGGGCCCCAGTGCCTGTGGCACACAGCTCTCTGAATGCTGGGGAAAGTGGCTGCAGCGATTACTCTCCATCAGTGCTAATCAATTTCACACCCTCTTCAATGCTGATAATAAATAATCTGGTGGGAAGAGGGCCAAATTTCCTAATGGCCACATGCAAGCTACTCCCTGGTGCCCAAGAGTATATTTGGTCTCCCACAAAACAAACAAACAAACATACAAATAAACAAACAAACACCCTGTCTTCCAGCTTCACCTCAACTGAAGCACCTGATGGTGCCAACACTCTGGTCTGCTAGGGTGACTGTCTGGGACATCTAGAAAGGATGTTTCCAGTAAAGACTAACTGGCTTACTTAAAAGTTACACACAATTCCAAAGGAAGCCAGGGAAATCTAGCAATTATGACTAACTGAGCAAGGTGATTTATATACTTTATGCTTAGCCTTCACAATAACCCCAAATGGGAGGTGTTGCTATTCCCATTTTACAGATGAGAAAAGCAAAGCTTAAAGAGTCAACTCATTTGTCTAAGGGTTCAGAACCAAGAAGTGACAGAACTGGAATTCAAATCTGGCTTCTGTGACTCCGTGCCTCATCCATACTTCTCTACTAGGCTGCTGCTTCTCTATAAAGACAACTTACTCACTGATTAACCACATATTTCTCCTTTAACCCATACCTCCAAATGGCAGAGCCATCCACGGTTGTTCACCTGAACCTGCGGGAGAACACTGAGCTGGAAGAGACCTCCGAGAGGGTCTGTCAATACTGCACAGAAGCAAAGAATGGAGGCGACATGGCGTGGTGACACGTCGGGCTGGGCAGTGATATGAAGGTGGTGCCTGCACTGAAATTCTCAGGCCCCTGATTCCCAGGTGCTCCTCTACCACTGAAAATCTCCTGCAGATAACATGGGGGTTCCATCAGAGCTGGAGCACTATTTGTTTCATGCCTGTTTCTCTATAGAAGTCTAGGGAAAATTTCAATTTGTTTCTAATTATCATTCAGACAAAGAGAAATAATATATTACTCTGGCACTTTAACAATTGCAAAGTGTCCCTCATGTACAAGTTACTGTGAAGAGAAGGAAAGTTTAATCAAAGAACAAAATAAAGGGTATGGGGTGTATGGAATGAAAGGACTGTGTGTGGAACATGCTAGTATCTCAAGTTCAGAATTTAGAGTCATGGCTTTTATCTTGTAGTAGTATCACTGCATAAAAGAAGAAAGTCCCAGTCAATCAATTCAATCAATCAACAAACATCTGAGGACTTACTAGGCTTAGAGAGCATAGGAAAATCACCAGAATAAAAAATAGTTCTCTGTCTGCTGGGATTCATAAATAAGAGTGTATTTTGTGAAAGGGGAGGGGTGGATAAGAAGGGGTGAAGAGAAACAGGGCACAGACAACAGGGTCAGTCTCCCCCCAAGCTGTCTCTCACCCTGGCCTGAGGCAAGCTTCAGGGAAAAAGCTAGTATAATTCCCAGTGCACACAGTTCTGCCACAGCCGATGCCCTAACGCAGAAGGGAGGGTGGTCCCAGAACCACTAAGGTTCAAAAGCCTTCAAGTGTATCTTAAGGCAAAAAGAGTGAAAGGAGAATGGAGTGATACATACAGCAATCAAGATCACAAGGAAAATGGGGTCTAGTTTACTACAGACTTGGAAAAAAGGCAAGAGAAGCATCATTTTGCAATGTGACCAAAGACTGTGGAATGTCTTGTGGAGAAGAGAATGTAAATCAGACATTAAATAACAGACATGAAAACTGGCCCTGATGAAGATGGAGGAGAAAGCTACAGAGGCCTGAGATGGCAAACAAAAGAGAAGCTGACAAAAAATACAGAAGGCAAGATACCACCATTGAAAGGACAGTTGCTCAAAAAAAAATTCAGCAGGTTTCCTTTCCCTCAGCAACCATCAGCATGAGCACCTCAGCACCAGCCATTCTGAGCCTACAGGTTTTGCTGTAATGTAGCTGAGCTTCCTTTCTCCAGATCTCTGCTTTTTTCCTCTGAAAATGGGGAACTGGATTCAATGACCTCATTTCCTTTTCACTCTTATATCATGTGATCACCCTTCCTTCAAATGCTCCCCTAGGACCACAAAAGCCAGCAAGAGTATGTACCAAGACACACACGGCCAACATGATGCCAAGTCACCCCCTGTGCTTTGGCCAATTTTCGAGGACAAGCTCTTGTCAAGGGTGCTTGTACTATCACCCAGCCTCCTGATCCAGGGCCAGACCTGGTCAATTATATACCTCCTCCCTCTCTCCTGTCAGAAGAGCAGTGAGAACCACTGGCAGACTCTGTGTTGCTCTTCCAACATAGTAGGTGGTGGCACAGGCATGCAGACAGCACCGAAGCCTGTGCCTATCCTGTGGGGAGACAGAAGGTACACAAGGGACCCAAATTAAGTACAAGGCAATAGTTGGCAAAAGACCGGGAGGGAAACGTACGTGTTTTTCCCCTTCAATCTTCTTGTCGGCCACCTGCATTGCATCCAGGTATTTAAAATGCAGCTCCATCAGTCTGTCAACCTGAAAGAGAGATAATTTCACAGAAGTGAGTAAGAAGGAAAGAGAATGCCAACGCAGGAGAACAGTAGAGATCCTATTCATCTCATTGTCATTCCTTACAAAGGGAGACACACTCTACCACTTCTTACATGCAATGTGAGCTTTGCTTAGGAACACACCAGGAATGGATCAAAAGGCTGGGCAGAACAAAGCAGGCACTTAGGATAGATGCAGTTGGAACAGTGGTCTGTTCCCAAAAGGAGATTCATTCCAAGCCCTTCTAAGACTCCCATGAATTCAAGTTGTTAAAAACAAACAAACAAATAAAAAATTCAAGTCCCTTCTTGCAAAGAGGAGCCTGAAGTTACATACTTGATATTCACTTAGAACTTTATAGAATTTCTCTTTTCAAACTGAAACCTTTCATGTTCAGATTCTGCCCCAGAGCTGATCTTTTTTTAAAAAGGTCTGAGTAAAATCTCTTTAGCTGCTTTTGAGTCAGAAGAGAGTGCAAGAAAAACTCCTTCAGCAACTTTTAAAAAAGGCCTTTCGCTCAGCAATAACTTAAAAATCAGCTTTAAACTTAGCAAAAGTCATGCTTCAATTATGGCCTGAGGAACACTCAGTGAGTTTGAAAAAGTTTCATTTTTCCCTAAGACTTCTAAAAGATCGAAGGAAAACTGTGAAACCAGCCGAGAATATCTTTTTTACTAGGTTGGCAACACCTAGTTTTTGGCAACCCTGGTTTTCACCTGGGAGCTGATATTAATAGCAGATGTTGCTTCAACACAGCATCAGACAGTCTAGGAAGACTGCCCAAACTTTCTCTGGATAACAGCGATGACCTGTAGAACCCACTGTATTTTCGTGTCTATTTCTTTCAACCTTAAAAAACCTAACAAGGTAGTCAGGGATGATAGAGTGCAACCTCAATTTTAAAGATGAGGAAACTGAAGCACAGATGTTAAATGATGTCACCAGGTGACATGATTGCTACGATGTTCCCTGTCCTAAACTAATGTCCTCTTTACACTGCACTGCTACTGAGGGTAGAAAAAAATGGTCTGAGGTAGGCTCAAAGAATCTCATCTCTCTCTCCAAAGCAGGAAAAAATTTCAGTCCTACCAGAAAAGAAATTATCCTAAGTTATAAAGGGGGTTTTGGTCCTTGATTTTACTCATCCAGAATGACCTGTTTACAGCTAGTGTGATAAAATACACAGGTTTTCTAAACTCAGGGAGCCTGAGTTCAAGTCCCAGCTCTATTTCTTTTACTGGTTTGATCTTGCACAAGTCACCTAATGTTTGTAAGCTTTAATTTCCTTATATGTAAACATGAAGGAAAGCTACAAAAGGATATACCCATAGTGTTGTAAACATATATGCAACAGTGAAGGGGAGTTGCTATATTACCCAGTTCACAGTAGTTATAATGAATGGCAGCTCTTATTACTGTTAAAAACGTCCATTACAGTCTCTATAGGCAGGGAAAATGAGGCTTAGAGTGGCACATATCTCAAAAGTAGAAAAACCAGGTTCAAATTCAGATGTCTAAATCCAAACAAAGCCTAAACTATTAATCACTTTGCTACATTTATTGCTCAACATTTCCTCCCACCCCGCGAAATACCACCACAGTTTCATTATAATATATTCTTGTGGGTCTAAAAGTCCCCTTAAAGTACTAGTCGGCAACACCCTAAGATCTTGTACATTTGAAGATGAGAAGCAAAGTAACTAGAAAAACTTCTGAGATGCAAAGCAATGGGGTCCAGCTGCTGGAGAAGATATTTTCGGGCAGGAACACTCTACTGTTCGGACTACGTCTCGGGTAAAGAGCTCTACGCCTGCCCCCTGGTCCCATCCTTATAGTCCAACTGGCACCCACCTTCTCACTGTCATTTTCAGTAAATTTATTCAGAAGCCGGGTTCGCTGCTGCCCCCTCAGGTTTCGCAGGAGGGAAGCCAGGATCGAACAGACATGCTCTGGGGTGGGAAGGAGAAAAGAGAACACACTGTGATCAGAGCAGTAATTATTATCTCTTCAAGTTTGGCCTGGTTCTACTGAAGGGGGAGTAAGTAGGCCTTCCCTGACTGCTGCTATTGATTAATAAGACAAGAACCTAAATTGTGTCATTGGAAAACCGAACTGATCTTCTCATACAGCACAAGAAACATTCAAAAGGGATGATATCCTCAAGGACAACTTGAGCAAGTGAATCAAAATGAAATTAGAATTTCTCTTCTGTCTGAAATAGATTTTTATTGTCCACGACAGAACCTTACACTAATCCTCCATTTACATAAATAACCCATGAATAGAGTATGAATCCCAATCATGAGATGAACAAACAGGACACACTCTAGCATATTCTCAAATTGACTTATACCATTCACAAATAAATATTTCAGAATTCAATAAGAACTGTGATAGGGTCTCAGGGTTATCACTGACATTCTGCCACAGTTAACCGCCTCCTCCCATTTCATGTTTAAAGGCAGCTGGACAGTACATACTTCAAAAATGGTAACAATGCTTTTTGAGTTCACAAAGCCTGTGGATTTCTATTATGAGCCACTATTTATTCTCCTACCTTGGGGAGAAGTGGGTAATTGAAAGGTGTATATTATAGGCTTCAACTGCAAAGAGATTCTTTACTTTCAAAAAATTTTTCAAATCAAGAATGATGACCTTGAAAAGTAGGTAGAAGTCTACTCATGGAGAAATGGCAGAGTAAAGTTTATTTTGAAATAAAATACCCACCGGGTAGACAACATTCTATTTGAAAATTAACTGAAATATTGGCATCCTCATATGCCAATATTATCTTCAGTTCTCAAAAACTGTCAATGGACTATTAAAGACACATGTAAGTATTCCTACTGTACCACAGGTATATTTGTATTGTTTTCTTCCTCCTTTTTACCTCCAATCTCTTACGCTGGAGTTTATTCAGTCTTAAGGTTTACACGTCTATCTATGCTCACTTCCCTAGAGATCCCATCTAGTCCGATGACTTTAAAAACCATTTACATGCTGACAATTCCCTAACTTGTGTCGATAGGTCAGCCCTGTTCTTCAAACACAGACTCATGCACTCAACTGTCCACCTGCTTGCTCCCCATGATTGTCTAACAGGTCCTTTAACTGAACATGTCCAAACCAAGTTCCTGATCTTTTCCTCATTCTTTTCCATCTAGTTTATGGCAACCAGGCTCTCCAGTTTCTCAAGCCAAAAACAACACAGTATCTCTAACCTCAAGAAACTCCTTATTTAGTGGGAAAAAGAGAACAATGAGTATAGTTCACACTGACAAATTCCGTTAGTAAAATAGGCATAAGGGACTTGGGGAACATGGAAGAGGGATATCTGACTTTGAAAATTTTTCATTAGAGGTAATAAGCAACAGAAAATCTTGAAAAATAAAAACACCAATAGCCAGGTCAACAACTAGGTAGAGGAGAGAACATTCTAGGCAAAAAGGGTCAATATATGCAAAGGCCAATTTGGATGGGATATCACAACTGGGAGAGAGGATGTGGGTCATGTGGGCAAAGGCTGGATCTTGATGGAAAGTGATTAGGAGCCACCAATGAATTTCAAGATGGGGAGAGAGAAGATGAGACCTGAATTTAGACCAGTCCTTTCAGAGATCAGGAATAGGAAAAGGTTTCTCATCCCTAATGAAATGTTTGTGCTTCGTATCAGGGTTCCATCTTTGCCTTGGAAATTAGGAAGCTCACTCAAAGATCAGTTTATCAATCACAGGAAGCCATTTTTTTTATTGCTTTACTGTTGATTCCCTCCATCCTCCACCAATGGATTCTAAAATTAAAACAATAGCTTCACATGGTAAAAACCAAATTACATGGAAAGGTTCAAAGGGCCGAATTATATATCTATTTTCTTTTCTCATACTCCTCTCATTGCCTGTTTCCTCTTTCCCGGGGTAGGAGGGAGAACTATAGAGTATCTTGTGTACATGTCCAGAAGTGGGAAAAAAACTAAACATACACACACACACACACACCCTTTCCATGTCTGCATATTCCTTTTTTTCTTAAATGGCTATCTAGAATTCTACTGAACTTAGTTACTGTAATTTAACTACATCCCAATCATGGGTATAATTGTAGATGGTTTCCAATGTGGTTTTTTTTTTGTTTTTTTTTTTTTGCTGTTAGAAATAATGCTGCCTGAACATTGTAGATATATGTTTTGGCACACCTTTGCACGTGTCTTCTCATGGTGCATTCCTAGCAGTAGAATCGATGAGTCAAAAGATATTGACATAGAAAATGTTGAAAGACACTGACAAATTGTTATCTAAAATGGTTGTACAAATTATACTTCCATTCTCAGTGTGTATGTGCCTACATATACACAAACATACATATACATGTATACATACATATACACATACACAGATATAGATGAGTGGAAGTGTTAATTATATAAATGTTATAAAAGTATCTTTCTTCTTTCTATATCCTCAGATTGGATATTCAGTGTAGAAATCATAACCTGCTATGTGAAAAATGGGACCCTCCTTTGATTAGCATGGCTTTGTTCTTATTATGACTAACGTTAAGTACCTTTTCTGCTATGTTTACTGACCATTTGTACTGCTTTTTTGTCCAGTCTTTTCTTTTGTCAATTTCGATTTCTAGCTACTATTTGTAAATTAAGAATATTATCCTTTTGTCATTTGTGTTGTAAATATTTTCCTTGGCTTCACATTTATCTTTTGACAAATTCTTATTCAAAGCTAAGATTTAGTACTACCACATTGTTTTGCTGTAAGCTACTTCAAATTCCTATTTGAAAGTAAGTAGGGTACAATAATAACTGTCACCATTTTTATTATGTATCTATGACAGTTGGTTTATTTGAGTCTGCACACGTTTTACATTGAATCCTTACAACTAAGCTATAAGAAAGATACTGTTCTTATGTTGCTAGTTCATGGGTGATATGATGATGGGAAATTATGGTGACTACAATTAATAAGAACAACAAAGAAAGATACTGTTTTTATGTAGGATCCATGGCTCAGAGAGGTTAATGAATGTGCGTAAAGTCATGTCCTTGAATAAGTGCTGGGAGATTAGATTTGAACCTAAATTGTCTGACTCCAAACTGCAAACTTTTCCTACTATGTTATATGCTTCCCACATATGAAAGGTAATCATCAAGCTTTTCAAGAAGGAACAAAAAAAAAAGACAGAAACTTAACTATGCAAAGCCTAAAGGTTTGCCTCATGTGGGGCTCACTGTATCCTAAAGACGGGAACTATGTAAATGTGGATTAAAGAAAAAAAAAAGTTTCAATGAGTAATATGAAGCAAAAAGCCATATGGAACAAGACATGAATAACAACCCCTCTCTTCTCTTTTATTGAATGACTCTTTCCAGATTGATTTCTACCAGAATCCAGATAAAGAAGAGACTATGGGTTTTAGGCATTTCCACAAATACTGAAATAGAATTTCTCAGTAATTTTCCCTTCTAATCTTGCTGATTATGATGGATGAGAAAGAGTTGCAAGAGAATGTTTTTTACATACTGCAACAAGAAAGGAGCTGGTAGCACAGAAAAGGTACCAAGAAGCTGTAATTTTTAAAGACAAAAATGTTAAATACATTAAGAATCATCTTTTTTGGCATTAGATCATATTAGCATGCATTTCCATAGCTCATCCCGCTTGGAGCAGGAAATACCTTGACTCACTGCAGTGATATACTAAGAACAAATCACATTTACCTGTTAGTTTGGGATTTTAAATGAAGAGACAGATGTCAATCTTAGGAGACGCCTTCCATCCGTCTCTGGTTGTTATGGTTGGTTGGTGGTAGTCTGGCTGTGCTTGCCAGATAGGAAAACACTTCAGCCACCCCCAAGTTTTATCACACACAGACATACACACAGACACACACACACACAGAGTTTCATTAGCTACTAATAAATGTAGCTTCCCTAGGAACAGATTTCAGCCCAAGGTGATGTCAATTTTTCATGCACCAAGGAGATGGAAAGAGCTGCTGGCACAGAGAGCAGGGGAGATAACAGGTTTATCTTCTGACCAACACTACTCAGCTGCTCTGTTATTTCGACAGGATAAAATGGAGGTGAAGGATAACTATGGAACTGTCAACACAGACAGTGGATCTGGTGGCTCCCATTGCACAGAACAACCTTAAAGGCAGGGCCCAGGAAAAGCAGAAAACAAGCCCCCCACCCCCGCCCCGCCCAGAATCTACAAGGTTCCAGAGAGGGAAAGGCCCAACAAATCTACATTTTCAAGTCAGTAGGTAGGGCAGAAGGGGTGTTGGAGGAGTGTTTCAGAACCAGTATTAAAATCATGCCAGTGTGAGTCCCTACCCACTGGGTGCCCTGTTCATAGCAAGGTAACAGGCTGCTTCAGACCCTCAACTAGTGACACTGCCCAGGGGTGTGGTTCTGGCCCACTCTTCCTCAGCTTAAATCAGGGCCTCTCAAGGACAATCAGCAATGGGTTAGACCCCTGGGTATATGCTAAAGATTTGATTTGTAGGGGCAGTCAGAGTTCTAATTTTTAGAACTAGAAGGAGAATTAGAAATGTTTGGCTCAACTCCTCTGAGGTTTCAAGTATAGAAATGTAAGTCCTGATAAGGAATGTGACTTACTGTGCATCAAAAGTAACTGTGTGGGCAAGATTGCCAGATGATCTGGAATTTCTTTTCTTTTTTTAAATCATGACACTTGAGAACCTGACAAAACTTAAGACAATGCTATCTCCTCCAAAATATATACACAAATGCTACATTACCATGGGGTTTCAGACTGTACCCCTCTCTAAGGGACAGTATCTTGGTTAAGAAGCCTTGACCTAGTATTTTCAGATCAGGTCTTTGCAGGATGGCACAACCAGATTGTGGCAGTCACTCCAGCCAGTTTCTTGGAGTATGCACTGTTTCTGCAAAGAATGACAAGTACTAGGATTTCCTATCCTTAACCTCAAAGAAGTATGGTCCAAACTCCCATAGCTTAACATCGTACTATCTACCCATAGACAGGTCTATCAGTGTCCTACTACTAAGAAAGACATGTTTATATTGAGAGGACTAATTCATGGGGCCTGCTCCAGAAATGCCAACAAGTGAATTAATTAATGTTATGTAGGGTTTTAGTATCAGGCAAATTTGGATTCAAATAGTGCCTCTGACACTAGCTAGTTAAACTAACTGAAGGGCATATTGTTTAATCTTTGAATTTTTGTTTTCTTATTTATAAAATGGGCTGCCATTTCCACTTACTAAATTCCTTGTAGCAAATGAGGTATGTGCACAGTAGGTACATACCTCTGCACCTGTCACAGATCACCTTCATCCTGCATGCTGCCCACATGCTCCAGTCTGCCTGGGTCATCCTAACTACCCCTGCTGAGAAAAACAGGCACTTAGACCACTTGACTTTCTCAGCCAGTAGAGCTATTTCCTGTAATTCAAGATTTGTTCTAACCCTAAAACGAAGCAAGGCCAACTTCACTCAGACTCTTTAATCCCACAATAAATTAAAGTGCTTATCTGTGGCTGCCTATAAAGCCAAATACAAGATTCTGAGAGATCCTTAGCCAGGTGGGCAGTGGCTATTTACTAGTAAGCTGAAGGACAAGGCATCTAAGCAGAGATGGTCCTACTTTTTAATAAAAATATATGTACTTGGCTATGACTATCATTTGCCTTTTGATCTTGCAAGAAAACACAACACATGATCTGTAGAGAAAATACAAAAAAAAAAGCCTTTTCTTCCTTCATGAGTTTTATAGCCACAGGATAATTAATTACAGGGCACAAAGGGGTACGGACACCAGAGGGAGGATGAAAGGTAATGAGGTTGGAAAGGTGGGGGAGGGGTGAAGATCATGGATAAATATATAAAAAGTGGAACCTAACCAACATCCCAATGGCCTGGTGGTTAGACACTGCACTAGCCTGGCAGGCTGGGGAATGAGTTCAAGGCTGCTCTGCTCTCCCAGCTTCAGAGCCTACACTTGACTCATAATAGCCCAAATGGTTAAGAAAGATATGAGTCAGTAAGAGTTCTATTCTTAGCATGGATGGTGGTTGTACTTTAACCATCAGCCCATGTCGTGGTAAGATTTTGTAGGGCCACTTTAAAATTCAAGGCCACACTGCAGAGCTGCCTTTGTTTCCATGTAACATCTGAGGCCATTAGTTCCTTTGTTTTAAGGAAATCATACAACAGTGTTCTTCTCTCAATTTTAAAATTAAAACCGTCTTCACTTTACTGCTGAATCTTGCTTATCACCTTTCCCTAAGCTACCCCAGATGGACAGACATCCTGCTTTCTGGTAAGACTCTAGATGCAAACAGGATGTTTAAAATACCCTAATTAGATCGATCTTGACTTCAGCAGTGGTGTGTTGGAATACAGATTAATCTGTTCTATGCCTGGCACTGGCAGCTGAAGTAGCAGGAGGCCCTGTCAAATCAAGCCATAACATTACACTCCTCTGCCTTTATTATTATTTTTTCCCTTTTACATTTCATTATAATGGACATCTGCCTAGCAGGGAATGTGGTAACCCAAGAAGAGTCACGCATGTGTGCTCAGCCACTCCTGTTGAATACTGATGTAAGTCAAATCACTCTTCTTAAGACAGATGGGTCTGTGTGAGCATCTATCTATAGCCCCTTTAAACACATACACAAAATATGTGTATAGCCCCTTTAAACACATACACAAAATATGTGGGAGACTTAAAGCGGTATCATTTATTGTAAACCTACTATGTTGCCTTTATATGTAATACCTTACAAAAATCCTATCTAACCTATTTCATTTTCCCCATTTTACAGGTAAGAAACTAGAGACTCAGTCAGGAAAAGAAATTTGCCTTCCAGGGTGTCATAGCTAGGAAGTGACCTAGTTAGTTCCACCATAACAAAACTTGGTTATTTTCTTCTAGCGTTAAAAATACCCAATAAGCATATATGAAAAAAAGCATTCAACTTTACTAGTTTGGCAAATAAAATCAAGAAATAGTTTCATTTGGTGACATTTTCAAACTATTTCACACCAGACAGGCTATGGGGAAGGTGAGCTCTCTCTAACACTGCTGACCACAGAAGCAGTGATGATATAGCAATGAGAACACTGCCATATGAATGTCCCAGTAGGTGGTAAATTCCTCAAAGGCAGGGCCCACATCTTAACTACCTCCATGCCTTCAGTGTCCAGTCCTATGCCAGGAGTTCAGCTCAGACTGGATTTGCTATCCTAACAAAACACCATATAATGGTGGCTTCATCAAATTAAAGAGCTTCTGCACAGCAAAAGAGACAATAACCAAAACAAAGAGAAACCCCACCGACTGGGAGAAAATTTTTGCACACAACACTAATGATTAAGGACTGATCACAAAAATCTACAAAGAGCTGATGAGACTCAACAAAAACAAAGAAAATAATCCAGTCAAAAAATGGGTAGAAGAGCTAAAAAGAAACTTCTCTGAAGAGGAAATGCAAATGGCCAACAGGCATATGAAAAAATGTTCAACATCACTTGTAATCAGGGAAATGCAAATCAAAACTACAGTGAGATACCATCTTACACCAGTGAGAATGGCACATATAAAAAAAACTAGCAACAACAAATGTTGGCGAGGGTGTGGAGAAAAAGGAACTTTCCTGCACTACTGGTGGGAGTGCAAACTGGTCCAACCAATATGAAAAGCCATGTGGAGATTCCTCAACCTACTAAAGATAGAGCTTCCATATGATCCAGCAATTCCACTCCTAGGTATTTACCCAAAAGACACAGGAACATTAATTCCAAAGGGCACCTGCACCCCAATGTTTATAGCAGCACTGTTTACAATAGCTAAGCTTTGGAAACAACCTAAATGCCCAAAAATAGATGACTGGGTCAAGAAGATGTGGTACATATACACCATGGAATATTACTCAGCAATCAAAAAAGATAAATTCATGCAATTTGCAGCACCATGGATGGAGCTGGAAGGGATCATGCTCAGTGAAATAAGCCAGAAAGAAAAATACTGGATGGTCTCACTCATAGCAGGAATCTAGAAAACGTAAATAAGGGACCAGGAAAAAGAATAAGAAAGAAAAAATCAAAATCAACAAACAACTATGAACCAGAGACAAACTATGGGGGGGGAGGGTGGCAGGGAAAGGAGAGATTGGGGACAAAATAAGGGGGGGGGCAATTGTGTTGTGAAATATAAAAATTGAGGAATATAAAATTGTGGAATATAAAAATTGTGGAATTAAAAAATGAGGAATATAAAAATTAAAAAAAAAGTTGTAAGAAGTACGCATGTTTGGAAAAGGAGTAAGTGACTCCTTGAGTGTCAGGATGAGCCAAATTCTTTTTTTCTTTTCTTTTTTTTAAGATTTATTTATTGAATGCCATTTAATTTTTCATTCCTTGTGTCAGGCAGTGTGCTAGTGTGTCAGGGAATGACATCCAAAGCAATGTAAGGGATGGAGGACAGGGGTGATGGCATTCACTCCCCGAAACAAACTCATTTTTTTTTATTATTATATCTGATACTTTTTTTAAATAAATCTTTAAATTTTATTTTTATATTCCCCATACAATTACAATCCCCTTATTTTGACCCCAAGCCCTCCTTTCTCTGCCCCCCAACTCCCATAGAGTGTCTCTTGTTCATAGCTGTTTGTTGATTTTGGTATTTTCTTTCTTATAGTTATTCTTTTTCCTGGTCCCTTATTTACGTTTTCTAGATTCCTGCTATGAGTGAGACCATCCAGTATTTTTCTTTTTCTTTCTGGCTTATTTCACTGAGCATGATCCCTTCCAGCTCCATCCATGTTGCTGCAAATTGCATGAATTTATCTTTTTTGAATGCTGAGTAACAGTCCATGGTGTATATGTACCACATCTTCTTGATCCAGTCATCTATTTTTGGGCATTTGGGTTGCTTCCAAAGCTTAGCTATTGTAAACAGTGCTGCTATAAACATAGGGGTGCAGGTGCCCTTTGGAATTGATATTTCTGTGTCCTTTGGATAAATACCTAGGAGTGGAATTGCTGGATCATATGGAAGCTCTATCTTTAGTAGGTCAAGAAATCTCCACATAGCTCTCCATAGTGGTTGGACCAGTTTGCACTCCCACCAGCAGTGCAGGAGAGTTCCTTTTTCTCCACACCCTCGCCAACATTTGTTGTTGCTAGTTTTTTTAATATGTGCCATTCTCACTGGTGTAAGATGGTATCTCACTGTAGTTTTGATTTGCATTTCCCTGATTACAAGTGATGTTGAACATTTTTTCATATGCCTGTTGGCCATTTGCATTTCCTCTTCAGAGAATTTTCTTTTTAGCCTTCTGCCCATTTTTTTAAAATTATTTATTTATACAAGCACTGGGTACAGTCAGTAGCGGGGGACAGTGAGAGAATTCACCAGAGCCAGAGCGGGGAGCAGAGCAGGCAGAAGGACCGAAGTACACTGCTGAGGGGAGCAGCGGGTGGCAGGAGAGGTCTGTGCGCCACGTGGGACCCTCCTCCGGTGGCCGGGGAGCAGCCGGGGATCGAACCAGCACTGCAGAGGCTGCAGGCAGCTTTGCAACCCAGCACTCAACCGCTGCGCCACCGGGGAAGCCCTCTTCTGCCCATTTTTTGACTGGATTATTTTCTTTGTTTTTGTTGAGTCTAGGATGAGCCAAATTCTGAAGAGTAAGGAGGAATTTATCAGAAAGACAAAGGGGGAACAAAATTCCCGATAAAACACAACAGGTTTAAAGGCATGGAGATATGATGGCGCACAATACTGGGTAGGCTGTAGGGTTGGGCGATGGGACAAGGTAAGGCCAAAGAGTAACCAAGAACCTTGCACACTCAACTAAAGAATCTGGACTTTATTCTATAGAATATTTAGAGTAGATGACAGCACGATCAAATTTCTGTTTCAGAAACACTCTGGAATATTTACAGGAATACATACTGGAGGAAATGCAAGGTCAGAGCCAGATTATTACAAAAGCACATGCAACAAGGGTATATCTAAAAGTTAATTCTCCCAAAGCAAAAAGGGAAATAGTTAATGATCTTTCAGAAAGAAGCCCAGTTTCCCTGCTCCCTTCTCATGGGAAGCAAAGAAGTGTGACCTAAGGAACACCAATGTAGAGTGGGTTTCTAGTTCAAACTTGGAGAAACATTTCTTGTGTACTCTGAATAGACCTCTTTTCCACCTACTTTCAGAGCCTCAACATCCTTGTTTGTAAAAGCTGGAAAATGGCCTGGAGGATTTATAAGTTCCCCTTTTAATTCAATTTTAAGATTTTAGTTATCAAAAAAAGATGTGAACAACTACCAAAAGACCTAGGTATCTACTCAAGAGATAATGAAAACAATGTGAGTATAGAAAGACATTCTATTCACAATGGCCCCAAAAGTTGAAACAGTGCCAACAGGAAGGGAAAAATATATCCACACAACTGCATGCTAGTCAGCAATAAAAAGGGACAGACTACTGATGCACACAACAGCGTGTAAGAATCTGAAAAGCAGTATGCTGAGCAAAAGCCATTGTTGGGTGGGAAGGGATCTGACTAGAAAAGGACACGAGGGAACTTTCTGGGGTGGTTGTAATGTTCTGTACCTTGACAGGGTATGCATTAGTCCAAATTCATCAAATGGTGCATTCAAGATCGGTGTACTTCACCCCCACCCCTAAATTGGAACTCTACATTAATGATATTCATGCTGAGGGTTTAAGGGTGAAATGTATTGATGTCTGCAGCTTAACTCCTGCATCAAAAAATAAAATGGATGGATGAGGGAGAGATGGACAGATATGTGACAAAGCAAATCTATATAACTAGAATCTAGGTAGTGGATAAATAAGCATTTGCTGTACAGTTCTTTCATCTTTTCTGTATATTTGAAAATTTTCTTAAGAAAACATTAGGAGGAAGACAGCAAGAGAAAAGGCAGAAGACATGAACTTGAAATATAAATCATGAGATTCCTAAAGGTTTATTTTCCAAAAAGCAGTTTTTACAGACAATTATAAATCAAGAGACATACTGCAGGGGAGAAGGAGGGAGAGGGATCAGAGGGAGGGAGGGAGGGGCACAGGGGAATAAGGTGATGGTGCACGGGTACACTGGTGAAGTAAACTCTATGGGGACTACTTACCTGAGGGGATGGGGGGGAGCAAATTTTGTTTAAAAATGAACAATGATGTAAAAAAAATTAATGTTAAAGAAAAAAAGAAAAAAGAAAAAAATTTTAAAAAGTGGAAAGAAAGAGCAGTTTTTAATGTCTGTTGTTTGAAATTTTTTTAAAAGATTATTTATGCATACAAGAACTGGGGTACAGGCCAGAGGTGCAGGGAGAGGATTCACCAGAGACAGAGTGGGGAGCAGAACAGGCAGACTGACTGAAATACACTGTTGAGGGGAAGCAGTGGGTGAGTCAGGAGAGGTCTGCTGCGCCATGTGGGTAGCTCCCTGGCCAGGGATTGAACTTGTGCTTCAGTGGCTGTGGATAGCTTCATAATGCTGTGCTTAACCCCTTGGGCCACCAGGGAGGCCCTGTTGTTTGAAATTTTGAATGCATTTCCCATGGAAATAAGTCCACTGAAATCCATTTAATCTCAAAAATAGTCAAAATTAATTAATTCAGTATTCTCATTTTTCAGTTGTGATGCAATCATACAAACACTGTTTTAAGCACCTACTGAGCTTAACAGGTGCTGTTTTGGTTGACTTATCTCCACAGTTCCCATGGGATTTCTCTTCCTCATCTCAGAGCACTCTAGCAGCACTAGGCAATTTTTTTTTAAAGTGTGTAAGTGCTAGCTTAACTAATTTACAGCCTTGAATCTGTAGGGAAAATGTGTTTGGAGCCAGAAAGGGATATGTATGCTCAAGAAATGCTTCTTTCTGCTATACAACTATTCTCCAAAGGCTCAGAGTAAAAAGAACAGAAAGACATGCCATCCAACATGCCTTCTCGGGACTTGAGCCGAATGCCTTAAGTTCCCAAGGTCAAGTGTTCACATATCAGGGAAGGTCCATATCTCAGATGGGTTGAAGGAAAAATCCATTAGATTTTAAGTACCCACTACGTGTATATACTACCATCTCCAGTGGAAAATAACTCTGACCTGCAATTTTCTATGACTCCCACAATGTGCTTTATTGGTGAAATCAACCTGTTGCTCCAGAAGCAGAAGCCACAGTGTGCGCTGGGGAATGATGCTGGTTCTGGGCAGCACCACCAAGAGTGAGCTGGGCACCAGTAACTTCAGGAACTCTGAGAAGGCCTGGACAAACTCTGCCCATAGAGATTCTTTTTCACCCCATCAAAATTTTATTCATTTGCCATTCATTTACAAAAATATATACATTTTGGAGTATAACTTGACACCTCAACAGTGCAAGTTTTACTTGCCCTCCACCAAAGCTCCAGTGCCAATACACACCCTCTTAGCTCTTCTTGATCTTCCTCCCTTACCCCCTTCCCAGCTGGTAGCCAGCATAGTTTTCACAGAATGTAAGGATTATTTTGCCAGTTTGTTTTCTTGGGTTATTTATATTCTACAAATGGGAGAAAACACCTGGTAAATGTCTTTCACTTTCTGACTTATTTTGCTAGGGCATAATTACCTCACAATCCGCCCATATTGTCCCCAAAGTCATTATGTCATCTTTTTTAAATAGCTGAGTAGTAGTCCATTGAGTATATATAGCACAATTTCTTTATCCAGTCATTTGTAAATGGGCATTTAGGTTGATTCCATGTCTTGACTATTGTGAATAATGTTGCTATAAACAAAGGGGTGCATAAATCTTTCCATAGTAGTGTTTTCATATTCTCTGGATAAACATCTAGGTGTGGTATTGCTGGATTACATGGTATTTCCATTTTTAGTTTTTAAAGAAATCTCCATACTGTTTTCCATTGAGGTTGCTCCAATTTATATTCCCACTATCAGTAGGAGGAATGTTTCTCCTCCCACCCTCACTGGAATATTTTGACATAGGGCATTCTCATACAGGGTGAGGTGATAACCTCATTGTGGTTTTTTTTTTTTTAAAGGCATGTATTTTATTTATTTATTTATTTGTTTGTTTGCTTGTTCATACATGCACTGGGTACAGTCAGAAGCGCGGGAGGTGAGAGAATTCACCAGAGCCAGAGCGGGGAGCAGAGCAGGCAGAAGGACCGAAGTACACTGCCAAGGGGAGCAGCGGGCGGCAGGAGAGGTCTGCGTGCCATGTGGGACCCTCCTCCGGTGGCTGGGGAGCAGCCGGGGATTGAACCGGCGCTGCAGAGGCCGCGGGGAGCTTCGCAACCCAGCGCTCAACTGCTGCACCACCGGGGAGGGCCCTCATTGTGGTTTTGATTTGCATTCCTTTTTAAGTAAAGTTAAGCATTTTTTCACATGCCTTCTCTTTGGAGAAGTTGTCTGCAAGTTGTTTAGGTCTTTTGCCCAGATTTTGATTGGGTTGTTAGTTTTTTTTTGTTGTTGAGCTGTATAAGTTCTTCATATTAGAAATTAACCCCCTGTTGAATGTGGGATGTGCAAGTATCTACTCCCACTCTGTAGGTTGTGTTTTTGTTTTAATTGCAGTTTCTTTCACTGTACAAAGGCATTTAAGTTTAATGTGATGACATTTAAGTATTTTTTGCTTTTGCCCCTTTGCCTTTGGAGACAAACCCTCAAATACATTTCTGAGGTTTATGTGCAGCAGAGGATCAGGCACCTGTGTTTTCTTCTACATATGGCTTCAGGTCTTATATCTAAGTCTTTGATCCATTTTGAGTTAATTTTGTATATGGAACTAAATAATGATCTAATTTCTTTCTTTCTTTTTTTTGCATGTGGGTATCCAAGTTTCCCAGCACTATCTGCTGAAGAGGTTTTCTTTTTTCATTGTATGGTCTTTGGCTTCTTTGTCATAGAATAACTGACCATATTTGCGTGGGTTTCTTTCTGGGCTAAGAGAGATGTTCTACACTGACTGACAACATCCTTACTGCCTGAGATTGCCCACTGCCTTTCCAATTTCCCTTCTTATTTCTATTTCCTAGAATAGAATTTGGTAACATGCCCAGCTTTAAAAAACAAACACATAACAATTTCCCTTATAGCTAGGTATGAATATGTAACTAACTTCAAGTCAGGGGTTTAAGATGAAATGGTATACAGGACTTCTAGGCCTGGGGTACATGTACGTGTCTGCTATGCCCTCCCAACTCCCCACCTTTTGTTTTCCTGATTCCAGGCATTGGAATACAGGCATCATAACTGGAACTTTAGTAGCTATCTGAGACTAGGAGGCAATCTTGAAAATAGAAGCCAGGCACTTTTATAGGTGCCTGGGGCACATAACAAGCAAACAAACATCTTTTGCTCCGTGATAAGGATGGCAGAATAGAATGACAGAAGGAACCTAGGCTCCTGATGACACTGTGAAGCTGCCAGTCCAGCCCTGCTGACATCTAGGCTTGTTTGACTTGAGAGAGTCGCATGTGTTTCATTTTGTTTAAACCACTGTTGTTTCCAGTTTCTGTACCTAGCAACCCACTGCAATTCCTCACTGATACACTAATCCAGTAAAACTGTTTTCTAGGAACTCCAAAGAGAGACTCTGCCACACATCCCAGAAGAGGAAGTGCTAGAACCAGGAGTAACTGCTGGTGATGAGGCACATACCCTTCTTTCATCCACGCTGTCTCAAAAGGTCTCCTCAGAACATTTTTCTATTTTATCCGGAGAACCTGAGCAGAAGGACTGATGCAGGGTTTTTTTTTTTTTTTTTAACTTAACCCCATCCTTGTCATGGTAGAAATAAATGCTGATGTTCCAGCTCTTCTGTTTTATCTCCACATACTCATTTTTGGTTCAGCCACAACACTGTGTTAGTGGCAACCACACACAATAGTATTCTGCAGAAACATATGAGACAACGTAATACAGGGATTCTGACTCACCAGACTGTGTCCTGCAGTGATTTCCTTTGATGAAAACAGCTAAACTTCAGTAGTGGCTGGTGATAGTTACCCTCTTATATACACTTTTAGGGGTATTTAATCAAAATTAAATTGACTCGGTGACCCAGAAGCTCTTGGAGGTTTTAAAAATACAATATACAGTTACCACTTCTCTCCCTACCCACATCCCAAGCAAAAACACACAAATCTTAAGATACTGAAATGAGGGGCCTCCCCTGGTGGCGCAGCGGTTGAGCCCTGGGCTGTGAAGCTTCCCGTAACCTCTGCAGCGCCGGTTCGATCCCCGGCCACCAGCGAGGGTCCCACATGGCGTGCAGACCTCTTCTGCCGCGTCCCTCTGCCTGTTCTGTTCTCCGCTCTCCGCTCTGGTGAATTCTCTCACCCTCCCGCGCTTCTGACTGTACCCAGTGCTTGTATAAATAAATAAATAAATAAATCTTTAAAGAAAAGAAAAAAAGACACTGAAATGAGACAATGCTCCTGAATGTTTCCACTATAATTTCATTATTTTTAAAAAGTGTCCATTCATCATTAGCTTACTATATTCTCGAATAGCCCTGAAAGGTTGGGAAAGTATAGCAGGACCCTGTCAATAATGTGACACAGCATTACCTGGATTTGGATATACCAAAGGTTTAGCACAAGTGCCAGAATTCTCTCACACTCTTCCTCTTTTCAGTGATTCCATTACTACTCCAATTTGCCACTTTCCAAGTATCAACCCATCATGGCTCAGAAGAGCTAGTCAGCACAGACCCAAAGCAAGAGAGGTGTTTTCACACTCCTCTGAACTCCATCCTTGGATGCCTGCTTTAGACCAGAAATCCAGTTAAAAAAAAAAAAAAAGTAGAAAAACCCATTTCTAAGGCCTTCAGGGAATGATCTAAACCCAGTTCTTCACTACTTTCATTTTATTCACCAGTCCTGCTTTTAGCACTCTTCAAACACTGTGGTCTCCTCCTCCTTTTCTTCCCACATTTAGCAGCAAAGTCCTCCTTGAAGCTGCTGCAGCCTCACCAACTGTTGAGCTCCACACACTTCCTCCAGACTCCAGGGTTTCCGCTGATTTCCACAGAAACCAGAGAAACCTGCTTATAAATCCAGGGCAGCCTTATGTTTATTTTCTTGAAGTCTGACTTCTTAACCCTGCTTCCATCAGTCAGTAACGTGGCAGAGTGAAAGGACAGAGGAATTTCAGTGCTGTACTAACATAGTTCTTTCATTTCTAGTTTAAGGCGAACAACTAATCATTCTATAATCTTGCACATACAAAATCTACTGGAAAAAACATGCAGTCATCTCTGTGAATATGCTTCAGGATCATATTCTAACAGGGATCAAACTTGTAATAGGAAAGATATAAAAGAACCTGGTTAACTCTAAAAAGCATATGGTAACATTCCCATGCTGTTTTACTAACAGAATATAGTCAACAACTGTCATCATCATTTTCTTACAAGTTAATCTTCCTGTACACCCAGTGCAACAATTTATCAGTTGTACAAATAAAGAACTAAGGGTCTGAGAAATCTATACGCCTTTCCCAAGGGGTCTTTCTTAAGAGGAAAAAAAAAAAATCCCATTTATTATTGTTTTCCTTTTTGAAAATCCTAACCAGGCTGCAGTGCTAGGAACTTCACACTCTTTCTCACTTACTATGCATGTTATCTTTGGAGTGGATTATTCTCCCCATTTTACGGATGAGAATAAGGCCCAGAGAGGTTATATGTCTCACCCAAGTTCTCAGAGCTGGTAAGAGCCAGAGACTGATCTGACACCCAAGGCCAGTTTTCTTCCCACTACCCCAAAAATTCCATTCCAATGGTAACCTAAAGTTACTAGCATCCAAATTTTCAGGGTACTACTTAGCAAAGTTGTGAGAAATAAACAGAGTCCTTTTGAACAAAGCTATAAACGGAAATACCAATGTCCCTTTGTTTTACGTAAAACAGATGGTTTCTGGCAAAAACTGACTGCAAAGTAATTTTTGTGAAACAAATCCTACTTGTCTACCACTATGGAACCAAGAAGCATTTGCCAAGGAAAGAATTAATCATAAATGTTTAGTAAAGGAGAATGATGAGCAGCCTTGGCAGATGCTGGGCAAGGATTCAAAGCAGCAGCAGCATGTTGGTAGTGGCATCCCGAAACGCCCCTTAAGTGTTCTTCCCTGCTCAGTGAGACAGCCCCTGGCCAGGTGCTCTTCTCTGCTCAGTGAGGCAGCCCCATCAGTTCACAGGCATTCTTCCTGCTCCAAGTTAAGCCTGTGACATCACCTTGATAGCTCTCAGAAATGATGTGTGGTATAGAGGGGCATACTGGAACAGGGACCAGAAAAGAGATTTTCATCTCCAGCTTGGGGGAGACTCCAGGAATAAATAATCAGTCTAAAAGAAAGGGAACAAAGGAGTAACCCAGTCAAGGGAAGTGTCAAGTGTCAAGACATGGAGGAACTACAATAGCTTAGCTGTTGACGGGGGTTGGGGGGGGGGTTGGGGTGAGAGGTGGGGGAGAACGGCAGAAGAAGGCCAAGTGGGCAGGTCTTCTAGATCATGCTAAGAAGTCTCGGCTTCACCCTAGACCTTTATTAAGAAGACTTTCAAGGGTTAAGACTTTCACATGGCCAAATTTTTTTTTTAAAGATTTATTTTATTTATCTATACAATAGCTGGGGTACACGCCAGATGCATGGGAGGGTGAGAGGATTCACCAGAGACAGAGTGGGGAACAGAACAGGCAGACTGACGAAATATACTACTGAGGGAGCAGCGGGCGAGACAGGAGAGGTCTGCTTGCCATGTGGGTTGCTCCGAGGCCGGCGGGGATCAAACTGGCACTGCAGAGGCTGCGGACAGCTTCACAGTGCTGTGCTCAACCACAAGCGCCATCAGGGAGGCTCCAAACATGACCAAATTTTAAGAGATGCCTCAGGGAGTGCATCTGAGTTATCTGGGTCTTAGGGAGAAGCAACCTGATGGACTGGAGAGAGGCAAGAATTCAACAGTGAAATCTGTTAGAGACGAAGGATGTTTCAGTCATCTAAGAAAGGATAATAGGGACAATAGGAATTACAGGAAGATAAAATTTAAAGAGTTTTTATAACTATGACTAATTATCATCAAATGAACTCCAAAGTTAGTAACAAAAGAAGTCTGATTTAAGGATACCAAAACTGAGATTAACAGAGAAGAATCTATAAAAAAGTTCTTGAAAAATAAAATGAATTTTGTAGATTTACAGGAAAGACATCGATATGTAGACAGGGGCTCCTCCCTGACTTTCTCAATTTTTGAAGATTTTAGACATACATGAGTGATGATACTGTGGTTAAGTGTGTCTGCCTGCGTAGGCCAGTTTAGGAGAAGGCTGTCCTGGTACAGGTCCTCTATCCTGCTGGTCAGCCCTCCTCGCCTTGACAAAGACACCCAGTAGTCTGGCTCATCGAGCTTAGACTAAACCTTAAGATACAACACAGGAAGCCTTTCCTACAATCCCATCACATTCTCTGTGCCTTTGCATATGCTACTACCCCTGTCTAAAGTCTTGGAACATTCCTACTCACTTTCAATCTTCTAACGCTCAGGGAAGATTTCCAGTGCACCTATCACTTCTTCCTTTATTTCTTCCAACTGCAAACTGTATCTACCTCCTTTAGAATCCTTGATATATTATAATATATTTTAATCATTATTTATGTATTATACCCCCACTGAAAGGTAAGCATCTAAAGGGTAGGGCCTGGGGTGGTTCGTGTGTGTCCCCCAGGATCTAACACTTTGCTTGGCACCACTAGGCAAATACTGTTTGACAAATACTGGCCAAAGAACTGAATGGAGAGTGAATAATCTCAAAGAGGAGGTCTGGTAAGGTTTCTAGAGGTCAGTTTACAAAGGTTTTCACAGAGACTTTATAAATGACTCCTAGTTGTCAATGAATTCCTAAAGATGAACCACATCTCCTCAAGTTCAGGTGTGGGCATCTGTCATTTTAAAGCCGAATTCTGAGCTCATTACTTGTGCAATGCCTTCTGTAGCTTGGGACTCAGGATGGAGATAAGACATGCCAGGAATACATATTTTCAGGTCCACTTCTTAAGTAAAGACGACCCCCCAGGTATGTTAGAAAGAGAGGGGAAGAGGGCTTAGATTTGTTAAGCCCCTGCGATATGCCACAACAAATCTGTGAGGTAGACACAAATAGTCTGATTTCCAGATCCCGGCTACACCAAATGTGTTCAGGAGACCAGCAGCACCATCACCTGTGCACACTGGATGGAAATAACACAATTTCAGGCCTCACCCCAAACCCACTGAACAGAATCTGCATTTCATAAGATCCCCCAAGTGATTCATCTGCAAGAAAAACATTGAGAAGTACTGTTGTAGATGAGGAATCTGGGATCAATGAAGCTAATTATTGTGCTTTAGGTTTCACAACTAGAATTAACAGGGATTTGAACCCAGACTATGTTCTGAGAGGCTGTGCTTTTCCCACTACAGTGCTTGTAAAAGCCACGCCAAGCTCACAGCTTAAAAAACGCATACAAATTAATTAGGAAAAGGTTTGTTATAACAATGTTCATTATGTCAAAAAACTTAGTAATAAAAAATTTTCACATCCCTATAAGGTCAGTGCACAGGGCCCGGTGAGAGTCCCAGGCCACGGGCACAAGGAAGGGCCTTAAAACCGCAGAGGGAATTCCACCTTTGCCTTAGCTCCTGGAACCAGACAGAGGCCTCCACCTGACACAAACAGGACCAGATAGCGATCAACCAGAAATCACCAAAAAAAAAGAGAAAAAAACAACTTCAGTTCCACATACCCAGTTTCCCGCCCTACCTTTCCTCATCCTATAAAAGGACATCTCCCTCTACAATGGATGTGACTTCTACGACCCCAGTGGGGGTCAGGGAACCTCACCTGGGGGCGCAATAAAGTTCCTGCCTGTGAGAAACTTGGCCTGGCTCTCCTTCTCTTTACCACTGATCCTTTCAATCCCACATTACCAAACACAGAAAACTCAGAGCTTTCTTGTCTTGTGATGCCAGTCATATAAGTTTTCCTATTTTATTACTAGAAATAACTAAAGTTAATAAATTAATGCCTTCATGATTAAAAATCACTTAACTTTTGGTTTTGGGGGTATCTCTTTGAGAGACTGAAGCACAATTTCAAGACATAGGTTCTAGCAGACGCTCATTTAAATTGTATGCACAATTTAAGAAAGTACTTAACTTCTTTGGGGCTGTATCATCAGTAATAAAACAGGCTAATGCTGCCGTTAGGGATAATGACATCATGTATATAGTAGAACACAGCAAATACTCAATAAATGTGAGAAACCATTGCCACCATCATTGTCAGCAGTAGCCTCTGACTGGCTGACACATCTTCAGGAAAATCAGCCTGTTAACAAGGCTAGCAAATATTGTTATTCTACAAGTTTCTCAGCCAGCAGGCATACTTAACAGAGACATGACTTATTAGTAATCAATACATTTTAAGAAAGTTGTAGGCATATTTTTTAGTGATTATCAAAATGATACGCTTAATTTATTTTATGGTAACCCTACAGCAAATAGGGAACAAATTAGCTATTATTTTCTTTCTACTTTGGAACCAGAGACAAGGAAGAAGAGACAGGGAAAAATATGCAATGTACTATACACTACAACCACATTGCCTATATGTATAATTTTATGGTACACAAAGCACTTTGCCTATAAATTATCTCACTCAATTCTCACATCCTGTGAACTATTGTCTCCATTGTAAAGGGTGGGAAACTTAAGTTCAGAGCGGGCACATGACATGCTGAGTCACAAATCCTGAGCAGAGTCAAGGCAGAAACACAAATCCAACTCTTCTGAACCCAGTCAGGGGCTCCTTCCTACTAGGCTACTTAAGGGATTAAAGTAACTACTCCAACAAGGAGAGGTGCTCAGCTGCAGAAAACCACCCCCATGACAGTTCACAGCAAGGTTCCCCAGCCCCATTCCCCGTAGTGACTCTCCGAGTCCCACATACACATTCTTTAATAAACCCATATCTAGAAGAGAAAAGTGCTGCTTTTCTTGAACGTGATACCTGAGAATAATTTCTGCTTGGGGATCTTTTGTTTGGCTAGTAGAAAAGAATGTTCAACATCTTTCCAAGCTCCTTCTTATGCTAATTACAGCTCATCAGCATCTGGACACCCACAAGCAAAATCAATCTGACTATAAAAGCAAGCCAAAGACATTTTCTTACCATAAAAAAAAACCCAACAATAGCAACAAACAAACAAGATTGCAACATGATTAAACACACAGAGCATTTCCCCAGCAACCTGCAGGCTACTGCATATAAAAATCACATCCAATATCACAAGAGTCCAGGAAGGTGGACACTAACAAACATCTCACACATATAATTGTATTCATTATTAGCAGTGAAATGTATACACATTTATTTTCATTTTATTCTCTTTCATTCTCTTTCACATTATATCTACTGTTACATGCCAACAAGTCTAACACATTCAAATATTCGTATATTAAAAAAAAAATTCTGAAAGGCATCTTCACTTCCCTTTATAATATAACCAAATGAACTCAGATACATTAGCCTTCAGTCAACACCTCATTTTCTTCTGCCCTTAAGTCCCAGCACATTCATAATACTTGGAAGAGCCAACATCATCATCTAAGCACAGCTCACCTTTCCAAACTGCCATCGCCTCCACAATGTAATCATTTAACCTGAAATCTACCCTGCCTTCTAAAAATAGTTCAACTGCCTAATTGTATTAAAAGATTCAACCTTGCCTGACAAATATGCCTCAGATAAAGTGAGTAAAAATAGTAGGTTATAAAATAGCATATATGTGCAGATATCATTTAATAAGGTTAAAAATTAAGACCCCACTTCTTGCCCAGCAGGCAAATTTTTGAGACTTAAATAGATAAGGGAATCGATAAGGTTGCCATGGGAACTGGGCCCTAAGACCTACCACCAAGACCAGAAAACCAGCCCAGCTCCAGGGGCCTGGACACATTCTGTGTTCAAAGGCAGTGGCAATCAGATATCCCAGGATACAAAACTGATGCCCCCAGTAAGAAAACCAGTGAAAAGAGAATCTCAAAAAGAGAATCTCAAATCCTTCTTCCTGTACACCCTGCTCTCTGGCAGGAGATTTCAATAAATCACCTCTCTTGTTCTACACTCTGTCTCTGGCGAATTCTTTCACTTCAATGCCTCTGTGCATACCTCAATATTAGACCGCCAAAACATATACCATTTCACTTACAGAAAATTATATATAGACATACTTAGCTCCTACCCCTAACACAGATGTTTGAATGAATGGCATTCCAAGATGTTTTCAGCAATTAACTGTGGGTGGTGAGAGTAGGGGTGATTTTTACTTTCCTTCCATCCTTTTCCACGATGCTTGAATTTTCTACATTAGTTTACTTAATTCATGTTTTGAAAAAGCAACAAAGCTATTTTTAGCAAGCCTCCCCCGAAGATCCACCAAATCAAAAATCTTCTCCTGACACAGAAAGAAAGTAAAGACGATGCTTCCAAAGGCAGGTATTCTAAGCATTCTGGCTAGTGGTTTTCAACACTAGGCAACAGGATATGGAGCTTTTCAAACATTTCGATGTTCAGTGTCCCAGTCCTTGGATTTCTGGAGGTGAGACTAGGTAGGTATATTTTGTCAAAATTCTTCAACTGATACTGATCAGAGAAAGTTGAAAACTGCAGATTTATGTCTCATTCTCAATAGAGCTTCAAATAGAGAAAAAAATAGGCCAAAGGGCTGAGTGAAGTGTTTAACTAAAGGCAGGCAATTGCAAGGTAACCAGACAGGAATGTTTAGAAACAGAAACTGAAGGTTAAAGCTGTGCTGAGCCTCAGTATGAGAGGCCACGAAGAGGTAGGAGGCTGTCTGTGGGTAAATGTGTCCTAAATTGGAAGCTACAAAGTAAACCAATATGGAAGGGCAAAATGTTTGAGATTGAGGATGGAGATTGTTTATGAAGCATGGCCATAAGAGAGAAGAGAAATGGCATAGGAAAAGACTAAGTAGTTAAAATTAGGTTCATGATAGGTAAGTAACCTTGACTTATGATTAAAAGAGCATTGCATATGCTAGGTGAAAATCCTAATAAGGCCATGTACTATCTGTAGTGATCTTTGAAAAGCGACAACTTCTCTCTGCCTCAGTGTTCTCACCTGTAAAATAGTACCTGGCTCAGAGTTATTGTGACGATTAGGTGAAATGAGATAATGAATGCAAAGGCCTGTCAGAGTCGTCAGAACAAGAACAGTCCCCAATGGTAACATTAGGAAGTACACAGTGCACTAAAGATCATGCTGAATGTTAATAAACTGGGGACCACAGTTGTTTCCTCTTTTTTTACCTCACTAAATAGGCTGGAGAAGTAACCTAAAAGGTTTGGCTACTTCTCTGTTACTTCTACATCCCCGGTATTTGCTTTACTTCTATAAAGGAGACATGATGCATACTAAACAATTTCTATAAAATTTAATCAAGATTATAAATGAAAACTAACAGAGTCATACTGACAAAATAATAAATGTACCAGTGGAAAATTCTATAACCAAAATAAGAATGCAGCTAATACTGCCACTAAAGAACAAAGTTCCTATCTGGAAAAATGAAAAACATAAAAGGAAAACAGGAGTGATAAATGTTTCTCCTTTACCCTTTCCAGCAGATTCGACAAAATTGAATTTATGCTAAATTAGGTAAAACAGTCAAAATAACTAAAATTAATACTATGCCCTGTAAATATTGGGGGGAGTCTGTCCCTTTTTGTATAACATAGTAAGATAACTATAAAAGCAGCAATAATTATTAACATTTAATAAATGCTTGCCAGATTCTGTGCTGAGCTTGTACAACATTAGCTCAGTTCTTAAAACAGTTCTGCAGATCCTTTAGGCTCTGGCTTCTGGCTCAACTATCTAATCTGGAAGCTCTACTCACCAAGGACTGGTATAATGCTGGCCACAGAGGGCATTCCCGGGAAGAGAGATTAATAGAAAAATACAGATCCACTGACACTGGGCGAAATCGGAAATTCTGAGAACGTGTCTCAAAAGACTACATTTTAAACAAAATTCCAGATGATTCTGATGAGCACCTAGGTTAAGGCTCAAGTCAATCTATGCTTCCCAACTTTTGTTCTATACATGTTGCTTTTTTCACCTGACATTCCTTTACAGGGCGAACTCACACAGCTTGGTTCAAGAGCCACATTTCTTTCTTTCTTTTTTTAAAATTTTTTTAGATTTCATTTATTTATTTATACAAGCACTGGGAACAGTCAGAAGCGTGGGAGGGTGAGAGAACTCACCAGAGCCAAAGCGGGGAACAGAACAGGCAGACTGATGAAACACACTGCTGAGGGGAGCAGCAGGCTCGGCAGGAGAGGTCTGCGTGCCATGTGGGACCCTTGCCCCGGTGGCCGGGGATCAAACTGGTGCTGCAGAGGCTGCGGGCAGCTTCGCAGCCCAAGGGAGGCCCTAAGAGCCATATTTCTAAGGTAGAGCCATTTCTAATCTCCACCTGTTCTCTCACCACCGAGGGTAGATTAGGGCCCCACCTCTGTGCTTCCACGGTGCTTCACATTCTCGCCTACCCTTTGACTTTGTAACAGAAATGTAGGTTTCTGTGACTACAGTCCTAGCTGGGCTCTGAGCTTACTCACCTTTCATTGTTATCTGGTATTATAAACACAGGTTTCTGTCTCCCTAGCTGGACTGTGAACTTGTTCATCTTCCATCTACAGCACCAAGGCTGGCACAAACACCAAGCAATGGCTAGTGGTTAGTTTAATAAAAGAATGAGTGAAGCCTCGCTGACCTACCTTTAGGAATGTTATCTGTAGAAACAGACCTTCTACAAAAGCAGCAAACAGGAATAGAATTCACTCTAGAATGATGAATTTTAACTGGGTTAGCGCAACCCGGGTTGTAACAGAGGGCCAGGGGAATAGGCCATCACAATAAACAGTGGTTGTCTCATCTCTCTGATAGCTTGTTAGGACCTAGCATGACCACATGCACAGTCTTGATGTGCAACTGGGCTCCCTCCTACAAAAGCCAAGGAGTTTGCATCCTAAATGTAAAAATGAAAGCTGGGAGAGGTAGGGGTGATTATTTTTGAAAGGAGGTTGATAGACAGTAACCATATAAGCATTTATTGAAAGTCATCACATTACAGACTACATAGGACAATCATTATTCTTCACACAACTGTTTGGGAAAGGTTTTATCAGGCTTGTTTACTGTAAAGGAATTCAAGTTATAGAGAGAATAACTGGCCCAAGGTATCACCTAGTATGGGGTATCACCTAGTATAGGGGTTGAAGGCAGGTCTGTCAGTATTTAAAGACAATCCTCCTTCCGCAATTCTCTGCTGCCTCTGAATACCAACCAAAAGACTGCTAGAATCACCTTGGTGTTGGCAGAATCTTTATAAGCAGACCCAGGTTTAAATTTTGCTTTCATTACTCACTTGCTAAACCGTATTTTGGTCATTAACAAATTCTCTGAGATTCACTGTAAAAAAAAAAAGAAATGCTTAATTCACACTATGTATATCTGTAAAGCCTTGAATCTACTAGTATCAACAGCCAATAAATGTGAGCTGGCTATTAGGCTGTTTTCCTCCTCCGTTCTGCAAAAGAGAAGAATAGTTTCTTTCTAGGATGGCAAATATATCCTCTCTGCTTCGCTGTCTTCCTCCTTGGCAAACAACTATGCTGTGTTCTGCGCAGGAAAGACCTGTAGGTAAAGGCCTAATATGACTGGAACCAGTTAGCAAACCAGATGTGAAACATTCAGAATGATCCCCTTAGGCCTGATGAGAGAAACCCCAAGTCCAAACACATTGCTTATTTCAGCATCCTTACATTTTGTCCTCTGAGGTCAGGAATAAGACAAGCAGCTGGAGGGAGAAAAAAGGAATTGATCCAGAAACTGTTCAATTATAAGGTTTTCAAGTAGTAACAAAAAAACAACAGCAAGACATTTCTATCCTTGTTTAACATAAAATGCCCATTAGAACATGACGTAATACCATTCTTAAAATTAAATACTGGTCACTCTCTACTTGCTTATTGCTCTGACCACTATAACCAACCCTTTGTGACTTTCAAGTTTAGGGAATACAAAAGTGTGTGTTTGTAGTTGGTGGGGTGGGGGTGGGGGGGTTGGGTTGGGGGTGTGTGCTTGGAGATACACAAATTCTGTTTACAGGTGATATGGAAAAGAAACAGGGATCTGGGATTCCATGGTATATCATCTCTGAGGAGGGTTTTTATCTTACAATTGCCATGTTCACAGTCCCATCTCTACAAGTAGCAGATGCAGAGAGGGAAAGCATTTCTTTAAGTATGTACATCTAAAATTACCAAGAGTAAAAGGAAGAGAAACACAAATGGAAAGCCCATCCTCATTCCAGGTACTAACATTAACCAAGCGGGCACTGCACTAAACACTTGATCTCTAGTATTTCATGTAATCCTCACATAGCACCCTTATGAGCTAGATTCTAATATAAACCTAGTTTGATAGAGACAATATGCTCAGAGAGGTTAGGCAACTTTCTCAAAGGAACACAGATAATAAATGACAGGAACAAGACACCAACACAAGTCTTGTCTTAATCCAAATCCCATATACTTAGTCATTTCTTCTCCAATAACTAGCTATATGCCTCAGCAGCTGTTGTCCCATCTGACAGTACTTTCATTGGTGTAAGAATAAAATACAATTTCTTTTTCAAGGAACACTCAAATGCCATCTCTTTTCTTAAGTCTTTCCAGAATCCCTAGAAGTCTTGGCTTGCACACCTCTCATATAACATTTAGTATAGTGTGAGATGTCTGGGATCAGGGTTAAAACAGTAATCCATAATAAACTAACATTTATCAACACCCCACTGTAGACTATGTTGGACTTGTATAAGCCACAAATAACAATAATAATTCTTACAACAACTTAAGAAAGTAGGTATTAATTCTATTCTTATAGATGAATAGGCAAATGTCTGTGGAATACTTCTATGAGACAGATGTTAAGCAGAGTTACAGAAGAACCATAAATTGGCTAAGAATCCTTTGAATAATTTCCACAAAATTATTTTGCCATTTGCTCCTAAAAACTTACACAATTTGAAAGGATAATAGTCATCACCACCATGATGACCTGCCCTGGGTCAAAGAACCAAGATCAGAATCAAGGTCTTCTGATCAAGAATTTTTGATTTCACCAGCAATCGAGAGAAAAGCAACCTAGTTTGGACCCAGAAGAGTAAGTAGCACTGGTATGACTTTATGCAATGAGTGTGAGATTTGTGATCAGAAGCTGAGGGTGTGAGTCCTAGTTTAGTTACTTATTCACTGCACGACTTGAAGTCATGATCTCCTTGAGTCTTACAATTTCCCCTCTCCGGAATGACACGAGAAATTGCAGGATTTACAAGGCTGAAATTCTAGTCCCCTTTCTTTTGGTCTGCGTCATCATCTCCCTTCCACTGGAAAGGTGTTCCTCTCTAAACATTCCTGTTCTCTTGCTCCCTTTAATAATGAAGCACTTGTTTGAAATGTCTTTGTATTTGCTGTTAAGGTTTTTTGGTAAATATCTATGGAATTGACTTTCCCCCCACTGCCCTGTTATCTATTTTCCCCCTTCCTTAAACTGATTCAAGATATTTTTATAAGGTAGAATCACAGATTATGACCATTTACATGAGGGGAATGTTAATGTTATACTGTTAAATCTGGTGCATAGACTTCTGTCTTGGTGGAGTGGATAGAGAAAGTAGAAGAGACTTGAGCAAAGAATGAATGAATGTGGTTTTGAATGAACTGTGTATCTGGTGGAGTTGTCTGCTGTTTAATTAGCTGCACCAACTAGATCTTGAAAGACAAAGAATCAAGGCAAAGAATTGGGGATTAAATTTGTGGACAGGAAAGATCATCCAAGAAGAGTATTAGAGTGGAAAAAAATAACTAGAGGGAAGATACCCCCAAATCCATGTGAAAATGAACACTTGAGAGACAGCAAAAGGATCTGGTGTTCTACTTTGTTCCCTTACTCCTGGGAACTGTCAGATACTAGGTCCTTGCTGAAACATGAACATAGCAGAGCCCCGATAAAAGTTGGCTCCAAACAATGCCAGATCATTACCACAGTTCAAACTGGAGACCTTTAAAAGGTTTCTTTTTTACCTAAATTGGCTAATCTCTTGTCTTTTCTGATTATAGGAAAGGTTTTATCATTTTCCTCTTTTAACCCTGGAAGGTGGTGGGAACTCGGTCTTCACTTGCTCACTGGTAGGAGTCCAACAAGCTCAGACATGTTTCCTGACATGTGGAGTCAACCAGAATCACTGCCAGTACTTTGCAAGTGACAGAAAAGTATCCTTGAAAGCACTGCCCTGCTATCAACTGTCACTGTTGATAAGGTAAAATGTGTGCATTACACCTGGCATATACAGTACACACCTACACACTGCTTGGTAGCTTACCCCTTAATAGCCTCCCGGGGAACCATGTTAAAACAGTGCGATTAACGAGAACTGCTATAAACTCAATAACTCACCCACCTAATGAAGCAATACAAGGAAAATTCGACCCATTTTAATAAGAATTTTAAAAAGAGACAAGAAATAAAGGTCAAATGCCATTTCTGGATCCCAGCTCTTTTCTTTCTTTCCTCCTATTCTGAAGCAGTTAATGCCAAGGAGACAATATATACTGTGCTATTCTTTATAAAAACCAAGGAAGCAGCCAATCATACTACTGTACCCAAGGGCAAATTATTTCTTTCCAACCCATCCCCCAAGCTAAGTGCCTCCCCTGATCTATTTCTGAAGGTTTTATTATGCAAACCTGAATGGATTTCAATTACAATAATTCTTTTCCTTATCCATCCCAACTCACAAAGGAGGAACAAAATTACCAGCAATTCTAGGTTATATGGGTGGTTTTTTTTTTTTTTTTGCTTCTTCCCTCCTCTCTGCAGTCACCTTAATCTAGAAGTTCTTCTCTTTCAACCCCTTTTATTGACTGTGGGAACACAGCTGTTTTTATGCTACCCTACCTGACTATTTAGCATAGTATGACTCTGGACATTACCGTGAAGAGTGTATTTGTCCATTCTCAGGCTGCAATCACGAAGCAGCTAGACCTCAGGCCAATCAATAAATCCCAATAAATCCCTCCCCTAGTCAAAGTTGAACAGTCTGATCTCCCCATGATTTCTTAGAAGGATGGGTGTATGTGTGTGACCAAGACAGAACTGGAGAGAGGTTTGGTAGAGAAGAGAACTTATGCTTCATAAGGGGTCTATGCTAAGCATATAATATATGTCATCTCATCTGACCCTTACAACCACCCTATACGTAGATCTAGCCTCACTATTTTATAGGTCTGGCAACAGAGGCTCAGAGAGTTTAGGAATTTGTCCCAAATCATATAGCTGATGTGCAGTGTACCCACCTGTATCACACCAGGCCACACTGTTACTGTAGGAAGGCCCTGAGGGGTGACAGGATGAACCTAAAGAGGCAAATCCTGATATGTGACAAGTGTCCAGGTTTGACAAGAAAGAAAGGGAAGAGTGTGGGGAAACCCTTCAGGGCTTCTGGACTGGCATGCGGATTTCTGCTCCATAGTCCTTAATTTGGAGTTGCTGGATTACCATAAGAAGTTTATCATATGGTGGCCTCACCTATAAGGTAGTTCCATCCACAACTTGGCTTTTAAGGATGTGGATCGAAGTGGGTAGGGGATTTCCATAATCTCCATGCCCATGAGACAAAGTAGAAGTTATCACTAGCAACCCTCTTGCTTTTGCTTCCAAACAAGTTGGGTGAAAGTCCTAGGTGTATGACTGAGTAGTATTTTAGGGAAGTGGTAGCCCATTTACTTTGCCTCCATCATATGCCAAGCACTAGGCCCAAGAACCCCGAGGTGACAATGTCACTGATTTTTTTAAGAGCTATAAAGGCAAAGTGTTTGGACCAAGAGTGCATTTAATAGGAGGCTCTGTTCTAGTCTAGGGATTCATGATATGTTCCCCAAAGAAAATGAAAGCCAAACTAAGGACCTAAAGGATGACTGAAAGGCAGTGAAAGAAAATTGCTACACATAGAGGAAAGAGCGTGGTACAAGCTTGGTGGCAGGAATGAGTGGGCACATGTGCTAATATTCCTGATGTTTTGAGGCTACTGTGCTCTAGCTAAGCACACAAAACTGGTCCACTTGCAGCTCAAGGGCCAGATACAGAGGGCGACACAGAGGACAAGACAGAAGAAGAAAGCCTTGCATAATGTGCCCCGGCTTCACCTCCATTCTCACCCTACCATGCCATTTACGATGTGAAGGCCAACTTGCCAGAAGTACCAGCAGCAGCTAACAGGCATTGGGAATGGTCTGGGGTAGTATTTTCTTCTTGGGGTTCATTTCTCTCTGCATATTGCTATATTCAGGATGCAGAGCTCATTCTCACCAGCCATTACAGTCCAAACATGCCTTCCAGGGGCTGTCTTATCAAGCCATTGCCCTTACTAATATAATGTTATCAAATTCCTAATGCAAGTACTCTAGAGCAAATGTACTGTTACCAGCATGCCACCAGGCACGTTTTTTCTGAAGGAAAACAGCAGCTCACTGAATCTGTCACTTCTCAGTACCAAGCACACAGAACAAGAGCCTGCTAAGGGCTGTTTTCCTTCACTTTCTTCAGGCATGCTCAAGATGCAGCATCAAGTCTCTCAATAGAACCCAGCAGATCAGTCTTAAGGAGTTTCCAGGATGAGAGAACAAAACCGTGGCAACAAGGGTCTGTGCCTCGGAATCTTAAGGTACAGAATAAGAGCTAGTCTAGTTTCACTAGTCTAGTTTTCTTCTTTTATAGGAAGAAAGGAGCACACAGTCTAGAGAAGTTAAGCAAAGGGTATAAAGCCACACAGCTAGTTTGTTGTAGAATCACAGTTTGGTTCCTTTCTCAGCAGACTTACTTATCTGAAAAAACAAGGATACTACCATTTACGTCATAGGTTGTGAGGTCTAAATAAAACAGCGCATAATGCAGCAGTGCCACATTTTCAACGAATGGGGACTGTCCCTAAAATTGTACTTCCTACATCTCTAAAACTACCCATTTCCCCTCCCGTCATTTTGCTTAATTTCCAAAGAGGAAAGAAAAAAGATGTGGGCCTTAACAATGCTTACTACGGGTATCTGGTCAATGAGGTGCTCTGAGGTGACCTGATCTCTCTACTTATTCTCAGGTCTCTAGCCCACAATTCTTTGCACTGCAAGTTCCTCCCCTGTACAACTTCCTGTTATCTATGGAGAACTGATTTGATAAGAGATGACATTACTGGAGATGACCACCAGAGACAGGTCATATCATTGTCCCTGTAGCCACTACAAGTTGGAAAAGACTAAGCCAAGTGAATTTGAGAAGAGATAAATGCTCAAACTTTTACTAGGAGGGTAAGGAATACAAAAGATCCCACATAGACCTACATCCATTCTACCACCATTGATGGAAAAAAGTCACCCACGCACAAAGAAATGTTAACTTCTGACACAACAACCAAATTAGCCAGTCAGCTCAGGTTCTCTCCTCTGATACACCACCTCCGTACCCACCTTGTGGCCCTCCCCGCACTTTCAAATAACCATCCCACCATGTAAATTTCCCGGTGCAAGTGTCTGCTAGCCTCCAGCAGAACTGTCAATGCTCATAAATCCCTGGCCTTCCAGATTGCACTGCAGCTATTTATTGGGGGGAGGGATGCAGCAGGCCACTAGACAATAGCAGGAAGAAACCGGCCCAGCAGTAACTACTCTGGTTACAGCATCGCAATTCATGGCAGCATTTTGCTGGGAGTGTGCACCATCAGGGAGGAGAAACATAAAAAGGGGAACCTGGGCTGTAAATAGTTTATTTCGGCAATTCCTGATGTTGGCTGAATCATACTTTAATACAGAAGTACATGAAAGCACCACTCTGGAAGTGACATGTGTTGCCGCCTCATTACTCTTTTCAAAAGGGTCTTCCATCAGAGAGACACCTCACTACAAATTATAGCAAAGAAAACAAAACCCTCATGCACAGACTTATTAACAGGCAGGAAAGAAAAGGAACTGCCAGCATTCAAGTAAGCAGAGAATGCATGTGACAAAGACAAGCAGCGATCTGGAGTATCTGTGATGTTTTCCACACCTAGCAAATAAGATAGACGAGAAAAACGCAGCACTCTTCTTCTGAAGAGCCCACTCCTCAAGTGCAAGTCAGTTTTTCAAAGGAGTTCTCATTTTCCGTATTTCTAATGCACCTAAACTAGACTGACTCCTCCAGCAAACCTTACCTTCATGTTCCTTCTCTGTGGTTCCCACTTTCTTGATCTTCCTGGGAGATTTCATAAAGAGGGGAAAGATGGTTCGTAAGCCAAGAATGTCAACAAATTTATGGCAATTGTCTGTGCCCTCAGGTCCAATCATGGCATGGTCAAGCACTTTCAGGGCACTGCTCCGGGAGATCTTCTTTTCTCTGTGAACAAAAGGGGTTTCATATAAAGTATTCCACAGGTACATTCTAGCCTTAAAGTATATCTATTTACTGAAGTACTGATAATGAGGAAAAGGAAATAAAAATAAAACAACGTAAATATCCACCAATGAGAAAATTATTACATTGTGGCATATCTAAGTGGAATATTACACAGTTGTTAACAACTAGGAGAGTATGTACTAGAATGAACATAGTCTTACGCTCAAAATGATAAACACAAAAGACAGTATTCAAAATTCTATATGAAGCATTGCCTTAACTGTGAAAAACAGGCAATAAAAAGGCTAGAAAAAGATCAAAATCCAAACAAAATTTATTTCAGGGTCAGGGTGGTGGAATTATGGATGATTTATTCCTTTTTCTTCCTTTAAAGCAGCTTTATCAAGATTTAATTTACATACCATACAACTCACCCCTTTAAAATGTACAAATCAATGGATTTTAGTATATTCACAGATGTGTGCAAGCATCACCACCGTCAATTACAGAATACTTTCTTCACTCTGACAAGAACTCCCCCACCCTTTAGCTATCATCCTCTACCTTCCCCATCCTACTTGGGCCTTCAGCAATCCCTGATCTACTCTCTGCCTTCATGGATTTGCCTATTCTGTATATTTCAAGTAAATGGTATAAATAATATGTGATCTTTTGTGACTGACTTCTTTCAGGTTCCATCTATGTTGTAATATGCATCAGAACTTGATTCTGTTCTGTGGCTGAATAAAAGTCCATTATTGTATGGATTTGCCACAATTTTTCTATCCATTCGTACACCTACGGACATTTGGATTACTTCCTTCTTTTGGTCACTGTGAATAATGCTACTATGAATGCTTATGTACAAGTTTCTGTGTGGGCATATTTTGCGTTTCTTTTAGGCACATGTATACCTAGCAGTGGAATTGCTGGGGCATATGGTATCTCTATGTTTAACCTCTTAACAAGGTGTCAGACTATTTTCCAAAGTGGCTGTATCATTTTACATTTCCACCAGCAGTTTATAAGTGTTATGATTTCTACACATCCCTGCCAACACTCATCATCTGACTTTTTGGTTCTAGACATTTTAGTGGGTGTAAAGTGGTATCTCATTATGGTTTTGATTTGCATTTCCCTGATAAATAATGACTCAAGCATCGTTTCATGTGCTTATTGGCCATTTGTATATCTTCTTTGGAGAAATGTCTATTCACATCCTTTGCCCATTTTTGAATTAACTTAATTATCTTTATAATTGAGTTGTAAGAGTTCTTTATTTATTCTAGATGCAAGTCCTTTAACAGATAATTGATTTGCAAATATTCAATTCTAAGGGTTGTTTTTTTACTTTCTTGGTACTTTGAAACACAAAAGTTTTTCACTTTGATGATTGTTTTCTTTTGTGTTGCTCATATCTAACAACAATTGTGACAGCCAATGTCATGAAAATTTATACCTATGTTTTCTAAAAATTTTAAGTTTTAGTTCTTACATTTGATTCATTTTTGGATTTTTTTTAAAAAGACTTATTTTATTTATTTATGCATACAAGAACTGTGGTGTAGGCCAGAAGTAGGGGGGTGGTGTGTGTGAGAGGATTCACCAGAGAGAGAGTGGGGAGCAGAACAGGCAGATCTACTGAAACATACTGCTGATGGGAGCAGCGGGCAAGACAGGAGAGGTCTGCTGCGTCTTGTGGGTCAGCTCCCCGGCCAGGGATCAAACTCATGCCACAGTCTGGCGATAGATTGACAGTGCTGAGACTTTAACTTCTGTGCCACAAAAATTTTTGAATTTTTGTATATGGTATGAGGTAAGGAACCAACTCCATCCTTTTGAATTTAGATATCCACTTGTCCCAGGGCCCTTTGTTGAAGCTATTCCCTAGTCTGGGTACTAAATCTGAAAATCAAGCTGACCACAGACACCTAGTTTTATTCCTAAATTCTCAATTATAGTCCATTAATTTATCCCAATACTACACGGTCTTGATTAGCATTGTTGTGCAGTAAGCTTTTTTTTTATCCTTGATGTGTTATTTTTTATTTTATTTTATATATTTTTTACATCATGTTTCATTTTTGCACAATGTATGCATTTTCATCTTGGTCATTCCCCATACAATTCCCACCCCCCCTATTTTGACTCTAATCCCTACTCCCCTCTCCCTCCATAGTGTGCCTCTGGTTTATAGTTGCTTGTTGATTTTGATTTTTACTTTATTATAATTAGGCTTTTTCCTGGTCCCTTATTTAGGTTTTCTAACTTCCTGCTATGAGTGAGACCATCTGGTATTCTTCTTTTTCTTTCTGGCTTATTTCGCTGAGCATGATCCCTTCCAGCTCCATCCACGTTGCTGCAAATTGCATGAGTTTATCTTTTTTGATTGCTGAGTAATATTCCATTGTATATATATATATATATATATATATATATATATATATATATATGTGTGTGTGTGTGTGTGTGTGTGTGTGTGTATGCACCACATCTTCTTGATCCAGTCATCTATTTTTGGGCATTTTGGTTGTTTCCAAAGCTTACCTATTGTAAATAGTGCTACTATAAACATAGGGGTGCAGATGCTCTTTTGAATTAATGATTTTGTGTCTTTTGGGTAAATACCTAGGAGTGGAATTGTTGGATCATATGGAAGCTCCATCTTTAGCAGGTTGAGGAATCTCCACACAGCTTTCACTATGAAAAGTGTGTGTGGAGATTCCTCAACCTGCTAATTCTAATTACAATTCTTAGAATTGTACCACAATTCCATATGAATTTTAGGATCAGCATATCAACTCCTACAATGAAGTCAGCTTGGATGCTAACTGGATTGTGCTGAATCTATAAATCACTTTGGGGAGTCTTACCATTTTAACAGTATTAGGTCTCCTGATCCAAGGATATAAACTGTTTCTCCATTTATTTGGATTTTCTTTAACTTCTTTTAGTAATATTATATAGTTTTCAGAGTACAAATTATATACTTCTTTTGTTAAATTTATTCCTGGATATTTTATTCTTGATGTTATTGCAAATGGAACTATTTTCTTAGTTTCATTTTTGGACTATTTATTGCAGTTTACAGAAATACAATTCATTTTGTATATTAACATAACCTGCAACCTTGCTGAATTTAGTAGCTCTAATAATTTTCTAGTGTATTCCTCAGGTCATGTCATTTGAAAACAAATACTTTTACTCTTTTCTACTCTAGATGCCTTTTATTTCATTTTATTGCCTAGTTGTCATGGATAGACCATCCCACGCAACACTGAATAGAAGTGGTCTGAGTGGACATCCTTCTCTTATTCTTCATTTAGGGAGAAAACAGACAGTCTTTCACCACTAAGCATGATGTCTGCTGTGAATTTCTCGTGAAAGCTTTTTATCAAAGTTGGAGAAATTTCCTTCTATTCCTAGAGTATTTCTATCATGAAAAGAGGGTGGATTTTATCAAATGTTTATTATTTCTTTTTCTATTGTTCAATACCTTTTATTTTCCCCACAATGAACATGTAGTACTTTTTAGAATTAGAATCAACTATTCAAAAAAAAAAAAAAGTAATTTTCTTTCCCCTCAACACCAAAGGGCATAGAAGAATCCCTCTGACTACCATTCTTGAAGTTACTTCTCTAAGGGTGTAATCTTCTATTAATTTCTACACTTTTTATCTTATCATTCTATGAGGTAGAGAGGAACAAATCAATCATTTCCTATCTTAGTATTGTGGTCAATCAACCAACCAAGACAACATGCAGTATTTACTGAACATTTACTCAGCATCCCAGTAGGCACAAGAGAAAAACAAAAATTAACATAGCTTCTGCTTATGAAAACATTAAACCTACTTAAGGTGACTAAATTAATAAGAAATAGTTAGGGAAAAGTATAAATCACCATAATTTTTACCCCATGTATGAATCAATCTGTAAATATTAACTCGCTACCGCTTGTGAATAGGACAGAACAAGTATGAAGTTTCATGGAACTTAGAACGTAGTTAGAGGAAACAAATGAAAAGTCACAATACTTGATAGTGGTATGTGTGATGGAAATGAAGTAATATGAAAGAATGACTAGAGAGGATATTTTAGGTTAGGATTAAGGAAGTACTCAACATTTGTGTTGAGATCTGAGTGATAAGATGAACTGATCATGTGCATTTTAGGGACAAAATACTAAAGGCAGAAAGTACAGCCTTAAGATGAAAATGAGCTAATTTGGTTAAAAAACAGACAGCAAGTTGGCATGCCTGAAGCCTAAGGAGCAGAGCTCCTAGCTTGAATCAGAGAGGAAAACATGGGCTGTACCAAAGGCAAGGCCATGTAGTCCTGTAGACCACAATAAGGACTCCAAATAAATAACTGATTCCAGGAGTTAAGGAGACACAATTCAACATGCTTATTCTGAGATTAGTATTTGTTAGTTAAGGTGAGGGGGAGAGGAGAATGGGAAAAGACATACATATATGTAGATATTTGAAAAGAGGTGAGAAAGTAAGAGGGGTGAGTGTGGAATTATTACTCATAAGTAAAGCCTGGAGAAGAGGGGTCAATCAGCTTGAGAGGAAAGTCAAGTTCAGGTTTTTTCTGAATTACTACTTTTAAAAATATGAAAAGTTTAATCCTATTTTAGGGTATCAAGAAGTCAATGGTGATGAGACTAAAGATTTTAAAAAAGAGGAAAACATTAATGGAGCAAGGTGCTTGGTCAAGCAAGAGGAGGCAAGCTGGATCAAAAAGGTGATAATAACATAACTCAAAACCCTTCATCCAATTTCTCACTTGAAAAATCAAAGAAAAAGAATCAGAAACAATATCCCTTTTGGATAGTCTTTTGTAGAGGTGACACTGTAACAGTGTGCTGACAAAGAATGTTATCCTGGGTCAGACCAGCCAGCTAGGACTGGGTCCCAATGACTGGTGGAAAGAAGTGTAGCCAGAAAGCCTGCAAATGATGCTGCTTTGTGCTAGACCATCCTGATTTACCTGAGACTGTTTCACTTTTAGCACTGAAAGTACCACATCCAGGGAAACCCCATAGTCCTAGCAAATTAAGATAGTTGGTCATCCTACTAGGTGCTAACCTCAAAAGATCAAGGAATAGTCTTACTTTTATTCTCTTTGCTGCAGGAACAAAACAATCTAAATACTCACAAATGATATCAATCCAACTACTGAATTGAAAAGAAAAAGGCCACTACTGAGCATGTACTTGCATACATGCATACAGGCTTATAGTGGCTGCTAGGAGTTATAAGCTACCTATCTTTAAATAACTTAAGGACAGGTAAATAAAATAATTTCAAAAGCCCTAAGCAATGGAAATTCAGCCCAAAAGATAGGAGGTGGAGATGTTAACTTTATCTGTGGGAAGTCAGTTATGGTATCAATGACAAGTGACATCTGAACTGAGACGTCTGAAAATGAGCATTTGCCAGGCAGAGTAAGTGATGAACTGATGGTGATGTTGGGTAAACAGCATGTGCAAAGGTACTGCAGGCCTGTAAGAGAATGGGGACTTGAGGAATGAGAGGCAGTAATGAAGATGACTGAATAGGGGCAGGCAAAAATAGGTCATGACAGGTACCACATGTGCTGCCAGGAAAGCTGGACCTCATGCCATAGATGTTGTGAAGTCATGGGATATTTAAGAAAAGGAGAACAACAGATGGCTACACTTTAAAAGCTTAAACTGGCAACAGTTTGATGAAAGGACTGGAGCATCAGAGCTTGGGGCAGGGAGGACAGTTAGGAGATAATGACAACAGTGCAGTGGAAAATGACAAGGGGTTCTGAGTTCGGCAGTGGCATGAAAAAGGCATTTTTTGAGACATGAAGTCTTAAGTATCAACAGAAGAGTAAACAAGGCTCCAGACTCAGCAGGAAAGGGTTTTTTCCTGCATCAAGATGAAATTCTAACAAGAAACTGGACAAATAATATATTTGTTTTCACTGCAGCTGGACGTTAGCATCTTACTTTACAAACTTGTATTTCAAAGGTTATGACTAGGGCAGGTAATCATATGAGTAGAAATTAGGAAACTGAGATATAATATCCTCATTGTTTAGTCACTCAGGAAAAGGCCTCTTGAAATGAATGACAGTCATATAATAGGGCACCTGCACTTACTATTCAGCATTCATTCAAGCCATTTCACAAATAACACAGAATTGCTTGAAATACTAAAGGTAAAGGGCTTTGGTTTAGCCAAGTCTTTTTTTCCTGGCTAAGCAAATTCAACAAAGGATTTTAAAAGTAAAACCCTTCTTCAGGTAGGCACTGTAAGACACGTTTAAAGGGGGCAGTAATTGCATATTGATCACCATTTAGGCAAGCTGCATGGAGGTGAACTTTGGAATATTCATTGGGCTTAAGTTCAGGCTTTTAGCAATCAATAGCTGTTTGGCCTGACTTTCTGGGGTTGACTTTATTTGAAATATTTATTCTACTGGAGGACAAGTAGTTTATCTTAGTCTTGTCTGGGTTCATCAGGTTGTCGATCACGCCAGGACCAATGTGAACGTGAGCCTCAGGAGCCGTGGGTGGTTGTGGAAAATGGCTGAGGGTCATCTACTGCTTCCTCTTCTATCAAAGGCAACCTCCTGAAGCAGAGGGGCAGTGGGAGAGGGAAGCTTCCTGTTTTGCTGTAATTAGTTTCTTCTTCTTTAATATATAAAAATACTTCTGCAATGAACATGCATTCTGAGTATAATTTTTTTGTTGTTCATTTGTTCTTTCATCAAGTATTTATGAAGTACCTAAGAGGTGCCTGATATTAAGGTGAGGATGTACACACAGCTCATTCTTCCAAGGAGCTCAGCTCATAGGGGAGACAGACATGCAGACAATGGGTACACTGAGAAAAACCGAATGATGCAGTGGAGTGTATACAAAGTAGGACATGAAAGGAAGGCTGACTGTGTCTGAGTCAGGGAGGACTCACAAAGATGATGATGCCTGAACCAAGCTTCCCTGGATGTCTTTTCTAGAAAGGCAAAAGGGAGAAGGCATTTAAAGCAGAAGGAAACAACAGCACAAGCACAGGCATGGGAAGCATGGGCCACTCAGGGAAGTGGTACATGACACTGCTGGAATGGGAAGAGGAAGGAGGATGTCAGCAAAACTTGAAGCCAGCTGGTTTTTTGTGTACTAGAAAAATTACACATGCCAGAGTGGGTTGGACAATATTGCAGAGGGAGTAGGGCAGGAAGCAGAAGAGGAAAATATATTAGAGGCAGGAAGACTGGTAAGAAAGACAAGTAGACTAGGAATGAAAGGTTGAATTCAGACTGAGACAAGGTTAAGCCTTGTCTCAATGTCCAGGGTGGACTTATGGGGCTGAAATCCAGAAATGAGATTAAAAATAAGGGAAAATTTGGAAGAATCATAAAAATCTAAGGGCAATAACTGAATGAATTTTGTAAATAAGAATACCCTGAGAAGGGGCAGAAAATAATGCAGAAAAGAGGGAGGGAAAATTGGAGGAAACTTATTTGAAGGACAAGAGGTAAAGTTCACTCCCTCCCTGGTTTAAGAAGATCAAGGAATAAAGAAAAGTAGGGGACAAGTATTCTTTAAAAGATACTGTGAACCATAAACTGACCTTGGCAAGAAAGTTGTATAATACCACATGAGACAATCTTTGTTTGCTTTATAATGTGACTGATAAAGTTCATTTCTTTTAGAGCACTCAAAAATATAAGATGTCTTTCCTAGACCCAGGATTTCTATAAACTAGACAATGAAATTAACATAAGCTTATAGTGACTTTCAAACTACAATGCCAAAGAACACTGGCTAAGAGATATTCAACCACTAAAATAGGATAAACACGGCTTGATGTTACTTAGACTCAATTTTTTCCTCATAAAATATATGCTCCCATTTATTTTTCACAAACTTATTGTTACCAACCACTATTTGAATGTCTGTGTCAGAAAACAAAACAAATACATAGAAAACAGAGGTTAAGATTTTTATTCCTAACACTGTAGGAACAGGGTTACAGTTGCAGGAAGAGAAGAAGCTGACAGTAAAATAAGAGAAATAATCAGTGACCAAAAACTTAGGAATCCAGGCAGGGACTGGCAAACTTCATCTAAAAGTTAGGGCAGAAAATATTTTAGATTTCACAGGCCATAGATTTACTCAATGAAAAATATGTTCATATTACTCAGCATTCAAAAAAGATAAACACATGCAATTTGCAGCAACATGGATGGCGCTGGAAGGGATCATGCTCAGCGAAATAAGCCAAAAAGAAAAAGAAAAATACTGGATGGTCTCACTCATAGCAGGAATCTAGAAAACTTAAATAAGGGACCAGGAAAATGAATAACTATAAGAAAGTAAAAATCAAAATCAACAAAAAACTATGAACCAGAGACACTTTTTGGGGGGTGGGGGCCGGGAGGGGAGGGATTGGGGTCAGAATGGGGCATGTGCAGTTGTATGGGGGAATATAAAAATAAAATTTATTATTTAAAAAAAAATATATATATATATAAAAAGAAAAATATGTTCACCTAAAGATTTTTACATAAACATTCATAATAACTTTGCTCATAAGAGCAAAAGTCTGGAAACCAACATCCACCAACAAGTAAATAAACAATTGTGATTTTACATAAAATGAAATACTACTTTGCAATGAAAAAAGAAAGAACTACTGCCATATGTCACTTAACATTCTGATCACTGACAGCTGGTAGATATAACAATGGTCCCAACAAGCTATACCATATTGCCTCGGTGCATAATAGGGTATAACATCTATGTTGTGTAGTTAAATGATGTTCACACAATGACAAAATCACCCAACAATTCATTTCATAGAATGTATCTCTGTTGTTAAGCAACATATGATTGTATTGGTACACCTGGGAGAATATCAAATAATTAGAGTGAGTAAAATAGGCCATATCAAAAGACAGTACATACTATATGATTCCATCTATATGAAATTCTGGAATCTCTATAGGGATAGAAAGCAAATTAGTGGTTGCCTGATGACAATGAGGTGGTAGATAAGTGTCATGGATTACAAAGGAAACATTTGATTATGATAAATATATTTGTTATCATGCTTGTGGTGGTATTATTGGTCTATACATATCACAAAACTCACTAAACTGTATACTTGGTTTATGTGCAATTTAACTGTACTAAAATGACGAACAGCAATCAGGTCTGATGGAGGGGCTCAGACAGGTCCTACACCATTTCCTGCCAGGTAATCTTGCTTCAGCTTAACCTGCCTTCTCAGCCACAGCACTTTCCCATTTATGAAGAACTAACACCAGCCTAGAGGGCTGTTGGAAGGATTACTTTGTGCTTTTGAATCGTTTTCTGGTTCCTAGAGAACAGGTGCAAACAACTATTATCCATCTAGAAGAGAATGGTAATATCCAGTGAGCAAGGAAAGGAAATGCTTGTTGGATAAACAACAAGCAAGAAATGTGTGTGCAGCTTTGAGCACAGACTGTATACAGGCCCATCAGGAAGGACAACTGACTTCTAAAAGTTCTGCACTATTTTGCTATTGCAGTTGAATATGGGAGACTGAAAGCTAGAAGGAAAGGCTCTCTATTAAAAAATAAAAAACAAACAAAAAAACCTATAAAGGACCACAAGAATAAAAATGCAAGAGCCTTTGGTCCAATATAGAATAAGAGAATGATCAAGATTCAAAAAAATTCCCCAGGCTGGTCTACCTAGCTATATGCTTTGGTACAAGCTCACAGTACAGAATTGGGTCTGCAAAGACTTTCTTTGTAGTTTGGAATACCATCACCATTTTATTTGTTTTCTTTATCAGAGACACTTTTCTTTAGATTAAGGAAAAACTGCAGCAGAAAAAAAGTTGGTGGCTCCTGAAATGGGTGAATTTAGGTATGCTTCCCCCCACCTTTTTTTTTTTTATCTATACAGTTAATAACCAAGATGGGTTCACTGTATTTTTGCTACATAACCCCAAGTTGTATTTGTACACATCCCTTGGGATCACTGTGGTCTCTTCTCTTTCTAACTAGAACAGGATTTTACAACAAAAGTAATAAGCTTCATGTCAACATTTTCAAGGAAACTGACAATGTAATTCTTCTGTATCCCAATAGCTTTGCTTTTTTTTTTTTTTTTAAATACTGAACCATTTGATACAAGAACACACTGTTAAAAAGTGCTTTGTGGTGGCAAGAAGCAAGTGATTTAGCAAGTGATTTAGTACAGGCTACAATTAAACCCAATATATTGGAATTTTCTATTTGTAGCAACCCTTTTACCAAAGAGAGACATCTGTAATCAAAAACATAAGAGATAGAAATCAGTCTCCATCCAGGGGGCAATGAGGGAAACTTTATACCTCTACCTTCATTTCCTGCTAAATTCTACATGGCCATCCCCCATTAAGTATAATTTAGTCTTATTTCTGTGAATTGGACACTCTAAATTTGATCACTTTGTTAAACTGTGCAATAAATTGTGCCTTTCGTAAATTTTATTTTTCTCTCAACTATCCCTGGCTACAAAAATCCCATTAGGCTCATGTTCTTAAATTTTTGCAGCTAGTCACACCATTCAAATATCCTCTCTGTATCCTAACTCTTGCCCATCAAACCAAAAGAAGGACAATCTGCTTGACACCTAAGGAGCAGTTTTTCCCCATCAGGAACTCTGGTTCACTCTTCCTCTGAGTACATAGTTCTACACTGTCCAAAAGATTCTGTACCTTCCACCCTCACCTCACCTCACCTTTTCTCTTTTCTTATCAAAACACTATGACCAAATGAGAAATTCCTTTTTGGGGGGCTCCGATACCCTAAGATGGCTACCTGCTGCTTTCCTCACAGCATGAGTTCCATTTTTAGATATCACCTCAATAATCTGTCCTCTGGCAGAGAAAGAAAAAAAAAAATGTGTTTTTTCTTATTGATTCTGCCAAGCACTGTGAAATCCAGATACTTTAAACAGAAGAATGAAAAAAATCACCCAACAACTAGACTAACACCTGGTTGGAAGGGCAAACTGGAGTTCTGTGAGAAACCAGCATTCTGTGAGAAAAAGGGAAAGAGGCACTACACCTCCAAAGAATTTCTGGAAACAAAAGCTGAGAGACTACCAATCTGCATGAAAGGCTTCTCTGAACCTTGAGTAGTAACGTTTTAAGAAAGGGATAACTAAACCACAACCCTGAAGTGCCGAAGAGTATAATGGAAGAAGAGAGTTGAGAGAATCAAGTATCCCAATGGGGAATAGATTGAAATGTGAACACTTGTGTTGGCTTCTGCTCTGAAGCCCAATGTGGGCACAAGCCAAACAGGGAAGGTGACCCAAGGCTACAGCTGACACCTGACCACCCTGACACCATGAAGGTCAGGGTCAGTTTTACACAACTCATGCACTAGAAAAACTGACAGGGAAAACAGGACCAAATATCTCCAGGCAGGAAACTGAGTTATCAACTTTATGGCTTTTATTAAGTCATTCTTAATTCTTTCCCACTACTATGGGATTTGCCAGAATTCTATGATATACTGATTCTAAATAGCAAACATGTTTCTTAGATTTTCCTCATTCATTTGGAAAAAATTTATTGGGCACCTAGTATGTTATTTGTTACTAGGTACTGGGGATACAGAGAGGAAGAATTGCTGGTAAGAGTGGTAAGTGCTTCCACAGAGGAAATGAAGAGGTCTAGTTAGAACCTAATCCTTAGGTGGGTGGGGGAGATGTGGGGGCAGCACTAATGGAAATGACAGAGGGGCAGAAGCTTCTTAAGGAAGCTTAGTCAAAACATCCAGCGTGAGCCAACCAGAGAAAATAAAGAAATGTGTTAAGGAATATAAAACAGCTTGGTATAGAGAGTAGAATATAAACACATGGGGAGAATGAGAAGAGGTGGTGATGAGAGAATTAGGCAGAGGCCAGATCCTGAAGGGACCTGATACTATTTCAAATGTTCATAAAGAAATATAACTTTATTTTTTAAAAAGTAAATTTCACTAATAGAAAAGCAGTAGAAAAAAGGATTTCCAAAAGACACATAAAACAAGGAAGTCATTAGAACAAAGGGCCAAACATAACAGTCATCAGAATAAAAACAAATACTAAATTCATCTACTTAAAGACAAACTCTCATATAGGACAAAAAATACAAACAAACAAAAAACTGAAAAAGAGTCACATATAATACAAAATGACATAAAGAGCTAAAGAAAATGACAGGAGTACAATAGAGGACAGGATACAATAGAGAAATACAAAATTATAAAAGAATTCAAGACAAATTCATTACATGCTACAATGAGTGCTAATATTGACAAAATGTATGATTCAAATTTAATATGAAAATAATAAGTATTTACTTTTTTGAATAAGCATGCTAGATTATAACAAGCAAAAAATTCAAGAATAGTAAAGAAACAATTACAGTTGAGAGACTAATCCTTCTTTCAGAATTTGACAAATCAGTCCAAAGTTCAGAAAAGCTGAATATATTTACAAAATTGTTTAGGACATAATTATAGCACTTTAAGCCCTAGAAACACAAATTATATTCAAATGTTCATGGAAGATTTCAAAAACTAGCCATCTATAAGTCCACAAATAACATCTCAAATTCAGCCTATATTTTCTGTGCCTATCATAAACAACAAAACTTATCCACTTGGAAATATGTGACAAAGCTAAGCAGTTTTAAAAGAAAAATTTTAACTGTACATCTTTATTTTTAAATATGAGAATTATCTTTAAAAGCATTAACCATCCAACTCAGATATTATGAAAAGGGCAGCATAATCAATGGAAAGAAAATAGTAAAAAGGAAATAAAGGTCGTGTAAAAAGCCTAAGAGAGAAGAAACACATAAATAAAATACAAATTAAAACTAAAACCAATCCCAATCATTTCTAAAAAATCTGATTGAGGAAAAAAGCATAGAAATGTAAATATAAACATTAGGAATTTAAAAAGCATATGAAGTAGAGAAAATGAAGAAGAAAAAAATGTGAAGATGAAAAGGAATAAGAAAACAAGAACAATTTATAGTAATACATTTAAGAGTTATGGAATAACACACTTTGAGGAAAACATAAAGTATTAAGTTGTCTTAAGAAAATTTACAACACTGAGGAAAGACCTCAAACATTGAAATAAATGGAGAAATATACCATGTTCATGAATTGGAAGACTCATTATTCAAAGATGTCCATTGTCACCCAAATGATCTATAGATATAATGTAATCCCAACTGAAACCCCGGCAGGTCTTTTCTAGAAATCAACAAGAGAATTCTAAAGTTTTTATGAAAAGGTATAGGAAGTAAGGAATTAGAATAGTTAAAACAATTTTTTAAAAGACATTAAGTCAGAGGATTCATACCACAGGATTCAAAGTTGAAATATAACGTTGAAAGAATCCAGTGTGTTGTGGCAAAAAAAAAAGACAGAAACATAGCTTAATGGAGCAAAGTTGAAAGCACAGAAATAGACCTATACACATAAGATAAACTGATTTCTGACAAAAGTGTAAAGGCAATTTAATGGAACATGGCTAGTCTTTGCAATAAATGGTGCCAAGACAGGGCAAAAATATGCAAAAATAATAAAGCCAAGAAGAGTAGATCATAGACCTATAAATGTATGAACTAAAAACTAAAGGAAACGTCATTTAGGCAGTTTACATGCAATACCAAAAGCACAAATCATAAAAGTATTACAAATTAGCCTTCATCAAAGTAAAAGTTTTGCTCTTTAAAAGACATAGCTAAAAACTGAAGAGGCAGGCCACAAACTCAGGGAAAAATATTTCCAAAATATGTAGTTGATAAAGACTTATAGCTAGAAAAAGGAAAACTTACAATTCAACGACAACCCAATAAAAATTTAAAAAGTGAACAAAAGGTTAAAGTTTGACTTTAACAGAAGTTATAAGGTCAATATGCACATGAGAAGATGCTCACTGTCATCAGACATGAGGTAAATGTAAATTAAAATTATAATACACACTCACTCAAATGACTAAATTTAAAATATGACAATACCAAGTGTTGAGGAGGATATAAGCAACTGAAATTCCCATGACTTGCTAGTGGGAATATAAAATGATACTATCATTTTGGAAAAGAGCTTTATAATTTCTCATAGTAAATCTACTTTTATGATATGACCCAATCATTCCATTCCTGGGTACATAGCTAAGAGAAATGAAATTATTTATCCAAAGACTTTTAGTAGCTTTATTTTTAATAGCAAAATACTGGTTAAGTCTAATGTCCATCAACAAGTGAATAAACAGAGATACTGGGAAGTACAAATAGAATACTACTAAGTATGAAAAAAAATTACTGATACATATAAAATGAATCTCAAAAATAATCTATTGAATGAAAGTGGCTAAAGAACACATACTGTATATACCATTTTGTGCCTCGGGCTAGAGGTGGGTGGGTGGGAACAGACTGTAAATGAGACCAACGGAACTCTAGGGGGTAATGAAAAGGAATACATTTGCCCTGCCCAATATGGTAGCTATTGATTACAGTGCAACTGAGGAGCTAAAATTTAAGTTAAATAAATTTAAGTTTAAATTTAAAAAGTCTATCTTCAATGTGGTGAACAAAGGTACAGCTGTCAAAATCAAAACTGATAAATATACCTTTAAAAGGGTATATTTTATTGTATATAAATTATGCCTCAATAAAGGTGATAAGAATATTTAACTGGATAGTAAGCATATGTGTGTGCACACCGGCACATGTATGTATATAAACAACTATCTTGTTGGTGACCTTTCCTTATCAATAATTAGAAATGTGAAAAAAAAATTCAGAGGTTATAGACATGCAAAATTGACTGTTCCTCTACATAGTAACCACATTTAATTGTATTAGTTATTTATTATCAGTCTCCCTCACTAGCTATCAAGCTTCTTTTTTTTTGTCATTTATTTATTTATTTAGAGGTTAACACAAGTTTTATTTACAAGGGAAGGGGAATGAGGAAATGTACAACTCCAGGAGAAAAGAGGGAGATAAATTCTAAAATGTGTACTGCCCGAAATATTTTATTTATACTTTAATTTCCACAAAATCCCTGTAAATTTGGCATCGTTACTCCAATTTTTCAGATGAAAAACCTAAGGATCAAGAAAAAAGAAAAACCTAGGGGTCAAAGGTCACAAAGGTTAGAATAACTCACCAAATCTCTGCAACTAGTAAGTGAAGGACCTATAAATGCGAAAGACCTATAAATGTGAGTTCCAAACTCACATTTATCTTAACCTCAAAGTCCATTCTGCCATGCTATAATCTTTCCAAGTGCTAGATGGATGGCTAAATCAAAGTAAAGATTAGTATTTAGTGGCAATGGAACCTCAGAAATTATCCTGAACTTCTAGCATTACAGCTTCATGGAGCAACTTGGCAGCTCTTGCTAGGTCAGGAAGAGCAAGTGCAGTAGGAAACAAAAGAATTCCTATCAATTAAATGTTTTGTTTTCTCTTAAAAATTGGTAATCTGGGGTCTCCATGGTGGTGCAGCAGTTGAATGCCACGCTGCGAAGCTGTCCACAGCCTCTGCAGTGCCGGTTTGATTCCCCGCTGGCCAGGGAGAATCCCACATGCGCAGCCGACCTCTCCTGCATCGCCTGTTGCTCCCCTCAGCAGTGTCTTTGCTCCGTCTGCCTGCTCTGCTCCCTGCTCTGGCTTTGGTGAGTTCTCTCACTCTCCTGCACTTCTGACCTGTACCCCAGTTCTTGTATAAAATAAATAAATAAATCTTTTAAAAAAGTGGTAATCTGAAGAAGAAAAATACACAGAACAAAAAGCATCGGAAAGAGAAAAAAGGAAATGCTGAATCTGCTAATATAACTAATTAATGCAAGAGAATTAATTTAACAGTAACTTCAGCATTCAAAAATGAAAGGTTAGGAGATCCTCGAGAGGTACTGTTTCTAAGTCTGTTGGAACTCCTCTTTAATTAGGCTCCCAGAATTTCAGCATTCCGGTTTAAATAATCCATATCTTTTTATTTATTCAGCTCCCCACTGCTGCACATTGCCAAACCATATGCTACAGGAATACATCACTTCATATTTGCATTCAGCCATCCAAAGACAGTGGCAACTCAGACCTTTAGGAAGCTACGGGAAGAGCCCCTGCAGAGTGTAGTTTTAAGATTAGAAGGCCCAGGAAGCCAAATGCATCTTCTTTATATGCTATTTGCCTGAGAAGGTGGGTCATTTCAACAAAAGAACAGGTAATTAGAAGAGTAGAGGAGATAACCAAAGAAAAACTCAAGAGGGTATAGCTAGCAAAAATTAGTTAAATTTCAATGCCCATCTATGCAATAAAAACAAAAAATAAAACCTTCTTTTAAAAAACAATTCCACAAAGGAAGACTTTCAATCAATCCAAGGTCTGATATGCACTGTGCCTCTAGCCCTATACAAGCCTTGAAAGAGATGTTTCAGAAACATGTATCTTGATAACCTCAAATAGTTTTAAGCACAAACATGGTCATTGTATAATCTGTTATAATAGTAAAACACTGGCAATAACCTCTGTCAACAACAGAAGAATACAAAGTAAGCTTGTAAGAGGTCCAATATGCAGTTATTGCAAACTCTCATGAAGATTATGTTACAGCATCAGAAGCAGTATAGAAAATTACACGTGTGGCAGGCCTAAAAAATTGTTTAAAAAAACAGAAAAAACAACTACAGAATAAAAGACCAGAAGGAATATACACCCAAAGTCAGGTTGTGTGACAGAGTTGTATTTTAGCTTCTCGGAGACAAGAATCCTGGCTTCTTTGTTTTCATAAAAGTTTAGCATTTAGGTCTCACTCATAGCAGGAATATAGAAAACTTAAATAAGGGACCAGGAAAATGAATATAAGAAAGTGAAAATCAAAATCAACAAAAAACTATGAACCAGAGACACTTTTTGGGGGGTGGGGGGCGGGAGGGGAAGGATTGGGGTCAGAATGGGGCGTTTGCAATTGTATGGGGGAATATAAAAATAAAATTTAATATTAAAAAAAAAAAGTTTAGCATTTAACTTAGAGGTTTATGCTTTCACAGCATGTCTATATTCTAAATTATATTTAATATATACATATCAAATTTATATAAAGCAATTTCAAAGAAATAGTTTAAGTGTTAACTCTATGTGAGTATATATTTAAAACAGCAGATTGACTCAATTTAATAAAAAATAATTCTATAAAGATTGGAGTCTTCCAACTATGCAAACATACTCTAGTATCTCTCCATATCTACCCCTTGACCCACACTCACTCTACTTCCCACTTTCGTAGCCATATTTTTCCAAGGTTATCCATACCTCCCATTTATTTCTAACTTTAGGATTCTGTGAAATACAACAATAAGAAATCTACTCTAAATACCTTAAGGAATTAGAGCATAAAAATTAAGATATACAAGGAAGTACTACAAAGAAAAGTTTTAAAACTGTCTCATATATTTTCATATGTCCTATGCTAAGCTCATAATACATGCATGATTCATTACTGAAAATAATGTGTTACGAAAAATGTGTATAAATGAAAAACATGAATGACATCTGCTATCAATAACAAAAACACAGGCAAACATATGACAAAGATAGATATATGTGGGTTACAAGTAAATCAGGTTTTTAGAAGTCAACATAGGATAAATTCACAAGTATTTCCTAAAACCAACATACTAAGGAACAAAAAGACATTTCCCTTCAATAGAGGTATCACATTACCAATTAACACAACTATAGGGCACAAGCAGACCAAAATATACTTCTTATTTATCCACTCTAATGTTAGAAAAGACCACACACACCCCCAAAGACTTTACTGATCTCTCTCATAGGAAACTCAACAAAATAAAATACCATAGCAAAATGTTCTTGAATCTAGGCTAACAGTGAAGAGTGGTGCAAAAAGAGAGCTAGGAGATTAGATACATACCTGAGCATGAGATTCATCAGCTGAAGACCCTCGCCCTTCAGGAAGCGCTCACGATTGGAACTGAGCATTAGGCAAGAACAGAGGGAATCAAACAGATTCTCCATCATCTCCTGCTCCTCGGCTGTGCTAGGATTGTGTCTTTTAAATACCTGTCAAGCAAAGGCATCAGAAAACACAGAGCCATGAGAGAAAGTCTTCTCATCGGTTAGTACACAACAATTTCCAAATTCCATCTGCCACAACCAACAACTAAGGAAACAGAAGTTTACCAAAGGAAATTCTCATTAGTTTCCATTTGACAGAAACTGGGCTTTCGGATTCAAGTTATTAAATTAATGGCTATCAGTTAATGCAAAAAATCAGAGAACTCAACTGACTACTGGGTCCATGAGTGACTGATGGCTCCTGGGAGACAGATTTTTTAAAAACAACCATTTCCCTATGAAATATAACGAAGATACAGAAAACTCCATAAAAGACATGTAAAACTTAGTGGACAAAGTGAATACCCCTGTAAACACTATCTAGGGTCAGGAAACAACATTGCCAGCTACCCCCAAGGTCCTACACTTACTCCACTGCAACCTATTTCTTCCCCTTCTAAAAGAAGCCACACCCGAAGGACAAATGTTAGTTCACATAAGGAAGCGTTTCCGTTTAACCATCAGGGCTACTGTGTGGACTGTCTCACATAGCAGTTGTGGCTCTAAGTCATGGGAAGGGCTCAGAGAGGGGCTCTGTCTTTGCCAGGGGTATGTGGCATGTTAAGAGGGAAGCATCTTAACAGTACATGCGTACCCATACAGCCTACTACAAAATGATCAATAGTCTTGCAGGAATAGGACTAAGCACCTTCTCAGAATTGGAAACAAATTCACATTTCAAAGCTCTTATTTTTTTGGGGTGGAGGCCAAGCCACTCTTGCTGCTGGCACCAAGAGGGAAGCTGTATGCAAACTGACATCTCAGACACTCCCAACACTCTTGAGATTTTATCCAAATGATCTATTTCCAGTCCTGTTTTTGGAAGAGCACAGATGAAATTTGTTACAAGAAATCTTAACAGTATTTTTAGAATGCCAGCAGAACAACATTTCAACTGGATTTACATTTCTTACAGTGAGCAAATGGCAATTTCCAATTTCTCATTTTAGCTTCCAGTAGCACATCCTTCCCTAGCCTCCTCTGTGACCTCTATCCCACTGCATCGAAACTTGTATTCCTGAGCTTATCTGGATCCTAAATGAGTAAGACTTGTTGACAGTGACAGATTGAAAGGAAAGGAAGTGAACAATGTTGGGAGTGGGTCAACTGAAAATAATTTGGCATTCTTGGTCTAAGAACATATATAGGAAGCACACCTCTTTTGGACTGACAAATACATCAGAAAACTAAGGAAGTCCATACCAGATACACAGTGATACCTGCTCATGACAGCTAATGACAAAGAAAAGGAGGCAAACCGTGTACCTCAATGGAACCTCAAACTTGCCAACATACCCCATATGGCTTGCATCACCTGGCTTATTCCGTCTCACAATTTCCAGCTCCTCCTCCCATTTAAAGCAGGCCATGTATCTTCATGGCAGGCAGGAAGCATAAGAATTACTCACGGATAACTGCTGAAGAAGCACATCGATTCCATCCAGCTCCCCAAGCAATTCCCTGTTTTCTAAAAGAGGAAAAAAATAGAGGAAGAAAAAAAAATGAAGCTAACTGTCAGATTTTACAGCCGTCTAACACTGATACATCAGCAAACAAAATCAATACAGCTTGACAGAGTACAAAAGCTGCTCAGAGAGCGAGAGGGAGAGCAAGGGGATGCCAAAGGCAAGAGAGCTTGCTGTCATGATCTGAAACAAGCCTGGCTCCTATCCTAACAGAATATCAATACCGAGAGGGAGCCTCACCATCATTGTCCTGGAGCAATATGGCCAGCACCTCACTACAATATAGTTTGTTGGCATCGAAAGGCATCTTTGCCTGTGGGAAAATAGGAAAAATGAGAAAAACGTTAAGAGGGCTAGAATTTTTCACAGGTACTAGGATCTGAGTTAGAGAGAAAGGTAGAAGTTGCTAATGGAAAGGGCAAGTTAAGGGTTAAAAAAGTCCACCTCTACTCTCATGAGACCAGGCTCAAGTATGATACCGAAATGGCAAATGGACATGATGGCTCTCACGCTCCTAAATGCTCAGGTAGGAATTATCACCTCACCTCCTCAGTGAAGTCACCCCATTTTGAGTATAGGGACTATTAGGTACTCTGCACACAGTACATGCTGATAATATGAACTAGATGAATAACTGAAAGTTCTGAACTTTTAAGAGAGAAATCCATCCTGGAGCTTAGTTCACAAGTTACAACCATAAAATTAGACTAAATTCACTGATAGATGATCAAAGAAGTTGGAAAGAGTGCAAGTTCTTATTTAGATTAGCTGAATGTATTTATAACAAAGTAGTTCCTTTTGGATTTTTTTAATGCTTAAAATTTAATTTGAAATCATAAACCTATCTGCTAGTGTGCCATAATCTGCCTACTATTTAAAAAGGAAACCACATTAAATATGCAGAAATGTGTTAATATTTTAACACCCAAATTACTACCCACAATTCTTTCCTGCCTCATGCTCTGCTACTTTGAGTTTCAGAGAGGACACTGCTACTGCAGAGCATAACTTTCATGGCTGTGCACACGGCTGCTTCAGCAGGAGGATTCAAATATCTCACCATAACAATGCCCCTTGGATCAAGGTGCACAGAGAGCAGCAAGCCTTATCGATGTGTTTTTATTTATTGTACCTTTGATCCTTTGAATGCAAGCACATAGACAATGGCTGTTAATCAGCTGCAGCCTTACTACCTATCTAGGTTTTTGAAATGACAAATAATTCCTGTAGCTGGAAAGGACAGGGGAAGTGTTTATCTTGGAGCTAACACCTCCATCACCTTAGTGCCACTCACAGTTGTTTGGACATTGATTCTGTGCTAAGAGGAAAGAGTGGCCCCTAATGAAACAACACCCGGCATCTTTTCAGTTTTTTGTGCACAACCTCCTCATCAGACCTAAGTGTACCCCAGGGTTTCAGGAGGCTGGCAAGGTATGACCCATCTTAGGTTAAAGGTAGGTAAATTTGAAATGTTACTTGTGCTGACTGCCAGGCATATTTCCTGAGCAAGTTAGAGGCCTCAATTCAAGAAATTCAGTATAACCAAGTTTAAAAGCAATCTCTGGTGTGTTCCACTTTAAGAAAAGCAGTTTTAAAAAAAAACACACAGGTGGAAAACCAACAGTGGCACATCTCTATCAAAATCAAACATTTGATGATGAAATTACTTACTCAAATGATTTAAGTTACAAGTATTGTCATTATATTTTATATAATTTAAGCTACAACATCTTGTGAGCAGTCTTTCCTGGACCAGGATTCTTGTTTGAAACAAGATACACTTAACTGAAAAATGCCAAAAGACATGAGGACACCAGAATAATAGCTTTGCGTGGTTTCAATGTTTTTGTCCTTTACCTGGTTTTATAGACTCCCATCCGCTAGGTAAGGTGATATATATATATATATATATATATATATATATATATATATATAAAATATATATATTTAAATTCATATAAATATATAAATAAATTTTTCAACAAATATTTACTGGGCACTTGCTACATGCAAGAACAAAAATTGAACACAACAGCAAATAAAGGAGAATTAGACATGAACCTTGTCCATTATTATGACATTTAAAGATTTTATAGCGAATTAAAGTTAATTTTATCAGACCTCCCTGGTGGCTGAGGGGTTAAGTCTCAGGGCTATCACCACTATGCCTGATTTTGATCCCCTGCCAGGGAGCTAACCCACATGGTGCAGCAGACCTCTCCTGCCTCACCTGCTGCTCCCCTCAGCAGTGTACTTTCAGTAGATCCACCTGTCCTGCTCCCCACTCTGTCTCTGGTGAATCCTCTCACACCCACACCTCTGGCCTATACCCCAGTTCTTCTATGCAAAAATAAATAATACATAAAAAAAATAAATTTTAGCAAGTACTATAGTCATGTTTAAAAAAACAGGGTAAGTCAGGATCAGGCATACCTAGGTCTGACTCATACATGCATTACCTATGCAACACTAAGTCGGCAGTTCCCAAACTGTGTGCTGAGGTACCCAGGGTGCCATATGGAATTCACAGGGGCACTGCAGGATATTTTAAATTTCCAAGGAAAGCAAAGTGACAACTGACATCTGTAGAACACTGCAACAATCACTAGCTTGCAGCCCATTTTTGTTTTTTTTTATATGACATCTTTTCTTTATGAAGTTGGATTTTGGAGTTGCTCTGATAAAAGAACTATTGAAAATTAATGTGGAATAGGAATAAAGGTGGTGTTCAATCTGATTCCAAGGTTTTAGAAGTATAGTACTTAAAAGGCACACACTATTATCAAATAATTGTAGGATTTAAAAATGAAATAAAAAAACTTTTAATTCATACATGTAATTTTTTCAAATGGCTACTAAATTGTTAGGACAAAAACATGGATTAAATTGTCTGTACCCAATTATTTAATAAAGGGTACTGTTAGGTCCTTTCCGGCATAGGGGTGCTGTGAAACCAGAATTACTGTGAAATTAAGGGCACCAAAAACTGAGAATGGTGCATCCCTACCTAACCCAAATAACAAACATTTGCTGGCTTCAAGTTTTTCAAGTCTCCATAAAATGGAAATAATAAAAGATCATCTTCTGTGGCAGTTACTGGGAGAATTCAAAACAGTAATATGGATGTACCTAATATAAAACAAGAATTACAAGTATTTCTGATGACCGGAATCAAAAATATGTTACAGTCTCAGCAATTTTGGTTAACAGTTATGTGATCTTAGTCAAATTACTCTGTTCTCTAATCTGAATTCTCTTATGTTAAGTGAAAATAAATAATACTTTCCCCACGCGGTGGCTGGACTAAATAAACCAGCACATACATAACAGATGCCCAACAGCTGAGTTCCCCTCTAGTGAGAATTCCTGATTGCCCCAGGAATCACAGCTTTCCAATTTGCCCAAAGTAAATTTTTAAAAATCAAAATCATAATTTCATCACTTTCCCCTCTAAAATACACGTCCTTTGATTAAAAAGCTAGTATAGAGGGATAATCTAACAAGAAAGTAAAAAATGATTAAAACCCATAACTCCCCAGCACTGAGCTCTGAAATGCTTCAGAGCCTGAAAGGATTGCCAGATGGGAAGCAGTGTGGCCAAAGTGGGGTTTTGGAGTACCCAGGCAGCTCTCACAGGCTCTCCCACATACTGCCCATGGGGTTTGCAAGGTACTTCCTCTCTCTGGGATTCTTTTCTCATCTGTAAAATGGGGTAGCAGCCTCCACCTGAAGGGATGTTTGTGAGGATCAGAATGAATGTGCATAAAGAATCTAAAACAACACTTTGCACATAGTGATCAGTCAATACGTGACACTATACTGGATGAAGAAGACTTAGTGGTGACGGTGATGATGCTGATGCCAACAACCAAACACTTCAATCTGGTGGAAAGAAATGAAAGAAACCATGGCCAAGGTGGAATGGAAGGAAACTAATCATCTTTCATGCCTAGTTCAAAGACAAAAGTCACCAAGGAAGCTTTATTTTATTTCTGTTTACTTTTTGGCCACTGATGACTGCCTCCAAGCTTACAAAATACCAAACCACCAAATTACAAGGACATTTAGTCAAAATCAAGAGAAAGAAGAATTCATTTACCAGATATGGTCTCTTGGATTTTGCAAAGTTAACTGATGGGACTTGGAGCTTCTGGGGCTGGCTCACTTTTATCCAGGAGCCTGGCAATCCTAAATCCTTCATGTGTCACAGTAATTATGGAGTCAAACATAGGTTTCTATTCAGCATGTACTAGCCTTGAATAAAATGAAACTGCACGTTTTGGGAAGCTGCAGCTTTTTTTTTTGAAAGCACAAAACAATTATGCTACCACCTGCAGTCAGAAGCTGCAGGTTGTTTCTGCAACTCACCTCTGCTACTTGGAACACACAGGACAGATTCAGACACATCTCCAGCCCTGTACAACTGTCAAAGCACACTGTGTTCTGCAAAATCCCAATTCTGGGCCATAAGGTCAATCAGTACACATGTAGTATAACATCACTAATTCTCAACTTATCAGCTCATATGCTAAATGTTGCAACTGTTTTTGAAATATCAATTTAACTGGACATCTTAATTTTGTCTTAGTAGGAAAAAAATAAAACTTTTAGTTTGGGTGTTATTTTCAATAGTACAAAATATTGCAATAAGTTTGTATTTCCCATTAAAAAAAATAACTGTGAAGCAGTGTCTCTCTCACTACTGTTATCTCTTCACCTGCTAATTCATTTAATGCAATCATTTGCAATGGGTTTCATTTTCATTAGTACAAATTAGTGAGGTTTCATTTAGTGGATGAAGAGATCCCTGAATATTTCTATATATTGCTAGGCTACCGGTACAGAAATGAAACTCACCAATGTGCCACTTACTCAAGAATTACTCAAGGACTACTGAAAATATGAAGCAATGAGTTAAACAGCAAGGTTTGAGCAAGCAATGCCAAGAGGAAGTACTCTAGGACGGTGGCCCTCAGACTTCAGCACACATCAGAATCACTTGAAGGTCTTATTAAAACACATGATGTTCCACCCCAATTGGGCAGATTCCATGGCTCTGGGTGGATTTAAGAATCTGCACTTCCAACAAATTACCAGGTGAGTCTGAAGCTACTGGTAGGAAACCACAACTTAAGAATAAGTGGAGGGTGATACAAAAGTGACGGAGACCCAGTCCTTGCTTTTAAGGCGTGTAATGATAGTTGGAGAAAGACAATGAGCACACACAATAATATAAAAATTTGCCAGGTGAAGAAAAAAGATGCTCCCTGAGGAGCATCCAGTTAGGGATAAATGACAGAACCTAAACCTGCTACCTCCCACAAGAAAAGCATCAGGAAAAAAGCAAAGTGGCTGACATTCAGAAAAGCAAGAGGGCAATATGGGCCGGGGGCAAAACAGTGCTAATGAAAGGGTGTGTGAAAAGTCTGAAAATTTGGGTTTTAGTTCTTGTTCCATCTCTAGCTGCATGAATCTGGGCAAGGCATTTAAATCTCTAAGGTCTTGATTAAAAATGTTTTTATTTGCAATAGAACTTACAAATTTTCTTTCAGTTCTAAAAATGGAGGCTACATGGAAAAGTAGGAATTTAAGCTGGCTAATGAAGGTTGTGCACAATTTAGAAATATGTAAGAAAGCCAGGAGTCACTCCTGGTGGGAAGGAGCATGAGCAGTGACAAAGAGGTCAAAACAATACTGACCTTCGTAGAGCAGGGGATAGGTGAAAGAGATGTCTAAACAGTAAAATGACCAATGTTTCAAAAAATGGAAATGGAAAGATCAGATGGGGCCAGTTAAGGGGTCTCAAAGAGCAGGCAGAGAAGGTGGGACCTGATGCAGATGGCACAGCATCACTGAGTTAGGTTCTTCAATAGGGAATGGCATACTGAAAATGGAGTTCTAAATCAGTCTGGGAGTAGAGCAGAATAAAAATAGGTTGAACAAAAAGTTTGCATCTCTAGAGACCAGTGGATCTTAGCAGGAGCTGTAAAACAATCACAGTTGGAGCTTTTCTAAATTATACCAAAAACTAAAACAGTTGGTCTGGGAATCTGTATTTTTTAGTTCCTCTGGTGCCTCGGTGGTAGGTGTGGTGTGGTGACACTGGAGGAAGAGTGTGAACCTCTATCTCTTATTCATATACAACGTTATAAACCAGTGAAACAGCAATAAAAAAACAAACAAAAAAGGAAATTGGACATTTGAATATATATGTAGAAATTAAAATATTTTTTAAATAGCCTTTAAAAACTCTGAAAATAATATAAACATGTTGTAAATACAAATTCATGGGATTTAGAGCCATAAAACGAAAAGCTCCTCTTGGCTCGTTCCTTCTAGCTCTGCGTCACAGAGGAAGTTAGCAGTATTTTTATCTAATCTTCCAGAAATTTTCTTGTGAATATATAGAAGTGGAAGTGTGTGTGTTTCATAAATCTAATTATACAATATTTTGTAAATTTTTTCACGAGCTAAATGCTGTCTGCTATTTCATTTTATAAATATACCAAAATTAATCTAATCTATGTTTGTAAATAGTTTTTTTTCATTGTTAAAACTGTGCCTCAGGATATTCTTGGGTACACATACTGTCTTTTCCACTTGCACTCTTGTGTCATTTTATCGGTAGGAGAAATCCCTAGAAGTAAAATCAATAGGTCAAAGGGTAATAAATACATTAACATTTTTGGTAGACATTGTAAAATTGCCTTCTATAAAAGTTGTCCCACTGATTTCAGCATTGGGTATCACCAAATTTAACAATTTTGTTAATCTTATAACTGAAGACTGACTTTTATTAGTTTAATTTCCTGATAGCCTCAGTTCTACAGCCAGATTTATAGGGTTTTTTATTGTTTTGGTTTTATCTAACCCTTTGTTTTGTTTCTCTATATTCTACATACAAGTGACACAGTCAGTATTTGTCTTTCTCCTTCTGATTTATCTCACTTAGCATAATCCCCTCTAGATAATCCCTTCCAGTTCCATCCATGTTGATGCAAAAGTCAAGAGTTTATCGTTTTGTTATTTATTTTTTCAGCCAAAGGAGTAAAGTCTCTTATTTTAAAACAAAGAAGAGAAAACAAAAAAAGAAGCAGGAAAGAGGCAAGAGGTACCAAAAGAGTCCCAAACTAGATGACACAGCCTGGAGGTAACAATCTGATGTGGGGTCATTGGTACCCCACATCAGCCGAGCACAGTGCAATAAGACTGAACCACAGTCTCAAAGCCAAACTTACCTTCAGCCTCTTTAAAAGCCACTGCAAAAGGCCCTGCTGGGCAGCTTCTGTACACATCTCTGGCCGGAACTCAGCCATGTTTTCCACAATTGCTGAAGGGAGACAGAGGCCAGTCATTTGGGAGGGCAACTTTGTTTCCATCTGCAACAAGTTCACTTCCCATGGGAGGGGGGGGTGCTGGGGTTTTTTTTTTTTACCCTTCAAGTTATGTTACAAATAAAACTCATAACTGAAAATGATGCATTTTATAAAAGAAATAATAGATTCTCTATACCAACAGGGAAAGCCACTAAAAGAGAACACACAGAGGGGAGATAAATGCCTATGGACACCCTCTGTCTTCATTGTACTGGAGTCCCAGAGATCTATGACTGAAGAGATGGGGCCATGCAGAGGCCTTAGGAAAAAATTCAAGGGATGGTGAATGCAGTCTCTTCTTTTCCTCATTCATCCACTTTTGATTCTCTTCCCCTGCTTACAAGGAAAGCAAGTGTGATCTTAATTGAACAATATAATGTGCACAGTGGGGAAAGGCCATGATGTTAGAGGTAACTGTCAAGTATTCAAAAACAAATATAACTGGCCCTACTACCGCCTACGACAAACTGCTGTTTCATCGCAAATTTAAAACTTAAGAGGCAATTTTTAAAAAGGAGCATTTAAAAAAAAAACAAAAAAAAAAAACCAAAAAAAAAACAATCCCCTAGCATCCCAGACACATCCAGTGCTTTCATTTCCTTCAGGGACTCTTCCACTCCCACCCCAGGAGATGTTACTCCCAAAGCAGAGAGAGCTCTGTGTCTCTAAGCACAGAGGAGAAAGGGCTAAAGAAATCACCACACTTCCTAACTTCTTCCTCACTCCTTGGCCCACATCAGCCTTACCAATGCAAGTTACACAATGACAGGGCAACCCCCTCTGAGAATGGAATACAAAGCCATGGGAGCAGAGTAGCAACAAGACTCGGAGAGATGAAGGTCATTACAATACCCCCAATTACTCTCACATTTTCTAAGAAAATCAACTCATTCATTCTATTTCTATGACTTTATCTTCTGCTTATACTGTAGAAGACATCCTGTTGCCCAATAAATTAAATTCCAAACATCGTGTCATGATTTACAAGGTTCCATAATCTGGACAAACTTACTCCTCCAGTTCCCTCTCCCACCACTCCTACCTCCCACTGCCACAGTACATTTATATTCTTTCCCCAAAGCCTGTGCCCACACATGGCTTTGCAAATGATACTCCCCTGCCCAAGGATGCTTCTCATATTTCTCTGTCAAAACGTACCTGCCTTCATATTCAGCCCCATTCTGCTACCAGCTCTGATCCATCAATTCAGAGACCCTTCCTCTCCATTTTCATAGTGCTTGCCACTAAGACCTATCATGCCATTTGTCACCCCACATTATCTTTCCTTTCTGATCAAGACTTTCCCATAAGTCTGCCTCTTAAGGAGAAAAATCATGACTGACTAATCTTTAATCTACCCCAGTGCCTAAACATCAGGCATTTAGTAAGGGAGAGAAAAATGAATCTCCTGGGCTGTTGGTAGGTGAGCAAGTTGAAACTAAACAGATCTCTGTACACTGCCAGGTGAGTCCTTTTTCTATTACACTAGACCCTTTATATTAACAGTCAGTTAAAAGTTTTAATAAGCTTTCTATTCAGCAAAATTCAGTGTTATGCTAACAGATGGCAATGCCAAATTCTGGTTCTAGACTACAACCAACCCCCAAGCTACAGATTGTTGTGTTCTCTCTGCTCTTACTTCCCATGTGTTGTACTTCCCATTCTCTATAATGATCCTCACAGAAGAAAGTATAAAACGGCAAGAAGTCTGTGGCAGACACAAAGGAATTGAAAGAAAATCTAATCTCATCAAAATTTCTGCTTCTGCTGGGCCTTGTTCATTTCTCAAGGACTGCTTACAGATACGCCACTTTTGTTTTTTAAGACAGGGACTGGTGATAAAGACAACTACCCCAAATAGGTTATTGGTTTGGCAACTTTGCAGGGGGAAAGACTGAGAGATTCTAGGAAGAAGAGAAGGCAGGGAAATAGTGCAGCGGTTCACTTAAGTAAATACATAAAGAAGGGGTAGCCAATGGCAGTATTTCAACTGACACTTTACATGGCAAACTACACATAAGAAACACTAACTCTTTCAAATACAATGTCCTGTAAAGGTACACAGTTGCACAAAAGTTTATAGTTCCACTGGAGGGAAATGTGAAGAAAAACCAACATAAGAGGGTTAAATATGTAAAATACACACTTTCCAAAGTAAAAACAAAAAAAGTAACCCTGCATATACTCTGTCCTCACTTTTGGAGGCAAAGGCCTATTTAAAGGAATCTGCAGTTTTTGTTCAGGAAGGTTACCTACTTAGTGGATTTCTGTTTTTATTACCTGCAAGCCAAACCAAAGCTGTAGTTATATGAAGTTTACACAAGGGTCTTCATTTCTGAAAAGGTGGTATGGGAGCAGAAAGAAAGAAAACACTCCTGCTGTTGACTCTATTATGAAGGAGGAAGGGAAATGAGCATCAGGCTCCAAAATAAACACAAAGAAATTCAGGGAACGCTCTTCCCTCACCCAGAGTGTTATGAACTCCATCTGCCTCTTCTTTCACAGACTCGTCCAGGCGCTCCAGATTCTGCACAAGCAGCGCTACCACTTGTCCATCCACCTTCAGCAACAGGGAAACATAAAAGAGAGGGATACTGTCACAAACTGTCCCAAAATGTTCCCATTCCCATGCCCACTTCTATGCTGAATGAACAAAGTAATCAGCCACCTATGGTTTACAAAGTGCTCTCTCATCCTAGTATCTTTTAAGCCTTGCGGTATCCCTGAGGTGAAGAAAGGGCAGGACTCATTATCCCTAATTTAAGATGAATAAATTGAAATTTAAGGAGACAAAGTAAAATTCAAGGTTACAAAGTTGGTGAGTGACTATGCTAGCAGCTGAACCTAGGCCTTCAAAAATCAGGTCCAGCGTGCTTTCTACTTCTCTGTGATATTTAAATACCTTACAAAAATGCCACCGTAAGTCAACAGTTCATTCTAAAGCACATTTCTAGAATACAACACCAAGAAATTTAATTGAGATGTTTACCTGCCATTGTTAGACCTCAAAATTTTAGGTTTAAATTCAAAACAGGGGCCTCCCTCCCTGGTGGCACCAAGGGTTAAGTCTCAGCACTATGAGGCTATCTTCAGCCACAGCAGCACGAGTTCAATCCCTGGCCAGGGAGGTGACCCACATGGTGCAGCAGACCTCTCATGTCTTGCCCACTGCTCCCCTCAGCAGTGTATTTCAGTAGATCTGCCTGTTCTGCTTCCCACTCCATCTCTGGTGAATCCTCTCACCACCACCCCCTGCACTCCCACATCTCTGGCCTGCACCCCAGCTCTTATATGCATAATAAATAAATCTTTAAAAAAAATAAATTCAAAACATTCCTAACTTCCCATGCTATGCCTTTAAGAAACTACAGACAGTCCCTGACTTAACAATGGTTTTACTTGGCAATTTCTCAACAAGATGGGGCAAAAAAAACCCACACAGATTCATAGAAATCATACTTTCAATTTTGATCTTTTACTGGCTAGTGATATTCAGAATGCTGGGCAGAAGCAGCAAGCTGAAGCTCCCTGTAAGCCACAGGATCACAAGGGTAAACAACCAACACCCTATAGTGTCCTGTGAGGCCAGCGTTTTCAACTGTCAGTATTTTTAATTTATGATGATTGGTTTTGAGCAGGACTTAAACCCATAGTAAGTTGATAAAGATCTGTGTTAATTCTGACTAATTTCTAATTTCTTTTGGAAAAAAATATATCTTTTATATAAATGCCTTATTTTTATACTATAGTTAGTGCTAATAAAAGCAATTACAGGGCCTCCCCGATGGCGCAGCGGTTGAGCGCTGGGTTGCGAGGCTGCCCGCAACCTCTGCAGTGCCAGTTCGATCCCCGGCTGCTCCCTGGCCACTGGAGGAGGGTCCCACATGGCGCGCAGACCTCTCCTGCCGCCGGCTGCTCCCCTCAGCAGTGTACTTCGGTCCTTCTGCCTGCTCTGCTCCCCACTCTGGCTCTGGTGAGTTCTCTCACCCTCCCGCGCTTCTGACTGTACCCAGTGCTTATATGTATAAACAAACAAATAAATCTTTTTTAAAAAAAAAAAGCAATTATATTTCTCTTATTTGATTCACCTAAAACAAGAAACTTTCAGTAGCCACATCATACTGCTGATATACAAGAGATTAATGACTTAAGAGATTAATAACTTAAGACCATACAGTAATAGTAGCAAAAGCAAAAACCAAGATTCTTTCCTAGGTGAAATAATGCTTATTCTACTTTACACTACCTTCTGTTCTTGGGGAGACTACTCTTTAGGGAGCCCCGAAAATACCAAGAAAGGTAACTAAGGAACTATCTAATAATCAAGAAGTGATAATCTATCTGGAAATTTCTAAAGTAAACCTGTCTCAGAAGGTAAGACCTGCTGCATACCTGTCGGGTGTTGTCTCTCACCGCTCGGTGTCCTCGCTTAAGAAATGGGAATGGGGGCCTCCCTGGTGGCACAAGGGGTTAAGCACCATACTATGGCACAGCAGACCTCTCCTGACTCGCCCACTGCTCCCCTCAGCAGTGTGTTTCTTCAATCTGCCTGTTCTGTTCCCCACTCTGTCTCTGGTGAATCCGCTCACACCCCGTATCTCTGGCCTGTCCCCCAGCTCTTGTCTGTATAATTAAATAAATCTTAAAAAAAGAAAAGAAAAGAAAAGAAAAGAAATGGGAATGAATTGTAAAGATTAAATGAAAATATGTGGCAAGCTTTACCCTGGATCTGACACGTGGTTACTCACTGCTGAAATCTCTCACATGCTAAGGAATATTCCTGTTTTTTGAAGGCAAACATGATTTTACTCTTATGCAATCCTCACAGATCTTAAAGATGAGAAAGCAAAGGTTCAGAGAGGTTAATTAGTCTGGCCATTGTCACAAAGTTTGAAGCAGAAGTGGTCAACTCTGAAACTATTTTTTCCCATCATGATCTATTATCACTTAGGTGAGGGGAAAAGGAAATACTCTCACTTAACTGACACTTCATGAACATGTATATATAAGGCACTAGGGATAGAACAAGGGCAAGATGGGCAGATCTTGAAATAAGGTGGTTGTTTTGTTTTTTTTTGTTTTGTTTTGTTTTTGTTTTTTAGTATTTCTGCGTGAGACATTAGGGAAGCATGGGGGAGGGTTGCTGGGGAACTAAAATCATTGACTAATTTGAGACACCTGAATCACAAATGAAGGACATATTTTCTAGGTTCTCTTTTAAGCTCTGTTGTAAGGAATAATGAAAGACATTAGCATATATTTCAGGGGATACCAATGTCAGAATTGAGAGTGTCCACAAGTACAAGAAAGAACTGTTTACGTTTACCCCTTATACCAAGGAGACAGGCAATCTTGCTCTCAAATACCACAGCCAGCGAAAGCTTTACCAATGAAATCCACTGCAATGTTTTCCTTAATTAATTGGACAATTTGGGTATGTGAGAGAAAACAGAAAAACATCTGGGGGAAAAATATGAACCATGTCACAGTTTGTTTTTCCTTAAATCACCCTGATTGACTTATAATCTCCCTGAATCCTAAAGGAGCAAATACTGCAATTCCACTGGGTATCACACTGTTTGTCAGTTCTGCAAACTGCTTCACCAGTTTCAACTGCCTATTGCTGCTTTATCTGCATAACTTCCCCTGCCCACTCCTTTCCTTGATTCTTGGTTATATTTCTGCTGTCTGGAAAGTGGTGAAGACAGCAGAAGTAAGGAACACATGCAAATTCCAGAACTGAATGGCAATGGATAATGGGTACACAGCTGGAGAAAAATCCTTCTTCTTGCTATAGAAATTTAACTTCTAACAGAGGGCCCTTTTAAAGCTTGTCAAGTGTGAAACTTTGTTTAGCTGGGTTAAATGCAGTTTTATCTGACTAAAGAGGGTCAAAGTTGTCAATACGCACTTAATTCAGAAAACTCTTGAAAAAATATTTATATTATGCATAGCTCTGGATACAGCCTAATAAGGAGTACGGATTTATATTCTTACTGCCTCTAACCCCCTGGGTCTACCACCTTCATGCTTATATTTTTGGACCTGTGACTAAGTCAGAAACTGAAAACAAATCCTGCTTAGGGATTAAAGTAGCAGTCATAACAGCCCTGGCCTTGGAAATCATGACTGTTTTTTTTTTTAATTTAACTTTTATTTTTATATTCCCCATACAATTACAACCCCCTTATTTTTACCCCAAGCCCTCCTTTCCCCAACCCCCACCTCCCATAGAGAGTCTCTTGTTCATAGTTATTTATTGATTTTGATATTTTCTTTCTTATAGTTCTTTTTTGGTCCCTTATTTAAGTCATGACTGTTTTAATCAAGTCTAATGTTTTCTGATCAAGTATTAGTTATTTCTGCTTGTTAGCAGGGACCCCAAATAATATTCCAGCAGGTCTTGCTGAGACAAAGTTCAAGGACATGATCAGACTTGCTCTACCACTTGCAGAGAGGATGGATACAGAAGAGGAACTTTAAAAATGGGTAGGTGAGAGGGTTTGAAGGATTCCTTTTCTACCCGTACAATCTGCTAATAAGCTTTACCTCAAGAGTTTGACAGGACTTTTGCTACTTGCTAGTTCTGGAAATTCATATTTAAAAAACATTAATAAAAAACCCTACCCTCTGACTCTTGATCGAGCAATACATTTTGAGGACACGTATGGTAACATGGTCCTAATGGAGCTCTTAAGCATGTAGTGACCTATCTAGTAATGTTTAAGCTTCTACCCTGGCCTCTTAAATCCATTATCCACACAGCTGGCCCTGACCATGCTCCTTCCCCTTGCACCAGTTGCGCTCTCACAGTACCGGCCTTTCTTCTGTTCCTGGATTATGTCGATCTCACTTTTGCGCTAGGTTCTTGCACATGTCTTATCTTGCCCTTGGTCATTCTGAATGGCTGGTTTCTTATCATCCAGAACTCAGGTCTTTCCCAACAATCTAACCTAATGTGATTTCCCAGTCACTCTATATCATATCACTTTACTTTAATTCTTTGTGTAACAGAGAATCACTATTTGTTTTCTTATTCACTTGTTGTTTCTCCCTATGATAGACTATGAGCTCCACAAAAGCAGACTTGTCAGTCATGCTTATGGTTGTATCCCAGTCCTAGAATCAGGATATAACAAGCAAAACTTAACATTTTTGAATGAATGAACTTATGACTTCAGCTTAGAAACAAATAAAGGGAAGAGAAGAGATAAAGTGAGGGGATCCAGAAATTTACATAACCAAAGGCCAGTCAACTTCAGCCTCACCAGAGTAGCACAAATGCATAGCCAACCAGCCCATCCCAAACCAGTATGGGGCTTTAAAGTTTAACAGTTAAGTAGGATAAGTTGAGAGCAATAATGGGCATTGAGTACACGCCCAGGCTTTCCACACAAACACAAAGTCACTTTTGTGACATTCTCTATAGCAGAATTGGGGCTCCTAGTCATTCTGGTCAGCTTCACAGCCTGGTCACATTTCTACCTCCTCTGCTTATGACACCTCCACACACCTTCATCTTAAAGCCTCCCAACTGAGACCACTGTCAAACTGGCATCTCAGCAGTGCTTCCTGAGGCCTCCCCTTATTTCCAGGGATACTCGCATTTCTCACAACTGTCCTTAGCGTAATATCATTACTTCACTTTTTTAAAAAACTAAATCTATACCCTCTCACCTCCTGTCTTATTTAGACCCACATTCTTCAAAGGTTTTTTGTGGTTGTTTTTTTTTTTTGAGTTTGTTGGGCAGGTTTTTGAAACATTTGTTGAAATGAAAACAATATTAAACTCAACAAAATTTTACTGTGTGGCAGATGATACATATCATTTTAACCTGACATTTACTAAGCATTTAATATGTGGCAGGCATAATACCTTTATAGAGATAATGGCCAATATTCACTGGGTGTTTATGTTAAACACAGTTCTAAAGACTTACTAAATACCTCATTTCTTCATCACTTCAGTCCTGTGCAATAGGCACTACTGTGCTCCCCATTTTACAGAAGAAGAAAATGAGTACAGAGAGGTTAGGAAACCTTGGTGACAGAAGCAGCAGTTTGGCCACTCCCCTGATGAGGACCACAACTCAGGAATGACAAACTTATAAACAGAAATCTATAAACTAACGTGACCAGTGCTAGCAAGTGCTAGGGAACACAATCTGATCAGGACATGAGTCTGAAAAAGAACCCCTAAGATCTTGAGGAGATAAGTTAGGTCTTAAAGATGAATAGAATTCTAGGCAGCCAAGAAGTAAGGCCTGCTGAGCTGAGGAAAAAGTAAACAAAAGTATGGGGCTACTAAACACATAACAAGTTTTGGGACTAGTAAGGAGAAAAATGAGTGTAATCTAATCATGACTGTCAAGGAGTCCAAAGTCGTCTTTAGAGAGAGGTATGCCAGAGAACCACCACCGAATCAATAAATCCTTATATTTACTGCTCCTCAGAAAAATAGTTTATTTCCAGGCTAGCATATCAACTCGTTACAAGCACAAATATTCACCTTTTGCATAAGTAACAGCAGTGGATATTAACCAACTTTCAACCCCAAAGATCTCTGAGAATGCCAAGACAGCACTCTTTCCCCACAAATGTGCTATTCTATTGCTTTGGAGTTCCAACTGGGAAAAAGACCAAGGCAATAACTGCAAACTGCATACCACAATAAATTCTGCTACATGCCCTCTAGCCTCTGCTCGTGCAATTCCAGGCCACTGATACTGGCCCCAAATTAAAACTATGAAGACAACTCAACCCTTGTAATATGAGAATACATATCAAATGTCTTCCTGAATGCATCACAAGGGTAGAAAACAATAAAAAGGGAGACCACCGACTGATTCTGCTCTCTGATATTTACTGATGGCTTCTGACCGGCTGCAGACTAGCAAATAATATATGGGAGTCCAGGAATGTTCAATTGTTTGTGATTCACATCAGCCCCAGCAGTATAAAGATCTAAGAGATGAAGTTTTGAAATTAAACAAGAACAAAAAACCCACGACCTAAACAGAAAACCTTGTATAGCAGATACCTAATGGCTCCCCAGACTGAGGATGAACTGTTTCTTTCCAAACAAACAATAAAACCTGCAAGATCCAGCTTTTGTTGGTGGGTCTGGCAACACAAAAATCACAAAAAGGGCTTTTGTGTGAATTGCTGTTTCTGGGTACATTTTATAGACAGCCGCCAGGCTAGCTATTCCTCTCTTCTCTCCTCTATTCACACAGGCAAAGGATGGTAATTAAAATCAGTCCAGGGACCAGGCAGAAAGACTCATTCAGGGCCACTGTAATTAACCCCTGGAAGGGAAGACTGCACAAATGACACTGTGGGGACACAGTGAAGAAGTAAGTGCCATGGGCCTCCCCTTCAAATGCTCCTCAAAACAAAGGACGCCCAACATCATCCTTTTCATTCAGCACAGTGGTTCTAAGAAAAAAGAAAGGTCCTGAATTCTACAAAAGTGGCAGTTCACTGTAGGAAGGGGCTTAAAAGAAAAATGGCAATAGAAATTTTCATCATACTGTCACAAATGGCCCTGCTGGACTCCAGCCTTGTTCCCTGTAGGAGACAGCCCTTCATAACCAGTGGGTTCACAACCCCTTCATTCACACCAAATGCAAGCAGCGAGCGTGGCACATGGTGGAAATTTTAGTGTCAAGACCCTGAGAAAGAAAGGGTGAGGAGGAGCAGGCAGTATAGCAATGTGGTTTCAGAATGATTGGAGGTAACAGTTTCAGCATTCTGATTCAATAGGTCTTGGATGGGGCCAGAAAGTGACCTAACAAGAACCCAGGTGCTTCTGACACAAGTGGCTGCAGTGACCTTTGATAAGCTCTGCAGACTGCATCAAAATCAGTCTGCTAATGTTCTTACCTGAGAGAAACGACCAGACAAAAGACAGCAGAAATAAAGGAAAAATCAGCAGAGCCCCCAAGGAGGGAGAGAGCTTGGTAAGTGGCCCGAGACCTATCAGACATTGGGTTAAGGGGTTGAACTAGACTCACTCCTGCCAATGGCCAGTTGTGATGCCTTTTCAGACTTGGAGCCCTCTCCAATTCCTGGCAGGAGGGACGGTAGGAGAGAATGCAGGCTCTAATCTTAGCTGTGATAGGGACTGCCTGAGTGACCCATAAGGCTTCACTTCTGCATCTGGGTTTCCTCAAGTATAAAGTGAGGTGGTGAGACTAGATGGGGCCTAGCAGATAGGCTTCACATCACACAGAAACTCCTTTGGATTGGCTGCTGCCTGGCACAATGGGTGAGGAAGATTCTGAGGCCTTGCCCAGGATCCACAGAAAGAAGGCAGAAATCAACCAGTCCTGGCTTCTACAGGCAGGGGCTACCACTCAGTCCGGAATGAGTGATAAGATTTGTTCTCATTATTAACATTCTCCCATTCCCTGTCTATAAAATAAGTAATAATGATGCCTGTTCTCACTAGCTTGGGATTATAAAGTCCAGAGGAGAAAAGAAACATCTGTGAAAACTCTTTAAAAAGGTCAGCAGCAACACAGCTGATGGCTGTGAACATGGAGATGGAAAGAACACAGGTTCAGATCCCAGTTGTGTGAACCCCTAGAAGGTATTCTGCCTTTCTGAATCTGTTTCATAGTTGTAAATGGGAATAATAATAATAAGCCCATATATGATGATATGGCAAAGATTACATAAAGTGAAAAGAAAAAGCCTACTTATAGCAGATATTTAATAAATGCTAGGCCTCTACAACCCATTACCTAACATGGTTCCAAAGAAGCTAAGCTAAGCTAAATTGATTTCTACTTTCCTATTCTTCTCAATCAGACCATTCTTGCCAAAGAGCTCTACCTGAAACCACCCAATGACACTCACAGAGACAAAAAAACCTTACAAAAAATGTGCAAAGCCCCAGAGGGATGGACAACTTACCAGAGCATCGATGAGTACTTCTGCTCCCTCTTCACTCTCATGGAGGGTGTCTATATCTGTTAATTCCTGAAGCAAATCAACCACAGCGATGGACACATGTGAAAAATGTTAAGGGTACCACATACATACTCAAACTCCGCAAACATTTTATTACAAATTTTTGGTTCTTTTCCATTCCTCATCAATCACTTTGTCACCATTTATCTTTACATAATCTGGTTTTATTAACATCTCTTCAACAAGCTTCTATTCACAGTAGGTGTTGAATACAGTGTTAACTAACTCGGTCTCTTTTCTTATGCTGTCTTCCTGGCAATTTATTCTACAGGCTCACTGCATTTTCATAAATTTCAAAACTTTCAAAACTTAGCTTTTCTAGTGAGAAACAGGTCAACACTACTACCTCATACCATGCATGAAAATCTACTGGAAATGGATAAAAGAACTGAATATAAGACCTGAAACCATAAAATATATAGAAGAAAATATAGGTAAAGCACTACATGACATACATCTCACTAACATCTTTAAAGACTCATCCTCCAAAGCAAAGAAAGTGAAAGAAAAGATAAACAGCTGGGATTACATTAAACTAAAAAGCTTCTGTATAGCAAAAGAGATATTAGCCAAAACAAAGAGACATCCTACTGATTGGGAGAAAACTTTTGCACGCCATACAACTAATAAAGGACTGATCACAAAGATCTACAAAGAATTCACACGACTCAACAAAAACAAAGTAAGCAAGTCAAAAAATGGGCAGAGAGTTAAAAAGACACATCTTCAAAGAAGAAACGCAAATGGCCACCAGGTATATGAAAAAATGTTCAACATCCCTGATAATCAGGGAAATGCAAATAAAAACCACAATGAGAAACCACCTTACACCAGTGAGAATGATACATTTTAAAAAACCATATGTTGGCGAGGATGTGGAAAAAAAGGAACTCTCCTACACTGCTGGTGGGAGTGCAAACTGATCCAACCACTATGGAAAGCTGTCTGGAGGGTCCTCAAACTGCTAGAAATGGAGCTATCACATGACCCGGCAATTCCACTCCTCGGAATCTACCCAAAGGACACAAAAACATTAATTTAAAAGGATACCTGCACCCCTATGTTTATTGCAGCACTATTTATAATAGGTAAGATATGGAAACAACCCAAATGCCCAAAAATAGATGACTGGATCAAGATGTGGTACATATACACAATGGAATACTATTCAGCAATCAAAAAAGATAAACTTATGTCATTCACAGCAACATGGATGGAGCTAGAAGGCATTATGTTCAATGAAGTAAGTCAGAAGGAAAAAGAAAAATATCAGATGGTTTCACTGATAGGAGGAATATAGGGGAAGCAAATAAGGGACCAGGGGAAAAATAATAACAATAAAAAAACCCAAAATTAATAGGCAATTATAAATCAGAGACATTCTTTATGGGAGGGTGAGGGATCAAAATGGGAGAGAAGAACAAAAGGGACTATGGTAATGGTGCAGGGGGTGAACTGGTGGTGGGAGTTCTATGGGGACTACACCTGAGAGGAGAAAGCAAACATTGTATAAAAATGAACAATGGGGCCTCCCCAGTGGCGCAGCAGTTGAGCGCTGGGCTGCGAAGCTGCGCGCGGCCTCTGCAGCGCCGGTTCGATCCCCGGCTGCTTCCCAGCCACCAGAGGAGGGTCCCGCATGGTGCGCAGACCTCTCCTGCCGCCCGCTGGTCCCCTCAGCAGTGTACTTCAGTCCTTCTGCCTGCTCTGCTCCCCGCTCTGGCTCTGCTGAATTCTCTCACCCTCCCGCGCTTCTGACTGTACCCAGTGCTTGAATAAATAAATAAATAAATCTTAAAAAAAAAAAAGAACAATGATGTAAAATATCTATAAATAAATAAATTATATTTTTTTAAAAAAGAAAGAAATAGGTCAATACCCTTAACCATATCTCATACTTTAAATTCTTAGAACTCAGTATAAACTTAACTTGGCACAGTTCACCTTCAAAGCTAGTAATGATTTCTGAGATGAGGTGGCCAGTGTTCACCAAGACATTTGTAGAAATCAGGACATAACAAACCGAGTTTAAAATACAGAGGGAAGATTTACATTACACTGCACCTGGCCCTACCAACTTTCTTTCCCCTCAAATATCAAACTGCTTTGGACACAAAATGAAGAAAACAATGAGATAAACACTAGGTAAATATAACTTAGAAAATATAAGAGAAAGAAAACAAGGAGGGAGAAAAGTTATATTTGGAAACTAGAAGGCAAAACTAAATTAAATTTCCCTTCCCCCACCTTGAAGTCAATCTTTCTCTCTCTCTCTCTCTCTCTCTCTCTCTCTCTCTCTCTCTCTCTCACACACACACACACACACACACACTTGCTCTACCAACCTGCATTTACAGAAAGCCTATAATGAATTAAAGTGCTCTGATGCTGACAAATCCATTCTTCATTCTGGGTCTCAGTTTCCTCAGCTATAAAATGAGGAAGTTAGAAAATCTGAGACATTAAAAAAATTAACACTGACAGGCAATAAGCAAACAAAGAATATAGACAACAAAAACTGCAGATGTCCTGAGAAAGGAGTGATCAAATTAAACTGGAAAATCAGAATGATTTCCTAGAAGACAGGTCAGAAACAGGCATCTAAAAAGATGAGGTCAGGCAAGCTAGAAAGTAGAACCACAGAAATAAAAGCCAAAAGACTGGAATGTATCAAGGCATATGAAGAAGAGAAAAGAAGGTTAAGGAAGGGAGTGAACAGGAGGTGACGACAGGGTGTGGAGGAGAGAAAATTATAACAACTATATGGAGAAAATAATATTTTGAATAACCTAACAGCTGTGTGCAGAACAGCTGTCTGAGTACTGGGCTTGGGGGGATGGCAGATAGGAGGCAGGATGAGAGGTAGTTGGGGAATGAGGGGAGGAGCCAGGTCTAATAGAGGAGGACAAAGCTACCACATACAATTGAGGTCAGAAGTGAGACAACAAGGATTAGGATCTGGGCAGTTTCACTACAACTGGAAGGAAAGAAAAAGGAAAGACTCAAGACATACTAACAAGAATGACAGGGCTTGGTAATTAACAACTAATGTTTCAGGTATTTTATGAACATCTTTTGCTGAAAGAAAAATTATTTGAAGTTGTGTTTTACTCATCTATAGCTGACCATACTAAGTAATTAAGCTTTCTGTGTTCTATTCTTCCACTCCTTAAAGTGATAGGGGAGTTCTATGAAGCTTGGTGTGTATCAAGAGCTTAATGGTCGGGCCTCCCCTGGTGGTGCAGGCAGTTGAGCGCAGTGCTGTGAAGCTGTCCGCAGCCTCTGCAGCACAGGTTCAATCCCGGCCTGCGAGGGTCCCATATGGCGCAGCAGACCTCTCCTGTCTCGCCCGCTGCTCCACTCAGCAGTGTATTTCGTCAGTCTACCTGTTCTGCTCCCCACTCTGTCTCTGGCGAATCCTCTCACCCTCCCGCGCATCTGGGCTGTACCCCAGTTCTTGTATAAATTTAAAAAAAGAGCTTAATGGTCTTTGAACAAAACTCTTTCATGCTTATAGTCTTTATTAACGAAGTGACCAGGAGGCTACTGACACAAAAGATCATGTATCATACTTGACATACAGTGAACCAGAATATATAAGTTGTTTGAATTAAAAAAAAAAAAAATAGGTTACTCCAAGAAGACTAGGGAAAAAATCTAACCCCTAGAAGTTCTAGAACTACCCCTGGCTAGTAAGAATTAATTCTCCCTCTCCAAAGACTGCAGTAGCTACCATCATAGCAATCACTAATTTTAAGTCATCATTATGCCAAGTACTATCCAACTGAAATCCCATAACAGCACCTTAATGTAAGTGAGATTCCCATTTCACAGATAAGAAAGCTAAATAAGTACCTTAAGTAACTTATCCAAAGGTCATTGCAACAGTAAGGGAAAATGTGAGATCCATCTAAGTATTCCAAAAGCAATACTTTTACCATTACACATCATATAAATGTACAGAGGGATATATAACAGATCTAAATAAGGTTGGTATCCTATAACTTTTAGCTACTGGTCCTACTGTAATTAAAGAGAAACACATTGCCATTTATTTCCACCCTAAGTTTTTAAAAGTTCTAAGAAAAAAGAACAAAATGGACAATTTCCCCGCTCATTGTCACCTAAGAAACTCCTATGTTTATTCTCTTGAAAAGTTCTTACATGAGATGTAAAAATCTTATTATTTATTCACATGTTTATTTAATATGTGTGACAGCATTTCAGCCATTCATCTATCATCCACCATCCATCCACCCACAGTAGTCTCCTGTCTACAGAACAAGGATGTGAATTAGGTATGCAGTGAGTACTATCTTTACATAAGTTGATAACACCACACATGAGTAAGTACTTTTTATGCAGTATGTGGCAATTATTAATTAAATAACAGCCTCATTTATGATTCTTTAATTCACCTATGAAAGAATCACCTATGAAAGAATCATAGTCAGAGCAGAGTTGAGGACAGGGGACATGTTCCCATATTCATATTTGTTTCATATCTTTAGTGAACTTAACTTTCCCCAAATTACCACTAATCATATAATCTTGCTCAAGCTCCTTTATGTCCTTCCACATCTGTAAAATGGTGTTAATGGTCTCTGCCCAATTTACCTCACTGAACAGCTGTAAGAATAATGAGGTCATGTATATCTAAGGCCATGTAAGTCAAAGTACTAAAAAAATATAAAAGCAAATATACTGATATCTATAAAACAGGCAGTCAAGTCTTCTCACAGAATGGCCAAAGCCCCTACCGCTGCCTTCATTTTCCTGAAAGCCTCCAAAATCTCAAAATATAAGCTAATAATAGCATATTCTTTTTCTGTATCGTAATGGTTTGGAAGGTCTAATTTTATATTTTAGTTATGTCACAGACAGACTGACCACATCCTTTTTCATCCTCTAAGGTCTTATGAGCCAGGTATTATATTTTTCTTTGATTAGATTAGTCTTATACCTGCTCATAAATGTGCCACATTAAACCGAAGAACCTTTTTAAAAATGGAGAAAAAAAAAAAGACAATGGTGGTGGGTAGGAACAAAAAATGTTTCACTTTTATCAAGAAGTCATTTCTTACAATGTTCCATTGAATATCTCCTTGCCTACATTCTTGCCTCAGTTGATAAGTGAAACAAGAAATAAGTTACCAACTAACAGGTCTGGTAAACATCTCATCAATCCTACCACTAACTGATTTTACATAAAATCCCAATTTTCATCAAATAGCATTTCAGCAAGGCAGTAATGAGTCCATAATTGTAATCATCAACTCCTGGGTAATACAATATGACCCAGAAGACAGAGGTCATTTGAAGACCAGAAAGAGGACTGAAACTAAAGATAGACAGACGAACTCTCAATCTTGATGAGAAAATTCAGCACGGTCTGCCACCCACCCAGCATTTCTTCACAAGCAGATTCTGGGCATGGCTGATAGGTTTTTCCACTGTAGTTACAATTTCATTTCACAAGGTAAAAGGCTCTCCCGTCCAAGTATAATAGGAAAACAGAGAGCCTGTCTCTCTGCGAATTACTAAAACACAGTTTTTGATAGCCTATTTTGTCATGTCGAGTAGAAAGCCACCCCACCTGCTCCCTCTGTACCTGTCCACTACTGGGGCTATAAGCTAGTATAATAAGAGGTGAAGTTGAGAAGACCAGCTGGATGGGAAATGATCCATAACACAATGGCTCTTGGAAAAAAAGAGGGGTTTACTTCTGTTTTTCTGGCTTTCAATATTTGTTTTTTGGCCTGATCCCAAGCAAATTCTTGGTACAGAAACTAAGTATTAATCTCATTACTCTCCAATGAGATGTGTCCATAAAGAACTAAGTTATTAAAAAGAGAGAGAGAGAAAGATACAGAGAAAGAGATATATTAAGTAGATGGCTTTTTTAAACAGTCATTTCAACAAGGCTTCCTTAAGAAAAAAGAACTCAGGATAGATTCAAGTATATAACTGGTTTAATGGAACAAGACTAAAAATATTTTTTCTTTTATTCCTAAACTAGGATAGTGATTAGATATAATGCAATTAATGCAGGTAAATTCCAAAACACAGACAAAATGCTCTTTTTCTCCCTTTAAAAGTTGGCACAGAGCTACCCAGATTTAAACCTAGACTCTTAATTTTATCCTAATCCTAGATCAAACTAAAATGAGGGAGAAAATGCACTCATGCAACACTTATTAAGTAGCTACTAAATGCTAGTGGGTACTATTATGCCACGGGAGAAATGTCCAACCACCTTAACCTTTCAGAGAGTTGGAATTTACCTGAAAATCATAAGATCAAAAGCTAAGTTAAGAGATCCTTTTCCTCAATTGCCATTTTTGTACTTCTTAACTAATCTGAATTTTTCTCTGAGCATATTTAAATGGCTTTTTTTTTTTTTTTAAAAAAAGGTGGCTAACGGATTTTCAAGGAACTTAAGACTACCGATGAGAAGTCAATTCTTTTCAATGTAGTTTCATTCTGAAAATATCTAAATGAGGATAGCTCCTAGAAAAACAACAGCTCAAGATACACAAGTCTTGTTAAACAGTGATTGCAGGAACTCAGTGGAGCAATAACCAACTCCTTCCCAGTCCAATTAGAAGAAAGCCCTGAGGAGACTCAAACCCTTCCCAGCCCTATTCCTGCTCATTAACACTGGGGCTCTAACACGAGGCACCCCTGACTATTGTACACACCCCCTGGGATAATATGGCATGTCACAGTCACTTTGTTCCACTTTAGCATTCTCAGACCCAACTGTTCAAGTTCAATTGATCCCTGCTGGTCTAAAAAACACTATCTCCTCCTAATTTTCTAATTCCAACAGTAATTCTTCACAAAATCCAACAGGGCAAATTTGTAAGTTCTCCTGGCTCTCTATTAATAGAAAGCTAGGCAATAATTTAGAATAATGCTAAACACCACTCCCTAAAATTAACCCAGACAAAAAGAGCTGTCCCATCAGCACCAATGATCTACTTTGTAACTAACAAAACCATTCTCTCTCTACCTGCATGTTAGTATGCAGACCATTGTACTGACACCTTAAGTCAAAATGACAATGAGACCTCACTTTTTGGAATCACATATGGGTAAAGAGGCTGCAGATTTTGAATAAATTAGGTTTAAATTACACAGTATTTTTTACTAAAGAATAAGGCACTGGGTGGGGAGGTACTGGGGCGGGAGTTGGGGGATGATAGGACATGAAGTCGTAATTTTTTTTTTTTTTCCAATAAAGTCATGGATGTGATATCCTGAAGTCTGTAGTGACAACATGATAGGCCGGCAAGAGCACATTAGCTTCCAACGTGTGAGGAATGGCAATTTTCATTGCCAAGGTAGAGAGACCATGGAAATAAACTTGAAATGCACTTTAATCTCCACATCTATCAAAAGCTTACTCATCTCCAATGCCCAATTCCCTAATCAGCCTCAAGCCAAAGATAACCTAAACCTCAGAACTCCACTGGCATTTCCGGAGCATAACACTCCAAGGGCCCTTACCACATGGTAATTTGAATGATTCTGCGCTCAGCTGAAGTTATTTCTTGTTTCCCTAATATCACCCAACAGGGCTTATCCTACAAAGGAGGAACCTAGTAAATGTCATGGTCTACCACAAGGACTTCAGGAAGGTGCCCTGACTTCTCACTCAAACTGAGAACACAGCAAATGACATACAAAAACAGGATACGTATGGATTGATGCTGTGATAATATTTTGTGTTAGCAGAAGAGGTGATCAGCCACCATCTGGGGTTTTATCTTCTTGTTTTATTCCTCTTTGTTTCTTTAGGCAAATTGAGTAAATTAAGCTTAAACTGGGCCACAATATTGCTTAGTAATACCTTAAGAAACGCTCCTTAAATATAACTTTAGTTTTATTTTCCTGTAGAAACACTCCAAAGGGTTCACCAAAAAGGGCTCTAAACATGTTTAAATGATTTATTTTAAAAGAAAATTGTTTTTAAAAGCGATATTTCTAAAAGTAGCAGCTGTTGGATCCCACTTTGTGCTCCTAATGCATTCATTCAGAGTGACTCTTCAATACTGTGTGAGGGATGTACCCCTCCTTCTCCAACCCTCACCCCCAGAGGTGCTCTTCACAGATCAGAATTTCACACAGCAGCCAACTGATGGCTGGGCTCCAGGCTCTCAAGGGGGGAGCTGAGGCACAGAAGCGCTGACAAGCCCTCACCAGCAGCAGTGATGCAGAGCGCCAGAATAAACTCTGAAGCTGCTTCTCACGGTTGAAAGGACGAGGCACAAGCTGTTTTCTCACATCCTCTGCCTCTTAAGGTTACAACAAACCAGCCTCTGATCCAATTAAAATCCTTATAGTTTATGTTTTCACTAAGAAGGACAAAGCAAAGTTGACCTGTGCTTGCTGGGAACATGACCAGCCACGTTTTGTCTTGGCTGATAAATGAAGAGTTAAAAAAGATTAAAAATTTAAGTCATGACTGCCATGAAATTGTTTATTCATGGTAAGGTGTTTCGGGCAGTTACAGCTGTACAACAGTAAATTGTTAACAACTATTTCCTGAAGAAAAATTTCCATTATAGATCACAGATAAGACAAGAAGCAGAGTGCAATGCTGCTGGGAGATCAACATTCTTACCGATAGAGGGTATGTTAGATGCAAGTCAAGAGGGCCTACCCTTTCCTGAAACCACTTTCAAGAAAGAATTATACTTTGAAGAGGATGACATTTAGCCTAATTGCTGCCTCTAATTAAAATTAAGTGATTAAAAATTTCAAATGCACTTTACATTTGATGTAGGGCATAATTAAAAATCAGATTTTTAAAAATATCATTAGGGCAGTAAGGTGAAGGCTGGTATGCAAGAGGGGAAAAAAACAGTTTAGCTCTCAGAAAACAGGAGGGAAATGGCTGTGTGTCAAAGTTATTTTTAGGGGGACTTGTTTTTTTCCTTTTTAGAGACCAGAACTTAACAACTTGGAACATCTGTGCCCTTGCCTTTCCCAAGTATGCTGATGTCGAACAGCACTTCCTGTGCCAGTCTTCTCCCCAGCAGGAAACCAGGTTGGTGAATCAGCAGCATGTCAATATCTTCAGAAAGCTGCTACTATTATTTTGAGTTAGAAAAACAAACAAACAAAATGTAAGTAGTGTTTCCAGAAACAAAATAGGTGACTCCTGTGATAATATTTAGGGTACTGGGACACTATGCAACTCTGTCAAGGATATAGTAAATCCTCTAGGAAAAAGACTGGAGATATGCTAGAATGGACAATGGAAAGGGAATCAGGGGTTTGCAGTGCCAGTTTCAACCTTAACAGCTAGCCATCCAACATCTGGACCTCAGATTTGTCACTAAATATATAAAGATTTATTTATTTATATAAATCTGGATTAAGTCATCTCTAAGGATTGTTTGGATTTCGAATATCTACCACTCTATAGGTTAATTAAAATGTGAACTCACAACTACAACTCTTAATAGTTCTTAGTTACTAACTCGGTTAGGACCAATTAGTACCTTGATTAGGACTAATCATATGGTAGATACCCAACATATGTTTATTGATGGGTGCTGCTTGAGTATTCAGTATACTCTATGGTTCCTGGGGGCATAGTACAGTGCCTAGTACATAATAAGCACTCAAAGCATGTCTACTAAATCAATTTATAAGGCTCTATACCAAGCTCACCCAGAAACAAGCTAATTGACTAGGCTCTCGTACACCCAGAACCCGAACCTGGGGATCAGGGGAATGAGAAAGCAATTCTCAGTACCATCAAACATTACAGGAATACGGAAATAGCTTAAGATCACCCTTCAAGAAGCCTACATTAAAATTATTCACTGATTTATTTCTGTGCAAATTACCAGGCAGGAAAGAACATAGTCAGACATGCTCTCAGGAGGGATATTACCAAAAAGATGAAAATAAGATGAAACAGCAGCAGATTCCCCATGAATATCACTCAAGCAGACTAACTACATTTGTCTCTTACCTTTGGAAGTCTGGATTCAAACAGAACAAGTACTGGAAGAGAATTCACTTTCATGAATATAACCCTGACCACAGGCACATCAAAAAACCTTTGGTACTTAAAGCTGTTGTACATCTGATAGCAAAGACAATACCATTTGGAAGTCATGATTCAGATTCAGTTAAAACTAACATTTACTAAATGCCTACTATATATCAGAAACCACTGAGCACTTACATGAACTCCTTTAAGCTTCTCAATAACACTAATCAGCAAAGGTCATTCATTCTGCTTTTGCAGATGAAAATACTAATGGTGGGAGGAACACCAAATCATACAAGAAATGAAGGTGGGAGTCAAACCTAGACTGTCTATTCAAGTCTAATGTTCATTTAACAAATACTAAATGTTATTGTGCAACCAATCTTTTTTAAGGAATTGAGAATACAGTAGTGGACAAAAATAGTAAAATCTCTTTCTGGACATTCCAACATGGTTTCCACCACAGTTCACTGCCACCTGTAGTCTTAATTCCAATGGGCCATCTGTTTGCAGAATGATGTTTAGATCTACAAAATCAAATCCTGTCTGGTCTTGCCTCCATAATGGGCATCCAAATCAAAATCCTGAAAAATTAATGCTACTAATGTATGAACAAATACATCACAATGAATTCTAGTGCTAATAAGAGCAAACAGGACAATTAAGAATTGCCCAACATTTATTAATAGATAAAAACCAGATTTTCAAATGAGTAGTGTGTACTTCAAGATGGGAGATAATTAGAATGGAAATAGAACACCAGACCTGACAGCAGACGGCAGACACAGACAGGAGAAGAGAGTAAACAGTATTTCCCCAGCATGCCAGCCTGCCTATCAAAGACAGAGCTGAAAGGATATCTGTATTATCATGTCCAAGCAACCCAAGAAGAGACTGTACAGCATTCAGCTCCACCAGGAGGTGGTACAGGTCTGGCATGGTGGCCACCACGTGCATCTCCTGAATGATGTCATTTAGGTCCAGTTCAGATTCCATAAACCTAGGAGTGGAAAACAAGACAGCATCATTGAAAGGAATGGGGTACTATCAGGACTGAGGAGCAAATAGCAACACAATCCAGACAGAGACAATCTGTCAAAGTATCTACAACAGACCAACCAAGAAGTACACTCATCTAAACATCATACTGCCACACAATTTCCTTGGGAAATCAATTTCCTCATTACAAAAATCAATCTTGGATTTAGATCTCATTACAGGATTCTCCTTACTCTTACAGTCACAAGTAGCCTTTTAGAGGCGCCCAAAACATTGTGCAGCATTAAATGATCTGCCCACCAGTCCTGTGGATTAGCTCCCATTCCCCCTACATGTGGCAATTCACTCATTGTCTTGAAGATATTTATTCTAGAAATCCAAAAAGGTTTTCTCTTGCCACTTCAGATCAAGGGCCAATTATTCCCCCTATCCAAAGTAAGATACTGAGATTCTGCTACCATCCCCAAACACTTGCCCCTCCTCTATACTCCCTCTTGTGAGCTGATTGAGAGTAGATCCCCAAAAAAAGCAGATCTAGCCTCTGGCTAGATCCTGTAATCACCATCCTATCTTACAAAGAATGGCACTTCCCTTACATTTCCACACTTAACTTTTTAACATATGATGCTCAGGCACTAAAAAAACTGCTTTCACTCCCTCTGCATGCCCTCCCCCAGTGTCTGACATGTAAGAAATGCCCACTAGTCTTTGATGAACAAGACAGGAAAGTTTGTTTTGAGAAGAAAATGAGCTAATAATCCAAGTAAAGCAACTCAATACCTGAGTGAAAGGTACTGAGAGGACACAATGGTTAAACAGACTTTATAGAGTCAGGCTGCCTAGGTTTGTACCTGACTTAGTCACCTACTAAGTTTCCCTATGCCTCAGTCTCTTGATCTGAAAATGGGATAATAAGGGTCACTGTAAAAAAATAAATGAATACATATAAAATATGTATTTTTAAAATTAATGTCTGGCATATAAACAGCACTGTATGTTTCCTCTCTCTTTTTTTTTTTTACTACTATTACTGTTATTATAATATGACTATCTTCTCTTCTCAGCTTCTTAAATATAGGAATTATATCTTTTGTCTCTGATTTCTACAGATGCCTGCTTAAGTGAATGAAGGCCACAAAGAAAAGGAACATAAGCAAGGACTCATGATATCGTGTAAGACTCATAGACTTCCAGATGCTGAGGGGCTAAGCAAATAACACCTCTCTAGAAATTTGGATTCTCTAAGGAACAAAATCTGTACTTTGTAAAAAATAGTCTATAAAAATGTAGACTTTAGACTATAAAGACTAAAAAAATTAAAGATGATAATTCTTTAAAACATGCCCATGTTTTAAATATCCCTTACTATTGTTTTCTCTATTGCCATTTTTAATCATGACATACATTTCTTTCTGACTATAAAACACCGCTTTTTACAGAAAACTAAGAAAAAAATAGTCCTCAAAAAGTAAACAGAAATTACCCATTGTTTACCCTATTAACTAGATAAAACTGCTGACAATACGCTGGTGTGTTTATATCCTTCTCAATTCATAGCTTTCCCTGCGTCCCCCCACTCCAAAGTAGCCTATATAGAATATGGTTCTATACTCAATTTTTGCTGTTGTTGTTAACATAGGCTAAAGAATTTTTCCCCATCATTAAATATTCTTCCACAAGAGGAAAAGCCAGTGTCTGACCCTGCTGTCAGTCCTTCTCCATCTCCCGAGGAAACTATCCTTCACTGAGCACAGCACACCCTCCCTGCTGAACTCAGACATGGCTTCAGAGTTCTTCTCAACAGTGTTCAAAGAAGACTACCGATCAATCAGGAGTACAGGAGTACAGGAGATGAAGCCTATCTGAAATTCCTGCTCTAAATAATATATTGTAAAAAGCTACATGGTGTTTCCTTGTATAAATGCATCATAAATTTATCTTACCAATCCCCTTTTGTGACTCATTCAGGTGGTTTCCAGTTTTTTCCCTTATAATAAATGACACTAAGATGTATGAATTCATAATTATTGTGTTAGGACAAAATCCCAGGAAAGGAAGTGTCAAGTCAAAGAGTATGCATAACTTAATGCATTTTGATCTATCCTCCCAGAAATGTACCAACAGTGTATGAAGAGACTTTCTCCCCTTGCTTTTTTCAAAACCAGTCTTATCTGTTTAAAATCTCCTCCAGGGGCCTCCCCAGTGGTGCAGCGGTTGAGCACTGGGTTGTGAAGCTGCCCACAGCCTCTGAGCGCCGGTTCGATCCCAGGCCCCCGAGCGAGGGTTCCACATGGCGCGCAGACCTCTCCTGCCGCCTGTTGCTCCCCTCAGCAGTGTATTTCGTCAGTCTGCCTGTTCTGTTCCCTGCTCTGGTGAATTCTCTCACCCTCCCGCACTTCTGACTGTACCCAGTGCTTGTATAAATAAATAAATAAATAAATAAATAAATAAATAAATAAATAAATAAATAAATAAATAAATAAATCTTAAAAAAAAAAAATCCTCCAATCTGAAATGGAAAATAAGCATTTTTGATAGTAAGATGTATATTTGGTTAATGTTTACCAGATATTTCTATTTCTTCTTTGTACATTTTTTTGAATCAGGGTGCTCATCTTATTTATTGATTGTAAGTACTCTATATAATAGGAAAATGAATTTCTGCGTTGCAAAAACATAAACCAGAAAAATAAATCTGCCTCTTAGGTTGTACATGTGCTTTTTAGCATAATAGTTTTTAGAGGTTCAAATACTCAAATTTCTGCCTCTATGAATTCTATTTTACATGCATCCTGAGCAAAATTTTTTCTATGGTAACATCAGACATATTGATGGTATATTTTTATGTTTGTACATTTTTTAATGCCTACAAATAAACAATCTGAAATTTATTTTAGCCTACAGGGAAAAAAAACCTAATTTTATCCTCTGTAATGTTTGGCCAATTGCCCTGTACCATAATCTACCCTTTTTCCAGATTTGAAAAAAATGCCAACTCTATCATATTCTGAATTTTAATGTGTAGTCTAACCTGTTTATGGGTTTTTTCACTTCATTTTATTGATTTGTCTACAAATTCCTGAGCCAGAACCACATTTCCATATTATTACAGTATATATTGTATGCAATAATGTCCTACATTTGTATCTACAGTATACATACAGTATATATCTATTGCTGTAAAACACTCCCTGGTTTTTCTTTTTCACTGTTTCCTTATTTATACTCACCTGCTTGTTATTTCAACAAATTTTAAGATTATTTTACTAAGATCCTCCCCATCCCATCCATTTTATTAAACCCCCTTCCACTAAACTTACAACTAGGTTACCTTTTTAAATAACTTGTTCCCCATCAACTAAAGTATGGAGCCATTCAGAATCATACTGAATAGCTGTGCAGAATCCAGATATATCAAGAGGCAGTCAATCTATATAATCTCTAAGCCGAATGGATTCAGCAAACCTGTAAGGCATATTTGCCTTACATGGGTACTTAAAAAAAAAAAATCCGCTTTCCGGGGAATAAATGAACAAAACAATTTTACAGTTCACATGGAAGAACTGGTAAAGGAAACTAGGCACTAAATACTAATAAACAAAATCATGTTGAATACAAGGAAAAGATTTTGGGGATAAGGTGATAATCAATGGATAAAGGTCAGACTGGAGAGAAGTTTCTGGTGGTGTCCTTCAGGGCTATGATTAGGCCTGTTTAGATCAACTATTTCATTTCATTGTTATTTTTTGATCTTTGAGCAAGCAAACATCACAAAAATACCACGGAGCCCCAGTGGTACACGAGTAATGCAATATAGTGAGAAATGTCTGGGCTCAGGAATGAAATTAACCTGTGTCATGTCCCAGTCACACTACTAACTGGCTGTGTGACCATGAGAAGTATGTCAACGAGCTTTTATTGGACATATTCTGTATGCCAGTCACTATGCTAGAGATACTGAGGACATAAAGACAAAAATTCCAGTTGCTGCCCCCATGGAGTTTCTAGTCTACCACAAATATGAACAATCTATCACATACAACTAATTGTAAGAACGCCTGATGCCACTGGAACACAGGCTCCCAACCTAGTCAAGGGAGACAGAGAATAGTTACTAACCTATCTCCAACCTCAATTTCCTTATCTCCTTAGCTAAATTAGAGTGAGGATTAAAGGGATAATAAACATAAAGCACCTAACAATAGTTGGCACATATTAGGTGCTCAACAAATCTAGGTACCCTCAAGTGTGTTATGATATAACAATTCTCTTTTTTGCTGAAAAGAACAAGCTTACTCATTTAAAGCAAGCACTACAATATTTGCGGAGGGCTGTTCAGGGAGTAGCATACCTTCAGCAACAGACGACTCACAGCTGGGGGAAAAGATCAAGTTAGAGGTCAATGGGAAAGCAATAGAGCAACATATTAAAACAGTAACCCAGGCAGAGATGGGGTCATTGATTCCATCTGGTATGCCAGGAAATTTTGCTAGCCTGACCATGTACATTTGCTTCAAACCAGCAGGATGTTCTCCTTTCACCATAAGAGTGAATATTTGCAAATGACTGGCAAAGTTCAAAAATACTGGAAAAGCAAGTGAAACTGATGATTCCTCCTGCAATTACAAAACAGCTCTAACCACACAGGAAACATCTTTCCCTTCCATCCAACTAAATAAGTAGCTCTCAAAATGTGGCCCCTAGGGCCCCAGGTTGGGGGTAGGAGATGGTCAGAAATCCTTTCAGGGGCCCATAAACATCAAAACTATCTTCATAATAATTCTAAGGCATTATTACCTTCTTCACTCTCATTCTCTCAGGAGTACAGGGTGGAGTTTTCCAGAGGACTATTAAGAATTAAGATATGACTGTCCTTGTCCTCATGGCTAATGAACTGTATGCATTTGCATTCTTGTGCTTTCTAAGATAAGCACTTCTGGTACTCAATAATTAAAGAGTGCAAAGGGGTCCCGGGACTAAAAAGTTTGGGAACCACTAAACCAAAAAATTCTAACCCTGCAAAAATGAAAGAGAACTAAAAAGAATTTACTGGGGAAATAGCACACGTTACTCAGTGTGATGTTTGGAAGAAAGATCACACAGTGCAAAGTAGAAGCTGCATAAGGAGAATTGTCAATTGAATCTGAAATGCAGCCAAATGAAGAGAGGCATGTTTGGGTATGCAATCAAAATGACAATTGCATACAAGAGAAAATAAATTTGAATGTTTCTGATCTTAACCTGAAAGTTTCATTCAAACATGCTTTAGCAATTTTTATCTTAATTGCACCTTGCTGGTCTAGAGAATTATAAAGGACACTGCGCCAGTAAGAATTCAAGAACTCAAGGTTAAAATACAGTGTAGTTTCCTAAACTGCTTCTGCATGGGGGGAAAAAAATGTTTGTGCATAATTTCAAAAATCAAACATTCATATTTAAAAACAAAAATGTATATAAGTTTTGTCTGAAATGGAATACTTTTGAATTTTTAAAATAAAATAACCTTTTCTTAAAGCCAGTTTATGAATTATAACACTAAATCGTCTACAATACTGAAGATGTGAATGGTAAACATAACCCACAGAAACTTACTACTCTAAATTGACAGCTGTATACACAATCAGGCAGACAAAAATGAGATTCCAAGAAGCAAACTGAACTTCTTAAATTTCCCATGTTATCAACCTTCAGTTCAGCTTCCTCATAATGTATCCTTAGGTACTAAGCAATGGAGAGGTAACAAAAATGGTATCAACTATATAAGATCTCTCATGTTTAAGGAGCACCTACAGTATGGCAGATAGTAGAGAGACAAACAAGAAATGGTTCCACTCCTAAAAGGTACACAGAATCTAATGCAGGAAGACCACTGAATAAAGAAATAACAATGAAACAAATGGTAAAGATGTGAAAGGCTGATTCATTGCATTGTGGAGAAGAGACCTGCTGGCAGGAAAATAAAAGAATACAGTAGGGAATTTGGCTGTAGCTATAAAAGTTTAAAATGTACATAGCCTTCAATGCGGGAACGCAACGTCGAGGTGTTTATCTTACAGAAATACATGTACGTGAAGACACAGTACATGGAGGTTTACTGCAGCACTGTTCATAAAAGCCAATATTTAAAATAACCAAATGTCCATCAGTAGAAAAATAATAAATAAATCACCTTATTTCCAAATAATAAAATACTATGCACCAGTCACATAACATAAGCTAAACATGCATGTACTAACAGGGAAAGAACTCCTATTATGTAATCAAAAAAAATCAAACTGCAGAACATGTACAGCATGATTGACGTTGCGGGGAGGGGGGGTAGGGTAGAAAAAATTACATATATCTGCAAATAAGTATACAGAGAACAATCTAAAAGGACTCTCACAAAGTGTCCACAGGGGCTATCTCTCTCTAGGTAGCAGAATGGAAAGACAGTCAGTGCAGTTAAGGAGAACTTTAATTTTTTCCACCCCACTTATGCATATGTATGTAAATTATACAATACATATTCTGCACTTTGATATTCTTGGTCACATAACATCTTTTCATATTAGTACATGTACACTTTCTACAAGACAATCTATTCATGTTACTTGTGTAATCGAACCCACTCCCACAACCCCCCACCCCCGCTGGCCCCCCAACACAGTCAGCAGGACAGTATGGTGGCAGTCAACATAAAACCTGACAGGACTCTGGGGCTGGGAAGCTGAGCTCCAATCTAACTATTCCTACAGTCAAAGGGGGCTGTGGCAATAGGTTAAGCAACCAGATTTTTCTCTCTCTGCTTCCTCTTCTATAGTCCGGAGAGAACTGAATGGACCACTCTGGCCTCATCAGATTGCCACGAGGACTCTATGCACTCTGATATCTCTGTGTCTTTGTCATTCTAGTCACCTTGGTTGGCACTTCTCTCCATGTTCTTTTCTGCCTACTAAAATCAAAATAATTCTTCAAAACCCAGTTCAAATACCTCTCTGTGAAGCCCTCAGTTGTCCCCAATGTGGCACTCACTGTTTTTACCTCTATGCTCCCACAATTTTCTGCTTTTATCTCTTTTCAAGTTTATTTCCTTCTTCCATGCATTTACAGTCAGATCTCCCTAGTAATCTATAAACGTGAGTGCAAAGACTATACTATTCAACTCTTAATTGCCTAGGGGCCTTGGGCATATTAAGATTCATTAAAAGTATATGTCCTGGGAGGGAGAAAGGCATAGAGGGAAAAGAGATTTAGAACATTAAAACCTGTATAAATATGAAAATCCCTTCAGTTTGGATTCAAGACTGACAGAATGGTACCAAATACCATTTGTAATAAAGGGCTCAACTAGTAATAAATCATATTAACCAGTATTTCATAAGCACTTACTGTGAGTCAGATACTGTGCTAAACCCTTGTCATTATTTTCATTTACTCTTCACAACACCCTGTGAATGAGACATTTTTTTTTTTAATACAAATAGAGTGCACCTGAGATTAAAATAGGAGAAATAACTTATTAAGGTCATGTGGGAGTCACTCCATATTTGTCAAACCCCAGAGTCTGCATTTTCTCAACAGTAAGAGTTATGACTAATGACAGCCTCGGTCAGTTTTCTTTGGGCCTTGAGAAGAATAATGCAGAACAGAGTTAACATAACAGGCTGATCTTTCAAAGGGCCTAGTCTTAGGGTGGCATCTGGGAACTTGGGTTTTTGAAACGTTGTCTATATAACATGGTGGCCCACCTGGGGGACTGAACATCTATTTTCTTTCTTAGAAATCTAGAATTCTGATAGCTGTTGCTGGCAGAGAATACCTGCAGAGAATACACGGTCTGTCTCAAAAAAATACCCTATACTCAGGCTCTCAAATGGGCATCCCTAGACAGAAACACTGCACACGTGGCGATGTATTTCACTGCTGGAGAAAGGAGAATGTCTGCATGACTCTTCCACAGAAATGGGAGAAAACATAAGAAGCCTATATATATATTTCCCCAAACTCTGGCTGATGTGTCTTTTTCCCTTGCTGACCCTGTTTTGCACCCTTGAGTACCACTAACTTTGAGCAGTAGTGTCAGTCCTTCCAGTGACTGCCTGAACATGTGTATCATTCTGAGACTACTGAACCAAATGAGAAAAAAAATCAGACAAAACAAACAAACAAACAAACAAAAAAACCTCCACAAAATAAATATTGCAGATAAAACAGCAGAGGAGAAAGTCTAACAGCAAAAGAGCTCCTTACTTCTCTGGATTGTCTGGAAACTTGATCCTCAATTCTTGGTTTTTGTATGATCTTTTTTCAAATGTAAGGATCATTTTTTTCACCGAGCTTTCATCCAGTGGTTCCTCCTGTACAAAGGGACAAATGCAACAATTTCAGACTGAAGGGAACTTCTTACTCACTGTGAACTAATTCTTTTCTGTAACTCTCACATGCCATTCTGCCACTCACCTTTCTGGGTTAAATGAAGAATACATACTGTATCATCCCCTAAAACACACACACACCCCCACACACACGCACGCACGCACGCACGTGCTAGAATGAGGTTTAAGTGCCCATATCACTTGCTACTTTTCATCACTGAGTGTCTCACATCTAGCACAGGAAATTCAACTTAAAATGTTAAAAACTCACTCATTCACAAATAGTTCTTGAGCATACTCTTTGGTATGGAGTAAGCAATAATGTTATTTTAATGCTTAGCTTATCCTGTCCTCCTCTGTTGTACAGGTAAAATAACACTCAGAGTTTTAAACGATCTTGTTCAAGGTCAAACCCTGGGTAAGTGACAGTGGACGTTAATCATTTCTCCATACCAGGAGTCAACAATCTACAGGTCAAATCAAACCCCACCACCTATTTTTGTATGGCCTGTGAGATAAGAGGTTGATAATTAGCAACAGTCACTGTTTTGCATTTCTTACAAAATGCAAAATGTATCTGGTCCTCACTAGCTGCTGAGAATGCAATCAGACAAGTGTACTGTAATACAACATCAGTAATTTAAAACACTCCCTCAGAGGAAGCATAAAAAACAAGTAGACCATATAGAGTTTGCTTACTTCATGCTCTGGAATAATATTTACAAAGGTAAAAAACAAGAATTTTTGAAAACTGAATCATTCCTTCTCCCCCCCCCCCCGCCCAAAAAAGAAAAATCTACACTAAAATTTGAGAAATGTTTTCTCCTGGATTTAATTTCCAGTTTAATGTGCTACAACGCTCTCTGCCTCTGTAGCACTTGCCCAACTCCTACTTTGTAGCTCTGTAGTCACTGACCACAACTCACACCTAGACGTAATAAAGAAAACGCTATTAAGACAACCTGAACTAGATCCTTTTGGAAAGCACTGAACCATCTCATATTTTTAAGTACTCAAAAATGTTAGCTATTATTTTATTAAATTTCAACTTTCATATACTGGGTTTTAAATGAGAGATCTCTATAAATTCATTTGAGGCATGACATATTTCCTGGATTTTTATCAGTGATTCCTGGCCCCCGAGACACTCTGTTGAACCCCTACCTCCCTTACCAGTGTCTACAGCTTAAAGTGAGGTTCCCTGACATGGTAAAACCAAAGGAAGTTAATGCCCTGGCTGAGTCACTGCAATGTTACTCTGCGGAATATAATCCTCAAATCCTCGCCATGTCCAGTTGATTCCACCTCAAAAGTCTTTCCTGAATTCATCCACTTGGCAATCAGAATAAAATCCCAAAATTCATCACATCACCTATATATAGAAGGTCTGAAAGGATATGGCCAAAATAATCTCTCCCACTCCAAAGCAGGGCAAATAATCCTGTTGCTGGCCCATCTATATGTTCACCGCTGACTCTTTAGAGCCTATCAAAGTGCCTGGCACACAGCAGCATTGAGTGAAGATGTGTTGAAGGAAGGAAGGAAATCTGAGAGGGAGGGTAAAAATATTACCTGCATCTTTTAAGGTCACATAGTTGACTTAAAGAATTGATGTATATATGAAACTGTTTCATGAACTATATGACACTATGTTAATGTAAGCTGTTGCTACTATTAGCAATAGAAATGATGTTCCAAATAGACCTATGGAATTTAATTAAAAATTCCAAATTTCTAGAAAGGTCTAAATCACTTTTAACTGACCTATTTTTCTTTCTCTTTGCCATCATCCTGCCCACATTGTAGGGAAAACCCTATTTGTATTAATACTATTCCCAAAGCCTTAGCCTCTCCAGGGTTTGGCCTTACCTCCTTTAATTTCTCTCCAACCCTGGGGGGAAAACTGAATTATCAGTCTTAGTCATTGGCCACAGCAGTATCTCCAATAGCTCAATGTCAGAAACCAGAGGGAGATTTCAGAAAGATGGATGCTAGTGATGTAGCACAAAAAGGACAATAATATTTTACAGGTTCACGTGATGTTACAGGGGCAAACATCACTTGTTTTTCATCAAATGGGACTTTGGTGGCAGTGAGAAAATAACTTCTGGACTTGTAGCCTTCCATGTGTCATTTTTACAAAGCGATCTCTTTTTTCCTGTCCCTTAACAGAAGGTCTGGTCCCACATTACATTTCTGTCTCCCAGGCTAGAAACCACTTACCCATGACAGCTACTATCCTAATCCTCCAGTACCAGCCTTGCCCTACATGGGAATTATACCTGCCAATTAACTGCTGCTGCAGGGCTAACAGATTGAGCAGAAGCTAGTGAAGAGGGAGGGAAGGAGAAAGGGAGGGAGGATGTGCTACACACACTGTTTGGTTAAGCCCAACAGGGCTGCTGCCCTCAGAGAGGAAATTCAGGACTGTCTCCCGCCAAAGTGTCACCATCCTTTAGGGGCAGACCTCCAAATTAGCACAGGTATAAAACCAAACGAGGAGAGATTTACTGTCATAACATAGTAAAGACTTTTTTGGAATATGAGTCAATTTTTTTTTATCTCCTCAGATTCACACTCCAGCTTCATTTTTTAAATCCAAACTTAGCTTCATGTCTTTGAGGGAACCAAAAAACAGCTGGTTCTTAAGAATCTATTTCCATAATTCATACTGAACAAAATGCCAGAGTGAAATAACATACAAGTTAACACTTAAGGATTTAAAAGACACAAAGGTAAGGTCATTTTATTTTTAAACTGATGTTTTACCTCTATTCTTTTTAGCTTCATTCATTTATTCATTCAATAAATATTTATTAGGCCTACCTTCAATAAACAGAGATACAGCTGTGAACAAAACAGAGACAGTTCCTATTTTTGCAAAAGCTTGAAGAGAGTAACAAATGGGTAGAACAATCAAACAGGAATTCTAAATCACAATAAGGGCTTGAGGACAATATACAGAATAAAGCAGTAAGAGAACGACTTAAAGGGCTACCTCCGAAGTAGGAAAGACTTCTCTGAGGAGGAAACATTTGAACTGAGACTGAATGAGAAGAAATCAGCTATAAAGCATTGAGAAGAGCATCCCACCAGAGGGCACAACAGTAAAAAAAAGTCCAGAGGCAAGAATGAGTCCAAAGGTCCTAAGGCATCCAGAGATACAGCAAACAGAATGTCCTTAGGCATCTCCTTCCCTAACTTGCTTTTTTTTTAGTTACACCTAAATACTTAATCCCTTAGCTTGTCCTTGAACCTTTCCACCTTTGTTGTTTTCTAATGCTATTTCAACTACCTGTAAAGCTCTTCTTCCACTTGTTTGATAAAATGCTACACCTCTTTCAAAGACTATATAGTACTATACAATTAGGCAGTTACAATGGTTATAGACTTGGGGTTTTTGACTTTACAATGTTGTAAAACCAAGATGCTGCATTCAGTAGAAATCATATTTTGAATTTTGATTTTTGATGTCTTCCTGGGCTAGTAATATGCTCTCTTGTGATGCTGAGCAGCAGTACTGAGCCACAGCTCGCAAGCAGCCATGTGATCAATCACAAGGGTAAACTGTCCATACTCCACAGATTGTTTATCATCTTCAGTTCAGTATTCAATAAATTATGCAAGATACTCAACACATTATTATAGGCTCTATGTTAGATGATTTTGTTCAACTGTAGGCTAATGGAAGTGTTCTGAGCACATTTAAGGTAGAGTAGGCAAAACTATGATGTTCTGTGGGTTAGGAGTATTAAATGCATTTGGATTTACAATATTTTCAATTTATAGTGGGCTTCTCAGGACAACCCCATCATAAATCAAGAAAGACCTTATTCAAATATGTAAGTGCCTTTTCTGTCTCTTTTGTTTTTTTAACTATAAGCACCTTCTGTATGTCTCAGAATGGTCTAGGATGCCTTCCTGACTCTCTTCAGGCAAAACCCATAGCCTCCAAGGTTCAGTGCTAAGGTGTTGATTAAAATATACAATGTAGAAAAATTTAAAAATTCTTATCTATAATGTTCTTTATAATTTGTAAATGCTTCCCCAACTCTAATATCCCACTTGAACTTCATGACAACACTGTGAAATGGGTATTCTTAACCCCACTTTATAAATGAAGGTGGGAAATTCAGAGAAAATAAATATTTGGTTCAAAATGACACTCCCCCTACACTGGACCCGAGACAGCCTCTCAACTCCCAGCCCATCTGCCACCTTACCTCTTCCTCTTCCTCCTCACCCTCTCTGTCAATGATCTGCAGCAGCCTTTTTTTGTCATCATCTGCTTCTTCTACCACATTCATTTCCTCTTCCCGATAACGGCCACGTTCTCGAGTACCAGCTTGTCTCCTACGCATTTTGAGCTCCTCCTCTTCATCATCGCGAGGACGTTTTGTGCCCCTGTTGGGCTAAGAGAACAAGCACAATTTTAGAGCTAAAAAAGATGTAGAAGAGCATAGACAGCAGATATTCAAATAGCTTTTAAGAATTCCCCAAATGAAAAGCACCAAAGCATACAATAGTTCCCACAAAATAAAGTTCTAAGTGGTTATTTTTCAGACCCTCAGTGATTCTGTAAATAAATGATTAAACACCTACAAGGGCTTCTTACTTTGTACAGGATTTTATTGAATAAGCAAAGCTTTGCCACTTTATACAAGGCTGCATATACAGAAACTACAGGGAACCAAGCCACTATGAGGTGGGGACAACTGGGTTGGCTCAATTTACCAGCTAGGATCTAATCCCCAATACCAACCCCTCAGCACCTGGTTTTAATTTTATGTCTAAGAAAGACTACACATACATACCAGTAGTTCAGAGAATATTACACATGTAACTTACAAGGTCCACTGCACTCCAAATTCCTTTACAGGAGAGCAGAGTGAGGCCCAGAGGTCAAGTGTTACCCAAGGTCACAGTATCACCAGCAGCACAGAAATCAGAATTGGCATTTCCTGACTCCTCAGGAGCTCTTTCCATCCTACTCTTAGGACCTCATTTTGCCTGACACTATAACCCACTGAGGCATTCTTACAGTTACTTTCTACTGAATTAGAATAAAACAGGGCACTGCAGCAGACACCAAAATGTCCAATGTCTCCATTCAGCTCAGGTTGCTACTGGTGCAACTTTAGACTTGTCATTTAACCGCTGAATCTTAGTTTCTTCATCTGCAAATGGAGATTATAACACTTCCCTCTGTGAACTTTAAAAGGCTGCTTCTGTATGTGAAGTGTTGCCAGTTTTGTTGTTGTTGTTGTTTTTAGTTTGATCTGACTGACATATAGCATTGTGTGAGTTTAAGATATATAATGCGACCATTTGATTCAGGTATAAATTGCAAAATGAGGGCCTCCCCTGGTGGTGCAGCGGTTGAGGGCTGGGCTGCAAAGCTGCCCGCAGCCTCTGCAGCACCGGTTCAATCCCCAGCAGCTGGCAAGGGTCCCACATGGCGCGCAGACCTCTCCTGCTGCGCCCGCTGCTCCCCTCACAGTGTATTTCGTCGGTCTGCCTGTTCTGTTCCCCGCTCTGGCTATAGTGAATTCTCTCACCCTCCCACGCTTCTGACTGTACCCAGTGCTTGTATGTATAAATAAATAAATAAATAAATCTATAAAGTAAATAATAAATCTTTAAAAAATAAATTGCAAAATGAAAGCCACAATAAGATTAGTAAACACCCCCAATCACCTCACATAACTACTCTTTTTTGAGGGGGGTGAGAAGATTTAAATTCTCTTAGTAAGTATACAATCTATTCTCTTTTAAATATACAATATTGTTAACTATAGTCACCCCGCTATACATTAGATCCCCAGAACTTATTCATCTTATAACTGAAAACTTGTACCTAACGGTTGCTTTTAAAATGCAAAAACTCTACATCAGTACTAAACAAAGATAGAAAATTATCATTGTGAGATAATCCACATGATTCTGTCTTCCCCGACACAAAACATAACTGCACACACCAACAGTGTGCTAAGGAGCAATGTGATATGTTGCTACCAAACAGAAGAAAATGCCACATTAAACTGCCAGCCTGCTAACTTGTTTGGTGGTAACAGACAAATTTCTATTATGTACTTTATTTATTTATTATTTTTTTAAATAGAAGCATGTTTTATTTATTTATTTATTTGTTTGTTTGTTTTTGTTTATACATGCACTGGGTACAGTCAGAAGTGCGGGAGGGTGAGAGAATTCACCAGAGCCAGAGCGGGGAGCAGAGCAGGCAGAAGGACCGAAGTACACCGCTGAGGGGAGCAGCGGGCGGCAGGAGAGGTCTGCGCGCCATGTGGGACCCTCCTCAGGTGGCCAGGGAGCAGCCAGGGATCGAACCGGTGCCGCGGAGGCTGCGGGCAGCATCGCAACCCAGCGCTCAACCGCTGCGCCACCTGGGAGGCCCGTCTATTATGTACTTTATATATCTCACCTTGTGACATATAAACCACACTACAATTTGAACCCCACTATCCCAGCACTGGAAAGTCATTGCCCTTGTATTCACATACTCTGCTGGTTCCACATACCACGTGTTTCTGTAAATATGAGCACATGACATCGCTTAGAAAACTCATGTTAGACAATCTGGTTTGTGGGATACCACTTACTATTTTTAATCTCTTTGGAATAATTAAAATTCCATATATTCACAACCTACTGAAAAAATGGGGTGGGGAGGAAAAGAAAGAGGAGAGAGCAGGAAGGAAGGAGGGTAGGAAGGGGGGAAGGAGGGAGAAAAGAAGAAATCAACATGTCAGTAACCACAGGCTAAGAAAAAGAGGTAGTAGTTTTCACATGAGAAGGAAAGGAAAGGTAGACCGATCCTAAATGGGGTCAGGCTTCAAAGTAGAGCTCTGTAGTCCCCAGCAGGTAAGGAACTTCAGTCCCCTCAGAGTACTAATTCTTTCAGGCTCATAAAACAAGTCATGCTGTGATTCTGATTAGCATGAGCCTGCTGCAGCAGCCAAGCCAAGGCATGAGATCTTAGTTCTCCCCAGAGAAGATTTCTGGATTGTTTATCTCTGAAGGCAGAGAAGAAAAGGCAGTGGACTACAATTAAAAGGAGAAAGCTAAATTCTGCCACAGTTAAGAAATGCAAAATAACAACCAATGACAACATTCCTTTGAACACATCTTCTAATCTGTTTCTTCAAAACAAATTTAGAGGTTAGGGAGGAGTTTCATTTTTCTCTCTAATAATTTCCACTGAAATAGCACTTTTCTTTTTTCAGAACTTAAAAGATCCTTTTTAATCTTCACCATATGTCTGGGGAATAGAAGTAGTGAAACATTCTATTTTATAAAGAGAGACATAGGATACCTGAGATCCTTTAACAAACACTTGGCAAAGACGCCAGATGCCTTCTAAAAGTTGAACCTGATCCTGGGAAGTTTGCTAAGCCACCAAGATTCCAGGATCCTAGGTAGAACTGATATGAGGAACTTTCAGGAAAGCCACACTCCCAAGAACCTAAACCATACAAGACTATGGCCAAGTTAAAATACTATTTGTTAAATGACTGATTCAAAAAATTGAGAATTCCAAGACTTAAATCATCAAGTAATCAGCTACCCCAGGAGCAGTCCCCAAGTTTCCTGTAGGGTACAGGGATAGACAGGGTCAGTACAATTCTTGAGACAAGAGTAGCTTTATTATTATTAACCTTTATTAAGGTCTAAGCACAACATCCCTAAGAGGGCAACTTCTAGGTTCACCTGTTTCTCCAACTCTCTTTCCTTTTCAGCTTTGGCTCCTCTTGTGGAAACTCTGTGGCAGAGCACACAGAACTCATTTACAAACCTATCAGTTCCTACCTCTCCCGAACAGTGGATAAACCTTCCAAAGGTCTTGATGTATTTCATTCCAACATGTTACTCTCACAAGGCAAAATTTTAAGACCATCTGCTCTTTACTTCTCAACCGTTACCTGTCCCTTCTTCACACGCTAACACTCGAAATAGAGAAGTTTCTACTCATTTCTGAAATCTGACCACTCTTAATAATAAAGCTTAGAATTTATCCCCTCAACAAATAATTATTAAGTGCCAATTATGCAAAAGGCATTGTGTTGGGAACTGGGGATGTAAATGTAAATAAGAAGATACTTTTTTGCTATCAAGGGGTTTAACAGTCTAGGACAATAGTCTGATCAAAATAAGACACAAGACATTGATGAAATTTTAAATATTTTAGCAGCTAAATTTTAAAATAAGTAACAAATGGAATTAATTTTAACAATATATTTTATGTAACCTAACATATCCACAATATTATATTTAAATATGAAATCAATATAAAAATTACTAATGCCTATTTTACACTCTCTTTTTTTCCAAATTGTCCTCAGAATTTGGTGCGTACTTTACATCTCCAGTGTATCTCAACACAGACTAGCCCTATTCCATGTGCCCAAACAACCATCTGAGGCAAGTGACAACCATATTGGACAGCATAGGTCCAGGGATTTTTGTCTGAGATTGCTCTTTCCTGATAAAGCCAAAATGAACTGTCTTTCCAGCAAAGTTGAATGAAATGTAGTCATATAAAATTAAAGTGTTGGGCCTCCCCGGTGGCGCAGTGGTTGAGCGCTGGGTTGCGAAGCTGCCCGCAGTCTCTGCAGTGCCGGTTCGATCCCCGGCTGCTCCCTGCCACCGGAGGAGGGTCCCACATGGCGCGCAGACCTCTCCTGCCGCCCGCTGCTCCCCTCAGCAGTGTACTTCGGTCCTTCTGCCTGTACTGCTCCCTGCTCTGGCTCTGGTGAATTCTCTCACCCTCCCGCGCTTCTGACTGTACCCAGTGCTTGTCTAAATCAATAAATAAATTAAAAAAAAAAATTAAAGTGTTGACTGTTCATGAAAGATCCTCACTAAAAATTGTGAACACCTTGACACAGAAATAAACTTCAAGGTTGTAATTACCCTCTATTCACCACTGAGAGAGTGATCAGTTATTAAAAACAAAGGAAAAATATCTAAGTAGGGAAGAAGCGGTCAAGGTGATTTCACTGTAGAAGTCCAAAGGGTGGATCTAGAAAGGAAAATACCACTCACAGCCTGTCACAGGTCAACAGCTCGGGTCCTAGCACTCCTTGATCTTACACAACCAATCCCAAT